>NC_090984.1:52365113-53682613 GCF_041146395.1 Eulemur rufifrons
AGATAATTATCAAAATTCAGGAAGATGAATAATATAAAACAATGAACTTAAATAGGACCTCAGTAAAAGTAAACAAAATTTTGCACTTAAGTTTAAAAATATTGTCTCCTGTATGTTCTGGATGGAGGAAAAACTGGATTCATTGTATTTTTAATAGTTCTTGTGAAAAATATCAAGGGATTTTAGTAGACTGTAAATTCAATATGAGCCAATAGTGTCATGTGTATTCTCAAAAAGTTAAAATAATCTGAGATTGCATCAATATAAATAGATTTGCTGTGTTAAGGGTGTAATGCCCCCATTCCATTCTGAGGTCCAGCCTTAATTCTTACACATAGTAACTTTGTGCTCTTAGGAAGTTTTTGAATATTTCTAAGACTCGCTTCTCATCAAAGTGAAAGTTAGTAAATATTTCCCTGGATTGTTGTGAAGTAGGTATTTTACTAGAAAGAACTGGCCAAGCACGGTGGCTTATGCCTCTTAATCTGAGTGCTTTGGAAGGCTGAGGCAGGAGGATCGCTTGCGCCCAGGAGTTTGAGACCAGCCTGGGCAACATAGTGAGACCCCCATCTCTACACAAAATTTAAAAAGTCAGCCAGGCATGCTGGCACATGCCTGCAGTCCTGGCTACCTGGGAGGCTAAGGCAGAAGGATTACTTGAGGCAAAATATTATCATAATTTCATTACATAGTAGATACTCAAAAATGATACCTGTCATTATTAGTATAAACTTGATGAATGTTAGTGTATCACCCCTCAGGTTAATAATGTAATTTGCCATAGAATCCAAAATCACATCATAGAGACACAAAATGATTGGAATGGCTGTGTCAAAAAAATTACCAGGGCCGGGCGCGGTGGCTCACGCCTGTAATCCTAGCACTCTGGGAGGCCGAGGTGGGCGGATCGTTTGAGCTCAGGAGTTCGAGACCAGCCTGAGCAAGAGCGAGACCCCATCTCTACTAAAAATAGAAAGAAATTATATGGACAGCTAAAAATATATATATAGAAAAAATTAGCCGGGCATGGTGGCGCATGCCTGTAGTCCCAGCTACTCGGGAGGCTGAGACAGGAGGATCGCTTGAGCTCAGGAGTTTGAGGTTGCTATGAGCTAGGCTGACGCCACGGCACTCACTCTAGCCTGGGCAACAGAGTGAGACTCTGTCTCAAAAAAAAAAAAAAAAAAAAAAATTACCAGGATGTTGTCATAATAGACACAAGCATGTATGAGACTAGAAAGTAGTGTTACAATTTAAATATTTACATGAATTCATGCTATATTAATTTAGTGTTCAGTAAATAGGACCCAAAAAGGCTCTCATTTTTCAAAGTATTAATCAGGACAATGACAGAAATCCGACATAGACTATCTTTTGGAATTTATTAGAAGGAATATGAGGTATTTCATATTACTAAAACACAGGAATAGTACAGGATGCCTGTAGGCCTTGGGTACATCTGAAATTAGAGAATAGAATAGGATCAGGGGACTCCAGCATGTATTCGTTCTGTGTGTGTGTGTGTGTGTGTCTGTCTGTCTATGTTTATCTCTTCTCTCTCTGACTTGCTTCTCTGCTTCTGAGCTAATCATTCTCTTACACTGAAGTTGTGTTCCTTTCATAGGTGGGAAACATGGCGCTAGCAGCTGTAAATCATGCATCTCTTACCATTAGAGATTTAATATTTTTTCCCTCAAGTTCAGTAAAAAAACTGCCAGGGAAAAACCTTAATGGATTCACATTGGGCTAAGTGGCTACTGCTTGAGTCAATCAACTGTGGTCACAGGAGTGGCGTCATTTAGTAATGCAGCATTTCTCTCCAGAAAAGCATGATTGAATCTGGGGAAGGAACACTTCCCAAAGGAAGGCTGATATGCTGGGCACACAAAGCAAAATCTGCCTATTGTTACACCAAGATCTGACCAGACACTAGAGTGCAGCATGTTATTAGATTCAGGTTTAGTCTCTGGGTTTTATTATGGGAATGGAAAGGCTAGAGAGAATGCAGAAGAGATAAATAGTTAAGAAATGATATAGAAATAAAATCTATGAGGATATAAGATGACAACAAGTGGCTTTTTCTGTCTTCTTTGTCTTCATAGTGTTAATTATATATGTGTGTCTTGATTGTGTTAAGCATAGAAGAGCTAGTATGAGTTATTTACCTCTAAGAGGACATATAAAGAGTACATGGATTTAAATTCAGCAAAGAACTGGGACTTCCGATTTTTAAAGGTATTAAAAACAGGAACTTCCAAAACAGGAACTTCCATTTCCGACCATAGTGGAATATTGGGTATTAGAATTATTTTCCTGTTGTAAACAGCTATAAAACTGGACAAAATATGTGAAGCAACTATTTTCAGGTATTGGAAAACAAGACAGACTTATGATTGTGGATTAAAACAAAAAGATATGAGGTGAACTCAAAACTCATGTTGGCTTTTTACCTGGGGGCACTTTATAAATCATGGTATAGGAAACTGGAGCCCAGAGTGCAGCCTCTTGCCTTGCAGAATGTTTTAGTTTATTTTCTGCTACTATAAAAGAATGGCACAGACTGGGCAATTTATGAAAAGATTTAGTTGGCTGTGGAGCTTCGGTGGTTCTGGAGGCTGGGAAGTCCGAGGTGGAGGGGCCACATCGGGTCCAGGCCTTCTTGCTGCACCATAACATGGCAGAAGGCATCACACGGAGAGAGTGAGAGCTCAAAATACAGAGAGAAAAAGGGGGGCAATCTCCCTCAATAACTAACCCATTCCCAAGATAATGGCATTAATCTATTCATGCAGGTGAAGCCCTTATGATCTAATCACGTCTCAAAGGCCCCATTCTCTTAATACTATTAAAATGGCAATTAAATTTCAACATGAGTTTTGGAGGGGATGTTCAAACCAAAGCACAGAGAGAACAGAGTTTGTGTTCAGGGTTTCTGAGACTAAAGTATGCATGAATATGGTGAGACTGTATGACACCAAAAATTTACTGGGCATCTGTGAGTCAAAGGACATCTTGTGGTCTGGGAAATACTGTGATTCCAACCAGCCAGAGTAGACAGACATAATACTTTGAGCATTTAGGTGGAATGTGAAAAAGGCTACAGTGTAGGAGTTGGGCTATTCTGGCCCTAGAATGAGAGCTACTCTTGACTCTAACAAAGCCTAAATCTAAGCCTTGATCAATCTAAGGCTCCCATAGATTAAATGCCTCCATAAAGCAACATAATCCAGATTCTCAGTATTGCATCCACAATGTCCAGCACGTAATAAAAAATTACAAGGCAGAAAAAGCACTAGGAAAATGTGACCCATAACTAGAATGAATAAGGTCAATAGAAATGAACTCAGAGATGACACAAATGTTGGAACTAGTAGAAAGAATTTAAAACAGCTACTACAAATAAATATGTTGGAGGATAAAGTAGGTTGAATGGATGGGTAACTTTGACAGAAATGGAAACAATAAAAAGGATCAAATGGAATTCCAGAACTAAATAAAGAAAAATTCACTAGATGGGCTTAATTACTGCATTGTCTGCTATTAAAACAAACAAACAAACAAACAAACAAAAGAAGACTAGAGTTTCAGATGATGTAACCAGAGTTTATATAGAAATGAAAGGACCTGGGATAGCCAAAACAATCTTGAAAAAATGAAGCTGGAAAATTTATACTACCTTGTTTCAAGACTTACTATAAAACTACAGTAATGTCTGTGTGGTATACACATAAGGATAGACAGATATATCAGTGGAACAGAACAGCAAGTTCAGAAATATATCCACATATATGGTCAGTTGATCTTCAGCAAAGACACCAAAGCAAGTGAATGGAGAAAGGAATGTCCTTTCAATAAATGGTGATGGAACAGAAGATATGCATGTAAACAATGAACCATGACCTGTATCTCACACCACACACAAAAAATAACTTGAAACTTAGTACCTTTAAATAACATTAACCTGAATTTAAGGTTAAAACAATAATGTTTTACATTATTAAGGTTAAAACAATAATCTTCTAGAAGGAGATTTAGGAGACTATTTTTGCAAGCTTGGGGTAGGTATTTTTAGACAGGATGCAAAAGGCTAACATAAATATATTTAACAAATTGGACCTCATAAAAATCAAAAACTTCTGCTCATCAAAAGATACCATTAAAAAAAGAATGGGTTAGCCACAGAATGGGAGAAAATATTTGGCAATACATATCTCTGACAAGAACTTTTATTTATGCTAATATACAACAGGAAATTCCCTGTGGCTCAGATGAATTAACTTTGATCCTGTCCCTCTGGCTCAAGCCAGATTGATTTCCGATCCTGCTTTTCAAATTAGGACTAACCAAGCCCCAGCAGGGAGTCTGTATTGTTCGCACAAAATCACCTATTTGTTAAGTGCTTCCCTTGCATCTAGCCCTGAACACAGCTAAAGACTTCATCACTGACTTCTGAAATCAGAAGAGTCTTCCAGGGATCATTCAGTAGTAGGTGGTAGACCTACCCCAGGGCAAGGCATGAACTAAATGGTCTCAATCAACCTAATCAAACTTGACAGATCGTCAGATCCCTGGAGAGTTTTATTTAAGAGTGCAGATTCCATGCTCCATGCCTGGATCTCTGAATGCAGTAAGTATGATGTAAGGCCTTGGAATCCGTCTTGGGTTTTTGTTGTTTGTTTTGTTTTGTTTAGGCTAGTCAAGTAAAGCAGTGGGAGTGGAAGAGGAACAAAGAAATCTGTAACTGGTTGTGATTAATTAGTTGTAAACACCACTGTTCTCTCTGACCAGCCTTTGTTTTATTTTTAAGCTACTCAGAAGGTCTTGAAAAGTCCGTCAGGTTTAATTTGTCCATTTGCTTCTTGATGGACATATTCTTTAGAAGAGCA
The DNA here is from genome assembly GCF_041146395.1 of Eulemur rufifrons. Classification (NCBI taxonomy): domain Eukaryota; kingdom Metazoa; phylum Chordata; class Mammalia; order Primates; family Lemuridae; genus Eulemur; species Eulemur rufifrons. Next base: position 52,370,000 of record NC_090984.1, read on the forward strand.
AAAACTTCGATTCTTCCCCCGAAACCCTCCAAAGGGTGAGTAGTGGCCTTAATTATTATTAAGCCCTCCTCACTAGGAAAAAAAAAAAAATTCACCCACTAAGGCCCCAAATTTTACCTATTGTGAATTTTTCTTTTCGTTATGTTATTTCCTCCCATAATAACTATTACTGAAGAAGACTGAAGTCTCTAATACCTTAACATAGGTAGACCTTTCTTATGGTTTGCACAGGTGGGCAGGAGTTTTACAGTGCTGAAACGGGGACGATAAGGGGAAAAAAGCCTACCAAGTGGGGAAAGCATTGAAATCTTTACCTACTTTACAGTCTGCTTTAGCTAGCCCTATCTTGGCTGGCTACAGGGTTATAATTTTATTTAAATCATTGGCATGGATCAGAGGCAGATGTGCCAGGTGGTGCTTCTGAGGGACAAAAGATGAAATAACCACATTTACCCCACTGTAATAAAATCCTCAGCCAAGCAGGCGAAGGCAAAGCCTTGCCAACTTTAAGCCTCATCCTTGCTGACTTCTCGTATATTTCGGAGGTCTGGATTTCTTCCAGCAGTGAGTAATACAGCATCCCTGTGACAGATCTGGGAAGCCCTAGAGTTGTTGCTCATCTGTAATCATGGATGTCCTTCCACGACAGTTTCTCAGCTTCTAGAAGGCAGAGAAGGACATAGACAGGGAAGGAAATTGAAGAGTAAGATGCTAATGCTGGTAAAATGAGAGAGGAAAATACTAACTGCAAGTAACTGAGCTTCCTATAACAACAAAATTAATCGAGTTGAGCCAAAGCTGAACTTTGTTTCATGTGCAGCTGGTGCACCTGTGTGTACACACTCAGTCTCTGACCTTCCCTTGGGGGCTGTGTCTCTTCAGGGCTGTGTAGTTAGGGAAATGTACACGAGTAGAAATTAAAATTAGATTCAAGGTTCTGAAGAAATGATCCACCTTAAAAAGAGCCCTTGGGGCTCAGGTTGTAAGGTACAACTTGGCAGTTTTAACAGAATGTCAAGTTCAAGTTAGAGGGTGCTGCTTTCCTCTTTCAGTAGACCTTCTGCTTCGCAGCTTTAAGGAAAAATCAGAGTATGGGCAACTCCCCAGTCTAGTATGTGAGTCCCAACACTCTGACTCTGAACTGCATTTCCACACTCCTCTCCCTACCTACAAGTACTTTTTAGTTCAACCAAACTGGATGTCACATCCTTTCCTAAATATACCTTTAATTCTGTCATCTCCAAACCCACAAACCACTTACTACCCAGCTGAGCAGCCGTTACCTGAATCTGAGTCTGTCAAAATCTGACGCCCCTTCAAGGCCCACCTCAAATGCCACGTTCTCTATGAAGGTTTAGCTGTTTCTTCTAGTCAAACCTGGCCTTCCACCTCCTCTAAACTGCCTTAGCATTCTGTTTGGATCGCCCCCCAGGCCCTTGCTATTTCTGCACTGTATTATTACCTGTAGCTTCTTGAAGCTGGGACAGGATGCTTCTTATATCTGCAACCCCCACAGCACCTATCCAGGTGCTCTTTGAACAAAGAACCTTGGACTTCGATGAGAAAACTCAAGCCTGGAACTCCAACTCTGCTGCTTCGTGGTGGGATTATCCCTGGGCCAGTTATTTATCCAGAGGTGGTATTCAAAATATTTATTAACTGGTAGGGCACAAGCCCTCATCAATCTGAACAGATGCCAGTTGGACAGATTGAATTTCAGCCCTCTCTTCGTGCCTTTATCATCTGTGAAATGGATGCAGTCCCTGCCCACCTAACAAGGTGGTTGTCCTGGTCACATAGGAGGAAAGTACTTTGTAAAGTGAAAAGTTTATGCAAATGTAAGTTGGGGTCCTTTGGTGAAACGGTATTTCCAGAGCCCACGTGTGGGGTTGCACAGCCCTCAGCATCGCCTCCTGTGCTGCTCCGCCCACAGAGCAAACCAAGGAATTGTTGAGTAATTGAGCAGGACGCCACACATTTGAGAAATCTTGGAATCAACCTGTTAGATCCTAAAGAAACTCAGAATATCAGCCCCTTCAAGCATGGCCTTTTTTTTTTTTGGCCTGAGAAATATCAATTTTTTAGTAGATAAGTTTTAGAAAATCGAAAGCCTGGGAAGGCTTTTTGAATTTTAGTATCAGTTTTTCCTCGCTTGAAGATACCTTGTTCTGTTGCACAATGACCTTACCATTCAGGATCCCTAAAGACATCTGGGAATCTCAGACTCATCTGATTGTCACTGTATGGCATGGGGCTGCCATGCCCAGATCTGTGAGTGGAATTAAATGCCAGAGACATTAACATAGATTAAGAAAACAGTCAATCTTAGTTCTTCCTTTGTCCTTATAGTTTCTTGTTTCCTCCTTTTACTGTATTTTCACAAAAACTGTCATAATTTCCTCACCATCACCTGCCTACATCCCTTCACATCTCCTGATCCTGGGGATATGAATCTGTAGCTACTTCTCCCTTCCAGAGACATTTAACTCTTTCTCCATTTTAAGTGGCCAGTCAGTTTTATGTTTATCGGTAGTTGCTAGTTTAGGTCTGTTCTTACATACTTTGATTTCAATGGAGGAAATGGTCCTGGTGTGGTGTGCACAGCAGCATACTAGAGACTGTAGGGAACTGACAGAAAGTAGACACACCCTTTTACTGACCCTTGAAGGATTCCCATTTAAAAGGCAATGAAATACTATGGTAGATATGAGCAACTTAAAAGCCTAGAATCAGAATTACAGAATAACCAGTATAATTTGCAGTCCCTTCCTGCTACTTCACAGCTTGGGAAAAATATGGCAAAAAATACCATTGACAAGGTATTTTTTTTATCTCACTTGAGTCTCTTTGTTCATCTATGAAACAGGGAAAACATCTACCATGCAGAGTTGTAGTAAAGATTAGAGAGAATGTCTGTCACCTGGCCTAGCCCACGTCTGGCACATGTAGAGGCTCAGTATAGGGTGGCGATTATTGTAATTAGTGTTCTCTTTTAGCGTAGGCTAGCTTCAGAAACCCTCAATGCTGAGTAAAGGATGTCCTTTTTATCTTCACAACTCTCAAGGTAAGAGGTAGGGAGGTCTGGTGGAAAGCTCAGGGTTGAAGTCAAAAGACCGGAACTCAAGTCCCGGCACTGCAACTCATCGCATGGGTGACCATAGGCAGGTCACACCAGACATGGGTATGATGAAAATAATACCCATCTCACGGAGCTGTTGTAAGGCTCAAATGAGATAGCGTGCCAGGAGAGAGTGGTCGTCCGTTAAATGCTGATAAATGTAGGTTATTAGTACTTCAACAACAGAGTGAAGCTTTCATGTGCCTACGTGACAACAGTCAGGCAGCCTAGATATTTGGGACCCACAAGCCAACCAGACATCACAGTGGTTTGCATTCAGTTCAGGACCTTGTTTTCCCCAGAAGATAGCAATGCACTTTTCCTATCTTGACTGATCTCCTGATTATCTCTCTGATGGGAGGGATGAGTGTAGACGTTATCAAGCTCTCATTCTACAAGTGAGCAAATTGAAGCTCAGAAAGGATCAGGGCCATCCAGAGCCAGGTGGCCTGGGTTTGAACCTCACGTCTACCGCTTACTAGCTGTGTAAACTTGGGCAAGTTACCTCACCCCCAGCCTCCATTTATTCACTAGCAATAATGCCACCTATCTCATGGTTAATGTACATAAAGGCCCTCTTGGAACACTGACTGGTACACAGGAAGTGATCCAAGTATGTTAGCAAAAGGAAAGCAACAGACAGAAGGGGGGTGCTAAACCTGGAACATGGTTCATTTCTTCTGGTCAGTTGCTGCATTTCCTCCAACAATATCAGATATTTCTCCTGGTCTCTTCCAGCTGCCAGTTAGTAACAATATTATGAGTTTCAGTGTTGTATTGTGGCTATTTTTCTAGAACAGTGACACAGCATCAGTTCATGACGTGGGATATTTTGAAACACATTGTTATTTGGCTCTCGATTTCTGAGTAGAGGCCGATTTCTTCTTCTTTGAGTTAATAAGAGATTCTTCGCTCACCTGTGCAGTTGTCTTTCAGAGTGGTTCTCCAGGGCCTGCTGCAGTTTCTCTTTAGCATCTCTGCAAACTCAAAGACATCCTTTTGTCATGAGGGTCTCAGAGAAGGGTGTGCTTAAAATCTACGATTGAAAAGAAGCTTGGAAGGCCACCAGCTAACTGCCAAGGAGTGACACTAGGCTTGAGAGGAAACCGAATTCGATCTCATTGGTACAAACAGTGTGACTAACCACAGTGGACAACTACTCTTTGAGTTGTGGCTAGAGTTAAGAACTGATGAAAAACCATGGTCCCAGTCTGGAATAGATGAGAACTAACATGGACAAAGAAAAAAAAAAAAAAAAACTCGTGTTCTAAATGCAGCAAGAGAAATAAAAACAGTTCACCATGTTGTAGTCCTTCACAGTATACATTTTTATATATTTAATTCAACATAATCTAATCCTGACTACAACCAAAGAAGGGGAAGGGAGCCTTTCAGAATAATTTCTACCTTATTTCAAAAGACTTTGCTCAGTTACTTTTACCATCTATGGTGGTATGATGTTTTTTTGTACGGGACTGTTCTTTGCAGAGAATTATAAGCAAAGGACAGTGTCTGTGGTGAAAAGCGAGTTTTGTGGTAAGACTGTATTCGGTGTTTTGCTATTTTATGTCAGCATACACCAATTGCTGCGGTTCTGTCATGCACTGCAACAAGGTTATCTGTCATCTAGGCTTGTGAGTCTGATAGGATCAAGTTACACATGTAGAAAAATTTTCTGAAGAAAGCTGAGGAGGTCATAGCTAACCAGTAATTCTCAGATGGGCCTTATGTTGTTTCATTGTGTAAGTTTTTGGGAAGTTTCCCTTCTTAGTACCTATTTGGCATGCCCAAAAATATGCGAAAAAATGCCCAGAATTTCACAGAAAAGAAGGAAGTGATAGGAACGTGCTAGAATGAGCAAGGTAAGAGTGCTGCCCCAGATTTTTTCTTGATTTGTTTGTGTCCGTCCCCAGGCCCTTTGTTGGCCTTCCACCCAGCCTATTGGCAGCTCTCTGTGTCCCTCTGGGAATCTAGGACAGGACCTTGCTTCTCCTTCTCCTCTTGCCGGGCACATTCCTGTGGTGCTGCAGTGGGAATTGTCACTGCCTGTGAACCAAGTAGTCTACAAATTGACAGCAGCTCACCAAAGAATCAAATTGCAGCGTAACTACCCAGACAGATAATTTTCCCTGGGGAGCCTGACAGGCCCCAGAAGTAGCCACTTGGGGTATTTAGTTGGCACTAACTTCACCAATGGCTCTTACAGTCTGAAAGCATGACATTGTCCCACAGCCAGCTCACTGGGTCTGCCCAGGACTTGTCCTGCCTCCTCCCTGCCCTTGTGTTTAACTCCTAATCCCAACCTCACAGAATTGTGTCCAGTTCGCAGAATTAAAGAGGACAACTTTCCTCATGACTTCTCAGCCCCCTGATTCTTCAGACGTGACAGGTCCAGATCGAGGCTGCAGTCCCCAAGGAAGGCCAGCTGTCTTGCTCAGCAGAGGCTGTACAGCTAAAAGCTCTTTCTCATTTTAGGCAATTCATGCGCTTGGTTAGACATTTATAGATTTCAATTGCTCATCCAAAAAATCTAGGTCATTCTTTACATGGAGCCTCACGCTTCAGAAGGAAAGCCATGCCTAGGGAGGACCGTTTCTGTTGACGTCTGGTTTAGCTGAGGGAGTGGAGAGTGCTCCTGCAGGAGGAGGGAGAGATGAGCCAACACGGGGTGCTGTGAGCTCTCAGGGGACTTGGCATTTTCACCCGCCGGCCACCCACTACCTCACAGACTCTGAGTTCTAGTTGTACTACCTAAATGGTGCCAATAATAGCTGCCTTGTGTTATGTCATAAAAAGTGGTGGGTTTAAAGGTTAGGCTCTCCAGGGCCGTTTTTAGGTATGTACCATAATTCCAATGAGAAGGCCTAGGTTGGTCTGTATGGGTGTAGGGCTTCTTGGGGAGGAAAAAGGAGTGGGGTTGTGGGTGAGGGGTTTAGTCTTGCATCATGGAGGCCAAATGGTAGAGCTCTTCCTAGTATATTCCCACCCACCTCCTAATCCCTGAGGGGAAGCACAGGCCAAGGAAAGAGCCCTGGGTTGGGAGCCAAAAGGCCATTCTTGTGGACATGCCTCCACTCACCAGCTCTGTGACTATGGCGAGGCATGTTGTCTTAGTTTCCCCATCTTTAAAATTGAGCCCATGGTCCCTGCTACTGCATGGAGGAATGGTATGACTCAGATGTTTAACACAAGTGAAGCTGTATGTCGAACCGAAGTGCCATGAAAGCATAACATATTGCTGTAAGGTGTTCTCACCTAGGGAAAACAGTGTGGCTCTCCAGCCCCTGGCTGGCTTCGGGGTGGTTTTTGTGGGTATGTGCTTGTTTTGTGCAGGTCTGTGCAAGCATGTGTGTACCTGGAGGCTGTGCAACTTGAAAGGCCTGCTCCTCCTTCCTGCGGTACCATCCTGGGCCCAGCAGGAGAGGGAGTGAGGATCAATAGGATGCAGGCACTTCACTAAGTGTTTTCCACGGTGGCCCTTCGGGGACAGAGTCAAGGGAGTCCTGGTTAGACCAAATAACCTTGTCTGGGGTTGGTTAGCCAGGTGTTTCCCTTCTCTGTGTCCCTGGCCTTGGTATCTCTTGTCATCACCCCTCAGGAGTTGGGTGGGAGCAGAGAGAAGAAGTGAGCCTGACCAGCCTCTTTCCCGTTTTGGTAAGACTCTGCTTAAAGGCCTGTTGGAGTTTGAAATTGCAGGTTGCGGTTAATTTGAGACTTAGTATTGTCCATGTCATGATGTCCTCCAGCCATTGCATATAAATAATTAAAAGCTAATTGTAACCAAGGTATTCTGAGCTCTATACATTCCTGGACACTGTACTGTGTCAAGAAATAGATACCGGTCTAAGTAGGCATACATCTTCTCATTATGCGGCAGGCTCCACACTGTGGCCCTGCGTATGACAATACCAGGTTATCTCAGAGGGAACAAGACTAGCTTTATAAGGAACTTAGCTTCCCTTCTCCAAAATTCTCACCGTACATTAAAAATTTTATCCTTGGGCTAGAGGACTAACCACTTCAAAAAATCGCTGTTGCAGTGCAGATATCTCTGAGAGGGTTCACCCTTGAAGTCCTTCTCTCTAGAGGAATTTGTTGATCTGGATTAACTGTCCAGTCAGTCACCAGGTAAGGCCTGGAAGGCATGAGATGAGGCGTGAAATGGGTTCAGGAGCCACCTGGGGAGGAAGGAGACCAGGAGGGAAGAAATAAAAAGGAAGCCCAGCGAGTACCGGCCCCCTTGATGAGGCTGCAGCTACTGTGTGTGCACGCTGGAGGTGGCCTATTCCTGTCCTGGGAGCTGACTGCAAGCATCTCTTCCCAGCTCCACCTTCAGTGACTTCGTGTTGCTAGCTTGAAATTGATCATAGTGGAAGTATTTATACCACAGAAATATGCAAACCCTACAAACCAGGGTTCCTCTTGCCCCTCTCTCCCCTAGGAGAGCTTTTTGTTAAACTCTTACAAGCAGACTACTGATGGCAATCATACGTCTCAAACTTGCCCTGAAAGTGGGACCTTAGCAAATCACTTGCTTTCTCCTGATTGTTCTCCTCCCCCTAGTCTTGAGGGGCTGGGGACAAGAAAAAAAAAAAAAAAATCAAAGTGGCATTGGTTATATGTTTTGAGTCACTCAGGTAGTAGAAGTTATGAGACTTCAAAGTACGTATCGCCACATTCTTTCTTCACGTGCACTTCCTGCCTCAGTTGCTGCTGTCAGTGCTAAAACACTGAACTAAACAAACAACAAACTAGCAAGCTTATTTTCAGCTTGCCAATTTTTATACACTCTCCAAACAAGATTTAATGAATATTGTAGTCGTGCTGACCAGTAGGTTTTATTTTATTTCTTTGGAACATTTATCACATTGGTGTACATTTAGAATTCTGTGTATCCGGCAGGTTCTGCCTGGATCCAGTCTCTCCACTGACCTCCATTATCAGCTTCAGCCCTGCCATAAGCTCTCATACCACCTCTACTCCTGGGGTTTTCTGATCCTAGCTTTTCCATGACCATTTTCTGGCCCCTGGGGGCAGCAAACCTGTTATTTCTCGTTATGTCCCCCAATTGCTGACATTCTGCCTTTGGTACTCTTAACATCTCTTTACACATCAAGAGATTTCCATGGAAACCACAACAAAGGGAAGAAAAGACTCTGTTCTGGAGTTTCTGTCTGGTGCTGGACATTTGTTTTCATCTTTTGTGTCCATTGTGTAGTGAGGCATTTCCATCTCATCCCCCAGACAACCCTCCACTGTGGGCAAGGTGCCCCTACCTCTTGTCGGCAAGAAGCAGGGTCTGGACTAGAGCCCTTTGCCAGTTTCCTCTCACCGGATTTTGATCATCTGGGAGCAGTTCCTCTCTCTCAGAGGCAAGCGGCTTATTTAAGACTAAGCCAAGGAAAGGAAGAAAAGAGTTTGCAGGCTGATCTAGGGGCAGAGCTCGACCAGATGGCTTCTTGAATCTTGAAGTTCTGGGTCACCTCACTGCAGATACCATGAGATCCTTCCTGAACCACCATAACTGGATAGGATCTCTTCCTTCTGTTAACCTTACCATCATTTAGTGTGGTCTCCATGAATTTTACTCTTCACATTTACTGCCTGATATTATCAGGTGTCTTGAGTGTGTGTTGTATTTCCCTGCTCAGTTGCAAGTTCCTTAGCCACAAGGGTTTTCATATAGCTCTGCCTGTCTCCGTTAGTAGCTAGGACCATGCTTTCCACAGAGTATGTTCATAATCAATGTTGGTCAATGATGTCAAAAAATTTCTTTTAATTGAAGAAGAATGAAAAGTCACTCCATAGAATAATTAGGGAGCCATATCCTCTCATTGGAAGGGCACAAGTAGAGGCTGGACGGCCACTTACCTGTGATGTTTTTAGGAGGAAATAATGCATTGGATAGAAAGTAGAGGTAGAAGATGGCTAAAGCCTTTTCCACCCTGAAATGCTGTGATTCCATAAAGTAGAGCTACTACCAGCACTGAGTCTAACGGTGGAACGTGGATTGTGCTGGCTCATAGACAGATGACTCCAGAACCCACATGGCTTTCTGTTTGTGTGTTGAGCAAATGGTCCACAGATTGGGTGAGTCTTTAATTAGTATACTCTAGCAGCATGCATTACCCCCCAAGTTGAGTGGTAGGGTATGGAAGATTGACATCATGTGCCCCACTGAGGTTTCAACCTTTTAAAGGAATCTTTCTCTGAAAGTGTAAGGAGAAGCAGATGGTAATGAAAAAATATGCACATTATGCATTGCACATTGTACTTATTAGAATTTTAACATGACATGCTGCATTTTTAAAAGCTTAAGATGAAAACAAAATGGAATTATTTATTGAAATATTTAAATCAGCTTACAGCAATTGTATCAAAATATCAAAATAAAATCTAGCAGCCTAGAAGGTAGGTCCCCTTGACCACCCACTTTCAAAAGCTGTCTTCCAAAGTGAGGCTTTTCCTCTCAAAAAGGATGAAGCGCATGCTCTGTAGGGTGAGGGCAGGTAGGGAATGCATCCTTGACAGGTGTGTGGAGGTTGAAAGTCATGTGTGGGAGAGATGGTGATGGGCATGAGGGCAAGTGGCTACACTGAGCCACTCTCTTGTTGAAAACAGAGAACCGGGAAGGCAGAGGAATGGAGCTCTGGACTAGGTGTGGAGAAAGAGCGTTTCTCTCTGTTCTTTCTCTCACCCCATCTCTGCCTCCCTTTGCGGAGTGAGTCATCTCCTCCTGGCCTTACCATTTGCAAGCACTCACCCCCACAGAAAGCATGTGAGGATTAACAAGCCATAGTGTGGGAATGTCCCTGAAACTCTGTGGAAGAAGCAGTGCAAGGTAAAAAGTGAGGTGTGAATATGATTGTGAATCTTAGGCCCAGCACCCTGTGTTCTCATCTTAAAGGCAACTTTCAAGAATAATATTAATCAACCAAAGCTTACAAGAGTTTTTTAAAAAAAAATCACAAGAGTACAGAAGCTATTCTGCCAAGTGTGCGTTGGCTCTGACCCAGCATCCTAGTGGCACCTCTCAGACTTGTAGCCATATGGACTGGAAGAGTTCTGAAAGCGTATCTTCCCTGTAATACTTGGATCCCCCACCCTGATGAATGGCCGCGCAGCTAGGTGTAGTGCAAAGAGCAGGGGTTCTGGAATCACACAGACCTGGGGCCAGATCCTAGCTCCTCCACCTATTGTCTCTTTGACTTAGAGCAAACTAATCTCTCTAGCCTTTAATTTCCTTAGCTGTAAGTTGTGAACAATGCCAACAGTGTGGGGTGGTTGTGAGAATTAGAACTTATTAAGTATCGTTCCCCAGCTTCCTTTTGAATACCTCTGTGAAGGGAATGCTTCCACTATTGGACAGTTCTAATAGTTAGAATATTCTGCCATATGTCATGCCCAATCCTGGCTCCTACAGCTTCTGTCTATCTGCTCTGGTGCTGCCTTTTGTGGCCGTACAGAACAAGTCTAAACCTTGTCCCACAAATAACACTTCAAATATTTGAAGACAATTCTAATGTCTCTCCTGAGTCTTCTCCATGGTAAATTCTTATAGTTCCTTGAGTCCTTTCACATGCGACTTGGTTTTGACCTCACCCAGGATACTTCTAACCCCTTTCCCTTGTCCGTGAGCATCCATGGAAAGATGCTAGGCGGCCATAAAGGAAAGTGGAGATAGCAGGTCTGGGGTGCTGTCCATGCTGAACAAGCCTGGGCCTTTGTCCACAGTTCATGTGAACAGTCTAATGCATACTTTTGTATTCTAATGCAAATATATTTCAGTTTTTCCTGCTTTTCACCCATAGTGTTCAAGAATATGAACACTACTCAGGAAGGGTACATTATAAAAACTATTGTCAATAGTTTCAACTGCATTGAAAAGCATCTCCCTGTAACTGTCGTAGGTTTAATTGCATTATTGCTCTCCCCCAATTTATTTCCTTCTCTATGTCAGTGATGTTTTCCATGTGACTTTGAAGTTCCTGCCCTTTGACGTTGGATTCAGCAGTGTGACTTGCTTTGGCCACAGAGTGAGGCAGAAGGGACAGCATTCCAGTTCCAAGCCCAGGATTAAGGGCCCTTGTATATTTCTAGTTACTCTTCAGTGTCCTGCTATTATTATGAGAAGAGCCTACCACCATTAGCCTACTGGTCCAAGGAAGCTGGGAGGTATGTGGGGCAGGACCCCAGCAAATCCCTGCCTATCTCAGCTGACCCCCAGCTGACTCACAGAAACTTGAACAAAAATAAATGATTGCTGTTTTAAGTCACTGATTTTTTTTTTTTTTCTTTTTGAGACAAAGTCTCACTCTGTTGCCCAGGCTAGAGTGCCATGGCATCAGCCTAGCTCACAGCAACCTCAAACTCCTGGGCTCAAGTGATCCTCCTGCCTCAGCCTCCCAAGTAGCTGGGACTACAGGCATGTGCGACCATGCCTGCTAATTTTTTCTCTATAATATAATTTTTAGTTGTCCACCTAATTTCTTTCTATTTTTAGTAGAGATGGGGTCTTGCTCTTGCTCAGCCTGGTCTCGAACTCCTGAGCTAAAACGATCCACCCACCTCAGCCTCCCAGAGTGCTAGGATTATAGGCATGAGCCACCGCACCCAGCCAGTCACTGAGTTTTGGGGTGATTTCTTATGCAGAATTTTTGTGGCAAGAGATAATTATTATGGAAATTATGTGGGCTGGAAAACATAAAGCAATACTAACCCTACCTCAACAGAGGATAAGTTTAGAAGAATTAATGAAAGGTTTATAAAACTGTAACCAGACTAGATGAAAACATCATAAAAATGACTTGCTAACTTGTAACTTTGAGTTTCTTTTGCAAACTGTGGCTAAGAAGAAAATAAGTGTGTATATTATATATAATCAATGAAATAGCTAATGACAAAACCAAACTCAATTTCCAAAGAGACATGAAAAGTTAAGGGGGTTCCTATTTGATACAGTTCACTCATTGACTTGACTGTTTAATGAGTACCTGCCATGTGTCAGCACCGTTCTAGGCTCTGGAAATATGGTTGTGGAAAAAAACAGACAAGGCTCAGGTCTCAGGAAGCTTCTGTTGGAGATTCAGAAAATAAAAAATTAAACCGAGTAACTTCAGATCATGATAAGTGCTATGAAGAAACTCAGGCAGGGTAATGACTACCTTAGGGAGTGTAAGGAAGACCTCTCTGAGGATGTGGCATTGGAACTCAGACCTAAATGACATGAATGAGCCAAGGGAAGAAAGACCATGTTGAAGTGAATAGCAAATGCAAAGGCCATGAGGTATGAAGATGCTTGGAGGGTTCAAGGTGTAAATAGGTGTGGAGAGGAGTAACACGGTATGAAATGAGCTAGGCAATATTAAAAGAGGCCAGGACATGGGGAGCTCTGTTGACCACAGTGAACAGTTTGTTTTATTACAAGTATAATGGAAGCCATAGAAGTATATTGGGCCAATGTGTGGAGAATGGACTGTAGGTGGACAAGAGCGGAAACAGGGAGGTCAGTTGGGTTATTGCCTCATGGTGGCTACAACTAGGGTGATGGAAAGGATGGAGAGAAATGAACAGATTTGAGACATGTTTTCAAGTAGAAACAAGAATTCCTGATGGATTGGATGTGAGGGAATGTGAGAAATGAAGGATAACTGCTAGGTTTTTTAGTTTGGGTAACTGTGAGAGGTTGGTGGTGCCATTTCTGGAGGTGAGGAAGAATGGAGGAGGATTGAACTATGGGTGGGAGAGGTCGGAGTTTTGTTTGAATGAGTTAAGTTTAAGCTTAGACATCTAAGCGGATTTGCCAAGTAGGCTACTGGACATGCTAATTTGGTGGTCAAGGCTGAAGATACAAGTTGGGCAGTCACCAGCTTGTAGATGACATTTTAGCCAAAGGACTAGATGAGTTCACCTGGAAAAAAAAGTCAATTTTTTTAAAATTAAAATTTACAAAATTATAAATTTTAAAAATTGTTAAAAAAAAAAAGAAGAAGAAGAAGTGGGAGGACTAAGTACAGAGCACGCTGACATTTACGAGCTCAGCAGAGGAAAAGGAGACAGAAGAGCCTGAGAGAGAAGCTGAGAGAGTGTGATGTTACAGAAGCCAAAAGAAGAAAGTGTTCCAGGAAGGCGAGAGTCAACTTTGTTTGTGTTAGGTTGAATGCAACTGAGTCACGGAGTAAGATGAGGACAGAGGAGTAGCTAATGGACTTGGCAATGTGGGGCTGATTGGTAACCTTGAAAATAAAAGATTTAGTGGAATAGTGCAGACAGAAGTCAAATGGAATGGTTGAAAAGTGAATGGGAGGTGAGAGAGTGTTGCCAGTGAGGTTTTGCTGAAAAGGGGAAGAGAAATAGGTAGCAAGAGAGGATGAGAGTTCTGTTTGAAATTGGAGGTGCAGAGGCATATTTAAATGCCAATGCAAATAAACCAGTAGAGAGAGAGAAAAGTTGTTATTGCAGGAGAGAAAATGGACAAATGCGGGATCGACGTCCTTGAGAAAGGAGGGGACCCAGAGCACAATGAAGTGTCAGCCTGTGCCAGGCCTTCTGTGGTAGCAGGAGGGCAGGCTGGGAGGGCCATGGAGTGCCAGTGAACTGGTGGGTCTGGTGATGGGAAAGTGAGCGGTCCTGTCAGCTTTTACATATCTTTCCTCAATGAACTATGACTTGAGGTCATCATTTGGGGAGCCAAGACTTCTGAATCATGAAGCCAAACACACTGTCTTTCATTTACCATCTGGTACACTTAAAACAATGAAAATGATAACCCCTTTTGTGTAATATATTTTAAAGAGCAACACAGATGACAAAACAATTCATGTATATTCTTTCATTTGATAATCTCCCACTGAATCACTCAAGTTCCCAGCTGTAATAGAATTCAGTTTGTATAAATGAAGACACGTTAATGAAGGGACTACTTAGAGAGATGAGAGTGGAATTAAGGGATGTTGCACCCCGAGAGTGTCAACAGTCAGACGTCATTCCACACTAAAGGCCAGTGGGTCAAAGGAGATTAATAGTGTTAGATCCCAGTCCAGTGTGATCATTCGTGGAAGAGGCATGTAGCTACTGTCAGGGAACTGGTGTCAAAGCAGAGAGGAATGACAAAGAAATACCTTGACTGTTGCCTCCTCCTATGTCTTACTGGTGCTTCCCAATGGCTGAACTCTGTTGGGACCCAGCTGGCAGGGGAGCTGGGTGGGTAGGGTTCTCTGTGAAAGACACATAGTGGACCTGGCATTGAATAACCAGCACAGCCCTGATAGCTCACGCCATAAATGTTGAAAAGATTTTGAAAACCACTCCAATAGGAATCTTTATACCCTCTGCTGATATGTAAAATGCATCTTGTTTGGGACCAGCTGGGATTTGGAAAACGTAGCTAACCATGCTATGTTACTAAATCATGGATAACTGTAAAGTGTCAGCAATATTCAAATACAATGCTTGCCTGTAGTCTTCCCCCCGTATTTCCAGGCAGAGGCATGTTAACCGTAAGACGAGGGAAGTGTGCATTTCAGGGCCCCTCACTTGCACGAGCCCCTTCCAAGGCCATCGGAGGGCCCTAGAAATGTATTCATATGGTCATGTTTTTTAGTTTGTAGAAGAAAGATATTTTAACTGTAATCTGTTAAAACCGTAACTTTTTTCACTCTGACCCTAGAGCGGTCTCACCACACCCGCCACCAATTATATGAACTTTAAGCTCCACAAAACCTGGATCTGCGTCAGCTTTCAACAAGACTCAAGCGTACTGTACAGATTTTATCCCTTTCCCAAGATTCTCCCACCTTTGTGACAGGGTGAGCATCAAATGGACATCAAATGAGCATCAAAATGGACATTTGGCAAGGGGAGAATGCAGCAGGAGGATAAAGAAAAGCAAAGAAGGGACGTGTGGTGCTAGGGACAGTGGAAGAAAAGTACTGTGCCTGAAGAACTGCACCTGGCCATCCGCCACCGAATAATGTAGGGTTGTCAAGTGTCCCACCAGGTGACTAATACCTCTCTGAGGCCTAACTCAAATGCTGCTCTTAATATTTTCAGATGCAGACGGAAACCTGTGTCGAAGTAACCAACTGTTGCAAGTCATGCTGACCATGCACCGAATCATCATCTCTTCTGCAGAACTGCTCCAAAAAGTTATCACTCTATATCCTTTAACATAGTAACAGGCAAGCCTCAAATGGGATTCATTCAACAAGTAGCTTGAAATTTGAAGTACACTTTTATTTTAATTGGTTTGGAATAGCCCTGAGTGGTAAATGGATCCATATGTTCTTTGAGGGGTATGGGGGTGAAGGGTGTGTATGTTCATGTACATTCTGTTGGGTGGGACGATATTATTGATGCTGATTGCTCTGAGGGGTGGTCAAAGAAATCAACATGCAAACACAGTCTCCTTCAGTATCTCTTGATAGTAAAAAACACTTTCCCTAGAGAGTAGTCAAAATTCATATTCGTTCTGTACAAATTGACAAAGGTACAAGCATGACTCAAAGGATAAATTTCTTTCTAGCTCTTTAATTCTTCAACCTTCCTGAGGTTTTGAAGAAAGCTTCCCCATGCCACGGCGTCTGGAGAATCTGTTGATGCCTTATTGTTTCAGACAGAGGCACTGACAATGTGCCAAGCAAACCCTGCAAAATTTTAGCCTTTTTAAGGGGTGTGAATCGAGTAGAGTGGAGAAAGTGCCTGCTTTCTTTTTCTTGTTGATGACACTGTAAGCTGCAACTCCCAAGCAGAAAGCACTGTAGGTGGGGTGAGACCGTTTAGCACCTGAGGCGCAGGTCCCTGGTACTGAGTCATGGCTGGTGGCTGCTCTAATCCCTTTACCACTCTCTTAACTACCCGCCCCCCCGCCGCCGTCCCCCGCTTTTCATCTTGTGGCACAGAGAAAAAATACAAGCCATCAGGACTGAATCCCTTCTCCAAACCTACTTGTGAATCTTTACCTCTCATCTTAAAGGAGGTGTTTCCAGTGGCACACCAAGGGTGGAGCATTGGGAGAGGTCCATGTAATAAGAGGTGCAGGTAATAAGTGGGTACCTCATCCGCAGAGAATTTTAAAACCATAATAAAACCAACTCAAGGTCTGTCTGCTTTTTATTAACTCCATGTACTAGTGATTCTAAATAATGTCAGTGATTAAATACTCCTCTCTAAAAAATTGTTTTTGGCCTCAGGATTAAACTGCCCTCGGTGCGCTCCTGGGCACCTGCCCACACAGTGGGACAGGTCCTGCTCTACCCTCCCCGTCCTCCCTCTCACTTCTCACAGCATCTTGCTCCCCCAGTCATCTCTCTCCTCTGCTTTCACACTCTGCGTCTTCAGTGGCACCTGCCCCTCTGCCTAAAACACATTCAAGTCTGCCCATCTAAAAATAAACTCTTAACCCTGCTTCTCCTTTATTCCATTGTTAGGGTTAGAAATTTGATGTGAAATGTCTTAAAATAGTCTGCACTCACTATCTCCGATCTCTACTCCTACTCACTCCTCATCAACTGTGACTCCTGCCCCAATACTTGAATTTTCCTCTGATGTCAGCAGTGACCTCCTAATTGTGAAGCCCAGTTTTTTTTCCATCCTTGTTTAGACTGACCTCCCAGAAGCACTGGGTGTTACTGGCAGCGCCCCCCCCTCCCAGCTCCACCTCCAGGGCTCCCAGATCTGCATCCTCCTGGTTCTCCTACCTCTTGGGCTGTCCCTTCTCCAACTTTCCATCTAGCCTCTTCTTTGAGCTCCAATTAAATATGGTGGTAATGTCCTGGTCCTGGTTTTCTTCTCACTCACCTTTCTTTCTCGCCAGGATTTCCACCACCATTCTTCTGTGCTGATGATGACTTTCAAGTCTATATTCCTCTAAACTAAACCCTTTTTTTAAGGTTTAGACTAGTTTGTCCTGCTGACACTTCAGTCTTAATATGTTCATTAGCTCACTATCCCTATCCCCAGCTACTACCTCATTAATTCTGCCTTGACACCTGTATAGTCACACATCACTTAGTAGCCGGGATACGTTCTGAGAAATTCACCATTAGGCAATTTCCTCACTGTGGGAACATCATAGAGTGTACTTACACACCTGGATGGGACAGCCTACTACACGCCTGGACTATATGGTCTAGCCTGTTGCTCGTAGGCTACAAGTCTGTACAGCATGTTACTGTTCTGAATACCGTAGGCAATTGTAACACAACGGTGTAAGTGTTTGTGTATCTACACACATCTAAACATAGAAAAGATATAGTAAAGATACAGCGTAAAAGGTAAAAAATGGCACACCTGTATAGGACACTTAGCACGAATGGAGCTTGTAGGACTGGAAGTTGCTCTGGGTGAGTCAGTGAGTGAATGTGAATGCCTAGGACATTACACTACTGTAGACTTTATCAACACTGTATATTTAGGCTGCACTAAACTTATAAAAAAATTTCTTTAATAATAAATTACCTTACTGTAACATTTTTACTTTATAAACTTCTTAATTTTTAAAACTTTTTGACTCTCTTATACTATTCAGCTTAAAACACAAACACATTGTACAGCTGTGCAAAAATCTTTCTTTATATCCTTATTCTACAGGCTTTTTTTTATTTTTAAAATTTTTGTTACTTCTTAAACTTTTAAATTAAAAACTAAGACACAAATATACACATTAGCCTAGGCCTACATTGGGCAGGATCATCAAGATGTCACTTGAGCAATAGGAATTTTTTAGCTCCATTATAATTTTATGGGACCGCCATCGTACATGTGGTTCAGGGTGAATCAAAACCTCATTATGCAGTGCATGACTTTATTTGCATGTTCAATTTCAGTTAATGTTGTCATTATCTATCCAGTTGCCTAAACCAGAAACATGAGAAGCACTCTTGACTTCTCCCTGCCTTTGACCTCCTACAGAGTGTCTCACCCAATCCTAGGGTTTCTGCTTCAGAAATGACTCTTACCTGGTCTCTTCTCTCCATTCCCGCGCCACTGCCTTGGTTCAGGTCCCCATGGTCTTTCTTCTAGACCACTGTCTCATCTACAGCCCTCTCTCCACCAATTCATTATCTACCCGTGAAGTTCTTGCCTACAAAGCAAATAGGGTAGGCCATTGCTTCAGAGCCTCTGCAAACTACAGGGTTAATGCCAAATTCCTTAGCTTGCCGGGAAAAGGGCCTCCATAGTAACTCCTCCCTGCTTCATCCTGCAGCTCTCTCAGAAACCCCTTCCCCTCCACACTGAACTTCTCAACGTACCATACATAATAGGGCCTTTTATACTTCCTGTGCCTGGAAAGCCCTTTCCACCCTCTGTGCCTAGTAAACTCTCTTTTAAGACCCCTTGGTGAAGCCTTTCTTGACTTTTCTAGCCCTCCTCCCCTTTTAAAAATACTTATAGTGTTTTAAAATAGTATTCTTGTTTGAAAAATCTATTTAATTCCTATGACTTTAGTCTTGGATTGCTTAAGTCAAAGTGTGTCTCTTGTATCTTTGGCCTGGACGCAATCTGCCTTGAAAAGCTTTTTATCTATGATTGTAGAAAGTATGAAATGGGTTTGCTCTGTTAGTTCAATAAATGTACCTACCTGAACTTCAGGCTATAATTTTTATGGTGGAATACCTATATACTCTGGTCTTTGTAGATGACCATTTCAGGTAAACTGCAGAACCTTTGTATCTAGCAGCTATGGTTTGAATTGTGTTAGTGATATAAAAGGTTGCAAGGGTACTGAAAAATTACTTACAAATTGCTTTTAAAAATTTTAAAAATATATAAAGTACATACACTATATTGTAACTTACCTGTTTGTGTATCATCTCCCCCACTAGACTCTGTGTCCCTTAAGTGCAGAGACTGAGGCTTATTTATCTTTGTATCTAGAACTTAGGTTAGTGGCCATCTCATGGTAGGACACAATAAATGTTGCATAGTAATGGGTGTAAACCATTAGGATATTTTTTATATCTGTCAGAACCTTTGGGTCTGATATCTGGTTTTTGCTCAGGTTAAGAAGTAACTGGGGGTGGGGGAAGGGAGTCTAAGAAGGGAGTACGAAATAAGACTCCTGTAACGGGAAGTCAGGTTAAACATTGAAGGCAAATGTTTTTTCCCCTTCATGCTTAGTTTCCCTGTTCTCTGACCTGGAAGTAATAGAATTTTTAGTTAATAAGCTCAGATGGTTTCCTGTTTTTCCATTGTTGAAAGAGACAAATTTAAAAACATTCTCTGAATAGTTCAGATGCCTGAAAAGTACAGTCAGAACTGTACTGGTGCTTCATAGCCACAGTACTAGCTATGAAAAGAAGAAAAAGGTGTGGAGCCTGAAGCTTCCAGCAAACATTTATGTTGACCCCATGCCTGAACCTCTTACTACTCAGCCTGCACATGCTGGGGGTTTGTTTCATTTCCTGGATAAAGTGAGAAAGAGGGTGCCCTGCCTGCCTTTGGGGGGCTGCCTTTGCCATGGCACAGGGACTCGGATGACCTCAGGAGGCTCTGCCCTTCTGAATGGCCTCCAGGCTCAGCACTCATGTGGAGACTGAATTGACTTCCATGACGCTGCAGCACATGCAGCCAATATGCATAGAATAGACATTTGAGGGGACGGAGAAGGAGCCACTGGGAGGAAGTAAACGCCACAGGAAAAGTTATCATGTTGACTTAATCTAATTAGTGCTTTAAAAGAGAAGTGTGCTTCTTTTGTGTCTTCTCCTTTAAAAAAGAAGCGGAATAAAAATTTCAAGTAGAACAAATAAAAATATAGACTCGAGATATTTATCTAAAATGTGCCCTATGCTTGAATCTCTTTGCATTGAAGTGATGCATTTTCTTAGTGATGTGGCATAAAGAAATGTAAAGTCAACTCATTCTCACGTCTACCTTTTCCACCTGAGCAAATGCAGGCATCAGAACTTTTAACTTCATGAGTTTGCCGGTTGCCTAGGCTTTATTTTTATTCGATTACCTTTGTTGATGTGTGGGGTTTTGTGTTTTTCAGTTTTTGTTTTGTTTTTGTGCTATGATCTCAAGGACAGATTTTATAGGCAGTAAATCTATTAAAATTTCATTTTTAAAATTAGAAGTTATTTTATTAAAATTACAAACTTTAAGCCCATAGTTCTTTTCTTAATTTTTTTATTTTTAATTATCATAAGTACATAATAGTTGTATATTTTTATAGAGTACATGTGCTGTTTTGATACAAGCATACAATGTGAATTAATCAAATCAGGGTAATTGGAGTATCTATCACCTTCATGACCATAGTTCTTATTTAGGGTTTCAAGTTTAGCTTGCAAATATTATTCTTTCTGTAAGTCTAGCATGTTTCAGCAGCATTTTTAAGCAGCCTTGAAAAATACTTGATTAATTTGAATAATATTAATGATTTCCAGTGGTTTTAAACTACAATTATGCAATTCACATTTTAGATTATTTTTAAATTCTTCAGATGCCTTCCGGAATTCTAAATAGTTTTTTATAACTCTAATAAAGTTATAAACAGTAAAGCTAACATTATCTCAGATGTTCCAAAACTATGCCTAAACTTAATAAGGTTTCAATTTAAAACCACAAGTCTAAAGCACTTAATTATATGTTCCAAATTGAAGCTTCAAGAATATCATTCTAATACGCTCTTAAACATCACAGATATAAAATTTCAAAATGCATAGATTCCTTCCTAATAAAAAAAATCAGTACTATGATTTTGACTCTCTTTTTCATTTCTATATTTAACTCCAAATTTTCTAAGGGTTAAAATACACATACCCACCAAAGGAAGACCACTCTTGCCCCAGTTAATTGAGATTTCTACTGGTTGGCTCACTGGATTCCTCGCATGGGCCCAGCTGGAATTCACTGAACTCCATATTGCAATTATGGCACAGTTTTCAGCAGGGAAAGAGGACATGCCCTTGCAGGGCACACAGCCTTCATGGCCTAATTCCTCAGTCTGTTGACAGAAGATGGCAGGACCCTGCCCCCCTCCCCTCCCACCGGTTAATCACTAGATTGGATTTCATTTTTCTTTGGCTCTTAAAATAAATGAATATTCCTTCCATATATCTCTAAAGTCTTTCATATTCTTGGTATATTTAGAATGATAAGTATCCTTTTCTAGTTATATTTTGGATTATTCACATGGTTTTGTCTAACTTGCCATCTCAATTTACAAGGTCAATCTACTGACATCCTCTAGGTGTATGTTATAATTTTCACATTCTTAATTTTTATGACAATATATCTGAATATATACTTCTTCCTCTTCTAATTCACTGCATTCATTATTTATTGGTTACTGGAAACATTTTCAAAGATAAAAGGGACTGTTCTTTTTAATTTGTTTCAGTTGGACTCCTAGTTTCCTGGGCACAGGCCATTTGCCCTTTCTTCACTTCTTATAAGTCACCTGTTCAGAGACATTTCCCCACTATTATAATAACTTCCTAGTTCTACTTCTGCAAAGGAGATGCTGCAGCCACCTTCCATAAGCCATTTCAGCATGGGCTAGAGAGAAAATTACCATCATCACCCTTCTAGGTGATAATATGCGAACAGCTGTACACATCAAGTTAGTTTTTATCCTATGGCCAGAAAGATAAGGCATCACATTTTCATTTCTCGGAAAAATTATGTTGGAAGGTATTTTTAGCAAATACTTACAAAGAGGAAAAGTTTGGTTTCTGTAACAGAGAGATTTCCATTTCCCTTAACCACAGTCCTACCTATAAGGATGCCTTGGCAAAGAATTCGCCAGGGCTTTGCCTGAAGATCTGCTATTTTGTAAGGTAATATTTCTTCATGTACTTGAAAACTTCATGGAGCAGGGTAAAATGAAAGGCTGAAGCACGGGGCTCTAGTTCTCTCCTGGTCCTCCCTACCTCTCCCTTCCTGACCATCTGTAGAACACTTTGGACAGACCGAAAAGGGCATTCCTTAATAGTGGAGATTCCTTAACAGAACACAGTGAATTTTTTCTGGTGTACCTGAGCTTAATATTTTATACCAATTTTTTTTCAGTCTTATAGCATTTTGTTATCAAATTATATAAGGGGAGGGATACAGAGATAAAAGATCTTTGTTATTTTTATTTCTGATTATTAAAAGTAATATAGCTCATTGTAGAACATTTTAAAAATTCAGAAAAGACTATAACTATAATAATAGTCACTCATATCCAACTACCTATACTGACATATTTCTTTTGTCTTTTTTCCATGCAGATTTTTTTAACATAGTTGTGATCAAAACATATATATGGTTTTATGTCCTACAGTTTTCATTTAACTTTATATAAGAATCTTCTCCAGTCATTAAAGACTTCTTATAAACCTTACTTTTAGTAGCTGTAATATTCTAATGTGAAAAAGCATAACTTAGGAATACACTGCCCATTTTTGAACATTTGGTTTGTCTGTAGTTCTCCTTTGTGATTGCCTCTGATTCACATGATTGTGCCTAAATTTTTGTCATGGCTCTTTTGATTATAATATAATATGCCTTATCCTACCAAAGTATTTTGTGCATGGAGGGACAGAAGATTGTCAGTGGGTGGTTTTCTTCCCTCCCTGCCCTCATCCCAGCTCCTTCAGTGTAGGATAAATCAGCCTCTGTCTTTTTCTGAGTTCTCTTTGTGGCAGCAGATTCCTTTGGGAACCCACCTTATTGTGAGTCCTTGGTGTCAGTTTTAGATTGTGTTTCTTAACCCCCTCCTTGTAGGTATTGGATAACAGAATTCTGGGTCATGTTTAAAATGGATGCCAGCTTGACAGACACTATGGAGGAGTTTCAGGAACTGGTGAAAGCTAAGGGTGAGGAGTTACACCGCCGTCTGATTGACACAACTCAAATGTGAGTGTCATGGTTTTGACTAATGTTTCAAAACCACCTCCGTCCTGTAACGAGATCCAGGCTGCTTGCTAGGCTTCTGAATCTCAGCCATGACTGCTGCTCTCTTTCACCACTTTGAGAAGCCCCTCGGATGGGCAGGTTCAATTGCCTCACCAAAGTGAAAGCTTGACATTTCACAGAAAAGCAGAGAAGCCCCCTGGTGATAAAGCAGTAGGTGACTAATATCCAAGAGCAAAAAAAAAAAGTAAGTCCCAGTCAAAAAGAAATCAGGTAGCCAGATACTGACTAAAATGTGTCCAGAACATGAGAAACTGAAAGTGCAATGACTGAACTCGTGCTTCTTCAGCAGCCAATGCCAGGAGGCCCCCCGAACTTGTAAAGGGGGAAGGGACTACTAAAAAACGCACTGAGCAGACGGTCTGTAACATATATGGATGTCTGTGAAAGATACTTAAACTTTGAGAACTAGAAGGGATCCCAGGAATATTTCAGATCATTCCTTGGATTTCTTAGTTGTAAGACTGGCCCACTCTGGAAAAATGAGTGTGTTTCCTAATTTGGGGGAAAGGAATGCACACATTTTATGCTAAGGTTTTCACAATGTGGCCGCCTTATTTTGGAATAGTACAAATCCCTAAGACAGAGGATTCTAGAACTGAAACATGCTAGAGATCATCTCATCCAACATCCTGATTTTTCTGACTGGGACATGGAGGCTCAGCAAGATTGTGCTGGTGAAGTTAGTGACAGAGCAGAAACTGGACTCCAAAGCCTTGGTCACGATGCACTATGCCATGGCCATGCAGAAGTGATTTCAAGATCACATTCCATAGCCTCAAGTTAATCTGTTTACCAGTTGGGATTCTTTGTACTTCTTTGCTTAGAATTATAGAACTTCAGAGAAAAGAGATTTTTCAACGTAAGAGTTTCTTCATTTTAAAGATGAAGAACCTAGAGCCCAGGTCAAACTCAGGTCTCCTTGTCTCGACATATGGCAGCTGACTTTCCTCTACCAATATTTTCCACCATATATTGTGTAGGAATTATTAGTCTGTGGGATATTACCTGATCAGATTTGAGGAATAATGAGTTAAACTTTCCTTTTGTAATGTTTTTCACAGTCAGTAATATGCTCATTGGCCAAGGGGGCTACAGAATTTGTAGCATTTCCCAAATTCATTTGACCACAGAACCCTTTTATCAAGAGACAAGTTTCCCAGGAATACCACTTTGCAAAACATAGATTGGCCTCTTATTGCCTTTCAAAACTGGGCTGCTTCCTTACTGTAGGAAATGGAAACTGAGTAAGAAACATGGGTTGACTGTAAGAAACTATGGGGGCAGGGAGACACTCTAGTGTCAGCTATGCTTCTTTGGTCATTTCAGTGGTTAGGAACATTTGAGGAAAATGCCACAACTCTGCCCGGAGCTGACCACATGTTCCTACGCGTGATTCCCTGCAGCATAACATCTTCCTTCTGTGGCTGAGTTATTCTGGCATGAAAACTGCCCCACTACCTTGGGATTTCCAACCAGATAGAGTCCCTGGCACCCTCATGAGAATGAAGGAACACACAGGAGGAAGGGAGAGGGCAGATATACCAGGGGCTGCACAAGGAGCCAGGACCAAAGGCAAGAAAACTGCGACCTATGCCTGAGACTCTGTCCTTCCCACTTTCTTGAAGTAAACTCATTTACCCTGTTCCCCACTGCACATTTAAAAGGCCCATTGAAAACCAGCAAGACTTCTTGGTTGCTGCTATAGAAAATACTGATCTGGGGAAACTATGATAATGCATTGTTTTAGCCAAGGCATGTTAGCTAACGGTGTTTTGTATGTTCTTATGGGAAACATTAATGGATTTGACTTGCAAAAAGCAATTTCAATTTATTCTTTTTCCCTGTCGTCTCCCTTTCATGTTCACCCACAAAAGCAATGCCCGTGACTGGTCCAGGAAACTTACTCAAAGGATAAAATCAAATACCAGCAAGAAACGGAAAGTCTCCCTGCTCTTTGACCACCTGGAACCAGAAGAGTTATCGGAGCACCTTACCTACCTTGAATTCAAGTCCTTCCGAAGAATATCTGTATGTACCCAAGGGGCAGGAGAAAAACTTCCCTGAAATATTTCTAAAAATAAGCAGAGAAACTGAACAGCCCATCCCAGGGTTGGCGGGCTTTCCCATCAGGCATCGAATAGTCTGGGAAATCGGCACCATCTGAATTCCTTTGGTTGTGCCTGCCATGCTGCTCCCTTCTCCCTCCTTCCAGGCCCATCCCATCACCCACTCAAGTGACAACACTGTGGGCACACATGACAACCCGCACACATGCATACGAGTGTACACGCAGTATACACACACACACCCCCTCTTACTCCTGATAACCATTAGGTTTCTAAAAAAAATTTTTTAACCTTCCTCAAAAAAAAAAAAAAAAAAAATGTTGTGTCTTCTTAGAGTTTGAATTCATTCTAGGATAGGTTTTGAATGGCTCTGGGAAATCCCAAAATAAAGTCTAGACCAGAACACACCTAAATCCTTGAAGTGGTGCTGGCCCTACAATCACCATAATTCTAGAGAGAAATTATGCTGATCCAAACCTTGCTCCTGGGGTAACTAAGCAGAGTCAAGGGTATGGTGGAGGAGAGAGATGAAGGGAAAGAGATTTCCGTTTGTCATCAAGAACAGAAAGAACACACAAGTACATCCTGTCCTTGCTGCAGTCCTTGAAACTCCATATGTGATACCAAGGCACATTTGTTCCATACAAAGGAATTTGTCAACATGGCAGATCCCAACAGACCCTCACTGGCCCATATACTTTCCTGAGAAGTGAGACCACTTAGCCCCCACCCCTACCAACAGATTCAATCTTTAACTTTGCTCTAAAAATAGAGACTACCGAGTTGACAGAAGCATTTCTTAGAATGACCTGTGTTCCCAGGTAAGGGAATGGAGGCCCAGAGGGCTGACTTGAACAAGGTCAACACAGCTTATTAGAGTCAGAGCTAGGGCGAGGACTGCATGCCTCTCTGGGTCACTTGGCACCAATTTATTAAGCTCGGTTGTATCTAGAAGGAGACTTGCAAACCAGCTTACAGAGGTTATTTCATATTTTCTTCCATAATGTTGATCTCTCTCCTGTTTTCACCCAGCTGTTTGGCCAGTCAGCCAGGAACCTCCCAGTTTCCATTTGGAAATAAGTCTCTAAGCATTAACGCCACCCCACCCCAAGTCCCCTCACTTACACGTCTCAGACAGAATCCCAGGCCCAAATTTGGAGGCTCCACCTGGGGAGTTTCCATCTGGCAGTGTGTCCCCTATCACGGGGCAAGACACCAGTCAGAGCTGAGAGCCACTGAAAAGAGCCCATTATCACACTGGAATCTGAGCTCTGCTGGGGCCAAACTGTCAGGGCTGCTCGGTCAGGCCTGCTGAATGTCTACTTGATGCCAGTGCTCACATCAGTGCAGGCAGAAGTGAAAAACCCATGCAGAAGGAATCATAGTCTCTCCACCTCCCTCACCCCTGGGGGTGGGTGGGGTAGGTATTGAGCAGTGTTCTATTTGCAAGTGAAAACATCAGTTTGAACCTTCATTTCTTTTGAGTGGCATGGTCCCTTCATAGAAAAAGACAGGCGGATTTGTTTTGTTTTGTTTTTTCTACACAGTTCTACACAGTTTTCCCAAACAAAAATTCTCTCTCCAACATGAGGTTGGAGGGAAATTCATCTTTGCTGTGAATTAAAAGGCATTTGATATTTTCTGTTTATTACAACACTTGGGGGATGGTGAGGAGATTATTGGGATAATTCTTAAAAAAAAAAAAAGTGGATTCAATGTCAAATTTATAGTGGGGAATGATATAAAATGTATTTATTGGAATGAGTTGTGGCCACTTTCTCTTAGAAAAGGTAAGATTTTTGCTTTATATATCTCTTTTAAGGAGTGATTTTGGTTTTACTCATATTTTTCTGCCCATCAGCAGTCACAGCTAGTAAAGTGGAGCTCAGTTAATTTGCTAGCTGTAGGGGTGGGAGGAAGTAAAGAAAAAAAAATTGCAGCCATTTTATTTAGGTTATGAGTTCTTCCCATGAATGTATTTACTGTGTAGGCAGGACTAAAGTGTACTGCAGTAACAACCCCATCCCCTCACTCCTGCACCATTTCAGTGGCTTAAAGCAAAAGTTTTTCACGCATACCACCTGTCTAGCACGGGTCAGCAGGGGCTGATCAGAGTTGCTCAGGGACCAGGATGAGGGAAGCTTCATCTTGACAGAAATTTACACAAATCTGCAGCAGTGGGAAGGCAACGTGGCAGATCATTCACTGGCTTTTAAATCTTCCCCTTCAAAGTCACATCACTTCCACTCACATTCTACTGGCTGATCTCTGTCTTATGGCCACGCCTACTTTCAAAGGGAAAAGTTCAGAAGAGGAGACCCAGAAATAACAGGGCAGCAACACCAAAGACTCCCACGGGAGTGCTGGAGAAGAGCAGACTGTTCCTGCCTCTTGGTTATACTGTTTGAGAGAGAGATTCTTAATGGCAAGGACACAATAGCTACAATCTCCACTTAGACCAGATCTTTTAGGACATTTCCAGTTTCACATCTGCTGTTTCATTGCCAACCACAGTCAGTGCCATCATCAGGTTGGGAAACTATGGTCACCGATTACATAGCTAAGCAACTTTCATGTACCTCATTCAGTTGGCCTCTGTTCAAGTTGGCAAGTAGAAGGAAATCCAAACAGACTTGTTTTCACATAAGGTTAATAATTATCCCATTAGTACCACCATTATCCCATTAGTACCACCTCACACTTATGTAGCACTTTGAAAAGTTAAGGCTTTCACACATGATCTTGTTTCATCTTCACAATAATTCCATGTCCTAGATAGGGCAGACTTTATCATCACATTTTTAAGGTAAGAAAACAGCTATGGAGAGACAGATTTGTTTTTGTTAGGAGAATTATCTTTTATTCCCTTAACTTCAGCAGCAAGGCTGGAACTAATACTGAGATTTTTCTTCTACACTATATTCTTTAGAATTTAAACGGATAGTATCTGCTGAAATACAATATTTGGATTAACTAATATGTGTACATATCCACTATGACTAATGACTTCTGATGCAGAGAGACCATGCTGTGGGTGGAATAAGATGGATGTCCCTCGCCTCATTCTTGTTGGTCAAGTGGCAAAAATGCAGGAGAGGAGGGCCAGGGCTCTGTCTCATGGCAGTTCCTAGCCATCAGCTGAGCAGAGTTGACTTGTCCCTCAGATCTCCCAGAATACAGTCCTGATACTTATTTTCTTTCCCTGCAGTTCTCTGATTATCAGAATTACCTTGTAAATAGCTGTGTGAAGGAGAACCCCACCATGGAGCGGTCGATTGCCCTGTGCAACGGCATCTCTCAGTGGGTCCAACTGATGGTTCTCAGCCGCCCCACACCACAGCTCCGAGCAGAAGTCTTCATCAAGTTCATCCATGTGGCTCAGGTAAGTGACCAGATTAAGACTTTTGGCCTGGGCTGTGAAGTAAATTATCTGTCCCCCCCTTCCCCAAGCTTAGTCTGTCAATTAGAGCTGTTTTTCCCTTGTGAACCATGATGGGGGGTTTGTGTGCCTTCAGCTAACTGTCCCCAGATCTAGATATGGTGACTTTTCTATTCTCCCATACAAGGACAATGTGGAGAGGGCCTGTAAGGCCCTCAGGGGTTGGGATACAGTTTTAGATCTGTGTAGATCTTTAACATTTTTCACAAGATGCTTACCATCCTATATTATTTTCCCAAATCTGGCCCACATGGTAAAGGAAAGGGCAATTCTAAGGTTTACTACAGCTGGACCAGCCTGGGTTGTCTTAGGTCTTTGAGCCCATGCTGTGTTGAATGACTACATTTAATGTTTCAGGGGCAGAGTTTAAGCATTTGGTAAGAAGAAAACAGGTACTATGAACCTGTATTTGAAGTTCCCCACAGATTCTAGCTTTTCTGTCCCAGTTTTGGTCCTACATAGGCATTGGCATTGCACAGGGAAATAAGACAAAGTCCTTACTCTCAAAACTAAAAGTCTGGCAAACCTGGAATAAAGGAGATAAATGATTACACTTAAGGATATATTTTTCCAACTCTGGATCATCTGGAACAGTGTTTCTTAAAGTTTAGTACATGGATCACTTGCTCTGATATTAACTAAAGGTTAATCCCAACCCCAGTTGGGTCCAGAAATCTTTGTGTTAAACAGGCGCTTTGGGTGATGCTTAGAAACCACTGATCTAGATGGTAGTCCACACAAAGGGAAGGCAACATGACATCTTGCTAGGTTTGGGATCCACCAATCTGGAATTAAGCAGAAGGGGAAAAATGGACAGAAAATTGTAACACCTGATCACTAGTCTAGTCTATGACCAGCATAAGGAAGATTCAAGGCACAGAGATGAGAGGCAGCCTCTAAGCTGTCCAGGTAACTGACATGTATAGTGATTCTGCTGTCTTCTTTCTTCTGTGTCACAGAAGCTCCACCAACTACAGAACTTCAATACATTGATGGCTGTGATAGGCGGGCTATGTCACAGCTCAATCTCCAGGCTCAAGGAGACAAGTTCACATGTCCCGCATGAAATCAATAAGGTCAGTGCTACCATCTTCTCTGGGGCCCTTACCAGCATTCTTAGGATCAATGACAATGATTTCTCCTTGAGAGGGGAAACCCTGAGAGCATTTCCAAACCACACCATCCCTTGTCAACTAGGCAAGTAGCGGGGAGGCAAACCATTAGGAAACCCACAGAATGGGGAAGTCACAGATTTGACAATGACTGTGATTCCATCTAGCCTTAACTGTCACTGCAAACACTCCTGCTGGGCCAGTGGAAACACTGACTCCCTTGCTCCAGCTCCTTGCTTAAAAATGTTCTCCCAAAAGCAATAGTGGTTCATTTGACCATAGATCAGTTTGCATGTCAAGTGTGGTTATATAGTTATATAATATATTAAAAACTTAGCTATCCAGAACCCTTGGAGAATGACATTCTGGATAGTTGAATTTTCTCACATAGTTGGAGATGGGTATTTAGATACTCTTTTGTAATAATTTTTATTGAGGAATATTTTTTAAAAATGTCCTATGTACTTCCCTGCATTATTAATTAGACTTTACAGAATATCCTTTAATCTTTTATGACATAGGGCTGTTGTTTATTAATACAAGCTACTATGATACACTGAGGATATAGGTGCAGCTATATGGCCTTTTAGAGCACTTTCAGCTCATGCAAGAGGACCTTGCTATACTCAAACCCCAATCCTCCCAAACTGGCATAGAGAATAACCGTCTTCCTAGGGAGAATGACCTTAGTTCACTGCTCATATCCAGTTTTACCAGATGTTCAGCTCCCTTATGGGGAGTCTCCTATTTTTTTTTTTTTTTTTTGAGACAGAGTCTCGTTTTGTTGCCCAGGATAGAGTGAATGCTGTGGCATCAGCCTAGCTCACAGCAACCTCAAACTCCTCGGCTTAGGCGATACTACTGCCTCAGTCTCCCGAGTAGCTGGGACTACAGGCATGCGCCACCATGCCCGGCTAATTTTTTCTATATATATTTTTAGTTGTCTGTATAATTTGTTTCTATTTTTAGTAGAGATGGGGTCTCGCTCTTGCTCAGGCTGGTCTTGCACTACTGACCTCGAGAGATCCACCCGCCTCGGCCTCCCAGAGTGCTAGGATTACAGGCGTGAGCCACCGCGCCCGGCTGGGAGTCTCCTAATAATCTCTGCTATCATAATTAATGCTAGGCTTCTGGGGAGAGCCCCACTTCCCAAGGGTCTGGTCAAAAGGGTAATCTTTAGTGACCTTTTCATTCCCTAACAGTTCTGCTGAGACCAGGTGGAACAGTTGAAAAGATTGCTCATGTCTGTGGTGACACAGGGAAATAGTCACAGAGATGAATATGCCTTCATGTTATTTAGCTTACAAGAGAGCACTTGCTCCTCTTCAGCTTGGGGTCCCCCACAGCAATGCTTTCTGTCTGAAGCTACTTGACCCAAAGGGTGGTCTGCATAGGGAATTAGTTAAGTCCAGTGTTGAAGCAAATTTCCCCCCAAGTAGTTGATTTTACCTTCTGAGGGGAATAACAGTCTATCATTTTTGCTGTTAATCTCTTGTTTTGAGAGCACCTTCCATACCTAATGCTCACCTAAACTCTTGCTAGAGGTGTGTGAGGAGGAGGCTGTCTTGCCATCTCAAAGTGATTGAGGGGGGCTGACTCTAAACCTCAAGTTCTTCACTATGGAGAAAGGGTATGTCTTGGGCCACCATTTTATTAAAAGAATTTGGCACAGTCTCTAAAATGGTTAAAGTAGTCCCCCCCATCCGTGGTTCTGCTTCTTATGGTTTGTTACCTGAGGTTAACTGCAGTCCAAAAATATTAAATGGAAAATCCCATAAATAAACAATTTATAAGTTTTCAATTGCATACTGTTCTGAGTAGCGTGATGAAATCTCAGGCCGTCCTGCCGCGCGTCCCTCCTGGGACATGAATCATCCCTTTGTCCAGCATATCCAGGCTTCAGACACTATCCTCCTGTTAATCACTTAGTAGCCGTCTAAGTTATCAAACCAACTGTCTGCGGTATCACAATGCTTGTGTTCAAGTAACCCTTATTTTACTTAATAATGGCCCCAAAGCACAAGAGTAGTGTTGCTGGCAATCTGGATATGCCAGAGAGAAACCATGAAGTGTTTGTGCTTCATTTAAGTGAAAAGGTGAAAGTTCTCTACTTAATAAAGAAGGAAAAAAAGTAAATGCTGAGGTTGCTAAGATCTAAGATAAGGACAAATCTATCCATGAAATTGTGAAAAAGGGAAAAGAAAGTCACTCTAGGCCGGGCGCGGTGGCTCACGCCTGTAATCCTAGCACTCTGGGAGGCCGAGGCGGGTGGATTGCTCAAGGTCAGGAGTTCGAGACCAGCCTGAGCGAGACCCCGTCTCTACTAAAAATAGAAAGACATTATATGGACACCTAAAAATCTATATAGAAAAAATTAGCCGGGCATAGTGGCGCATGCCTGTAGTCCCAGCTACTCGGGAGGCTGAGGCAGTAGGATCGCTTAAGCCCAGGAGTTTGAGGTTGCTGTGAGCTAAGCTGACGCCACGGCACTCACTCTAGCCTGGGCAACAAAGTGAGACTCTGTCTCAACAAAAAAAAAAAAAAAAAAAAAAAAAAAAAAAAAAAAAGAAAGTCACTCTAGTTTTGCTGTTGCACCTCAATCTGCAAAAGTATGGCCACAGTGCATAAGTGCTTAAGATAGAAAAGGCATTAAATTTGTGGGTGGAAGACATGAACAGAGACGTGTTCTGACTGATGGCATTCAGGTTCAGTACTATCGGAAGTTTCATTTCAGGCATCCACCAGGGGTCGTGTAATGTATCCCCTGATGATAAGGGGGGGACTACTTATTTTGTGTAGTGACATGATTGGCAGACACGCTTTCACTTGACATCTCTGCTTCTGAAAAAGCTGGGGAATGGGGTTCTGTGACCTGCTTGCTGACTTGAATGAGATGTGATTGAAAAGAACACCAGATCTGGCTGCTTCCTTTCTGTGCTGGGGAGCAGCCATGCCCGTTTCCAGGGCGGAGGCAGCCTGTGAGCTCTGATGTCCTCTCTCTTGTCCTTTAGTCTATTCAGTTTCTTTAGTTCAGGGTTTCAGTCCGTGAAGGGAATGTCACTTTCTTCCTAGACATATGCCCATTTTAAGAATCCTGAGATAAGTAAGGCCCATGGAGCGCCTCACAGAGAGTAAGAACACACACTAGACCACTGAAGCTCCACTCTTGAAACACATGCTTTTCTCCATGCCAGCAACATAGTCGGCACTTCCTGACATCACAATTCAAATGTTAAAGCAATGCAGTGTCTCTGGAGACATTCAGAAGACACCAGGGAAGAAAAAAGCATGGCTTGGGGACAGGGGTTAGAGGGACACTTATTGTTCACTGTATATTCTTGTACCTGTTTAATTTTTTTCTTTTTTGAGACAGAGTCTCACTCTGTTGCCCGGGCTAGAGTGAGTGCCGTGGCGTCAGTCTAGCTCACAGCAACCTCAAACTCCTGGTCTTAAGCGATCCTACTGCCTCAGCCTCCCGAGTAGCTGGGACTACAGGCATGTGCCACCATGCCCGGCTCATTTTTTTTGTATATATATATTTTAGTTGTCCATATAATTTCTTTCTATTTTTAGTAGAGACGGGGTCTCACTCTTGCTCAGGCTGGTCTCGAACTCCTGACCTCGAGCGATCCACCCGCCTCGGCCTCCCAGAGTGCTAGGATTACAGGCGTGAGCCACCGCGCCCGGCCCCTTTTTAATTTTTGTATCAGGTGATTGTATTTCTTTTTGAAAAGAAATTTTAACATAAAAATGATAAAAACTCCCATTTAAAACTTTTAAGTAAAGCGTATCTTGTGTTTGTAAATATACTCTGTGACATTTGACATAGCTGAAGTTTTAATTTGGGAATCATATCTGTACCTTTTAGATGAATCTGCCCAACAAATTCTGGATGGGGTGAAATCATGGTAGGGGATGAGAGTATGCAAGGTGGTCATTACAGACAAAACACCCTGCCCAGCAGGTACCTGTGATTGGTCCGTTCTTCTGCTCTGTAGGTTCTGGGTGAGATGACTGAGCTGCTGTCCTCCTGCAGAAACTATGACAACTACCGACGAGCCTACGGAGAGTGTACTCACTTCAAGATCCCCATCCTGGGGGTGCATCTCAAGGACCTCATCTCCCTGTACGAAGCCATGCCCGACTATCTGGAGGATGGGAAGGTGAACGTCCACAAGCTGCTGGCCCTTTACAATCACATCAATGAACTGGTCCAGCTGCAAGAGGTGGCCCCGCCCTTAGAGGCCAACAAGGACTTGGTGCACCTGCTGACGGTGAGGTTCACGCTGAAGATAGTTACTAAGCATTTTCTGTGTGCCAGGCACCATTCTGTACATCTTACAAATAATTAGTTCAGTTAATCCCCATGAAAACTCTATGAAGTAGATACTATTATTATATCCATCTTATGGATGGGTATACTGAGGCACAAAGACGTAACTTACCAGGGGACCACACATTATTAAGTGCAGAGCCTTGTTTCAGACCCAAGTGGGTAGGACTCCAGAGGCTGTGCTTTTAAGCAGTATGCCCTCTAGACTTCTAAGACCATTTCCTTACCCCCGCAAAAGCATTCCTGAGCTCTCTGGGAAGAGCTGATGGCAAATCAAGATACAAGTCTTGGTAACATATAGACACAGTGTGCTCTCATAAAAAAGGGCAAGGCAGTGATTAAAAAGCCAGGTTTATTCTTTGAGTCCTGGCTTAGATCCTCATTCTCTGAGATAGTCAAGCCAAGCATAGGTGAACATTTGTCAGTGGTGAGGTGGGATTTGCACTGTGGGTGTCGGGTGACATCAGATGAGCTCCCTCCCAGACCTGTGATTCTGTAGTTCACCAGCTGTGTGACTGTAGGCACATACTCTCCAAGTCTCCTCCTCTGTAAACTCAGAGGGGTTAGTCTCTGGGATGACTTCTAATTTCTCTTTCAGTTCTAAAATTATTAACATGCTTTTTTTTTTTTTGCAGAAGGGAATAATGATCATAGCCTCTTCCTGCCTCACAGGAGCATTTTCATGGTACCCCAGGGTTCACATTGGCTGGGGTCTGATCCTAGTCCTTTTGCTAATTAGCCAGGTAACCTTGGCTGGTCTTTGCCTCAAACGTCATCATTTGTAAAAAGAGGCACTGATTCTTAACTTTTTTGGATAACTCCTTGATGAAAGCTATGAACCTTCTTCTCCCCAAAATGTATATAAGCTGTATATTAAAAAGTATGCATGTAATTTCAAGGAGTTCTGAACTCCATGAAGCCCATCCACTTACACTGGATTCTGTTGCTGGGTTCAAATTTTACTAGTATCAGGCCATGCAAACCATCCTTTTGGATTGTCTGTCTGCTTTGGGAGAGAACAAGTGAGGTGTAGGGACCATCTGGCCAGATAAGGCCTTTAGCCTATGCTCTTTATATAGAGGCTTAGATATAAGGCATAGATAAAAAGACGGAACCTTGGGACTTCTCTATATTTCTTTTTTTTTTTTTTTCTTTTTTTCTTTTCATCCAGCCCAGAATGTCAGGGACTTCTCCAAAATTTAAAAAACATTTTAACAAGAAAGAACTAATGCTTTCCCTATTGCAATACTAGGTGTTACACCTACCAAACTCTGTGAATTTTAAAACAAACTGCTAAGAACTTAGAATAGTAAACTACTGTAGAGGAAGAAGCAAGCAAGCAACAAACACATCAACCCGGGGAAAGGCAAATAGCATCCTAGCAATGAACCCTGTTCTGCTTTGATCTGCAGTTGTCTCTGGATCTCTACTACACTGAAGATGAAATCTATGAGCTTTCCTATGCCCGAGAACCAAGGAACCACAGAGCCCCAGTGAGTTTTTCATATTAAGAGTCTCGTATATAACAGGTGCTTTACCAGCTGCTCCTCAAATTCATTTCATCTTAAGGAACAGACTTTAAGTTCAGTTGAATAAGCACATTGTTCCTCCTAAGTGCCCAATCTTGTGCTAGGAACAGAGAAAGCTTCTCAACATGTGTGTGAGGAATAGTTCCTGTCCATAAAGAGCAGTGATCCAGTTGAAGGGATAAGACTAATGTGTGAACAGTAAATAACTAGTGAACAGTCAACAATACCTATATGCCACTAGAATGTCAGAAGGAGTGAGTGAATCAGTCAGTGGTTTACAAATTAGGTAAGGGCCATAGTATTGTGGACTGCAGTCATATCCCTCTCCTATTAAAAAGTATCCCCACATAAGTTGT
Source organism: Eulemur rufifrons (assembly GCF_041146395.1). Taxonomy (NCBI): domain Eukaryota; kingdom Metazoa; phylum Chordata; class Mammalia; order Primates; family Lemuridae; genus Eulemur; species Eulemur rufifrons. Next base: position 52,405,861 of record NC_090984.1, read on the forward strand.
TTCTTTTTTATGATTTGTTGATAATGAGAGCAATATGCATATTAATCAGAAACCTAAAGATTTCCAGCTTGGTAGGTAGAAAAGCCTCATCATTCTGTTATGTTCTGACTCTGAAAGAGCAGTCTGCTGGGTCTTTTGAACTCTTATGCTGACAAATCCTCAGAACAGCACATAGTCCTGGTGCTATGCACTGTGGGAACTTCACAGGTTATCTGGCCCTGCCTCTGGTATAGGCAAGTTAAATCATTTGAGTCTCTTGGGAAGCATCCCAACCCCAAAACTGGTGGTACTCAAGGGCAGAGTTGCCCACACTTAAGAAATCCAGCTTATCTGTTCGGGTGGCTAAAATGCATCAACTCTCTACAGAAAGATCAAGTTTTATTAAATAGCTTCTTATTGCAATGAAAGATGTTCACTGCAAATATTTGGTATGTTCCATTTTCAGGGTGTTAGAGGCATTTCAATGGAAAGGGTACCTTCTACTGTTTTTGAAAGAGATTTTAATTTGGGCCGAGTTTCAAATGTAGTCATGTACTACATAATGACATTTTGGTCAACAATGGACCACATACACGATGGTGGTCCCGTAAGATTATGGTGGAGCTGAAAAATTACTGTTGCCTAGTGACATCACAGCCATCATAACATCATAGTACAACACATTACTCACATGTTTGTTGTGATGCTGATATAAACAAACCTACTGAACTGCCAGTCATGTAAAAGTCCAGGGCACACAATTATGCACAGCATATAATTATTGATAATGACAATAAACAACTGTGTTCCTGGTTTACATACTTCCTATACTACACTTTTTATTATTTTAGAGTGCACTCCTTCTACTTATTAAAAAAAAAAAGTTAATTGTAAAACAGCCTCAGGTAGGTCCGTTAGGAGGTATTCCAGAAGAAAGCACTTTTACTGTAGGAGATGACAGTTCCATGCATGTTATTGCCCATGAAGACCCTCTAGTGTGACAAGATGTGGAGGTGGAGGTCAGTGATATCGACAATCCTGACCCTGGAGAGGGCTCATACACTAATGTATGTGTTCATAACAAAAAAGTTGAAAAAGTAAAAATAAATAAATAAATAAAATAAAATTTAATTTTAAAAATAGAAAAAAACTTATAGAATTAGGATATAAAGAAAATACTTTTGTACAGCTATACAGTGATACAATGTATTTATGTTTTAAGCTCTTCTGTTATTACAAAAGAGTAAAAAGTTAAAAAAAATTAAAAGTTTATAAAGTAAAAAAGTAACAGTCAGCCAAGGTAATTTTTTTTTTATAAATTTAGTGTAGCCTAAGTGTATAGTGTTTGTAAAGTCTACAGTAGTGAACAGTACTATCCTAGGTCTTCACATTCACTCATCACTCACTCACCAGAGCAACTTCCAGTCCTACAAGCTCCTTTCATGGTAAGTGCCCTACATAGGTGTTACACTTTTTATCTTTTATACCATATTTTTTTTTTTACCCTTTCTATGTTTAGATAAACAAATACTTACCATTGTGTTGTAATTATCTATAGTATTCAGTACAGTAACATGCCGCACAGGTTTGTATCCTAGGAGCATAAGGCTATACCATATAGCCTAGGTGTGTAGTAGGCTATATTATCTAGGTTTGTGTAAGAACATTCTGTGGTATTTGAACAACAAAATAGCCTGACAACAAATTTCTCAGAACATTTCCCATTCATTAAGCGAGGTGTAACTGTATTTAGAAAAGGGATTCCATTTCAGCTTGTCCAAGATTCAGATGTTTTTTCTTGTGTGTCTTCCTGCCTTTTAGCTATTTTTTCCCCTTATCCACATCTCTATTACAAAATGACTAGAGAACAGAAATGACTAGAGAAATATAAATGATCCACTTTACTCTTTGCTGATAGCTCTGACAAAAGGTTTAACGGAGAGAGGACTGAAACTTAGGCAAATTGAGAATTTTAAATTATCTCTAGTTGCAAATAATGTACATAAAGAGCACTCTGGAAACTGTAAAGCACAATACCTATGTTGGCCAAGATTATTATTATAAATTTCAATTCCATGTGGGCTGTTCCTTGTCATTGCACATAGTTGAGGGTTATCCATAGATACAACTGTCAAGCAGTGGGAAAAGGAGCTATAGGTTATAATATTGCATTACAGTCATGGGGATCTCTCTGAATATTTCATTTTAGCCACTAACACCTTCAAAACCACCAGTAGTAGTGGACTGGGCCTCCGGAGTATCTCCCAAACCTGATCCAAAGACCATTAGCAAACACGTCCAGAGGATGGTGGATGTAAGTATAGCTGTGTTTCAGTGGTCAAAAACAAGGCACTGCCTGGATTAGTTTTGTACACGGGGAGAGAAGAGCACAGTGGGAGAGACATGAAGGCAAGGAGATACTTGAAACTCCTTCATATGTGAGCACAGGGAACAACTTCTCACATTGTGGCTGCAGAACAATTCAGAAGTTATATTTTGACCAAACACTCTGGCCTCAGGTGTGCTTCCTCTTAAAGACCTAGCAGAAAATCAAATGTTTAAGGTTGTTGGTTGATTTGGGGCAGAGAGGTGTTGGGGAAAGTTTGAGTATAGTAAGGGGTAATAAGGTGAATGTAAAACTGAAAATTTTGGCACTGCTTTGATCGAGTTCTCTGTGCCAGATGCTGAGGAGGGGGTATATACTCCTGTACTTCTGTGTTTTTCCTTGTGGGAAATTCCCATGTAACAATAGAAAACTAAGAGTAGAACAATGAGAAGCAGAAGGCACACTTCCAACTGGGCTGCTTGTAGAAGCTTCTCAGAGACGGTGCAATCTGAGCCGTGCAATCTGAGCGGAGCAGTGAGAGAAGGGCAGTGTGGAGGGAGAAACATGCCTCTGCAATGAACTAGGAGTACACAATAGCCAGGGTGATGGCATAATTAATATGCTAATAGAACTGAAAGCACCTGGCTACCCTCCAGACGCTGGTACCAGCAAAGTTTGCCACAGTTTAAGGAGCATGTTTCCTTGTTCATTGCACTCATGTTTTTAGAGGCTTTTATGCCCTAGCCCTTCCTCATTTGGCTAAAGAGAGAGATGATTGTGGTTTCTCTTTAGTAATCACCAAAGAAACTCTTCTTTCAGTCTGTCTTCAAGAACTATGATCATGACCAGGATGGATACATTTCTCAGGAAGAGTTTGAAAAGATTGCTGCAAGTTTTCCATTTTCCTTCTGTGTGATGGACAAAGACAGGTGAGGATTTGTGTATATGATTATGTGGTTATGGGCCCATTGGTGAAAACAGCTTTATGAGTGTGACACTACAAGAATTTGCAAATTTGGATGTGTTGCTACTGTGATCACTTAATGAATATTGGGGCTAAGAGAGCAATCATCAAGTGAATGCCTGTCTTTAGAACACAATGAAATACTCAGAATTGAAGATTCCATAAATCTGCCAGTTTAGTCAACTAAAAATAAGAAGTTTAGTCTTCCTTCTTGCTTTGTCCTTACAGATTATGGGAAACAACTAATATTCATTAATAATTTGCATATTTACTTTTCTCAAAGTTACTTCAGTTCTGTCTTGGTTCTCTACAGAAAACCAATTGTATAGTTAGTGGGTTCCAGTTATGTACTGTCTAAAGTCAGAACCATAGAATAAGGTATTTCCTTCCCTCTACACACATTTTACATCATTTTTTCTCAAGTGTTATAGATAGTGGTCAAATTAGTTAGGAAAAACTAGTTTGGCCAAGAGCAACTCTGTGGGAATGAGTAATGCTTCCTCACCTACTTATTACACACTGTCCTATTTCCTTATTAAGTGTAGGGCTCATGGAAGTAATCATCAGATAACACATACTATATTACCACTGAGGATAAAAAGAAAGGTGAGTTTCTAAGGCTAGAAGCCAGCCTTGCTCCCCTCCCCCTCACATCCTTGCCTTGGTCATTTGCTGGCAGGGAAGGCCTCATCAGCAGGGACGAGATCACAGCCTACTTCATGAGGGCCAGCTCAATCTACTCCAAGCTGGGCCTGGGCTTTCCTCACAACTTCCAAGAGACCACGTACCTGAAGCCCACTTTCTGTGACAACTGTGCTGGATTTGTAAGTTATTCTTAGGGTGCTTCAGGATTGAACTTGGGGAGAGGTATGGGGCAGTTGAAATGAATAAGACAGGTACAGACGTCACAATCTTTACAAACCCATCCCAGCCTAGTGCCCAGGCAAACACCTAGAATAACCTAGTGCCCGAGTGTGTGGTTTTTACTCGCACTTATTTTCTCTCACTTCTTGATTTTTTTTTTCCCTCTCTGGTGCATGAAGCCTTGGGTAAATGGTACTGGAAATGTTGAAATGGGGATATACTTTTTAAAATACTGTTTCAAATGTTAGAAAAAAGAAATGGTGAGATACCCTCCTCTCCCTTTCAAAAGGAACTGCCTTAGAGGTCACCTAGACCTGCCTCTCCTCTGTCCCACCTCTTAAACCCAGGTTCCTGACCTAGCACTATATACTTGCTCCTCAGCTTGGCATCCTGAGGAGCCTATCTGTCCTATAATTCATCCATTTCAGGCCTGGAGAAGGCCTGAGGCATAAAGCCGCTAGTGAATTTGACTCTGATCAGCATAAATTTTTTGTTTTCAATTTAAAATCAGGAGGGACAAACCATGAGATATTAATAAATGAGGTTTCCTTTCCACTTGAGCTAGGGAGTAGCATGAGGGAAAATAATGAATGTCAACTTGTAGCCTCACACCAGACAAATGAATGACTTGTACTTTCTGTCTCTTGTTTGTCTCATAGCTTTGGGGAGTGATCAAACAAGGCTATCGATGTAAAGGTAAGACAGCATTGTTGATGGAGTTGTTTTCTCTGGTCTTAGGGACTGTTGTCTAAATCATTTTTTACCCATAGTAGTTGTCCATTCAGTCCACAACGTCTCAGCAGAGTTTGGAGCCTCATCCCCAAACTGGCTTCCCTAGAGCTCCCCCTGAGAATGATTGCCACCACATAGGAGAGGGGAATGCCTGGGTGACCAGTCATGTAGTTCCCCTTTACAAGATGATCTTTCTGCCTTGGTTGCCCTGGAAATAGGGATGGCTGGTAGGAGACTGTGCTCTCATATAATGTCATGTAGGGGTGGGTCCCCAATGAAAAGGATAGAATCACTTCTGGAACAGAAGATAAATGATTACCAAAGGCTCTTGTCAGCTTTCCTTTCATCAGTAGAGATACCTCAGGACATAATTGTCCTTCCCATGCAGGAAAATTTCAGGAGTGAAGTAGAGACCTTTTACTGCAAGGAAGAAAGAATAAGATCTAAGAGCTTGGAGCTTCCAGAGGGCCGCCCTAGAGTAGGCAGGATGTGCAGGATACCAGGACACCATCTCTTCCCTCCAAGATAACAGGATACTGCTTCTGATGCTGAAACTCACTGATAAGAGCTACGACAAGGGTATGAGATCCAGGGTTTACCAATGAGAAGAATGCTAGGTTCATTAGGAATGTTAGGTGGCCTAGCTCCAGAAGATAGGACAGATGTGTGACATGAGAGCATTGCATGAATTTGGTGGTAAGACTCTGGAGAAGAGAGAAAGTGGAGGACTTCCTGACCAGGGTGTCTTATCCACAGACTGTGGGATGAACTGCCACAAACAATGCAAAGATCTGGTTGTGTTCGAGTGTAAGAAGCGAGCCAAGAACCCAGCAGCTCCCACAGAGAACAGCACCTCTGTGGGGCCGGTGTCCAACCTCTGCTCATTAGGAGCCAAAGATCTGCTACATGGTAAGTAGGCACTGGGAACATTCATCTTGGAAAGTGAAGTGGGAAGGGCAAAGTTTGGGGAGAAGAAAGATTACCTCGTGATGCTATGTCTTGAGTTTCCGTTACGTTTGACCTCAATAGCTAGGCCAGGGCTGACATTTACCATAGTTCTGGATTTCAGCTCCCTGCCTATGCCTCAGACCTAAGGCTGCTAGAATAGCAGAATGGAAGTTTGGCATAAAAATCAGCTGGTATTTATTGAGCACCTACACCAAGTGCAGATACTAACTTATGGCCAAGACAGTGCCTTTAAGTTAACACAACTATCCTACTACCCCATCCCCGGCTCCAAACCCAAAACAATGATGGGGGAATATGTATATGCATGGATATGAATGTTTGTGTATATATAATGTAAATTAATATATAACATATGGTATATAAATAACATTCATTTAAAAGGCATAATTACGTTCAAAAAGAAAGGTAAACATCTCTGTAGCTCAGAAATGTACTAAAAACACACTGTAAGGAGTGGATGTTGAAGCTACTGGTCTGCTTGGCTCCATGTCCAGAAGTAGGTAGAGGCAGTAAATTTGGTTTCTGTAAGTAACAGAGACCACCTTGCATGAAAGGTGACCAGAACCACCAGACTCACTGCTTAAAATTGAGGAAGAAGGCTGAAACAAACAAACAAACAAACAAAAACTGTCACTTGAGGTTAGCAGCAGGAAACAGACTTACCCATGGCAAAGTCACATACTGGCTCTGTGATATTCCCAGGAGAGGAGACCCAAGCCATCAATTTAAGACCAGACCAGACCACCTTAGAGTAAAGACCCTGAGGTGCCACGTAGAGGTAACTGTCAAAATTCTAGAAACAGAAGGATAAATGCAGAAAGGAAACTCCTACTCAAGTGAAGCTTACAGATTAAAGTTCCAGATCCTACAGGGAAAATCCTATGACTAAGCCAAAAAACTCAACTAAGAGATAAATTGGCAAATTCACTTACATTAAAATGTAAGTAACAGTCTGATAAGGAAGCAAATTTAAACTAAGTATGTTTGAGATGCCCTAGGTCTAAAAAGCAAAGAAACAGAAAGGGTTGCCTCTGCTTCATGGAGTAGTTCTAGATAATATACAAACATGGAGCAGGTTTGAAACAATGCAAGAGTGTGTGCTAAGAGCCGTACTGTTGCAGCGACAGCAAATAACAGTAGTACAGAGTAGAGAGATGGCTATACTGGAGCTGCTGGGAAAGACTCTACAGAGGAGGTAGAATTTTAGCTAAGTCTTGAAGGAAATGTAAAATTAAGTCATGGGGGGAGGATGGAGTGCATTCCACATAGGATGTACAGCAAAAGGCTAAGGGTAGAAAAGCTTTAGTGCTATTGAGATGATGAATAAGGTACTGTGGCAGAAGTGAAGGTTTAGGTAGGACGTGAAGAAAAATGAGTTAGAGCCAGTCTAGAGAGTCTTAAATGCCAGATAGAACATTCTGGACTGTCTATATTATGAAATGAGATAAACACCCAAATGGCAAGAGTCCAGTGAGGGGCTTGGTGGTGAGGAATGAGGCGGGGACAAAGCTTCATAGTGCTACACTAGGCCCTGCCCCCTGGAAAGGCTGGCCAGTCAGCATGTCATAACACTGATCACTGTGACTTCCTGGAGAACATATAGGTCTTCAGGCAAAAGTCAAATGCTTATTAGGTTAGTGCCAATTTTATATAGTATAGGAAGACATGGAACTTAAAAAGGAAGAAGTTCATTTCTGACAACAGGCAAGACTACGTGTTCTTTGTTCTTTCTTACGACTTTATAAATAAACTCTTAACAGGGGAGAATAAAGCACTTAAAATTGGGCCAAACACAGAGTAAATGCCATATGCTAATATCATTACTCTTTTGAAATAAGCTCCCTAAAGTAGTAAGGCCACTATGGTTACAACAAATGCCTACAGAAAACTTTTAAGTCCATGTAGTATGTACTCTGAACTTAAAGCACCTCTAATGTTCAAGGGTAAATATCAATATGCATTTAATGATCAATTAGATCAAAGCTTAAGTGTTTTACTTCCATGTAAGAAATGCAGATTCCTTTTTATCACACCAGCCAAGTACACATTTTCTGCTCTGTTCCTGAATTCTTCCCCATACTAAGTATCTAAACATAGGCTGACTTCAAACTTTTGGGATGTTTTGTTCTTAGAAAAGGCTCTAAGGGGATTTTGTTCCCCCAAGAAAGAATATTCTAATCAACTGAGGATTTGATGTTCAACTTTTAATAAGAATGACCACAAATACCATTGTGAAAAACAGGCCTGTATATTATGCACCATATTATTTTAAGAGTTACACATAACCTTAGAGCACCATAACTCTGTCACATAAAATGCAAATTTTCATGGAAAAAAGGTGACAGAGCAGCATTGTGAATTTGGGGCCTCAAAAGGGACACCCTGAAGGGGCTGCTCCTAGAGATTTCACCTTTCCAGGTCCCAAACCCTGCCCCAAAATGGTAAGACAAGGGCTTCTGAGGCTTTTTTAGAACCCATCAGGAAATAGAACAATGGGTAAGATAAACAAATATTAATACATCTATCATGGGCAACAAATGAAAATTGGGTCTGTTTGCAATAGGCCATTTGGTTATCATCAACCAAACTGCTTTTCTTCTCTTTATTAGTAATTATTCTATAGATAGTACTTGCTCAAAAAAATCAAAATTTCCAGTGATTTATTTTTTAGTCCATTATCTTTCTCAATCACAGTGTAATGTTTTATATTTATCAACTTTCACTTTCTTAAAACTTACACCTTTTTCCTGATTTTTATAAAACTATGGTCTCCTAGAATTCTTTCTGAAATTTTAGGGGCTCCCTTTCTGTTGCTTTTTTCTTGTTTGCCTTCTTCCCTTTGCTCCCTAAAAGGCAGAATGCCCAGTGTACTGTCCCAAGCTCCCTGTATGCATAGGAATTCAATCTTACTAACAGAAGGGGTTATATTCATGATTTGGGAATTGGGTTGGTAAAAGGAGTATAGCTATTACAGAAAAGTTAGAAAATGGAGATAACAAAAGATCATAAACCATAATTCTCCTCCAAAAAAGACAATGTAATTATTTTAGGTAGATATAATAATTTAAATATTCTGGCACTTAAATAACAGTGTAATTACAATTTTGAGCTTTATTTGGATAAACATTAAATGTTAACTTATGTTCCCCTTGGCAAAAATTAAACTAGGGTCTTTATAAGATTTCTAGTATAAGAACTGTTGAATCGGGTTACAAAAAAATTTTTTTAAAAGCCATTTTAACTATATCAATCTGAAGTCTTGAATGTCAGAATGTTCAATGTCAGAATTACTGCTGAGTCTTTACATAACAGTAAACGTGGATGATCTGTAGTTTATCTTAAAGCCTCCTTACCACCCACTTCAAACACATTTGTTCTTACTCTACTTTTCTAGGAAATTACTCCCTATGGTTAACATTACCAGGTTGAGTCCTGGGCAAGGGTGTTGGTTGAAGGAAGAAAACCAGAATGGACTTGCCTTTTCCCCATCAGTATCAAACAAGGTCAATACATTTTGAGACACACTTCCACAAAGCTAAAACTTCCCTCTCAAAGTTAAGCTGTACCCATTGTACAAATGGGCCCCACAGAGCGTTCCTACCATCTGCTATGGGGCACCTATATCAGGACTGAGACTTAAGGGCTGAGAGCTCCCAAATCCCAGGGTCCATAGAAAGTATTTATGGAGCATCTGTCCATATATTGATCCTGCTCTTTATGAAATTTCACAGCATTGAAGCAGGGGCTTCAACTTATCTCCAGAAACAGAAACCCTCTAAGCAACTTTTGTGCAAACAGAAAAATATACCCTTTTCTCAGGGTAGATATAGCCTGACACCAGTGGCAATGGCTTGGCCAGCAGAGCCCCTAGATTTCAGCCCCCACTTAACTCCTAAATTGGGTGCCTAAAAAATGGATCCTCTTTGGACATCCAGAACTCCTGTAACAATGAGAAAGGTCTCATTTGAAACTAATGTGTCACTCTTAAGTCTCTGTTCTTCTCAGTACTAACTTATCATGTATCTTCCCGTAGCACCTGAAGAAGGACCTTTTACATTCCCTAATGGGGAGGCTGTGGAACATAGTGAGGAGAGTAAGGATCGGACCATCATGCTGATGGGAGTGTCCTCACAGAAGATTTCTGTTCGGCTGAAGAGGACTGTTGCCCACAAGGCCACTCAGACTGAATCACTGCCTTGGATTGGCAGCGAGGGCCCTTCAGGTCCTTTCATGCTGTCTTCTCCAAGGAAGACAGCCCAGGATACTCTTTATGTGCTTCCCAGTCCCACGTCTCCATGCCCCAGCCCAGTTTTGGTCAGAAAGCGGGCTTTTGTCAAGTGGGAGAATAAAGAATCCCTCATAAGATCAAAGGAGGAGCTCCGTCACCTCAGACTCCCAACCTACCAAGAACTGGAACAGGTACCTTCCTTTTTGTTTTCCTTCCGTTCAGATTCTCTTAGAGAAGTGAGGCTAAGCCATGGAATAGCATGTGAACTGAAGATTCTAAAGAGAACAGAGGGAGGGAGGAAGGATGGATTCGAGCTTTTTCACAAAGAACCCAGTGGGGGCCCTCGTTCCAATTACACAAGCAGAACACGATATACAGGGCTCCCTATCACCGTGCAGGTGCCATTTCAGACTGTTGGTGCCAGTGCCTAAAGCTCTGTTCACAGCAGGCTCATTAAGAAAAACCATAGTTTCTACCAGGCACTTTGCTGTGCTGACATCACTCCCTTCTTCTAGATAGAACCAAGATGAACTTGAGTAAATACTACTTCCCTGGAAACCTTTGTTAACCTGTTTATCAGGGTTGTGGTTGGGACCTTCATGGTTGCCTAGGCATCTTCCTAAAAGAAGGTAAGGGATCTTAGTGCTATAACAGCAACAACAAAAAAGAAAAGGTAAGTGTATTGCAGCTCACCAGAGATAATGCCTCCTTCTTAATATAGATGAGGGGAATCTTTCCTGACATATTTTATATTAGGCTCACAATGTCCTAATTATCAGGCATCCCCTGGAGGTACTGGAAAAAACAAAATGAAGGTTACCAAGAAAAGAATTTTCCCAAAACATCAGGGTTTACACTGTGTTTTTGGAGACCTGTCAGTACAAACACAAAAATCCATCTAGCCAGAATTCCTTACATAATTCTACATACTACACAGTGAAACTGTCTATGAGGGCTTCAGGATACCCTATGTTACCTTCAGTGTTGTATCTTCCCTGTCAGATGCCCAGGAATTGAATAGGAGGAACGTATGACAAAAAAGCAACAGATTTTTCCGGATGAAAGGTGCTCTCTTGCTCAGAGTTATTTTTAATACATGCTTTAAGAATCAAGTCAATCAGAAGGTGGCAAAATGTGGGTAACAAAAAACACTTTCTCTTTAGGAGTTGAAACTACCAAATCCAACTTTTAAGAACAATGAAAGAAACCTTGAAAAATGAATAGAAAAGATAGAATAGAATCAACTTTGGTCTTGGAGGCAAAGATTTGTGTTTTCAGTCCCTGATATTTCTTACAGCCGCTGTTAATTTCTATAACCTGTTAGTCCTCTGTAAAATACAGCACTGAGATTCCATGCTCTGTAAGGTTTGCCTCAAATCGTGACATTTTACACACCCATGAAAAGAACAATGTAGTTGGCACCAATGCTTCAAGAACGAAGTGGCTTACAAAAAGATTTCAGATGAGTCAGTCCCAGAATAATTCCTATGCAGTAATGTTGGAGCCAGTAAATTCACTTAGCATCTTCCCAGTAGCCTGTCTTTACTTCTAGCATTATCACATAGAACTAAGGTCCACAATTCAATATGTACATTTTAGAGGAACAATGTGTCCCACTTTCCCATTAAGTAAAATTCTTACAGTGATTTGTCTATGTGTGATTCAACAGTCCTATCATAATGGCTAAAGTAGTACATATTATTTTAGGTTGTATGTATAACTCTGAACCAACATGGAACAAAAGAAAAAGCAAACAAAGGCTCTTAGGGTTGGATATGCCTGGGTTCAAGTATCTAATCTGATAACTAGATTACATTTGCTACTTCTATAAAATTGATATACCACCTATTTTCAAGGTGTTTGTGAAGTTTAAGGTATTTCTACTACCATGTACCACAGCACCAGGCACATAAGCAAGTGCTTAATATTATATGGTAGCTAATAGACAGCTATCTAGGTAACTCAGGTTGAGAAACAATCCAATGTATCCCAAATTACCTAGACATTGCCTGGGTAATATACAGTATTCTCTTGGAATAACCAGAGTGGTATAATGTAAGAACACTGGACTCAAAATCAGAACACTAAAAATCAACTGCTGGCCATAATTAAATCACTGCAAGTTGGATCACCAAATCCTAGTTTAGGGAGTGGGCTAAAATTCTTTGTCAAAAAGGTACATTAGTTTTCAGTGATTTGGAAGAAAAAAACATATTAAGTGCACTATAACATCTCATATTACAGAATTCTCAGTCACTGCTTTTATGACTCAGACCTGACCAGAGACTCTATGTTCTGCAAAGTTAAGATCTCCTGCTATATAACATCCAAAGGTTTTGCCATCATACACCTATTGCCAGGAAAATGGATTATTCTGCCTGCTAGCCACTCACATCTTTGATATGATCACAAAGACTAACTGGTATTTGCAAAGACTCAATATTTAACTTGTTATTTTCTATTCAGGGCAAAATAACTGTCTTGAAAATAGTTTTTAGTTCTCAGCCATAGTGAATAGGAGATGCCAATCAAATGTAGTACTCCCAATATTATTCATGGCTGCTTTATTAACATACCTCATTTTCCTTTCCTTTAGGAAATAAATGCCCTGAAAGCAGATAATGATGCCCTAAAGATCCAACTGAAATATGCACAGAAGAAAATAGAATCCCTCCAACTTGAAAAGAGCAATCATGTTTTAGCTCAAATGGAGCAGAGTGACTGTTCTTAGCCCAGAAACTCAAGGAACACAATCTGTAGATGAGTATACTGGAGATCTCAATTTCCAAACTGATTAACACAAAGACCTGGAAACCTTAGATGACCAGTGTTTAAAACAGTACTCTGAAAGGAAAAGCCTGCTACTGTGTATTTACTTAAAAGATTCCTAATGTGCAGCATTGTTTTCTCTTTCAGTCGAGTGTGCTAAAGAATGCAAAACTTTTGCCATTCATACCACTAATCCCCCCCCCACCTCCGCCCGGGATTAATACCAAAAGTATGCTAAAATATGACTATAGTTTCCTGACAAGGTGGCTTTTCATGTGGTCTGCCCAGCTGATTCTTTCTTAGAGCTAAAATCTCTGGAAAATGAATTTGTTTCCTTCTCAAGGTTTTCTACAAACTGAAGGATTTACTTTGTTCCATCCAAAGCTTGCTTATAATGGAAACATACCCATATTCCAAAAGTAGATTTACTTCCTCTATATCCCAGCATTCTTTGTGAATCTGGTTCCTACTTCACTACCTCAGATCTAATCAATTAGCCTCTGTCCCCTTCTTCACTACACTCATACACAAATGAGCATATCTACCTAGAAGTGAATTTCTACAGCTGTAGCCACAACTTCTTAGAGGCCTATTAAACATGACATTATCCAATTGCAGGTCAACTCACAGTTGTAGTCTTACAGTTATCCATAAAATAAGTAATCAAATTAAGTACCTGGAAACATAGCTATTTTTCCATGTCATACATGACTGGCTAATTACCTAAAATAAACATACTGCAAATGTTTGTCCTCATATAGTCTACTGTGGATAAAATTAGGAATTGACGGCTTTTTTGAGTCTAAAGATCTGTTTAACTCTTCATGTTCCATCTTTATCTTTTGAAGTAAACTATTTTTAAAGTTCTCTTTTTGAACTGAATTTGTGCTTCAACTGTCTTCACCATTAATACTATTTAGAAATAAGCTAATTGGATCAGTGGCTTAAATAACAGCTGACAGCATGTACATATGTATATACAATATCAGGCATGCATGTGGCTTAGAATTTTGTTTCCTCCTTCATAAAATGTGGAACTGAATTTAAACAACTTTTAGTCATTACACAAATTCACAAATATGAAGTTCAATTTGTTACAAAGATGAAGAAATTGCTCACAAGGTAAAACACATTATTTGGCAAAATCACAAGTAACAATCCTGTGAGTTTTCTATTATGAAAGTTAATGATAAATGGGCTCATTAAGTTACCTGAACAACTACTCACAAATTCCTCTGTCAGCCTCTTTATAGTTCTCTAAAAAAATTCATATGGTCATTTTCCTTTTATGAGGGACTAAGCTTCCATGCTTGGAAAGTCTGGTACCAGGCTGACTTGAAACGCATCCACAGGTTGACCAATTTCCAAATCTAAAGCCAACACCACACCATGTCTTCATGAGAATACAAAGAATTTATACAGCAATGATTACTTAAAGGATTCAGATCCATTAAAAATTTTCTTTGATGAAGGACCAGTTCCTATTTGTGTTCCTCCTTATACTGAGTTTTAGTGACACAGAACTAGCTTGTAGTTAATGTTTCATTAAATTTTAAAGAATCATTTTATACATGTATTTACCCTTTTCTAAGTCCAAACTCAGAAATCTCCAAGGCAGGGCTGCTGACTCCCACCACCAGGTATATAGACTTACTGTAGCACTTTGTTACTTGCTCTATATGGAACAAATATGAATTATGACAAACTTTCAAATTTCTATTCTTCTCTATTATTCTTTTCCTCTGATGTAAACCAAAGAGGGTATAGCTCACTTTCTTTAAACAGTTATGAAACACAATTTTTTTCATTCTTCTTACCTTCCATCCAAAATAAAGACCCCAGGTTAATTTTATATAAATAACCTGTAATCTAAAGGAATTCAAAAGGTAACAGTCCCCATAATTAGTCAAATTAACAATGGCTAGAAGGTCTCAAGCATTGCAGAATTTATCACTGAAATGATAGGAGGAAGTAGTTTCATCACAGGTTTTTACAGTCCAGCATGGGCCAAAGAAATACAGTGTATAAGTTAATAGTATTTGTGTGGAGCTACATGGGGTTAGTGGAATCTACAGAAATAATCTGAAATAAATTTTTGTTTTATAAAGCCTAGGATGCAAATTTTTGCATCTCATACTGACCGTGACATAAGTTTGGCCAGATATTTATCTGCCAAAATAAGGACTTTTTATTAACAGCAATGTCACTTCCCATTTTCTTTGCTGACTCATCTTTTTACTGCCCATTTGTTAATTTCTGTCTAAAGATGTATAATGTAAGAGAACTGCAAGAAAAAAAACCAAATGTACATATTGTAAAGGTTTTTTTTGATACTTAATGTAAGTTTTCTTTGTGTAATATTTATATGATAAAAGACATTAGGATCCCTACAACATGTCTTGTGTTTCTTCTACTTTATGGATATATGGAAACTTCACATGACTTTTTACTATTAATATAATCCATAGCTGAGACCACTCCCCTATTCTCTTTTTTCCTGGAAGGAAAAATAAAGCAACTAGATTATTCAGTTTAAATTTTTCGACAACATGAAGAAGTAACAGTACAGAAATATTCAACCTATTCCCTCATATTCATAACTTACAGTGATCCCCAAATATTAAGTCTATAAATACTTAACATTAAAGTAGACAAACTTGAGGTTGTCATTTCTTTGTAGCTTTCATCTTTAATTCCACGGTTCCATCCAAGCAAGTAAAGAAGAGAAAGTTTGAAGCTATGGATAAAATTGGTAGAAGATGGTTCATTCCAATGTACAGACCCACCCCGAGAAATTCATTTGTAGTCATTAGAGTGATTAGAGATAGCCATGATTTCCCCTTAATCCCCAATTTTTTATTTAACCAGATCAACGAAGAAAGTGGGGGGGGGGGGAATTTTAGTCACTTAAATTCCACTGTAGAGTGCATTCTGGTATGTTTCAATGGGGTGTATTTTGGCAATTCATAATACTTCATACAAAATAATGAAGTCACATTGACAACGTAACCCTCAAGGAGAAATGAAACTGCCTCCTCACCTCCTACCCCAATTCCCATCCCAAATATTTCTACCGTGTGTTCCTTACAAGATATAGATAATATCATTACTCAGGACATTTTCTGGCCACAGATCTTTTTTAGGTTGTCACACCTTCTGTCACAAATACAGGTAATAAGATGTCTTGGGTTTAAAATAGTTTCTTTCTGTTTAAACAGGCAAGGTTTCCCTGCTCTGCAGAACACAAGGGCATAGGTTCAAAGAAAATACTTGCTTCCCCTTTGATGAGTGTTTATGAGTAATGGTGTGGTGACTATGCATAGACAGGACAAAAGTTCTTTATATGGTCTAGAGGAAAGGTCAGTTACTACTGTAACCTAGAAACTCCCAGTAAGATCATGTCTATATGTGCTATTAGGTGCCACAGGCTGGACAAAGACAGAAGAAAAAAAGAGGAAGGAAAACAAGGTAATGGGAGAAAAAAAAAAAAGGAATTGAGAACCAGGCAAAACAGTATGAAGAGGAGGTATCAAAAAAGGTGTTGGATTTTAGCAATCAGTGAAATGCCACATACCATATTCCACATTAGTAATGCACTTAATTCACCAAACGTGAAATCACCTCACTGCTACTCTAGATACTGCTCAGCAAACTGTTCTACAGAAGAAATTTTTACTGAAGAAAGATTATCATGAAAATCCCATCTTATGGGAAAGAATAAGATATTAGGGTCCAGATGATTTAGTTTTTCATCCAAGCAAGGTTTACAGGAACGTGTAAATAGGAGTGGTTTCAGCTCCAACATGATTCCAGGAGCATACACTAAACTTAGATAAGACTTACAGTGATTGCAGTGAAAAACCCAAACAGCAATCCTATAAAGGTGCAGAGAAATCTTACAGTAATTGATAAATTATTATTTCTGCCATATTTACCATAGATCTTTAGTGGTAAAAAAGTTGAAAGTATTTAGAAATCTCCTTTCTGTATTAGCAACTAGTGTTCCTAAAAAGAAATGAAGCAGAAATATAAATGATTTAAATGAGTATTTTTAAACTAGTAACGCTTTTAAAATGTTTTACTCAAATGATCTTTTGCTTACATACTTTTAAAAAATCATTTTTTAGAGTTTGTAGTTACTGATGGTGTTTTCTTAATTATGGAAAGCCTTTTTCTTCAACTATCACAAATGCAATAAAGTCTTTTCATTAAACACACAAAAAACTAAATTTACAAATAACTAAAAAACTCTGTTTATCCCAAACACATTTCTTCAAAGGGTTGGCCTGAAAAATACATGTCCAAAGACTATAGCATACAATGTTTACTTTTAAAGTTTTAACATAATTTTAGATTTCACCACAGGGTTTACTATAAAACAAAACAACAAAAACCTGTCAAACATCAAATACCATTTGTCCACTGGTAACAATTCAGCTTTCTGTCTGTTGAGCTGGTTAGATCACAGAAAGTTGTTATGCACAGGTATTGATCAGGAGCCTACATGGAGATACACATTTTATGGTGGGATTTAAAAAAAGTGTGTGACCAGCTCTTTTCCTCTCTCTCCACTAAGAGAAAAATAACATTACTTAGCTCACCTCTTAAAACCATTCACAATAGGCCCTCTACAAATTTTTAACAAATTACATTTGTACTTAGGTCTTTATGAAACAACCTGAGAAGGAGGCAAGTGCCTCATTCCTCATTTAACAAATGAGGACAAATCAATACTTGAGAGCTAAGGTCATTTCAACCCACAGCATCCTTGGCCTAGTGCCATGATTTGGATTCACAACTCCTGACACCCAAGCCTTTGATTGCTCCAACCACCAAACCACATATAGCCATTCCCTAACCCTGTGTTTGCTAAAGCTAACTATGAATCAGGGAGGCCTTAACGCTAAACATGATCTATTCAAACTGGAAATTACTGCCTTATAATCCTATGTGATACAGCTCAGCTTGCCTTTTAACATTCAGATATCAAAAGTGAGGGCACAAATGACGACGAGACCAGTTTACAAGAATATTTTTCACACCATCATGTAAAATTGGAACATATCTTTGTCCTGTTAAATTCTGACCTCAAACTTTGCTTTGTCAAACAAAATCTCACAGATTTCAAATCCAATTAGAAAATAAATCAAATATGCACACTAAAAAGCAGACTTGGGCTTCAATTAATAGAACTTTAAAAGAAACCTGGCCAGAGGAATCTCCTCCTATAACAGAAAAAAACAATCACGACAACTACCTATTGAACACAACTATCAATTCCTTTCCTTATTTGATAAAGTAAAATTAAAAAACACAAAACACATCCACAGGAATACAGAAGAGGCAAGAGTCTATATTCCTTTCCATTAGAGGTGGGATCATTTATGTGTTTCAAACCTGAACAAAATACAGGTAACAGTCTAAATTTAATCATGACAATAAAATACTTTCCATTTTCCAAGTTTGATGGTAATAAATATTTACATTTTTAAAAATAATTTTTGTTCCTTTTTTGTTTTTTAAAAAGTCACGACATGCTTAAGGATACACAGATATGGAAAAATCATCACTTCATCTAAGAGATCAACTGGTAGTATAAAACAATGTTGTTACATATTAACCCAATTCAAGAATGATATCATCAGGGAGTCTAACATAGTGCTTACTTCAAAGATGATATTCAAGTGTTATTTAGAACACTATGTCTAATGTATCTATCAAGAAGTAAGCACTGCTATCTAATTTTTGTGGTTTTTAATATCTTCTATATCCACCACCACCACCACCACCACCACCACCTCCTCCTCCTCCGTATGGATCTCCATAACCTCTTCCACCATAACCCCCTCTTCCACCATAGCCTCCTCTTCCACCATAATCTCCCCTCCCACCATAATCTCCCCTGCCTTGGAAACCTCCTCTCCCACCTCCTCCCCCACCTCCTCCTCCCCACCCTCCTCCTCCCCCTCCCCACCCTCCACCCCCTCCCCAGCCACCTCTTCCACCCCCACCACCTCCTCCTCTGCCACCACCTCCACCACCCCAACCACCCCTTCCGCCGCCTTCTTGTCTCTTTTGCCAAGGGGGCATTTCAGGGGGCGGTGGTTCAATTTCATTTGGTCGTCCTCCCCTGTCAGGCACCCTTCCCATCAGCACCTGTGTGAAGAAAAATTTTCTTTTGGTTCCTAATATTTTAAAAATTAAAATTTACATAAAGGTTTCAAGTGATATTAAAGTTATTGTTTCTAATAAACCAAATACTTAAGGACATAACAGTATTGGACATAACAGTACAAATTAATATTAAAAATATAAGCATGGGGGGATAGAAGGACATTTGTCAAAGGATACAAAATTACAATTAGATAGGAAGAATAAGTTATAGTGTTCTATAGCAGTATAGGCTGACTATACTTAACAATAATATATATTTTCAAATAGCTAGAGGAGAGAATATTGAATGTTCCCAACACAAAGAAATGATAAATATTTGAGATAATGGATATGCCAATTACCCTGATCTGATCAGTATATAATATACCACTATATATCCCATAAGTATGTACAATTAGTAGGTGTCAATTAAAAAAAATAAATTTAAAAAAAGGAAATATAAAAAAATGTGGAATAATCTGGGGGAGTATTTCTGAAATTTAAGGGCTTATTAATTTTCTCTCATTTAAATTTGTTTAGCAAATTCGTAACAAATGTAGTACCCATCTCCCTAAGAAATGTTTCTTAATAAAACATTTTGAATATACATAAACCACATACCCTACATTAATTAACTTCATATCCATTTATACAACAACTCTGGACCTTCCATTGCCATTGATTTGGTAATGGATAATCCCAATAAAAGACTGTATTCCTCAGCACAATATCAACAAACTATGAGGAACATATGATAACATGGGGATGTAATGAGGTCAGAGATTAATACAATAACTATAATCCCAGATTGTCACTGAAAAGAGGTATTATGACTCTCAGATATTCCTTTCTTTTGAGAAACTTAAGCTCACTTACTTTCACTGATGCTACTAGTTACTATATTATTATAAAGAAATAAAGAGTTGATATACTTCCCTAACCATGCTTTACAAAGCTTTGAAAAATAAACCAGGGAAGAGTTTGGTTTAAATACCCAAACTTCTGTAGAAAGGAGCTACTTTTATAAGCCCATGTACAGAGGGAAAGACAGAAAGCCTGCCCACCACAGCTGAGGGGAAGCCAATAGCTTCTTTCTAGTGTCTTTTTGGAAAGAAGGTAGAACAGTGACTGCCTCAACCAAAATGACCTATGAATCAGTTGGGTTCCAATTCCATTAATCTTCTAATCAAAACCATTTTAGGAATTTATGTCATACATGAAAGACAAAAAGTACAACATCCTCACTGAAGGACAAGGTCCTAAATATGCAAACATTCTTTTAAAGTCAGCAATAATGTCCTAATTAACAAATCCAAAAAATAGCCTTTCTTGGTTGTTATTCTCACTGGTCTCCACCAAAAATGATACATTGGTGGGCATATGGAAATGCTGCTCCAAGAAGTGATCATCAGATTACCTTCAAATAATCAGACTACAAATTATAAACTCAAAAAAAGAGATAGGCAATGTCACTTACAGAAGTGGAACTCTTGATCCAGCAAGACTAGATTATAACCCAATGTAAGATATTAAGTAACACATTTAAAGAAAGAACACTTTCAAAAGATAGAGGGGTTTGATCCAAAATAGAAGCACAAAGGCAAACATAAAGTGATGCTTAACATAGCAATAATTAGTAAACTGACTTTTAAAACAACTATTCCTCTGGTAAGTATCCTATCTCAAGCTACACTGAGTGAGAAATGATGCTTTAAAATTATCCAAATCCTTTACTTCTGATTTTTTGCTCTTTTGCAATAAGGTGTGTCACGAAATGCTCTACCTAAATGGAGAGGACATGCTAGCTGAGCTGACATAAACATTCTAGATTATATTAGTGTTATTGCTGTTGTAAAGTAAAAAATTGACACTCCTTGAGCTTTTTTAACTTAAGACCACTGTCAGAGAAATAAATTTATACTCTAAATCAGAAAAGAGAAGCTCAAAGAGATTCGGTAACTTGCGCAGGAGGATTCCTCTAAGAAAATAATAGAGCTAGAATGTGAACCCAGATTAGTTTGACTCCAAAGCATACACTCTTTGTACCAAGCATATAAGGAGGCTGTCAGTACCTGAAACAATTCCTAAAGATTCTTACTGACCAAAAAAAAAAAAAAAAAAAATGATTACTTTTTGGGAAGAAGGAAGATAATTCTCGCTAAAGCTTTTTTTTTTTTTTAATTTAATTTTATTTTTTTTGAGACAGAGTCTCGCTTTGTTGCCCGGTCTAGAGTGAGTGCCGTGGCATCAGCCTAGCTCACAGCAACCTCAAACTCCTGGGCTTAAGGGATCCTACCGCCTCAGCCTCCCGAGTAGCTGGGACTACAGGCATGCGCCACCATGCTCAGCTAATTTTTTTTTTCTATATATATTTTAGTTGGCCAGATAATTTCTTTCTATTTTTAGTAGAGACGGGTTCTCGCTCTTGCTCAGGCTGGTCTCGAACTCCTGACCTTGAGCGATCCACCCGCCTCGGCCTCCCAGAGTGCTGGGATTACAGGCGTGAGCCACCAGGCCCGGCCTGCTAAAGCTATTGAAAAAAACAATTCTTAATTCCTCTAATTCAGATAAAAATTTGATTTAATTTATGAATACAGAAATTCAAAATACGCACACAAAAAACATAACCAAGCCTTGATATATTAAACCCCTTCTGCCACTCTCTTCTAGGAGTTTACCAGGTCATAAAAGAAATGTGGATTAAAATTTGTAAAAAACACCAACCTTATTAATGGCACATGCCGTCTTCTCCCGGCTAGCACCACTACTTGTCCTAATGATCTTGGATAGATCTTCACGAGCAGCAAGTAGATGCGCCATTGTAATTGTTGTCTTGGGTGACAAAGCATAACGCTTGGGCTGATAAATCCTTGCTATGTCATCTGTTTTTACCTAAATGACAAAAGTTAAGTAAAAAAGGAACAAAGGTAAATTTTAATGAAAGAACAATAGCAATCATAATCTTCAGAAAGAAAAAAATGAGATAATGAACAACCAAGGAAATAGAAAAGAGCAAAAACATCTAAATACCTGATAATAACTTATATGAAGAATGACAAAATAAGCCAACAAATGCTAACAGAATATAGAATTACTAGCAACAACTTATTAAAAAATATAACAAAAAAGATCTATTCATATTAACAAAAACCAAAACACCTAAAAATAGTTTACCAAAAACACATACAGGACTTCTAAAAAGAAAACATCAATAAATCTTATAAAAACAAAAGGAAAACTTGTATAAATCATGAGAAATACCAAGTTTCTGGATGGAGACACTGATTATTATTGTCAGTTCCCCCCAAATTAATTTATAATCCTATTGAAATGGTTTCTGGGAGAATGAAAAAAAAAAAGATGAATCTAAAGTTATTAAAAAAAAAAAAAACTAAATATGTAAGAATGACTAGAAGAATTTTGAAATAGGGGAGTCTTACCAGATACTAACATGCATTATGAAATTATCATCACTGTCTTAACAGCTAGCATTTACTGAGCATTTATTAAATGTGCAAGGATGCTCACTTAGCAGGCATTGTTTCTTTAATCCTCAAAACATCCTTTTAGGGTGGGTGTTTTTTATTATCCCTTTTTGTGGGGGGGGGGCGGAATGAGGCATAGAAAGCTCAAGTCAGTTTCCCCAAAATACAGAGAGAATCCCAGCTCTGCCCAATTACTAAGAAAGGCCCACCTGACCCTCAAACACAGGTGTACAGATATCAGTGTACTATCCTACCTCAGTCTAATTAATTGAAACTTGGGAATTAAAAAAAAAAAAAAAATGAAACAAAATAGACAACTGAGACTCAAGGTCTCATAAATGTACGAATGCAATAAATTATAAAAGAGGCATCACAGATTAATGAGAAAAGAAAAAGATTTTTTAAATGTGTTGGAATGAATGGGTAGCTATCTGTAAAAAATAATAATAAAAAGGCACACCGTATAACAAAGGGAATTCCAAACAGAATAGTTAATTGAGGTTTTATTTTAAATTTAAAAACTTAACTAAATGATAAAAATTAAAATTTCCATACTTCAGAAGGTATAAAACAAAATAAAAAAAACAGCTAGGTAAAACATTTTCAACAAATAAAACTTGCAAACTTCCTTCATATATATTAATAAAAAGCACAAAGGAAAACAGAACTCTATAGACAAAAACAAAACACATAAATAGAAATTTCAAAAAGAAGAAATTCAAATGACTAATAAGCTTATGCAAAAAAGTTCAACTTTACCAATAATAAGGATATACAAATTAAAACTAGTCTTTTAAACCATCAAGTTAGCAATGAAGTCGATAACTCTAAATATTAAAGAGGCTAAAGTGAGACAAAATATCATTTACCCTACTGTCAGGAGTTTAAATTCATATAAGCTTTCCGGAAAACAATTTGGTCAAGGGAAACAAGAGCATTAGGAGTCATAAGCTTTGACATAAGAAATTTCCTTTTAGGAATCCATGGTAAGAATATACTTTGAAATTTACATGTAAAAATTATGCATAGAAATATCCTGATGTTAGGTAACATAGGAAAAAAATGTTTAAAATAAGAGAGTTAGGTAAATTATTGAATCACTATGTGATAAATATAATGTAGCCATAAAAAGAACACTGAAAGGAATGAAGTACTGTTACAGGCTACAACATGGATCAACCTTGAAAACATTATGCTAAGTGAAAGAAACCAGACACAAAAAGCCACATATTGTATTATATGATTCTGTTTAAATGAAATGTCCAGAATAGGCAAATCCACAGAGATAGAAAGTATATTATAATAATGGTTGCCAGGAAATGTAGGTAGGGAGTATCGGGAATGAGTGCTGAGAGGTGCATATGTCATTTGGGGTTGATGGAAATGTTCTGCAATTACATATTGGTAGGAGTTATACAACATAGTGAATAGACGAAAAAAATCACTGAATTGTACCCCTTAAAATGAACTTTATGTTATGTGAATTATACTTCAAAAAATAAATTAAAAATTAACTTTAAAAACAGTATTCAAATAGAACTTTTAGAGATATCAGACGATGGTCACAAAATATTAGTGAAAAAAGTAAACTATAAAATTATATTCACAGTATTATCTCAATACTAGCAAAATAATAGATAAAAGAAACTAGATTAACCTTACTAATAAATGGGTATTATCTTTTTGAAGAACAACTCTGGAGTATGCATCAAAAGCCTTAAAACCATGAATATTTTTTAATAATCACTTTTAAAAGTATATCATGAATATGAACAAAAATTTAGCTGCCAAGAATTTCATTAAAGGGTCAGACAAGAGACAAAAATTAGAGGAAACTTCAAAGTCTATCAATAGAGAGAGTGTGTGTGTATATACATATATATGATAAAATATTGTACACTTAAACTGCTGTAGAACAATATATGATGACAGTCATTCAACAATATCAGACACATTTTTCTATCATGAAAAGAGAGGAAATGATAAAGATAAATTAAATTTAATAAGACAACTTAGAGTACATATAATCATACAATCAACTGAAAAGACCAAACAAAACATCAAAATTCATCTGTAAATAGCCTAAGAAAAAATACTTTTCAAAATCTTCTAGACTAAGGGAAAAAGAACACACAACCTCCTTGTCCTAAAACATGATTAAAAAGACCAAGATGAGAGGAAAATAAAATATCAGGATATTTCCTAAAGGAATATTTACTCAAAGCTCTCATTTAAGGCCAGTAAAGAGTCAACATGCCCATGAATCCATGTCACTCTGAATGTTCAAGGAAAAGAATATGTCAAAATTCATTTGTTTTGGATTTCTCTGTAATCTTAAAGCCAACATTGAAACCATCCTCTCAGCATGTTAAAACAAACTTAATGCCACAACCTTTCACAATTTGCCTTATATTCTCAAATTTCTTTTTCTCAATGTAATTCTATTAGGTTAAACTAGAGACCCAACAAATAACCTCTAGGAAGTTTCTGGAGTCCAATAAAACTGATACTTCCCACACATTTTCACTCTATTCCATTTCTTAAGGTGAGCAATCAAACAGTTACTCCAATGACACAGACAGCCACATCCCTGTAGTTTATCCTGATGCACACACAAAAGAGAATAAGACTTTAACCACCAGAGAAGCTGATTAGATATTACAGACACAGAAATCTCCTAAAAATGTTCTATACCTAATCAGAGAGAATACTGAGAGGCTCATCCAGAATGGGGTATATGGTTTGACATATACAAGGTGCTGAATGTTTACTTAAAGAAAATACATGAATGACTCATCTTCAACTCTACCTTATATTAATATAATCCAGTTCTAGTCACTCTTCACTTTTCTGTATCTGTCTGACAGGTGTTTAGAAAGAGACTCCATTCAAAATATATGAGGGAGGATTTCTAGGTAAACAAGTCAGACTGAACACACTAAATTATAAAAAGGTACACATACCCTACAACAAAGAGAACGAAAGAGAGAGATACATTTAAGAAGAAAACCAAAATTTCAGAAAATGAAATCTGGAGCTGAAAGTAGACAGCAACAACAAAAATAAATAAATGAGACTTAATTGTTTCTGCACAGCAAAGGAAATAGTCAACAGAATAAATAGACAACCTACAGAATGGGAGAAAATATTTGCAAACTATATATCCAACAAAGGGCTAATATCCAGAATCTACAAAGAACTCAATCAAATCAGCAAGAAAAAAAAAAAAAAAAACCCCATTAAAAAGTAGGCAAGACATGAACAGAGTTTTTTTAAAAGACTTACAAATGGCCCACACACATATGAAAAAATGCTCAACATCACTCATCATCAGGGAAATGCAAATTAAAATCACATGAGATACCACTTTACTCCTCTCAGAATGGGCATTATTAAAAAATCAAAAAACAACATGTTGCTGTGGATGTAGTGAAAAGATACACTTATACACTATTGATGTGAAAAAGATACACTTTTTCACATAGTGAAAAAGATACACTTATACACTATTGATGAGACTGTAAATCAGTACAACCTCTGTAGAAAACAGTATGGAGATTCCTCAAAGAACTAAAAGATCTACCATTCGACCCAGCAATCTCACTACTGGGTATCGACCCAATGGAAAAGAAGTCATTATATCAAAAAAACACCTGTACCCGAATGTTTTTCGCAGCACAATTCACAACTGCAAAGATATGGCATCAACCTAAGCGCCCATCAACTGATGACTGGATAAAGAAAATGTGGTATATAATATATACCATGGAGTACTACCTACTCAGCCATAAAAAGGAATGAAAGAATGTCATTTGCAGGAACCTGAATGGAACTGGAGAACATTATCCTAAGTATCTCAGGAATAGAAAAACAAACACTGTATGTTCTCACTAATAAGTGGGAGCTAAATGATGAGTACACATGGTCATAAAATGGTGTAAAAGACATTGGGCACTAAGAACAGAGGAGGTGGGAGGGAGATGATGGATAAAAACTCACCTATTGGGTATAATGTATACACTATTCTGGTGATGGACACATTAAAAGCCCTGACTTCACCATTATACAATTCATCCATGTAATAAGAACACTTGTATTCCCTAATATTTTGGAAATAAAAATTCTTTTTGAAAAATTCATTATTAAAAAGAATTAATGAAAAATTTAAAAATACAGAAACAAAAATTCAATGCCGAGTACAAAATAAAATTGAGGACATCCAAAAAACTGAATCAGAAAGAGAAAGAGATAAAAAAATGAGAGAAAAAAAATAAAACAAGTGGGTTTATCATCTAGGATGTCCAATATCTGATTAACAAGAGTTTCAGAAAGAGAGAACAAAGAAAACAAAAAAGAAGAAATTAATAAAGAAAAATTTGAAAGCTAAGTCAGTCTACAGATTGAAAGGTCCACCTAATGTTTAGCACAATGAATGAAAAGACCCAGCTCAACACATATCGTGAAAATTCAGAAATCCAAGGATAGAGAAAAGAGCCCCCAAAATAAAACGTCACTCAAAAAGAAGAGAATGTCACCAGTTTTCTTAACAGCAGCACTAAATGCTTAAAAACAATGAAGCAATGCCTTTAATATGTTTGCAACCTAGAATTTTATAATTATCTAAACTCTCAATCAAATGTGACAGCAGAATAAACATTTTCACAATGCCAGGAGATGCAGAAAAATCACCTCCTATGCACCCTTTGGGGAGGTTACTTGTGGATCTCCTATAGTATAATGAGGAAATAAACAATGAAAGCACAGACAGTGGGATCCTAAAAATAGTGGAGTAGCCAAGGATAGCCACGCAAACAGCCCAAATTGCAGTAAGAGGATACAAGTTTCTAGGAGGGAATGTACACAGAAAATGGAGAACTCATTAGAAGATCTAATTTTTAAAAGAATATTTAAAAAGAAAAATAAGCATATTATCATATTGCAGAAATTTAATGCAAAAAAATAAAATTAAATTAGAAGGGAGATGAGACACCTATAGGTAGAATGACCCTCCTCAAGATGTCTACGTGCTAATTCCTGGAACCTGCGAATATTACTTTGTAGATGTGATTAAGTTAAGCATCTTGAAATGGAAAGATTATCCTGCATTATCTGGGTGGGCCTAAAATAATCACAAGGATCCTTACGATAGAGAGAGACAGGAATGTCAGAGGCAGGAGAAGGCAATGTGACAATGGAAGCAGAGAATGACTGGAAGATCCTACATGCTACTGGCTTTGAATATAGAATATAGAAGAATGAAGATGTGGCCAAGAGCCCAAATACGCAAGTGGCATTTAGAAGCTAGGAAACGCAAGGAAACAGATTCTTCCTTAAAGCATTTGTGAGGAATGCAATTCTGCCAAGGATTTCTGATCTCCAGATTGTAAAAGAATAAGTTTGTATTGTTTAAGCTACTAAATTTGTGGTAATTTGTTATAGCAGCCACAGGAAACTAATACAAGACACCACAGGGAAATAGAGACCATATGAAAGCCAAGAGGAGAATGGAAGCACCACAACAGACAGTCAGCACCAAGAATCCAGATATGTAAGACAACCATGTTGGATGTTCCTGCCCAGCCCAGGCACCAGCTGAATGAAGCTGCATAAGTGACCCCAACTGATACAGCATGGGGCCTAAGAACTGCCCAGTTAATCCAAAATATGTAATAATAATAATACCTGAACTTCCACTTGTGGTCAAGATAGAGCAACAGGCACCAGATTTATGCTCCCACCTAAAGCAACTGAAAAACTGAACAACCCATGTGAACCAACGATTTTCAGACACAGGACATCAAAGAACACAGGATAGTGATCTCTGAATGAGGGGAAGCCCTATTAATTGTCTCAGCTCACTGCCCAAAGAGTTTCAAGGCTATAATGCATGCTGGGGTAGGCAGGGATGGGAGGTGATCTGAGACTAAGCCTGGTACAGATTAAAGCATAAAATAGGAGCAATGGGAGACTAGATCTCTAGAAGGCTATCTGATGAAATTCACTGAGAATGCCCCTACCTCCCAATCCCCTCTTCAACTGAAACATAGTCCATATTCATCCAGTCTTAAGGACACTATTGAAAAAAGACCTTCTGGCATCAGTACTATTCCTATACCCTGCTTTCTTGATAAGTTGTTCACTATATCTATTTCATTACCTCATGTGATGCCCCTTCTTTTATGTATATCCTGGCATAAATCACACCTATGAGTTTAAAATAAACGTCAAAGATTTGGAGAGAAATTAAGTGATTTGCAACAAGGATTTATATAAGACTGGGATCATCATATAAAACCAGTAGTTGGCCTAGGCATACAGTTCAGATAGTGATAAAATGCAAATGGGGCATAGTTACATAATAACAGATAAGCGAGCCTGAAGAGCTGTCATAGGCTACCACCTACAGGACACAAATGGGAAAACAGCCTTACCTTTGCTCTATCAGACCATCCAAAGGACTGTACTGTCACATCTAGTCGTTTCATTAACATTCGCCGGCGGCACTCATATTCACAGGAAAGAGCATCATTGATTCTTTCCAGTTGTTGCTAAAGCATTTGGAAACAAAAATCATAGACTCTTTCATTCTACACAGAAATTTGAAAATTGTGGCAAATACTTGCTACTGATTCAAAAGATACTGTACTTGATGACCATTTTCTGATTCCATGAGATTTTATACTAAAAATATTTAAATAAAGAGTATTTGATAGAACATTTATGATATTTAGAAGATATTAAACATATAAACTCTACTACTGGTAGAGTTATCTTCAATCAAACATGTTAATTTAAATAAATCATTTACAGCCTGGGCACAGTAGCTCACACCTGTAATCCTAGCACTCCGGGTGGCCGAGGTAGGAGGATCACTTATGGTCAGGAGTTTGAGACCAGCCTGAGTAACAGTGAGACCCTGTCTCCACTAAAATTAGCTGGGCGTGGTGGCAAGCACCTGTAATCCCAACTACTTGGGAGGCTGAGCCAGGAGTATCACTTGAGCCAAGGAGTTTAAGGTTGCTGTGAGCTAGGCTAACACCACAGCACTCTAGCCCAGGCAACAGAGCAAGACTCTGTCTCAAAACTAAATAAATAAAACATTTACTTGCTAAGTAGTCTGGACCAATAAGGAAAGAAAATACCAATAACTTCTCATCTTGTTGGCTTTGAGCCACTATCCTGTTCGAATCACAACTGTGCTAACATATTGGGGACTATAAATATTCTTGGCCAGGTGTTTTTTAAATTAATAATTTGACTGAAGAAATGTTAGGACATATTATTTCAGAATATCAATCCATTTTAATTCTCAAAAATAATATATGCATGCTACATACTGTAAAATCTAGATGTTCACTTATAAAATTAAGTCATTAATTTAATTATATAAAACTAATAAGAAAGGGGGATTTACCGCCTGTTCTGGATTTAAATCAATTTTCAGCAGTGGCTTTCCCACATGATTGTTCTGGACTTTTGAGAGAACATCTTTCACCTAAAAGTAAATAAAAGATGTGAAAATGTATACCCCTAATTTAAAACAATCTTATTATTGTTTAAAGTGTTGTTCTGAACACGAGAATAAATATTAATAAACTGGTAAGTAAAATAATTAAAATATACCTTCATAAACCAGGAAAGAAAATCACTACAATATAGAACAGAATATATTTTTCAAAAGCACTAGATGTATTCATTCAAGTTACAGAACATGTTCTTTTCCAAAATAAGAAATAATGTACATAGACAACCGAAGAAGTACCTATTACAAAGTTCTACTATGAGAATCTGTGACTTAGTAAAATAATTTTGGAGTTTCTACTTAAGACAGCACTCTCTTACTTCCTGGAAAATTTTCAAGAGGGATACCAAAACCTTTGACCACCAGCACAATGATTTTTCTCAGATAACACTATGTACACATTCCAGTTGTATATAGTCTGGTTTCATTGTTCAGCAAGACAACAGAAGGGAACAAGTCCTCTCTTTCAATTATAGTTATCACACACACACTTTCATTACCTTTGCAAAGTCACAAATTTAAATTACTTGAAATATTTTTATTTTGGTAAACAAGATATTAGGCATTTACTTTTCCTTTAGCATTAACAGAGGGCATTCCAGTAACAATTTGCCCTCCTAACTGGAGAATCCTTCATTAGCTAGCTACACACATACATACATAAAGTTTCCAGGGGAAACAATCAGGAACAATTCAGATTTTGAGAAGCATGAATCATCTTTAATATTGGAGGCCTTCTTTAAGAAAAAGAATTCAAAATTAGCTTGGACACTGGTGTGGTAATGGGAAGCAACTGTAAATGGGCACAAGGTTTCTTTTGAGAATGATGGAAATGTTTCAAAATTAGATTTTGGTGATGGTTGTACAATTCTATAAATATACTAAAATTCACTGAATTATACACTTAAAATGGGTGAATTTTATGGCATGATTATGTTTTGAGAAAGGTATTTTTTTTAAAAAGTAGCTTAGAAAGAACTTGTGTAAATGAGGATCCCCAAAGCTTAAGCTTTAGTAGCTTCATAGCAAATCTACCTCCATAACAATGACACAATTACTATACTCAATTTTTACATATTTTAAGGAATTAACTTATTTTCTAAAAATAGATCATTTTGTGGATTCCTCAACTATTTTAAGTATCTCAACTTTATATTATCTCATATATTGCTAAAAGTGTTAGCTATAACTCCTCGCTTGAGGAATTCTTAATGCATATCTGTAGGTTCTTACATATAATCATATTCAGCTCCATTCCTAGGATTTCAACATTAGATAACAGTTTTAGTAAGTTTGAAAATTACTTATAATAGACTGAATTAAGAGCATAGGTTCTGGAGGCTGACTCCCTGGGTCAATTCTCAGGTATACAACTATTTAGAAACTTGCTTATTAAATCTTTTAGTATGTCAGTTTCCTCACATAGCTATTGTAGCTTATGACAGTACCTACCTCACAAGCATGATTTGAGAATTAAATAAGTTATTACATGTAGGCATTTTAGAAACGCCAATGCTGTATGTTTGCTATTAATATTCCTATAATTACTTTACACATTTGAACAGCTTCGAATTAGAAAATAATAATTTTCTTCCTCAATGGTGACAAAGCATCTTCTGGATACATCATATGTAGAAGAAAGAAAACATGGAAATGTTTACTTTTGATAGAAACTGAATGAAGTTCTTTCAGGTAAATACTTAGCCAAGATGACAAAAGTAACAATTACCTTATAATTAGTCTGCCAGTATTTGAACATAGGCATTACAGCCTGCTTCGAGTAGGGAAAAGGAGGACTTGAGAGTGTTAACACTTACTGAAAACAATAGAAGGGAAAAGATTCTTTAGGATCAATATGTGAAAGCACTGGAAGATTAGGAAGAGCCCAGAAATCCATCTCAATATGAAATAGTTCCAGAAATTTTAGCCAACCCCGATCATTCTTAATCCAGAGAAAAGGGGGCAAATACTCTGAAAAGTAAATTAACTCTAGAGAAATGTTTTTCATTTTTCATAAGATTCACAGACGTATTCTCCGGTTTGCAAGTTCTTAAAAAAATAAAATTTTAATATTCTATTTTCATCTTAATACTAAAATTCTCTTACATTCATTAAGACAAACCTTATTTTCTGGTTCATTAATTATCAATGCAAAAGAGATCTTTATTGAACAAGGATTTAATTAAGGCAATGTATCTAAAAATGGAGTTATAGTACATATTCTTGAGAGTCAGGAGAATTTTCCTTTCCTTTACAATGGATCTTATATTATTCCCATACAGGACTCCACATTTAACAGATGAAACCTAGGAACTAAGCCAGAATTCGGTCTGCAAGAGTAGCATGCTCTCTAATATATAGCTCAACTGGGAGCAAGGGTAGTTCACTAATTTAAAAAAAATCTTTTTAGATGCAATGAGGTACACAATTTGTGGTTGTTTTTAACTATTCCACCCAGGACACTCATTCATTCATCATCCGTTCTCTACACAATACACACTTACTAAACACTTGTCCACCAGAAACTGTGCCTACGCACTGCCAAATAAACCACATTGCAATTCTATTAATATTAACATCCATTAAAAAGAAAAGTTTAGTTTGCCTTTTGATTTTGCAGGATAATGTTACTTCTTTCATTATACCGTATTATAACCCTGGTTAGGAAAGTGATCTTTAAATTTGCAAAATGATTTCTACCATGGCAAACACTGGCAAAGCCTAAGGGCACTCACTCATTAAGATTTGATTCTGTCTGAACATTAGCTTTAGAAAATTAGGTCACATGTATATTAAGCTGAAATCCAAATTTTAGTTTACATAAAATGAACTTCTCAAGAAATGAAATGTATACCACTTAAAGGGAATATTTTCATTTTTAATATGGCATTGACAAATGCTATATGTTAGCATTTAGTTGAATTTTTTAGAAATTAAGAAGTAAAACAAATATTATACCTTTGATTCCACTTGGTTTAGCATAAGTGGAATGTCAGAAGCTGTTGACTTGGGTATACCAAGGGTATCACACATAGCTTGAACTTCCTGATGAATTTCACTATTTTTATCTAATTGAGAATTTTTACATTTCTTGTTCTGTAATATCTGTGAGGCTTGAAGTTCTGTACTTAAAAATACTACAACAAAGAACAATAAAGAGAAAAACAAATGTTAATACATGCAGCACAAGAATTTCTTGAAATACTTCACTGAAATTATTCACTGAAAACAAATATTAATACCAATAGTAATACCAACTTATAAAATCCAAAGAGCAATATCAATAGTTGTAGAACACTGTAAACTTTAAAATGAGATGAGAAAAAAAAATTAACTAAAGCTACATAAAGTAGACACTCAAAATAAATGTATTTATGCTGTACTTTAAATGGTTGATTGTTTTTCACATTGAAGGAGCCTGAGCAGCTCCCACTAGAGTTAAGCACACAAGGATCCAGGCCCCTGTAACAGCAGCTTCACTTTCACCTACTTTACCTACAGAGGTTTAGCCTAAGACTTAGTAAAACTAAAATACATTTATTTAATACTATCAGAGAATAAAGGAATGGCTTATTTTATTCTCCTTGATTTTACACTAGCTGATTTCAGTTTCATTTTAATTAACATATTAAATGATCTAGATTGCTGTTGCATTAAGTACATCTTTACCAACGGCCTATTCTGAGCCAGGCACTGGGTAGACAACGGGAATGCAGTCAACTTAGAGACACACTCAAAGCGTTTAAAACCCAGTAGGTAAGATTCACCAGCAAATCAACAATTCAAGAATGTATAAGAATATGTAAGACTCTGATAAAATATTCTCTCTCATATGTACAGAGTACTCAGGACAGGGGAGAACATACAGCTCTAACTGATCTATAAGCAGAGCAATTTAAGTCAGGATAGATCACCTCAAGTTGTTTATTTACAAGTCCCTTTACTTTCACCATTTCATTTAATTCTTTCAACAGCCATATTTAAGAAAATTACTCAAAAATCTTAGATGGTTATAGTCTTGCTTTAAGTTAATTTTGCACTACAGTTAAAATTTTGTTTTCATTTGTTTAGTTAAAATTACACAAAACACACACGTGTTCCCACCACAACTTAATATAGCAGTTTTAACTTCAGATAAGCAGAAGAAATACCTAAAAAATTTTTTGAAAGTACAGGTGCCAGGGTCCCATCCTCAGAGATTCTGAGCCAGTAGATCTGAAGTAGGAGTTGGGCATCTGCATGGTCTGTTTTAGACCCAAGGTGATTGTCACTGGCAGGCAGGACTGAGAGCCACTTATTTATAGACTTTCTCACACAATCTACACATGACAGTCTAAAGAGCCAAGTACCAAACAGTTAAGATCAATATCTATCAAACTTTGCTCATGAGGACTATGCTAACATCCCTCTGATTTAAAAACCTCATTAAAACAGGTTATCAGTTTTTCAAAAATTTATATTTTGGACAATACCTTAGCTGAAGTCTACTTTTGCTCTATGGAAACATGCTTTCTCTCTACATAATAGTACAAACAGTTTAGTCTATTATTTAAGACAATCCATACAGACAGTAAACAATACAGGGAAAAGTAAGTCTTCTTCCCATCACAGATCCTTAGACTCTCCCTCTCCAGAGGCAATCACTATTATTAGTTTCTTGGGTATCTTTTAAAATAGGCATATATGTGTGTATATATTCAGTATACATATTCACCATCTATAAGCTTTTGTTTCTTTTATGTAAAGAGCATACTATAAATGTTCTATGTATTTTTTATTTACCAACATATCTTAGAGATCATTCCATATTAGACCAGTCCAATCTATTTTCATTCTTTCTAATAGCTATCTAGTGATATTACTGCATAAATGTACCATTTCTATTTATCTATGCACACTCAGGTTTCTAGTCTTTTTTGCTACTACAATGTTATAATGAACATCCTTTTCATACATCTTTGTACACTTAGGGGAATAGATATATATTCCTAGACACAGAATTGCCAAGTCAAAAGGCAGGTGAATTTTAATTGTAACATTAAAAATATACACTCCTTAAGGCTGTAGAAGTTATTCTCCCACCATAGTCTACTGCTTGTAGTATATGAGAATGCTTACGTGCTTATTCCCCCAAACTTGTATTATGACATTTTGTTGTTATTATTGGTCTTTCCTAGCCTAGTAAGTATAATAAAAAAATGGTACCCTGTCATTTTATATTTGTAACTGTTTTGAGTAATACTGTGCATCTCTTCATGCCAGAAGCAATTTTTTTAAAACTTTTTTTTCTGTAGAATCCATGTTCATGTCCTTAGTACTTTACACATTTTTCCAGTGAGTTTTTTTCTTTTCCTCTTGATTTACAAAAGCTCTTCACACAGTAAGGAATTTGGCCCTTTTTATTTTACACATGTTGCAAACATTTCCAAGAATAACATGAAGAAGCTTATGCCAATATGATTAAAACAGTCAAACTAAAGATAAAGAAGCAATAGATGCCGGTAAGATTGTGAATTGTTATAACTTTTCTGGAGTAAAATATGGCAATACATATCTAGATAAGAGATTTCTTAAATGTTTATAATCTTTGTCTAAATAAAAGTAACCAAAACTATAAACAAAGAAATCATTTTAAAATAGTAAAAAAAATCCAGATACCTCCAAATTTGAAGTCTATTAAATGAAAATGTTATGTTGGTAGCACAGAATGTTATGTAACCAATTTAAGTTATTTTTCAAAAAATATTAAGTGATGGGGAAACAAAGAGGAGGACAATACATTAATGAAGAAGAGGAGAAGGAACTGCATCTATAACAGGACCTCAATCTTATTTGAGAGAGAGAGAGAGAGTGTGTGTGTGTACACACTCTGTACCCATTAAACACTAACTCCCCATCATCACTCTCCTAGACAGGCATTTTTATAATCAGAAAGAACTATATCAACTTTTTTAATATCTTATATCTCCTATTTATTTTTACTTGTACCAGAAACCTGTATTACTATTATTGCTGAGCTTCCTGGCAGCTAAGGCAAAAAGGGAACCATGATGAATTACATAATTCTCACTGACTGACAATAAGAGTATACAAGTTCCTCTAGGCCAGTGCTTCCTAGGTTCTTTTCTGTCCCAATATACCTAAGGGTTACTCTGACCTCCCATTAATAACAGTGGTTCATTAAATCAGTGACTCACACCAAATGGGAGGAAGATGGAGAAACAATATAAGAACTGGGAGTGGGGGAGGGTACATCACTTTGATGTTCCCTCAAAACATAAGATAATTCAAATGCCAACACCTCTATTGCCACTAAACACACGCATACATACACACACACACACACACACACACACACAATTTCCACTCTAATGAAACAAACTTTACTAACACTACAGACTAGGAGGAATATGTCACATGGGATCTTTTTATAAATGGTACAACCTACAGTAGAAATTTTCAGTAATAGAAAATGTTAAAAAATTATCTCAAATGGCCACTGTCCCTAGAACTTTAAAAATAGTATAAAATTAAACTGAAGTAAAAATAATTTGAAAGGATCCAATACAAACAAATGGATCTATTATTTATGGTAATTGTTCCCATACAAGGTAATCTATACTCTGAATCCCTCCCTAATGAAAACAGGCCAAATTTTAGTACCCTTTTATCTAATTTTTTTTTTTTTAAATGAGATATCCCTAGTGTCTAGAGCAGTTCCTGGTACAAGAGTGGGTGATTAATAAATATTTTTGAACAAACTATCATGCAGTGTCTATCGGTAAAAATAAGATCTAATAATCCACTTAGCAGCCTAGTTTCATAGAGTTTTAAGATTAAATAGAACTTTGGAGATCATCAACTTTAGCCATATAGTGATAAACACTATGAGATAAATTAGGTGATAGAAAAGTACTATATAAATCACGAACACAGGGCATTTTATATTGGCCAAATAAATCACAAGTGTTAGTGGGTATACTCGTAGAATTTATACATATTATATAAACATACCTGAAATATCTTCATATTTTAAGTCAAATATTAAAACATTTTTAATATACAAAATGCCTAATGCTTCATTAATGAAACTGCGTAAATCATGACTTGAGAATAACAAAAATCAGATCAAACATTTGCATTTAAATGTTCAAGAAAAGGTAACTTACACAGAAGTTTCAAACAGTCCTCTTTCTTTTTTAAACGGTCTTTAATATCTCCTGATATAAGTACAGAATATGGACATGCCATTTCTTTTAGAAAACCACTTATCTCAAGCTGGAAGCTCTCTAGATCATCTCTCCCTTTAAAAAAGAAAAATCATAAAACATTTACTGAGTATTTACCATATAATCTAATACTATAAAAATCTACTACTAGTTTATTCCAATTTTATATTCAATTCTAAATTTTTACTTTCATATTAAATCCTTAGATGTGTGATTGCAAAGCTTAAAGATAACCAAAAAATTTCTACATGTAGAAAGTGACACAAATTTTAAAACACAGATATTAATTTAAAAACATAAGTATCTAATGATGAGATTTTAAATATTTTATATTTAAAACCCTAACAAATCTCTTCCAATGGACTCTCCATAAAAGCAGATAAGCTGGAAATATGTTAGCAACTAAAATATTGAAAGCATTATTATGGCTACAGTTATTAATTGGCTTCAGAGCAAATAATCTATTTCTGTTGTGTTTCTATATGTTCAGATAATAAATGCAGTCATTTAATTGAGCCTCCTGCTTATCTCTATTTTATAATATAATTATGTAGGAATTTGTGTCACATGTTTGGAATTCAGATTATTTTACTTTGCTTCAAGTGAATTCTGTTAAATTTGGCAAGCAAAAAAACCAATTTAAATGTAAGTATAGGCTAGGCTTGGTGGCTCACACTTGTGGTCCCAGCTACTCTGGTGGTTCACGCAGGAGGATCGCTTGAGCCTAGGAGTTCGAGTCCAGCCTGGGCCACACAGTGAGACACCACCTCTTTAAAAAAAAGCTACATTGTCCTGTAACAAATGCCCAACAATTTCCAAGTTTTCATTGTATTACATTATTTGAAATTCTACAAAGACCTATGACTCCAGTTACCAAGATGGTGATAAATTAAATAAGCTTTATGAGCTAGCATGGCAGGTTTTTAAAAAATAAAAGCATTCCCATGTGAATCCATGTCCTTAGTTACAGGCTTGGGAATACAATTTAAATTTGGGATTACATGTATTTAAAAAAAATAAAAACACCTTAATTCAACATGAACAACATTCATAAATTAAACTCTTAGATCACTAAATTCAGGCTCTACTTTTTCTAAAGAACAATACTGAGGTTAAGACAGCAGATAAATAGCAACTGCTTATAATTTTATAAATTTAAAAATCAATTTTTGATTAATATAACCTTTAATCCAAAGATTTCTAATATCACATTCTTTCTAATACTAGTGATTTTTCTTTGTAAAGTGGGTACATTGTTAAAACTATAAATCAAAAACTATCAGTTCATTTTACCATTAAACAAAAAAGTAAATAAAACATAATGGCAATACCAGCTGAAGTGATACTTTCTTCCAAGTTGCATAATGATTTTATTTGAGAGCCTAACCAAACACAGAGCTCTGAAAATTCAGGTGAAGATAGTCCACCCTCTGCTGCCTTAGTAAGGGCTTGCTCTTCTAACAGTGGTCCCTTGTACCTAGGAATAAAGAAATAAAGGTTTAAAAAAACAAACAAAAAAGCCCAATAACCTGTATCAAAGCCTGCTACCGAATTTTGTAAATAAAATTTTATTGGAACACAGCCAATAAATGTATTAATTTACAGACCGTATATGGCTGTTTTCATACTACAATGGTAGAGATGAGTAATTGTAATAGAGATGGTTATGTTCAGCAAAACCTTAAGTGTTTACTATGTGGCCTTTTCCAGACGTTGTTTACTGATCTGCTCTATTTAATTAACATTTGGCTTTTTTTCGCTATACATTCACATTTTACAGTAAAAGTATCTACCAATTTTAAGATAAATATCACGATAACACAGTTAAATATAGCATGAAGTTTAATAGCCTTATATTAGTTATAATAAAAATTATAGTAAGAAAAGTATAGACATAAATTTCAAATAAAAAAATTAAACCAGAAAAGAACTTATGAGATCATTTTAACCTAAACCATTTTATAATTTTATACTTTTAAACATTTCTATAAATTATATTTGATCAGAAATTTAAATTTTCAAAATACTTTATATATAATCTTAATTGAATTAGATATCAGTTTTCTACTTCTTCTTAGTTCTTTCTAAAATTGAGCTTTTTAACATTATAAATTCATACATATTAACATATTTGATGTGTTTTAATCCACTGCAGTTATTATTCTTTTGAGACACATATTGTTCTATCTCTGGTTAGTAGGAGCCCATTTGTGTGGGCCAATGAGTCCTTTGACTTGTCCCCGGTATTCTTTGAATACTTTCCTTGTTTTCTATGATAAGATGTTCCTGTCCTAGACATGTAATCAGGCTTTCCTCCTTATTCTTTTTAATGGTATGCAGAGTACATGATCTGATACCAAAAGTTGGTCACTGTTTCTATGCTTTTTTAAAAGAAACCACATCAGGAGTTCCTACTTACTATTTCCAATTTGAATTTAGAATTGTCAGATTTTTTACTTGTTTTATATTTTTATCTATTTTTTCCAAAATGGTTTGCCTCACTCACATGGAAGCAGCAAAATACTGTGTAGAGATTTGCACTTTGAGCCTTTATCCAAGAAGGAACACGAGAGTTCAACAGAAAAGTGAAAGAAAATTTCAGCTACTGGAAAAGAG
Organism: Eulemur rufifrons; assembly: GCF_041146395.1. Classification (NCBI taxonomy): domain Eukaryota; kingdom Metazoa; phylum Chordata; class Mammalia; order Primates; family Lemuridae; genus Eulemur; species Eulemur rufifrons. Next base: position 52,445,697 of record NC_090984.1, read on the forward strand.
AAGGTAGGCAGGCAGCCTGTGTGGTGGGGTCTGGCTGAAAACCATGAGTGAATCTCGAATATGGAAGAGGGAGAGTGAATGTCTCTCTGCAATCCACCCTCCCACTAGGGAATCATGCAATCCAGGCCACAGGAGAACACTTTAACCTTCCTAAGCCCTGGAACTAACTTGAAGAGAGCCAGGAGACTGTGAGAAGAAATGACTCTGTGAGTCACTTTCCCAGACCTGGGTATCAAAAGGAGGATGCCATTCTCAATCCTAGTTCATATCAAGCTATGCAGGATCTTGCAAGCTGGCAGCAGCAGCAGCTGTTGGCATTAGAGAGACTTGGGCTAGGGATTGGAGATCTGGGTCTCAAGTAGGGGAGGGGCTCCCATAGCCAAAACTAAGAAACAAGTGAAATGTGGGTCTTGTCACAGGCACTAGAATGGGGCTTCCCCCCTTCGCAGGACCAGAGCAAGAGAAGATTTGCCCGGAAAGCATGGTTTTGACCCAGGCAGTGAGTTTTACAGACTGGGGCAGCAACACAGACTGGAAACAAACTGGTGCCCCACCGGGTCAGGGGCATGAGAGAGAAGCAAGTCCCACTCCCACTCTCTAGACTATGGCATGGGATCACTCCCCTCCTCCTGTGCTGAGACTTTGGAACAGCAGCAGTCCCTCCACTCCTTGCCTGGGCATTTCTCTAGGAGCCTAAGGACGGACCTCCAATCCCCCTCAGAGCTGGTGATTGGACCTACCATTGAGAAGCCAAAGTGCAGGTTTGCCCAGCAGCTTCCAGGGGTGGGGAACCTGAAGCTTTCTAATTTCAAGATTCTCTCTTTTTTTTTTTTTTTTTTTTGAGCACCAAATGAGGCAAGAAAAGCTTCATCTTTCTCTGCTGGACTACTTTTAACAAAAGGATCTGTTCTGTAAAATTTGGATTCAGTGAAAAGGCCACACTTAAGGACCTAGAAGGCCACATTTAGCCTTAAGGCTGCAGGTTCCCTAGCACTTCTCTGCTAACAGAGGCTTGGATAAACCCTACTGCTACCACTGCAGCTGGCTCCTATCTTCAAGCACCACCTACTGGACTAGAGGTTGACCCACATAGCCCATTATAACAACATCTACTGACACAAGTGCACAGTGCTTGGGAAAAGAGAGCTTGTCATGACTTCTGTTGCCCCATTGCCCACGCTACCCCAGCTACTCAGAAGGACATGATCTCATTCACCTGCCCTGTACACTGTTACTACAAATGGCATTTGAGAAAGCCACCACACTGAGGTTATTTACAACCAAGGAAATCATGCAGTCTTGGCCACTAAATGCACTCAAAAGTGAAGCCAAGTGGCCTCACTCTATGTACATCACAGTCACATTCTCAAGAAAAAAAATTCCTGCCCCCAATGAAAGTAAATTCAAAAATAAGAAGCAATTGTTTCTCCAGATCCAAAGAAATCAGCATAATAATACAAAATGTATGAAAAAGCAAGGTAGTATAACATCTCCAAAAGAACACAGTAATTCTCTAGCAATGGATTCTAACCAAAAAGAAATACTCAAAATTCCAGATAAAAAATTCAAATTATTGATTTTAAAGAAATTCAATGAGATGGAAGAGAAACCTGAAAATCAGAAAATCAATTCAAGATATGAATGAAATATTTACCAAAGACATAGATATCTTAAAAAGAAAAAACCAAACAGAACTTCTGGAAATAGGCCGGGCGTGGTGGCTCACGCCTGTAATCCTAGCACTCTGGGAGGCCGAGGTGGGCGGATCGTTTGAGCTCAGGAGTTCGAGACCAGCCTGAGCAAGAGCGAGACCCCATCTCTACTAAAAATAGAAAGAAATTATATGGACAGCTAAAAATATATATAGAAAAAATTAGCCGGGCATGGTGGTGCATGCCTGTAGTCCCAGCTACTTGGGAGGCTGAGACAGGAGGATCGCTTGAGCTCAGGAGTTTGAGGTTGCTGTGAGCTAGGCTGACGCCACGGCACTCACTCTAGCCTGGGCAACAGAGTGAGACTCTGTCTCAAAAAAAAAAAAAAAAGAACTTCTGGAAATAAAAAATTCATTGAAGGAATTATAAAATACTTCAACAAGAGAATACCAAGCAGAGGAAAGAATTTCAGAACTTAAAGACAAGTCTTTCAAATTAATCTAGTCAGACAAAAATACAGAAAAAGGAACAAACAAAGCCTTTGAGACATAAAGTAATCAAACTTATGAGTCATCAGTATTCCCGAGGAAGAAGAAAAAGCAAAAAGTTTAGAAAATCTATTTAAAGAAATAACTGAGGAAGAGATTTAGACATCCAGATACAGGAAGCCCAGGAAAATACATTGAAAAATGGACTTCCTTATGCCATACTGTCATCAGATTGTCTAAAGTCAACGCAAAGAAAAAAATTCTAAAATCAGCAAGAGAAAAGCATCTAGTTACCTATAAAGGAAATGCCATCAGACTAACAGTGCATTTCTCAGCAGGAACCTTCCAAGCCAGAAGAGAATGGGATGCTATTTTCAAAGTGCTAAAAAGAAAAAAAAAAAAAAACCTGTCTGACAAGAATTTTATATCCAACTAGAAAAAGCTTCATAAATGAAGGAGAAATAAAGTTTTTGCCAGATAAGCAAATACTAAGGGAAAGAAATGCTCAAAGGAGTGCTAAACATGGAAACAAAAGATCAATATTCATCATCATAAAAACACATGAAAGTACAAAATCACAGGTCTTATAAAACAATTACACAAAGAAGGAAGAGAAAGGAATCAAATGGCAACATGACAGAACTCCATCGAACAACAGAGAAAAAAAAAACAAGCAAAGAATTTATAAAACAACTAGATAATTAGCAATATGACAAAAACATAACCTCACATATCATTATTAATCCTGAATATAAATGGATGACATACTCCACTTGAAAGATATAGATTGGCAGGATGGATAAAAAAATTGTCCAACTATGTGCTGCTTACAAGAAACTCACCTTACCTGTAAAGACACATATAGACTGAAAATAAAGATACACATGGACTGAAAAAGATATTCTAAGAAATGAAAACCAGAAGCAAGCAGGAGTAGCTATACTTGTATCAGATAAAATAGACTTTAAATCAAAATTAAAAAGGCAAAGAAGGTCATTATATAATGATAAAGACATCAATTTAGCAAGAGGATATAACAATCCAAAATATATATGCACCCAACACCAGAGGACCTAGATTCATAAATATTATTAGACCTAAAGAAACAAAAATACAATAATTTTGGGGGACTTCAACACCCCACTAATCAGCACTAGATAGGTCACTGAGACAAAAAATCAATAAAAAAAAATTAGACTTAAATTGGACTTTAAACCAAATGGATCTAACAGACATTTATAGAACATTCTACCCAACAACTACAGAATAAACATTCTTCTTATCAGCACATGGGGTACTATACGAGATAAACCAATGTTAGGCCACAAAACAAGTACCTACTAATTTTTAAAACTCAAAATCATATCACATAACTTCTCAGACCAGAGTGAAATAAAATTAGAAATCAACACCAAAAGGAACTTCAGACACTACACAAATACATAGAAATTAAACAATCTGATCCTGAATGATCTTTGGGTAAACAATGAAATTAAGGCAGAAATTTAAAAAATTTTTTGAAGTCAATGAAAATAGACACAACATACCAAAACCTCTGGAAAACAGTAAAAGCAGTGCTAAGAAAGAAATTCATAGTGTTAAACACTTATATTCAAAAAAAATACAAAGATCATAAATTAACAACCTAATGTCACACCTCAAGGATCTAGGGGGAAAAAAGAACAAAACAAAGCCAAAGCTAGCAGAAGAAAAGAAATAACAAAGATCAGGGTAGAACTTAATGAAATAGAGACCAAAAAAACCAATACAAATTATCAATAAAACAAAAAGTTGGTTCTTTGAAAAGATAAACAAAATGGGCAAACCACTAGCTAGACTAACCAAGAAAAGAGAAGATCCAAATAAACATAATTAAAAATGAAGGAGACATTCCAACTGACACCACAGAAAATACAAAAGATCATCAGAGAGTATTATGCTCATAAACTAGAAAACCTGGAGGAAATGGATAAATTCCTGGAAACATACAACCTCCCAAGATTGAACCAGGAAGAAACAGCAATCCTGAACACACCAATACCAACCAGTGAGATAAATCAGTAATAAAAAATCTCCCAACAACAACAAAAAAAGCCCAGCACCAGATAGATTCACAGCCAAATTATGCCAAATGTACAAAGAACTGGTACCAATCCTCCTGAAACTGTTGTAAAAAACAAGAGGAAGGAAGAATTCCCCCTAACTCATTCTATGAAGCCAATATTACCATGATACTAACACCAGACAAGGACACAAGGAAAAAAAAAAAAAAAAAAAAAAAACACGGGCGTGGTGGCTCACACCTGTAATCCTAGCACTCTGGGAGGCCGAGGTGGGTGGATCGTTTGAGCTCAGGAGTTCAAGACCAGCCTGAGCAAGAGCGAGATCCTGTCTCTACTAAAAATAGGAAGAAATTATATGGACAACTAAAAATATATATAGAAAAAATTAGCTGGGCATGGTGGTACATGCCCATAGTCCCAGCTACTCAGGAGGCTGCGGTGGAGGATTGATTGAGCCCAGGAGTTTGAGGTTGCTGTGAGCTAGGCTGATGCCACGGCATTCTAGCCCGGGCAACAAAGTGAGACTCTGTCTCAAAACAAAAACAAAAACAAAAACAAAAACACACACACCACAGATCAATATCCCTAATGAATATAGATTCAAAAATCCTCATCAAAATACTAGGAAACTGAATACAACAGAGTATCAAAAAGATTATGCACTATGATCAAGTGGATTTTATTCCAGGGACACAAAGAGGGTTCAAGATACACAAATCAATAAATGTGATTCATTGCATAAATGGAATTAAACACAAAATCCACATGAAAATCACAACAGATGCAGAAAAAGCATTCAATAAAATTCAGCATCCCTTCATAATAAAAACCCTCAACAAACTAGGCACAGAAGGAACATACCTCAAGATAATAAAGGCCATCTACAACAAACCCACAGCTAACATCATACTGAACAGGGAAAAATTGAAAGCGTTCCCTCTAAGAACTGAAATAAGGATGACCATTTTCATCACTCCTATTCAACATAGTACTGGAAGTCCTAGTGAGAACAATCAGACAAGAGAAAGAAATAAAAGGCATCCAAATTGGAAAAGAGGCAGTCAAATTACCTCTGTTCACTGACAACATGATTTTATACCTAGAAAGCCCTAAAGACTTCACCAAAAAAATTCTTAGGTTCGATAAGTGAATTCAATAAAGTTGCAGGATACAAAACTCAACATATAAAAACCAGTATCAGGCCAGGTACAGTGGCTCACACCTGTAATCCTAGCACTCTGGGAGGCTGAGGCGGGAGGACTGCTTGAGCTCAGGAGTTTGAGACCAGCCTGAACAACAGTGAGACCCCATCTCTATTAAAAAAAAGAAAATTAGCTGGGTGTTGTGGCGTGTCTGTAGTGATGATGCCACTGCATTTGTTTCTTTCTTTAGGTCTAGTAATATTTGTTTTATGAATCTAGGTGCTCTGGTGTGCCCGAGGTGACAGAGCAAGGCTCTATCTCAAAAAAAAAAAAAAAAGAGACAAGAAAAAAGAAAAATCAATAGCACTTCTAAACACCAATAATGATCAAGCTGAGAACCAAATCAAGAAGGCAACCCCATTCATAATAATAAAGAAAAAAAAAAAAACCCTAAGAATATATTTATCTGAAAAGGCAAAATATCTCTACAAGGAAAACTACAAAACACTAATGAAAGAAATTATAGATGACAAAAATGAATGGGAAAAAAATCCCATGTTCATGGATCGGAAGAATTAATATAGTCAAAATGACCATATTGGCCAAAGCAATCTACAATTTCAAAGCAATCTGTATTAATATATCAACATAATTTTTTACAAAATTAGAAAAAACAATCCTAAAATTCTTATGGAACCAAAAAGTGCCCAAATGACAAAAGCAATCCTAAGCAAAAGGAGCAAAGCTGGAAGCATCACATTATCTGACTTCAAATTATACTATTAATACAAGGCTATAGTAACCAAGACAGCATGGTAACCAGTATAAAAATAGACACATAGATCAATGAAACAAAATAAAGAATGCAGAAATAAAGCCGCATATCTACAGCCTACTGATCTTTGATGAAGTCTGCAAGAACACACTGGGGAAAAGACACCCTTTTCAATAAATAGTACTGGGAAATTTGGATTGCCATATGCAGAGGTATGAAACCGGATCCCTGTCTCTCACCATACACAAAAATCAAATGAAAATGTATTAAAGACTTAAATATGTATGACCTGAAACTATAAAAATACTAGAAGAGTGGGTGGAGCAAGAAGGCTGAATAGAACCCTCCAGTGATCATACCTCCACAGGAATGCCGAATTCAGAAGGACCAAAGATGGGTGAGTGATCACAGTACATAGTTTTGGCATTATACCAATTAAAGAGGCATTGAAGAGGGCAGGAAAGACAGTCATGCTTTCACCACCTCCCCCATCCCTTAGCAATAATATGTCAGAGCTGGGTGGAGAATGAAGTGATTGTAGGACTCTGCATTGAAACTCAGGGCTGCCCTGTCACAAGGAACACAGCACAGAACAGAATTCTGCCAGCACCCACAGAGAGAGCATGCAGACCGCCTGGCCAGAGGGAAATCCTCCACTCCACTTCTCTACTAAAAGAGAACATTAGGGAAACGCTCCAAGACATTGGTCTGAGCAATGACTTCTTGAGTAATACCCTCAAAGCACAGCCAACCAAACCAAAATTGGACAAATGGGACGACATCAAGCTAAAAGCTTCTGCATAGCAAAGGAAACAATCAACACAATAAGGAGACAATCCACAGAATGGAACAAAATATCTGCAAACTACCTATCTGACAAGGGATTAATAATTAGAATATATATGAAGCTCCAATAACTCAATAGGAAAAAATAAAATAATCCAATTAAAAAATGGGCAAAAGATATGAATAGACATTTTTCAAAAGAAGACATACAAATGGCCAACAGGTATATGAAAAAATGCTCAACATCACTAATAATCAGAGAAATGCAAATCAAAACTATAATGAGATATCATCTTAGCCCAGTTAAAATGCCTTTTATCAAAAATTCAGGCATAACGAATGCTGGTGAGGATGTGAAGAAAGGAGACTGCTCATACACTGTTGGTGGGAATGTAAATTAGTGTAACTACTATGGAGAACAGCATGCAGGTTCCTCAAAAAACTAAAAATAAAACTATCATATGACCTAGCAATCCAACCACTATATATCCAGAAAAAGGAAATCATTATATTGAAAAGATATCTGCACTCCCATTTTAATGTAGCACTAACTCACAATAGCCAAGATTTGGAATCAACCTCTATGTCCATCAATGGGTGAATGGACACAGAAAATGTGGTACATGTACACAACTGAATATTATTCAGCCATGAAAAAGAATAAAATTCTGTCATTTACAACAACATGGACAGACCTGGAGAATATTATGTTAAGCAAAATAAGCCAAGTACAGAAAGACAAATCTCACATGTCCTCAGTCATATGTGGAAGCTAAATATTTAATATTAAAATAACTGATCTCACAGAGACACAGAGTAGAATGATGGTTCCAAGTCAGGGAAGGTTACCAGGGAAGGGTGAATAAAGTGGAGATGGTTAATGGGTGCAAAAATATAGTAAGATAGTTAGATGGAATGAACACTATTTGACAACAAAATGAAATGACTACAGTCAACAATAAGTTACAGTATACTGTAAAATAAAAGAGTAGAATTGCAAAGTTCCTAACACAAATAAATGTTTGAGGTGATGGACACTCCAATTACTCCAATTTGATTATGATACATTGCATGCCTGTATCAAAAATATCACATATACAACTATAAATACCCTATAAATATATACAACTATTATGTACCCATAATTAAAATTTTTTTTTTAAATACTAGAAGAAAACCTATGGAAAACTCTTCTGGACACTAGTCTAGGCAAAGACTCAAAAGCATAAGCAATAAAACCAAAAATAGACAAATGGGATTTAACTAAACTAAAAAGTTTCTGCACAGCAAAAGAAATAATCAACAGAATGAACAGACAACCTGCAGAATGGGAGAAAATATATGCAAACTATGCACTGACAAGAGACTGATTCAGAATTCACAAGGAAATCAAATCCAACACCCACAACAACAACAAAAAACCACCCAGATGACCCCTTAAAAGTGGGCAAAGGACACAAATAGACACTTTGCAAAAAAAAAAAAGACAAACAGCCAAAAAGCATATAAAAAATGTTCAACATTAATCATCAGAGAAAGGCAAATTAAAACCACAATGGGATATTATCTGACATCACTCAGAATGACTGTTATTAAAAAGAAAAAATAACAATTGTTGGCAAAGATGGTAAAGAAAAAGGAACACTTATACACTGATGGTGGGAATGTAAATTAGTACAACCTCTATGGAAAACACTATGGAGATTTCTCAAAGCACTAAAAATAGAACTACCATTCCATCCAGCAATCCAGCTACTGGGGTTCTACTTGAAGGAAAAGAAATCATTACATCAAAAAGATTCCTGCTTTATATATTTACTGCAGCACTATTTACAATAACAAAGGTATGTAATCAACTTAAGTGTTCACCAATGGATGACTGAATAAATAAAACCTGGTATATATACACAATGGAATATTATACAGCCATTAAAAAGAATGAAATTATGTCTTTTACAGCAACATGGATGGAATTGGAGGCCGTATCTTAAGTGAAAGAACTCACAAACAGAAAGTCAAATACTGCATGCTCTCACTTATAAGTGGGAGCTAAATAACGTGTACATATGGACATAAAGTGTTCGAATGATACACACTCGAGATTCGGAATGGTGGGGGGGTGATTACAAATTGCTTAACAGGTACAAGGTACATTATTTACATGAGGGATACACTAAAAACCCAGACTTCACACACGTAACAAAATTGCACTTGTATCTCTTAAATTTACACAAATGGAAAAAAAGAAAATAAAAAATGCTACATAACTGTAAAAAGGAACACAGTAGGCGTTCAATTAGTACTTTCTAAAGAAATAAATCAAGGGCAAAAATAAAATTCTTGTTTCTAATGACATTTATATAATCCTGTTATATAAAAACAAATTACATAGTTTCAGAATAGGAAATCCAGCATTATTACTAACAATAAACTTACTGAAAACAGCTTAATTTTTTTATCTTTAGAATATATTCCAGTAATGTTTAGAAAAACAATTCCTTTCCATGTGATTAAACCTCCTACTCAATATACTCAATATACAAATATAGATATTTGTTTCACTTTGCTGTTAATATTTAGGGATTTGTTTCTTGTTTTGTTTTGACTTCATTTTATTTAATTCTGTTTTATAATTACATAAAATATTAATATGGTTTCAAAGTCTACCTTAAAAATAAAATATATTCACACAAATCTAGTTTGCAATCTTACTCTATTCTGTTCCCCACCTTCCCCACAGGTCACTATATTTATTAGTTTGAGGTTGTTCTTCCATGTAAATATAAGCAGTATTTTTCTCCCTTTTAAAATAAATGGTAGCCTACTATATACTGTTCTATTCTTTGCTTTAAACAAAGAATACATGCTCTCTCTCTCTCTCACACACACACATACACACACTTATAAATAACAGAAATCAGTATTTAGAAATATGATTCAAATTTTGCAGTTGTATACTACCCCACTGTCTGGATGTACCGTATCTTATTTAATCAGCATCTACTGAAGGGGTTGCTCCTAGTGTTTTGCTATTATAGTTAGGCAAATTTTTGTCAACATATATCTAGGATAGATTCCTAGTGATGGAACTGTCGGGTCAAAGGATATATAGATATGTATTAATAATTTTGCTAGCTATTATTAAATTTTTCTCTATATGGATTGTACCATCAAGATATCAGAATACTTATTCCCCCTTAACACATAAAGTTGTCAAAGTTTTGGATTTTTGACCACCTGGTATAATTTTAATTTACATTTCTCTTACGAGCAAGGTTATATATCCTTGTATATGTTTAGAGGCCATTTTCATTTCTTTTTCTCTAAATTCTCTGGTTGTATCAAATGAAGGATGAGTACAGGTATTTTCAAATCCCCAAATTGCAGATAAAGAAATGAAGGCTTAAGGAGGTTAGGATGCCTACCTTTAGAAGCAAGCCAGGCACAGTGCAAAGTATATTTATTTATTTATTTATAATTCATTCAATCTTTACAGCAATGCTTTAAGTTAATATTAATGTAATTCTGTAGGATCAGAAGATACGTAATTAAGCGATGATGATAGGATTTAAATCCAGATTTGACCCTAAACTGTCCATGTAAACTTTACTTGAAAATATTACAGGGGTACAAATGTTTTTGGTTATATGGATCACTTTTGCTATGCTTGAGTAACGGTTATAAATAAGCTCATCACCCAGACAATGTTCACTGCACCTGTTAAGTAGGTTTTCACCCATCCCTTCCTCCTCGTTCCCCCGTGCTTGATTTCCACTGAGTTTTACTTCCCTCTGCACACATGTGTGCTCATCAGTAAGTTCTAATTTAATAGTGAGTACATGTGGTGCTTGTTTTTCCATTCCTTAGATACCTCACTCAGGATAACAGTCTCTATCTAGTTCCATCCAAATTGTTGTAAAAGGCCTTAATTCATCCTTCTTCACAGGTGAGTAGTATTCTATAGTATACATATACCACATTTTGTTAATCCACTCATGAATTGATGGGTACTTGGGTTGATTCCACATCTTTGCAACTGTGAACTTTGCTGCAATAAACATTTATTTGAATGCAGGTGTCTTTATGATAAAATGACTTCTTTTTTGGGTAAATACCCAGTAGTGGGATTGCTGGTTCAAATGGTAGGTCTACTTTTAGTTCTATGAGGAATCTCCCTACTGTTTTCCATAGAGGTTGTTCCAGTTTGCAGTACCACCAACAGTGTATAAGTGTTCCTTTCTCTGTGCATCCATTCCAGTATCTACTATTTTTGGACTTTTTAATTAAAGTCATTCTAACTAGGGTAAGGTTGTATCTCCTCGTGGTTTTAATTTGCATTTTCCTGATGATTAGTGACATTGAGCATTTTTCATGTTATTAGCCATTTGTCTATCTCCTTTTGAAAAGCTTCTGTTCGTGTCTTTTGCCCAAATATTAATGGAGTTATTTGGTTTTTTTTCCTTGCTTATTTGCTTGAGTTCTTTGAAGATTCTGGTTGTTAACCCTCTATCAGATCTATAGCTTCTGAATATTTTCTACCATTCTATACGTTGTCTATTTGCTCTGCTGATTATTTCCTTAGCTGTGCCAAAGGTTTTTAATTTAATCAACTCTCATTTACTTATTTTTGTTGTGGCTACTTCAAAATTTTGTTTTCACTTACACTATGAAAAAATACTTCTAAAGTGTGTAAACTGTTTTACTTTCCATATTTAATAATCTGAAACTAATTTTCCTTAATAAAAGTCAAGATTATAACAAACTCCATTTTCCAAAACACCTATAATATGAACAATAAGTTCAAGGAACAAAGGAAAAAAAGGCACCATCTTTCCCCTTTTCATAAACTATGGGATCCCACTATTCTCACCTGGAGTACTTGGGAACTCAAACTATTTGGGGCCTAAATACCTCCACTAAGTATTTTAATTTCTTGTTGTGGTTACTTCCTTAACCACGTTAAGCAAGAATTTCCAAGGGATTTCACAGAAGTAAAAATGTCTCCTAAATAATCAATGGCTCTGCTCTTTCATTCTACAAATATTTACTCAGGATCTACTAAGTGCAAAGCTCTGTAACACTGGGTCACTGCAGAGTAGGTATTATCAAGGTCTGTCTAAAGAGACCGTTGACAGAGGAGCAAATGTAGTTTCCGGAAAAAAGGAGGTAGTAGGAGTGTTTGAGCTTCATGATAACACAGCAAAGTCATGGCTTATCCTATCAAGAAACTGCATCATATAGCAAGGTAAACAATTGTGCAGATGACTCCAAGCTCCTTAATTGACTCTCAACTATCTGGTCCTATGCTTACCACCCTGCACTCTCCTCTTTGAACTTTTCTTCATTCATTCAACCACTATTTATTGTAACAGACCCCGTTCTAGGGTGTTGCTGGGAATACATCAGCGAACAAAACAGGCAAGGCATCAGTTTTCCAGGAACTGACTGGCAGAGGAGGGAGAAAAGGAGAGAGAAGGGGAGTTCAAGAGACAAATAGGCAGGAGAAGATAATTTGGATAGGGACAAGGGCTGTGAAGAAAAACAGGATGAGGCTTAGTGCATTCCCACACCTTTAAGTATTAACATCACCCTACCTCTAACCCGGTTCTCACAGAATTTACCACCTTGAATGGTCAATACCAGTAGACTCTTTGTAGCCTCCCCATCTATGTAAACTAATAGTAATCTGAAAACTGCCATTTTCTCCTGCCCAAAGGAAATTTACATACTTATGCATCAATGAATCACATAAGTTGATATATAACACAATATTGTAACACAAGTTAATATATACTCTGTTAGTCAACAGATGAAATGACTGAATGGACTCGCGCTGACTAAAAACACTTTCTCTGGCCACAAAAGTATGAGAGATTCGCTCCCGAGTCCCAGCTAAGCCACAGGTTGTACACTTTAGGAGGTAAGAGTCCCCGGCCCCAGTTCAGGCTCCAGCATCTCCCTCCACGCGCGACTACGTCAACATAAATATCACCTGCGGGCACAGGGCTGGCCCTGCCGCTCCGCGCCATCGCGCGGGTTCCGGCCGCAGAGTTTCCAGGAAAGAAGTTTCGAAGAGGGGGCCACGCGCCCCAGCTCTCCAGCCCTGCTCCACCCCCAAAGCGGATTTCTCTCCCGCCTCCCGCTTAACTCTGTCGGCGCCAGAGGAAGCAAGCAAAGGAAGTAGGCCTGTACCGGGCCAAGCGGGCCCAGCGGAGGCCCAAGGGAAGGAAGCTACAGGACCCAAGCAGAAAGAAAGGTTACGTTTTGGGGGGAAAGGTGTCCCCAAGAACACTCACCCCAGTGCCTCCAGTGTGTCTAGCACGTCCCCCTCCATCGTTTGCTCGGGACCCAGCTCCGGCCCTCTCATGGTCCTTCTGCCAAAGCTGTTCCGCGCTCTAAGGAGCCCGCCGGAAACCAGCGTCACCGCACCAAGGTTCCGGTCCGGGTTTAGACGATGGGCAACTCTGACCGAAGGCGCGAAGGTTCCTGGCCGGGACGCAATGGACGCTTAAAGGTGCCTACAACCGCTCTTTACGTGATAATAATTTTTTAAAAGAATAATTAAAATAAAAAATAAATAAAAGGTCTTCTTGTATTGAGTCTTATCAGCGTGTTGAAATCAATCTTAGCAAATACCATGATTCTACCCAAGTTGATTTCAATTTATCAGACTTCAGACCTTTTTAATAAAAAAATCTTGCAATGAAATTATAATTTTATTGAGCTAACATTAGTAACTAATATCATGTACTTACACATATTATTTTTAAATCAATATACACAACAATGCTCCAACTTTAATATAAAGAGAAAATAAAGGAAAGGTAATTTATAACAAAGTAATATTTAATATTATTTCATCATGAAATGTAGAAGACCAATGAAGTAATTAGATGTGTGCACTATAAAATCCCATCAAATACATGTTCGGACTATGTATAGCATTGCTAGCAAAATATGACTTGTATAAGCAACAAAAATACCATGAGCAGAATAAGGTAGTTCATGTGATTTTCCAAAATTGTGACTAACTCCATAAAGTTCCAAACAAACAAACACAATATTCCCTCTGAGTACTATTGATGGAGAATACAATCTCTATCTAAATAGTGCAAAAAAATTTAGAGTTCATATGTAAAAGGGAGTAAGGATACAGGATTAGATCATTATTAACAGGTATGTCACCTACATGAATATTTCAGCAAAACTGTTGAAAGTCATGCAAAATGTACAACCATTGATTCTTGTAAGGGACTGTCTCCTGCACTGCAGAATGCATAGCATTCCTAGCCCCAGTCCAGTAAAGGCCAGTAATGCTCTCACTTCCCTAATCATTGTTACAAATAAAAAACTTACCCATAAATTTGTATAACGACTCTTCTATGATACATCTTAGTGTCATACAAGGCTTAAGTGTAAAATTACTGGCAGTTTAATGTATCTGAATTCATCGCTAAACAAGGGAGAGGAGAATGTATGTTCTCAGTGGTTATCACCTCCATCAAAGAGTTGGAGAATCATAGATGGTCCTATTCTTAGTAATCTTGGCAAAAAGTCTCTGTAAAATTCAAAAAGAAATGAGATAACTGTTTTTCATTAATGTTGACCTTGAGTGTTCTGCTGCTGTTTTTTCTTAAAAAATACCAAATAAATATATAACAAAACTGAAGCACAGAAAAAAGAATTAAAAAAAAAAAAGGAAAAGGACAAATATATGGGAAAGGTGAAAAGGTCTAACATAGTAAATAGAGTAATAGGACTCCAACAAAGAGACCACCAAGAAAATAAGACAGAAGCAAGAAGAGATTCTAACTAGGAATTTCCTGACAAAACAACCACTGATTCAAGAGCTCTGCTAACTCTAAATAGGATGAATACAAAGAAAAATCACAATTTAGGAAAATCTTAGTAAAAATGCTGAAAACAAAAGATAAAGAGAAAGCTTAAAAACAGCTTGAGAAAAAATAAATCAAACTTCAACAATAATGCAAGCTGACTTCTCAAGAGAAACAATGGAAAAAAGAAAACAATGGAATGACATCTTTAATAAGCTTTAAATAACCACAAATCCAAAGTTTTATGCACAGTGGAAATATCCTTAAGAAATGAAGGGAAAATGGCCAGATGTGGTAGCTCACACCTGTAGTCCCAGGACTTTCAGAGGCCAAGGAGGGAGGAGTGCTTGAGGCCAGGAGTTCGAGGCTGCAGTGAGTTACGATCATGCCACTGCACTCCAGCCTGGGCAACAGAGCAAGACCCTGTCTCTAAAAAATCAAAAAAGAAGAAATGAAGGCAAAATAAAGATGTTTTCAAATAAACAAAAACTGGTATGAATTTGTTTCCAGCAGACCCACATCAAAAGAAATATTAAAGAAAACTCTTCAGGTAAAAACAACAACAACAAAAATGAGGCCAGATGAAAGCCCAATAGTGCATGAAGAGTACTACTGGGAAGAGTAAAAATGTTAGTAAAATTATATCAATATTGACTGTTCAAAGCAGTAATCATAATGTCTTCTGAAATTTAAAATATAAAGTGAATTTGAAGGAAGGGTAACAACTAGAGTTAAAGACTATAAGATTCTTCCATTGTCCAGGAAGTAGTAAAATAACTAATTTAGGGTGACAAATCAAGGTTGCTTATTGCCATGATTAGGATAATCACTAAAAGAATAACCATATATTATATAACTAACAACTAAGAGAAGGGAAAATGAACTAGTGAAAAATACTTGTTAAATCTAAAAGAAGGCAAAAATGGAAAGTAAAATAATAAATCATAATATAGCTGGGAAGTAATAGTAATATCAGAAAAAAATGCTATCAACACAAGAAGTATTACAGAAAGATATAAATAGGGACATTTCATAATGATAAAAGAATAAAGACAGCAGAAAGGTATAACAATCCTAAATGTTTATTTGCCTAACAACCAGCCTCAAAATGTACAAATTTTAAAAACCAACAACTTTAAAAAGACATAGGCAAGGCCACAATCACAGAGATTTTTGACATATATTTCTCATTAACTGATAAAATAAGCCGTCAGAAAATTAGTTGACATACACAAGACTTGGAAAACATGATTTATAAGTTTGACCTAATTGATGTATATAGATCACTACCCCCTGAAACTTCAGAATACACATTTTTTCAAGTGCACATGTATCATTTATAAAATTTGACCTTATAGTGGATCCTAAAGTAAGTCTCATCACCTTCAATGATTCAATGATTCAATCACTTTCAATGATTGAAATCATAAAGAGCATGTTTTCTAACTAAAGTGAAATTAAAATAGGAATTAAGAAGTAACAAAAAAAAAAACCTAAAAAAAATCCCCAAATATTTGATGTGTGGGATTTAAGCAACACACTTCAAAATAACCATGCATCAAATTAGAAATTACAATGGATATTAGAGAATGTTTTGAACTAAATGATAATTAAAATGTAACACATGCAGGGTGCAGCTAGCTAGACCCATTGTTAGAGGAAAATGTATAGCATTAAATATGAATATTGGAAATGAAAAAAGATTGAAAATTAATTACCTATCAATCTTGAGAATCTGAAAAACAAAACCAATTAAATCCAAAAAAGCAGAGAAAAATAGTAAAGAATAGACACCAATGAAATAGGAGGAAAATGCATTAGTGAAAGTTAAGCCAAAATCTGAGTCTTTGCAAAAACATATAAAATTGACAGATAGTTGGCAAGGCTAATAATCAAAGGGGAAAAAAGGCCCAATAACCAATAGAAGGAATGAAAAAGCGAAAATCAATACTGTTCATCAGACATTAAATAGTTAACAAGAGAATGTTATGGACAATTTCATGCCAATAAGTGTGAAAATTTAGATGAAATTGATAAATCCCTTGCAAAATACAATTTAACAAAAATAATACCAGAAAATATTTAAAATATGAATGGTTCTGTATCTCTTAATGAAATGTATTCACTAATTAAAATTCACCCACAAAGAAAACTCCAAGCCCAAATTAATTTCACAATGAATTCTTCCAAACATTTAAGAAGGAAGGAGCACCGTTTTTATACAAACTTTTCCAGAGATGAGGAAAACATGGAGCATTTTGCAATGCTTTTTATGAGGATGACATAGCCTTAAAACAAATACCCATAAAGACAACATTACTAAAAAGGGAGCTTATAGACCAATTTCTCTCATGAACATAGAGCTGCACTTACACAGTCACCTGAATAATGACAAAGTTGCCATTGCAGTTCAGGCCTTTTCCACATAGGGTGCTGGGTCAATAGGGTATCCAAATCTTTACCTCCACCTCACGCTATACACAAAAATCAGTTCCAGATGGACTATAGATGTAAAGTAAAGGATAAAACGAAAAAGTTTCTAGAAGATAACATAAAAGAGCTTCATGAACTTGAGATAGGCAAATATTTCTCAATCTATAGGTTAGGACTTTTGTGGCCTATTTAAGAAATCTGTGTCTATTTTATAGGACATGAAGATATTCTATATTATATTGACAACTTGGTCTTCATTAAAATTAACTTTATAAAAAAGACTCCATTAAGCAAGAATGCAAGCTGCACAAGTGAGAGAAAATATCTGCAATACAAATATTTGACAGGGGGTTTATATTCAGATGATGTAAAGAAATTCTTCAAATCCATAAAACTAAGTCAGACAACACACAACTCAAAGGTGGAAATAAACTGGACAATAGAATAGGCATTTCTCACACAAAAAAAGTATTCAAGCAACCAAAAACTGTATGACATAGTGCTCAATTTCATCGACATTGAAGAAACGCAAATTAAAATAATAATCACATATTATTATCTGCAAAGAGAGAAAGGTTAAAATTATTCCCCCCCCCAAAAAATCCCTGACAATATCAAATATTGGTAGCAATGTAAAAACTGGAACTCTCATACACTGCTGATAGAAGTATAAACTTTGGAGGGTGAAATTAAGTGGTACTTATTAAAACTGAACAAATACTCCTCTTGTGATCCAGCACAAAAAGCCATGTAGAAGAATGTTCACAGCAGCATTATTCATACCAGCCAACAACTGGGAACAATCCAAATGCCTATTTACAGTATAATGGCTAAATTATGACACCATCATACAATGACATGCTATATACAATGAAAATGGACAATCCATTGCTATATACCTTATTGATGAAACTTAGCAACACAATGTTGAACAAAAAAATTCAGGCATAAAAGGGTTCTACTGCATGACTTTAAAGCAGAAAAATGATGATAGAAGTTAACATGGTGATTTCCTATCAGATGGGATAATGACTGGCAGAGGTACAAGGAAGTCTTCTCTGGTGCTTCTCTAAATCTTGAACAGATGTGTTCAATTTACAGAAATTCATTAAGCTGTACACTTATGAATCCTGTCTTGTCAACACACATTTTACTTTATTTTTTAAAGTTTACCTTAAAAATCAGTGTTGCATACTTAACTAGTTAAAATGACAAATTTTATGTTTTATATATTTTACCACAATAAAAAAAAAATGTAAAGTGCTTAAAACGGTGTCTGGTACATTGCAAGCACTGAATAAATAGTATCAATTGTCTTAACCCAGGTCCTCCAGAAAACACGTCGAGGCAAAAGCTTAGGTGTTAACAAGTTATTACGTAAGTTCAATCCTAGGGAAGCAAGGATGGAAAAGGAAAGTGAGGCAGGAATGAGCAAATCGATGGACGGACATCACTGTCTCGGTCCATTGGTGCCTCTACACACACCACACACTGGGTAATTTATAAACAGTGGAACTTTATTTGGCTCATGGTTTTGCAAGCTGGAAAGTTGAAGATTGAGGGGCCACATCTGGTGAGGGCCTTCTTGGTGTCATCCCGTGGCAGAAAGCAGAAAGGCAAGAGAGCATGAGATGGGAGGGAGAGGGCCACACTTATTCTTTTATCAGGAACCTGCTCCCATGATAACCAAATGACTCCCAACATAACGGCATTAATCCTCCCATGAGGTCAGGGCCCTCATGATGTAATCACCTCCCACAGGTCCCACTTTGCAACACGGTTGCATTGGGGAATAAGTTTCCAACACATGAACTTTGGTGGACACATTCAAACCATAGCAGTTCCAAGCTGGTTACAGCTTTGTAACAATTGGACTGCTTTGTCTCTTCAGTGATGTCTTAGGAAGCTACTGCATTTCTCAATCATCTCTCTGGGCAAGGAATGAAGAAGAATTTATCAAGCAGCTGGTGTCTCCCATTTGTCAAGTTTTCAGCTCCTCTAGATTTCCAGGTTACATGAGCATTTCATCAGCTACATGGAGTCCTCAGGGTTGCAAATGACAGGACTTTGGCATGGGCATAATACTAGAGTACACCTACGAGTGACCTGAGGATCCATGAGCAACCATGGCAATGATTATGGGGAGTGAAAGAAGCCAATCAAAAAAGAACATGTAGTTTATGATTCCATTTATATAAAATTCTAGAAAAAGCAAAGGCTCTCCAGTGACAGAAAGCAGATCTGTGGTTGCCTGGAGACTGGTGGGAGGTAGGGGGTGCCTGGGTGGGGAGAGAGGGAGGATTACAGAGCAGCACAAGCAAACATGCAAAGGTGATTGATATGCTCACTATCTTGATTGTGGCAATGGTTTCATGTGTGTACAAATAAGTCAAAATTTATTAAATTGTACACTTGAAATACGTGCCATTCATTATTCAATATATACTTCAATAAAACTGTTTTTAAAAATTAACTTATGTAACACAGCTATAGCATGGCGTGATAGAGCGATCTCCCCCTTTAGTGCACCCATAGACTTTCACAGCTAGACCTTCACCTACTCTACTAAGCCTAGGCTGGACCTCATTATTCTTCTTAATGTGGTTCATTTTTTAAGCTCTGTCAGTCTATCAGAGGTGACAACCTGAAAAGGTAACAGTTTCCTTTGTTTTCTTTGCTTTGGCCAGAATTAAAACACTAGAATTTTCCTCAAAAGGCAAAATGAGAATGTTCCAATGGTCTTTCTTGATATCTCTGACTAGGAAGGAACCAAGGCAGGAGGATGGGAGGAAGAAAAGCTATCTTATGTAACATGACATTGAAATATTATGTGAATAAGATGATCAATTCAGCTAAATATCTTGCTCTTCCTTTTGCTAGATGTTTCAGCCTAATCACACTCAGGATTCTTTGTTCTGTGAGTAACAGAAACCAAGGTCCAAAGTGGCTAGCGCTAAAATTGGAATATGTTGGCTCAAGTGAATTCATAGTCCAAGAGTATTTTTCTGGCTTTAGGAATGGTTTGATCCAGAGATGCTTCACAATGTTATCAAGGCCCTACTTTTATTCCTCTGAAATTCTCTCAGCTCTTCCCTCCCTGATGTAGACTTTTTTTTGTTTTTGTTGTTTTTGCATCTTTACACCACCATAAAGGAGGATTTCTTCTGTTAATGTTCTCAGAAGAGGAAAAGTGCTTGGAAAGAAACCCCAGCTACATCTCCTTGCTTCTCTCTGGTCCAAATCATTCTTGCACTAATCACTGTGACCAGAAGAAGCTGTGCTGATTGATTTAGCCCTATCAAGACCCATCCTTGAGTCTGACAGTAGAGTCAGCATCCTCTGAGCACATGGAGGTAGAAATGGAATTCTCAAATGATAACTGGAGACTGTTGCTGAAAGGAAGGGAAATAACTGCTGGAAAACCCAAACAGCAAAGATCTATCTTAACAGTGTCATATTTATTCTTTTGTGTTAAATTTTAATGCAAATAAAGGAGATATATGTAGAGAGATGTATATATTAATATATACTCATACATGAAGGCAACCATTATTACATGAGTAAACATCAAGCAGGCAATTGTTTATGGCATTATCTTGTATTTCTTTGAAGTGTGAAAAAGGCATGATAAGAAATTCATCATAAAGTTAAAATTTGCCTTTTCCCTGTTTTATTTCACACAGGAATGAGTTATTAACTGGCTTTGCATTCATTTTTATCCAATTCAAACCACAAACATTCTCTTTTTTGGTCCATATGTAACGCTAGGAGCACAGACTTATTTTAAATGGTAGGCATGGTAACACACAGCCACGAAAATGCTAGATGCTACCTAATTCATTAGCATTGGCTTCATATTTTATTAATGTCAAGCATTTATGGTAAAGATCATGATCATGAAATGTAAAATATTTGCGTCAGTTTGTGCACCCTCCTCCTTGTAAATTGTTTGGGTTCAAAATCTCAAAGCTGCCTTTTGTGGAAAATAATATCCTTCCTGCATTGGTTCTAGTATAGAAAATCCTCACAGACAATGTTGGGTGACTGCCATACCCTAGGGACTTTGGTGAATTGGTATGTCTATCTTGCGAGCAACACTAACAAATAATTAACAAGGAAAATAAACTCAGACATATTATATCTGATCAAGTCTGTTTTCCCAGAAGAAAATGATTTGATTATCTTTGTGGAAAGAAAAGTCTATCATTTTTTCCTCCACCAAACTGCTTACTTGGCCTTATGCTCAGGATTCAAAAGCCCTGCCTGCTTTCAAATGTTCTGGATGAAGACCAATAAAATTTCCTTTGACACTAAAGTGGATTCTCGCAGGAGAACACTCCTCTGGGACTCTCACTGGATGTTTCTTTTTGTTCTATTTATTCACATTATAAACATATTTAAATCAATTAATCTGATTTATCAGTGCGAAAATCTAGTTATTTTTCTCCTTTTATTTCTGGTATAATTCAAGCCTGAAACCACTCATCAACTGGTCCCATCCTTTAATAATCTTCTCCCACTGTTTGGAGACTATTGGCTCAAATTGGCAGAGGTACTGACACGTGAGTTCTTTTTCTCTTTAATTGGTGCTTTTCTAACAGCAAAGATAAACTTTTTTTCCTAGGCCCCACCCCAATACTCAACTAAAAATGCATTGCAATGGCTCACAATGAAAGCCAGTGTCATTACACTTGGCCCTCCATATCCTCAGGGATTCAACCAACCACAGATTGAAAATATTTGAAAAATACAACAATAAAAAATAATATAAATTAAAAATAGTACAAATAAAAATAGAGTATAACAACTGTTTACATAGCACTTACATTGTATTAGGTATTATAAATAATCTGGAGATGACTTAAAGTATTTGGTATCTGTGGGAGATGGGAGAGGTGGTTCCTGGAAACCAATCCCCCATGGATACCAAGGGATGACTATACTCAGAGTGCTCTGTTGGACACAACCTTCTATTTTTCAATCTCCACTTAAAGTTGGTATGAATTGACCCCAGCCCTTTGATAGAATATTTTTCTCATTAAATTCAGCTTTAGTTGAATCCAATTAAATTGAATTCCATTTACTCCAATTGTGAAAGTATCCCAAATATGGTATGTCTCAAGAGCAAGAAATGGGTTCCAGAAGGAATTCCTGGATCCACAACAGTATACCACCTCATAAATACATGGTAGATATCACTGGGATAACTGGGACATACACAAAGACAAAGAAGGAGGAAGGGAGGAAGGAAAGGATGAAGGAAGGGAGAGAGAAGTAGAGAGAAAGACAGAAGTTATTAATTGTGGCAGTTTTAAAACATGTCCACAAACTCTTTGACACCTCTTCCATGGAGAGTTAGGGTATATGTACCTTCCCCTCAAATGTGGGAGGGCTTGTGGCTGGTAGCCCACTAGAGCACAGTAGAAGTGATGCTATGCTACAGGCTAAGTCATCAAAGACAACACTGCTCACAAGTGGTTCTTTTGAGAGACTGGCCCTTGGTGCTCTGACCTGCCATGTGAAAAGTCTGAGGCCACCATGCTAGAAGGAAGCAAAACCCACCTGAACAGACCTCATGAATGTGTTCTGTTCTATAGTTCCAACAGATGTCACAGCACGCAGCAAGCATGGGCTGCCAGACATGCAAAAGACAAAGCCTCTAGCTGATATTTGCTCCCAGCCACCATTACCCCCAGCTTTTGTGTCATCTCAGCTGAGGCCCCAGATATATGAAGCAGAGATAAGCCATCCCCACCATATCCGTTCTGAATTCTTGACCCAAAGAATCCACAAGAATGATAAAATAGTTATTTGATGCTAATGTATTGGTTTGTTAAGGAGCACAGATAACATGAACTTAATAGTATAGGAATAAGCTTCAAAGGGAAGATAATCAAATGGATAAGACCTGTATCAGGCCCTCAGCAGTCACTGTCTTGGTCTTCCATATTTTCCTTTTCATTTTACCTTTAATATCTATGTTTTCACATCTCTATTTATATTAGGTTTTCATGTTGAAAATTAATCATATGGAATTGAAACTTGTAGGACTAATGTAATCTTGGTTTCTGTGCGATGCTAGATATTAAGGGGAGAACGTCCTTGATGACACAAGGTCAAAATCATCCAGATCCATCTGGAGCATTTCCAGAGAAAATGAACAGGTGCCACTTAGCACAGGAAGTCAAGAGCACACGATAAAATGTGATCAGAAAACATCCTCTAAGGACTAATTTAGGGTAAAGGTTATATAAACAGCTCATTCTCCCCTACCCCTGCCCTGTTTCTGTTACAGTTTAACCATTGAAAGACCACCAGGCACCAAGATATAATCTGACAAATTCAGGTGCATTGACTTGCAGCCAGGGAGCATGCACAGAAGAACTGTGGTGGGCTTCTCAACAAGAAGGAGAAGGAAGCATCTTTTGCGTAGTTTAGGTTCCACGGGAGGATTCTGAAGTGAGTCCAGAAAGTGAACATCAGTTCTGTACTGGTTGCTGTTTCTGGGGATTAGGGAAGTGGAGATTGACTAGGGACTGGGGCTTTCATACAGTGTCCTCTGTAATGCATGGGCATAGCAAAGTAGGTCCAGGGGCATCTTTGGTAAGAAAGTAGTGGTCACTCACAGAGCAGGTCTCAGTGGTATCGGAAAGATCTGTTCTCTGGGATTGCTCGTTGTAAGAACTGGAGCCTGGAGGTATCTTATCGTCATGTGCAGAGAATTTGCCTGAGGATGAAACCAACATGGAGTAAATTAGAGCTGGGACACACTGGAACCCCTCAATGCAGCTCTGCCTGAAAAATTCATCTCTTGAATTTCCCATCACAGAGGCCAGTGCATTCCTGTTTTTGTTGAAGCTACTTTGTTAAGCTCTGCCTTAGGAATTACTCCTGACTAATACAAGCCTGATAACATTTCCTGAGGGTCTATAAGCCAGACTGGCTTCTAGGTACTCTACCTGAATCCCAGAGAGAAGCCTGTTTGTTCGAGTGCATGTATGTGCACTTTCATGCTCGCACAAGGGAGAGTGACGCGCATCCATAGTACCTGCTATGCTATGCTCTGATGTAGGAGAATTATCCTTCAAACCCACATACTCTTGGCATTTATATGAGGTCATATTTCTAAGTAACTAATAAATAAGTGTCTGATATTCAATAAATTTACTTCTGTTTATTGAGCACACATTTTGTACAAGGGGCTGAACTATACTCTGAGGAAGAAATAAATAATAATCTAATATTATTGTCCATGTCTTCAATGATACGGTTAGCTAGTAAGTCATAGTCAAGACCAAAAGTAATGTATGCAGTGAGCCTTAATAGCATCTCAGAGGGAGGAGAGGCCATCACAGGCTGGCGGCAAGGGAGAAAACTCTCCTATCAAGACACAGGAAGGGAGCTGGGCTTTGACTGAAGAGTAAGATTTAAACGCGGATAGGAAAGAAGACATTCTGGAAAAGGATGAAGGTGAGGAGGTGGAAAACAATTATGGGAAGAGTGATAAGGAGAGTTTGGGACAGGAGAAGAGCTTTTAAAGGGAAAGTGACGGACCATAAGTTTAGAAATATAGATTTCTAAAAAAAAAAAAAGGTTTTTAAGAAAATGTATTTAGCAATTCAAAGTTTCGACTGGGGAAGAGAGTGGAGAATGCTGGACCTTGTTGCTGTTGTCTAGACATAAGTTGACAACGGTGTGAATGAGCCTTTTAGCCAAAGGGAGGATGCGGCTGATCTCATGAACATCTACTACCCGCAGCACCACCAGCTGGAGCAATTCCAGTTTATCCTCTTGTTCTCACCATTTACAGGTCAGACTAACATGTCTTTGAACAAGTATTCCTAAGTTAAAAATAATTTTTAAAGAACTGCTGGTACCAGGCATCATTCTAGCTGCACTTTAGCTCCTAATTTTTCAGTGTTATTTAATTAAGAACACAAAAACACAGGGATTTGACTTACCTCACCTGTAGCTGGCCCAGAAGCAGGGCTGTCAGAACCACCTGGAGAGCTTTCTAGACACACATTTCCAGGCTCCGTTCTCAGATATTCTGATCCAGGAGAGGTGATGGGGCCTAGGAATCTATATATTTTAAGGTTCTTTAGATGATTTAAAGAGTAAGGTTTGGAAACCACTCTTGTACTAAATTTATACTTATATTTTGGATTTGAAAAATAGCACATAAGTCTGCAAACTTCCTCCTTTGAGCTGTACATTTAAAATATTAATAAGATTAAAAAACATATTCTAATAGTGTGAGGGGAGGAAACATGAGGAGTCTTTCCAATTCTCCTCTAAATATGCATGTGTATATACTTCTCTCACTAATTGGACATCACATGCAACTTTCATGGCATCTAACACCCACTGTTCCACTAAGGGACCATTTAGATTATAGGTGCTTATTATACCTTGATATTGTCCTCTCCTCACCTTATGATGTGGGCTCCTGGGTTGTTTCCAGTTTAAGCCATTACTCCAGCAGCCAGGCCATTGGGTGGGCTCATCCTTATTACCTAAGCCATTCTTATTACCTGCCTCCACCTAGCTTTTAAAATCTACTCAAGTGATTCCAATGATCAGTTAGATTTGGGAACTGCAGCCTAAGTGCTATTTTTAGTAGCTTACCAAAGCAGCGTCATGTCCCTTCCAGGTGAATTATACAACCCGAATTCTGAAGGAAATAAACCTCAATTCCTCTGGAAGACATTTTTTTTTCTTGCCCATTGGAAGTCATCCTTTGGAAGACTTTGAAACTAATCAACAAAACAAAACATGAATTTCACAAGCCAAAACATATTTTTTCATACAGATATCAAGAATGCCATTCCAACACCTAAGCCCTGAATAAGTCATTGATTAAAACCTATTTCCCCATGCATAAAAAAGGAATAAGTTTTGATGCGTTTGTGAGTAAAGAGGGATTTGAGTTATGAGGTTTCCTACAAATTGTTTAAAAGTACCCTGTTTAAATTTCATTGGCTAGTTCTAATCTGATTGGGTTTGTAACTGGAAATTCTATAAAGGTGGAAGTCTATGAATTTAAAGTAGTGCTTAAAACCACAACATTTTCAATTCCAAATTGATGGCATAGAAGCAAGCTGGTTTTACTCACCCCACTCCCAGAAAAACAAAAACAATACAAATATTTAGTGTTGAATTATCATCAGCAATATTCCAGAACTCAAATACAAAGATGAGACAGTTCCTGGGGCCACAGAGAAATGCAAAAATTCACATCAGATAGTAAGAGAATTGAACTTCCACATCTGTGATGTCCCCCCCCCCCCATTCTGTCCAGCACTACGCATGTGGAAAATTTTGCCCCAACTCATAGTTTCTACACTGGAAAAAGGAGGATTATGGTAGATAACTAGCTTCCTCGCCATCTGAGGGTCTCTGGCAGAAGACCTATCCCTGCCTTAACCCACAGGAAACATTGTGAGTGTCTGAAGGAAGAAATATCCCTAAGTACAGAATAAGACAAAGGGAGAGATGGAACTACCATCCCCAGCCTTGGAAACTCTGCTCTGCAACTTGGCCAAAGGAGATGCCAAATCAGAGTCGCTGTTCAGAAGCACCGTATTATAGAAGGTTCATTCTACAGGTCCTCTGGGCACAAATCTCTGGCTAGCCCTCTCACACTGCCTGAATATCCCCTTGGGGACCTCCCCCATTCAGGAAGGGCAGTGCTCAGATCATTTACAAGAGCAAAGGTAAACCTGGGCTTAAGGCGTTACCTCCAGCCAAAAAGGAAACAGTGACCTAGTAGCAAAGATGTCTAAGAGTACATATCCAGTAAAAGCCAAAACAAGGCAGACAGACTGGAATAAATAACTAATCTTCCAGTGCAAAGACATAGACATATATCCATAAGGAAAAAAGCAAACAGGGAACCATGATCTCCCCAAATGGACAAAGCAAGGAAACAGTGACTGACTCTAACGAGATGCTGATAGGTGAGCTCTCTGATCAAGAATTCAAAACTGCAGTTTTAAGGAACTCCAGTGGTCTCCAAGACAACACAGAAAAGAAATTCAGAAATTTATCAGAAAAAATTTAACAAAGAGTTAAAATAATTTTTAAAAATCAAACAGAAATTTTGGAACTGAGAAATACATATGCTGAACTGAAAAATTCATTACAGGCTCTCAACAGCAAAATAGATCTAGTAGAGGGAAGAACGAGTGAGCTTGAAGATTGGCTATTTGAAAATACACAGAGAGAAAAGAACAATGAAAAGGAATGAAGACTGCCTACAAGAAACAGAAAACTACCTCAAAAGACCAAATCTAAGAATTATTGGTTCAAGAGGGACTTGAGCAAAATCAAGGGATAGAAAACTTATTCAAAAAAATAATAACAGAAAACTTTCCAAAACTTGAAGAAGATATAAAATATCCAGGTACAGGAAGGTCAGAGAACACCAAATAGATTTGACCCCATAAGATTACCCTAAGGCATATAATTATCAAACTCTCAAAGGGCAAGAACAAAGAGAGGATCCTAATAGCAACAAGAGAAAAAAAAGCAAATAACATATAAAAGAACTCCAATTTGTCTGGCAACAAACATCTCAATGGAAATCATGCAGGCCAGGAGGGAATGGAATGACATTTTCAAAGTGCTGAAAGAAAAACACTGCCATTTAAGAATACGGTATACAGCAAAGTTATCCTTTAAATATGAGGGAGAGAAAGCCTTTCCCAGACAAACAAAGGCTGAGAGAATTCACCACCACCAGACCTGTCTTACAAGAAATAATATAGGGAGTTCTATAATCTGAAAGAAAAAAATACTAATGTGTCCCCCCCAAATTTTTAAGACATAAAATCCACTGATAAGTACATGGAAAAACCCAGAATACCCTAATACTGTAATTGTGGAGTACAATCCACTCATAACTCCAGTATGAAGCCCAACAGACAAATCTATCAAAGACAATAATAGCTACAGCAACCTGTTCAGAGATAAGTATTATAAAAATATGTAAATTGAGACAACTAACAGTCAAAATATGGGAAGATGGAATTTTGTTGTTTGTTTTCCTGTTTGTTTCTATTCTTTTCTCTGCAGTCTAAGATAAGTTGTCATCCCTTTAAAATAATTTGTCATATCTATAAGATGTTTTTTGTAAGCTTCATGTTAACCAAAATGCAAAAACCTATTCACAAAAAATAAAAAGCAACAAATTAAAACATACTTCCAGAGAAAAATCACTTAACCACAAAGGAAAACAGTAAGAATGGGAGAGAGGCATTACAAAACAAGCAGAAAGCAAGCAAAAAGATGGTAGCAGTAAGTCCTTACTATAGCAAAAATAACACTGAATGCAATAACACTGAATGCAACACTGGAGTCAATTCGCCAATTAAAAGACATAGAGTAGCTGAATGGACAAACAAAAGGATCTAACTATATGCTGACTACAAGAAACCCGCTTCACCTATAAAGACACACGTAGACTGAAAGTGAAGAGATGGGATGAGATATTACACGCAACTAGAAATCGAAAAAGAGCAGAAGTACCTATACTTATATCAGACAAAATAGACTACAATCAAAGGCTGTAAAAAGAGACAAAGAAGATCACTATATAATGATAAAGGGGTCAATTCAGCAAGAGACTGTCACAGTTATAAATATTAATATCTATGAACTCAACACTAGAGCTCCCAAACATAAAGCAAACATTAATAGATCCAAAAGAGGAGATTCACGGCAAAACAACAATAGTAGGGGATTTTAACACCCACTCTCAGCACTGAACAGATCATCCAGATGGAAAATTAACAAAGAGACATTGGAGTTAAACTACACACTAAACAAAATAGGCCTAATTGACATTTACAGGACATTTCACCCAACTGCTACAGAATATACATTCGTTTCATCAGCACATGGAACATTCTCCAGAGTAGACTATATCTTAGGCCACAAAACAAGTCTCAATAAATTCAATAAAGTAGAAATCATATCAGTTATCTTTCCTGACCACAATGGAATAAAAGTAAAAATCAATAACAAGAAGAACCTCAAAAACTTCAAGAACACATCAATCCCAAAATTAGTAGAAAGAAAGAAATAATAAATATCAGAGTAGAAATAAATGAAATTGAGACTAAAAAAAATACAGAAGAGCAACAAAATAAAACTTTAGTATTTGAAAAGATAAACAAAATAAACAAAGCTTTAGCTAGACTAAGGAAAAAGAGAGTAGACCCAAATAAATAACCAGAAATGGAAAAAGAGACATAACTGAGACCACAGAGATACAAATAATCATTAGAGACTGTTTTATAGACAAACCTATGCCAACAAATTGGAAAACCTAAAAGAAATGGATAAATTCCTGGACATATGCAACCTACCAAGACTGAACCATGAAGAAATAGAAAACCTCAATAAATCAATAATGAGTAGTGAGATCGAAGCCATAATTAAAAGTCTACCATCAAAGAAAAGCCATCTCCTGATGGCTTCACTGGTGAATTCTACCAAACATTTAAAGAACTACTACCGGCCGGGCGCGGTGGCTCACGCCTGTAATCCTAGCATTCTGGGAGGCCGAGGTGGGTGGATCGTTTGAGCTCAGTAGTTCGAGACCAACCTGAGCAAGAGTGAGACCCCGTCTCTACCAAAAATAGAAAGAAATTAGCTGGACAACTAAAAATATATATAGAAAAAATTAGCCAGGCATGGTGGCACATGCCTGTAGTCCCAGCTACTTGGGAGGCTGAGGCAGGAGGATTGCTTGAGCCCAGGACTTGGAGGTTGCTGTGAGCTAGGCTGACGCCATGGCACTCTAGCCTGGGCAACAGGGTGAGACTCTGTTTCAAAAAAAAAAAAAAAAAAACAACAAAAAAAGAAGAACTACTACCAATTATACTCAAACTCTTCAAGAAAATTAAAGAGGACATACTTCCAAACTTATTCTATGTGGCCAGTATTACCCTGATACCAAAACCAGAAAAGGATACAACAAAAAAAGAAAACCACAGGCCAATATCACTGATGAATATAGATGCAAAAGTTCTCAACAAAATTCAACAAAACATGAAGAAGATCATTCACTATGGTCAAGTGGGATTCATCCTAGGGATGCAAGGATGGCTCAACATATGCAAATCAATAAACATGATATATTACATTAACAGAACCAAGAACAAAAACCATGTGATCATCAGTATTAAATTATCACATGCACCCAGAAACTATTCATACCTGTTATACATCAATACAAAAATAATTTTTAAAATATCAGAAAGTCTGACAATACCGAACCCATGTTCCCACATAGTAACATTGGGCTAGGCCAGGGACAGTTGTGTCCTTTAGATAAGGTGTGAACCTTCAGGTCTGGCCCAGTCCTCTTGACTTCCTGCCAGCCCTATTCTGTCACTGCCTTCTTCCACAGAGCAGATGCAAACCAACAGCAGTTAAACATAGGCTCTGCTACCTGCCACTGCTAATTTCCTGGGATATCCCTCAGCTGAAATTATATGGATGGTGCTGTTGAGAAAAGAAACACATGTATTTTTTTGTCCTCCTCAGCCGGTAGTTGCTTCCATTCTCAGTCATGCAGCTGCAATTGTAGGGATTATGAACAAAATAGCAAATGCTTACCCCAAAGTGGTCCAGACTCACAGTGAGTGAGGACAGGGAAGGTAAAAGGACTCAGAACAAAAAAGTAATCCCCTTTTTAACATTTCTAGTTCCTTAGAAGATCAGGACTAAGGGAAGAGAAAGTAGTCATATCCTGTGTTGTTACAGGACAAAAATTCCATGTTCAGAAGTTACTAAATGTAGAATTTATGCTGCACTTAATTTTAAATTACATACATAGCAAATAAAAGTTGAATGTTTTTGGATAGACCCTGTCACCTGGCAGCTCTCTTCATTTAGCAATAAGCTACACTACAGAACAGCTTAGAGAATTTTTACTTAATTAGGAAACCATGGTGCAATTAAAGTGTAAAAACAAAAACAAAAACAAAACAAATATCACATACTGACTTAAATTCTGCCTAGCCAGTAGTTACTTCTGAAAATATCTATTGAAAAAAGGAATGTTTCACACTTTTTAGAGCAAAGTGGAACTTATAATTGGAAAGACATCATTAATAGGAATTTTGTTTTCCTGAGGGCTTAACATGTCTAAACAAACATTTCTTTTTCAGTTTCTATAATGTGGAAGAAAAAGTAGACTTTAGCAGCAAATATACTAATTGAATCCCTCAACTGAAATAACCATTGCATTCAGGAAAAGGAGGAAAAGGACAAAGATTTATTTTTTTAATTTCATGCTACATAAAAAAATATTTTAAGCCTATGCTAGTAACTGAAAAAGTGTGAAGGAATTTAGTGTAAGTTATAAAGATCTATACTAATAAAACTCTAGAATTAAAACATGAGTCAGATTAAAATATAACTGATAATAAATTACAATTATCAAGAAAAATTCTACAGTACTACATTTCCTTAATTAAAATATAACACTGCTTAGAGGTGCACTATAGACCCAACAGCAGGTTTTATCAGAGTGTAGGATGCATATGTGGATCATAAGATTTTCAGTAATGGCAAGATATCAAAAAAGTGTACATAATAGAAATGCAAAAATAAGACCATTTAGTCATAAATGATTAGTTCTTAAACATAGACATATTAAGAAAAAAGATAAACTGGACTTCATCAAAATTCAAAACTTTTGTACTTTGAATAACACGGAGAAAATATTTGTAAATCATATATCTGATAAGGGACTTATATCTAGAATATACAAAGAACTCTTATAATTCAACAATAAAAAGACAACCCAATTAAAAATGGGCAAAGGATCTGAATAGACATTTATCTAAAGAAGATATCCAAATGGCCAGTAAGCACATGGAAAGATACTGGACATCAATACTCATCAGGGAAATGTAAATCAAAACCACACCCACTAGAGTGGCAATAATCAAAATACCACATAATCACAAGTGTTGACAAGGATGTGAAGAAATTGATACTCTCCCATTTTGCTGGTAGGAATATAAAATGGTACAGCCATTGTGAAACCAATCTAGCACTTCCTCAAAAAGGTAAGTATACACCCAGCAATTCCACTCTTGTTTATATACCCAAGAGAAATGAAAACATATGTCTATGCAAAAACTTGTACATGAAGGTTCACAGCTGCATTATTCATAATAGCCAAAAGGTAAAAAAAAATTCAAACGTCTGTCAACTTATGAATAAATAAACAAGATGTTGTATATCCACATAATGGAATAGTATTTGGCCACAAAGAGGAATAAAGTACTGATACATGCTACGACATGAATAAACCTGAAAACATCATGCTCAGTGAAGAGAGCCTGTCATAAAGACCACATATTATACAATTCTACTTATTTGAAATGTTCAAAACAGGTAAATCTAGAGAGAGAAAAAGTAGATTAGTGGCTTCTTAAAACTGGGAGCTGTGGGGGATTGGAAGTGACAGCAAAAGCATGCAGAGTTTCTTTTTGAAGTGATGAAAATATTCCAAAATTGGTTGTAGTGATGCTTGCATGACCCTATGAAGATACTAGAAACACTTAAGTAAGTGAATTGTATGGTATATGTGGTACATATCTCAATAAAGCTGTTAAGTGCCTCTCCACCAAAATAATAAGACATATTGAATTTGAGTTACCCAAAGCAAAAACAGAGCAAATAATCAGTAGCCTCTGTCTCCTAAGCACTCCTTCTCTTGATTTTAAAAATTCTAATTGAAGACACCATGATTCATTCAGCAGCCCAAGTTGGAAACCCTGTACCTCCCCTTAGCTCACCCTTCATATCCAACCTAAGGCAACACAGTTTGTGGGTGTATTATGGCCAAAGAAATACAATCGAGCAAGCAAAACATAATTTCACAGCAATTGAAGTTCTTTATTGAATTTCTCAAACACTGTGGAGGGTAACAGTTCTCAGCAACACTCTTAGAAATCCCCCATTCTTCTATCTATTCCTTTCCTGCCTCTCAGCTTCTCCAGCAACCATTTTCCCCAAATTCCCCCTCTTGACTTTGTACCACTTTGTTCCCTCTTTACTCCCAAGTCTGCATTTTAAAAGCTTAGTACATGGATATGTTAATTAGCTTTATTTATGTATTCATTTATTTATTTATTTTTGAGGTGTGGGGGGTCTCGTTCTGTTGCCCAGGCTGGAGTGCAGTGGCATCATCATAGCTCACTGCAGCCTCATACCCATGGACTCAAGTTGTCCTCCCAACTCAGCCTCCCTAGTAGGTAAGACTACAGGCATACACTACCACATTCAGCTAATTTTTTTATTTTTATTTTTTATAGAGTCAGGGGTCTCTTTATGTTGCCCAGGCTGGTCTCAAACTCCTGGCCTAAAGCAATCCTCCTGCCTCAACCTCCCAAAGTGCTAAGATTACAGGGGTAAGCCGCTGTGCCCAGCCAGCTTTATGTAATCTTTCTACAATGTATACATATATCAAAACAGCACATTGCACTCCATAAATACATACAATTGCTATAATATTTGTCAAGTTTAAAATAAATCAGTAAGAACCAATCTAATAACAACAGATCCCTTTCCAAAGGGCTGGTTGGGGTAGAAAATGAGTAGTCAAAACCAGCACCCTCTTGAAAAGGCAGAGGTGAAAAACTAGGCTCCTTGGGACGAGGCTCTTACGTTAGCCTGGTCTGTTAGGGCAATCTACTTACAGGACTGCACCTTACAGCTGCCTAGAGTGGGCACTGTACAAACCACACAACAGGACTGTGATTCCCTGGCCGCAACTTCCATTAGTTTCTGGGCTCTGCTTTACTCACTTCTCTGCAGGAGAGAGCTATTAATATTTGATCAGTGAGATTGTGGAAGCAGCCTGACGTGCCTCAGCCACTTTGTCTTTTCAGCTTTGCTTGAAGCTTTGCTTCAGTGCATTCTGTTTGCTCTCTGCCATGCAGTAAGGAGCCTGCCTTTGTGAGGGAGGCCTGCATTGTCCAGCTGCGCCAACATCTGTGTGTGTAGGCCTAATTCATGGGTGATGTAGTAGTAAGTCTACTTGGCCACAGATGTAAAGTTGTACTGTCCAATTAGCTTTATAGGTAATAAAGGTGATGTTTTTAATCTTTATTTTTATAAATCCTATGTATACCTCTTACCTGCTCCCAAACTCTGGAGAGAAAGAGTTTATATACTGACCCTTTCAGCTTTTCCTTCAATTCTATGAGCTACCTCCAATTTTCCAATAATTTATTTTTAGCTTAAGTTAATTTCTGTTGCTTGCAACCAACTGAAGCAAATGGAAACATCACTCAATAAATAGTTAACTGAAACTAAATTTATGATAAAAATCAATCTTAAAGTTTGGAGTATGTGCTACAGAATAAGATATGGATGCATTTAAAAGGAAAGAAAGCTTCTATCAAGAGTTCTTTAGCTCTGACCTCTAACTTCAAAGTACCCTCAAGCCCAAGTCCTATGTAAATCATAAACCATTGACATTGGGACTCATATTCATCCCATTCTTATAAATCCTATTATTAACTCAGCATGCCAAGTTTTTCCTAAATTATAGCCAGTTTCATTAATTATTGTTTTGTGATTTATTTCAAATTGATTGCAAGACAAATTTAATGATCATTAAGCTAGAGGTGGGCATAAGATTTCTGAAAGTACATTAATTTTACTTGGAGTCAGATATTTTTAAAGTATATTTTTTTCTTTCCCAAAAGAAACACATAGTACCAAATTATTCCTTGCTCCAATAAACCATCATTTAAAGCTATTTTATAAAAGCCAAGTAATTTTTATGTCATTCTAAAGCACATGCTAAGAAAAATTTATGGTATTAGATAAGATTTAGCACTGTTAGAAATGAAGTAATCTCTCAAAACAGAATTAGTATCTTTAAAACTGAAGAGAGCAAAAGCATATAATAGGTGTTCCCTTAGTCCATTCTTTATGTACAATTTGTGATAATTTTCAGTGATTATGTTTTCTTAAAATTCTGAGATAGATGTTGGTACCATTACTGAGAGTGATAAGGTCATATGGTGTTGTTTGCTGCAAACCAGGAGTCAGAAATAAGTGGAGAAGCATTGAAAGGACACCCTGAATGTACGATCACAGAAGGATTTTGGAGAAATTGTTGAGTCTTGTTACATGTAGACTCTATCAAGCTCCATTTTTCACAAACAGAGTATGTTAAATTGCTGATTATCCATCTAGATTTTGGAAGTACAAGTACAATGGAAGTACACTCCATTATTCCAAGTCCCCCAAATCATTCTCAACCACTTACTGACTTCTGGAATTCCACCAGACTTCCAGCATCAGCTTTTTGGCTTGACATTGTGTCAGTCGTTAAAACACAAGCACCATTCAGCTCTGGGATTCATGATGGTTTAAGAACTTGGCATGGTAGAGGAAATCTCTGTTTTAATCCTAGCTTCAGCATGTGCTAGGTTATAGAAAAACCTGGGGAAGAAATTCAGGTTGCAGTGGTACATAACATGTTACTGATCATTTTATAACAGCTTGTCAAAAGAAAACAGTCCTCCCAACATTGTAATCTGTAGAGGGACCTTCAGACTCTTACAGGTCTCTTTGACATCAACCCTTTCAGATTATACGTGGCTACTCCCTGGAGGGCCAGAACCATCTCAAAGAGCCAGACCACCTCCCTTGAGCCGGATCCGGGTGCTTATCCACTAATCCCATCTCCTTGTTGTTTTGGGGCAATTTTATTTCAAAGAACCTTTAGCCAGGGTCTATCTCAGTGGTCCATCTCAACAGGACTCCCTAACTCTTTCAGGGAGCTATCATTTTCTTCTATCCCAGTAGATCCAGCCTCCTTGTGCCAATTGGTCCCCTCCTCCCCAGGGTCTTGCATGTCCATGCAGTGACATAGCTTCTACTAACCCACTCAAAAAGTACAAGGTTTCTACCCATGCTTGGGGTAGAGATTCATAACAAATCAAGACCATTCAAATAACAGGAAAATTTGTTTCGAAGTGATTATTTTTTTTAATACTGAGTAGCAGCTAGAACAGTCTTTCCCTAAAAAGAGTGAAATTTTTCATAAAGTATCCTGCTACATGAATATGTCACTCTTCACTCCGCATCTTAAATTTTAAACCACACGAATGAAAAGTGCTTAAAGCGCCTCCACAGTCTGTAGCTAATTATTGCAACCACCAAGATCCACTTCAATTTAGAAAGCACTTACTGAGTAGCCAGTCACAGGTCTACGCACTTTGCATTTAATTCTCCTAACAGCCCTGTGAGTCTCAAGGAGGTTAAGTAACTCTGAGTGAGTTCACGGACTAATCAGTGGCAGAGCTGAGATGTGGTCTGTCTGGCCTCGTCCTTGAGTCACTATGCTGCCTCTCCAATACAAGAGATGCAACGGCAGTACTTAACATGAGAAGCAAAATTTCAGCAGTTCCTAACTCACCTCCCACCACCCCCAACACACACACACACACACACATACACACACAGACACATACACACACTTAACAAAGTTAGCAAGAAACTTCCGTAACTTCTTCACTTTATACACACATATATCTCAGCGCATGGACATACACAGATATATATCATATACACTTGCAGATCCTCAGCTACCTACTTACTCACTGCAAACACAGGTGCATCACTCTAGCTGTTGAGCCTGCCCAGTAGGGGTTCCGTTTACCATGACAGTCTAAGGAGCCCTAATGAAAAGGAGAGCTAGTAATTGGCTCTGTTGGGACAGATATCTGATCCCAAGGGCTTAGACCCCCCAGATGGCCAAGGTTCAGTGGTCACCCATCAACCATTTTTCAAGGAAGATGGGGAAGAAACTCATCCTGTGAACAAAAATTGTCAGGACACACAGAAATTTTCTTGAGGAGAAAATAAGGCACTATCTCTTACCTTGCTTTCTGGTTCAGATTGCTTCTCAGTTTGCAAAGAGCAACGACTAAGGTATCTAGCCAAATGAAAAATGGTATCAGAAGACACAGGGAGAACTATGCTATGGCGTAGTGACAGAGTTTGCTAGATAGTGGGGGTTTTTCTATTCTCACCCACCCCAGCTCCAGTTTGGCGGGGTAGCTGTCAAAGTGGAGCAGAAGATCAAGACAATGTCAGAGACACAGATGGGGGCTGCAGAAGAGGAGTTTTGGGGGGAGTCATGCCAATCCACAGGTGGAGCATCTCAGCCAGGAAAAGCAGTGCCTGGCAATGATCTGAGATCCATATGACAGAATAGAAAAAAAAAAAAAAGAAAGAAAGGACATGAAAGAGGTAGGAGGAGAAGGCTGGAGTTGTAGGGACATGCATGAAGTGTTCTAGCCCAAGAAGGGAACAATTTCGTTGGTGGAGACTGAGCCAGAGACTACTGTTTAGTTGTACTGACTTATAGCCTTCTGTTTAAAAGACCAGAATATTGTAAAATTTAGAATAAGAATCACAGACTTCTATAACATAAGAGCTGGCAGAGACCTTTGAGCTTATCTAGTTCTGTGTTACTCTGTGCTGAATTTTTCTTTACAACACCCTTGACAGAGGCTCTTCCAGCCTCTCTTTGGATATCACTCCTGAAATGGCACCACACTCATGTTGTGTATAGGTCAGATTGTTGGGCTTCCTATAAGAGCCCAAAATTAATGGGTTCAATGTCCCCACATCACTACTGTTGGCAGGTCTGCATCCTAGATTAAAACAATGTTACAGTCCACAAGCAGATGTGATCTATGTCCACAGAGTTTCGGTTTGTCCCTCAAGAAGGGGTGAAAAACAGTCAGGAATACTTTGTTATTAAACACAGTGTTTATCTCTTCCAGAACTATTCTCCAGTATTCAATGATTCTAGAAAAAGAGTATGCCAAAGAATATAACAAATTTCCCCTATGAAATCTGAGTTGAAATGGTATATTATATACACACCAGTACCTATTCATTAATTTATTCAATCAGTGTTTATTAAGCACATACTATAGGTAAGACTTTATGCTCAGAACCAAAGTTACAAAGACAAAGGGGTCCAGCACTCAATGGGCTAGTCTCCAGTTCAACAGAGGAAATTTCTCAGGCCCCAGGGCCTCTAAGATGTTTCTAAATTGGGTCAAGAGGTTAAAAGTACTGGTTATTTCTCTTGCAGCATAACAGCTTTGGAGCAGATACACAAAGGCACGCTCAGAGAGAGGACCACTGGAGGTGCTGTACCCTAAACAAGCATATGTCCCTGTCTTTGTGCACCTGATGTCACTTGCGTTCTCTCAGCCAAAACATAGAAAGGATTCATCAGAAGAGAGCAGGCATCTGACAAGGGGAAGTGAAGAATTTTAATTACCTACTGTTTCCATGCTTCAGGGACTCCCCGCCCCATTTAAAGCCATGCATCATGGAACAAAAAGCCCTGAATTCAACTAATTTCAAAGAGATGCAGAATTTGCTGTGACAAACACACTGGAGCTGCCAGCTGGCGGGCGGTGCAGCCCCGCCGAGTAGGAGGCGCCGGGAGGAGAAATCGCTGAGGAGCCACTAGGGGGCCTGCAGCTCCAGGGAGCAGAGGGGGCCGCCTGGACACAGTGGCGAAACCCACAGGGATGCTTCCTGTCACGTTAATTTTGTTCTTTAAAACTTTCAACCATGGAATTTTGCCTCTCCTCCTGAACATCCGCTAAAAGGAGAGCACCCGTGCATCAATTATACAGAGCAATCATTAAAAACAAAGGTATATTAAATGAAACTAATGGAGGTCTTCGTGAAGGAGGGGGAAATTTAGAAAGTTTACACGTATATATCTCAATGTGTCCTCTTAATTCTGTAATAAATTTCATCATGGACACAAAATAAGGGATATATGGGGCATAGAATGTCCCGTATATCCTTAGGGGGCGAAGATGCTCAGGTTGGGTCGTGAGGTCAGCGATGGAGGGCAGCATCACAGCCCAGCCCCAATTCGCCACCATCAAAAGGTTTGAATTCAGCAAACTGTGTGCTACCAGCTGGGGTAGGGAATGTTTTAGAAGTGAGAGGAATTTATATTAGTTGTATGTGTGTCAGTCTAAGAATGAGACTTACCCTTAGTATAGAACAAGCACTTAATCAAGAACAGCCAATACACAACAAGCCCAACTTTCAGAACATTCAAACTATGAGACAGGAACCTAAACAACAACAAAACACAGACCTCTATTCACATTACAGAAGGGCCACCATTACAAAAGCACAATCACTTTTTTAAAGCATGCACTTATCATAGGACCTTATTTCAAGGAAATATTGCTAGCGCATTTAAAATAAGTTAAATTACCGAAGTTTTTAAAACATAACTTTTCAGGAATATGGCCTACTGAGTTATACCAACAATAGGGGTAAAAAGCATAATCTTTGCAAGAAATTAGTGTCATTACCATTAATTTTTATTCCAAGGTTAATTTTATGTGTCATGTGATTATCTCATAACAGTCATGTTAACATACTAGCTTTAAGACATTTCAATTTAAATTGGGGTGTTGGGGGAGCCAAATAGCAATCAATTGTAAAAAAAAAATATGTGATGGACACATCAAGGTCAAGTTTAAAAGCAATAGGGAAAAATATGCTTAAGTTATTGTCTCCCTTGTCTCTAAATATTTAACCCTTTAATTATTTAACTATTTAAATTCAAAGTTTCCAACTGTATTGCTGAACTGGAAATTGCTGAGATCTTCAAAAATATTAATTATCAAGAAAAAAATAATTCACATGAACTCTGCATTAATTAAAGCCATGGATATATACTTTTGGAGGGTGTTTGAGCCCCACGTTAATCACCACAGATCTAGACCAGGGGCAACATGGACTCTAAGAAAAGATAGAATATGTAAAAGTTGAAAGGCTCATCAGGGCAAAAATAGCCTCTGCTCCAACCCCCATGCAATCAGAGTGCCAAGCCCAGAATGTCTTTGGCAGAGCATCTGTAGTGTTTAAGCTTTGCAAGAGAATGACTTAGAGCAGCAGCCTTCACAGGAGCCTGGGGAAAAGTTGAGCACCCAGCAGGGGGCCTGGGGGCCTGCTGTGCACAGTGAGGATCAAATTGAGCAGCTGGGCCCAAGCTCCCTGCCTCCAATTCAACCCAGCTTCATCGGTTTCCATACTGGGATTATCAGTATGATTTTATTTGAAGGCAAATTTCTGCTTCTAAGAAATATGAATTAAAAGTGCTGAAAAGGTTATCTCTGGGTGGTTTATATTGTTTGGATCATCCATGGTTGTTTTCCGATTTTTGCTTTCTGTGTCTTGCAAAGTTTCAACAATGAGAAAGTATTTCTCGTGTAATTAAAACACAAAGTTACATTTAAAAAAAATAAGCTTTGCCTACTTCTCCAAAAAAAGTGCTGAAAACAGGCTTTCTGCTGGGATCGCAGCATTTTGAATGTGAGTTGCAGTTTTCAAACATAAAGCACAGCTGTTTTGTCTCTTACCCTGAAGCTGTGAAAAAGGGGAAAGATTTTGAAAGCGGGAACAGGAAAAGACTATTGAGAAAAGTGGCTGCTATTTGCAGGCTAAAGTCTCCCTGGCAACACTGTTCTCAGAAGTAATGCCTTCCTACATGGACTTAGTAGGATTGACGAGTGATGAATCCAGAGGTTCTGTGGGACCCAAAGTCAGCAGAGAGCTTTGAGACAAAGCCGAGAGTCAAAGCAGGCCAGAGCAACGTAACAGACAGGTGGTTTATTGCATGCAGTCAGTGGTGTCCGATGCTCAGTGCAGCCAACTGGCCCACACAGATCTGCAAGAAGATAGGACCAAAGAGGTCACTAGGTTTGTACCTAGTAGGTAAGGATGAGGTTCCTGAGGCATGAGAGAGCCCGAGAGCTCAGGTACTATGGCTGAAGCAAAAGTTCAGTTTCAAGGAATAGTTACAAAAAGCCAAAGGTGAGCTTAGTCAGCAATTGGCTGGCCCAAGAAAACTGCAGAATTATTAAAAATGGGTACTGGAAATTGGGGGTTAGGAATAACTTACAAGTAAAAGCTCTAAAGTTATCACCATCAAAAAAACCAAGCCAAGTGTAATTTAAAAACAAAGTACAATAGATAAAAAGAAAGGTCGTAGCATTCCTGATTGGAGAAAACACTGAGAAGTGTTCCCCACTCAGTTGGGTAGGGCAATTCATGAACGCATGAATGTAATGAAACATAGATACATTACAAATATAAAAAACAAAAACCAGAAACTCACAAGAAAGGCACAAAAACATACATACTGGAAACTGGACTTGAGCAGGTACAGAGAGAACCTGAGTAGGCTTCACAGTCAATATACATTTAAAACAATGGTTCTCAAGGTGGGGTTCCTAGATATGTATCACCCGAGAACTGGTCGGAAATGCAAATTCCCGGACTCTGCCTCAGACCTACTGAATCACGAACTCTAGGGGTGAGGCCCAGGAATCTGTTTTAACAAGGCCAGTAGGTGATTCTGATGTGTGCTAAATTTTGAGAACTGTTTATCTAAAACTATTTAAATCACCAAAAAAAAGCTACCTATGAAACATAATCAGGCAAAAGAATGAACATCAGCAGAAGGTAATACCAAAGGTAGCCAATTCGGGACTGAGATTCAACCTTAAACCATCCATGGCTAAAATTCTTACCAATCTCCCACCCTAGTTCAAGTCCCCACTGTTTCTTGCCCGGGCTACTACGATAATATAATAGCGAGGATGGCCATGTATCCTGCTGTGCCCAGAGAAGCCCTGGCTGGAACCTGTGGTCCTGGTATAATGATTAAAGGTCCCCAGATTGGAATTGTCCAGATTTGGAATACAATATAATTGATAGCCTACCCACCATTCCTCCTGCTTCCACTCTTGTCCATTTCCAACATGTCCTCTCCCCAGAAGCTAAACATATAAGTTGTTCATGTTACTCCTCCTCTTCAAAACCCTGCCATAATCTTTCATTTCCTTGAAATAGGATCCAAACCCTTCACAGTGGCCCTCAGCGCCTACCTTTCCATCTTCTCCTCATTCCATGTTCTTCCTGGCTTTCTTTGTTTTGAGTACAGAGGCCTCCTGTCAGTACCTTGACAAACCAAGACCATCAGACCTCAAGGTCTCTGCACGTGCTGGTCTGTCTTCCTGGATTTCATCTAATCTCCATCCCTCTGCCAATATCATGTAGTCTCCTTTTTTTCAGTTAATAATATTCGAAATGATTTCTCAAATACTCTTTGATGGAATTATTTTAATGACTGCATAATTTCCCATCATGATATGCCACAATTTAACCATTCCCTAATATAGTACATTTGGACTACTCCCTATTTTTTACTGTTATTCATAAAGCTATCATAATAAATTAGTTACAGTTCTTGGTTGCAACCAGTGCAAACTATCCCAGGCAAAAGGGAAATTTTTTGGAATGATATTGGGATTTCTCCATAAAGGAAATATATTAAACAATGAAATTGCAGAAAAGGTAGGGATAGAGGAACAATTGAGACCAAGGATATAAATGATATATTCTCAGAGAACTGTCTCTCTCTCTCACATATATATATATATATATATATACACACAAACACATATATACGTACATATTAAAACTCTCACTCACCCCTTCTTCTGTGTGCGTTACCCTTTCTCACTAGAAAAGACTCACTTTCCATGGCTGCCAATGCTCTCAAACCATTGTTTCTAGTACCGGAGAGAGATACTGAATCATACTCTCTCTAGACTCAAGTTCCACATTCCCCAGGGAAGGGCTCTAACTGGTTCGGCTTGGGTCAAGTACCCTCCATTGGGCCAATCAGCTATGACAGGGTTTGTACAAAACCCACAGTTA
Source organism: Eulemur rufifrons (assembly GCF_041146395.1). Lineage (NCBI taxonomy): Eukaryota > Metazoa > Chordata > Mammalia > Primates > Lemuridae > Eulemur > Eulemur rufifrons. The sequence goes on from NC_090984.1 coordinate 52,488,701, forward strand.
ACAAGGAGTATGAAGCCCAGCAAAGGGGGCTGTTCTTCCCAGAACATGAGCAAAGAGATGCTGAGCAAACAAAATTATAGACATCTACTATAAATGAAGACATTTGTTTGTAAGGCCTGTGGGGTGGGGGTAAAAAGCTCATGCATATTTTTAAATAACAAAGACTTAAAAGGAAATAGTTTTCAAAGCCCATAATTTCAATGTCTTAAAAGTCTTTCATTTTTTAATATTCCTTTCAAATATTTTCCACATGCATAATTTTAACTATATAGTTTCACATAGTTACATTCAAATTAAACATGAAATCATATATTAAGGCCTTTGCTACCTACCATTTTATCAAGCATTTGTTCATATATCTGAATTGTCTTTCCTGTTTTTTCTTTTTATCTCATTATAAAAATAGTATTTGCTCACTGTACTGCAACTAATAATAATAATGGCTAAAACTTGCATGGGGCTGTCTATGTGCTGGGCACTGTCCTAATTACATTATGTATTGTAATATTTTAACTATTTAATTTTGGCCCATTTGCCTGAGTACTGACCCTACAAGGTAGGTGCAATTATTATCACCATTTCTTCGGAAGAGGAAACTAAGGCACAGAGAGGTTAAGCAACATGTGCTAGTAGCTGGCAGAGCTAGTACTCAGTCCCAGAGAGCCCGGGTCTAGATTCACAATGACCACACTTAGAGGAAGCAGGAAAACACAATACATGCTCCTGACGCCCTGAGACCACCTCTATTTACAGTTTGATATACCTACCTTCCATATTTTTTCAATTTGCATTCAGATTCTCCCTACACAGTTGAACCTATGCCATAAGGTGGGTGGCAAATACTTGGCAGGTATCACACTATGCCCTACCCTGACCCTCATTCCACCCCAAACAACCACAGCCCACATACATCAACTCTTGTCCACACCATTTCTTCCTATTTCATTCTTTGAGACCCAGCTGTGGCCTCAAAAGCCAAAATCCATCTGGGAAAAAAAAAAAGTACTTATAGTCAATTCTAGTTGACATATGAGATAAAACCTATCTATAATTCCTGTACTATATATCATTATGATTCCTGCATTTCCCCGTGTTGTTAAAAACCCTTTTTTTTTTAAAAAAAAAAAAAAACCCCTTTAAGGCAGAATGATTTTTCCATTTCCTAAAGATGAGCATTTAAATCATTTGCATTAAGTATTTTGCCATTATAAATAGTACATCGCTATTTTTAAATAATATATAATGCTGTAATGAATAATGTAAATTTTGTCTTTAGTTCAGATTTTTTTCCCTTAGTATGGGTTCCAACAAGGAGCATAAATGCCAGATCTTTTATATCACAACTTCCCCAATCTTCAGTTTTTCATTTTCTCTCATTTTCAGGCAGATGCATGACTGGGTGGAGTGGGGGAGGGCAGGGAGGGGAGGTGTGGGTGGATGTAACAGGGGAAAGGGGATGTGTCTTCTTTCCTCCCAGTGGCACCAGGGAAATACTCCTGGCCCCCTTTTCCAGACCCTCTCTCACTTTTCCCAGGGTAGGAGTGGGAGTGAAGCAGTGACAAATCTGACTAGCAAGTTGGGCTAAAACCCAGACATGTTTGGAATTGCACATCCCTTCTGAACCAAGCCTGCCTTCAGGAAGCACTTGTTCTGCTCAGCCCCTCCATGCAGAATGTTTACCAGGGCAGACACTCACATGGGGGAGACTCGTATGGGGACAGCTGTCTAGTCCTAGGTTTTAGTTAGGAAGTCCAGTAGTCCATACATATGATACATTCTCCAATATAAGGTGTATCAGCAATACAAGGGGAGTATGTTTGTCCACTTGCCCAACTCCTGACTGTTTCTCAATCGGTTCAGAACTTGGGCAGAGAAGACAGATGCTATTTACTGTATCCCAAACCCTCAATAAATCTGAATACTTATTACAGTATTTCATTCTATTTTCCAAACTCTAGCATATTTTAAACTGTCTTTGCATTTTTATACACAGTTATGCTGTGTATAAATGTATTTATAACCATTTACCCTCAAAACTTGGGCAATTTTGCTACATTTTCATCTGGCATTTTGTTTTATACGTGAATGGTGCCTAGGTACTCTTTCTTTGTAGGCAATTTTTTCCCTTGCTTGAATGTTTTTAAAATCATTTTTAAAAAACAACCAGGCACGGTGGTTCACGCGTGTAATCCTAGCATTCAGGGAGGATGAGGCAGGAGGATCACTTGAAGTTATGAGTTCGAGACCAGCCTGAGCAAGAGCGAGACCCTGTTTCTACCAAAAATAGAAAAAAATTATCCAGGCATGGCGGTGCCACCTGTATGCAGTCCCAGCTAATTGGGAGGCTGAAGCAGGAGGATTGCTTGAGCCCAGGAGTTTGAGGTTGCAGTAAGCTATGATGATGCCACTGCACTCTAGCCAGGGCATCAGAGCGAGACCCCGTCTCAAAAAAGAAAATCATTGTTAATTTTTTTAAAATTTCAGGTTATGCCTAAAGGTGTTTCACTTTCATTGGTTTTGCCTGAAATGTATTAAACTAGTTCTGTTTATATAGTATATTTATTTGTTTTTACTTTTTAAGCTTAGGCAAATTTCCTTGTCTTTGATCATAATTTGCACTCTAATTATCCTTGTTTTCATCTCCAGAAGCATCTATTACTGTTGGCTTAGATCTCCGACTTCTGCCCTCCACGCTGATCATCTTCTCTCTCATTTTCCCCTCTCGGTGTGTCTCCCTGCATTTTTGAGAATCTTCTCAAGTTTGTCTTCCATATCCATGGTTCAATTTTTACCATGTTAACTCTGCTCCTTACTGCTTCTGTTTCTGTGCTTGGTACACCATATGTGTTTAATAAATGTTTCCTGAATAAATAATAAATCAATAATTACTATGGGATTTTTAGTTTTTCTGTTCTCTTTTCTTCTCTCATATACCTCTTTTCATTTAATGTCATTGTTTTTTCATCTCAGCTACACTCTTTTTTATTTTTTTTGTATTCATTTTATAAAGACACGTCTTCTGGCATCCTAGGGGCACATCAAACAACTTTCTCCTGGTTCTTATGATAAACCATTTTTTAGAGGTCTGTCTTGACTCTGAGTCTTGAGAATAATGCTTTCTTCCTTTTACTTAGCAACTTTTTCCCCATAAGACTCACATTTTACCCTATTCTCTCATCCTAGAATGAGGCGAGCTCCATGTAGATCGTGTGTTAGTTAACACATACATAGAATATAACATAGAATGTATACTTTTCACTTGGCCCCCCTCCACGTGGGGTGGTTTGATCTATTTGGGTGGATTGAGTCACCTCAGATCCACGTCTGATGTCTGCGTATGACGAGTTAATGCACACAGCTTTTGTCTGGTTACCAGTTTCCAGCAGGATTTCATCTAACAGGGATATGCCGGAATGAAATGGAGTCTTGCCCTGCCCCACCGCGTGACTGTAGGACGCTCGGAACAGATGGAGTCAAAGCACAACAGTCCCCATGCACCGCCAATGCTTCCTGACTGCTTCTACCACTGCGTTTTGTTTCTGGGAATCAAACCTCTCAGCATGAAATGCATTCCTCCCTTACTTCCTGACCACTTGTCTCTTGAAAGTGTTTTATTCTGCTAAGTGCAAAAAAGAGGTGCAGATGGAAGATACGAACAACACTGAGTGCTTCAAGAGAAAGCAGCATCAAAAGAATGAGGGAAGACTGTCCAGTTTTCTCATTTGGTACAGATTTTCCATTTGTCAATGACAGACGAAAAGGTGGGTTGCCCCATCCTTGTTCCAGCAGGCACAGCACAGAATAGAGCACCAATCGTGTTTCCCAAATCACCTTCTTGGGCTGTACTATTTTACAATTCTTCCAGATTCTGGCACTGAGTTCACTAGTGGTCAACATTTGATGATGGTTTTTCAGAATGTAGGCTCTTTTGATGAGACTGAGGAAGGTCCCTTTTAATTCTCATTTACTAAGTTTATCATGAAGGGACATTAAACTTTATCAGAGCTTTTTCTACATCTATGAAGATAATCATATGATTTTTCTCCTTTATTCTGTTAATGTGGTGAAATTACATTTATTGATATTTTTGAATGTTTGCAAATCTTGCATTTCTGGAATAAAACCAACTTTACAGTGATGTTTTAGCCTTTGTGTTACTAATATTTTATTTGTGACTTTTTCAATTTTATGAGATAAATTGGCCTATAAATATCCTTTTTTTTTTTTTTTTTTGGTCAATTCCTGGACAGGTTTTAATGTCAAGATAATGCAGGCCCCATAAAACAAATTGGGAAGTAGTCTCTCTTCTTCTATTCCTAGGAAGATGTTTGGTTTTGTTGTCATTTAGTTTTTTTAAGATTGGGATTTTTTTCTTTGTGAAATGTTTGGTATAGTTCATCAGTGATGCTATATTGGCCTATAGTTTTCTTTCAAATTATGGATTCAATTTCTTTAGTAGGTATAGGACTCTTCAAATTTTCTAACTCTTTTAAAAATCAGTTTTGGTAAATTATGTTATTTCAGTAATTTGTACATCTCATCTAAACTTTTAAATTATTGGCCAGAAAAATGTATAATATCCTTTTTGTCTTTTTAATTTATAAGATATATAGCAATGTCCCCCTTTCCACTCCTATTGTTAGTAATTTGTGACATTCTGCTTTTTCTCTTGATTAGTCTTCTCAAGGGAATATCCACTTTTTTGGTCACTTTGCTTTTTTTTTTTTTTTTTTTTTTTGAGACAGAGTCTTGCTTTGTTGCCCAGGCTAGAGTGCTGTGGCATCAGCCTGGCTCACAGCAACCTCAAACTCCTGGGCTTAAGCGATCCTCCTGCCTCAGCCTCCCAAGTAGCTGGAACGACAGGCATGTGCCACCATGCCTGGCTAATTTTTTTTATATATATTTTAGTTGGCCAGATAATTTCTTTCTACTTTTAGTAGAGACGGGGTCTCGCTCTTGCTCAGGCTGGTCTCAAACTCCTGACCTCGAGCTATCCACCTGCCTCGGCCTCCCAGAGTGCTAGGATTACAGGCGTGAGCCACCGAGCCTGGCCTGCTTTTACATGTGTTTGTTTATATGGGGGCATTTTGATTTATAAAAGTTTTATATTGTTATGTAAATCTATTCTTTTTTTCTTTGTGATTACTTTCTTTGCACATTTTCCTCAAATCTAATAAATATTTATTTGTATTTTTAGTTGTTTTTTATTTCTTTTGTAGTCCATAAATTAACATTTTTAAATAAAAATAATATATGCACATATTTTTAAAAAGATACACCAACCAGTTCAGAAAAGTATAATGTGAAAAGTAAAATTCTCTCTCTTCACCCCATCTCCCAGTTTCACTTCTTAGAATTCCTAGAAAGAGTTCTTCTGTATATGTCCAGGATACCTTTGTGTGGACCAGCGTGCGTGCGTGCATGTGTATACATGTATAATACGTGCAACAATGAATCTGTATTATTTTAATGCATTTTGGGATAGACACAGTTCTAAACACTATACATGTATTCACATATTGTTATTAATTAGACATTTGCTTACAAGGATAATGGTTTTGTTCCTCTAAATTAATGACTTTCAAACTTAGAACACACATCTGAATCACCTCGAAGATTATGAAAACACAGATTGCTGGGCCCCACCTCCAAACTTTCTAATGCAGTAGGTCTGGGGAGGAGCCTGAGAATTTGCATTTTTAGTAAGTTCCTTGGTGTTGCTGATCCTGCTGGTCTGGGACCATACTTTGAAAACCACTGCTCTAAATGAGTCTTTCAAAGTCCCAGAGTAATAGCCCCCACTCAAGTGTACGTAATACAGAAGAGCAGAACCTAGGGTAAGAGCAGTCACCGATGCGATACGGCCCACGCAGGGATCCCCTCTGCTGTGACTGCCGGCCGGCCCCCTTTCCACACAGACAGCGCTTTCAAAATTGCCATCCAGGCAGGGAGTGTCCCTCGTTTATTTTCTGACAACACAACCCTGATGCATGATCAAGTGCTATGTTACTGGAGAGGCATGAATTTGAGCCATTATTCTTTGTGACCACACATGCATGTGTCACAGGACACACAGTTTTGGGCGGTTGCAAAGGGTATGTTCTGGAGGCAACTGTTTGCAAAGGGCAGGCCTTGGACCTGCATCAGCATCACCGGAGACACTCATTTGAAATATAGATTCCCACTCTATCCTAAGAATCTAGAGCTCCTGAACAGGGGACCCAGCGATTTGCATTTTTAAAATGCTCCCAGAGTAAGTTTTACATGCCTCTGCATTTCCTAACTCCAGCCTGGGGAACAGAGCAGGACCACAAAACCACCAGGGAAAAGGCAGTGGACTATTAAGGAGGCCTCTGGAAGTAGGAAGTAGCACACAAAAAGGAAGAAAGAAACTGAAATAAGGACCTGCCTGCCACCACCAATTACCATTTATAAAGCACCTTCTAGGTACCCAGCACTCTTTTAGGTACTTCATACACGTTACTGCCTTTATTCTCACAATACTATGATACAAATCGCGTGGCAGAGTTTAAGGAAGACAAACTAGTAAGTGGTGGTATTGAGATTTGAACCCATGCTCAACTCCAATGCCTATGCTTTTTTTTCTATTCTATGACGCCTCCCTCGCCATCTTACCTAAGTGAAGCAGGATATGGGGGAGTGTGCAGCCACCCATGTACTGCCCTTGAGTGGCGGTGAAGCGGTGATGCTGGCAGAGTTCTAGGTGATCATTATGTTGATGTGCCAAATGACAAAGAGGGTAAGAATGGCTGAGTCATGGGTAAACCTGATGACATGGAGAGATAATCTGAATAATTAGAGCTCAAGTAGAGTTCTCAGTCGGAGGTGCTTAATTTGGCCACTGACAAAGCCTCATTTCTGAGACAACTATTGAGTCAACCATCCTCTGCGTCACCATCACAGAAAACTGCGTGTGGTTATGATAATCCACCAGGCACAGGAACAGCCAAGCGTTTGGAGTCTGGGAAAGCCCAGAATGAACACTGCCAGGGTCTCCTTTCTCCTGATTTTTAAATCCATGTGTGCTTCTTGGAAAATTTAACCCACATGTTTTGAGATCATTTACACTGAACCCATCAAAATGCAGTTTTAGATGAACCATTTGACGTCTAAGAAGCTTGATGGTGCTTTCTTTTATTTTTCTAAATTAAACAGAAGCCTCTCTACAAGCACACTCTTTCCCACCCCTCCCCCAATTTCTGAAGCTGGAAGTTATATTTTGTCAGTAAAAACTAAGCCTAGAACCTGCAAACTGGCAACCTCAGGCCAAACCTAGGAGCCTATGAAAAGTGACAAGTTCGAAGTCTAGACAAATATGTTCTTTCATTTCCCAGAAAAGCCTGCTAGCACTTGTGGAAAGAAAGCCCACCGTGCTGCAGATTCAGCCTCCTCCACAGACAGCCTCTGCCTGGCAGGGGAACACAAGATGTATTCCAGACCTTTGTTTTTTATTTTTTAATTCAAAGAGAGCTCTGCCCACTTTTCTCAGGGTAGTATCCTGTAAGCCCAACTTAGTGACTCATTCCGCGAAATCCACAGGATACCAAACCATGACGAATAAACTCCAAACTGTTTCTGTCTCACTCCTGGGAAGTGTTTCTCTGGGAAGAGCACCCAAGGCTCTGCCAAGTGCTGGCCACCCAGAGCCTTCAGGGACACCTGAACTAGAAGGGGAGAGGTAGGCATTATCCATAGCACAGATCCAAGAAGGGAAAGAGGACTTATATCCAAATCCATTGTTCGTTATTTATTTCATATGCTCTGTACCCCTTTTGTTTATTAGGCTGATTTTAGTTGCCACACAGCTTTTCCAACTTGAGGTGCTATTATTAAATCACTAGCATCACGAGACCTTGTTTTCAACAGTCCTTCAAAAGCAAACCCAAATCCAGAGCAAATTGCTCCCTAGCATGAGATTATATTTTAAGTTAAAAGGAATAAGTTGATAGAAGGCAGTATGACAATTCCTCAAGAAGTTAGGCCGGGTGCGGTGGCTCACGCCTGTAATCCTAGCACTCTGGGAGGCCGAGGTGGGCGGATCGTTTGAGCTCAGGAGTTCGAGACCAGCCTGAGCAAGAGCGAGACCCCATCTCTACTAAAAATAGAAAGAAATTATATGGACAGCTAAAAATATATATAGAAAAAATTAGCCGGGCATGGTGGCGCATGCCTGTAGTCCCAGCTACTCAGGAGGCTGAGACAGGAGGATCCCTTGAGCTCAGGAGTTTGAGGTTGCTGTGAGCTAGGCTGACGCCACGGCACTCACTCTAGCCTGGGCAACAGAGAGAGACTCTGTCTCAAAAAAAAAAAAAAAAAAAAAGAAAAGAAAAGAAAAAAAGAAGTTAAAAATAGAACTACCACACAGTCCTGCAATTCCACTTCCAGATATACACCCTAAAGAACTGAAATCAGGGTCTTGAAGAGATATCTGTACACCAATATTCATGGCAGCATTATTCACAGGAGCCAAAAGGTGCAAGCAATTCAAGTGTCCACTGACGAATGAATGAACCTTCACAGTATGGTAAGTCCTCACTTAACATTGTTGATAAGTCCTTGGAAACTACTACTTTAAGTGAAACAACATATAATAAAACCAGTTTTACGACAGGCTAATCGATATAACAAGAATTAAATTTCTACAGCATATTTCTGTTCACAAAAATATTACCAAACTTCTAAATAAAAACCGAAATGCTTCTACTACTGAACAATGAAATAAATATGAGCTTAATAAGAACAAGTAAGATAATTATTTATCTGCTCATTCCAGTTCAGAGTTGCGAGTGGCAGAGCCTCTCCCAGCAGATCAGGGCGCAAGGAGGACGCCTGCTCTGGACTGAACACCACCCCGTCTCAGGGTGCACTCACACATGCCCAGACTCACTCAGACCCGGACAACTTAGATGTGCCCATTCCCCTAACAGGCACCTCTTTGGGAGGTAGGAGGAAGCCCACACAGACACAGGGAAAACATGCATACTCCACACAGACAGTGGCCCTGGACAGGAATCAATTTTTTAAACATTATAATGACATGACATTGAACAAAACATTATTCGAGGACCCGCTATATATACACACAAGGAAATATTATTCAGCCTTAAAAAGAAAAAAAAAAAAAAAACTGACACATGTCACGACATGGATGGACCTTGAAGGCATAATGCTAAGTGAAATAAGCCAGTCACCAAAGGACAAATGCTGTATGAATCCATTCATATGAAGTACCTACAATGTCAAATTTATGGAGACAAAAAGTAGATGGATGAGTGCCAGGGGCTGAAGGGAGGGAGATTGGGGACTTATTATTTAATATGTACAGAGGTTCAGTTTGTAAGACAAAGAGCTCTGGCGATGAGGTGGTGATGGTTGCACAACAATGTGAATGTACTCTATGGCACTGAACCTTACACTTAAAAATGGTTAAGATGGTGAACTATATGATATGTGTATTTTGCTACAATTAAAAAAAAAAAAAGAAAAGGAATAGTTTCAGCCTGAGTAGGTGAAGAGTGGCTAGACTTGAGGTTATTTTGTAACTTATCAGTATCTACCTTGGGGAGTTTAATCTTGTTTTATCCTAGGCCCTGAGAGTTTTTTGAGTGGATAATAAGAACACTAATGTATTTCATGGTCTTTTATTGTATCTTTATTGTTATTATCGCTATTTGTTAGCCTTAATATTAATAGAACTGGTAAGGTCTTCTTGAGAAACTGACTTTGAGAAGTAATCAGTTAACTAGCTATCCTCCCGCTTCAAAAATAAACGTGGGAAATAATAAATTTTTTCAGAATAGGGTGGCAGAGTGAAGCCAGATGTTAAATTTCATCTCTCAAAACCTAAGAAAAATAATCTGAAAATAAGTAAAATCAAATGAGAGGCATAGACACATGCTATAATTTTTCAAAAGTGGTGGCCAAAAAAAGAGAGAGAAATTCAGAAGCTGACTTGATACTCCTACTTACTTGTCTAACATAACCCTGCAAAACAGTAGGGGAGAAAAAAGGACTGAAAAAATTCCCCTGAATCAAAGAATTTGGGGGAGGGTTGTATTTATATTTTATGTGCATTATCCTTTAAATATGGCTATTCTCTAGAGTTATGGCAAAGAATGGTAATCAAACCCTTGATCCCCTTTGACTTGGGCTTTTGACCTTCATCCATGATATTTTGAATCAGACAAGAATTTAGACAGCCCTTGTGGAAATGGAGGAAAGAGATTGTGTAGCCGTAGACCCCCAGATCATTCCAGAACAAAGCAAATGCAAAACAAGAGCCATTGTTCTTAGCATCAGAAGGGGGTGGAGGAATCAAATTTAACAATGATGACAACAATAACAAAAAAGAGATAAAAGGTGGAGAGAATTTAGTGGGAAAAAGTGTGAGAATATACGAAGGGATCTAGAGATTGCTGAAGAGGAAGGGAGCAGTTTAGAGAAAATGTGGGAGGAAGTTTTGATGACAGAATAAATTCTGGAGGCCAAGCACGTGAGTTGTTATGCTCACCTTGCGATTACCTGTTTGGAAACTCAAAGTATGAAGCAGAGGGACTTGAAAGTTGATCAGGGGAAACCTTTTGGTGAAAAATGAGAATGTGGATTTTTGCCATTGGAGCCATTCGAGGGATGACTGGTCAGAGGATCATCCTCTGTCATAAACTCTAAACTCTCCCACAGTGAGTTCCATCTTGAATACCATATGCAGAGGGATAAACCACAACCTTCTTTTGATTCTGAGCTACTGCCTGACCAAACAGGAAGCTTATACTAATGTCCACAGAATTCAAACTGTTTGTGGAAGGTGCGAGTCTGGCCAGCACAGTGTGAGTCAGCCGCCATCACCCAGAGGAATGAGTTAGGGCAACCACTTTTGACAGTATGTTGTTTTGGAAGCGGAGATTTCTTTTACAACATTTCAGCCTGGGAACATGATGTGCTTTATATAAAGCAGAAAATAAATAAAAGATTTCAAGGAATTCCTCTCCCACATGACCAATTCAAAAACCCAAGCCGATAAACCCAAGTACTAAATGGCTTCAATGAACACTGATTTACTCCTAACTTAAAAATATAATACACATGAAACAATTTTAGAAGTTTTTTTTCTCCTAAAAAGAGAAGTCACTGAAACAGAGACAACTGGCCACAATAATTTGGTTTTTATCAAGTGTGGGCTTTCAAATTACATCAAAAGTCACCAGAAAGAGTTAGGGTTGTGGGTTTTTTTTTTTTTTTTTTTTTTGAGGAGCAGGGAACATCTATTGGATGTAATGCTAGGAAGTAAAGTCATATTAATTATAATTAATAATTTAGAGTTAGTGAATAAACTAAGAGTGCCTTGTTTTTAATTTGGGGAGGGGGCACTAAATACCACATTACTCCTTGTTTGTTATTATAATGTTTATTTGTAGCTCATATTAACATTAGTTGCCCACTGATCCATTTTCTTCTCCTTCCATAGAAATAAAACCCATGATTTTTAACTGCCCCTACAGTTGCTTGGAATAAAGATATTTCATATTCTCCCTTGCAGCTAGGTGTGGTCATGTGGCCAGTTCTGCTAACGGAAAGAGGAAGTGGTATGTGCAGCTTATGAACATATCCTTAAAAAGAGGGGCCATCCTCTTTGCTGTCCCCTTCCTTTCTATGGGTTGGAATTCAGAAGTAATGAGTGACATTCTAGTGATCAGTTTGGGCCATGGCATCCTTGAGAATGGAAGCCACATGTGGTGAAGCAACAAGATGGAAGGAACCCAGGTCTCCGGCACTCTGCAGTGCCCAGATCATCCTGGATTAACAAACTCTAGGTTTCTGGAACATGAGAGATATAACCATCCTTCCTGCTTAAACCACTGTTATTTTGTTTTAAGTTTCTTTGTTGCTTGCAACCAAAGCTAAGTTTATAGACAACTTTATAAGTTGTCTTTGTAAGGGAGTGGCAAAGAAATCTAAATAATTCTCTGCTATCTATAACTTAACCCTGGGTGCTAAGATGCCACGGTCGGAATCAACCATCCTCTCCCTACCGTTTAGCCCATTTGACACTGTGGCTCCCAACACATGGAAGAAATCTGGAGGCTTTTGAAAAAGGACAGCAGAGAGCAGTGAGGTTCCCAACCAAGAGCAGACACATATGCAAGTGAGACTGTGTTTTTAAGGTAAAAAGGATCTGTGATCAGTGATCATTTTCAGGAAAAATTCTGGCTTCAAAAAAAAAAATCTTTAGCATTGGATCTTGGCATTCTGTCTCTAGGGATTCATTTCTTTAGGTTAAGTAAATACTTTTAAGTTTCTTTTTTAAAATGCAAACTCAGGGAGGCAAAAGAGTAAGTGTAAGTCCCTTACACTTTAGCATAAAGCTTCAGCTCTTTCATTTTGATTCTACAAAAGTCTTTGAAAGATAAAAGATGTATGTGTTGAGGGCAGGGGGCAAAGGTATGGAAACTGAGGAGTCTGAATAAGGAGAGAAAAGAGAGACTTAAAAGACCATCTGCAGAGATTTTATAATTATGCTAAAGACTGTGGATGTAAATAATGGCCAGGACCTTTACTCCTTGGGGTGACTGAAACCATGTTGTGAAGCAATGCCAAGATACTTCTACAGAATGTGAACCACATGATCAGAGCTGCAACTTTACTCAAAAAATGTAAAGAGCTTAAAATCAGAGTATGAGGAGGAGGAGGATGAACACAGAGAAGTATCAGTAGCTTGGCATTATTGAAAACAATCCATCTGGAAATTTCAATATTCAGTGGACGATACCATTGACCAAATCAATCAGCTGGATTTTGTAAACCCGAATAAATTAATGAATCTAGGTAATAATCATCAATGATTTGCTAAAACCATTAAAAGAAGATGAGGGACTGTGTAATGGATGGGTCAAGCTGACATCTGAACTCACTGCTCAATCTTAACATCACAAAACAAGAGACAACCTGACAGTATCTGCCTCCTGATATGAAGCAGTAGGAATTATGCGACTCCACCTATGAAATTATCTTGCCAAAATATGGAATCTGAATCCGATTGAGCTTCTAGCTTTAACTATTCATCCACTGGGAAACCCAGGAAATGAAGAAACATGCTGAATGCTATCTTGGGGATGCTATAAGCAAAATCCAGAATGTGTGAAATTATGCAGAAAAATGAATGGCAAGAAAAAAAGACAGTGAGAGGAGAGACTGTTTGGTTTAAAAAATACTTAAAGGACTTATCACCAGATGAAATTTATGATGCTTGTTTAGATTCCTTAATCAATCAATCAAACTAAAAAAATAAGAACTGATTATAAGAAGGCATTTATAAGATTATCAAGAAATTTGAACACTGACTACAAATTTGATATTACTATATGCAATAATAATACTGGGATCTTGGATTAGGCAACAGTTTCTTATATATGACACCAAAACCACAAGCAACAAAAGAAAAAAATAAATTGGACTTCATCAACATTTAAAACTTTTGTGTATCAAGGAATACCATCATAAAAGCAAAAAGAAAAGCCACAAAATGGGAGAAAATATTTTCAAATCATATAGATGACAGGATTGAGTATCCAAAATTTATTTCTAAAAGCTCTTAAATGCAACAATAAAAAGACAAATAACCCAACTTAAAAATGGGCAAAGGACTAGAATAGACATTTCTTCAAAAGTATCAGTATAAATCTGCGGTCCCCAATCCCCAGGCCCCAGACCAGTACCAGTCCGTGGCCTGTTAGGAACTGGGCCACACAGCAGGAGGTGAGCAGTGGGCAAGTGAGCGAAGCTTCATCTGGATTTACAGCCGCTCCCCATGGCTCACATCACCACATAAGCTTCACCTCCTGTCAGCTAAGTGGCCGGCATTAGATTGTCATAAGAGTGTGAACGCTACCATAACCTGCACATGCGAGGGATCTAGGTTGCGTGCTCCTTATGAGAATCTAATGCTTGATGATCTGACATGGAGCTGAGGCAATCATGCTAGCACTGGGAGTGGCTGTGAATACAGATTATCATTAGCAGAGAGGTTTGACTGCACAATAAATGTAATGCGCTTGAATCATCCCAAAACTGCACCCTACCCGCCCCCCTGTCCATGGAAAAATTGTCTTCTATGAAACTGGCGTGCCCAAAAGTTTGGGGACCACTGATATAAATGACTAATAGAACATGAAAAGATGCTCAACATCATTAGTCATTAGGGAAATGCAAAGTGAAACCACAATGAGATATCATTTCATACCCACTGGAATAGCTATAATCAAAAAGACAAAAAAATAACATGTTAGCAAGGATGTGGAGAAATCAAAACCACTCACATTGCTGGTAGGAATGTAAAATGGTACAGCCACTTTGGAAAACAGTTCAGCAATTCCTCAAAAAGTTAAATGTAGAATTATCATATGATCTAGTCATTCCAATCCTAGATATACACCTAAGAGAAATGAAAACATATGCCTTCACAAGAAGTTGTACATAAATCCTCGTAACAGCATTAGTTATACTAGCCAAAAAGTAGAGGAAACAACCCAAATATCCATCAACTGATGAATGGATAAACAAAATATCCCTACAATGGAATATTATTCACCCATAAGAAAGAATGAAGTACTGATACCTGCTACATCAATGAATCTTTAAAAAATCATGCTAAGTGAAAGAAGCCACACATTGTATGATTCCATTTACATGAAATGTTCAGAATAGGCAAATCTATGAAGACAGAGAGTAGACCAGTGGTTGTGAGGATGAGGGGGAGTAGTGAATTGGAATTGCTAATGGGTAAGGGCCTAGATTTCTTTTGAGTGGTGATAGAAATGTACTGGGATTTTCTATTTTCCATGCTCACCATGGTGAAGGACAGTGTCACCAGTGGTGAAGGCAACATTCTGAATATGCTAAAACTACTGACTGAATTGTATGTTTTACAATGGTAAATTTTATGTTATATAAATTTTATCTCAATAAAAACTGTTTTAAATAGTATTGTGATTTTTAGAAAGAACACTTATCTCTTAGAGATATGTTCTATATTTATGAATGAAATAATGATGTCTGGGATCTGCTTTTTAAAAATCTAGTAGGGTGGTGGTAGGTCGTAGTGCTGGGGAACTAGGAGGGTACGGATGACACAAAATTGGCCATGAGTTCACGTTTTTGAAGTTGGGTGATGAGCAGATACGGGTGTGTTACACATATTATGAGTAATGCTCAAAAATATTAGCTGATAGATATGTAATCAAAAAATTTGGATGCCAGTATATGTTTAAAATTTTCCATAAGTAAATGTTTAAAACTCAACCAGTTGGTACTTTCCTGGGAAGCATGTTAAAATAAATAAATAAACGAATAAATAAATAAATATATGAAATAAAATAAACCAGTTGGTTGCTGTCAGGCCATAGGTGAGTTGGCTTTTAACGCCAGTGGCAGAGTTACAGCACACAAGGTATAGGTGGGATCTCACAGATCACCTAATTCAGCTCTTTCTTTCTATGTAAACGTGAAAATTGACATACCCAGAAAGACATGATTATTTGCCCAAATGATCAATCACATCTAGAACAGGGATCTGCAAACTTGGTTTTTAAATACTTAATTTTTTAGAGCAGTTTTAGGTTCACAGTAAAACGGAGGAAGGTACAGAGCTATCTCATTACCCTCTTTCCCCACACATATATAGCTTCCCTCATTATCAATAGCCCCCACCAGAGTGGTACATTTGTTACAACTGATGAGCTGACTTTGACACAGCATCACTCAAAGTCTATAGTTTACTTTAGGGTGCATTCTTGGTGTCGTACATTCTATGAGTTTAGACAAATGTATAATGACCTATGCCCAGTATTATAGTACCACACAGAGTATTTTCACTTCCCTAAAAATCCTCTGAACTCTAAGGACTATGCATGTGTAGGGGCAAGGGGTATACACGATATCTCTACTTTACTTTCAATTTTGCTATGAACCTAAAACTGCTCTTAAAATATTAAGTCTTAAAAAAAAATCCTCTGTAGTCTGCCTATTTATCTCTTCCTCCCCTCGACCTCTGACAAACACTGATCTTTTTACTGTCTCCATAGTTTTGACTTTTCCAGACTGTCGTACATGGCAGAGAGGAATGAGCTCAGGAAAGTGACCCCATAAAGTTGTTGGTGAATTACTGTGTTTACCCCTTTAGTCATACACACGTGGATCTGACACTAATTGGCCTACCAAAGACTTTGAGAACTGAACAAGGGATAGACCACCACCCAGGCTGCAGACTGATCACTGGCTGGTGCACACATGGGTGGGTACACAGGACTCATGACCACACAGAGACAGCAGGAGGGATTTTTACCAGATATGGAAGTATTCTGCCTCCTGACGGTGGTGGTGTGTGAATCCATACAGGTATTAAAATTTATAACACCATACGCCAAAAAAGTATTTGAACTGTATGTATCTTAAAGTATCATACAGAGAATATAATAAATGACAACTACAACAAAATCACAGTGTATCTCTCAAGGTTTTTGGATGCAAGCATCAGAAGTTGCTCTAGCTAACTTAGGTAGAAAAGGGTTTTATTTGAGGACTATGATTGGCTCACAGAATTGACAAGAGGGGCAAAGAACTAGTACTAGGAAGGCAATACGACAGTAATGCTCTGCCTGGGTCCATCACTGGCCTTATCGACACTGGGCATTCAGTTCCAACACAGCCACTTGTGCTCTGTCTGCCGGGCAGGGAGCGTCCGGACACTTTGACTTTCATAGAGTTGCCCAGAATGGCCAGGGGACCACAACTGTGCACAGAAGGGGTGCTCACATGTCAGCTGGAAAAAATGAATAAGTAAAATACTATTATCAGCCCCTCCTGATACTATTACCAGCCCCCTACAGATGAGAAAACTGAGGTGTGTAAAATTTCTATAACTTCCCTGAGTTCACACAACTTCACCAGGACTCAAAACTTTTGTTCCTAACTACCACAGGACAGCTGGAAGTGTCTCTGGCCTCAGGAAAGCTTTGTGGAAACCATGGTGCCTGCCTGAAAACAAAGAAGAAAAGTAATTCGAAGCAGAAAGTCCAACTTCCGCCTGGCTCTGCTATTCAAGGGAATGCTAACCCAGCTGTTTTTTTTGTTGTTGTTGTTTTTTTAACAGTTTGACTTTGTTTTGTCTTTTAAATATAAACACTGATTTTTTTTTTTAGTATATGCTGCCTCATGTATATTCCCTAGAGAAGTAGCATCCAAATTTTTTTTATTACATACCCATCAGTTAATATTTTTGAACGTTACTCATAATATATGTAAGTTTATTTATAAATTATATGTATACTACAATATTTATTAAGTGTGTAGTCTAATACCTAAAAAAGAAAAACTAAAATATTTTTCATATTTCTTAATAACATTTATTAAAATAGTACAAAATCATATTTTAGGTCATTAAGAAATTAGTAATATGGCCGGGCGCGGTGGCTCACGCCTGTAATCCTAGCACTCTGGGAGGCCGAGGCGGGTGGATTGCTCAAGGTCAGGAGTTCGAGACCAGCCTGAGCGAGACCCCGTCTCTACTAAAAATAGAAAGACATTATATGGACAACTAAAAATCTATATAGAAAAAATTAGCCGGGCATGGTGGCGCATGCCTGTAGTCCCAGCTACTCGGGAGGCTGAGGCAGTAGGATCGCTTAAGCCCAGGAGTCTGAGGTTGCTGTGAGCTAAGCTGACGCCACGGCACTCACTCTAGCCTGGGCAACAAAGTGAGACTCTGTCTCAACAAAAAAAAAAAAAAAAAAAAAAAAAAAAAGAAATTAGTAATATGAGCAAGTTACTGAATATGCTTCAAGTATCTGCATCTAAATTTGCTTATTTTTATACTTGATGTTATGGCTCTTAAAATTGTTATGATATTATGATGTTAATGGCTATTATAGTTAGAAAAATTTCATAAAGATATGTAAATCCAAATGAAAAAAGTTCATCATTGGCTATGTTTATTAAGCTATAGTTTTTATTTTTTAAATCCCATCTACCAATTATGCAATGAGTTATTGGGGGGAGGGGAGGGAGAATTTAGTTAGTACATTTCCATTTCTGTTACTGTTGGGCAAACAATTAAAAGATGTTGCATTTTTGTATTTTTAACAAATGGCTTTAAGACTCAATAAAATTTTTTTAGCTAGAAAAATTTAAATATGTTAGAAAACTGATTCCTAATTTTTAACCATTTTCCAGATGAGAGACTTTGTAAGTGCCAACCTATTACCATAGGCAACAACAAAATCTTAAAATGATGGAAATAATTTACAAATTTTTTTTCAAAATTCTCTCTCCATAGCACAAATTTCTTTTGGAAAGTGGTTCACCTTTTCAAAAACAACTTCACCTTTACCTTAAAAGAACAGATCAAGAATGCCTATTTTTTAAAAAACAATCTGCTAGGGAGCATACTATCAACAACTATGTGGCATCAGAGAAGACATCAGCAAATTTGGTACAGTGTGATCTTTTGTAAAACAAAAGCTCATACTTCATCCTTCCCTTTTAATGGAGTTTTGCTTCCAGCATTGGTGGACTAAGTTATTTCAGAAGTATTTTCTTATTTAAAACAACTAGAAAAATTAAATAACAAAAAATTTTTTAAAAATGTGTTTGAAGGTATTAGAGAGCTACTAAGGCAATAAAGAATTGTGGACCAAGATCCAAGAGAGCAGAATGCCCCAAGAGGTGAGGACAGCAGTTAGAGCTACTTTTTTCCCTTCTAGGCAATTGACAGTCCAAAAAGTAATAGCTGAAAGGTTAAACAAGCTTTCAACAGATTCACAGGACTAGGGGGAAAATTCAGAAGAGGGTCCTGAAAAATATTGCAGGAACTATACCTCAGGATTGCTGGGCACAGTGGCTCATACCTGTAATCCCAGCTACTCAGGAGGCTGAGGCAGAAGGATCAGGAGTTTGAGGATGCAGTGAGCTATGATTGTGCCACTGCATTTCAGCCTGGGAGACAGAGTGAGACCCTGTCTCTAACAGATAAGTAAACAAAAATAAACCCTAGGAGTAAGGTGAATTAGAAATAAATTATCCCTCTCAAGAACTGAATCCCAGCTTCAAATCATTTCAATCCCTGTTTGAATTAAGATGATCTGTGATTGCTAGCACTCCTAGCCTAGACACCTGCTTAAGCAAAAATAAACTTTCTTGGAGAAAGACAACATAATCCAGAGCTTTAGAATATCTCTTCAATGTCAAAATCTCAGCAAAAAATAATCAGGCTACAAAAAGACAAAGCACAATTGAAAATCCAGAGAAGAAAACACAGGGTAGATACAAATGCACAAGGGATACAATTGAATTATTAGATATAATCTTAAAATATGTATGATTAATATGTTAAAGTAATTGAAAGATAAGTCTGAGAAAGTTGTCAGGGAATTGGAAAGAATAATCAAATGAAAATTTTAAAACTGAAAAAACATAAATGAAATTGAGACTTCAATGGATGAATTTAACAGCTTTAAAAAAATTGTAAGGTGAAGTAGATCAGAAGAAAATATTTAGACTGAAGCATGAAAAGATAAAAAGATAGAAAATAAGAAAGGAGACATGGGATGTGTGTTAAAAAAGGGTAAGAACCTATAATTAGAGTCACAGAAGGAGAGCAGGGGGAAAAAAAGGGACAGAAGAAACATTTGAAGAGATAATGACTGAGAATTTTCCATACCTGATGATAGACATTAAGCTACAGATTCAAGTACTTTTTGGCACAGGTAACTAGAAAACTTCTCTGAAGTACTAATGGTTTTAAAACAGTTCTGTTTGTATAAAATTAACTTCATTTATGATATCTGGGAGATCTCTGTAAATTTCTGGCTCCACCCATTTTTGGAGCAATAGCTTGCCAAGAATCATAGGGAGAATGAGTTTTATATATGGTGCTGTATTTGTAACTCCAGAATCTTTTATTTATTTATTCTGGTTAAAGGATTCACTCTATTCAGTAGTTACATGTACACAAACTTTGTATGAATGGTGATGTTAGTTAACTTTAAAATGTCATTTACTATTGATATCATATATCCTCTAATACAATTTTACATAGAGGCTCACCCAAGAAAAGTAGCTTCTTGTACACAATTGACCCTTGAACAATTCAGGGGTTAGGGGAACCAACCCCCTGTGCCGTTGAAAATCTGTGTACAACTTTTGATTTCCCCAAAACCTAACTACTAATATCCTACTATTGACCAAAAGCCTTACTGGTAACAGAAACAGTCAACACATATTTGATATGCTACATATATTATATACTGTATTCTTACAATAAATTAAGCTAGAGAAAAGAAAATGTTATCAAGAAAATCATAAGGCCGGGCGCGGTGGCTCACGCCTGTAATCCTAGCACTCTGGGAGGCCGAGGCGGGTGGATCGCTCAAGGTCAGGAGTTCGAGACCAGCCTGAGCAAGAGCGAGACCCTGTCTCTACTAAAAATAGAAAAAAATTAGGCCGGGCGCGGTGGCTCACGCCTGTAATCCTAGCACTCTGGGAGGCCGAGGCGGGTGGATTGCTCAAGGTCAGGAGTTCGAGACCAGCCTGAGTGAGACCCCGTCTCTACTAAAAATAGAAAGACATTATATGGACAACTAAAAATCTATATAGAAAAAATTAGCCGGGCATGGTGGCGCATGCCTGTAGTCCCAGCTACTCGGGAGGCTGAGGCAGTAGGATCGCTTAAGCCGAGGAGTCTGAGGTTGCTGTGAGCTAAGCTGACGCCACGGCACTCACTCTAGCCTGGGCAACAAAGTGAGACTCTGTCTCAACAAAAAAAAAAAAAAAAAGAAAAAAATTATATGGACAACTAAAAATATATATATAGAAAAATTAGCCGGGCATAGTGGCGCATGCCTGTAGTCCCAGGTACTCGGGAGACTGAGGCAGGAGGATCACTTGAGCCCAGGAGTCTGAGGTTGCTGTGAGCTAGGCTGACGCCACGGCACTCACTCTAGCCTGAGCAACGAAGTGAAACTCTGTCTCAAAAAAAAAAAAAAAAGAAAGAAAATCATAAGGAAGAAAAAATATATTTACTATCATTAAATGAAAGTGGATCATCATAAAGGTCTTCATTGTCATCATCTTCACATTGAGTAGGCTAAAGAGGAGGAGGAAGAGGAGGGGTGGTCTTGCTGTTTCAGAGGGGGCAGAGGCGGAAGAGGTGGAGGAGGCAACAGGGGAGGCAGGAGAGGTAGGCACATTCTGTATAACTGTATGGAAATACATCATACTTTCTATCATACTTTCTGTCTCTTTTGCTTTTTCATTTTTCTAAAAATGTTTCTATATGATACCAATCCTTCTTCCATCATTTGCTTTAGTTTCAGTATCATAGAAGGGTCCATGTTGTAAAAGATGTCAAAAGCAGTCTTGAATAATTGGAACCCTTCTGCCAGATTGTCTAACATCAATTTGTTTGAGGGCACTGCTTCACTGACATTCCCCATCATCCGGGACTGGTTTGGAAGCATTCTTTTCTAAGTAGTCGTCTTCTGTTAATTCCTCTGGTGTGTTGTCTGTTGGCTCTTGAATATCTCCAAGATCCATATCTTGAAGCCCTTTACTCCCACCTTTTTTTTTTTTTTTTTTGCCATATCCATAATCTTTTTCATGATTTCCTCGATTGGCTTTGTCATAAATCCTGTGAAGTCATGCACAACATCTGGACATGGTTTTCTCCAGCAGGAATTTATTGCTTTGTGTTTGACAGCTTTCATGGCTTTTTCTATAACAATAATGGCATCTTCAATGGTGTAATCCTTCCAGACTTCCACAATACTCTATCAGAGTTCTCTTCCATAGCACTGGCAATCCTTTCCATGGAGCATCATGTGTAAGGAGCTTCACAGGTCCTTATGACGCCCAGATCTAGAGACTGAACTAGAGACATTGTGTTTAGGGCAACTAGACTATTTTAGCTCCTTCAGTGTTGAACTCATGGATTTTCTGGATTGCCAGGGACACTGTTCAATATCAAAAGAAATTTAAAAGGCAGTCCCTTACTGGCAAGGTACTTCCTGACTTTGTGGACAAATCATTAATGGAACTAATTAAGAAAATGTGTTCTCACTGTCCAGGCCTTGTTGTATAACCAAAAGACTGGCAGCTGGTGTTTACCTTTTTCCTTCAAGGCTCAGGGGTTAGCAGCTTTATAGGTAAGGGCCATCCTGATCATAAACCCAAATGCATTTGCACAAAATAGTAGAATTAGCCTAGCCCTTTCTGTTTTAAATCCTAGTGTTCACTTCTTTTCCTTATTAATAAATGTCCTTCATGGCATTCTCTTCCAGAATAAGGCACTTTTGCCTGCATTAAAAACCAATTCACGGTGGGGTATGGTGGCTCACGCCTGTAATCCTAGCACTCTGGGAGGCTGAGGAGTGAGAACTGCTTGAGCTCAGCTAGTTCAAGACCAGCCTGAACAAGAGTGAGACTCCACCAAAAAGAAAGGAGGGAAAAAAAAAACCCAGGCAGGTGCTGCAGCGCACACCTGTAATCCCAGCTACCAGGGAGGCTGAGGCAGAAGGATTGCTTTGAGCACAGGAGTTGGAGGTTGCAGTGAGCTACAATGATGCCACTGCACTCTACCCAGGGTAGCAGAGTGAGACTGTCTCAACAAAAACTAACGAACAAGGCAATTAACTGAACACCCATCCTCACAACACCCCACCCCTTTAAAAAAAATTAAAAAAAAAATCCACACATTTAGGCAGATATTTTTTCTCCTCAATGATTTTCTTAATGGTGTCTGGGAACTCATCTGTTGCCTCTTGGTCAGCAGAAGCTGCTTCTTCTATTATCTTGACATTAAGCCAAATTTTTCTAAAATTATCAAACCATCTTTTGCTGGCATTAAGTTCTCCAGCTTTAGATCCTTCACCTTTCTTTTGCTTTAAGTTGTCATATAATGACTTTGCTTTTTCTTAAATCATTAGAGTTTATAGGTATGCCTCTCTTATAGCAACCCTGCACCCATATAGAATGCATTTCAAAATGAGATTGAAAACTATTTAATAAAAAGTGCAAAGTTCTCATACCTGTTGTCGTAGCTGTAGTGATGGTTTCATGAATTTCCTTTTCTTTTTTTACAATGGTCCTTACAGTGGATTCATTTATCTTGAAATGGGAAGTAACACTGTAGCTGCAGACTTCAATCTACAGTACATATCAAGCAATTAAACTTTTCTTGTACTGTCATGACTTTGCTTGTTGGGAGCACCACATGAACACCTAATGGGTGCGGTGCGCACTGTCTGGGGGACCGACATACTTGAAGCTCTGACTTGGGTGGGGCAAGGGCAATATATGTAACCTAAACATTTGTACGCCCGTAATATGCTGAAATAAAAAAATTAAAACAACAACAACAACACTAAACGTAGAAATGAACGTTAAAACCAGAAGGGAAGGTTTGATGACTTTGATGAATGAATAATTAAAGTATAATGACAACAACAGAAAGATAATATTGAGGAAGCCAAATTGAGTGAGTTTCCACTGAGCAAAAATAGGATAATGTGAACATCAGTAAATATAATACCTGTAATGCAGTGGTCCCCAACCTTTTTGACACCAGAGACCGGTTTCGTGGAAGACAGTTTTTCCACGGAAAGTGGGGGGCAGGGAGAAGGAGCATCACCTCCTGGGCTCCACCTCAGCACCTCAGGCGTTGGATTCTCATGTGGAGTGCGCAACCTGGATCCCTCGCTTGCGCAGTTTGCAGCGGGGTTTGCGCTCCTATAAGGGTCTGATGCCTCAGCTGATCTGACGGTGGGTGGGGCTCGGGTGGAGATGCAAGTGATAGGGAGCGGCTGTGGGTGCAGGTGGGGCTTTGCTGACTCTGCTCTAGGCTGCTTAACTCCTGCTGTGCAGCAGGGGAGGGGGAAGGGGAAGGGTGAGGACCGCAGCTGTAATGGATGGAAACACATCAAATATGTTTAAACCCATGAGTTTAAGGATTTTAACTCCCCCTCCCGTATCTCACTGGCTGCTTTTGAATGATTGTAGAAAACCACCTCACTATTTTGAAAACTTGTAAATGGAGGGAAAATATCGAGCATTTATCCTGCCTTTCCTATATGAGCTAAACCTCAGGGTAACTAAATAATTGCTGAGAAAACTTTCCCTTTATAGAAGCATCCCAGTTTATAAACAAAGAAGGAAGGGATGAGAAAAGCATCATTTTGCAGCCCCTAAGGAATTAATGGAACCATGCAGTGAATACTGATGGCTGACAATATCCTAAAAAGAAAAACAAGCACACATTATTCGTCTTCTGATAGAGGCACACCCCACCACCCATGAAGTCATCTTGTCCTGAAAACACAAACCTGCATCTGACCAAGACTGTAGATCTGATTTCCAATTTAGAAAAGTACAAAAAAGAACACATTAAATCATCCCAGAGATGTGATCAGTAAAATCCAGATTATGGGAAACTACAGAACAAACAAACCTGTTTCTTCAACAAAAATTTGCAAGGCAGGAAAAATCAAGTAAATTAAAAGAGTCGTAAGAGACGTTATCAACTAGTCACAATGTATGGCTTATTTGGCTCCTGATTCAAACAAGCAGGCTGTTAAAAAAATTATGAGGCAAAGAAGGTAATATGAACATCCACTTGGATATTTGTTTATATTAAGGAATTACTGTTTGTTTTTAGGCATGAAATGGAATTGTTCATATTTGTATAGGGGTCTTTATTTAAAAATACATACTGAAATAATTACAGACGAAATGATACAGATTCAGTGCAATCTTTTTAGCATTTTTCTTAGAATACTTGGTGTGGGGGGTGGAATTAAGGTATGTATAAATAAGATTACTAGTTTTTGAAGATGGGTGATTTGCATATTGAGTACTTTATCGAATTCTTATTCCATCTACTTTGTATAGGTTTGAAATTTTCTATAATAAAACTTTTTTGAAAATTAGCACCTGGACTGATTTAAACACAGGCCATCACATGTGATTTACAGAAGGTACCAACCAGGCTGAGAGATAAGCAGTCAGAAGCCCAGCCTTGTCTTCTCTGCCGCCCCATTTGTCTTGGTGGGCCGTGGTGTCAGCAGGAAGAAGGGACATGTCTTTCTCAATATTCCGTTCAGAGGGGTCATCTGCCTGCTATTTATGGTGGTAAATATTTTTTTAAATTTTGCATCAAGGTGACTTGCTGGGACTCTAGACAGGGGTGGCATTCAAGCACTAGCACCGCTGAGGACAACCTCTTCTCTGATTTGGAGAACTGCAGCGGAGCTGTCAGAGCAGAGGAGACACCAGCAGCAGAAGCCAGGTGAGAACAGGGGAGAGAGAAGAGCACCCGCTGAGTGCCTTCATGGTGCAGCAGGAGAGGCAGCAGCAAGAGGAGGGGACCTGGTCGGCACAAAGTCACGGCCACTAGGAGGTGCATTAGATTCACCGCCGCCTCAGTGAGGCGGGGCTAAGAGCCGTTCCACTTCCAGTAAGTGCTTTGCACGAGGCTCAAAAGAGTGTCTACCTTGCGATTATACTCAGGCTCTTGTCCTTTAAGGTGGGAGTAGCCTCAGGAAACGTAGCCTGCATAATACATGCCCACACACCATCCTGCCCCACAGCATTCATAAATTCTTACACCCCCAGGATGCTGGTTAAAATCCCAGAAGTGGCCATTCACTGGCTCTAGCCAGTTGTGTGTGGACCTGTGTGTTCCAAAGCTAAATCCATGCTTCTTAGGCAAACAAACAGTAGGAGTCTAGTTTTCAATAGATGCACTTCAAAATGGTGACAGACTTTGTCTCAAGTCGCTATTATTTCCGAATAGCTAAAAATGTATTTAAATAGTTGCTAAGACAGCTGGCGTCTGGCAGGTGGCCAGCTGATTGGAAGGCAGCCTTATCACACACAGCGTCATTCTCAACGCCCCGACTTTCGCTCACGCACAGACGCCGGGCCTCCCACACATTCCCACGCTGCGTGTGGACAGACTTTGAAGAAAATGCCTGTTCTCAGACTTGCTGCCTGGGGAGCCTGACTCCTCGGCTTCCTCCCTGGTGACTTCCCGACTTGGCTTCTGCAGGAAGCAGATCTGCTTTTCTCCCAGAGGAGGCCAAATGTCATAATAGAGAAAAAGGCTGCTAGCAAAGAGGGGGCCCGAAGGAGAAAGCAGGGGAAAGGTTGGGCCTAAGATCTCAAACAGATCATTTTACCGGAATGGAGAAAGAAAAATGAAGGTTTCTCTAAAGCTGATTGATTCACCCCAGACACTTCTGGTCCCAGTGCCTCTGTATTCCTCCCTGGATTCTGTCTCCGCCCCCATAGAGCCCCTCATTACAAGTTCTGGAAATCAGTGAGTGATAGGTTAGCATGGTGCTCATCCCATGGTGTCACCTAGCAACGTGCTGTTCATAAATAGCCACAATCAGCTCTTCTCTAAAAATGGCTAAAACTTCTTTTAAAGACATCGGGAAAAATGCTTAGCTCCTTCAGATCTAGTGTGAAATATTCCCTAGTGTCATTTCTCCTATTCCCAGCCTTCCTCTTCCTCTTCTCAATTTGACCTCCCAGCATGTTTATTGTTTATACTTTGCCTTTTTAAAAAATGCACATTTCCTTCTGCAGGGTCACATAACAGCTGTTCATGTAAAAGTCTCCCAGTAGTTTTGTAAACTTCATTCAGCTCAAAAACAACTCAAAAGCCAAAAACATTCCTACTTAATTTTTCATCCCTTGCACTTTAGAAGAAATCATACTAAAAGTTGTGGAATATTAAGGCTGAGAAAGAATTACCTCTAAGTATTAAGAAATTAAGATTGTACTAAATATATAGCACTATCAGGTCAAAATTTTAGCCTTTTATTACAAGTTTAAATACACAAGAACAGAAAGGGTCCCATTAACTAAACCGATACCTAACAAAGCTTAATCAGCTCATAAATCCAACATACATTTTTGGGCATCTACTACATTTCAAATATTAAGCTATGTAATAATACAAAGATGGATAGGGTTGTACCATTGGAGGTTCAAAATGTAGTGAGAAATGTTGGGAAATTCTCATTGCAGATGGCCTAAACAGCATTTAAGCCAAGCCCAATCTTCTAAATATACATTGTCATTGTTACAGATGGAGAGTCACAGATGAACAACCTCTGTATAAAAACCCGGAGGACCCAGAAAAATGCTGATATTCTATAATAGAATTGAATCTTAGGTTCTTGGCATGAACAAAGGGATACATGCTGGTGCCATGTCCTATGATGGGGAGGACAGGAAGTTCAGGAAGGATATGGGTTCTGTTTTAGGTGTGTTAGATTTGAGATGTCCAGTAGATGTTCATATCAATTGGGATGAGGCAGGAAACAGATGTACACTCAAACTGGACAACAGAAGGGACTTTAATGAAGGGACTATAAAAGCATGGGCAAAAAAACCCAACAAGGCGTGGTGAAGCACCCTGGGACAAGCCACAGCACAGAATAGTTACCAGCTCTAAACTTTAGGGACAACAGGAGGAAAGATGGGCTGGCAGAAGCCAGAGAGAGTAGCTTTAACTGTTGAGGAGGGCTGACCCCAATGGAGGGAAACATCTAACCCATGGTGAGCAGGCAAAGAGGAAGACGAGGGAATGCATTCGGGACCTCATGCTCTCCTGCCTTCCCATCTGTGGCCAGTGCTCCCAGTGGGCAGACCCAGCTGGAAGCCAGGAGACAAGAGAGCTTGGTGATGCAGCACCTATGGGCCAGCCTCTTAGGGTACAGGACAGGAAGAAGGTGGATGGAGAGTGGATATGGAGGGGAAAATGGAAAATATCCAGTATCACACCCAAGGGGACATGTCTTAGAGGGCTTTTTTGGTTATACAAATCTGGGAGTCAGGGGAGAGGTCAAAATTGGAGATATAAATCTAGGAGCTCTTCAGTTAATAAATGATCATTAAAGCCTTGTTTCTGGATGAAATCACCTGGAGAAGATGAAAGGTCTGAGGCCTGAGCCCTGGGGCATAATTTAGCAGTTTATCAGGGGAGGAGGAGCAGCCAGTGATTCTGAAGGAAAAGCAGAAAGTGGCATACCTAGGGCTAAAAGAAGAATATTTCAAGAAAGAAGGAGGGGCTGGTCCATTGTCCTGAATGAAACTGAGATTGAATAGGAGTATCTTTGGCAATGTGAGAAATACCACACACAAATGTAACCATTTTGTTGAATAAGAAAAACTTATTCAATACTTAAGGGTGCAACAAAAACCAACTTTAATCCCTTTCTCATAATTCTGGTGGGATAATTTTGCCTCACTTACATGGATGAAATTTAAGCCAGGCCCATGATTTTTCTGGTCACTCTCAGATAATTAATTATTCCATGGCTACCTGAATTTTCTCCCTTTTAGTTTTCAGGATTGGGAGCACCCTGAGAGCTCAGGGATCAGGAGGAGGATGCCCTTTTTCCAAGCAATGTCTCCAATCAGACAAACCAACATACAGAACCAGTGCTAGGCACCAGGGGAAGCAGGTGTGTCTTACTAATCATCAGCACTCCTCATTTCCCCTCTGCTCACTCTGCATTCTGACTTACCTGTGACACCAAGTATCAAACAATCTCATTGCTCCTCTAGGAAGTTAATGCCATTGAGGGGAGCATATCTGATAACATGGGGTGTTCTGGTTCTAGGGTATTGTGCTTCAAGGGAGGACCATGGAAGAGGACAATGGTTAACACTATTCATTCTTTAAAATGTGTATTTTGAGCTTCTGTTTTGCTAGGTGCTGGGGATTCAAGTGATGAACAAAAATAAACATGGTCCCTGGTCTCACAGGAATTACGGTTTGTGCTTTATCAATCACACAAATAAATGCCAAGTGCATCCATGGAGCAGTAAGAGGGCATAACCCATTGGCGAGTCCTGGAAGAGCTTTCCTGAGGACATGATGCCGGGGCTGCTTGAAAGGTGAGTAGGAGTTAGTTAGCAGGGAGACGTGGTGGGGGTCAGGCTCGGGAATTGCATGAGCCAAGGCCCAGCGGCTGGAGGGAGCATGAACTGAAAGACTGAAGGAAGGCCAGAGTGCCTGGAGCCCTGCAGGCCCAGGGGTTGTGGAGTCCACCCAGCAGGATTCAGGGGTGGCACTTTTGCTCTAGAACCAATGAGAAGTCACAGAAGGGATTGCAGCAGATTTGAAGTGCAGGGAAGGGATCAGGGGAAATGGGTTGGGGCACTGATGGGTGTTGGTGGAACAGACTAATGCAGAAGTCATGGCAAGAGCTGATGGCAGCTTGGACCCAGGGGCGGTGCTGAGCAGGAATGGGAATGCGGGAGAGGGTGTGTCCAGAGGGACTCAGAATTTCTGGCCTTTCGACTGGTCAGATGGTGAGGATCATCACTGATTCACAGAGCAAGGAAGGAGTGGGAGACCACGAGCAATGTCAGGAACATTCTGTTGCTTATGTGCCTCTCAATAAGACCTGTTTTCAGCTATTTCTCTTCTCTTTGGGCTACCATTGGTACAAAATAATCGTCAATTTTGTTAAGGAGACAGGAAGTTACTGAATTTGGTGTTTTACTCTTCAGTATGGGCAGAACTTTGCATAAAATGCATAAACATTTTCAAAGCATATTGGCATCCAGCATTTTATTTTATCCTCACCAAAATTTCATCAGTTCCCCTATCCGTCCTTATTTAAAGATCGGTGCATTCACAATCTTGATCCAATTGTGATGTGTATTTCTGGGCACATCATCAAAATCCTGCAGCTGCTAAATCCATTATGAAATCTTAGACTCTCAGAGGTTTAAGGGAACATTAGCTCTCAGTTCCTTCCAAACCACTTATTTTGCTGAAGCCCAAAGAGCTAGCTAGAGGCAGAGCCAGGATTACAGTCAAATAAAAGAAGTACATATCCAATTAATACTCACAATCTCTGATAGTTATTGTTACTCTCATATAGGGTTTTTAAAGAAGTAAATGGAAAATTTAAGACTCACCTGCGGTTGCTCAGCATGTCTGCATTGTGCTAACATGACAACCCAGTTCTGCTAACCAGCAGTCTTCATCCATCAGCAAATGGCATGTGGCTCAACACAATGAGCTGTGGGCACTAGAAGATGGGAAAGGCTCAGTCCCCTCATCTCTACCCCTACTGGATGGGGATGGATTCTCACTAGGCATTCTCCTCAACTGCCCTTCTCAGAAAGCCACACCCAGGACTCCAAAATAGACAACCAGAGGGTTCAAGTGAGTTCGTGACTCAGAAATGCCTGCTCTGGCAGGGACCCAGGGCAGTTCTTTGCAGGTATGCTAGAGTATTGCAAATTAGATGGTTGCCTGGAATTTAATGGTTGTGGAATTTGAGGACAACCAACTGACCAACCAGGCAACCAAGCTTTGTATACATAAAATCAACCCCAAAACCCATAAGACCACAATTGTCTTCTGGATGAATTTACACTTCAAGCTTGTCCTTGATGTTGGTTTCAATCTGATTTGTTCTAAAGAAAAATGTTGGAGGTAAGAAATAAGAGAGGTTCTAAACAGGGTTTGCCCCAGACTTAAATCCTGTTCCTCACCTTCATAACTTCTGCCTCAGCCACTCGTTCAACAAACGTTCCTGGAGTACTGATCAGTGCTAGGCTTTATGCTAGGGGTTGGGGATGTGACACAAACATGAGAAAACACTCCCTGTCCTCAAGGGGATTATGGTTTAGCAGGGGACTCAGACTGGTAAACACAATCCCCGTGTGAAGATAGGTGCTCACTGGCATGTGGCTGAATGCTAGAGAAGGTACTATGAGAGCCCGTTGGGGGATACTGAGGAAGGTTTCACAAAAGAGATGGTGTTTAGGTGATGTTTTAAGGAGTACATATAATTTGATAGGCGGCCCAAAGCATGCCAGGCAGAGGGAATAGTGTGTGCAGAGGGCACAGAACCATGGAATTGCTGGGAAGAGATTGTCAGGTGATGGCAGGAGATGAGAGACCAGCTCATGAAGGACTTCCAAGCCGTGCTAAAGCACGGAGCAATCCGCTGCAATGGATTCCATGTATGCTCAGGGTCTTGGCACAGAGCACAAGCGCATTCTGCTACAGTCATGCTGTGGAACAAGCAACCTCAAATATTCAGTGGTTTACAACAACAAAGGTTATTTGTCATTGGTGTTACATGTCAGCAGTGGATCAGCTGAGGTTCTGCTCTAGGTTGCAGGGGAACTATGCGTCAGCCCCACATGTTCTCTCATCCTGAGACCCCAAGCTGAAGGATGTGCCATTCTCATGGCAGAGGGCATGTAGGAAATGTCCCGTGTCTCTGAAAGTGCCTGCTTAGACGCCACAACCACTCCCATTCCCACTGGCCCGTGTCAGCCACATGGCCAAGACAAGCAAAAGAATAAGGAAGTATACTGCCCCCACAGGAAGGCGTAACAAGGATGGGAATGCAAAATATTCTTTCAGAGGAGGGAATAGGTGATTGGAAATGACAACACAATATATCACAAATGGCTTGGGGTGGGGGGGGGGGAAGGAAGAGGCTACTGTAGTACTGCAGATGAAAAGTAGTCGCAGTATTCTAGTTCCCTATGGCTGCATAATGAATTACCCCAAAATGTAGCAGCTTCAAGCAACAACAATGATTTTATTGTTGCTCATGGTTTCTGTAGGTCTGGAATTCAGGACTTAGCTGGGCAGTTCTGGCTTGGGAGTCTATAACATACTTGCAGTGAAGCCTTTGTGGGGCTGGGGCAGAGGGAGGGAGCAGCACTCTCTCAGGTGGGCTCAGGCACCCTCCATGTCAGCTGGAGGGAACATTCTTACAACATGGTGATCCCAGGGCACTCAGACTGCTTCTATGGTGACTGAACTCTTCAAAGTTGAGGATTCCAGTGAACAGGGCAGAAGCTACAGAAGCCAGGGCAGAAGCTAGCCTCGGAAATTACATAGCACCACTTTGGTTGTACTCTACAGCAGGGATAGATAAACTTTTCCCATAAAAATCCAGATAGTAAACATTTTAGGCTTTGCAGGCCATTCAGACTCTGTTACAACTACTGCAAACTACTCAACTCTGCCACCGTAGCATGAAAGCAGCCATAGTCACTACAAACAAGTATGGCTGTATTCCAAAAAGACTAATTTGTGGACAATGAAATTTGAATTTCAATAATTTTCACATGTCATGAAATTTTTTTTTGATTTTTTTTTCAACCACTGAAAACTCGAAAAACGTTCTGAGCTTGAAGGCTGGTGAGAGAAGAGGCGGCAGGCCAGACTTGGCCCGCAGGCTGGAGTTTGTCAACCCTTGCTCTTCTGCAGAGATATCCTGTTGGGTATGTCCACGAGCAAATGGAAACATAGGTCCTATGCTCATGAAAAATATCTGGGTCAGAGTTAATAGAGCTGAGCATCACCTGCATCTGGGTGGCGGTTGAAGCCCCCAAAACCCCATGAAATTTCCCCAGAAGTGTGCATTGAGTGGGAAGCAAAGATCCTGGGATGGAATCTTTGGGACTCCAGCATTCAAGGGGTAGCTAGATGACAAGCCAATGAAGAAAGGTCAGGGAGGACCACAGGTCGGCCCCTCCCACCTTCTTTCTTCACCCCAAATCTCAGTCTTCTTGTCCCTTTCTCTGTTCCCCAACCCAAACCTTCCACCCTTAGACATGATTTCCAAAGTTAGGAGTAGAGAGTAAGGTACATAACATTTGAAATGTGGAGGAGGCATTCTTCACACTCCTTTCTGTTCCATTTATTCATACAAGAACTACAATAACTTTATTTGTAAAATCATGTTATTGAAATACCAGGTGGCATTATTGCATGTTAAAGAGTATTGGTATAATAGATATTTATAAGTCATAATTATTTACCAAATAGAGAAACACCAACAAATTTAACCACATGATCTTGTATTTGAAAACATTATTCATTTGTACCTTACTGAGAAGGAAAATAAATTTCTCTAGAAGAAACTTTAATATTAAATAGAAGATTTTTTAGAAAGAGATGGGAATTTGCTTAACTATATTTTCTCTACCTCTTTAGTCCCTCAAAAATCTGTTCAGAACTTCTTCAGAGTAGGAACACTAACACTGGGTAATGAATAGTAAATGTACTTTTTATCTAATGTTGTGGGTAGGAAATGATAGTTCTCTTGTCACATAAAGGGTCTGTGCAGAACAGCAGTAATACTTGATGAGCAAGGTAATTAGAAGTGAGTACAGGAGATTTTGTGAATTGAAGCCAGGAGGAAAATGACAGAAAAACAAAGTAGCAGAGTGTCATGATGTAGCTCCAAAGAAGTGAACCAAAAGCACCCTGGTCATGTGATGAGTGCTGAGCAGACAGACTTTGAACTGGGGTGGGTGGGAGCGTGGCGGGGACAGGGTGAGCCTCCCATCTCTGTGATTCGTGTATACTGTTTCCACGTGTCTTTAAGTGACATGTAGCTAATCATTCATTTATTCAGCAAATATTTAGTGAACTTCTAAGCAGAGACACAAACCAACATGAGGAATACTCTGTGGGGCTGAAGGATAAACAACATTTAAATAACATTCAGTCTTTGCTCAAAAGCAAATTATACTTTTTAGGGAAGATTCAATATGTACATGAAGGGCTGCTCTAGACTGGGACCATGTAATTTTCTATTGTCCTCCTTCCTTTTACAGAGGTTAGTGGGGGTAGAAGCCCTATCTAAAAAAACCATTGATTCAAAACCTGGTTTGCTGGTAGTGATGAGAGCCAAAGATGTAGAGGTTGGCATCTTGTTTAAGAAAACACCTTAATGAGTGTTTTCTTGTTACAGGGTTCAGTGAGGGATGAAGGCTTCCTAGTCTCATAATGTAAGAAGCTATATCTTTTGTGGACAGAAAAAACCTTTGCATAACTCTGTTTTGCTATTTTAGTGGTTGGAGTTTATAGTATAAATATTTATCAGTCTGTCTTTCATTGCTATTGTAATATTTCACAGATAGTCTAAGAACCTTGTAATTCCATTTCTGCTCTCCCAGTGTTTGAGCTATTGTTATCATAAATTTATTTCTACAGATGTTATCAACTACATACTATATTGCTTTTATTTTTGGCTAAATGGTCAATATTCTAAGAGAATTAAATATGAATAAAGTATTTATGTGATCATGTAATTACTACCCCCCCTCGCTCTTCATTCGTTTGGATCCAGATCCCCATCTGGTATCACTTCATTCTGGCTAAAAGATTTCTTTTCACATTTACTGTGGTGTGGGTCTGACGGTAATGGAGTCTTTTAGCTTTTGTATCTCTGAACAAGTCTTTATTTCATCTTTCTTTCTGAAATAAGTTTTGGCTGGATATAGAACCCTGATCTTATTTATTTGTCCCTTACTGTTGATTTGATCAATCTTGCCAGAGGTTTATTACTTGAATTAGTCCTTTCAAAACCACCTTTTGGCTCTCTTGATCTACACTGTATGTTTTATTTTCTAGTTCATTAAATTTTAATTTTATTTCCTACCTTTGACTTTATTATGCTATTCTTTTTCTAACTTATAAGGTTGGGTCTTTAGAAGCTTGTTAATTTTAAGATTTTCTTCTTTCCTAATATTAAAATTTAAAGGTATAAATTTTTCTCTAAGTACCATTGTGGCTTCATCTTACATGTTTTGCCATTTGATGCCTGTTATTTTTATTATTGTTCCAGTCTCAATAATCTTAAATTTTTGTTATAAGTCCCCCTTTGAACCACAAGTTATTGAGCAGTGTGTTTCTAATGTTTCTTGCATATTTTTTTTTTTACTAATTATCTTTCTGTTCTCTAACTTCATTGAGATCATAGATGTGTCTATGATCAATCTTTTAAAATTGATTGAAATTTGTTTCATGGCCCAATATACAGTCAATTTTTGTAAATTTTCTAAGTGTATTTAAAAATAAAATACATTCTGCAATTTGGGGATACGATATGTAGTTATTAGCTTATTTAATGAAATAATTAATAATCCTATAAGACCCATTAAAAGAAAACTGAAGATCAAGGCAAAAATCATTCACTTACTCGTTTTACATCTCTAAAGCTAATTGCTCCTCGAGACTCTGTGCCCATATATTTAAGTCCCTACTCAACATCTCCACATGGATGTCTAATGTCACCTCCCCCTTCTCATCCCTACCAAGACTTGCTCATTCCCAGGCTTGCCCAATCAACATCTCTCCACATTTAAGATCAAAGATTATTCTCTTTCACTGATTCCCTCCTCTCACCCTCTTTCATCCATTAGGAAGTCCTGTTGATGCCTCCTCCAAAACACATGTAGACTCTGTCCACTTCTCTTCATCTCACTATCACTGCTCTGATCCAAACAAAAACAACTCACTAAGACCACTGCAATAGCCTCCAAATTGGCCTTCCTGCTTTTTTGTTTTGCCTCTCTCTTCCCCAGCCAATTTTCAATACAGTTGCCAGAGTAAGCTTTTCAACTGACATTCTCCAGCTAAAACTCTGCAATTACTTCCTCTTATACTTAGAATAAAATCAAAGCTCCTAACCTTGGCTTACAGCACCTACATAATCTGGCTTCTGGCAATCTCTCCCATGCTCACTCTGTTCTTTTTCCAGTCTTCTACCTCTTCTTGAAGCACATAAAGCTTGCTTCCACCTGAGGGTCTACGCTACTCCGCACTAGACAGGGTAGCGTAGGTTCTGCAATAGGTGACCCCCAAATCCCACAGAGGATCCAGCAGGGCCAGGCGGCTCTCCAGGGCAACTGTTGTCCCGGAGGGGAGTTAGTAATTCGGGCTGCCTCAGTCCTGTGGTTTCACCATCTCAATATGAGGCTTCATCTGTGATTGTTGTGGTAGAAGAAGAAAGTACTATTGGATCTTACATCAGCCTGGAAATTATTTATATCACTTCCTCTCATAGACCACTTTCCAGAACCTACTTCCCTGTCACCTCACAAGTGGGAAAGTATAATCCTCCTGTGTGCCAGAAAGGAGAGGCAAGTCAGACATGAGTGCGTACCACAGTCTCCACCATAGAATGATTTTCTATTCCTGGAATGCACTTCCCTCTAATTTTCATATGCCTGGCTTCCTATTGACACCCAGGTCTCATCTCAGAAGTCACCTTCTCTGGCTGCCATCGGCCATGCAGTGTTTCAACTAAATATTAATTTTCAACTCTGACCTAGTTTTATTTCTTTGTTTATTGAACACCCTCTCCCTCATCTTGAATGGAGGCCCCATGAAAGCAGGCAACTTGTCTACCTTGCTTACTCTGGAAACCCTGGCTCTCAATAAAAATTTGTTGAATAAGTTAACAATCACTCAAAAATGCAAATATGATCATCACACACACACACAAATACACACACCCTCTGTTTAATGGAATTTTATCATCTCCAGGATAAGGTGTAAACTTTCTGGCATGGCATAGAAATCTTCACAACAGAATGTCTGATTACCTTTCATTCATCCCCAGAGGCTGGCCCTGGGGATAGGGCAGTAAATTTAGAATCTCCAACTTCGTATCTTGCCCTTCTCTTCTTGGCACTCAGAGCTAGACAGAGTTATATAAACAACTCAACCTAAGGCAGCAAAAAGTTCCTGCTTCTTTAGACAGATCCTCTTTAAAGTTTAGGATTTATTTAGTAAGGATGGGGGTAGATTACTGGTCTGCTAATACAAATTGTACAAAGAAAGAAATTCACTTTCTAATTTGATTTTCCTGGCTAAAGCCGAATCAATGTTCTAAAATAATTCAGGAAAATCCTTATCATTTTTATTAGGATAATGATAGATTGAGTTGCTGAATCAAAAACAACAAAACCCCAAAGTACCACGAGGTTGATATAACAAGGGTTTATTTCTTTTTTTTTTTTTTTTTGAGACAGAGTCTCACTCTGTTGCCCAGGCTAGAGTGAGTGCCGTGGCGTCAGCCTAGCTCACAGCAACCTCAAACTCCTGAGCTCAAGCGATCCTCCTGTCTCAGCCTCCCAAGTAGCTGGGACTACAGGCATGCGCCACCATGCCCGGCTAATTTTTTCTATATATATTTTTAGCTGTCCATATAATTTCTTTCTATTTTTAGTAGAGGTGGGGTCTCGCTCTTGCTCAGGCCGGTCTCGAACTCCTGAGCTCAAACGATCCGCCCACCTCGGCCTCCCAGAGTGCTAGGATTACAGGCGTGAGCCACCGCGCCCGGCCAAGGGTTTATTTCTTATTAAGGCAAAGTTCAGTGAAATTCAGGTTGTCCTCCACCACCTTGTAGCTATACCAGCTACACATGACCTCCAAGATCTCTCAGCAGGGCAAAAGGGACACAGGCACGCTGGTTCTTAGCCGCCTTGCTCCAAATGTGACACGTCACCACACCTTAAACTACACTGGCCAGAAGTCATAGTGTGGCCTCAACCTGTCCCCAGGGGCAGCTTGGAGATGTAGCACACGGAGACCGGAAAGCACTAGCAAGCTCTGCCTCAACCAGGTTGTCAGTTAGTCCTTTGGTTCTTTCCATTCCTGGCAAAGACCCTCCCCTTGACTGGCGTCAGGCCCCTCTGAGCCCTCTTCTGGACGAGGCCCCAAACTTGCACTCTGTCCTTGGCCATTTCATCCAGTTTTAGCAAGAATCCTGCTGTGACATTTCAGTGAAAATCCCCCATCCTTGATATCTGATCAAATTCCTCATCCCCCACCCTCGATATCGTCTCTCTGGCCTGCCTTCAGCAAGGATTCTGACAAGTTGGTTTAGCCAGAATCCCCCTTACTTCTGATGTTCCCTTTTAATAATTTTCCATCCACTGCCGCCCACCCTACTCCTTGGCAATAAATCCCACCTTGTCCTTGTATTCAGAGTTGAGCCCTCTCTCTTCCCTACTGCAGAACCCCCATTGCTAGCGTCCCTACACTTATCACGATAGTCCTGAATAAAGTCTGCCTTACCACTCTAATGAGCATCGGAATACTCTTTTTTTAACACCATACAAAGAACACACAGAATCCATTCCCAAGGGAGACAACCTCAAGTACCATCTTGTTGCATCTGGCTTTACGTCCTGGATCTGTGTGTTTCTCTTGAAACAGCGTTTTTCTCCAGGGATTTATGAACAAACAGTTAACTTACTTGCTTGTTCCTCCAACACATCCAACATACATTGCTGAGGCAAGAGTAGAATAACTACCATAAAAATTCTCACTCAAAAAGAGAAACAATAGTAGCTATAAAGCAATCAATAGTCGATAGCAATTCTAAAATCCCACTCAGTAGACACCAGGAAAGTCTTCTATCCTAAAAGTAGGAAAGAATACTTGATTAGCCCCTGATTTTCTGCTGAGAAAAATTCCCTTGTTCATGGCTCTCTGTGGCCCAGTGCTCTGGCCTTCTGGGAGGTTTTCCATTCTAAAGCATCACAGTTCTAAAGCACCACAGTTTTAGAGGCTGAAGTTTGGAGTTAGAATCACTGGGCTGAAATCAAGGTGTCAGGAGGGCTACGCTCTCACTGGAGGCTCTGGGTGAGGGAGGATCTGTTCTTTGCTTCCTCCAGCTTCTGGTGGCTCCCAGCATTCCTTGGCTTGTGGCCATATCCCTCCAATCTTCAAGGCCAGCATCTTCAAAACTTCCTGTGTTCTCTTTACATTGCCTTCTCTTGTGTGTTACCCACCCCTCCCCACGCCCGCCTGTTTCTTATAAGGATATGTGTAATTATATTTAAGGTCCACCTGAATAATCCGCAATAATCTCTCAAGATCCTTGCTCACACCTGCAAAGGCTATTTCTCTCTATAAGGTAACATTTACAGGTTTCAGGAATTAGAACCTGTTACATTTGAAGGCCATTATTCTGCCTACTACAGGAGGCTATTCCTTTTTTACCATCCTTATGACTCTATCTGAAGTGGGCCTTTGGAGGGTGCACAGCTTTCTCACTCTGCTTTTTGCCAGAGGAAGTTTAGTAGTCCACGGGTGGTCTTACTGTCCTGCACATAAGTTTTTCAGAGTTCTTGCTCTTGATTCTGTTTTCTTTTATAATTTTCAGAATCAGATGACTTCCTGGCAGACAAGGGTCAGTTTGAAAATTATATAAAACTATTGCTAATCATAATTTATTCCTGGTTAAAAATACTACCATTCATTATTAAGTTTACCTTTATTAAAAATTAAGTGGGGAAAATTAATAGCCTAAGCATCATTCATGTACAAGAAAGTTATTTTTAAATGCTTAAGAGGAGATACTCTTTACTAAGGTACAGTTTAAACCTATATTATGTCATCCGAAGTAGAGATGACTTTAATCAACTGCAGACCAAACTACAGAATGTAGTGAATAGGGCCAGCAGTTGCTAAGCACAATAGACTTAGTCCTGCTCTGTTACCAGGAAACAAATAGAGGCCTTTTTGTTAGAATATAAGGCATTGCAGAAACATGCTACAGACTCTCACCCTGACCTTCTAGTCATTTTCTTCCTAAAAATTTCAAAGCATAGAGTTAACATCTTTGGGTGACTTTGTTACTGATGAGAGTCATGAACCTAATCCCACAGACTGTCCTTTGAAAATTTAGTATTACTTGAGTGTCATCTGTAGATAAGGTCAGTGAGTATAAGAGAAAATGCAGAATGGTAGAAAATACCAAAGCAGAGTTTGAAGGGGAAGAAAAAGGAGACAATACAGATTTGAGCAAAAGCAATAAAGGAATAGAGATAAAGGCAGGGGGGAGACAAGGGATTTAAGGAAGGCACAAATGGAGGCAAACCCCAGAGGCAGAACCGAAGCCAGGAAAGAGTGGGAGTCAGAAAGACCAGGGTTTGAATTTTAGCTCCCACAGTTAATTACGAACACAGTTAAATTTCTCAATTTTTGTGCACCCTCAATTTCCTCATCTGTGAAATGGAAGTAATCATACCTACTTCACAAAGTTATTGAGTAATTAAATCACATAATATGTGAATATGTTCAACGCAGTAGCTGGTCCCTAACAGGCATACAATAAGCGCCAAGTTCTCTTTCCTCATTGTCTTTGTACAAAGTACAAGTGGGAAGGAAAGGAACAGGATAAGAGAAATAACTGTCAAATTAAGAAAAAGAGTAATTAATCCTGAAACTATGATAATGGAAAAGACAAATATTCAGTGAACACAAGGTAATCAATCATTGTAAAAATAAAAGCCCCTGGAGGTTAAAGAGTGGAAGCAGGAAGCTGTTACTGAAAGGTAGGCGAGAGATAACTGAACCTCGGACTGAGATCGTAGTGGTACCCACGGGGAGAACTATTCAGAATTGAAATCTGTTTTTAACTTGAAGTCTCTTGCTGATGGTCTGGATTTGAAACATGAGGCAAAAAGATTAACTCTTTGAACAATTGGGTAAATTATGATCATTTCTTAAAATGAGGCATACTGGAGGTGCAGCAGGTTTAGACGGGGAAATTGAGAGTTCTGTTTTGGCCTTAAGAGAACGCCACAAGCACACATGTGACATTTAACTATGAGAATGATGTGATCCCTTAAGAAGGGAGTATTGCCAGGGAGAGAGACTCTATTACTGCACCCTGAGGAATTCCAGCTTGCAGACTGGAAAGAGGAGAACAGGAACCAGTGAGATAGGAGGAAACCAGGACACTGTAGTGCCAAGGAAGCCAAGTGAAACCTGTCACAAGCTGCTCAGTGAGGTGAGGTCTAAAATACGTCCACTAGACTTAGCAACGTGGAGGTAGTGGGAGACCTTGTTGAGCGCATTTCAGAGAAATGCTTAGGACAAAGCCTGAATTAATATAGTAACAGCCCAACAAGCCCAGAAACCAGTATTGGGGTTTCTAGTTTTAATAAAAGGCCACCTAATAGCTAGATCATGAAATTTGCCAGTTCAAAACCTTCTAGTGGATTTCTATCACTCTCAGAATAAAACCTGAACTCTTTACTTTACCATGACCTCTAAGTGCCCACACGATCTGGCACCTGCTGTCTTGCCTCCTTTCAAGTTTAGCCTCACCCAGCCCCTCCAGCCATACTAGCTTTTTGCTTTTCCTTACACAAGCCAAGCTCCCTTCTGGTCAGAGCCTTTGCATGTGCTCTTCTTTAACCTGCATGGTCCTTTGCCCACTTACGCGCGTGGCCTCTGCTGACTACTGTATATAAAACCGTACCTCCCAACGTCCATTAAGTAGTCAGCCTTGCCTGGAGATGTGACCTGTGAAAGGTGAAGAAATCTGTATCAGGTAGGCTATTTTTCATCTTGTTTTAGGAAAAAGTGAGTTGGAAAAAGCAAAGAAAATCTTCTGAACATAGGCTCACCTGATTATAGTGCTACTGATTTACTTATAATGCTATTAGTAATAAGATTCCAAAGGTTTACAGTAGTGGACTCTTCTCTTTCACCCAAGCTCTCAGAAAACCACCACCACCACCACAAACAGTAAGATAATAAACTTAGAAAAAATAATGGGGTTGAGGAAAGGTGAATGTGACAGTTTAAAGTTTATCGTTTTTGCAAGTTTGTAGTTGGTATAATAATTCAACTTAGTCTTAATCTCCTAGTTAGTCCTAGATGCTGACCTGTTCTTTCATGTCTCCATCATTTAATTCCACAATCCCACCATAAACCATTTTTAAATGTTGTCTATCTGGGGATATCTAAATCTGAAGATCACAACTTTTTATCATTATTTTGTTGCACTATAAAGTACTTTCACCTTCTAATCATATTTAAAACACAGACCATCTCTTTTTTGAAATAAAGGCATACAAGTGATTCAATCAATGTCTGCTTCCCAATGTTAGTAGTGTGCGATGACTTCTACCAGGATAGTGACAGTGGGGAGGGAGGAATATGGCTTTGAGAGATACTTAAGAAACAGAATTGTAGGAAATTGAGAATCAATGGTGAAAAGTAAGGGAAAATGAATAATTAAAGATGATGGGTCAGGTTTAAAGCCAGGTTTTCTGTTGAAAATTTCTTCTCCATGAATTCTTCCCCTTACAGATTTGGAGAAGGTGGAGACATTACTCCTGTAACAGAAAAAACAAGAAGAAGGAAAATATGGAGGGCACAAAAATGAAGTTTCTGTTTGACAAATAAAATCTACAAGATCTTCAGTATCACAATATAAAGAAAAAAAATCCCATATTTAAACTAGTATCTTACAATTTGGCAATACAAAATTCAGAAGTGATGGAAATGAAAGTTAAATAGGTCTACTTAAATTTTATCATCCAGATGTAATTATCTTGATCATTTCAATACTGAATGTTCTGGAATTCTTCCTGTCCTCCCCTTCCTTCCTAATTGCACATATAACATCTTGGTTATTATAAATTATGTCCAGATTAGCAGAATCAATAATTTTGAGGAAAGAGGGAATGCTAACCTCATCATTCTGACACATTTAAGAAGTAGCCCTGACAATACATGCAATTCTGGCTCCAAGGGCAGGCTTTGTGGAAAGACTAACGTACAACTATCTCACTGGGGGTGGGCGGGGAGAAGAGTACCATATACAAAAGACTCATTTGATTTGAGAGCATTGTTTTCTACTGCCTCAAGGGAAAGTATTGCTGCTGCTTTGGTGAAAAAGAATCCCTCTTAGGAAATGCCACCAATTGAACAAAATGAACAATACCATACACTGGATTATGTACATTTTTAGTACTTCCCATGGGATCAGCTCACATTCGATGTACCTTGAAGCATTATCCCAATTTTATTCTTCCAATTTTAAGGATTTCCCATGCCATACTGTGGATAGTACCCCACAATTTAGTAGAATATACAGGGGGGCTCAGAGATAAAAAAGGAGTAGGAATTAAGAAATTAT
The DNA here is from genome assembly GCF_041146395.1 of Eulemur rufifrons. NCBI lineage: Eukaryota > Metazoa > Chordata > Mammalia > Primates > Lemuridae > Eulemur > Eulemur rufifrons. The sequence goes on from NC_090984.1 coordinate 52,531,504, forward strand.
TCCTTTATAAAATTACTCCAGCTTAAAATAAATAGAATTTGATTTTAACAGAATATGTTTATTCTACAAAGTACATCTGTAACCCTTGTAACAGAAAGGCAAAACTGCATCAGGAACAAAAACATGAGCTTTGGAGTCAGAATTTGGTTCAGATTCTGGTGCCTTTTAAGTGATCTTGGAAATTTTTAACTTCTTAAAGCCTAAATATCTTCCTTAGTAAAATGAGGAGGATGGTACTTATATTACAGGATTGAGGATTAAAAGTGATTACATACAAAATACACTACATAACAAAAAGTGATAAAACACCATTTAAACTATGATTTTGTTAGACTTTTATTATGAATGTATTTTTTTGAACCATCATTTCAGATCTTGCTAAAACTGCAAAACTTAGTTCAGTTAACTTTAAAGGAATTGACTATAGCTTTCATACTACTGATTTTTTTTTCTTTAAGGAGCACTGTGTGCATAGCATTATATTGATGGCCAAGCAGGAACCCTAGTTTCAATTTCTGATGTAAAAACTATTCTACTAATTTGTGGGTATTAACCTGATGGGAAGAATATAAAGCAACTTTCTGAAAACCTGTAAATAAGTACATAAGACTGTATTTCATAATTCACGGTAAAGGCATAGTTACGTCTTGGTTTTTCAAATAAACACAACTATAATGTAGTAATCCAAGTTATTCTGGTATTGAGATACACTCTGATTTTTAATTAGAGTACTATCCTAACAGTTTTTCATTTAGGTTATTATTTTTGTTTATACTGCAAGTTAAGTGGCAGTGTGAAACTGACTAGAATAAAAAAAATCAGTAGTAGTCTTGGGTTAAGCATTTGCCACATATTAATCAAAGTGTTTAATCCCAATTTAGTTGCAACATGTTACCAAACCAATAATGTATTAGGTAAAAGACTAAAAAAAAATCTGAATACAATCAAAGATGAATAAATAAGTCATTAATATGAACTGTACATAAACTTGTAGTTAAAAAATATACCTTTAAAGAAAGGAACAAAAATTATGATCAAAAGCTTCTATTTTTTATGACTTTCTCCTTCAGTAAGTATGTCTTATGTGATAACTTGATATGCTCTAGAAGAGTAAGAAAAAGTCCTTTTATATTTCATGATAGGTTTAATCAGGTAATTCTGGGGTGGGGGAAACCATTAAAACAAATTCTTATGATATCATCTGATATGTCCAATTACATGGGTATGATGTAACAAAAATGATTACAAATTTATATATGCATATTTACATTATGTACTCAAAACTATCAAGCTAGTTAACTATATCTGAGGAGATACATTATGACATGATTTAAACAGTTTTTCGTTGCTTATTAGAAAGAATGCAGTCAAGCTTTTAATGGAAATATACAAGTGAGGCACTTTTGAGATCAGGAATAGAAAGCAAATGACACTACACATTGGAAATGTTCACAAAAATCTATGTGTATTTTTCATACAAAGGCTTTTCAACTAGATTATTCTTGAAAAATTTCAAAACTAACAATTTATGCAATTTAAGAAGCTTTCAGGAACAATGGCTAACATTTATCAGTGTACCAAAGCATATGAAAGTTTTGTAACCACCTGGCTGCTAGGCAAACAGTACCTTAATACCTTAAAGCCCTTTTGTTTTGTTTTTGGTTTATATTAATTACCTCAGGTTGTGTTTCTTTTCTTAAACATTCTTTTTTTTTTTTAATGTTTGACTCACTGTGAAACACCTTGTGGTGCTATTATTATCATGATTTATACTCTAATTTTTTTAGTGCAACAATAATCTAAGTTTCTAGTGCTTTCTCTTTTAGAAATGTGATCACAGAGACCAAATCAAGAATGGGAATACTATTTAGCAAAGAATCTGTGTTTTTCAGGTAACTAAAGTTTTCTAACTTTCATGTAGAAAAATGCTGCACTTGCTTAATGCACCTTTGGGCTACAACTAAAAACCCAATCTTAAACACATATTTCCAAGTGTAATCACAAAACCTAAAGTAAATTTCAACAAAACAAATATCCTTAAAGTTCTTTACATTGCCCATCTAGAAGTATATGTTTCCTGTACTCTGTAGACTTACATGGATATTAAGAAACATCTCTGTGCCATTTAATTAAGGGAGAAGGGGAGAGGAAAAAGAAAAAAGCCAGACTTACCCAAGATATCAGATGGCACTATACACATGAATTGAAAGTGCATTTGTATTATTTCAAAAGCTCATTTTAGGCACTGCTGAACAACCAATGAAAATAGGTAGTTTCGAGTCTTTCCCTTTAAATTTTATCCCCTGCCCCATCATTATCTCAGAAACATACATACACTCTCTCTGAAATTCAAAATGAAATACAGGTGATTATGGTTTTTGTTTGTTTGTTTGTTTTGTTTTTAATTCTCCCTGACTGGCAATGGGAGGAAAAAATAAGAATACCATTTTGGTAATGGCTTTTCAGAGTTAAAGGAACTGGTTCTATAAATGTCTCAGCACATTCATTAAGACTGATTGCCAGTCCCAAATATCAATAAATATTTTAAAATAGGATATGTAAGACAAAAGTGCTTAAAATCTTTCAATCATCCAGCAAGACACATTAGGGAAAAGAATCATTTTAAAGTTCCTTTGAGATACTTCTTACTCCTGGTTTCCCTGGTAGGAGGTGGCCACCACTCAAATAGCCCTTTAGTGGTAGTGATGATTTCTGCCAGATCCCTATTGCCATCTCCTGTCTCTGGTCTGGAAATCATCCAGTAGGTGGTGCTGAAGCGCCACATCGCATATTTCTTCAGAAATCAAATAATTCCTCTTTTCAAGACAGAAGAAATATCATTTAAGAATTATCAACTCTGAACAAAACAAGCTCATCAGACCAAAGTTTTTCCCCTTATGCCATCTAGATGATTTCATTTTCAATATTTACTACTACTTAAGCAGTTTTGTTGAGCCATTTGCTTATACTAAGATTAAAAACAAAGACAAGTTTTAGAGGAAAAGCCAACTGGCAGGCAGTGCCAAATCTGTAGAGAGAACGAGAAAATCTTCCTGAATGTACCTATACACATGTTTAAAAATCAGAGATTTAAACTACCCATTTGTTTTCACATAGGAATTCTAATTCACTCAAGAGAAAATTTCCACACAGGGATTCAGGTAACAGTATATCACCAGTTAGTCTTCTAGACTGATTTAGAAACTGTGTTTTAACTATAAAGATCCAAGGTAAAATAAAAACCATTTCATCACCATAGTTTTTAATGAAGAAACTTGTTTAAAATTGTAAAGGAAAAAATGGGAATGGGACGGCAAATTCTTAGCAGCAAAGTGGTTAAACAAATTGAAAATATTAATGCACAAACATTAAAATATTAAAGCATATATGTCGCATATAAAATACAGTACAGAACCAGGAGTTGCACTATACTGATTAGTGCTTAACAGAAGAAATGATTAAATTTGTTCTTCCCAGAAGTATATACACAGTTCACTTCCACAGCATTTTCCTATATAGCCAGCAAGTTATTTTCTTCAGTTATTCACACCTTGCTCAAACCTGAATTATAAACTCAGCACTTACAAATATGAAAATTTATTCACAAGGAAAACCAATATTTCCATTTCACCAATAAAAATTAATTTTGAAAGTTAACAGTCTATTCTAGGAAACCAAGTTTAGCTGAAAACTTCAGGGATGAAGATCATCTGGTGTAGCAGCATTCAAATATACAAACAGTAAAAATAAGACTTAAAATCGCTGCTACAATGTCATGTTGTGGATTTAGTTCATCCAATTGATTTTTAGTACAAAACTAGAAATACCCTCTTCTTCATAACATCTATAGTTATCAATATATTTTTCTTCTTTTCAATGTGAAATAATACTTCAAGATGATCTATATACACAATGTTGTCAGTTCAAGCTGTCATATAAATATAAATGCTTTCTTAAAAAAAGTATTTTACAGACAGATAGTGTTATATACATTGTTCAGTTTGATATGGGGCAAAAGAAGAAAGGTAACACAGGCTTCAGTGTGATATACAAAAAGAATGATACATAAATGACATTTAAAACCTGCATAGAAAATGAGCTTCCAATGGTAGTGTGATTTTAATTTTTATCACCTCTGAAACGTCAACTTCAAGCCATTAAAAAAAAAAAAAAAAGGCACACTTCTCAACTTTATCCCTCTAAGGGAATGTTATTAAAGAACCCTTTCCTTGGTTAGAGTTTTAATGTAACACTTAAAAAAAAAATGACCTCAAGGTACTTAAACAGTTTGTTGGAACATTTATCCAACTACTTTGTAAATTAAACATCCAGTAATATAATGCTCTGCAAAAGAAATAAATTTATATGTACAAGATATTTCATTCACAATGTTGGATTAAATACTTTCCTGGGATAGTTTAGCACACATTTTAACATAAAATAATTTTGCTTTTGGCCAGTTTAAATAAAAATAAAATGCAACTGAGAAAAGCTATCATTGTTATGTAAATAATAAGCACTGAGGATTAACTTAAAAAAATTAGTAACACAGCTGAACATATTCTGAGTTAGCATAATAAATGGAGATCTCATGAGGAAACTTTTATAATAACTATCCAGTTACACTTTTTGCCTTGTAAAACATTTGTAAATGCAGTATGATTTTTTGAAGGAGGAAACTCTGAAAGAAAACAACTTGCTGGTTGAATACCACAAAAAAACAAATAACTAAAAAAACCTCACTTTTTTCTATGTTTACTCAGTCTCTTTTTATATAAAAATAAGTGTTACGTTCCCATCAGAACATTAGACAATTACATCTGTGCTTTAAAAAAAGTTGGTCACTCAAGGCTATTAGAATATTTTTAAGGACTTTAGATTACCATAATGTACAGATATAACTCAATATAAATTGTAGCCAAAGAGAAATGAGGATGAAAATATCAAATCATTCACATGGAATAAAAACGTTAACTAGATGAGTTAAATATTCAAAATATATGGAATGTGACAGTAGATAGATGTATATCTACTTCAGAACTAGGAAGGGGAAGAAAAGTTTAATATGTAATAATTCGTACCTTACATTTAGTTAAATATAAACATTTGTTATTTATACATAAAACTGCTTTCAAAAAACAACTAATAAATGATTTAGTTGCACTTGTTTTACTTCTTATAATTTCCAAGTGTTAACTTTTCTTAGATTGAAATCAACTGTCCCCTAGTGCACTTTTTAGTTCATGTCCTAATAAATTCAAACCTTTAAAAGTCCCATCACCTAATGCATAAATATACAAAAATGCCAAAAAATTAATCCCTTTTAGTTGGATCATATTTTATGCTGACTTTTTATAGCCAATAACCAGAAATGGTTTCCCTCTGCAAATACTACAACCTGTAACAAAACATGCCATGCACTCAAGGGAAAAAGTTAGGCATGGCTAGCATTTGTGAAATGCCAAGAACTGACGAATTCTGCTTCCTCCACGTGTGGCCCCAATGATACCAGGCAAGATTCCATATTGCTTGCCAAAAGCTTCCACAAATCCAAGTTAGCTAATTCCTGGAAACAAAGATTTTAAGCTCATTTTGGCCCTGGACCATTTCATCCAGCAGCTTTATGTTTCCCACCACAGCAACCACACGCCTCGCCACAGCGATGGCACATTCTCAAAGGGACGTAGCAGCACATACATGGTACAATGAAAGACAAAGCTACCAGGGCTAACCATCGTAAGCAGAATTTGTCATCGCTAGTGTCACATGAACAGGGATCAGAAAAATCTCCCTCTGAGTCTGACATACAATGATACAACATGCTCTCTGCACAGAGCATGCAACTAACTTGATATATGCATCTTTTAATAGGGTCTGGAGCATCCTGACATTTTCCCCTGCCATTTTCTTCATGATTAAACCTCTCCTGGCAGTAAACGCAGCGAGAACGTTCACCATCCTCTTTTCTTCGTTTTGACTTCTTAAATTTTAATGAGGAAGGTTGTGTCTTAAATACCACAGAGTCTTTGAGTGAACTTAACTTAGTCTCATCCCCACAAGAGTACAGATAGTCTGATTTTTTACTGTCTGGTTTAGGAAAGTGAATATTGGAGTCAGTATCATCTCTCTCCAAGTCATTTTTCCACATGTCAGGATGTCTGTAGTCTGCATAACGACGTATTAAGATATCTCGAGGGTTTATTCTGACAATCTCATCCTCATCTTGAAAGCTGACATGTCTGATTGATTTCAAAGGGACCTAAGGAAAGAAATGAAAACTGCAATAAAGACTATGATGGTTAATTTTGTGTATCACCTTGGTGGGCCACAGTGCCCAGACATTTGTTCAAATATTATTTTGGATGTTTCTGTGATGTGTTTTTTTGGATAAGATCAACATTAAAACTGGTGGACTATGGGCGAAGCACAGTACATTCCATGATGTGGGTGGACCTCAGCCAATCAATCAGGTGAAGGCCTTAATAGAACAAAGAAAGACTGATCTCCCCCCGAGCAAGAAGGAATTCTGCTAGCAGGCTGCCTTTGGACTCTGATGGCAACTCTTTCCTGGGTCTCCAGCCAGCCTACGCTGCAGATTTTGGATTTGTATCTCCACTATCACAGGAGCCAATTTCTTAAAATATTGTAAAACTATCTATCTTACCTATCTACATATGCTGTTGGTTCTGTTTCTCTGGAGAGCCTTGACAAATACAAATTTTGTTGCCAAGAAGTGGGTTGCCACTGCAACAAATATCTAAAAATGTGGAAGTGGCTTAGGAATTGGGAGAGCTTTGAGATGCACGTTAGAATGAGCCTTGAGGAGACTGTTGGTAGAAATTTGAACTTTAAAGGTGCTTGTGGTGCAGTCTCAGATGGAAATAAGGAACGTGTATTGGACACAGGAAGAAAGGCGATCCTTGTTATAAAGTGGTAAAGAACTTGGCTAAGTTTGTACCCCCATGACGATAAGCTGAAAAAAAAAAAAGAACTTGGCTAAGTTGTGTTCTAGTGCTTTTTGGAAGGTAGAACTTGTGAGTGATGAACCTGGATATTTAGCAGAGATTTCTAAGCAAAGTGTTGAACTGTAGCCTACTTTCTCCTTGCTGCCTACAGTAAAATGTGAAAGGAGAGAGAAAAATTGAAGAAGGAATTGTTAAGCAAAAGGAACCAAACTTAAAAGATTTGGAAAATTCTCAGTCTACACAAATTGAAAAAAAATGTTCTAGAGCAGTGGTCCTCGATCTTTTTGGCACCAAGTACCAGTTTCATGGAAGACGATTTTTCCACAGATGGTGGTGGGGTGAAGGTGGGAGGTAGAGCTCACTGAGTGAGCCATGGCAAGCAGCTATAAATACAGATGAAACTTTGCTCGCTCACCTGCCACTCACCTCCTGTTGTATGTGTGACCTGGTTTCTAAGTTTCACGGAAGACAATTTTTCCACAGGTGGAGGGGCGGGGAGGCACAGCTTCGCAGCCCAGTTCGTAACAGGCCAGGGACTGCTGGTACTGGTCTATAGCACTAGGGGTTGCGGACCTCAGTACTAAAGAGAACACCTAGGTGTAGCTGGACAACCATATGATAAAGTGAAATGCTGCCAACTGGGACTGAAGGAGACAGAGGAAGGACAAAATGAAAGAAGGGCCGTCAGACTTCTGGAATTCTACAGGATAGGCCAAGGAAGCTATGTGGATGTGAACACATGTTATCCTGCAGAAAAAGGGAAGAATGACCTGAAGGCAGGCTGTCTCCTCAGTTCCAAAGAGTGGGGCCAACTCCTCAGTTTCAGTGGGCCAGAGCCTCAGGGGTGATGCTGACACTTACGGCTGAGGGACTGGGGCTACCATTCCAGTGGGCCCAGAGGACAAAGCATTAAGCCAAAGAGGATTATTTGTAATCCTAAAATCTTAAAGGCTTAAAATCTAATGCAATTTTCTTTTAGGTTTTGAAATTGTTTGGGACTCATGACACCTTTCTTCATTTAAATTTCTCACTTTTGAAAGCCTTTCCTACCACTGTATTTTGTAACCAATAACTTGTCTGGTTTCATATGTTCACAGCTAGGGAAAAAATTTTGCCTCAAGTTGAATTGTACCCTAAGTCCCACCCATACTTGATTGAGAGATGATATTTAGATGAGATTTGGGATTTAAACGATGATGAAGTAGGGTAAGACTCTGGGGCTGCTGGGATGATGGTGAAATGTATTTTGCATGTGAGAAGGGCAGGAATTTTGCGGCCAGAGGGCAGAATGTTATGGGCTAAATTGGGTCCTCTTCAAATTCATATGTTGAGGCCTAACCTCCAGCACCTCAGAATGTGACTGTATTTGGAGAGAGGGCCCTAAAAGAGATGACTAATGTGGCCCTTAGGGTAGACCTTAATCCAACCCGGCTGGTATCCTTGTAAGAGAAAATTTGGACACAGAGAGACACCAGGAATGTATGTGCAGAGCAAAGGCCATGTGAGGACACAGTGAGAAGGTGGCCATCTGCATGCCAAGTAGAAAGGCCCCAGAAGAATCCAAACCTGCTGATACCTTGGATCTTGAACTTCTAGCCTCCAAAACTATGAGAAAATAAATTTCTGTTCTTAAGCCACCCAATGTGTGGTACTTTGTTATGGGAGCCCTCACAAATTAATACAAGGACAGATATATTTATAGCTTGGTTATACAGAAAGTCTCTGAAAAATTACTCCTCCACCTCCCTTTTAATCCTTCTGAATAGATTGCCTCTTTGAGGCCAAGGAACAAAATTAAGTCTTTTGAAACTTTCCATCATCATAAAGGTGGGCTGCTAGTGGGCAAATTTGTATCTCTTAGTTCCTTACAGTGACTAGTCTACAAGTAAGCACCTGAACCAGGTTGGGGGCAAACTTCTTTCTATTCCTCAGATATCTGGAATTGGGGCTAAAAAATTCCAAGCCTGGGCTAAAAGCAGGATGATGGATGCAGTCCTTTAAATTAACAATATACAATTCCTTTCGGCTTTATGTGGTGAAAAATACAGCTGCGCAATCCCTCAGATTCAAATGAGAAGTTTGCATGGAGTTTAAGTAACAGGGTTTATAAGCATATATGCAGAAAATTTTTACAATGAAAAATTTTCTAGTATAATTCAACTATATAGAGAATAAGAAGGACTGGAAAACTTCACCTATATACTAATTAGTTATATACCATATCAGAAGATAAAGTAACATTACTTACCCTATTTTGGGACTTCAGGCTTCCACATTCCTTGGATAGTTGCCGCTGTACATATTCTATACTTCTGCTCTGAATATCTAGGCCTGGCTGACTGAATGTTATCTAAAATACAAACAATTTCTTACTTTTAGTGAAACCACATACAGTGGACATTCCAAAACTTCATAACCTCTTGGTAGTGAAGTTTTTCAAAATGGTCTTGATAAAAAGCATTGAATCACCCCCCACCTTAAAAAAAAAAATCAGGTCTTTTCTTACCCATTTAAACTTTAACAAGTAATACATAGCCAAAAGAGTAAAAATAACCCAAATATACATCAACTAACCAATCGATAAGCAAAGATCCACAGAGTGGATATTACTCAATCACAATAAGAAATAAAGTCCCAATACATGTCACAATAGTGGTTGCCAGCATCTGGCGGAGTAGAGGCACTGACTGCTAATTGGTATGGGGTTTTTTTGGTTGATAACAATGTTTTAGAAATGTTTCAATACTGGTGATGGTTGCACAATCTCATGAATATACTAAAAACCACCCAATTATACACTCCCTTTTATGGTATGTGGATTATATCTCAATTAAAAAAATCAAAGGGACATTTAGTGTCCTCATACATTTATTAGTTTTTTTAATTGCAAAGCTGATTTCAAAGCTAAATTATAGTTAAAATTTATCAGTTTAGTTTTTATTTTACAATGAAAAATTCAAATATACACAAAAGGAAAATAATATAATGAATCCCCACATGTTTATCATCTAGCTTCAACATTTTGACAATCTTGTTTTCTTCTTGATTATTTTTCTGGAGCATTTTGATCCAAATCTCACTGTTACAACTAAATAAAATAAAACTATAACCCTGAACATAAAAAGCAATATATGTACATGGCAAAAATTTCAAACTGTACAAAAGCACAGAAAGTAACAATCTTCATCCCAGAACTTCAGTCCCAGTTCTACAAGTTAACTATCATTAAAAAATTTTAGGCTGGGTGTGGTGGCTCACACCTGTAATCCTAGCACTTTGAGAGGCTGAGAGGACTGCTTGAGGTCAGGAATTGGAGATCAGCCCAAGCAAAAGCGAGACCCCATCTCTACAAAAAACAGAAAAAATTAGCCGGGCATGGTGGCACCTATCACTTTCAGAGGCTGAGGTGCGAGGATTGCTTGAGGCCAGGAGTTTGGAACCAGCCTGGGCAACAGGAGACCCCCTTTCTAAAAAATATTTAAAAATGAGCCAAGCATGGTGGTGTGTGCACCTGTAATCCCAGCTACTCAAGAGGTTGAGGCTGGAGGAACACTTGAGCCCAGGAATTCGAGATTACAGTGAGCTATGATCATACCACTGCACGCCAGCCTGGGTGACAGAGTGAGACCCTGTCTCTTAAAAACACACACACACACACACACACACACGAGCGTGCGTGTGCAAATATGTGGATCTTTAAAATGGGATGCTTTGTACTATGCCCTTGCTTTTTGCACTTAATGATACATTATGGATAGTTTTCTATGTTAACAGGTAGAATATGTAAGAATTAAGAAATTAATAGGAGAATAAATCCCTATGGATTAAATGGTCTGAGAAGGCTTCATAAAGGAAATGACATGTCACATAAACACAGAATGAGAGCTAAATATTTGGCTAAATCAAAAAAACAAACAAACAAAAAAACCCCAGAATAGCATTATGAAAAAGTAGAAAGAAAAAATTTTTTTCCTGATAGAATACAATAACCTCAATTATACATTAAATATATATTCTTGAGATCTTATTTAAAAAGTAAAAATGTTGACTTTTTCACGTATTATTCCAATTTTACTGCCCAGAAAAAAGACATACGCTACTTAAACAGATATACACTTTGGAAAAACTACCTGAGTCAATAGAATCTATAAGTATTAGTTTTCTCACACAATCCCTAAGTAAAAAAGACAAACGGACAATGTTGATCTTTTTATATTTACTAAACACAGATATTATAAGATACACCCAATTAATTACCACTTTTTAACACCCTGGGAATTTGGTGCTTTCGCTATAGTCTTTAGGAGAATTTATCAGCTGAAAAAGCCATACGAGATGTTTCTTAAAAGTTGGTCACAAATTAAATTTTAAAAGGATTCCACTTATGACAATACACAGAATGGTACAAAGGAATAATCCCATAAAAGATGCATATTTTGACAAAGAATACATGAAGTTTTATTGAGAAATATAGAAAAAGAGCTACATAAAGAGATACGTTATATTCATGAATAAGACTAAATTAACCCTTAAACTAATAAATAGATTCAATGCAATTCAAAGATAAACCACAAAAGAATTTTTTATCAAACTCAACAAGCTGATTAAGGGCAAACAGCGCCCCTCCATCCAAAAAAAAAAAGGAGCCAAGAGGAAAAACAAAGTTAGGGCACTTGCTCTACAGATCTAGGCCTTGTTACGGAGCTACAGTAATTCTATCGTAAAGAAGACAATATTGCACTAGTGCAAGGACAGACAAATAGACCAAGAGAGAAGAGAGACTCAAACATATAGAGAGGAATTTGTAAAAACAATATAAGGAGAAGAATGATAAATTCAATTGCAATACAATTTAGAATGTCTGTTTACCAAAATATCATAGAGTAAAAAACAATCACAAACTACGAGATACTGGCCACAAATAAAACTCAAAAAGGATCTCTACCTAGAATACACAGAGAAGTGACACTGAAAATTTTATTACTCAGTAATAAGAGCATGTAGTTAAAAACAATTTGTAAAGGAACAATCACAATTATTTCTACAATCTTCAAATTTTCAATATATATCCCTTGGTCATATGACACACATCAATCCTATAGTCGAATAGGTCCAAGAGCCTTTTGTAGCGTATCAACATCAAGAGCCCACTCTTACTCTAAGGAAACACATGTATGTGAATAAATGGGGACAAGAAAGTTTGTACTGGCAGTATGCCTAATAATGACAAAAACCTAAAAACAACTGAAACATCCACTGGTAGAAGAAAAAGAAACAAGTGGTAAACTATCAAGAAAAGCATGAGAATGCTAAACAAATAAAATTCAAGGTAATGGTTACCTCTGGGATGAAGGAAAGGGGATAGATAAGGGGTATTTTTTTTAAAGTTTTTGGTGGTTTCTCAAGTGTTCAGTGTATATATTCCTTTCTATGTATCAAATATGACATATATCTTTGATCATGAGTTTACTGATACATGCTGCCTTATTTGTCTACAGTGAAATGACCTCCAGGAACTTGAAACTAAGAGAAATTGAGAATAAGAGCTATAATGCCTTCCAGGCTTAAAAAACTTAACTAAAACCTGAGTGTATTAGCATTTTGAAACACCGTACCTATCCATCCAAAGGATTTAAATTGCACATGGAGACATTAAAATGAGTCAAAGACAAACATTGACAATGCCTGTTAAGCATTACAGGAGAGAAAAACCTAAGCTAGCATTTAAGTGGCAATTCTCCATGGGTGTCTCATTTCTGCAGATCTAGTAAAAACAACCACTGTCTTCTATTTCAGACTATTTTTTCTTTTCAAGGATGTTTGTATATAGGATGTTATGGTCTATACGTTTGTTGTCTTACTCTGGATTTGATTCATTATAAATTCTACTCTCCTGGTTTTGCTTTTTTTGTTGTTTATTTTGCTTGGTGAAGGGCAGGTAGTTTTAATGTCCTTGTTTAATACATCATCTAATTTTTACACACAAAAATAACATGATGAAAAATATTCTCACCTGATTAGCTTGGCTTTGCATGTAGACTCTTCTGGCATTCAGATCTTCAAAGGGAGAAGGTCTTACATTTGAGCTCCTATAAGGCTCGCTGGTAACAACCGTCTCTTGTTGGAAAAGGTGATCCTTCACTAGAGAACTGGAAGTATCCTCTTCAGTGGCCTAATGGGAACAACCCTCAACTCATTAGTTGCCAGAATAAACACAATGGGCTTTCTTAATGAAAACAACTTGAAGATTTGAAAGGCTAACCACGCCATACCAAACAGATATCTAGTAACCTTTTAACTATAATAAAAGGTTGTATGTACATAGAAAATGAACAAGTTATTAAGAACAAAGTACAAATCAGTAACTCTAATTTTAGTAGCCTACACACTTGTTGAAAAAATGAATGAATAAATTATTCTGAACTTGCTGATTACTTAGAAGGATTTAAATTATGTACAAGAGACTTAGGTATATAATCAGTGATAGTCACTAAAGATATGCTTTTAAAATGTCATAAACAATAATTTCTATGAAATAAACGTAAAAGAAATGAAATTTAGTATACTACAAAACAGAAAGTCTTGGAAGGGTTTCATTTCATTTTGTGTTTTTAAAGAAATAGGATAACTATTTGCTATTTCTTTCCCCATTTTTGTACATTTACTTGAGAAGAAATGTTGACAGCCAAGTAAAAATGGCTAAAATACTTTCACTAAAATAATTCAGAGTAATCACTATGGGGCTAACAAATTTAGATCTTTATAAGTTTTCTTTTTTTTTTAACTAAAAAAAGATTTTAAAAATTTTGTTGGTGCTGTTTCCAAAATTAACCAATAAAATTTATAAAATGACTAAGGTATTTTAAATTTATAAACACAAGTTCTAGTTTTTGCTCTGGAATAAAAAATAGCCTTTGCCATTTAATTTCTTTAGCATTCAGTTTTCTCAATTACAAAATAATTATAATACTTATGCTGTTTTATGACACTGGATTATCATAAGAATCTAGTGAGATAATAATATAAGTGAATACATTCTGAAAACTAAAAGCTGTTATGGTATCAGGGGAGTAGAGAAACTTTTAAGACTTTTAAAAGGAATGAGAATCTACTGTAACTTAAAACTATGTCAAAACCAATCATTATTTTTTCCTAATTTTCATAACAGTTGTCCTAATCTGTTGTGACAGGTAATGCTAAAATTAAGGAGTTGACTAAATATTTCAAAATAAATAATTAAAATTGGGAAGAGTAAAAAAATTCAAGAAATAGATTTATCTGTTCCATAGATTTTTTATAATAAATGACTCAAGTAATTGTCATAAATCATAAGTAAACTAAATAGAAGAAAACATTAGGGGAAAAAAAAAAGGTTGAGAAAAATGGCCTAAGAATTTTGTCTCATCCAATTAGGAAATAAAAGGTAGGAAATTCACTTCTCTGAATCACAGTTTTTAATTATAAATTGGATATAGTATCTGTATCAACAATCTTCGGGTTAATTGGAATGCTCAAGAGATTAAAAACTATAAACAATGGGCAACGTATGTAACATGAACTTATGTACCCCCATAATAAGCTGGAAAAAAAAAAAACAAAACCCAAACTATAAACAAGCGTGAATTATAGTAGTATCAGTGGTAATTATAAAGTAATTATGATTTTAATGGTGACAATTTTTTTGAATTGGATTGTCTTTTACCAAATTACAACCTAATTAAGAAGTCGTTTAAGAGTTATAAATTAAAATAAAGCTTACTTTAAAAAAAATCTGTATCTAAACAAACCCAGTGTTTTATATACTGACTTGGATTATTCTACTTATATTCTGTAAAATTAAACAATAACATATTTATATTAAGAATAAATACCTTTATTTATTTTTAAAGGTAAATATCCAAAGTGTATGTTGTTTCATTATTAAATAAAAATGTGTGTCATATTTGGGTAACAAATGGTTTTAAAATGTTTATCAAAATAGCAAGAATTAACCTATCAGCTAGGAATGGTTCATATCACACAGTGAATTTACAAGTACACACCTAAATGGGTCCTAGATAATAAAACTACTGAAGCATCATTCAGGTGTCTGATATGGCAAACAAAACAAAACACTAAAAATGCAAAGTATACATCTATAATAAGGCACATGTTATTCGTGAATTGTGAAAACTAACATTTCAGAGAATTCCAAACTAGAAAAATGTATTTTTCTACTATTTAATTATATGTCTTTCAGGAAAGTTAAAAACTTAGAGACATATTAGATTGACAAAGTTTTTTAAAAAGTAGTGATAAACACGCATGCTCATTCATTGACAATTTTACACACACAGGAATGTGGACCAACCATTTCTGAAAAGCAATTTTATTAAAATTTATCAAAAGCTTTTTAAAACTTTCACACATTTTGATCACTTCTTGAATTTATCAAAGAAAAAAAGTACTAAAATGGAAGATGCTTTAGGCACAAAATATTTTTCTAAAAAAATTATTTTTAGTAGTAAAAAGGAAGAAATGACCTAAATATGCCATAGTAAGGGAACAGGTAAGCATATTATATGTCCACTAAATGGAATATCGTGTGGTCATTTGAAATTAGGTTTGTGAATCACATCAACTACGTGGGAACTGTTTAGTGTTAAAAAGTCAGTATATAAAATTTTATTTGCAGTATTATCATAGTCATAAAAAGATAAAAGTTTGAAGAAAATAAAATGAATTAACATTCCTTCTTATGGTATGAGTAATTTTCCAATTTTTAAGCTTGTTTACTTGTACATGATCGATTTATTTTAAAATCTAATTACTATATATATTAATACTTTACCCCTTATTTTTGATATATTACAGAATCATAATGTATTATTTTAAATTTTGTTGGAGGTGTAGTGTAACTCTTAATGAGACTAAACATTTATTTTTTTCAACTAATTCATATGTCCATGAATGAATATAATTATTGCTAGAATGATACAAGTTTAGCAACAATTCTACTCCTATTTTTTTCTTTTTTTGTTTTTAAGAGATGGGGTCTCACTATGTTGCTCAGGCTGTCCTTAAGCTCCTGGCTTCAAGTGATCCTCCTGTCTTAGGATCCAGAGTAGCTCAGACTAGAGGCACGTACCACCCAAATCATATTTTAAAATACAATACAGTCACTTTTTAGCTTAAATATATTTTTTCCTCTTCATCTGAAATAATGAACTGAGACATACTACACCCTTGCCCAAACCCCTCTGGACTCATGCAGAATATCTCTTTATGTCAATAAAATAATTTTCTAAACAAGCTAATCTTCCAAGTTTTTCAAATTAATTTCCTCTTCTCAATACCCACTATTCACTGATGCAAAGCAAGCCCTCATTATCTTTTTTTGCCTGTCTTATTTCAGTAAGTTTCTAAGTGATCTCCTTGTTTCCAGTCTTTATCCCTTCATTCCTCATGCAAATCTGCTGTTTTTTCTATTTAAAGCCCTTCTAAGGTTTCCAATTACCAAAGCTTTGTTGGGAGACTGGGCACATACTGAAGAGGACAGGGAAGAGAATCAGTATTGCCTGAAGAACCCTTGCATAAGATACATAATTTACACAGTCCATAGGAATGAGCCCCCTCTCTACTCTGGAAACACAAACTTACAAGATGAAGTTCAATTTTATTTCAGAAGAAAAAGAAATGGGCAATAAATATACGAAAATATGCTAAACTTCATTCAATGAAAAGCGTATCAAATATCATGCCATTATTATATAATAACTAGGAAAGATATAAAAAAATAGGCAATTAATAACACTCAATGTTAGCAAGGGTGTGGAGAAATAGGAATAATTTTTGCTCTGCTGGTAAGAAAGCAATTTGACAATGTCTCTGGAAAAAAAATCCATACCTTTTGACCTAGCAATTCTACGAACTGACTGTATATATAGACTCTCTCTCTCTCTTTCTCTCTCACAGTAGCACTATTTTTAACAAAAAAAGAGAAAACAAGAAAAAAAGTATCACTCCATCGGCAAGGGGATTGGTTAAAAATCATGACATATATGTGGTAGAATTCTATGTAGCTTTTAAAAAGATGTTTACAGTACTCACAAGATATTGTTAAGTGAAAATAGCTAGGTACAGAACAGTCAGTATAGCATGATCCCAGTAGTCAAACTGGCAGAAGGATGGATAGATTTATATTTGTATTTTTAAAATACCAGGAAGTATACACACCAAACCATTGATATAGTTCCAGGAAGTTGAGGCCAGAACCAGGGGACTCATGGGTTTTCTAAGGAAATATTTCATATATAAAGGTCTATATATGTAATGACACAAAGAATAAAACAAATGTATGCACTTGTCACTCAACTTAAGAAAAGTGAATATAACCAATACAACTAATAACTGTTTCTCCATATTAGCAGCCACTACCATCTAGATACCCAGCAGGTAAACACTATCCTGAAGTCACTTTTTTCCCCATCTTCTTAGTCTTCTTTAGTTTTGCCACACAAGTATCATCCCTAAACAATATTTAGCTATAGAGCTTTTTTTTTTTTTACTAATATCATGGTACATAGGACAGATTTGTTTTTGTTCAGTTTTTTCACTGAAGTTCATTCATGTTGACATGTATAGCAATATTTCAGTCATTTTCACCTCTGTGTAGCAATGGTAGCTAAAATATATTGAACATTTTCTATGTATCAGGTATCGTCCCAAACACTTTGCCTGGGTTAACTCATTTAGTACCCACAACAATCCTTTGAGGTAGATAGTACTACTATCTTTGTACTCCATATGAAGAAACTAAAGCTCAGAGGGATTAAGTAACTTGCCTAAAATTAAAGTTACTCAGTGGAAGAGCTAGGATAAAAATACTACAATTTATCCATTTATTCTCTATGGATGATCAGGTTGTTTTAACTTTTTGCTATTTCAAAAAATGTTGCTATGAACAATACTGTACAGGCTTCATGGTACTTATGTACAAGGGTTTCTCTGGTACATATTCAAGTGTAAAAATGCTGGGTTATGGGATATACATATGTTCCCATTTACATAATGATTTTCCAAGGTGGTTTTAACAATTCACATATCCACAAACAATATTCCACACTCTTACCAAGAGTAGGCATTTTCATATTCACTCTTACATGTGTATATGCTATTAATTTCTAAGATAATGGATGTCTTACTAAAAATTACATAGCTTCCCATAGGTGAACAAGAAAGTCTGAGAATTAAAAACTAACAAATGAATGCATAGTCTGTTACTTTAAAAGAGAAAAAAGGGCAATATACTTTGAAACTATGGCTCATTCTCTTTCATTCTCATCTTTTTCTTTCAAAAATACTGATGAGCTTGTTTCTCTGTTACCATCTGACATTTCATACTTCTGATTTTTTGGTACCTGTTACTTCCTCTACCCATAATTGCTTTCTTCGAATTTTCCACTAAAAAACTTGCTTTATGCTTAACCTCAGCCACAAACTCAAAAAGCTTTTGTTGATCCACTCCCACACTAATTACTCCCTCCTTTGAATTTCCTTAAAAATACATATATCTATCTCCCTATAGTCTAAGTATTCTTTTATTTTTATTTTTCCCATGAACCAGTCCTACAGTCTGAATGTTTGTGTCCCCTCAAAATGCATATGTGGAAACTTAATCACCAATGATGGTATTAGGCAGTGGGGCTGTGAGCAGATTATGAATGTGGAGCCTTCATAAATGTGATTAGTCCCCTTATAAAAGAGGCCCCAGAGATATGTCTTGTCCTTTCTGCCATGTGGGGAACAGCCAGAAGGTGCTATTTATGAACTTGAAAACGGGCTCTCATCAGACACTGAATCTGCTGGTGCCTTGACTGTTGACTGTGAGAAATAAATATGCTGTTTATAAGCTACCCAGTCTATGGCATTTTGTTATAGCAGCCACAGCAAACTAAGACAGCCTATAAGGAGGGACTCTGCCAATGTTGTATGCCTAGAGCTCAGAATTAACTATGCCTGGCACACACTAAGAACCCTATACATAGTCTGATATGCAAATATCCACAAATCAGATAACATTAATATGCACCTAAGGAGTAAATGTGGTATAATAGAAAACTATGTAGAAAGAGAGCTCCTTAAACAACAAATCTTCACAGAAAAATTACCTTTTAGTAACTGTTCAAAGTTCAAACTACACAAAAAATAAAAATTATTCCAAAATCCCACCCCAATGGAATAGCCCCTATTACTATTTGACAAGTATCATTTCCAACTTTCTAATGCATGCATATGTTTACATATTATATATAATTTGATTCCATTTATATTATAAAATCTATCCATACAGTGTTTTGTTCATTTCATAACATTCTATGGACCTTTTCCTACATCATTATATAAGGATTTACCCCTGAAATGGCTGCAAAAAAGCCTAGTGTTTGCATATATATTACTTAGCCAATATTCTAATTATGGGCATATTTAGATTGTTTCCAAATATTTGTTATATACATTGCAATGAATCTCCTTATACATACATCTTGGTGCACTTGTAATATTACTTCCCTAAGATTAATTCCCATAAATGGAGTTGTTGAATAAAGCACACACATATATATATATATATATACTCAATTATATTAAAAAAGCTACCCTCTGGCAAACTTACGTATCAACTAAAAACCCCTTAGTAATTTATGACACAGGGACCATTTCCTTACATCTCTGCTCACATTGGGCCTTATCACTTACCAATCTTTGCCAATCTAATAAGAAAAATATTTTATTTTCCAAAAAAATTATCCGCACCATTTCTACAATTAAAATTACAGGTCAAGTATACTTTACCCAAAATGCTTGGGACCACAGTGTTTCACATTTGTTCAGATTTTGGAACATTTATTTATACTTAGGTTCAACATCCCTAATCCAAAAATTCGGAATCTGAGCATTTCCCTTGAGTGACATGTTGGTGCTCAAAACGTTTCAGATTTTGGAGCATTTCTAATTAGGGGTGCTCTACCTTTAAGAATAGCCAAAACACTTTCTCAATTTTGATACAATTGAGCAAAAAGTGTTCAGGCTAAGTCAAATTTCTGTAATTTTTACTGGATTATAATCCTTGAAAAGTAACAATTACTCTGGAAACATGGACATAACTTAAAGTTAGAAGGTGGGAAATGCCAAGAATCTTCCACAAGAACAGAAAGTTTAATATAAGAAATGCACAAAGACTGTACATACATTAGCATGATCTCTAGGCTTAAAAAAACATCTCCGGCAGTTATATACATCCATATTCAATGCTTTCAGTATTGTTTGCTGGCATAGGCTCATCTGTATTTATCTACAAAGTAACCCATGCCAATAATTAATGCACAATGGAAGTCTGTTTTACTCTCAGCTGCTGGTATAATAATTATTATCCTATGATTGCTAAGAGATTGCTTAGCTTTTTCTTTTTCAGAGAGTACTATAGCAATTTTGCCCATGGAGGCAAAAGGATATGGGGCAAAGCAATAAAATAATTCCAGCTGTAGCTCTCAATCAGCACATAAGACCAGATGACAGCTCTAGAGAAAATAAAGACAGACTTTGCTTCTCCCTCCCTTTGCCTTCTACTATTAATTCTGAGACAGAGAAAATTTAATTTTGTTCTGTCATCCTTTTAAAATGTATAATTACCAATAAATAAATCAAGTGTGGAAAAAAGGGATACTGACATACTGCTCCAGAACTTCATTCTTAGAGTTATCACAAATTACAGGTTTGAAAAATGTGTGGCTACGTTATACCCAACTAAGAGAAGCTTTTAATAATTGTACTGTTGGCTTATTAAATGATAGAAGTAGTTAAAAATTTCCTTTGGTAAAGAACCCTTATATTTTAGCATTATATAAATTAAAAGACAATGTCAAGAGAATGAGAAGATAAGCCACTGACTGGGAGAAAATATTTGCAAAAGACATATCTAATAAACAACCACTTTCCAAAATACACAAAGAACTCTTAGAATTCAACAATAAGAAATTGAACAACCCAATTAAAACATAGGCCAAGACTTTAACAGACACCTCACCAAAGAAGATATACAGATGGCAAAGAAGTTTATGAAAAGATGTTCAATATCATATGAACTTAGAGAATTACAAATGAAAACAATGGACTACCACTACACAAGTATTAGAATGGTAAAACTCCAGAACAGTGACAGCACTAAATGCTGACTAGGATATAGAACAAAAGGAATTCTCATTCTTTGTTGGTGGCAATGCAAAATGGTACAGCCACTTCTGAAGACAGTTTTAGCAGTTTCTTACAAATCTAAACATACCCTTACCATACGATCCAGCAATAGTATTTCTTGTTATTACCCAAAGAAGTTGAAAACTTATGCCCACACAAAATATTTATAGAAACTTTATTTATACTTGCCAAAACTTGGAAGCAACCAAGATGTCCTTCAGTAGGTGAGTGGACAAATAAACTGTGATATATCCAGACAATAGGATATTATTCAGTTCTAAAAAGGACTGAATTATCAAGCCATGAAAAAACATGGAGGAAACTGAAATGCATGTTACTAAATAAAAGAAGCCAATCTGAAAAAGCTACATATTAGGTTTCCAACTATATGACATTCTGGAAAAGGCAAAACTATGGAGACAGTAAAAAGATTAATGATTACACTAGAGGTTGGGAGGAGGGAGAGATGAATAGGCTGAGCTCAGAGGATTTTTAAGGCAATGAAACTGCACTGACACTACAATGGTGTACACATGTCATTATACATTTGTCAAACTCATTTAATGCATACCACAAAGAATTAACCCTAAGGTAAACTATGGACTTTGGGTGATAATGATGTGTCTATGTAAGTTCATTGACTGTAACAAATATACCACTCTGTTGGGAAATGATGATAGTAGGGGAAGTTGTGCATGTGTAGTGATGGGGTATATGAGAACCCTCTGTATTTTCCACTCAATTTTGCCAGAAACATAAAACTACTCTAAAAAATAAAGTTTATTAATTTAAAAATTACATATATTAAAAATGCTACCAAAGCATCTATTCTTTTGGTATTTAAAATTATATGCATAAATTATGCCAACTTAGAAAGCACAGAAAAGGAGAAAAAAATTACTCATAATTCCTTAAGCCCAAAAAAATCATTAACATTTTGGTGTAGTGCTTCAGGTAGCAATTCATTTTAGATTTGGCCACAATTGCCTCCTATTTTGCTCATTAGATTTCTTTAGTTACTTTTGATTAGTTTAAGGATAAAAATAAACTAACCCTTGAGTTTTTAATTTTGTATTTGTCTATGAGCTTTGTCTGAAAACCTGAATAGCTTACAGTATTTTCTTTAAGAAGTTTGAACACAGTAATCTGTGATAAAACTGTAATAGAAGGAACATGAAAAATGTACCAAACACGATGCTCGGCAACAACAGAAAAGGAAAACAAGTACTCTATCTTGGCTTACTCAAGAACTAAACTGCCTTTCTAACAAAGAGTTATTAATAGTTTGGCTTAATGTGATATTAGGTTTTTAGAGATTGCTTACTGTCTGTAGATCTATTTTTGAGTTAATAAGTAGTAGTTACATAGTTCTGCTAACCATATAAATCTTCAAATAACCCTTTAAATGGTAAATCTATTTCTAGGATTTTTATCTTAAGGTCACACTCAAAGATGCAAACAAAAATTTATATAAAAGGCTGTGGGAAATTAAGTAAATGTTCAATCACATGTGAACGGTTAAACAAATTCTAGTACAGCTACACAATATAATGGCTAAGATCAAAGACTCTGAAGGTAGATTGGGCAGGTTCAAATTTTATGATTTATACTAACTACTTAAATTCCAACTAGGAACATCACCACCACCACCACTACAAACAAAAATCCCCTCAAAAATATAATCAAAATAGTGAAGAGATTTTACAGTGACTGCATTTTAAAATATGATCCCAATGGTGCTTTTAAAAGGAAGTATGCATTTGTATACAATATACAAGGAGAAAGAAAAACCTAGGCAGAAGCACCCAAAATACTGGTAGCAGTTATCTTTGGGTAGAGATGAATGATTTCTGATTTCTTCCTTTATAATTTTCTAAATATCCAAATACATGAAGATGTATTAGGCTGAAAGTGAAGAAAAAAATTAAATAATAAACAAAACATTTATTCAAAAAGCTATACAGAGGGTTTTTTGCTCCCTTATTGGATAATAAATAAAACTCAATCTAAAATATATCAGGGCTTCCAGTCTGAGTGACAGAGAGAGAATCTGTCTCTAAAAATACATACACAGACACACATTGATTCATTCATTTATTTCAGGGCTTTTGGAACTTAATTGTAGGATAGTGCTAGAGAGAACTGTGATAGTATTATAAAATACTTTTTACTAGCTAAATAAAGCCAATCCATTAACTTAGTTTTCAGATACAGAGTCTTGTTAAAATATTACCACCTTCGAAAATCAGTACCTGAACAATTTATAGTCCCCCTGCCTAAGCAAAACTACTTTAGATAATAAATGTAAATCACAGTCTCTTAATCATTTTAGCTCAGAAGTGACATTATCTACTCCTCAAAAAGATAAAATTAGTCAATGGCCAAGGGAGAAAACATGACAACTTTTCACTTCAGATCAGTCAGGCCTCCTCATATTCCTTCTGCCCAAAAGCATGATATCTACGATCTTTTCCTCCTTTAACCCCACACCTGTTGTGAGGTGAGTTTTGTTATTAATTCAGCATTTCTGAATAAGAGTTGTATATGTTATAACTGACAACTCTGGCTTAACAACACTAAGGATGATCTTAAAATGAGCATAAGCTAGCATTAAAAAACCCCCCCACAAAACCTTAACTGCCTCAATAAAATTGTCAAAACAAAAACAAAAACAAATGAAAAGGACATTCATACCTTAATATTGGTTAGGTTTTATTTTTTTATAAAAAAATCCTAATTATTAAGATTTTTCCTCAAAAACCTTTCTTGAATACCGAGTATGTGATCAGAGCTATTAATACATCAAGGATAAAAGATGACCAAGATAGGATTTTAAATTCAAATGATGAAACTCTTCAAAGACAGATATGAAATATACAGGTAAACTTCTTTCTGTTGACTTAATGATGACTGACGAAGACAATGAATTGCTGAAAATACAAAGATGCCCACTAACAAATAACCAAACGTCTAACAGAGTTATTGGCATAGAATAGGTACTC
This sequence comes from Eulemur rufifrons, assembly GCF_041146395.1. Lineage (NCBI taxonomy): Eukaryota > Metazoa > Chordata > Mammalia > Primates > Lemuridae > Eulemur > Eulemur rufifrons. The sequence goes on from NC_090984.1 coordinate 52,555,700, forward strand.
AAATATTTGTTGAATGAATTAATGGGTATTCAAAACAGAGAAAATTTCCAATGATATATAGTGCCTTCAAGACATTTATGATCTAAATATAACATAATTATTACTTCCTCTGGGTTAAAAAAAAAAAATTAGATAATCGGTTATTCTTTTAAACTATATTAGTCGTCTTTGCAAATGATCACCAAAAAAGTAAACCTGATAGTAACCAATACCTTAAATCACAGTTGGATTGCATTCAAAACCTCAAAATGTTTATTTATGCCAAACCCATAAGGTGAATTATGAAACTTAATATGATGTATTTTATTATTAGTGAAGTGGCTAAATAAATTAAAATACTTTATAACTTCCCATCTATTCCAAAACAAGAATGACCTTTTAAAATTTTGGCACATCATGAAATAAATGGTATTAAGGCAAATTTAAGAGTTTTCCTTTGTGGTTGTCACTCCAGACATTGACTCTGAAAAATTTAGCTATTATTCTAATCATCTTAAGAAAAAGTTAAACCTCCCTTTGTGCTTGTGCATTAGTTATCTATTGCTGCATAAAAAAATTATCACAGAACTTAGCAGCTACAAGTAACAAACATTTATTTTTTCATAGTTTCTGTGAATCAGAAATTTGGGGGCAACTTAGCTGGGTGATTCTAGTTCATAGTCCCTTGTGAAGTTGCAGTCAAGATGTTAGCCATGACTATAGTTATCTGAAGGCTTGTTTAGTGCTGGAGGACTTGCTTCCAGGATAGTTCACTTCACATGGTTGTTTTAGAAGGCCCCAAGTCCTTGCCGGTTGTTGGCAGAAGGCCTCAGTTCCTCACATGAATTTCTTCATAGATTTGCTCAAATGTCCTTGCACATAGTAGCTGGCTTCTCTCAGAGTGAACCAAGAGAGAGAGCAAGATGGAAGCCACACATTGTCTTATGACCAACTCTCAGAAGTCACATTTCATTATTTTCATCTCATTCTATTTGCTAGAAGTGAGTCATTAAGTACAGCCCCACACTCAAGGAGAGGACAATTAGACTCCAGTGAAGTGAGGAGAATAAATGAATTTGTTTACATATTTTATTAAAACCACTACAGTTCACTCCTCTTTGGACACAAATTATTTACATTTTTTCTCATTATGCAAAATACACTCACTCCCTTCCAAGATTCTCCCAAAGTCTCATCCCTTTACGGTAATAGTTTCATATCTAAGATGTTGTAATCTAAAGGTCCACGTACAGATGAAACTTCTTGGGTGCAATTACTCAAGTGCAGGTCCTTGCATATAGTTCCTCTCAATCTGAAAATCTATTAACTAAAGAGACAAATTATCTGCCCAACACATACCTAAAAGACAATGGTAGGACAGGCAGAGGATAAATGCTATATGACCTTCCTGTTCAAAAGTGGAGAAAACGAGAGCAAGTCTGAAATCAAGGTGAGAACATTAGAAGCTCCTGGAGTATAACTTAGGACCTGGGAATAATTTTTCATGGCTCTTTGCTCTGCTATTTGAGATCTTTGTTCTAATTTCTGAGTCATCTTTCCATTTTCATGAAAGGTAGGCCACACTTGCCATCAGTATAGTGTTTTCACCCTGCATCTAGCCAGTAACATTCTGGAGATCCAAAGGGCCTCTCTTCAGTCCAAGTTGGTGGCATTTCTGCCAATATAATTCTTTGGAAAACTTTGTAGGTCTCTTGTGAATCTTACTGGAGTTCACTCCATTAGATATAAAGCACACTCACAAATCTCTCTGAGAGACACTCTTCTTAATCTTAAACTTCTGGTAAGGGATATGCCCTTAACAAGCTTCTTATAAGCTCAATTACTTTGATTGAAAGGTTCTCTGAGGCACCACCCCTTAGATCTTTCTGGGGTCTTAATGAAGGAATTTACAGTCACACCCTTGGCTTTATTCTCAGACGTTGCTTTTCTGAGAGGGCCCTGGATCCGATCTTTGCCTGGAAGCCACTTCTTAGTTTTAGCAGTTTGACATACTGAGAAACTGAGAATTTTCTTTTTGTTTAAGAGCCCTTCCTTAGCTTATTTCTCTCCTCTTCTGTTTACCACAATCAGTAAGAAGAAATCAGGCAACAGCTTTAATGTTTTACTTGAAAATCTCCTCAGCTGAATCACACAGTTCATTCATTAGGTACATTTTCTGCTTCCCACATTACTGCAGGTAACACTGTCGCTAAACTTTCTGCCACTACCCAACAAGGATTCCCTTTCTTCCATTTTTCAATATGGTATTCTTAATTTTCATTTAAGCCCTTACTGGCAGTTTGCCCAAAAGCCTTTAAGCTTCTAGTAACAGTCTCTTCAGGACTTCACTAAAACTCTCCTCAAAGACCTTCCAATTTCCATTTACTGTCCAAGTCCAAAGTCACTCTCGCATTTTAAAGTATTTATTACAGTAGCACCCCATTTATGGATATCAAAATCATATTAGTAGTAAATATTCCCAAAATTAATGGCAAACATTTATTTCACAGTTTCTTCAGGAACTCAAGAACTACTTAACTAAGTGGTTTTGGCTCAGCATCCCTGATAAGGTTACAGTCAAAATATCAGCTACGGCTACAATCATCTGAAGGGCTTGTTTGGAGCAGAATGACCTGTTTCCAAGGTGGATGTTAATATGGCAATTGTCTGAAGGCTTCAGTTCCTCACCACATGGACATCTACATAGAGTTGCTTGCATGTCCTCATAATACGACAAGTACACATCCCTCAGAACTAGTGATCCAAGAGAGTCAGACAGAAGCTGCAATGTCTTTTCAGACTTACCCTTGGAGTCACACTCTGTCATTTCTATCACATTCTCTTTGTTAAGATAACAACTCACTAAGTATTGTACAATCAAGGCGGGGCCGGGGGGGTGGGGGGGGTGGGGGGGGGAGGGATTACATTCCACTAAAAGAAAAAATATTTAAAAATTTGTGAATCTACTTTAAAAACATAACAGCATGAAAAAAACAAGAATTAAAACTTAACATAAAAATTGCTCCTATTGAAATTACATTTAAATAGAAGCCTATAATTAGGGTCTCCAATGACATTGCATATTTTCTATTTTATTATGAAAATAAAAACTAAACAAGTACTTTAGTGTCTAATGAAGCTAAGATTTAAACAACTCCTGTAGAGGGGGTTGTGTGTGTGGCTGTGCGTGCCGCGCATAAACTGTTGGATTGAGGGCACTGGAGATACCTTAATATGAAGCAAGGATCCCAAGGAGATAACAACAGAATAGTTCTCCTGCTGCTTTTGTGATACAGTAATCTTCTTTACTAGCCTTCTTCTTCCTCTTTCTGACTTTTTACTATTTTGCTTGCCTCTGTGAAGCCATTATTCCTTATTCATATCTTCCCACTGTTTTTACTTTACCCACTGATTTACTTTTACATACCAAAGCCCTGACAAATTATGGTAGTACTAGTGAACATGATTATGAAAACAGACAATGGTTTTTACAAAACCCACTGACCATTTTATGCACAAAGTTTTGCAAACAATTATGTCCTATAGCACTTTTTAAAAATACAATGTTATCTGTAGAAATTACGTGAAACCAAATCAAAGAGTATAAAAATGAATAATCATTAAGGGACATAGTATTAATATGTGAAAACTTTTGTAAAAATTGAATTTTAAACAAATTACTTTCACCACAAAGGATGTATAACAAAAATGTTTCCACCAGCCCCATATTTTGATTGATGGAACTTTGGAAAATACTTAACTAAAAATTATACTTATTTTTGGATTGTATTACACATTTATTATATCTAATCAACTGCAACTCACTGTATTTTTAAAATAATAATTAACCGTCAAGAGAATAAACATATACACATCTAAGAACTCTCAAATATACAATAGAGGATGGGTAATTAGATTATATCTGTTAAAAAAAAAAACCACACAAGTGAAAAATTGTAAACTTGAAAAGTATTTAAGGACGCAGAAAATATTACCATGTATTTAAGTGAAAAAAAGCAGACTCATCTTATCATGTTTATGTATTTACAGAAAAAATACCAAAGACCATATTTTAAAACACGTATGAAAGTTATGGATGGTAACAAATTTATGTTTTATCCTTAAATTTTGCTATATAGCTCAAATTTTCTAAAATAGCTATATTTCTATTTTCTCATTTTAAAAGTATTAAACAACTATGTACATATTTTGCCATGTCTTTAAGCGACAACTGTTTTTAAAATAATATGAATACTGAAATATTAACACAACACGTACACATATTCAGCAAACTTAAAGCAATATAGCTCAGATTCCCACAATCCAAAGGTAACCAACAAAACATTTATCATTTTAGCTGAGTAATGAAGATAACACCATATAATTTTTTTGCTTCTGTTGCTCAATACATTGCAAATTCATAAACAATATAATTTTTAGTGGTTGCATGACAGATATACCTTAAATTATTCAATCATTCCCATTATCCTATTGTTAGCTATTTAGATAGTTTCTCATTCATTATCAAATAATATTTTAAAGTATGTATCTATATAACAAAATCTGTGTGTACAAATTTTTGTGCATCTCTATTTCCTTTGTATACATTACTGGAAATTGAATCATTAGATCAACAGCCATGAATGTTTCTACTTTTAAGGCTTTTTAATACATACTGCCAAATTGCTTTCTAGAAAAAAATGTACCAGTCTACAATTTCTTCAGCAGGGCATCAATCTGTCAGTCTTACAGACACAAGATGGGGTAATAATCATTTTTTTAAACCTTTGGTCATCTGGTAAGTAAAAATGTTAATTTACTTTAATTTATCCTACCTGCTGATTACCAATGAGTTAAAACATAACAGTGTCCATAAGCTTACTAGCAATTTGCAATCCTTTTCTGTGATTTTTTATACAAGAACCTTGTCTATTTTTTTCTGGGAAATGAGGTATCTGGGATGGTTAATTTTATGTGTTAATTTGGCTAAGCTATTGTGCCCAGTTGTTTGGTCAAACACTAGTCTAGATGTTGCTGTGAAAGTAATTTTTAGATGTGACTAACATTTAAATTAATAGACACTGAGTGAAGGAGATTATCTTCCATAATGTGGGTAGCCTTATCCAATCAGTTTAAGGCCATAAGAGAACAGACTGAGGTCCTCTGAAGAGAATGGATTTTTGGCTGGAGACTGCCTTCTGGTGCAAGACGGCAACATCAACTTGTGCCAATTTCTAGCATACCTGCCTGCCCTGCCAATCCCACAATCTTGTGAGCCAATTCCTTTAAAACACAAATAAACAAACAAACAAGAACTTCTCTTTCTATATACAGGTTGAGTGTCCCTTATCCAAAATACTAGGAACCAGACTGTTTCAAATTTCAGATTTTTGAATATTTATATAAGGACATATCTTGAGAAGGGTATCCAAGTTTAAACATGGATTTCATTATGTTTCATATTCACTTTATATACATAGACTGAAGGTAATTTCAAACACTATTTTTAATAATTTTGTGAAATAAAATTTTCACTGAGTTTTGACTGTGATTCAACACGTCACATGACGTTAGGTGTGGAATTTTCCACTGTGGTGTCATGTCAGTGCTCAAAAAGTTTCAAACTTTGGAGCATTTCTGATTTCAAATTTTCAGATTAGGGATGCTGCTCAACCTATTTGTACTTTTCTCTGGAGAACCCTGACAAATATAGTGTCTTCAAAATTTTCTTAGTACTATAATTTTGAGTTTATTTATTAAGGCTAGTGATTTCCTTCACAACCTTTATGTTTAGAAATTCCTTTCAAGTCAAACTACTTACTTGTAAGTCATCTGCTCCCTCCGCTTCATTTTTTGATTCAGGACATCCTAAGGAAACAGGTAATAGTTAATTAAGCACAAAATTCTGGTCTTAGATTTCAGTATTAATAACTGATTATGTCATTACAACACTATGTAAGATTTATCAGAGATCATTCTGGACTGCCTGGCAACCAGTCAGATATTGGCCACCTGTACTTGCCCCTTTGTTAGAATAACAGAGAACAAAGGGATTATTTCCCCGTTCTGCAGGTAAATTTCCAGTTACTTACAGCAGATATTTTCTCTGAAAGTATGCTATTCCCAGCAAGCCCTACCCTAGACTTTTCCCAAATACTCAAACTGCTAGGCAGATTATATGATCGATCACACACTCCTCGGGTTATTTAGGTGACAGTAACATGTGATTTATGCAATTTTTCTAAATGCTCTGATCCAGGAAACAGTATTTAGTACCCAAAATCAGGATTTTAGCTGCTTTAGTTAAGAAAGAAAACAAATGAGTCTTATTCTACTATTGAGAGCTAATGGCCAATTGTTGCTGTTGATTTTTGTGCATCAATGTCTCTGTATAGGTTTTCATAGTGTTCAAAAGTATCTTTAGTTCCAATAAATTAGTAAGAAAGGATTTGTTCTAGGCAAAGTATTCTGAGTTTATGCTACTCTCCAGAAGACATAGCCAGCATGAGATAAAAAAACATGCCCTTTGGAAAGAGTAGCATAACTTATTCTTATTGTCATGGAAAGCTAAGTAAAAGAAAATTAATGAGACTGCTGAAAGTCCACATAGCAGCTGATAATAATGCTAACCAACAATATGTTAAGAAAAATGTTCAAAAATAACAAAACAGGCTGAGTAATGCAGCCTACTCTACCTGGCCTAGAGTTTGTAAGCTCCTCCTTACAAATCGCTTCCTAAAACATTAAACCCAACCTATTTGATCCTAGTGAAAGAAGAAAGTATACTCTCATGGGACAAGAGCATGGGCTTAAAAGTAATTCAAAACTTTAAAATAAATCATATAAATTCCAGCAGTCATGGATAATGATTTTTTCTTTAGACCACTGGTTCTTCAAACTTGGCTAAAGATTAGAATCAACTGGGAACTGTTAAAAAAGTATACTGATGCCAGAGTATAGGCCCAAGCCAAAAACTGTCAGAATTTCTGTGGGGTGATACACAGGATATCATGCATTTTTTTAATATTTAAATTTCTTATCATTTTTTTTCAAACTCAAATTATAATCATTTTACTAGAGCAACAACTCCTCACCACATGTGAACTTTCTCGTTTGGAGATTTTGGAAAATAAGGGATGCCTCAGCTCTACCCCTCATATAGATTCAATAGGTCTAAAGTGGGGACCAGTCACTCTATTCTTCAAAAGCGTCCCAGGTGATTCTAATGTGCAGCCAAGGTTGAGAACCCTGATCTAGGGACAATTTATGGGTTCTTACAATAGAGATAAAATGATTATTATCATTTCATGGTAATTTTTTCTGGATCAGAAATCAAACACTGCTTGGTTACCAAACTCTTATCTTCTAATGTAGCTAAACAAATTACTTAACCACAGTTTCATGCACTATCAAAACTGATTTGTACTAAACATTTCCATGTTCTTGCCTTTGGTTGGTCTCATAATTAGTCCATTTCTTCAACTTTTCCAATTAAAATGGCATCTTCAAAATACACAAATTACAATGTGGTCTAACACATTTTAATTCAGTTACTTTATATAGAAAGTTATTAATACAGATAATTTTCCTAATTTAAGAAGAAAAAAATCAAGTCTTAGTTATTTCTTCCTTTTTGAGCAGAAATGGGTTTTAATGTGGTTTTTGTTTAAATAAACACAAGCCAGTCTTACATGAAAAAACGTTCTTCATCCACTCAAAACCTATATGCTTTAGAGTTAATCACCCTAATAGACTGGCAAGATATACAAAGGAATAGAATAGATAGGGTTGTGTTCTCTGTCGATCCTCAATAATGAAATCAATCAAGTAAAGGATTTTGTCATAGAATAGCTAGAGTCTACATATATTCGAATATTATAAGTTCTCTCTTTATCTAATTACCAAAAAGGGTGTGACTGGTATTGGAAAACACATACAAGTATACATAACTGTGATTTTGACAGCTCTACCTTACTGTCCCCCCTTCTTCTTCAAGCTTTTATTTTAGAACATTTGAATTATCTGAAGGCTGCTGTTGATGGGCTCGAGAATACATACAATTGGTATAGGCTGTGATGTGACAAATATAAATCAGTTTTAGGAGACTATTTTTTATCTTCATTTATTGTGTGAGCTTTCAAAGTCTGTTCACATATCACAAAAGTGGATTTGCTTAAAGTTCAAGAACTACTTTGGGCCAACTTAAAAAAAGATAACCTCTACTCTATATAACTAATAAACAAATTAAGAAAATAGTCAAGAATACCTACCTTGAGAAATATCCTCTATAGCTCTTCGAATGCCTCTATCAAAAGCCCTAGCATCAGCAGGACTTTGAAAGGTAAGGCCAAACTTCTTGTCATCAATCTTCCAGTGATGAAATGTTGGAGTGACCTTATTATAAATGAGGTCTTTTTTAAGCATACATTCCAAAACCACCTGCCAAAAGCCAAATTCCAAAAATTAATACACATATATCAAATGCTTCTAATGTAGCTCTTAGATACAAACTGAGATAAAAAATCTATTATTTTTAATAATTAAATAATTTAATAATCATTTTACATAAACTGATAAAAAGGTCTTGCTACTCAATTTACTTCACGATGTCATTCAAGAAAGAGATTAAGATGAGTTAAAAAAGATCATGCACGCTGGGCTCAGTGGTTCATGTCTATAAATCCCAGCACTTTGGGAGGCTGAAATGGGAGAATCACATGAGGTCAGGAGTTCAAAGCCAGCCTGGACAACACTGTGAGACCACATAGCTACAAAAAATTAGGTGGACATGGTGGTGGGTATCTGCAGCCCTAGCTACTAGAGGCTGGGGCAGAAGCATCACAAGAGCCCAGGAGTTCAAGGCTGCAGTGAGCTATGGTCAAGTCACTGCACTCCAGCCTGGGCAAAAAAAAAAAAAATCATGCATGTTGTAAACAGCATATTTATTTACTCCCATTTTAAAGAATACACACATACACACACACACACACACACACACACCCCTATTCAAAATTTCCAGAAGAATATACCAGGAGTTACTTCTGGGAAAGAGGCAAGTGGGTGATAGTAATAGAAATTTAACTTTTTAAAGTCACTTTCCTATGTTTCTTAAAAGATCTATTAATATGTTGTTTGAGGATTTAATGATCATAGCAGAAGATCAAATATTCACTTTCCCACTTTCTCAGAATATGCATGTAAGTGAGTTACTTGACCTTTGAAAGCTTTAGTTTCCTCATCTCTAAAATAGGAATAGCAATATTAAATATCTCATAGTTTATATGGAATTACTGAATGTGCATTCATGTAAAAAGTTTCATGTAGTATGTGGGACTATATACCTTTACTTTTTTTCATTTTTATTTTGAAATTATTTCAAATTTATAGAAAAGTAACAAGAATAATGTAGAAAATTCCTGTGTGCCCTTTACCTGTATTTGCCACATTAATTTTTAACATTCTCTCTGTATATTTCCATGTACAAACATTTATTTTACCCTGAACCATTTCAAAGGAGGTTACATATATTATGCTTCACTGCTCTTTAATACATATATGAGTATATTTCCTAAAAGCAATGGTATTCTCTTATGTAATCTAATTCAGGAAATTTAAAACTAACACAGCACTTATCTAATCTACAGTCCATATTCTACTTTTCTCCACTGTGCTAATAACATCTTCTATAACATTCTAAAAAATTTCCAGTGCAGGATCCATTCCAGGATCACACATTATATTTAGTTATAATGTCTCTTCAGTCCATCTGGAACAGCTCCTCAGCCTGTCTTTCATGACATTCATCATATACTTTTAATAAATGTTAGATGTAATTATTACTATATAAAACGAAAGTGGGTCTATTAGTGATTCTTACAATTAATCTGATTAATCAAAAACTAAAATTATACACCTTAATTATCTTAAGAATACCCATAAGAAAGCAGGAGAAAAAGAATTAAAAATAATTCAAATAAAACCCAGATCTCATTATTCTACTCTATTCCTTCATAGCACTGCACTGATAATAATCTCAAATCATTTTTGTTTACTGTTTATCCCTACTGCTAGAATGATAATGCTAGGAAAGTAGGGACTTGGACTTGTTTTCTGCCTAATTCCTGTACCCTGAACAGCATGTGACACATAATAAATGCTCAATAAATAGTAAAAGATTGAATATCTTTTCACAACTTCCCCTCTATTCCAATCACCATTATCACTTGCTTGTCTTTTCCATGCATCTGGTCATAATCTGCTCAGATAATTTCATTACTCTGCAGGTGTAGTAGTAATCTTTATAAAAAATATAAACCTTATCAGACCACTCTCTTGTTTCAATGTCTTGAAGGTCTTCTGAATGCTTTTAAGATCTACTAGGCAGTGCATGAGCTGGTCTCTGCCTATGTGAGTTACATTCTCACTTCCCATTCTCCTCTTGACTCTCTACGCTCAAATTGCATTGATCTATCTTCTTTCATACCCTTCAGTGGCCTTGCAGTACTATTCCCTCTCTGTGGAATCCCTTTCTTCATCTTTACCTTATTAATACCTTCTATTTATCTTTAAGATCTCAACTCATATATAAATTCCTAAAGAAGGCCTTTCCTGATCTTTAGACTGGATAAGGTCTCTGATATACATTATTAAATATATCTGTAATTGTGAAATCTGAGTGATTATTTGATTAATGCCTATCTCCCCCATTTGTCTATAAACAGGACGAGGGTAAAGAGCATGCTCCATTTGGCCATCACTGCATGCCCAGTCCCAGTCCTTAAACTACAACAGCAGATATACACACTAGGTACTCAACAGATACTTCTCAGAAAAATGCATATATGTATAAATTTTCAGACTTTAGGCACTGCCCTAGAAACTCATAGATCATGGAGTGGAATCTCATTTATACTTTAGGAGTGATTCAGGTTCATCATAGGCACTGGTTTGCTAGAGCCTGTTTATACTGGCTCTTATGAGCCAGATATTAAATTTTCAGAAATTTTGCAAGTCATTATTAAAAGCGAAATCATATAACTTTACAATGAAATAAATTACATTTGAAATAAAGTAATAAATTCTCAAAAATCCTTACTTCCTAATTATTTTACTATACTTTACAATTATCTATGTTCTTGAGGGAGTTTATTTCTAGCATATCTGTATGATGGAAACACTATATAATGGTGTACCGTTTGTTGCTCATTTCTTCCCAATGCCTTATATAATGATGTCATATTGAATGAAAGCAGTCAACATAGGAGTATACAAATGCTATAAATCATTGCCTTTTGTTCCTTCTTGAAAGCTGATTATTAAAAATTTGTCAGCATACCACTGAATACAATGATTCTTGATAGTAAGTCTTATTAATTCAGGAATAAATAATCAAGAAAGTGATTAAGATTCAGTCTTACCTGTTTATAGGCAATGTAATAAAACTGTCTCAAGAGTTTTGCTTTCTATAATTTGATGACTCTCCATGTATTAGAAAAGAATGAACATATATATTCAGGGCTTTTATGAGTCAGCACTTCGCTAAGGCATATTACACACAACAATCATTTTTTAACAACCACCACCATAATAATTCATGATTAAATTCTGGAATTCAAGGAGAAGTAAATATTGGTGTAATGGGCTGCTGTAACATTTTTAGTATATTGATAAACAGTGGGGAAAGCTATATTTTATAAAACAATGCTAAACTGGCATTGTTTAAAAAGCAGAGGTCATAAAAAACTGAGTTTGACCCTGTAGTTTTTATTATATAAAAAATCACTAACTTCATTTTTAATACATCAAAATATTACTGAATAAGCCCCTCTTCAATTTTCAAATAATATTATTCAACCATTTATTCTCAGATACATAAAATTTCAACATAAGCTACACTAATCTCCACCTCTTGTTTTCAAATGTTATATATTTATAGAGCCTCCCAAAACTCACTGAAAAATGAGTTTTAAAAATGAGCATTAAAATGCACTAAGGAAATCGGAAGGATAATGAACTAGCTCACTGACTCATACAAATAACCTATGAACTAAAAGTCATGAAAATACTGTGTTTAAACCTCATGCCAAATTTTTTTATTGTTTACTTTTATCTATAAAATATCAGAAAGAAGGCCAGGTGCAGTAGCCTGGGACTAGCACTCTGGGAGGCCAATGTGGGAGAATCACTTGAGGTCAGGAGTTCAAGACCAGCCTGAGCAAGAGCGAGACCCCATCTCTACAAAAAATAGAAAAATTAGCTGGACATGGTGGCATGCACTTGTAGTCCCAGCTACTTGGGAGGCTGATGCAGGAGGATAGCTCGAGCCTGGGAGTTTGAGGCTGCAGTGAGCTACAATGATGCCACTGCACTCTAGTCAGGGTGACAGAGCAAGGCTGTCAAAGGAAAAAAAAAAAAAAAAAAGAAAAAGAAAAACAAAAAAGGAAAAAAATATTTTGCTGTTGATATTAATATATTTAATGTAATATAACATAAAAAATTTAAGAAAAGGCTGCTATGGCAATATCTATGACGGATTTAGGAATAGGTAGTGGAACAGAAGAAAGGCAGGTAATCTATTGACACAATCACCCAACATCTGTGTAGACAATTTTTAGGATATGCCTCCTAGAACACTCTGCATCAGTATTTTAATAGCGATTGCACTGAATCTATGGAACACTTTGGGTAGTATAGACATTTTAATAATGTTGATTCTGCAGATCCATAAGCGTGGTATGTTTTTCCATCTGTTTACTTTCTCTGCTATTTCCTTCCTCACTGTTTCAAAGTTCTCCCAGTAGAGGTCTTTCACCTCCTTAGTTAAATATATTCCTAGGTATTTTATTTTCTTTGTAGCTGTTGTGAAAGGTCTGAGTCTTTGATTTGGTTCTCAGCCTATTTTTGGCATATATGAATGCTACTGATTTGTGTACACTGATTTTGTAACCTGAGACTTTGCTGAATTTATTCATCAATTCCAGTAGTCTCTTGGCAGAATAGTTAGGGTTTTCTAGATATAAGATTATAACGTCAGCAAAGAGCGATAGTGTGATCTTTTCTGCCCCCATCTGGATACCCTTGATGCCAACATCATTTTTTGCAGATCTAGAAAAAATAATTCTATGCTTCGTATGGAACCAGAGAAGACCCTGTATAGATAGCCAAAGCAACCTTAAGCAAAAAGAACAAATTGGGAGGCATCAATTTACCAGACTTCAAGCTATACTACAAGGCTATAGTAACCAAAACTGCCTGGGACTGGCACAAGAACAAAGACATAGACCAATGGATCAGAACAGAGAACCCAGATATAAAACCATCCTCATATTGCCATGTGATCTTTGACAAAGCAGACAAAAACATACACTGGGGAAAAGAATCTCTATTTAATAAATTGTGCTGGGAAAATTGGATAGCCACACGTAGAAGACTAAAACAGGATCTGTACCTCCCACTACTCAGAAAAATCAACTCACAATGGATAACAGACTTAAACCTATGACATGAAACCACAAGAATTCTAGAACAAAATGTTGCAAAAACTCTTATGGCCATCAGCCTTGGCAAAGAATTTTTGAAGAAGACCTCCAAAGCAATCACAGCAAACAACAAAAATAAATAAATGGTGTCTGATCAAATTAAAAAGCTTCTGCATCGCCCAAGAAACATTTATTAGAGTGAATAGACAATCTACCGAATGGGAGAAAATATTTGCATGCTATATATCTGATAAAGGGCTGATAACTAGAATCTATAAAAAACTCAAGCAAATCAGCAAGAAAAAAATAATCAAAAAAAGTGGGCAAAAGGCACAAACAAAAACTTTTCAAAAGAAGATAGACTAATGGCCAACAAATATATGAAAAAATACATAACATCTCTAATCATCAGGGAAATGCAAATCAAAACTGCAATGAGATATCACTTAACTCCAGTGAGAATGGCTTTTATCAAAAAGTCCCAAAACAACAAATGTTGGTGTGGATGCAGAGAGATAGGAACACTCATACACTGTTGGTGGGACTGCAAACTAGTACAGCATCTATGGAAAGTAGTATGGAGATACCTTAAAGAACTACGAGTGGAATTACCATTTAATCCAGCAATCCCCACTACTGAGTATTTACCCAAAGGAAAAAAAAGACATTCTATAAAAAAGATACTTGCACTCGAATATTTATAGCAGTACAATTCACAATTGCAAAGATGTGGAAACAACCCAAGTGCCTATCAATACATGAGTGGATTAATATGCATACCATAGAGCACTACTCAGCCATAAAAAAAATAGTAAACTAATACCTCTTGTATTAACCTTGATGGAACTAGAGACCATTCTTCTAAGTGAAGTATCATAAGAATGGAAAAACAAACACCATAGGTACTCATCAGTAAATCGGAACTGATTGATCAATGCTTATATGCACATATGGAAATAACATGTATCGAAAATCAAGCGGGGGATGGGAGCATGAAGACGAGATGGGTAAATTCACACCTAATGGGTACAATGCACACTATCTGGTGGATGGGCACACTTATAACTATGACTCAAACAGTACAAAGGCAATTTTTGTAATCAAAACATTTGCACCCTTGTAATATTCTGGGGAAAAAAAAAAAAAAGATCACTGCATCCCTCAACATTGACATAATTCTCACAGTCTCCATGTCCAAAGTGTAACAATTTCTTATCCACTTAAGCCATGTAATATACTAAAAAGTTGTTTTGTTTTTGACTTTAAGCAGCATTAAAAAATGTACATTCATCACATTAAGGACAATGTATAATATACCTTCATTAGGCAACAGAGATATCAATTGTCAAATTAAAAAATAATCAATGGGATTGAAAGTTGTATCCCCCCAAAAAAGGTAGGAAGAAAGCCTCAAAAGACTTTTACCCATCATGTGATCAATACTAAATCTACATTCCTGAAAAGCAAAAATAATTTCAAGGGCTAGAAGGATATTTAAAAACTACTGAATTCAGCTGCATTCAATTCTGCGGCATTGCTCCTCCACCACTATGTCAAAAGAATGTGTTTCCACTTTAACCCACTGCAATCTTCGCTACATTAATTCTGTATCTTAAGGTAACACTAATGTTGATATTAACAGACATATAGGAAACAGACTTCAAATCTTACCATAATTGTGATTGGCATAATTAGCAAATAAATTGTAGAAAACAGCAATTACATCTTTGACAAGAGATTATAAACAACCAATCCAATATTACCAGATGAATATTTACTCCGTAGGAAAGATAAGGTAAAGGGATAAATTATTTCTGGACAACAGGGACTTATACCTATTAATTACCAATGTAGTAAACTAAAAGGTTCTCTATCTTATAGGCCTGAAGTAGTTATTGTACCCTCCCAGAATACATGACTTATCTTTGTAAGAGAAGATGTGGAACAAAAGGAAATAAATAACTGAGTCCTGTTAAGGCTATTCTAAAGGCAACTTCCAGAAGGCATTAATAACAATCTTAACAATATTCAGTCTACAGTTTTTAAACTTGAAATACTCATCCCTAATTCTAATTAATAGCTGAATAAACTTCTTGCTGGGATTAAACAGTTCTGGAAATAATTTCATCAGGCCATGATAATCCTGAATGACATTTATAAATTAGAGAGTAAAGATAAAAGTAGATCAGTGGCCTACCCTCATTTTTACCCAAAAGATAGTTTATATCAAATTAATAAACAGAAAGAGTATCAAGAGTATAAACAGCTATTATAAAGTGAATTATTAAACATAAGACTGAATCAACAAGAATAACTACCAAAAATATGTTGCTCAAGTAATTGACATCTATAACCCTTAGCTGATCCATTAAGAATGTGGCTGGTTGAGGCTGGGTGCTGTGGCTCACGTCTATAATCCTAGCACTCTGACAGGCCGAGGCAAGAGGAGAGTTTGAGCTCAGGAGTTTGAGATCAGCCTGCGCCCTAAACAAGAGTGAGATCCAGTTTCTACTAAAAATAGAAAAAATTAGCCAGGCATGGTGGCGCATGCCTGTAGTCCCAGCTACTCAGGAGGCTGAGGCAGAAGGATAGTTTGAGCCCAAGAGTTTGAGGTTGCTGTGAGCTAGGAATCTATGTTATCTATATTCTAATAAACAAATAGGGGGAAAGAAGGAGTTCTCTTCTGAATAATTTCTTTTTTTATTAATTCATACTCGTGTATTTCTTCATACTTTGGATTTATTACACACTCAATTTTAATTTTTTAAGTTAGACATTGAGTTCATTTTGTTTTCAGATCTTTATTTCCACTCTAAGCGTTTTTAGACTGCAAATTGCCTTTTTAAATTCTGGCTTAGTTGCACTACACAAATATTTGTGTGTGCTATTTCATTACCTTTTGATTCTAAGGGTTTTCTAATTCTCATGCTGATTTCTTTGATTCATTAGTCATTTAGCAATAAGTATAATTTCTTTAAAAAGAATAGCTATTTTAAACTGTTTATTTTTTATTTTACTGTATTATGTTTAGAGAATACAGTGTATGTGGTAACTAACATTTGTCAAGATATATTTTATGTTGTGGGTAAATGAATAATTTACTTAAATGTTCCACATATTTTGAAGAATGTATTTTTCAGGCATTTCATGCAAACTTCTGTGCATGTGTCCCATAGGTCAAAACTTTTTATTTATTCACCGCCCCCAGGTCAAACTTTTTAATGGTGGTATTCAAATCTCATAGTTGGAGATCTTCAGCCTTTGAGAGTTGAAGTACACAAAAAAGATAAATAAGATTAAACTTTGTAAAGCCAAAACTTTATACTACAGTGAACTGAAGCTTTTTCAAAAGTCTGTGGACATTAGAAAGGACAAAAATCAATATCCATCAAATCAATAAAATAGCAATAAAATCAATAAAATCAAATCAATAACTGAAGCTCCTATCTCAAGGAACAAGAAAAAGAGGGACAAAATAAAACCAAAGCAAGCAGAAAGAAAATAACAAAGAACAGAAGTCAGTGAAAATGAAAACAGGAAATAAGAGAAAAACCAATGAAACAAAAACTTGTTTTTTTAAAAACAAAATCAATAAAATTGACATATCACTAGCAAGACTGACAAATTCGATGAGCAATGACACAAATCACCAATTACAGTAATGAAACAGAATATCGTTAAAGATTCTGTAGCTTTTAAAAGAATAAATGAATTACTAAGAACAACTTTATGCTCATAAATTAGAAAACTTAGAAAAAATGGACTAAAAATCACAAATTACCAAAACTGAACCAAGATGAAACGGATAACCTGCATAGTCCTATAACAATTAAAGAAACTGATTTTGTAATTTTAAATCTTCTGAAAAGATCTCCACACTATGATAGTTTCACTGGAAAATTCTACCATTTAAAGAGGAACTAACACCAATTTTACATACTCTCTTACAGAAAACAGAATAGGAAGGAACATGTCCCAACTTACTTTAATGAGCCCAGTACAACCTTGACACCAACATTACACAAAGACAGTACAAAAAGGAAAAAAACCTATAAACCATTATCTCTCATGAACTTAAATACAAAATTCTTCAACAAAATATCAACAAATCAAATCCAACAGTATATAAAAAATTATACACCATGACCAACTGTGATTTAGTTTAGATATACAAGGCTGATTCAACATTCAAAAATCAATCAATGTAATCTATCATACTAACAGGCTAAAGTTGTGATCATATCAACTGACATGGGAAAAAATATTTCCAAAACTTCAACGCCCAGTCATGATAAAAATTATCAGCAAGTTAGAAATAGAAGGGAATTGTCTCAATTTGTTAAGAATGTCTATGAAAACCACTCCAGCCTAATATCATATACCAAAGGGTAAAAGAGTGAATTTGTTTCCATTGAGAGCAGGAACAAGGAAAGGATGTCCACTATTACCGCTATATTCAACACAGAACTGGAAGTTCTAACCATAGCAATAAGGAAAGAAAAAGACAAGGCATACATATTGAAAAGGAAGAAATAAAACTCTTCCTGTTTGTAGATGACATGATTGTCTAACATTAAAAAATCCAAGGCAATTTATCAAAGAAAACCTTACAGTTCAGCCAAGTAACAGGATACAAGATCAACACATGAAAACACATACATACACAATATGTATGCAGTAACCATAATTAAAAACACAATAGCATTTACAATTGCTGAAAAGAAAAGGCAACTCTTAGGTATACAATTAACAAAACACACAGGATCTATGTGCTAAAAAATAACAAAATACTAGTGAAAAAATGCAAAGACCTAAATAGAGACGCAGCATGTTCACAGAGACACAGAATGCTCATGGATTAGAAGACTCATCTTATTAAAGACGTAATTCTCCTTAAGTTGAATACAATTTAACTTAATAAAATCCCAAAATCCCAGAAAGGTTTTTTGTAGATAGACAAGATTATTCTCAAATTTATATGAAGAGGCACAGACCCTAGAATAACTAACACAATCTTGAGAAAGTGAAGTACAATGGGAGAAATCTCTCTACCCATTCATTATTATGGCTTATGCTATAGCTACAGTAATAGTGTGTGGTATTGGCAAAGGGATAGACAAATAGAGCAGTGGAACATAACAGAGAACCTACACAAATATGCTCAACCTATTTTTTAACAAAAGTAATTCAAAGGAGGAAGGACAATCTTTTCAACAATGATATTGGAAAAATTGGACATTTATAGGCTCAAAAAAACCCAGCCCACCCCCTTGATCTAATTATTACACCTTATACAAAAATTAATTTAAAATGGACCATAGGCTTACATATAAAACTATAATACCTTTAGGGAAAAAACATAAAATAAATCTTCAGGACCTACAGCTAGGCAGAGAGTTCTTGGACTTGACACCAAAAGCATGATCCCTGAAAGGGAAAATTGATAAACTGAACCTTATTAAAGTTTAAACCTTTGCTCTGTGGAAGACCAAGTTAAGAGGATGAACAGACAAGCCACAGATTGGGAGAAAATATTTTCAAACTACATATTCCAAAAAAGGACTAGTATCTAGAATATATAAAAATTTCTCAAAACTCAAGAGTAAAAAAACAAACAATTCAATGAGAAAAATGGGCAAAAGAACCAACATTTTATAAAAGAAGGTATAAATAATAAAATGAAAAGATATTCACCATCATCAGCCATTAGGGAAATGCAAATTAAAACCACAGTGAGTTATCATCACTACACACTTATCAGAATGACTAAAATAAAAAATAGTGACTATATGAAATGCTGGTGAGGATGCATAGGAAATGAATTGCTCACACACTGCTGGTGGCAATGTAACATGACATAGCCACTACGGAAAAAAGTTTGGCAGTCTCTTACAAAACTAAACATACAACCATACAACCTAGCAATTGCACAGTTGGTCATTTACTCCAGAGAAATAAAACTTACAGTCACAGGAAAACTTATACATGAATGTTCACAGCAGCCCTATTTGTATTAACAATAGCTTAGAAACAGGTCAGATGTCCTTCAATGAGTCAATGGCTAAACAAAGTCTGTACATATTTATAATAGAATACCACTCAACAAGAAAAAGGAACAAACTCCTGAGACAGTCAATCACCTGGATGAATCCTAAGGGAAACATGTTAAATGAAAAAAAAAAAAAGATTACATATTTATGATTCCATTTTTATAACATTTTTAAAATGACAGAATTATAGAAAGAATTGAGAGAAAAGATTGATGGTTGCCAGACTAAGAGGGAAGTGGATGTGGTTATAAAAAAGCAACAGGAAGAAGAGATTCTACTGTCACTGAACTGTTTTGTATTTTGTCTGTGGTGTAGATACATGTGATAAACCTATATACAACTAAATACACACAAAAACAACTACAAGTAAAACTGAAGAAATCTGAATATGGTGGCTTGTATCCTGGTTGTGATATTACAATATAGTTTTGTAAAATGTTCCACTGGAAAAACTGGGTAGAGGGTATCCAAAGGATTTCTATATTATTTTTTACAATAGCAATTAATCATCTACAATTATCTCAATAAAAATTTCCATTAAAAAAGTCTGTGGAACACTTGCAAAACCAGATTTCATAAAAATTAGTAACAAATTCTGGTGAGGGGGTGGAGAACATAAGAACACTTCCTTATCACGAGAAAGGATACTTCAAAGCAACAGCCATGATCATACTTCTCTGTGCAACATCAGAAATTCCATTAAATTCACAAAGAAGATAAAGAGATCCTCAATCACCAATATTGTCTAACATTATTCTGGAAGTTCTAGCTGGCACCAGAAAAAAAGAAAAGTTGTAAGAACAGCTTCAAAAGATACCAGAAATGATTTTTCTAAAAAAGGTATCATTTATAACAGTGCCCTAAATTTTCATGTACCTAAGAAAAAACTCAAGTGAATGTACCTATGTGGGAAAAAAGAAAAAAATTGTCTAGAGTTCTGAAAGAATAAGCAAAAATATACCCCACTCCAAAAAAGTTAAAGAAGACTAATGAGGAGAACTAGTACTAGCAGATTAACTAAACTCTACATAAAGTTACAATAATTTAAAAAGTGTACATACGAATCACAGACTACTACTCACCTCAGAATCAACCGACAGAACAGTGAAACTAAACAGGAGGTGCTATGAACTGGACTGTGTCCCCCACCCTACCAAATTCGTATGTTGAAGTCCTAACACCCATTGTGACTATATTTGGACACAGGGCCTGTAAGGAGGTTATAAAACCTTAAATGAGGTCATAAAAGCAGGACCCTAAACTGACAGGGCTAGTGCCCTTCTAAGAGGAAGAGACAACAGAGCTCTCCCTCTCTAGGCTATGTGAGGACATCTTGAGAAGGTGACACTCTGCAAGCCAGGAAGAATATCCTCACCAGAAACAGAAACTCAGCCAACACCTTGATCTTGGACTTCCTAGCATCCAGAACTGTGAAAAAATAAATTTCTGTTGTTTAAGCCATACAATTATATTTTGTTATGACAGCCCAAGTAGACTAATACAGAAAGTTTAGTACCTAGAAAGGACTCAAACTGCGGTTGATTAAATAAAGGAATAATACAATCAGCCAATCAATTAAAAGCATGACACATTCAAATTATAATTTAGATTCTAATAAAAGTAGTAAGGCAACATTTGGAAAGCTAATAAGATCAATAATTTGAGGTCAGAGTTTGGGCTTTAATTTAGCTATCGGGGAGGCTTTTACAGTTTAATGGCAATTGGAATTAACGGAAAGGATGTGAAATATATTATGAGATATATCACAATAAAGCATAAAAGAGAAAGAGGATAAATATGTGCAACTATTACACACCCATAATTAAATTTTTTTAATTTTTTAAAAAGATTAAGACAAGATAATCCTGATGAGCCTGACAGACCAAATCAACCAATATAAATCAAGAAATAAGTAAATAATGGAATGAGGTTAGTTTAAAATAAATGAAGAGTAAAGAGGAAATATAACACTCAATAAAAAGTGTGCTGAAGAAAGGTGAAAGTATTAAGCTGAAATTGTCTGATAAGAGAAAATAACGGCAACCAGGAAGGTAATTTGGGACATATTCATATTTCTTAATTTTCAGGCTCCAAAATAAAGGGTATAGAAATATAACAGGCAGATTTTTTTTTTCCTCTTCAAGGAATACTGGCAATGTTAAAGAATTAACTATTGAAAAACAACTGCTGGGAGAAAGTCACAAAATTCATTTTTGTACATAAAGTCATTAATTATAGCACAATTGAGTACATTTTCAATGGACTGACCCTGGAATGAACAGGTAATTTTGAACTGGTTGAACGTTATTATTAGCATTTCTCACAATTCCAATTCTTCACAGCAAAATTGGTTTGCCTAAGCTACTTTAACCCAATTTTCCTATTTTTCTATTTGTGACAATAAAAAGGAAACTCTTCCCCGCCATTATTGTTTCCTGAGGACTAACGAGATGCCTCCCTGCATTCTCTATTCCACGTAAACTCTTAATATACTATTCTTTATAGTTCCATGTTTATTAATGTAAAAGAGGGGAGGGCACTGTCTTAAGTTCAATGCATGTTGCTTCTGATGAACCACGAGTAACTCAGTAAGGCAACACATGAAAATGATTGCCTTTGAGAAAAAGACACATTAAAGATAAAGGACATAAGGGCCAGATTATAAATATTTTCTATGCTGAGATAAAGAGATGAAATTATCTTTAGGAAATTATTGGGGAATAGTAAGGGAATATTAGACCCAAGCTTTAGAAATTTCTTTATGGTAGCTAGAGAAGCTAGAAGGAGCTAGGTAAAACTGGGCAATGAAAATAATTAGGAAGCTTATTTGCAGTAACACAGGCAAGACATGGGAGGGGCAGAGATGAAAAGAATGAAATAAAATCAACAATAAAGATCTGTAAAGTCAAAGCTAGACCTGGTTGGGGAGTAGGGGGAAAATAAAGATCTGTTTGAGTAAGTGAAGGAATCATTGATAATTCCTAGGTTTTTATCTGTTATTGATGCACATTTTGATGCCATTCACCAAATCAGAAAGTCCAAGATCTGAACATAAGAACTGAATCAAGAAGATAAATTCATTCTACTTTAGTAGTCCTCAAGATTTAAGATCTGAACATAAAAACTAAAATATAATGCCTTATTCATAACATAAATCATCTTTACACAAATGTTACCCACCCTTCTCATTAAGGTCTTCCTTGGCCACTCTTTCTATATATTTTAACCAAGCTCTACCCACCACCCCCTCAAAAATTCCCTATACTTCTTTTCCCTAATTTTTTACCCTTAGCAATGTCTAGCATATTATTTATTTTACTTAATTTATTATAATATTTACCTATCCCTTACTACAACATATAGTCCAGTCCCTTAAGAACTGAGATTTCTGCCTTTGTTTATATATTCCCAGTGCCTAAAACAGTATCTAGCACACAGTAGTTGCTCAACAATATTTGTTGCATGAATGAATGAAAGACTCATCTTTAAAAAGGGAGTATTAAAATGGAATACTGTGGGATTCAATGAAGTTCAGTAGACATACTGTCTCTACTGAAATGAATGAGTGGTTTAAGAGACTGACAGGAAAAACTTAGATTGAATTAAAAAAGAAAATAATACAAAAGATACTGAAGCGAGAGGAATCTAGT
This sequence comes from Eulemur rufifrons, assembly GCF_041146395.1. NCBI lineage: Eukaryota > Metazoa > Chordata > Mammalia > Primates > Lemuridae > Eulemur > Eulemur rufifrons. Next base: position 52,578,857 of record NC_090984.1, read on the forward strand.
GAAATTTGGAGAAAATTGGGGGCAAAATGTAATAGAGAAGACATGAAATCAAAGAGCAGCACGAAGAGAATAAAAAATAAATGACAGGAAATTATAAAATTCCTCAAATGGAACAGTTCTGGGTAACAACCAGATCCAGGAAAGTAGCTTGCTAAAATGAAGAACACAAGGTCAAGACTGCAAAGAAAAGTAGCCAACAATGATGATGAGGCTCAGATGTGGAAAAGCTGACTATGGGAAGGAACTGCTAAGGTTAGTAGCTGAAAATGAAACCTAGAAGATGGTGATCTGAATGGAACATAGAGTCAATAATGGGATTTATTATGTATGTGGGTGATTGAGTAATAACTTGTAAGGGGAATAAGGAATAATAAAAATGCTGCACCATATGTATTTCTAACTCTGTGGTATTACAGTGAATAAGAGAACCTATATCTTTTTTTTTTTTTTTTTAAAGAACCTAGTATCTTTCAAGAGACAAAACTGCTAGGAAGGCTGAATCCTAAGGAAAAGCTAGTTAAGGCAATTAGTTTTTAGTGGAGGAGCACTTCTAGAGAAGGATTGAGGTTTCACAATGGAATAATTCACAGAGGCACAGTGGAAAAGCTTAGCAGGAAATTCTTGTTCTGTACTTTCATATAAAAGTTCAACCCAAGGCAGAAAGATGTTTCCCTGGTCTTTTAAGATTTCCTCATGATAGAAAGGGAGTGAGTCTCATTTTTAATAAAGCTACTGATATATTATAACTACTTTATTTTCTTTCTAGAAAACAAATATTCTAATTTTGTTTTAAGCTCCAATAACAGGAAAGAAACCCCATTTTAAAAATGTGTTCTTTTTGAACAATAGACCTATTCATTTTAAAGGCACTTTAATTTCTATATAAAAAACTTATCCACAACCTAATTACTTATTAATCCTAAAAACAATTCCTTAATCTCTTTGGCAACTTCCTAAACTGGAACTATTTCTTGCTTTTCATTTCTCCATTTCAATATTACCTTTGTCACTCTAAGTTTATAATGGTAGCTGTTTTACAGCCTTGCATTTTCTTGTTTGCACAGAGCATCTTCAGTAATTCAGGTGTTTTAAAGGAGTCCTAACTATATCCTTCTACTTAGCCTATTCCACCTTTTATAATATCTTAGCACATAATATACTTAAAAAAGCATAACTTTAGCAAATTTTAATAAAATTAGCAAATTTACACTATTTTGTTGTCTACTGTATAAACTTCTTAAAAAGTGATTTTAGATCCCCATAGTAATTAAAAACTGTGGTCAGTAGTAAATAGATATTTTAGCAAATTTTTTATGTTATTATATTATTGACCGTTAATTCGAGTACTTATAAAGAATCTAAAAGTGTATAATCCAGTGTTTTAAATTTACGTATCACATACAGTTCAACTAAAAATGGTCAAATGACAACCTATTTTGATAAAACATCTGCAAGATATTAGTGTACTTCTCACAAAGAAGAACCACTGCATCTAATGAAAACTAAATGTAAAAGAGAAAGTTTCTATCATGGGGAATGTGGAGCTCTATTTAAAATTACCTACACAAATCAATAGCTGAATTAAGGGCTGTAAAGATTTAGAATAAAATGGAGGATACAGTTTATATACATCAAGAAAGAGGCTCTAAGAATCTTTTCTTGATAAAGACAATTCCATCCCCAAATGTCTGCTAGAAAGGTAGTACTTTCATTTTCTTAGGCTACACCACCAAAGTCTGGTGTTCCTTTCAAATTTTTTCTCAATCATCAATAAAGTATGAAAGCCAATTACGTAGAGCAGCGCTTTCCAACATTTCTCCTTGGGCACACAGAGAGAAGTAGCATTTATAAGGCAGGCAGTCTGGAGTCTACAGCTACTTTAACCTATTCCTGGCACACAGGCTGAGCAGCTCTAATTTAGAGTAACAAAAGGATAACACAGAAAATAAACTCTACCTTTTTAGGTATCACAAAACATAGTAAGTTACAGGTAAGCAACACAGGAAATAATCATTTCTAATCACTTTGAGTGAATGAATGAATGAAATGAATGAGCACTGATCCAATTACACGAAATGATGTCTTCTTGAAAAAGTCCTGGGCAGCCTGCTCTTTATTTGTTCTCCTTTTCTTCTTATTATTATTTATTCATTTATTTTGAGACAGAGTCTTGTTCTTTTGCCTTGACTAGAGTGCCATAGCATCAGCCTACCTCACAGCAACCTCAAACTCCTGGGCTTCAGCAATCCTTCTGCCTCAAGCCTCCCAAGTAACTGGGACTACAGGCATGTGCTACCATGCCCGGCTAATTTTTCTATATATATTTTTAGTTGTCCATATAATTTCTTTCTATTTGTTTAGTAGACATGGGGTCTCGCTCTTGCTCAGGCTGGTCTCGAACTCCTGACCTCGAGCGATCCTCCTGCCTCAGCCTCCCAGAGTGCTAGGATTACAGGCGTGAGCCACCACGTCCGGCCTGTTCCCCTTTTCTTGTAAGGGTGAAATATAACCTTTGGGAAGTGTAACAAGATCTATTTTTAGTATAAGTAATTGTAAATCAAAGGCTGGAAAAGTCTTCTGCCCAAGTGGTTCTCTCATCATTGAGAAAAGCCATCTTCCTTCTTCACTACTATTACCAGTATTCTAACTTATGAACACTCTTTAGAATATTATCTAGGATTTAATAGCCACACAAGTGGCCATATGCTCCTCTTCTCAGTATAATATTTATTCTTTCTTAAAGGGTACAGGTTTTATTCATGGGTATGAGGGACAAGAATCTCACTTCTAGAATTCACCTAAGGTAGTGGATTCTAAGATATGACCAACAGGAAAAACAGGTACAGAACAGTGTTTAACAAGTATCTTTTATATAATTAACTATAACATAGAAACAACTTTTAAAATGCACTGTTTATTCACTGAGAAGGCTTTTAAAAGTAAGCAATCATTAATTTAGGAGGAATCTTATAGATTTACAGACTCACTAATCACAGAGTACTTCTTTAAAAAAAAAAAAATTCAAGAAACTAGAGTCCAGAAAAATGGATTAAAATAAAACCAATCAATAAAAATACCTACAGAGATGGACATTAATGATCCCCAAAATGCAGTAATAATGAAAAAGAATACGTGTATACTTCAATTCTATTACTGGGCTCTTCAGAACCAGTCTTGGTCAGAAGGGGCTAATTAATCTGCTTATTTCAATGTCACTGTATCATTTGTCTTTAGACTCCACAAGACTCTACTATTTTAATTTACAGCCATGAGTAATTGCCTCTGCCCTTGATCATACAAGTCCCCATAACCTAGAATGCTTTACTATAGCTAACTCCTGTAAGAAATAATGGCAACTCTCCAACTGAAAGTCATTTTTTCATTATGCCTACACTAAGATATGTTTATTATCCCTGTTTCACAAATAACAAGCTTCCACAAGGAGAAATGGTTATGTGAAACAACGGGTGTTCTGATTCCTGGTTAGTGCTTCTAGCAGAAGAATCTATTTTCTTGTTAGTCTACCAGGATTCTCCACCCCGGGCCTAGGTTAAGTGCTCTTTATTTTTAAGCCCTGTCGTAGGGAATAAATTTGGGTTCTGTTTGAATTCCAGGTTGATTTTCACTAGCTTTATGTTAAAGCCACACCCTGAACAACCACCTAATCTACCAAACTGAGCTATTTCTGATCAGCCTCACTACCAGTTATATAGATTTGGTCCCTTATTGTCCTAAAGTAAACTGTTCATCTTCATCATATCCAATATTCTGTTTCACGGATTTTTTTTATTTCACACCTAGTCATTTGTTCCTTGTTCTTATATTTCTTGCAAACCTTTTTCCCCCTCCAACTCTTACTCCATATTTAACTTCTTTCTTCAACTTTTCTATTCTTACTTAAAACAAATTTCACTATAAAATGACGACTTAGATCTTCACTCTTTTACTCAGTTTCTAAAATTTACAACTTCTTCTCTAACAACATTCTCCAGTTATCATTAGCTCAGCCTAGAAGCATTATACTCTAGGACAGGCCACCATAGGCCCTTTCTTAGATGTCTCCCAGCTCAAAAAAATATTAGCATATGCCAGATACCATTTTACTCAAGGCCAGAACCACCTTTAAATATTTAAACTTTTTAAAGAGACATATTAAATTTATTATTATATATTCTCTTCTGACTTCAACTGGGGTTTCCTACAATACTAAAAGCACATTCCAGATAATTGAGAAACATTATACAAGGTGTAACACAGGTGAATCATAACCTCATAAAACAGAGTTGAAAGGCTTTCAAGACGATTTGGGATAATTCCCTTTAACTGAGGAAGAAATTGGGGTACAGTCAAGTTAGGCAACTTTCTAAGTTACTGAAATGATTCGGTGGTAAAAAAATATGAAGAAACCAAGATCCAAAACTAAAAGTAGGTTGTATTCAAAATGTTCATGTATGAAAGAATTATTTGGAACTTAAAACACATTTTCAATAGAAATAACACAGGTGCTAAATAAAGTCGTTCAAAAATATATATTTAAAGAGAATTCTAGTTATTTCCCAGGGTCTTAGAAATTTTTGACACTTTATTTTGATTTTGCTTCTAAGTGTATGTTCTCCTTTTCCTTAATGTAGAAATAACACTAAGAGAACACTCAGCTTTTTCTGATATAATTGTTTTTGGGTCACAAATGAAATAAAGAAAGTGAAAGAGCTTTCCAAACTAATTAAAAGAGAGCAAATAACTAACACTATCAAAGGTTAGACTGAAATTTTAAAATACATACATGTAAGAAAAGAGTCATGTGAATGGAAGATAACAGTGTTAAAAATTATGCTGGGCACCAGATAGTTTTATGAGCCTAGAATAAGTAAATTAATATGGGGAATGACTTTGGCTATGTTCCAATAAAACTTAATTTACAGATACTGAAATTTTAACTTTATATACTTCTTATGTTTCACAAAATTATTATTCTTTGGTTTTTTTTCAACCATTTAAAAATATAAAAACCATTCTTAGCTCACAGACCATATAAAAACAGGTGGCAAGCCTGAATCTGTCTTGTGGATTATAGTTTGCCAATCTCTGGTCTAGGGAATAGTGGGGAGAGGGGCAGGTAGGATGTAACTAGTTTAATAATAAGGGGACTATTCATGAATGTACTTGCATTAAACCTAAAGGGAAAAGCAGCACCCCACCTCCAACAAGTATACATTAATGTCAGTCCCAGTAAAAAGCAAGATGTCATATTTCACTGTCTTTAACATAAAAACAGCTCTAGAAACTTAATCATTGTTTCATGGGCAAATATTCTCATAAGTAACAGTATACTAACCATAATTTTAGTTTTGCAGAATTATAATTCGTTTTGCAGAAAATATTCTAACATTATAGCAATAGATACATAATTCATTACCATTTTGTCCCTGAGTCGCTCTCCACGGATAAAAAAGTCTGCACAGCCATTCTCTTCCTGATGAGGGACTTTGAAGACAGTGACGCTGCTTAGTCCACTCCCTCCAAGTGGTAGCCATCCACCACTTGAGTCATCTCGGGTCATCACCACAGCTCGCACTCGTGCATAACTATTACTAAAATAGATGCAAAGATCAGGAATTAGCTTTTCCATAAACAAAAAACAGCCAAGCTGTCAGTCTTATTTCAGAAACCAAACACCACATTAGTTAATGTGTGGTGACTAAAGTATTTACTACTTCCATGACAGTCCACAGAAAGTAACCTACTTGAAAGAGGTCAAAAACCACAAACTAACTAACTTTATAGGTTACCCTTTATTTTGAAGACTAACCTCATAAAGACTACAGACCTCTTATTTCAATTCATCGTTTCAGTAGTTCAAGCACATCTGGCCGCCATGGAACAAGTTGTAAAGGACCCCAGAGACAAATACTGTCAAACTACATAGGTTACCATCAAATTTGTCTATGTATGTACTTTTGCTGTAATATTATAATTGGGACAAATTACTGCTGTATTTTAGCACATTTAATTGTGGCATCTCAAAGTTTCTTAACAGTTCTGGAATACATTATAAATAAAATGCTGAAACAAACATGCTTAACTTAGATGCCACACTTTTTTTTTCTTCTACCAACTGGGAATCTAAACCACTTAGACAAATGTTCTGTTTAAATTAATTAAAAGGCAAATTGTTCTACTGAAACCTTTCATACCTTTTTTCTGGCAGACTCTATTCTTAAAAGAAACTACATTCTAGTTCCATTGCAGAATCATTTCCCAATATTACCAACTCTTCTTTACATAAAATCTAGAAAATATGTTTAATATACTAAATGTTCTACACAACTGACCTCTAAGCATTTTAGTTCTGAAAACTTTTAATACAATAAATATTAATGAATCCTTTCTAAAAGTAGTATACCTTGCTGACTTCTTAGAAAAGTATACTGAATGTAACTTAACCACGCCTTGGTTAGTATGAACATCAATTGAGGTTCTATGTAACAATTCTGTGCTTCTTAACATATGTCTGCTTTAAGTTGCCAATTGCCACTTCTGTTGTTACTGTGCTTATCTGAAAGCTCTCCCTGCTTTTTTTAACTTTATATATTTATGTTTACTGAGGGATACTTTACATACAATAACATTGTAATTATATGTAAAGTGAAGCATCGATTTTAAACATACAGAATTGAACAAATTCTGACAAATGTAATACAATTGTTGCTATGATCCAAATGTTTGCGTCCCCCCACCAAAAATTCACATGTTGAAATCCTAACCCCCAAGGTGATGGTATTGGGAGGTGGGATTTTTAGGTGATGATTAAGGCATTTTCAGTGCCCTTATAAAAAAAGGACCCCAGAAACCCTAGCTCACCCTTCCACCATGTGAAGACACAGCTAGAAAGCACCATCTATCAGCCAGGAAATAGGCTCTGAAAAGACACTTAATCTAGTGGCACCTTATCTTGGACTTCCCAGCCTATAAATTTTTGTTGTTTATAAGGTAGCCAGTTTATGGTATTTTGCTATAGCTGCCTGAACGAACAAAGACACATGTATAACCAACATGAAAAATCAAAACATGGAACCTTTTCATCTCTCCAGAAAATTCCCTTATGCCGGACATAGAGATCAGTTTTGCCTGTTTTGGGCCTACATATAAATGGAATCAAACAGAATTACCACTTATACCCTTTTTGTCTTACTTCTCTTATAATAAGTTGTTTTGGGTATCAGAATTTTTTTTTTAACTAAGTAGTACTCAAATTGAATAAATATATCACAATTTATTTATTCTTTCTTACACTGATGGACATTTGGATTGTTCCTAGTTGTTGGCTATTATGAACAAAGCTGTTACAAACATTCTTGTACAAGTTTTTTTGTAAACATGTTTTCATTTCTCTTAATCACCTAGGAATGGAATTAATGGGTTACAAGATAGATGCATGTTAAACTATATGAGAAACTAACAAACTCTTTTCCAAAGTGGTTGTACTGTTACACATTCCCATCAATAATGTATGATAGTTTCAGGTCTTCCACATCCCTCACCAATACATGGTATTTTTTGTCTTTTTAATTTTACTCACTGCAGTGAATATACAGTGTTATCTCACTGTGGTTAAATGTCTATTTGCCTGATGACTCATGATGCTGAGCATCTTTTCATGCACTTATTGGCCACTTATTTATCTTTTTTCAAGTCTTTTGACCATATTTATTAGGCTGTCTTTTTATTATTGATTTTTAGAACTTATACATTCTGGACACAAGTCTTTTGTCAGAGAATATACTTTTAAAGCTATACTGTGTTGTTTGTGGTTAAGAGTGAGGATTCTAGAGTCAAACTTTCATAAGTTGGATCTTGGTTCAGCAACTTATTAGCTGTGTGACCTTGAGCAAGTTACTAAGTCATTATGCTCAGTCTCATCTGTAAAATGACAGCACTCACCTTTAATAAATGTGAACAAGGCTTGACACACAATATACCCTATATAAGTATTAATTATTATTATTATGACAACAAAGCATTAGAAATTAAAGAAGGTGCCATCCTGGTAATTCAAAGCCAGCTAGGACCTGGGAAATAGTCAAATTTACATAGTAAACCATAATTCTCTCTGATTAGGGTCACAATAACTTTTACATAGAAGCTCTAAAAGATTTTAGCTTTACAGGTAACTATTCTAAGCTTTTTAATTGTTCAGTTATTCAGAGGCTCTGATTCTTATCTGGTCCCAATTCTTGCCAATCCTTAACTCAAAGAAGTGGTCAGAGGAGGAGGTAAGGGTTCATAAGGCTGGGTTGATGTGGACTGCAAACTGGAATCCTTCTTCCAGGATAGGCTGGAGTAAGTACCTCCACTATAAATAAACCCAATATGCATCTTTAGCTTCATTTTTTAAAAATTTCAACTGGTATTTCAATAAAGGTAAAGGCAAAAGAAGATAACCAAACACGACAAATTTTGCCTCAGTTGTACTGGATCCATGTAGTTTCTTTTGAAATATCAATACTGTATTATATATGAGCCAGAATAACTCTAAAGTAATACTTTACTACATTTTGCAGACAAATGTATATTATGGCAGTATTTTCAAATTTGCATATTGGTAAAATAGTTCTTATCAAATTAAAGGTTTAGTTATAGAAAATTTTACAAGCCCTAGTAGTTTTAACTGTCTAAAATGAAAAGTGTCCATGGCCTTCTTCCTCCTCTAGTTCTTTTCTCCCCTGCAGAACACTCTTGCTTTGTGATTACCAAGCCTACTGTATACCCTCCGTACTTCTAGAAAAGTAGAATACCCAAGGAAGACACAGTCTGGAGATTTTGTCAAATGTTTTCTCTTTGTTTTATGTGTGCATTACAAGGAAAAATCAGGTTTAAAACACTTAAGATATTTAATTGTTAAGCTCCTTAAAGAACATACAGACTCCAGGGAGAGACCAGAATATACCAAGAAGTCAGATAACGTGACCACGATACTGTACTGCAGACTTAAAGGTGCATTATAATGCAACAGATATTTTCACAGACTTATAGTACTTTTATTAACCAGTTCAATTTTGTTAGTATGAGGTAAAATAATATTTGTTCATGATGTTTACAAATTAAAATTCTATTTGTCCCCTATCCTTATTGTTACCAACTAATATGTTAAGCATAACATGTATTCCATTCAATCAAGTAACTGGGGAAAAAAGTTACCAAGCACTATGGAACAATATTTACTACTATGGAATTCTATTAATAATTGATGTTATACTGGTTTCATTTCTGAAATACAGTCATGTGCTGCATAACCATATTTAGGTCAACAATGGACTCCCATATACAATGGTAGTCCCATAAGATTATAGCACTATATTTTTATTGTACCTTTTCTGTGTTTAGATATGTTTAGATACACAATTAATTACCACTGTGCTACAAGTACCTACAGCACATTAACATGCCGTATAAGTTTATAGCCTAGGACCAAGAGGCTACACCTACAGCCTAGGTGTGTAGTAGGCTACGGTACCTAGGTATGTGTAAATACACACTATGCTGTTTACACAACAAAATCGCCCAACAATGCACTTCTCAGAATGTATACCCACCGTTAAGCAACATGTGACTATTACTTGACATATTTTTGTTCCCTTGGAAGTGTAATGATTTATGGTTTACTTGAGAGAGGATGCTGTAACTCCACTAAACTAGCACTCAAGTAACTAATTTGCAACAAAAAGATGTCTTGATGAATCTATAAATCATGGGACCTAAAAATCTACAGAAGAGGATCTTTGCCCTTTAGACCAAAAAGGCTTAATCTCAGCTTTATGAACCTCCTGGAAGGGATTATGAATCCCCAAAATTGTATTAAAATGTGAGTTTTTGGCCATATGTGTATTTTCTTCATGGGAGATAGTACATAGCTTGAATCACAATTTCAATAGCATCAATGATTACCCTGACCTGCCAATTTAAAAACCACTGTTACACGAAAGAAACAAAATGACTTGTACAGCTCTGGCTGTTGCTCAGATCTGTTTCTTAAATTTGGATACATTTCTAATTGCCTGCTGGTCAGCTATAATGTTTTTGGCTGACTGTTCTTAAGCTTAACATTTCTAAAATCAATTCTGTCTTTTGCCTTTCTCTTCTCTCTATATCTCTGTCTTTTCCATGATATACCCAACCAACGCCTTGATTTTAGCACAGTGAGGCCCATTTGGATTTCTGACCTCCATATTGTAATATACATTTTTTTAAGCCACTAAGTTTATGGTACTTTGTTACAGAAGCAAAAGGAAACTAATACAAAAGATGGGGGAAAACTTGCTTGAGGATATGAAAGCAATCTATACACAGGAAACAAAGATAAATGTTTTCCATTTCTAACTATAACAGTACCAAAACAAAATGCCCCCTCTAACTGAGAAGATTCTTAGAATCCATTCAGATCTGTACAGTACAAGAATTATTTTTCCAGTGAGGGATGTTTATGATGACAAAACATCTTTTTGCTCCCTACAGTATATTTTAAGTAAACATTTACCATCCAAATATTAAACATTATTACAGAGATTGAGTATAGGACAAAAGGTAAGCATTTAATAATAGTAGTTTAGGATGATACAGCACTTCACAGTTTAAGTACTTACTTTCTAAACTATGTAGAATTTGGACATTCAGAAGATAACCATATTATTACTCATTCATCTATTCAGTTAACCAGTGAGAATTTATAAGCTACATAAACAAAACTGCAAATTTATGGTATCTTCCCTGTAGAAGTTTATAATCTAGTGGACAAAGATATACTACCACAAAATGGAAATATAGGAGACTACTAGTATTCATATTTGATGTGTGTTTTGAATAGCAGTATATTAGGTAGAAAAAAGGCTAAGGACACATCTTGGAGGGAGCATGACACAAGTGTGTCCTATTTAAGAACCAATGTTAAGTTCAAAGGGTAACGGTAGGCATAAGCAGAGGAGGAAAAGAACTTGCGTATTATGCTCAAGGTTAGTACTCTTAATAAAAAGACCACAGGATGATAATAAGCAAGGGAGTAGAATATAATGATTAGTACTTTAAAAGATCTAAGAACGAGAGCAGTAAGAGAACTGTATTGCATTAACCCTAATGAGGTAGGTATTTCTCTATCTTACAGATAAAGAAATTAAGAACTCAGTTTGATTAGAAAGATAAAGATCTGAATTATTCCTTTAGCACTGTCAACTTTAAAAACTGGAGCAAATATTATTTTCCATGTAGTAATCATCAAAGCATCACATGGCATTCTGTTTCAAAACAAGTCAGATCTCCTAGGTTTCAAAGGCAGGGCTACCACTTAAAAGTTATAATCTTGGGCAAAGTACTTAAGCTTTGCGTGCTCCCATTTTCTTGGTCTATAAAATGGGGATAATAACTATTGCAGTGTTGTGAGAAGTAAATGAGGACATGTATGTAAAGTGCTTAGCATTGTGCCTGGCTCATAGTTAGGTGCCAGATAAATGTTATTATGGTGACTTTATATAGTAAGTCAACTTCATGTTACAGTTCTGTATTCTCAAATTGTCCAAATATGTCTCCTTCTATATTTATGGTTTTGTATATAACACACGCAGAAGACAGCCCTCTCTCAGAACTTTTTACTTTAAGAATTATTAAGCGCAGCCAAATATCAAATATTAGTTATCTAAGAATTCCACAAGGTGCTTACATGATGGAAGCACATACATCTAATGAAGTCATAGGTATCTGGGAGGTCTTCTTCAAGGAGAACTAAAACTAAAATCTGAAGGTTGAATAGAGGCGTTTACCGTATCCCTTTACAATCAATCATCAATCATTCTAGGTTCTGCTAGACAGTAACATCAACCTGCCGAAGTAGTTCAAACTATAATTTTGGATGTTCCCTGCCTTCTAGTGCCATTACTGTCCATTCCCCATGACTCCTTAATTATCAGCACTGATACTATGCCTTCATTTTGAAGCTCTCTAGGTTTATGTCAGAGAATTGAACTATGAATAGTATTCATTGTCAACAAGAAATCACAACATAGAAGAAAGGAAGCCAACATTAATACTAGAGTTCATGATGAGATAAAAACATTAAAATAAAATATGGGAAATTTAAAAATAATCTTATAGTGGGGAAGGCCTAAGATCCAGAGGCCATTAAACAATAAAGACAAATGACAAAAGAAACAAATTGAGGGAAAAAAATGTATAACATATGTATTAGTTTTCTATTGCTGCCATAACAAATTACCACGCACTTAATGGCTTGAACAATGGAAATTTACACACTTCTGTCAGTTGGAAGCCCAAAGTATTTCACTGGGCTTAAATCAAGGTGTTGGAAGCACTGCATTTTTTTCAAGAGGCTCTAAAGAAGAAACAGTTTCTTTGCCTTTCAGTTCCTAGACACCATCCACATTCCTAGGCTCATGGCCCCCTTCCTCTACCTTCAAAACCAGGTACATTAACTTCTCTCTGAACCTTCTTCTGTAGTCTTATCTTTCTCTGACCATAGTACTACAGTCAGGAAAAGTTCTACATTTTAAGGACTCATGTGGTTGGACTGGACCCATGCAGATAATCCAGGACAATCTCCCTACATCAAAGTTCATAACTTTAATCACACTTGCAAAGTCCTAATATATTCACAGGTTCTGGGGATTAGGGCAAGGGCATCTCTGGGGAGGGGCTGGACACATTATTCTACCACAAATAACATATAACAGAAAAAATGATATTACCTTAACAATAACTCAAAAAATCAGTAAGAAAAGACAAACAACCCAGAGGAAAAACTGGCAAAGTTCACGAATAAAATCCACAGAAGAAAAATATAAATGCCATGAAATATACATAATAAAAAGAAACTTAATTTTATTCACGATAAAAGGAATGCAAATTTTAAAAAAGTGACCAAATATCAAGACATTTGTTAACACAGGAGTCGGTGATGGTGTGTATAGGTATAAATTAGTAGAACATGTTTGAAGGGTCTTTTGGAAATATCTATCAAAATTTAAGCTGCACATATTCCCTGTCTCAGCAAACTGTACTTCTATTCATTTCCTTTTACATGTATTAAATTATACCTCTATGAGCATAGTTTAAAGACAAGCACTGTTTCAACAGAAAAAAATAAAAGCAACCTAAATGAGAAACAGGAAACCAATTAATTATAAAACATCTATTCAATGGAATACTATATAGTGATGACAAAATAAGGAAGCTATTTATAGTCAAGTGAGCTGATCTGCAAGTTCTATTTTGTTTTTTTTTTTTAATTACATGTTTAGTTGAACAACATGAGTTTGAACTAAAAAAAAAAAGTTATATGTTTATTATGCCACCATTTGTGAGGGAAAAACATACACACATATGCTTGTATATGAACAGAATCTTTACACAATGTAACTGGTAACCGTCTCTCTAATGAGACGAAATGGGACAGAGGTACAAAGATAATTTTCTTTTCATTATATATCCTTTTTATATTTTTTGAATTTTTGTATCATGTGTACCTATTACTCATTCAAAAATCAATTCACTAAATTCATACACTTAAACACACACACAATCCCAGAAGGACTATGAACTCAAAATAACACTTGTCTCTGTAATTGGAGTTAGAAATTTTATACATCTACCCTTTTAATACAAAGGTGAATTTTCAGTGGTATACAGGTTGATTTTTAACAGCTTTGTTTCCCTTCCTAATGTCAAAATCCTGCACAATACACCCCTTTCATCAACTTGAAAGAACCAACAAAACTTCTCTGTCCACATCTATTCACAATTTATCCTTCTCCCCTGTCATGACAACTTGCTCAAATATAACCTGACATCCCAATCCCTTCCATATACTTCTACAGAATATGCCACAAATCACATCACATGCATGCATTTCTTCTAAAGATGTTGGGCTCATCTTATTAAAGTGGCTGCTCTGTGAAAATCATAGGATAGATAGCAAATAACGACTTGCCTGAAAAAAGGTTGGATGTTCTCATGATTGATATACAAAAAAACAGGCATGTCCTAAGAGAAGAGATGTGAACTCAGAAGGTAGATAGGCATTAGAAGGAATTTCAGAGACCTGGATTTCAAGAAGGAAAAGATGCTTGAAAGGAGTTCCTGGGTGATAGCAGAAATATAACTTCTACCCTTTGAAAGAAGTCATAGCTTTCTCAGAGAGATATTCCTACAGACTCCAGAGTGAACATGGACAATCTCTAACTTATAATTCATTATCTAATTATATTTTTTACTTTTCAGGAAGTCATCCCTGCTGCCTGTGATTGGGTTAGGTACCTTTTATAAATGTTTCCATGGAGTAAGGTGAAAGTAAAAGGCTGAGATAAGTGATACTTGTTGGTTAACTGTGGTTAGTAATTCTTGTTTAAAGCAAAAAGTGGATACTCTTCCATTTTTCCAATTTAGGTTAGGTACATGACATCCTTGTGTGTGCCGTTATATATTAATAGTTACATGGGAAGTTACTTTTTACCAGGCAGGAAGAAAGCGTAGGAGTCTATTACTCTTGTTTCTCAATGTCTTTAGTAAAATTATATTGCCTGGTATTATCTGTGCTACCAAAGATATTAATGACAATTGTGGGTTTATGACTGGAATCAAGTAATACCCTCCACTCATCAGGACAGTGGCGAGAGCGTTCAGTGAGAGATCACCATTCTCTCTGTTCCGAGTGATTCAGTGATCCTCCTGAGGATATAATTCTTTCATTGTCAACATTAGAAGAGGGCTTTCACTAGGAAAGCCAGCAGAATCCTTTACCTTTAGTATCCACAACTTTTGAATCTGTTGTCAACTCCTTCTGTAAGGTTCTGTACGTGTAACTCATTTGGTACCAGCGAGGAGCACTCACTTTTCCAAATGTGCCTAAAGCTAAGTTTTTAGAGTGCAGCTTTACCTATGCTCAGAGTGTATATAACATCTCCACATTTAATAGCAGGGAACTGAAGAATAACAAGGGTAAGCTGCCAACCCTGAATATCTAGGATGTCAATTCTTCAGGAATCAGGTATTCAAGCTGGGGATACTTAAAAGATATGGAGTCAGTAGCAGGAACCAATATTAATCAGCACAATAATCTGAGGGGGGCGGGGGAAGGGAAGTATCTCCACATATACTATCAAAAATCACCAACATCTGAGTGTTCTGAATATGGCTAATATTTGGAAGACCTAGAAGTATCTCCACAAAATAGGCATTCAATAAACATTTGCATAATTGAATCCAGAAACAACAAAGAAAAGTCAGATAAATAGGCATAAAAAATGTTCGGCTCCTCTCATAAATACCTATCAAGAGTAGCTTTGGAGAGACACAGTATAAGATCACTTGAACTCTTAGGTTAGAATCCAGTCAAAATTTAGGAGCCTTTAGTGATGGAGGTACATACATACACAATGTTAATAACATTCATCCTATAGAAGGCAGTTTAGAGACTTCCTCTGTAAAGGCCACCCTAGTCTGGAAATAAACATACAATAGCAAATTGCTAATCCTAATTCGGTTGTGCAATTGTGGGACCTTTAAAAACTTTAGACATTTGTTCCTTCCAAATGCAACATAAATTGACTCAATTTTCACTGAAAATTTAACATCCTACAGCAGCGCTGTCCAAAAGAAATATAATGCAAGCCACAGATATAATTTTAAATTTTTTAGTAGCTACATTAAAAAAATAAAAAGATGGCAATAAAAATGGCATAGTAAGTAGCTCATCCCTTGAAACAAACACTGAAAGACTGAGTAAAATTTGTCAGAATTAAATTGTCAGAACTCTAGAAAATGGTCAAAGATTTAAAGTGATAAACAAAGGCTGAATCAAGAAAAAGGCAACTTGTCCTTGGCCTTATTGTCCCCACCCCTCCTTAGCACTGGTCTTGAAGATGACAGCTCACATACCCAGTGTAGGTTCCTGGTCCTAGGTTCCAATGAGAATAGAAAAGACCTTAGTGTCAAAGAAATGTGTTCTGTTTTAACTAGCCAGGGATATACAGTAAGGACTGACACAAGGTATCTGCATTCCTCAAACACATTTTAAGGCAAAAAACAACCAGCTGCCATGCAGAGGGGACAAAATATTACACGTGAGCCCAACAATATAGATGCACAAAAGAGTATGGGAGAAAGAGCTGTAGAGAAAGTTTCTTTAAGGAATTAGAGCAATCAAGATTGCATACTGGGGAATTTAGAAAGCCACATGCACACCCAAACCAGGATACATGTTCAGAAGACCTGAGAGGCTCTAAGTTTTGACAATTTCTAGGCTTGGCACAAGCAGAAGTAAAGGGTAAGGAAGTAAAGGACCTATGCCACCATGCAGAGACAATCTGCAAAGACTGGGTTTTTATTTCTTTCTTTTCTTTTTTAAGCTCCTGGTATTCAAGGAAATCTGTCAAAACACAAGAAGACCACATGGCAAAGGAACATAGACTTCAGGACTTACACTTCCTGATTTTGAAACTTACTACAAAGTTACAGTAATCAAAACACTGTGGTACTGGCATTAGAATAGACATATGTATGAATGAGCATCCATAAATAAACCCATTTATCTATAGTAAATTAATTTTTGACAAGGGTGGCAAGATCTTTCAATGGGGGAAAGAACAGTCTCTTCAAAAAATGATATTGGGACAAATGTATATCCACATATACAAGAATAAAGTTGGACTCTTGCCTCATACCATATGCAAAAATTAATTCAAAATGGACTAAAGACCTAAATATAAGAGCTAAACTATAAATCCTTTAGAAAAAAATGTAAGTAAATCTTCATGATCATAGATTTGGCAATGGATTCTTAGATAACACCGAAGCATAAGCACCAACAAAAAAAAATAAGACATCATGATTAATAACTTCATAATTATGAATAAGTAATAACTTAAATAACTAACTTGAATCCTTTAATAGCAAAGGATGTTATCAAAGTGAAAAGACAACCTACAGAATAAGAGAAAATATTTGCAAATCATGTATCTGATAAGAAACCAGTATCCAGGATATGTTAAGAACTCTGTATCTTTCATTAGTTACTACCCTTATGATTCCTCTAGTATCTATTATTTAACTTTTTTAAACTTCTCCTATTTACCACATCTTACACTTCCCTATACCACCCATAGTACCTCATATATAGCAAGGGCTAAATTTGACATTCAACATTTTCCTGTTCCATTAAAACCTTCTCTCCGAACAACAATGAAAAATTTCACATGCAGGTAATGATAATACCAAAGGACGTCTGCAATGTCCATTCTCAATGAGTTGTTTACAGCAGAACCAAATAATCTCAGTTTCTATGAACCTGAATAGGATATATTTAGCATTCTTAATTCAAAATATAGGACAGGAAACACAGCAGGGCAGCTTCAAAACTGCCCTTCAGCAGGAGTCCTCACAACAATTCAGGAGGCTACTCTTGCTACTTAAATGACAATTCAGTAATGAGGGAATGACTCCCCAAAGGTGGATGGATGAATTACTCCTGGCTTGAATATCTCATAACAGTCCCAGCAAAAAAAAAAGACCAAAACTCTGGCTTTCCACAAGGTTTATATATAGTTCATTCAAAATTCTCCTAGTCCAGACACTATTTATCAATCAACAATGCTACCTTTTAGGCCGGGCCCGGTGGCTCACGCCTGTAATCCTAGCACTCTGGGAGGCCGAGGCGGGTGGATCGCTCAAGGTCAGGAGTTCGAGACCAGCCTGAGCGAGACCCCATCTCTACTAAAAATAGAAAGACATTATATAGCCAACTAAAAATCTATATAGAAAAAATTAGCCGGGCATGGTGGCGCATGCCTGTAGTCCCAGCTACTCGGGAGGCTGAGGCAGGAGGATTGCTTGAGCCCAGGAGTCTGAGGTTGCTGTGAGCTAAGCTGACGCCACGGCACTCACTCTAGCCTGGGCAACAAAGTGAGACTCTGTCTCAACAAAAAAAAAACAAAAAAAAAAAACAAAAAAAAAAACAATGCTACCTTTAACACAGCTGACATTCCATCTTCATCAAGATTCCAGACGACTAGAATTAAAAAGTTAACCAAAGTCATTTTTCCATAAAGAACACATTTGGTAAACTCTTTATTACTATTTAGAATATAATAACTGCTAAAATAGATAGGGGCACACTTACATACATACCTTGATTAAAGAGGTGCTTGCTCATTGTAATTCACTTTAATATCAGCTATCAGAATATGAATATTGCCTGATTATATGTAACTTGATCATAATAATCTACCTGTATATGAATAAAAATCAGTAAGCAATGACTTTAGTTATTTCTTATACATACAGATTTTTTTTTAAATGATCTGAGTTGTAACAGATTTACAACAAATAACGGAACTTGCAACAACATACCATCAAAAATATCACTGACAGAGGTAGAAAAAAATTCTGGTAACACATTATAAAAAAAGAAAAGAGGACCACGATAGAATATTTTGAAATAACATCAAATGTGTATCTGGAGTTTTAGGGACAGAAATCAGGTCAGGGAGTTTACCAGATCTGCCAGCCAATTTGTGCTGGCACAGAGTAGGTTTTAAGAGGGGAAAGTCAGGACATATACTCCTCTGAATCAAGCCATCTGAGGAGAAAGCCTGGCAGCTGCTAATTAACCAAAAGAACAGGGATCCCTTTGGGGAATCAAAACAAAGACACTCCCTCTGATAACATTTCTCCAGTTAAACTAAAATAACCAAGTAAGATTTAGTTTCAGAGTTAGTTTTTCTTACAGTGAGATTTCCTTAACTCCTCAATTTTTCCATACCAAATTACACAGATATTAAGTGGTAGGGCAGGGATTCAAACAAAGGTCTGAATAGAAAGCCCATGTTTTTTGCACTTTATCACTCTGTCAACCAAGCAAATGCATGGTTGCTATCATTTTTTAAAAATTAGTATTGATGCTTATATGTACTCAGCTAATCAGAAATAAATTCTTTTGTCTCATTCTTGGTTTCAAAAAGCTGTTGAATTCCTATAGGGTAAGTTAAAATGAATCTCTGTTGCATTCATTCATGCACACACAAACACAATCACATACCTACCTGCCTGCAATGTGGACATAATATACAACTGCCAGAATGGGAAACTGAATAGGATCTCTGCTATTGAGTTATCTGAAGTGTACTAACAAGGTTTCAAATCAAAGAGGTTTTAATTTAAAAATAAAATCAACTTCATTTTAAAGCTGACTTTGGTTAAGGGTTTATCATTGATCTTTCCCCATTAGCTCTAGCTTCATAAAATCCTTACAGTCCCAGCAGAGAATGCCTCTTCTCAGAGCTCAAAAGTCCTAGAATTGAGTCTCATTGTTTCTGATTTATCTGGCTTGAGTTATCTGCCTGCTAATCCCTAAACCAATCATACATCTGGAAGGCTAACCCACTCAACAAAAAGGCCTGAAAGTGAAGAAGGGATGATTCCCCAAAGAAAAGAAGGGAGCTCTTAACAGAAGAGTCAAGGTATGCTTGACAGGCTAAAACAACAGATGGTCATTACAATATTGAAGGAAGTAACATGGGCATGTTTTTAAAAGAAGGCAAAAAAGAATTGTTTAAAGTAGGTGCCAAACCATGAAAGATGAAAGAGTATGAAATATATACATTATCACTGCTTGAGCTGGAAGATCATAGATGACAACAAAAATGGGTTAAATAGGAATTCCACTGGGGAAGGCCAGGCATATTAAAAAGGGAATTATTCTAGGCTTTTGTGCAGGGGAGATATGATTAAATTGGTATCTAAGAATAATTATATTGAAAAATAGGATCAGGAAACCTTGGAATACCCAGCAGAGAAAGTAAGGCATCTAGGAAGATACTATTTGTATCCAGATGTTACTTGAATAATGTAGCATGGGAATACAGCAGTGTATTTATAGATAGATCTAAAAGGAAGAATCCTCAATCTATATCTTTTAACAAAACACATAGAATATTATGAGAGTAAGGAAAAAGGGGTACAAAAATACAGGAAGCAAAGATAATCACCAAGACTGTAAGCTTGTAGGATTAAGTCCAGTGGGACTACATATAGCGTAAAGGATACAGAAAAGAAGTTGTCAATCTAGAATAAGAGTTCAGTTGTGAAGTATAGTAAGAACATTCAAATGAAGTAACTAAAAAGCCATGAAGAACCTAAATTGAACAATACCTAGAACATAATAAATGTCTGATAAAAAATAGACGGATGAATTAATTTATTTTATGTCTTTTACAAGACCAACAATGCAATAAACAGAAAGTATCCAAAGACAAATAAGACACAGCTTCTTTTCTCAAAGTATTTACAACTAACTTGAATAAAAAATATAATAAGGGCAATAATTTTTATAAATTGCCATTGCAATTCAGAGGAACAAATGATTAATTCTGGTAATACAACTGTGAAAAGTAAATCGAAAGCCTGTATAAAAGAAAAGTAGACTATAAATATAGAACTGAGATTGAGCTTTGGGAGAAATACTCCTTATTTTAAGGAAGAGAGAAGTCAGTGACAGCAGTCACAGTACCTACGATAAGTGGGAAAATTTGAAGAGTACAGTGTAACGAAAGCCAAGTTTGCTTTGTGTTATGCAAACATTTACTGGGAGCATAATTTGAATGCAAAAGTCCTAACAGATTGGTACAATAAACATAAACTACTGATTTCTCCAGTAATAGAGAATAATGAGTAAAGTTATAAATTCAGATTCTATTAATGTATCTTTTTGTTAAGCCAAATCACTTTAAGATAGCCTATTTTTCAGAAAGGATTTAATAGCTATAAGTAAATATTCGAATTTTCTGTCTCTTCTCATTTCACAGAAGACTCAAATTGGCCTATACCCATACCTATAATAGTATCATAGGTCTTAATGCCGAGGTCAAAAACAAACATAGATGAGAAAAAAAACCCTACTTTAAGGGCTTATGATACTTGTAGTGGTGGGGGCTATGGCCATCTAAAGGGAACACTTAACACTCCACTCCAGCAGCTGCCTTGTAAGAATGCTGGCTCAGTATTAAGACAATGTTTGGCTTTTTTTAGAGAAGCAGGAAATTCTACCTATGTGAAACCTGATTTCTTAAATGTTGGCTTATTTAAATGTGGACTGATTTCACCTCCAGTTTTCATCTCCTGTCTTAACTAATGAATAATGACTCTATGCAGAAATATAATTTGTTTTAATTCATTTTTACCACTGCATTTATCTTTTTTTAAACTAGAAAACTATACGATAAAAATTATACAAATAAACATAATCCATTTGGGGATTCACCAAACAATGCAACAATAAGAAAGCAACTATACCCTTAAATACTTAAACTAAATGTCATTTTAATGCATTTTTTCATTTCAAAGTGTTGAATACACTTTGCTCTTAAACATGAAATATAAAACCTGTAAATCCCCAATAAATTCATTTAGAAATGACCACATTAATGACCAAGAATCATGGCAAAACTCGTTCTAATGAAAAATTCCATTGGTTCAGAGGTTCCTAAACTCGTGTCTAAGGATCTGGATAACTTTTTAAAGACACAGATTCCCAAGGTCCACTCTCTGATTCCTAAGAGGTGAGGCTTGGGAAATCTGTATTTTAATTTCTGAAGTAGTTATGATATAATATTTTCAAATAACTACTTATTCAGAATATTACTACATTAGAAATTAGTAAAACTAATCTTAATTTTGAATAAACTAACTGAAAATGTCATGGTAAAATTTTATTCACAGTAATTTATCTCCTATCACTTCAGGTAATATAGCCAGTTACTCCAGTCTTGGGCTTTAGATAACCTTAAAAATTAAGTTCCAAAGGAAAGCACAAACACAAGGGCTCAATACTCAAAGCAAAATATTGATTTAACATAGCATGGCAATCTAAAATCTCTTAATGGCTCCTTACCATTAATTTTGAAGGCCACACCTCTCTGACCACCTCTCCCACTGCTCACTCACTGTACTCCAACAACAATAGCATTCTTTCTACTCCTTAGTTATCTTTCCCTTACGTGGATACTCATGAGATACTCTAGCGGCTCCCCCTTCTCAAGTATCAGATAACAGGAACTCTCTTCAGAATAGCACCAGCATTCACTTTCCTTCCACCTCATTCCATTACACTCATTTCTTTTCTTGATTTTATTCTCCTCATAATGTTTATGACTATCTTAAGTTATTTTATTAAGTATTCATTGTCTCCTATTAATAGGATTTATGCTCCGTATGAGCAGGGACTTTGTTTTCCTTGCTCACTACTACATCTAATATTTAATAGAATGTTATATGGGCTACAGTAGGTATTCAACATGTAATTGCTGAATAAATGAATGGAAAAGCAAACAAACTCCCAGCCTTCCTCTCAAACTCATTGACATGCTATATCCATGAGCCTCTATGAAGACAATAAAATATTTTATAAAATTTTAGTCATAAGGAAGACTGAAGTAGAAAATTTTCAGTATCCCTGCCTCCTCTAAGCTTCCCTTCCTCTAGCAACAGTTACTCACCCTTTGCCCTTGTGGCCAGGTAGTTTTGACTTAGGGTAGGTAAACATGACTTCAGAAGCAACATACAGGAGTGCAAGCAGGTACATTTTGACAATCCAAGCACAAACTGGAAGATATAAACCTTTTCTCAATTATGGGTCTTTCAGAGAAGACCATCTCAGATCTCAGAGTGATTCATGCTGCAAGTCTTTCCAGGAACCAGGTGCCTCTGGATCCTGAGAGTGGAAGGATGAGTAGAGGTAAATTACAAAGAAGAAAAAGTGAAGGAAGGGGAAAGGGGGCTTTTCTGATAGAAGACTACAGTCGTCCCTCAGTATCTTTCAGGGATTGGTTCTAGGACCTCACTTGGATATCAAAATTCTCAGATGCTCAAGTCCTTAATATAAAATGGTGCAGTATCTGCATATGCACATCCTCCTGTATACTTCAAACCATCTCTAGATTACTTATAATACCTAATACAATGAAACACTATGTAAATAGTTGCTATGCTGTGTTGTTTAGAGAATAATGACAAGATAAAAAAGTCTGTGCATGTTCAGTACAGACACAAAGTTTTTTCAAATATTTTCGATGATGAGCACTTAGTTGAATCCACAGATGCAGAACCATGGAGGGCCAACGGTATTTTACGCAAAGGCCACAAGGCAAGAAAGAGCACTAGAGAAAATGATAGGCTGCAAGATCTAAATAGACATTTTTTGGAAGGGGGAGGGTGCACTAATGGGCTATATGGACCAGCTCATACAGAGACCATTAAGGGTTCTGTTCTTTACCTTAAGAAAAAACATATTCTGAGCAGGGAAATAATAAGAGATCTGCATTTTTTAATAAAAATCATGCTGCCTTACAGATTAAGGAAAAGATGGGTAGGGGGAGAGAGAGTCAACAGTTGATACAGAAGGTATTTTAGTAATCCAGGTGAGAAATATAGACTAGGATGCTAACTAGACAAATGGATGAGAAAAACTGAACGAATTAAGATTATTTTTTGGAGGTAAAACTGTGCTATCCAGTGTGGTTCTAAAGCTCTGACCTCTCTGTTGCATTTTTGTGCCTTTTCAATTGTTTCCAACCTCTAGAATAAGGGATTATTACACATTTTAAACAAGTGCTAATGGGATAATGCAATTCAACTAAACAGTGATGGCAACTGATTACATAAAACATCTGATAGAATACAAATATTAAAAAAGACCTCATCCATCTAAATAGGATTATAGATACAATACAAGCAGCCCTATAAGAATGTGTAGGACAAATAAAAATATATAGAAACAGAAAGGAGCAGAATCTCAAACATAAATTTGATAAACCTGCAAGACCTACATATTTCACTCATGGAAACAGTCCAAACTCTGAACACCCTACACAATTTGGCTCTTGTTATCTTTGTGACCTCATCTCCAACCATTCTCCCCTTCACTCACTATCCCAGCCATAATGTTCTTTCCTTTCCTGAAACATGCCAAGCATAAGCCTGTTTAGTGCCTTTACCTTGATTGTGCTCTCTACCTAAAGCATTCCAAGATAACCTATACGCCCAATTCTCTTACCTCTTCACTTCGCTCAAATGTCACCTTCCAGTGAGGTACTCCTGCTGCCATCACCTCTGTTCTATTCACTATCCCATGTATTTTGTGCTACCAAGGCACTACAGTTTATTTAGGATTAATATTTTCTGTGATCCCTTGTAAGCCAAAGATCTTTGTTTTGTTGTCTATGTACATCCTTAAACTAGAAAAGTGCCTGGCACAGAATAAGCACTGAAAACATCTGAATAAATAAAGATTTTAATCGGAAGGGGAGGGGTGCTTTTCTTAGTCACTATCAGAGTGTATTATAAAAATATAGTATTTGAAAAAAGGGAGAGGCAGCAGGAGGGATGGTCAGTCCTGTCAGGCAGCAGGAGCCACTGGGAGTAAAAAAATTATACATCAAAAAAAGATACGGTATTTAAATAGTGTGGTACAAATGAAACACAGCAAGTTTCTCAATGGGTGGTTCATAAAACACATGTATCATAATAATCCAATGTGTTTATTGTAGAACCAATTCCTAGATCCCACCTAAACTTTTGAATCGTAATTTCTGAAGGCAAGCCCCATGAATTAAGAAAAAAAAAATGCCAGATGAAGTGAGACTTATGTACAATATAGTTTGAAAACCACAGGAAGAGCCCAGAAAACACCCAAATTCATGCAAACATTTACTGTATGATAACAATAATGCACAGCAAATCTGTAGAGAACAGACAGCTTATTCAATGAATGGTGTTGTAGTAAATGTCTAGCCATCTGAAAAAAAAAAATTAAAACTTGAATCTCCACATTACACTAAAATTAAAACTATGTAATGATTAAATATTTTAATAATTTTTGTACTTTTAGAGTAGGCAATGCCTTTCTGAACTTCCACCGAAGTCAGAAATTATAAGAGAAAAAAGACTGCTAGACCCAACTGCATAAAAATGGAAAGTCTCTGTATGGCTAAAACCACCAGAATATTAGCAGATAGATAGATGATGAACTTGGGGAAAACATGTATCATGCATGGCAAAGATTAGTATCATATCATTAAAAGTCTATTCATAGCCAGTATTAGTACAGTACAGTCTTCCATACTTCTTATGGGACTGCAAATTGCTAAAATATTTCTGGAGAGCAATTTGACAAAGTTTAAATATACATACCTTTAGACCCAGAAATTTTACATCCAGAAATTTATTCTAAAGAAACGGAGAAGGCCGGGCGCGGTGGCTCACGCCTGTAATCCTAGCACTCTGGGAGGCCGAGGTGGGCGGATCGTTTGAGCTCAGGAGTTCGAGACCAGCCTGAGCAAGAGCGAGACCCCATCTCTACTAAAAATAGAAAGAAATTATATGGACAGCTAAAAATATATATAGAAAAAATTAGCCGGGCATGGTGGTGCATGCTTGTAGTCCCAACTACTCGGGAGGCTGAGACAGGAGGATCCCTTGAGCTCGGGAGTTTGAGGTTGCTGTGAGCTAGGCTGATGCCACGGCACTCACTCTAGCCTGGGCAACAGAGTGAGACTCTGTCTCAAAAAAAAAAAAAAAAAAAAAAAAAAAAGAAACGGAGAAGTATACTCAGGAGTATATTCACAAAACTGTGTATCATAACATTGTATAGCACAGTAAAAAAACTTGAAAGTGGCTAAGGACCCCTCAGTAAGAGGCTGACAGAGTAAATTTTCAGTCATTAAAATTTAAATTTTTATAAGCTGACACAGTAAGTTAAAAAAAAAAGACTTGAAAACACTATAAACAGTTATCAGTTTTGGAGAAATAAAAAGTATATAAACATGCCTAAAAGAAAAATCTGAAAAAATTTACAACATGTCATCATGATTATCCCTTAGTATAAGTCAAGAGTACCTTTATTTTCCTCTTTTGTAATCACAAAAATCAATAAAATAAAAAAAAGCAATCCAAGCTCTAATAATAAATATTTAATAATAAACACCCAATATAGCAAACATTCATCCAGCTCTTACTATCTGCTCAACCTATTTTGGATATTTGGTTAAAGGCACTATCTTTAATTCTGACAACAACCCTGGAGAGGGGTGCTATTTCCATATTACAGATAAGGAAACTAAAGCTTCAAGACGGTAAATGATTTACACAAGATCGGTAAATGATTTACACAAGATCGCATCACTTGTAAGTTACCAAGTAAAGATTTACTTAGATCCCTGCTGTTCTAGTCCTACTCTGCAACTTAAATAGCTATAACTAGAAAGGAAAAACAGTCGCTCTTCACCCTCAGCTCCACTTATGTAAAAGTAAGAATATCTGGGATAAACACTCTCCAATTACATTTTTAATGTTCTATGATTTTACAAGTCTAAATGTAAGCTCCTGGCACCTACTGAAAAAGCAGGATTCCACAATCATCCCCCTTCACCCTCACAAAGAAAATAAATCTCAAAATCTGTAATCCTATTTCACAAAGTAAACATATCTACCTTGTCTACATATCTTTTCACATTATGTCCCATAACCTTCATGCCCCAAAATGTTCAGCAACTTGGTACCTAATTAAAATACATTAGAACTTAGGAGAAGCTTTTTAACTATGAGCAGTACTAGGTTCAAATTAGTATTTGAGTCCTCATATGAAGCAGCATCAGAACAGTGGTTTAAAAGAAAAACACAGCATCACAGTAAGGCACTTACAAACCTATTAATACAAACCACGGTCCTTACATGAAAGAAAAAACAGGCAACGGCAAAATAAAAACAGCCATTATCAGACAACTATAAACTTTTCATTTGAAAAGTTATAATGAGTAAGAGATTAATTATAGTAAAAGGGTACAGAATACATTTTCCACTGATATTAGAAAATAGGCATAGACAACAATTTTCAAGTGTTTCCAAGATCCCAAAACTCAAACCATCCTAACACCACTTATCCCCCTAGGTCAGTAGCTTTTATATCAGACACAACTGGAATGAATCAAACACACTATCCATAGCTTCTTGAACAGAATAAGAAATGCTTGATTGATATAAACCAACACCCATTCCTAAAAAGATATATTTATGGAATATGAATGGAATAGGACCATATATGAACTCAATAATAATGTTGGTGTCTACTGGACTATGACAATTCAAAAAGTATTAAGCTAATCTCTTAAAACAAGAAGAGCTTTTTCAGTCCACAGAAAGCCACAAAAATCTACTTTCTTTCATAACAAAATAAGCTTTACCCTGTAAGAACTCATACTGAACTAAATATCAACTTTACATTTAGAATTTTTAAGCACTTCTGTAAGTAAACATGAATTGAGTATGTTTTCCTTTAAACCAAAAGATTAATGGGGACTTGGCATGGTGGTTTCTGTCTGCAATCCCAGCACTTTGGGAGGCCGAAGCTGGAGGATTGCTTGAGGCCAGGAGTTTGAGACTAGCCTGGGCAACATAGGGAGACCCTTCTCTACAAAAACTAAAGAAAAAAGTTAGCCAGGTGGGGTGGTACGTGCCTGTAGTCCTAGCTACTCAGGAGGCTGAGGCAGGAAGATCACTTGAGACCAGGAATTTGAGGTTACAGTAACCTATGATTAGGCCACTACACTCCAGGCTGGGCAACGGAGTGAGACTCTGTCTCTAAAAAAAAAAAAAAAACACTTCTATACAAAAACAAAACAAAGATTAATGGGGGTTGATAATTTTTCCTTCATCCATAAATCTCACATTGTAGAGTACTTCACTAAAACTATGCATTTGATATTATTTACTTTTATAGAAAAACTTATTTTTCAGGGGGTGGAAATGTAAGAAACAGAACAGTGTATTAAATGTATAAAAATTAAAAGCATGGAGCTTAAGCAGTTATAAGGAATCTGAAAGATCTAGAATAACCTGACACACAATAACACAGCACTCCTTTTGAAAAGATGCTTACAGACGATCAATCCTTTCTGCACAGAACAGTCCATTACATTACCAGACAAATCACATCATTAGGAAATTCTCTTTTGTATAGAACAAAAACCTATCCATTACACCTTTGACTTTCATCCACTGATTCTACATTTACACCCTCAAAGACAAATAGGTTGACTGCCATTATTTCATGAGCTTTCCAATTATTTGAAGACAACTAATATTTTTCACTGATCAACTCTTCTACAAGCTCAACCTGACCAGTTCCTACAACTTGTCCTCATCTAATTTATTTTCTAAATATCTCATCAAATTGGTTGATTGTGAATTTATCACAATGGTTATATGGTATTGGAAAAAAATTGATAACCTTTCAGATATGGATGTTAGGTGATAAGCTAGACTCATCAGCAAGGCAATTCACTGGTTTCCCTTTTTAAGGTGCCTTTCATTTCGGAATTATTATACTCCTGAAGAAGGTCAACAGAGTTCACAACCTAAGTAGTCCTTTAAGTTCTAAGAGATAACTAAATCTGTACTGATTCATTCTAAATCATTTGGTTTTGAAAACAATTCTTTTTGATTATGAAAGAAAATGTAGTTTGATGGTCCACATATAGACTCATTAACTTCATTTAGTATACTACCTAACCAACTGCCCTAAATAGCACCAGACTAAAATCATATTACTTTTCATCTCTATGTTTAGATAAGATAGATTAATACCCTAACTCAATTATAATCACAGCCACAAAAATAATAATGGATTAAAAAAAAAAAACCTGGGACAAAGGTGGTAACAGTAGTTGATTTTAGATAAGGATATAAATGACTGTTATCTTTTTTGTACATTTCTGTATTTTTTAAATTTCTAAAAAGTAAACAAGCACTTCACCCAAAAGCTAAATAATCAATCTATTTCTTGCTAAGACTCTGCTAGCTACCATGAAAATCAGAACAGTGCTTTTAGAGAAGTTTGTTTCATTAACTTGTTGTAGGGATTAATGAAGAGATTCTTATAAAAAGCATTATTATATACTGGCATATTCCTTTAAAGAGGCAAATTAGGTATTTCTCTTCCAACTGATACTGCCTATACTTTAAGAATAAGTGCTGATTACTGCTATCAATGCTTCCTAAAAATAAAGATGACTTCTCCAAATAAATTATTTCCCTTAATAGAGATTAGGGTTGCCAGGGACATATTACAGGAAAAATATCAAAAGAGGCAACAATCTTCAGTGGAAACAACATTGAACTGACAATCATGAAGACAAAGTTTCCACTAACACAATGCAACTGTAATATTTTGGGCAAGTTATTTTTTCATTCCAGGATTTAGTACCCTCACCTATAAACATAAGGGAGAAAAGATGCTATTTAATCAAAATTCTTTCCCATTCCAAATTTCTTTGGTTCCAAGAAACACCCAAGACTTGTAAAATTATCCTAGATAGTCCCCCATAAATGTTTGTCATGTATTACTTAGTGCTTATTCTACAATAAGAACTTTTAATGTTTCTTTGCAACAAATTAATTACTACTACCACCACTAATAATAATATTAATAGGCAGCCAACACCAGTATTTGTTATATGGAGACACAGTTCAATGCTTTACATGTATTATATTTAATCCTCATAATAACCTTCCAAAACAGGTATGATGATTATACTCATTTTAAAGATGAGGAAACCAAGGGTTACAGAAGTCCAAGACTACACACCTGGTAACTGACAGAGCTGGGCCATGAACGTGGGCAGAAGGAACTCAAAAGTACCAATGGAAGTATACTTCAGAGGCTGTGATTAGATTAAGATAGCACTGTTTGGCACAAAACCACACATACCCTCTTTTGATCAAGATGCTAATTTAGAATCTGATAAGATTTTAAAAAAAGAAACAATATTCTGCATCTACTCTTAAAACTAAATTCTAGTAAACTGAATCTGAATTACAGAGCTACAGCCTACATAAATCATGGCCTTAGCCTCATTGGTAAATTGCTCTAAACAGAGAAATCAATCCATATTTAAAGTACAAGAAAAAGTGGTAGAATTCTTGTTGGTCACTCACCAACATTCAAAGAACTGTTTCATGATGCAGTACAGTCATATCTGTGGGTGTCATATTTGTAGGTTCCACATCAACAGATTCAACCAACCTTGGATCAAAAGTGTAGTTAGGCTACAACGGATCTGTACTGAACAAGAACGGACTTTTTTTTTTTTTTTTTTTTTTTTTTTTTGAGACAGAGTCTCACTCTGTTGCCCAGGCTAGAGTGAGTGCCGTGGCGTCAGCCTAGCTCACAGCAACCTCAAACTCCTGGGCTCAAGCGATCCTCCTGTCTCAGCCTCCCGAGTAGCTGGGACTACAGGCATGCACCACCATGCACGGCTAATTTTTTCTGTATATATTTTTAGCTGTCCATATAATTTCTTTCTATTTTTAGTAGAGATGGGGTCTCGCTCTTGCTCAGGCTGGTCTCGAACTCCTGAGCTCAAACGATCCGCCCACCTCGGCCTCCCAGAGTGCTAGGATTACAGGCGTGAGCCACCGCGCCCGGCCAAGAACGGACTTTTTTGTCACTATTCCTTTAAAAAGTACAGTATAACAACTATTGACACAAAGTTTACATTGTATTAGGTATTATAAGTACTCTAGAGATGATTTAAAGTATATGGGAGGATGTGCGTAGGTTGTATGCAAATACGTCATTTTATACAACGGACTTGGGCATCCACAGATTTTGCATTTGGGTGGGAGTCCTGGAACCAATGCCGCACGGATATCAAGGGAGACGGCAGTGTACATTTATATTTTACTCTAACCTTGATGTACACGAGGAGTAATAACTTCTAAGAGTTCTCTAATAATGAACATGAATTTTTGTCTCGAGATTTTTCTACACTAGTGAATAAACATACACACACAGAGTTCTATCTTCTATTTCATATGTTTTCATTTTTAAAATTTACTATGAAATCAGAGGCATAATTCCATATTACTTGTCATTGCCATGAATATTTTCTTATACTGACACCAGAAATTTCAAATACATTTCTTTCTTTTAATGTAGAAGCACAAAGATGAGCTTTATGAATTTTATTATTCTTTTTTCTGAAGTCAGACCCCCAAACTATCATTGCAACCCAGAAAAGCAATGCCCAGCAAGTATTAGCCTGGTATTAGGAACTAGCACAAAAATGTATCCCTCTTTGTACCGTGGACACTGATCACTATTCCAACAAAACTTTATAGACCAGAAGAATGTTCCATAAAAGTTAAATGATTCTGAAATAAGATTACTTAAGGAAAAACTACACTGTTTTATAAATCAGGCATAAGCTGAGAAAGAACAGGATCAAAATGTGTTTTGAAACAGAATAGACTGAGCAAATCTTCAGCTTTAGAACTAAGAGATATTCTGAAAACCTAAACAAAATACATATACACAATAGAAATAGTACTTCACATAGTAGGTAGTATAAAAATTGGATTTAAAACCACCTTATAATATTTATTAAGCCATGACCTTGTGCAAGTCACTAATTTCTTATTTGTTCACTTGAAACATGAAAAAAATAATACCAACTCATGAAGCTATTGTGAGAATTAAATGTAGCAAAAAACCAAAGTGCTTAACTGTATTTAACAAATTGGTATCATTTAATGAGCATATATTACAGTTATAAAAATGATACCATTTAATAGGTGCGTAATATTACAATTATGAACTGACAGTATACTAAAAGGAGATACATGTAAATACAAGTGAATCCAAATATTACATATAATATATAAATGCTAAGCCATTTGAATTCATAGATAATGAAATAATTTACAATTGTCATACCACCCACATGTACCCCTTAAATATACATCGAGGGGGAAAAAGCCACAGTAAACAAACAAAACACATTCTCAGCACAAAGTCCCCCAATACATATGCACATAGTTAAATATCAGCAATGGCTGGCACAATGTCTTAGTCATACCAGGCATGTAGTAAGTATTTTTGGAATTGCAATGACTATAGTCTGTTTTAAAATAGTTATACTTATTATTAGCAAGTAATTTTAAAAGTATTTCAATTAGATTGTACCTTGTCCTTGTCAGGAATGGCATAGCAAAATTAATGGAAAAACAAGTGTAAGGAAAGAATACTATGGTAACACGGGAGAGAACATAGAAAGAACTCAGACTCTTGGGTAAGAAGCCCTTAGTCTACATCCCAACTCTATCACTTTATCTAGGTGTTACAAACCACACTTTTAACTTCAGCTTAATTTTCTCCAACTGTAAATATGGTTAATAATATCACCAACCTCATCCCAAAGCCAATGAACACATCTAGCACCCATATAATTATTTTTAAATATAATTCTCCAAAAAAGGAACCAGAGCTCCTTGGAGAAACAGGATGCTTCCAAACCTGAGGCCGGGAAAACATGAGATAAGCATGGAACAACATCTTGTGATACCAGAAAGGAGGTGCTAAAAAAAAAAAAAAAAATGAAGGGACATGTCAAAAGGACACAGCAACCAACTTAATAGGCTTCCCAATGGCCAAATTGAGACAACAGAGCATAAAAATTATGATAGCAATGGATTATAACCAATACTAACAGAAGTACTTAAATAAAAATGAGAAGTGAAAGCTCTTCTATAGAATTACAATTAATAGAGGAATGATGGTAACAACAACAAAAAAAATCACCATTTGGCAAACATCACAATTAATTGTTGCAGGCAAGAATCAGCAGCAGATGCTAAAAATAGTAAATATATAATAGAAAACAGGATATTTACTTAGTCCCAAAGTATTTCCCTAGAAGATGTTTATTATCAAGAGAATTTAACAGCTGAGAAACCTGGCAAACACCTATCTTAACCAAATGATCAAAGTTAACCAGTAATGGGATATACATCAACACCACCGACCTCCTGAGTTGATT
Organism: Eulemur rufifrons; assembly: GCF_041146395.1. Classification (NCBI taxonomy): domain Eukaryota; kingdom Metazoa; phylum Chordata; class Mammalia; order Primates; family Lemuridae; genus Eulemur; species Eulemur rufifrons. Next base: position 52,611,778 of record NC_090984.1, read on the forward strand.
GATGCATGAGGACACCATTACTCTGTAGTATTGCTGCCAAAATGCATAAATTGAATTTAGGAACATTCTACAAAATATCTGGTCAGTACTCTAAAAAACTGTCAAGGTTATAAAAGAAAGACTGAAGAGCTGTTTCAAAGTAAAGGTGACTAAGGAGACCTGACAACTTAATGCAATGTGATCATGGATTGTATCCTAAACTGGAAAAAGGACATTAGTGGAAGAACAAATATCAACAGATACTAATATTGTCAGTTGGTAATAATACTGTACAGATGTTAATTTCCTGATTTGGCTATGTATGATGTTAATGTTTTAGGAAGCTGCCTGAAGGAAATATGGATATTCTTTGGATGTTTTTTCCTACTTTTTAGTAGGTCTAAATTTATTTCAAAATCAGAATGAATATACATGTAGCTCCGCCAACCTCATAGCATTACTCCGAGAATCAGATGAGATAATGCATGTAAACATACTTTGTAAATTCTAAAACAATACACAAACCTTAGCAGCTTTCATTATCATTTCCAACTCTGGTGTTGTAAGATGCCTGACACTTCCTCTTTGCAATCACCAAATATCCCTTCAAATCTATAGGAAGAACTGGAATGGTTAACTAGAACTACATGCAGAATTTTGTTGCTAAACAAGGGTATCTAAGGGTGCTTAGATTTCTACTCTAAAGGGAAAAAAATTCTAAAAATGCAGTCTCACCACTTAAAAATGAATCCCCTCTCCCTGTCCCCGTGGACTTTAAAGTAGATTCTAAGCATAAGAACTTTCTGAAGGAACACAGCACTAAGAGGAGGACTAGCTCATAATTACCAATAACTGCCACATATCTTTGAGTGCTCTTTAGTATATAATTATATTTATATACTTAATAAATTATATACTTTAGTATATATTAGTATATAATTCTCAAGATTACCTAGGTTTCAAGAGAGCCAATGACAGGCAAGCATGTTTACATAATCCCTTCCCTACTTCTACCTTTATCTTTCACCATAAAACCTTCAGTTTTTAGTGTAACTAATTGAATGGAAAGGGAGAAATAAAAATATTGATAGTTCAGTATGTTCAAGACAAGTTATTTGAGGAGTCTGGAACAACCACCATGCTCTTCACCTAAAATACCCCTCAGTCTTCCAATCAGAAATCTTGGCTGTTTAGACCATTTATGAGACTTAGAATAACATATCACATGTACTTACAGTAAAGCCTGACCCAATTGGGCTAATTGTCATAGTTATAAAGTATTCATTCCCAAGCTTGTGCAAGTGAAGAAAATGATTTTTTAAAAAGATTAAAGTACTACACATCGTATAGAACTGCAGTCCCCAACCCCGACGGTACCTGTCCCTGGCCTGTTAAGGACTGGGCTGTAGAGCTCTGCCGCCCCCTCCCCAGCCTCCTCCCCGTCTTCGGAAAAACTGTCTTCCATGAAACTTAGGAACAACACCCCGCCCCCATCCCGCACAGCAGGAGGTGAGCAGAGGAGGTATTTACAGCTACTCCCCATCACTTTCAGCTGGCATCACCGCCTGAGCTCCACCTCCCCGCCTGAGCTCCGCCTTCCCCTACCCTTCCCCTGGTAAAATTGTCTTTCAGGAAACCGATCCCTGGTGCCAAAAAGGCTGGGGATCGCTGCTACAGATAATAAAGTAATATTCATATGTAAATAAAATTTTATTTGCAATTCCTAAAATATAAATTAAAGCTAAAGTTACAAAAAGACTACATTCACAATATTCATTTCATCCTTAGCTTGTTAACAGTCATTAAATCTTTAACCCTTCTTACACAGTCTGTCTTGCCATACAAACTTCAGAGTGAATCAAAGGCAGTTAATTAAGACTGTAGCTATCTAAATCACAAGACTACTGAACTATAAAGTTGAGCATAGGATATAAAGATGCCTCAGCAAAATGAAGTTATTTTTACTTTCAACAGTTTTTCTCACTCTCATGGGAAAACTGTATTTCCCCTAGCAGTGAATCAGTCTCTCTAAGTCCTTTATTACCAAAGATCCAATCATTTATTTCTAATGATTTGTTTCTAATAATAGAGTCAGAACTGCTTGAGGGAAAAATCCATATTTTATTCATTTATATCCCCAAAGCCTACAGTCCTAACACCTGAACACAGTAAACCTCAAAATGTTAGTTCCTATACTTTTTCTGGCATATAATAAATGTTGTAGCTATTTCATTCATTACCAACATTAATGGCTGTGCCAAACCTAAGAGCAATGTAAAATCCAGGAGATGGACTAAATTTGACTAATAAGAAATGCTACAACATCCTGATCTCCATCTGTTTGGCTGCTTCTATCAGCCTACCATTCCAACACATATGTGTGATTGATCCTTTTGGGCCTGCTGCACTGAAACACTTAATTACTACTAAAATATGTAGTATACACATAATGGCTTTGAATTAAAAAAATATTTCCTTACAGAAACAGGCTTAAATACTATTTTTACAGGATCTAAACACTTTAACATCTGATGTTTTGATAATACGCTACTTTGGTGTGCTATATAATCAGGTGTTTATTATTGGGACTAGCACTTTGTCACTCAATAATTACTAAGTAAATTCTCATATCACTAGAATTATCATTTTAAAATAATATTTATCTTTAAAAATTTAATATCTAAAAGGTAAAAACAAAGCATCTATTGATCATCTAGCAGATCGTAAAAGATGATTGGCTTCATAAAGAACTACCTCGAAGATATCACCAAGAAATGTTAAAAGAAACATTTCACTCAATTCAAGAGATGCTACGTACAAAAGTTATATGAAGATTAGTATACATTCAAGTCCACTCCAGAATTTTTTTTTTTCCTGAGACAGACTCTTGTTCTGTCACCCAGGCCAGAGTACAGATGGCATGATCATAGCTCACTGTAGCCTCAAACTCCTGAGCTCAGGTGATCCTTTTGCCTTAGCCTCCTACTTAACTACTTAAGTAGGAGGTTTTTTAACTACTTAATACATTCAAATATTCTATTAAAAAATAATTAACTTTGGATAAAATTATATAATAAAACAAGCATAGTTTTAGTATTTATTCATTGTATTTCTGTATTTATATCAATATTTATCATAAAATATTAGTATTAAAATTGCCTCACATTTTAATACTAAAAAGGATAATGCAAATAACAGGTTACTTTGAAATTAACGATGGCTGTATAAGAGATTAAGTCAAATTACAAAATATTAGAACCAAAAGTGCTAGAAATCATCTAAGCCATCTTATTCATTCTAGCAATGAGGAAACTGAGGTTTTGCAGTAAGTTTCTTTTTAAAGGAAGATTACACATTGGGCAATGCTTAACCCACAATAATATAAAGATAGAATGAATAATCAATACCATCACAAGCACATAAAGGCCAAGAGACTGATGGGGCAGAAGAGAAAGAAACTATAAATGCATAATATTTGGAGAGAGGTAAAATATCGTACCAGGTAAGAAGCTGGATTCTACAGCCTGACCTGACCAAGTTTGAATCCCAAACTCCATCATTTACTAGCTTAACCTCACCAGGCCTCAATTTCCTCATCTATAAAAATGAATATAACTGTACCTACCCCCCATAGGATTGTTGTGGGATTAAATGAGTTTATTAATTAATGTAAATTAACTAATTCACTAATCAAAATTCAGTGTCTGGCACATAGTAAGCAGTTAAAAATTTTAGCAAAAATCATTATCTGTTACAGAAAATGCAATCAAGACCACAATAAGGTACAATTTTACACCAATTCTCTTATATTTCTAAGTGGAAATATTAATAAAAATTGGAAATATTTGGGGACACAATTGGGCATTGCCTGTAGACTTGAAAACTCAGGACATCTCTTACAACCTATTTTACTCCTAAATATATACTCGACAGAATATTTAGCACATACGTATCAGGAGCATAAGCAGAAATGTTCATAGTACGAATGTTCATAGTAGTAATGTTCATGACAGTAAATACTTAGAAATAACTCAAATACCCTTAGACAAGAGAATGTTTAAATCGTGATAACTTGACACAATGGAATGTTATACAGATGAAGGGAAAACTATATTTAAAAAAGGATAAATCTTTGTGTTGAGTAAAAAAAAAAACCAAGTTCCAGGAATCAACAAATAAGTAAATATATTCATATTATAGAGTTCAAGAACAATGAAACACTATTTAGGCATACATATATGTGATAAAACTATTTTTAAAGGAAGACAGTAGTAAATACAATTCAGGACAGACGTACTTCTGAAAACAGAGAAGATAATAAGATAAAAGCACATTAGGTAGATGTTATTTATCACTAATGTCCTTATTCTTAGATTAGGCTATGGATGATTATTAGTCAAGTAAATAAAAACTGAGCTAAAATAATAAACTATAGACATCCATACATAAGACCAATGATGACAGTATGAAGCAAGAAATGATTACTACAATTCTGCACATCTAGAAAGGTACTGAAGGTTAAGTGTCATCTGCTTTGGTAGGCAGGATTCAATGAAATAATGTATATTTGACACAGTAAAGTGCTTAATACATGTTAGCTGCTATCCAAAATGGTATAATCTACCAGAAAGTATTACAGAATAAAACATATTTTAAACATTAAAATCTCTTCTCATGCTAAACACCAACCTCTTTCTCATATTCCCAAAGCAGAAACCATACCTCATAAAGATAAAGAGATTGCTCCAGGCAAACAAGTGGCACAGCAAAACTCCTGATTCCCTACCAATCCAATTTCTTTCCACTGGATACGTCACAACTTGTTCTGACATTCACTACCTTCATCAATTGTTTGTCTTAAGTACCACCTATATTATCTAAAACATATTGTTCTTAAAAGGTTTTAATCACTAGCCGATTACAAAAACAAACAAAAACTACCACAAGCCATAAATAATCATAAAATTTAATATAGTAAAACCCAAACAGTATTCATCTGTCTACCAGAGACTGAAGTTGATACTCCTCCTTTAAAATACACACACACATATATATACAAACAGTTTTTATTTAAGATTCAAAAAGTATTGAGAAAGGAATAACTTCTCAATTTAATTTAATGCAATGTCCATAAAACAATTAAAATTAACATAATAATAGCAAATTACACATTTTGTAAAAAGCTATACTACCTCAAAGCTATCTCCCTATTAAAAAAATTAGAAACTTTCTTCAACAAATTGAACAGAGAATATGTTATATAAATTTTCAAAATATGTGTTGGGCTTGAAGGAATAGAAATGCTTCAGATCTGTCCCATCCAATAGTCACTAGCCAACTGTGGCTATTTAAATTAAATAAAATACAAATTTAATTTGTCACTCAAAACACATTTCAAGTATTAAATAGTCAAATAACCAAAGAGTAGCTACCATATCAAATACCACAAACAGAACATTTCCATCATCACAGAAAGTTCTATTGGACTCACTGCTTTAGATTCTCAAAGGCTTCTAATAAGGCCCAACTGGCAACAAAGGAAAATAAGGAAAATTTTAGCAGGAAAAAAAGGTAGCACATCTTTCAGTAAAGTAATAAGAAACATCTGGAAAGAATGGAGAGACAGGCACTAAATGCTAGTAGTAAAAATACATTTTCTGTTTCTATAATTCTTTTACAACCAGATGATTTCAAAAGTGGGAGATATACTAAGGTAGACAGGAATCCCTCTTCAACTAAGATGACAAGGTTATTATTGCAATTGAAGAATGGACTTAAAAACTTAGAAAAAAAGGTTAAGAGACTGAGGCTGTATATGGATGTATAGTGACAAATATTTATTTGATGCTTATTGTGTCCCAAACACTTTTAACATAGCCTACAAAAACTCCTATGATTACCTTTATTAACATAAAATAGTAGGGACAGCATCCTCAAATAATGAACAGAATCAATCTCTCTCTCTCTTTCTCTATTTTTTTTTTAAATAATGGGTCCTATATAATGATTTCTTATTTGCCATACCGTCATCACTTTAAAATGTTTACGATCTACTTCCACCCACTACATGACCTCAACATCCTTGTGAATTTGTTTAGGGATGACTGGAAGTTAGTCAGTGGGATAACTTGTGTTATACATAACTATACAACCTTTCATAAAACAACTTGGACTTACTGTGATGACACAAAGGCTAACTTTTATATTCTATTCTATTCCCTATGAAAATATAATGCTGGTCAAGACCCACTGCAGTTGAAAATCCTCTGCTCTAAACTACTATACAGTATTTCGGATGTTTTTCTCCTCTGGAGCTGTATCTCCTTGTTGGTACTGAAGATTTAACATTTATTGTTCAGCTTATTATTTCATAAAAATAAGAGATAATACTAAAGGGTATAGAATCCTCAGGGGATTGGGTTTCAAGGTCAGGTTGTGAGGGATTGCAGTGGAATTCAGATTTGAATTTCTGTAGCTAGACTACAGATAACAAATGTTACAGCACTGCTTTTCTCAGATTTCTTTACTGAAGTGCTCCAAATGACAAGGCAATGTATCCCAAAGTAATATTTAAAATATATATAATTAAAATCTAGTAAACTATTTTGAATATTTATGTGCCCACTGAATTCTAATCAATAATACAATTCTTTTCACAAAATAAAATGTTTTTAATTATTTGTATTAGGAAAAAATGGAAAGCTTCTTAGCCACTAAATCTTTATATATTTGTGTCGTATGGCATTTATGAGCACATACACTGGGTGAAAAGGTAAAATGTATTTGTTACTGTGACACAGTCAAAAAGTCTTTTACAAAAGCCACTGTTTTAGGGCATAGGCTTTGGAGTCAGAAGACCTTTACCAGCTATGTAATCTTTGCCAAGTTATTTAACTTTCCCAAGCCTGTTTTCCTCATCTTTGTAAATGGGGGTAGTAACAGTAATAACACTTAAATGGTTGTTATGAAGACTAAATCCATAAAATGATTTTAAGCCAATGCTGATAAGCACTCAAATATAAGCTGTCATTTAATTATGTACTGGGAGCTATATAAAACCACAAGGTACCAAGAACAAAAATGGAATCTAAGAAATTTGAATATAAATTTTCTTTATAAATAATCCACAATAGAAAAATGTGAATTTTTGGAAGTGGCAATTCATATTAAAAATGAAAAACTACTACTCTCACAGTTATCCCACTCCTGTAAATTTATCTTAAGAAATTAACTGAAGATGAAATAACAGTTACATGCAAAAGACGCTCATTACAATGTTATGTATAATAGCAAAGAGCTCGAAAACTAGTGTTTGCTAAGGAGATGATAGCTATATAAACTTTTGGTACAACTTAATGAAATATCACAGGTATTAAAATTATTAAAAAACTATATGAGGTCTTTATATTAAGTATATCAGGTGAAAATGAATAATAAATATTTGTATGTACATTATTAAAACAAGTAAAAATACAGATGTATGAAACTAAATGCAAATTAAAATTGTGTTGGGTTTTCAGTTGATTTGTTTCTTGATCTAATTATTGCTCTTTGTCCTCCCAAAAACAAAGAAAGTCAGTTCAAAGGATGTAGCTGAGTTTCATTGTATTCTTCCTACTACCTGGCTAAATTTGAGATGGGGTAAATACAAAAACCGGATGATTTGATGTTAGTGATTTTAGTTCAATTTATTCTGTTTATCTAATGTATGCTAGGGCCTAGTATACATCACATAGGTACAGACTCAAAAGAAACAGGGTCTATTTAACATAAGATAAATTCTTTTTCTTTTTGGCTCCCTGCCTGAAGTATCAAAAGGAGGAAAAAATGATATGGAAAACTAAGGTGGTCAGAGGATAGCTTGTCACATTCATTCATCTCTCATCACTCCCCTTTTCTTTTTAAAAATGGTAACGTAAAGTTGAAGAACATCCTAATTTGATATATTTTTTAAAGTAATTTGTTACAGATTCTTAAATTTTACTAAGTTTGGGTTTTTTGGATCAAATAACCCTCTTCAAAAGATAAAGTATGTACATTTCTCATCATCGTATTTTTAAGTTCCTGATTTATGCTCATTCAAGATCATGATTCACAGATAACTTCAAATTCATTCCTAAATCAAGTTCGTGATTATGTGTCCAAGGTGATTATTTTTGAATTAACAAATTATAAAGCTTTTTCAGAATAGTAGGACTAAACCTCAGGCTACATCAAAATGTACACAGATTTTTTTGCTTTAGTTGTTAATGATCATAAAATGAACTGAACATGAGCTTATGGACTCTCAGCTGTCCAAATTAAAGTTAACAGACTAAAGCCCATCCATCTTATAGGGATCTTAGTTTGATTACTGCTGCAAAACAGTAATCTTTAATAATTTAAATTTCCAGCCAGGTACCATAGCTCATGCCTATAATCGTAGCACTCTGGGAGGCTGAGGTGGGAGGATTGTTTAAAGCCAGGGAGACCCCAGCTCAACAAAAAATAAAAAAATTAGCCAGGTGTGACGGCCCACGCCTGTAGTCCCAGCTACTCAGGAGGCTGAGACAAGAGAATAGTTTGAGCCTAGGAGTTTGAGGTTGCTGTGAGCTGTGATGACACCACTGCACTCTGGCCTGGCCAACAGAGCAAGAATCTGTCTCCAAAAAAAAAATAAAAAAAATAATTAAATTTCCCTAAACTGAAAAATCTTCCTTTCCCTTTTTCTCCCATGGAAGTAGATTTCTGCCTTCCATATAATGATATTTAAAAGTTCCTGCATTCAACTGTAAGAAAGATGGCTTTTTTCCATCGAAAACGAGAGAGAGACATCAAATCTACTTACAATTCCAAAATGCCCTCAAGCATTAAAATTGTTCTAGTGACAAGCTCTAGAAATATACTTTTAAAATAAATAGTTGTACTAAAAAAATAAAACAAAAAACTAGCTAGAGCTAGTTCTTTGCCCTGTTGTCCTGCCCAATACTAGTTTTATCTACCTCTTCACTCAGTCTTTGCCCAGAACATGGGGAAAAAAATGTTCACAATATAAATTTATATTAATTTTCAGCTTGTTGGGATTCTTCTGCTTGTTGGATTTTAAGTTTTTCTGAAAAGCTGCTTTCTAACATTTAAACTGAAATACAATCTTTCTAGCAGGTTAATAGTCCTTTTTTAAGAAAAAAGTAACCCCACCTTCAGGCTAAATGAAAATGAGCACTGATTATTTCATGAACATAGTACCTTTCTTTTGAAGAACTAAAAGTTCTTTTTAATATTCTCTTACCTCTAATCAAAAAATGTTATCATGGGGAGAGGTTACATTTATCTTAACATCCCTCTGAAGTAGGGACATATTATCCTGGTTTTACAGATGGAGAATCAAGCACAAAGACGGGTTATATTACTTGCCTAAGTCTTAATGCTACAGTCAGCAGTAACCCCAGGATCATGTTAATTTTGAATACCAGGTTAACTGTAGAAATTTAATTAGTAAATTTTGTTTTGAAAGGGCCTCTCTAACCATATTAAGAATGAAGTACCCAAAGACTACAAAATCCTCTGTCAACAACAATTTATTTGGATAAAACCCTGCAAGATCAGCCAATATCTTGGTTTGCCTCTCATAAAACCTTAAAGTTCTTAACAAAACTCAAATATGGATAATTCATTTATATGTCTATCTTCCCCTCTACTTTCTAATTCTCAGCATCTCTCATTCCTGATAGGATCATTATTATATGGGATCTTATCATTTTCAATACTCTCAAATCCTTCCCAGCTAAGCCCTCCCTTTTTCTTATCCTCCTTGTCCACCCTCCCACCCTCAATACCCTTCTCTTCAACCACCAATTCCAAAATCCTTACTCCTGCCTCTTTAAATTGTAGAGGCAGGTGGCAATGTTCATACTCCCACTATAAGTCACTCATTCCACATTCACATTAAAATGTTGGCACTGGCTCAGCACTCCTCTCCACCTCAACTCCTGACACCATCCTAGCAATCTGAACATCCTATTGTTGACTTTTTTTTAAAAAACATCTTAGTAGACCCTGGCTTCTCTATGCCAACAAACTTCATTTCTGTTTCTGCTTTAATCTTCCCTCACGTGTCATCACTCTGCAGGAGCCTTTGTTCTTTGACCAAAATCTCTTTGTCTATTTCTCCCACTTACATTCCATGTTCTTTAACTTTACCAGAACTTTCAGTCCCTCAAAACAGTTGTCAATGCTGTGTCAACTTAACACTTCAAGCTTATTTTCTCTTTAAAATCTAGTCTGTCCATTAAGTGTATGAAGTACAATGTGGTATAAATACTGTGCAATTTGGATCTCAGTTCTACTACTTCTGTGTGTCTGTGGGCAAGTTATTAAACTCCTTTTGAGTTCCAGTTATCTCGTCTGTAAACTATGGATAATACTCAGCTTATGTGGTCCTTAGAAGAATTAAATCTAGCAGTGTCTAAAAAACAGGAAAGCGGTTTTCCTGTTTGTTTGTTTGTTTTGAGACACGATCTTGCTCTGTTGCCCAGGCTAGAGTGCAGTAGCATCACCATATCTCATTGCAACCTCAAACTCCTAGGCTCAAATGATCCTCCTGCCTCAGCCTCCCAAGCAGCTAGGACTACAGGCACGTGCCAAAAAGCCTGGCTAACTTTTAAAAATATTTTGTAGAAACAAGGTCTTGATATGTTGCTCAGGCTGGTCTTGAACTCCTGGGCTCAAGCAATCCTCCTGACTTGGCCTCCCTCAAAGTGCTGGGAGTACAGGTGTGAGCACCTGGCCAGAAAAGCAGTTTTATAAACTCCTCTTCTCCGAGGCCTTCCTCAATCAATTATCCACCTTTCCTTAAATTCTTTTTTTTTTTTTGTTCTTTTCCTCTCCACTACTGATATCACCTCAGCCAACACATAATCTCAACTCCTAACTTCCCCCTGAATAACTGGCATCTATAATACCTTTGACTTCTTCACTTCATCACTTATTTCCTCTTTAATCTACAGTAAAATCTGATTTCTGCCCCTAGTATTGCTCCCACAAAGGTTGATGACATCTTAATAGTTAAATCCTTTTCTTAGATCTTACCAATCTAACCTTTCTTCAACATCTAACACTAAAGGGGATCTCCTTTCTTAATACTTCTTTTCCCTTTGGCTTCTAAAACACTTTCCTCTCAGAACTCTCCACTCTCTCAAGACTCTTCTGTCTTTTGGTATCTCTTCTTTCTTCTACTCTCCCTTAAAAACACTGCTGTTTTTCACTACTCATCTTTCCATTAATACTTAATATTCTCCACAGGCTTCAATATTACACCTATAACTCTACCCTGTTAACCTTCTCTTTGGGAACTAAGCCTGTTTAAAACATCCTGTGGGACACATTCTACCTTGACTACCCAGACTCAAAAAGATCAAAATTGAGGTTATTTTCCCATTAAAAATCTGCTCCACCTCTATTCCCACTTCCTTTAAAATTATCACAGCAGCCCAAATTTTAAAAGTTCAAATCATCCTACATTCTTCCTATTCCTTTGTTCACATTCAGTCAAGTAATCTATTGGCCATCTGAATTCCCTCTCAAATGTATCCTCAATTGTTCCAAATGCACTACTTTCAGCTGTTTTTTTTTTTTTTTTGTCTTATTACACCTACCTTCCTTATTAACTGAAGTTCATTTTCTTCTGCAATCAACTGTCCTAATGAGCCGTAGTGTTCTGCTTTCTACGCAACCTGTATATCACTCCCTCACTTAAAAATACTGGTTCCTATTTAGTAAATGTTTCCTAACAACTGAGGGAAATAAATGGTTTAGAATTACACCACAAATCAAACTCCAGCTGAATTAAAAAAAAAAAAATACTGGTTCCCCATGGCCTACATAATAAAGACTTCATCTGGTGCTTCTCATCAAGTAACCTTACTGATTGAAGAGAGTTGTGGTGAGGAGAGAGGGTAGCTCAAAGAACAAATTTTTTGAACTCTTTCTTGAGTGTTTCATCTATAAAATTCAAGGGAACCCTGTTCAAAATTAATGTTATTACTGACCAGTTAAATAAATTTCCTCAACCTTTCAAGAAAAACAGATTTCCAGGAGCTCCTGCTGTGTTCATCTTGTGTCTCATATTCCGTGCCTAGCCACTACACTTTGCCCCAAAGTTGCAAAGTGAACACAAATCTGGACTACTCAGAACCTGGTCCCCCAACACTTTTCTTATCCCCTCACTACTCCTCCAAACAAGTATATCTAAAAAGCTACCACTTTTCTGCAAGTTTTTCCTTTTCTCCTTCTATGCTTCTTTTCTGCCCCCCTCATCTTCTTGGTTGTAATGCCCTTTCCCTTTTGCATGCCCGGCTACTAAAATGCCACGTCTTTTCTAAAGCCTTCCTTCACATATAACCTCTATCCTGCAATCCACCCCCAGGTAGAATCATTTTCTCCTTGGGCCTTAAAGAACTTCAAAAGCAGGGCACTCATGACATTTCAGAAGAATCTATTTCCCTTGTTGAACTGTGAAAGCAGTTATAAAGTTTTGCTTATCTTTTCAGAGCTAAGGAAAAAGTGCCTAGTAACCACTCACTCAAATGTCACTGAACTGGAATCCTTCAGGAAAAAGTATCTATCTAATGGTGCCTATTCAAATCTATCATGAAAGTTTACGAAATCAATACATATAATCCAACAACTAAAATTCTGAAATGTTTAATAATGCTTTTACATATTAAGGAGGAAACCCCAGGACTCTCCAATTCCAATCTCACAGTATGAAAGTAACACAAGAAAACAGTAAAAAAAAAAAAAAAAAAAAAAGTTTGGTGACTTTGTGCTGAGGTTAATAAAACATCCTAAGTTAGTAAAACTTGCAGTAACTTTAATAAAATGGCATTAGAAAAGTCACAAATCACTAAATTTCATCTAAATTTTTGGTAATCCTACTACAGGATGCTAATATAGAGAAGCCATTAAAAAATACTGTGTATATGTGAAAGTAATCCCTAACCATGTGAACAGTCCAGGCAATATGTCTAATCATATGCAACAAGATCACTAAATACAACCAGGAAAACAATCATGTTCCACATTCCAAGTCATAATGGCCTTTATCTAAACTAACTCCTGATATACAGATAAAATTTAGAAACAGAATTATTAAACTGATATTAGATCAAAATTTAATTCCCAATTACTCTTGAATTAACTAAAGCTTATTCTTTGCTCTCTAAATGCAGAAAGAAATGCCTTGTAAGATAATTCAGAAATTTCAGATGCAAGGCAATTTCCATGAGTAACAGAAATGATATATTAAATGAGGATTTCTGAAGTACAAAGAAAATCACTTAGGATTCTAGAGCTCTTGAAAAAAAGGAAACCCCAAAGTTAATCAAACCCAACATTCTCATTTTAAATCAGAAAAATTAAAAATCTAAAAATCTAGGGAGCAGAAAAACATTACGTCTCTATATTTATGAATATTTATTATGGACAGAGATTAATGTTTCTGGCATTTATTAAGATTGTATCATTTCTCTCCCTTAATCTTCAAATGTGATAAATAAACTACATTGATTTTCTCATGTTGATCCATTCTTGCATTCTCAAGATAAACCCCATTTGACTGTGAGGCTTTGTTTTTAGTTCACTGAATTGGGTTTTATTTGCTACTTAATATTTCCTCTCCTCCATTATCTCTAGTCTTTTGGAACCATTAGCTGTATGTTGCAGTTATTAATCTTATCTTTCATGTTTCTTATTCTTCCTATTTTACATCTATCTTTGAGTTCAGACTTCTGGGCTTCAGTCTTAAACAGGAGATTTTAACCTTTTGTGCCATGGACCTTTTTGACAGTCTGGTGAAGGCTATGGCCCCTCTTTCTTAGAATGATATTAAAGGCCTAAAGCGAAATACACAGGATTACAAAAGAAATCAGTTATATTGACAAATTTATCAAAGTAGTTTTCACTTTGATATAGTAATAATGTGGTTCTTTTCTAACACATTAAAATATAAGCTCTGGCAATGGGTTTGATAACTATAATTTCAAAGTAGTGATGACGACAGATATTTTAAGATAGCTATTAACAACTGAACAGCAATTGAGCTACAAGAAAAAAATCTATAATTTCTATTGGTGTTATGGGTTGAATTGCATCCCCCCACAATATATGTTAAAGTCCTAACCCCCAGTACTTCAGAATGTGACCTTATTTGGAAACAGGGTTGTTGCAGGTGTAATTAGTTAAGATGAGGTCATACTGGAGTACAGTGGGATCCTAATCCAATGACTGGATCCTAATCCAATGACTGGTGTCCATGTACGAAGGTCATGTAATGATACAGAGACTCACAGGGAGAACACCATATGATGATGAAGGCAAAGACCAGAGTTCTGCAGCTGCAAACCCAGGAATGTCAAAGATTCCCAGCAGTCACCAGAAGCTAGGAAGAGGCAAAGAGGATTTCCCCAACTGGTTTTCAAAGGGAGCATGGCCCTGCTAACACCCTGATTTTTTTACTTCTGGCCTCCAGAATTGTGAGACAATAAATTTCTATTGTTTTAAGCCACCTAATTTGTGGGTCTTTGTTATAGCAGCCCTAGGAAACTAATATAATTGCTGTCACAAGTACTTCTAATATGCTATGGCTTGTCAGCATTTCCTTCAGTTAAGAATGTAAACAAATTTCACTTAGAGGTTAGTAAAAATAATGTCACTTTTTTCTGTTCAAGCCCACAAACACTCTGAATTTTAAGAATCCTTTGTCTATAGCAATTTAACACCCTGGCCTAAGTTCATTATTAAACCATGTTTTGAAAAAAACCCAACATATATATTTTTTTCATTCTGAGTGTCACAAAAACAAAATCTCACAAATTTGTAATCACTTTCGTTCTGGACTATGAGATGCAGCTATGACACAAATAGCAAACAAAATCTAAATATTAAATAACAAAATTCATTACCTGTGTTAGCTTCTTAAACTAATTAAATGTGCAATTATCCCTTAGAGTTAGATCAATATGAGTTCTAAGAATGACCAAGTAAGGCCGGGTGCGGTGGCTCACGCCTGTAATCCTAGCACTCTGGGAGGCCGAGGCGGGTGGATCGCTCGAGGTCAGGAGTTCGAGACCAGCCTGAGCAAGAGTGAGACCCCCGTCTCTACTAAAAATAGAAAGAAATTATATGGACAACTAAAATATATATATACAAAAAATTAGCCGGGCATGGTGGTGCATGCCTGTAGTCCCAGCTACTCGGGAGGCTGAAGCAGGAGGATCGCTTGAGCCCAGGAGTTTGAGGTTGCTGTGAGCTAGGCTGACGCCACGGCACTCACTCTAGCCCAGGCAACAGAGTGAGACTCTGTCTCAAAAAAAAAAAAAAAAAAAAAAGAATGACCAAGTGAAAAGACTTACTTTTGGTACTTCTTGCTCAATAAGCAAAGCATGAAGACTTGTATCTTGTTAGTATATTCCTCATAGAACTAGTCCAAGTTGGTGCTTAAGCCCAATAGCCTTTTGTTCACTTGTTAATCCACAAACAGAGGTCATACTTATAAAAAAAAAAGAGCAGTACAAAATTCTCCATCTGTGATGTATAATGTATCATTCAAGACACATGGCTATGAAGCCCAACAAAGTCTTAAAAGATTATAAATGTACCAATTGTTTCCAAATTTTATATCTTAGTTGTTCAAAATTTATACTTTGACTTCATCATCCTCCCATCTCTACTGGCAGTCTTTTATTTGCTTAAATAAGTCAGCAAAAATAATATCATAAAATTAACAAAGTCTAGTGACTTACAATGTGTCTACTGCTGCATTACTACAGGAGAGATCATACACCATTAGAAGAGTCATTATGACATTTGGTCCAAATTCCTTAATTTACAAATGAGCAAACTGAGGCCTACAGAAACTGTCATTTGTCCAGGATCACAGAATAAATTAAAAACAGCTGAAAGAGAAACTTCTCTCCCAATTTCAAGTCCAGCATTCTTTACACTATAGCATACTGCATAAAAGAAGGTAAGAGTTAAATAAATGATCTGCAAATGGCTTTTGCATGATCACTTTAATTCTATTTGTAATATAGTATTTAAAAACATTCTAGTTACTCCAAAACAACCTAACAAGTTTTTTGTTTTAAAAAAAATCAATGTCATTTTACCATCCAGCACATTTTAAAAACAGGAACAAGACTTCATTTTCCACCTTGGAAATTAGCTGAATATTTTTAGAGAATTAGACTTTCAAAGCATAAGCACTCTCATATACTGAATTCTTTTCTAGAGGACAATTTAGCAGAAAGAATAAAATTTAATATTTGAACCTCTTTTAACTCCATCCCTAAACTATCTCAAGACTATCCCTGATTTGGATGAAGACAGAACTCAGGACCAAATGCAGCAATGTTCAAAAATAAAAATATCCAATAACGGCAGACTGATTAAAACTAATGCATATCATACACTGAACATTATGTATCCACTAAAAATTACGTTCTAGAATATTTAATGACATAAGGAAATATTCACAATATATAAGTATCCACTGTGCAACTCCATTCCATTGAGAATACATGTATATATTAATACAGAAACAAAACAATACTTGTATAAAGCATTTATAACCATGCTTCACACATAGTAAAAAACCAATAAAAGAATATGACTCCTCATTACAGTTTAGGAAAAGAAAGCTTTGCTTATATACCAAAAATTAACACCTGTTATCTAATGGTAGAATTGCAAATAAATTATTATTTCTTAACTTTAGAGATCATTTTGTAAATCATCTGAAATAAACTACTACTCCTGCATGGAGTGAAGTATGTTTTTTAAATTGGCACTTTTAATGTGGTCCCAATTCCTACTAAAGGTTGGAGAAGAAAAGCAAACTTTTCTTTACCAACTGTTCCCCCAAACTTGGTAACAACTGGTCAAGTTCAAATTAAACAACGCCATAGAAGAGGCTGGAATGTTATCCTTTCCCCTTGGGCACTTCTCAGTCACCAACAGCTGCAGTATAAAATTATGGAACCCGCTGCCTTTTATCCTTTCCTGATCAATTTCAACTTCTTTATCCCCTAGTCATTTCCTCACAGTTTGCACTATGGAAAAAGGGGGTGGGGGAGAGATTTAAGGAACTTAAAATTGACAAATGGCCAGAGCTATAAATTCCTAAATTTTGAGCTTCCTATGCCAAAAAAGACAGAGAGACAAATGTCTACCTCCTTGTTGATGACATGGGTCTTCAGATATACCAACAAAGCTCAGAGGCCAAGCACATCCAAATATTCCAACGGCATCTAGAACAGTTTTAACCCTGAACTAAGTTACCTCTCAAACTTGCAGAAACAAAACATGTCAAAAATGAAGCCAATTTTGGCCTTAAAAAAAATAAATAAGGTAAGCCTTCTTTAACAGATAACAATTTACTTTTCCCATACTCTTTTTTAGCCTATTTTTCTAACACAGCTAATGATCTCAAATGCATAAATTCACAGAAAGCACAAATATGAGGTAATGACTTCATTAATTTAACCACATTTACAGAGCATCTATTACCAAACATTGTTTGAAAGTGCAGACTATATAATAGGGAACATAGAAATAAGTTCACAATATTATGTTTTTAAAACTAATATAAATATGTAACAAGTTCAGAGGCAATATAGAGGAGGGAATGTTGGGGGAGGAGTGAAGTGTAAATGAGAAGGTCTTTTGGGGGGAAATGATGTATTTACAAAATTTTGGGAGGGAAGAAATTATTCTAAGCCGGGTAGTATATTGTGTTTAAAAAATTTAGTTCAGGGTCATAAAGTTTTAAGTGGGAAAGCAGAGGGAAATGAAGTTGAAGCAGGTAAGCCATCATTTAGCTCATATTTACATAGATCAATTGAATTTCAAGCATATGTTTATATTATGTATACACAAATATGAGTTGACTTAATATTACATAACTTTCCAATGCTTGTATTTATTTTTAGAATGTTTTCCAATTATACATACATAAGATGTTATGGGGGTGAATATATATTTATTTACACACACCCTCAGCATAACTCACCACTAGGTACACTTTTTAAGAGGCAGAGATACGGCCACAAAAATTTGTTTTTTATTTATGGAAAAATGGTTTGAACCTAGATTACCCCATACCAAGTTTATAAGTGACCTAATTCTAGTTAACCTAATTCCAAAATCTAACATAATCGCAATTTACTATTAGAAAGCCTAACTGACATGGCAAGTGTTTCTGGCTAATGTGAGTCTAATAAGCAAAATGCTTACATTTCAGCCATTTCACTCCTCTATGTGCTTTGGACAAATTGGCAAAAGGACATGGAGTGCTATATACACTTAATATCAAAGGACAAAGACCCCTAAGAATGACATATTATGCCTTTAAATGTTTAAGACTCTATTAAAAAGGAGAATTCAACACGTATAATGAGGTATGGTTACATTCACTGGGAAACATTTGACTGAAGTATTAAACAATTTCTGTGAAATGAAAAATTACCTACAAAAAAATCACGTGTGGCTATTTTCTCTATTTATGACACAAAGCATTTTACTCTAGAGTACATTTATTATCTTTTGAAAAGATTTTTAAACATGAATTTGAAACAGTCTAAGACAAATGTTTTATCCTATTCTAACTCCTTTCTTCCTCATTTGGTTTGGCATTAAGACAAAGGCTTGCACACAATAAATCCTCCACTAATTATTAAATATATACTCACAATCAACCTCTAGGAGTTATCTATTTCTACCCAGAACTCTAATGTCAAATCTCAAAGCATTTACTAGGGGATTTCAGAACGAGGCCTCTAAAGGCCTTACTGGATTTTACCACAATGGCTACCTAGAAAAGGTTAATGGTTTCCCAAGAAAGTGGTGATTTTCACCATTTTTAAAGGTTGAAATCAGGTGAAAAAAATAAACCGTGTTAAGAACAGTTTCTATTGTAATTAGATCCCTATGAACCTTAGCTTAAAAAAGAGAGGACAAAAAGGGAAAAAAAATATATGTAAGGCCCAAATAAAATCCACATTACAGGGCAGTTTTAAACTATGCTATGGCCTTAATGGCTTTTGCCATAATGTATTGCTTTTGTTTCTTCATAATATATGATTATAAATAATAAATTTCCATTTCAAAACATTACTTCATATATTAAAAATGAGACATAAATTATCATATTAAAAGCTACATTCCAAAGAAGTTCACTCTTTGTGGTTTAGCTAATGCACAAGCAAACAACGTCAGCTCAAGCAAAATTGATTACCAGATGAACACACCACTTTCTAACATAAAATAGTTTTTTAAAGTAAAACACCCCTAAGATTTTGTCCCCATGAAAAATTAACACTTCATACCAAAATATTATATGCTAAAACATACTATTCTTGCCCAAGCAAAACTAACAGTATTACAAAGCTGCTAGGGAATAACATTAATAAAGCAGGGTAAATTTGTGAAAACGTAATTTTAAAAGTCTGGATGAATGAAGTAATTTCCAGTTTGTCACATACTAAGTACATTCAGGATTTAAAAAAATAAAAAAGCAATCCTCGCAGTCAAAATTGCCATTCGGTGTTTCAAATATCAGTATCTTGGGGATTAAACCACTGGGAATATCTTTTCATTTTAGTGTAACAGCAGTATCCTTCACTGATATCACTACACAAACACACAAAACCCTGCTCTCCCAATTTATCCATAGCAAGAACAAAGAAAGGCCAATTTAGAAACAATATATATTACATTTGTGTCAATTCACATTCCATCATCTGCTTTCTTCTATTAGCTGCAGCTACAAGGAGATATTCACTACTTAAAAAGAAAATGAGGCTGGTCTTTTCCCATCTCTAAAACAAAACTTAACATTTTTGATCCAAGCTACTTGGTTGAAAGATACCAATAAAAGTTACCCTCATCCCGTTTAGCATTTTTAGCAGTTTTTCTCCTGACCAACTATTATCTGAGTTACTTCTTGATTTCCCTCAAAGTAGGTCTAATCTGCGGAAAGCAGCGAGGCATTGTACTGCACTGTGAATGGACAGCCAGGTATTTTATGAATGGAGGCGATCACGTGATCCCAGCACCTCCCCGAACTGATATTTCCCACATAACTGTGTCAACATTCAGAGAACAGGGGTAGTTGTTTGTGTGTGCGTATGTTTTTAAATTTAACCTAAAATTTCAAATTCTCCTTACTTCCTGAACTCAAAAATCTACATGAAGACAAATAAGCTTCGAATTTTTCCTTAGGAAACCCTTTCAAGATGTCCAAGGTGATGGATGTTTAATTATTTTTTTATGAATGAAGAGTGTGCTATGCAAATGAGGACGATTCACAAAAAGAGAGAGAACATGGCGGCCACTTCTGCTTCTAGACTGCACTGACACTGCAGCAATCTACCTCCTTCTACACTCGCTCATCGGAAGCGGGTGCTTTGGGGGGGCGCTGGGGGAGAGGAAACGTCGCTTGGCCTTTCTCAAGCTATTTTATGTTAAACAGGCCTTCGCTTTAGACTTTTAAAGTTCTCTCAAAAAGGTCAGACTTGAGGAATGCACTTTATTTACAGGAATGCATCCTAAGGACTGGTCCTAACTCACTTAACTCTTTCCAACCCTCCAAAGAGAAACAAAACTTGAACTTAATTACAAGAAAACGGATGCCAACATTCTGCATTAATTATATCCCTTCTCAACAGAAAACTGTTTCCACGCAATTATTCCTCCAGGCAGCTGTTACGTGAAAGCAAAATATTTTAAAGGCAAAGTATTTCATTTGGAAAACATAAGGACGGCTCAAATAAGCAAATACTTAAACCGGAATGCTCTAGAAGTTGATGAAGCCACTAACATGTTCAGCAATGTAAATTCGGTTAAATTAACGTAAATGGTGTGTTTTAATATAGCCAAAGGGTAAAAATTAGCATTTAAAATACTTCTCTGTTCCTGAGGAACACACGTCCAATATTCGCGAAGGTAAACACTAGCTCAACATCTCCCACACTCCAGGTGTCCGTAATCCATTAAATTCTAAAAATGTTTCCCTCACCCTATTTTTTACAAGAATCTTATAGGTCATAAGTTTAAAAGGAGGAGGGGAGAGGGTGAAGGCTTAATCGGTATTTAAGAGTCACTGACTCACCGAATTAAGATTCAAGGGCAGTTTGCTGCAGGAGGTGCTCCCACACATTAGTTTCCAAGTTAAATAGCTATAAAGAAAGCAGGATGGATATTCAAGGTGTGTTAATTGGTACGCTAGTGAAAAAGGACGGGCCGGGGTCTTCCAGGCAAAGGGCTACTTTCTACTCCACTTCCATCCATCCACATTACTCCATCTTCTGGACATACAATTGCCACCCCAACCCAGCACTCAATACCCTTCCTCAACAGAAAGCAACTCAATACGGGAGGGTGGGGAGGGGTGCTGCCACTAAAAATGGCCAAAGAAAACCAGTTATCTCCAGAACAAGACGCGCCGAACTCTCCAGGGTTGCAAGCTTTCCGGCACCCAAGTCTCGGAGGGGTCCAGGGGAGTGCCGAGAAAGGACTGGGGGAGGGGGGTTAATAATCAAGATCAATGAGGCGCTTACTCGTTGTCAGAAGTCGCCGTCTCCTCGCTCATCTTTCCCTCACCGTGATCCGATCTGGAGATGGAGGAGCAACAGCAGGCGGGGGAGCAGCAGCAGCAGCAGCAGCAGCACCGAGGGGCAGGAGGCAACGACGGCCGGGGGGGCGCGGGGGCAGCGGCTCAGGGGCCTCACCATGGTGGATGCCTCACCCTGAACGATGCCCCCCCAGCCGGGAACCCCGACCACCCCCGCAGGGGGGTGGCGGCAGCAACCTCCGCCGTGGCGACCCCAGCCTCTTCCCCCACCTCAGCGCCCAGCCAAGAGATCCGAGGCGGCCGGGTGGGAAGGGAAAAAGAAGAAGGCTGCAAACGCTGACTGGAGAGCTGCTTCTCTGGCCACTGGGGTGGAGCGCGGCGGGGTCCGGCCAGGAAGGAGCGGGCGGGCGGAGAACCCGGGAGCAGAGGCGGCGCTTCCCTCAGGGATGCGGCGAGGAGGAAGCAGAGCGGCGCTCGGTGGGGGCTGGCGGGGGGGTGCCGAGCCCAGGCTCAGGGCAGCGGCGGCGCGGTCCTGCCGGAGCCCACCCCACCATCTCCCGCCTCGCCGCCGGCTGCCTGCTCAACCCCCAGCGGCGCCTGGGTCGGTCCTCAGGACCAGCAGAATCGGGCAAGGGGCCCCGCGGCGGCAGATTCCTCCAGACACGCTCCCGCCGGGACGACTCCTGAAGGGGGAGGAGGGGGCGGCGGGGAGCGTGTGAGGCGAGGGGACGGCGAGCCGATAGCTCCCACCCGGGCCGGAGAAGAGCGGGCAGGCCCGTGGGAGGCAGGGTCCTGAGAAGCGGCAAGAGAGGACGAGAGCGGCCGCGGGTACCCCGCCAGCCCGTGCCCACCAGGAGCTCGGCGGGCCAGCTCCTCACGCCCGAGAGAGGGGAACAGCGAGGGGGGCGGCGGAAGCGCTCACGCCGCCCGCTCCTTCCGCCGCCGCTGCTGCCCGAACCGGGGGCGCCCGCGAGAGGAGGCGAAGTAGTCCCTCCCGACTTCTCCCGGCCGCTCGCTTTCCCCCGAGGCCAGAGCAGGCGCGGGGTGGGGCTGCCAAGCGGGGTGCCCGGCCTGTGAGGGTGTGTGGGTAGGACTAAAAGCTGCGGCCTCCGGGCGAATCACTGCTATTAGAAGTCGTGTGCAGCATAGCAAGTTTCGGGAAAGTAGTTCCCTCCTCCCTTCATTTCCCAAATCGTTGTCGAGCCACTTGAGCGGGGAAAGGAGGAGGGAGGCGGAGGGATATTTCACTGCACCGAGCTCTGTGTGCGTGCGCGCGCTCCAAACTCTTGGCACGCTGCAAAAGGGGGCGGGGGTGGGAGCTGCCAAGGGAGCTGCTTGGGAGGTTGCATTGTTGTGGCGCGTTACTCTCCGTTACTCGGCTTGGAATCTCTGGGTTGCTCGAAGAGGCTAGAAAGACAGTGTGCTCAGAGGGGAAATCGGAGGGCTACTGTGTTCTGCCGTGTGTGTGTGTGTGTGTGTGTGTGTGTTTTCCTTGCAAAGAATGAAACTGGCACGAGTTCATCTTTAGTTAGTGGGGGTTAGAGGCAGGGACTGTGCAAAGAGAGCTCCGCCTGCTGTCCCTCTGATTGCATTGCTGCAGTCCCCTAGCTGCATGCACGACAAGAGTGTGTGTGTGTATGTGTGTGTGTGACAGCGAGAGAGAGAGAGAGAGAGAGAGAGAGAGAGTTTTAATACCTCGCTGTCTAGATTCTTACTGCGCAAGGGGTAAGCTGTGCCGAGCATTCATCTCTGAAAGCTGGAGTGATTGTTAATGGAGAACGACTTCCATTGAAGCCCGGGGTAGGCGTGTTACATGAATCTGGCGCAGCCAAAAGCAGAGGAAATAACTCCCGCTGCGAGTGAGGTTGCATAACTATAGCGCAGGAGATGCCTCTGTGGCAAGAACTGCTCCGAACGGAGGCGGACCGATTATTGGATCGACAGCTGTCACGTTTGCATTGTTAGAGGACAAAGTATGCATTCATTTCAAAAGATTTTTGCACCAAAACCTGCTGGGCTTGCAGGCGGGAGCTTAGGGTCTGCCCCACCAGAGGACTCAGAGCTCCTTCCTGGCTTTGCAAATTTTAGCCTAGAAAGCCAGCCTATACCCGATCTGGTCTGGGGGACTGAATCCCAAGCGCTTCCAAGTTCTTGATGCATCTCCCCAGGTATCAGTCTAGCACTGCGCGCAATGCTCTTCTTTTCATTTTCAGACCTGAGAATGAACGTTGCTGCTCGTGCCACAGTGAGGAGAACACTTCTTGACGAAGAAGAAAATGGGAGGAACTCCCAAAAAAGCCAGCTCTCCTTTTTGGCCATCCGTCTCCAGGAAGCTTCACGATTGCTGTTCTGGGAATGAGTGTGTGCACTAGCCTGTTAACAGTATTTTGCACATAGTAGGTGATTAATAAATGTTTAATGAATCAACGAAGGAGCTAAACCAGGGAGTGTGCCCAAAAAGTCATTCTGTTGATGTCTGAGGTTTCTTTATGTAACTTACTTCTTGCTTCAGTAGCAGCATTGTCCTTACTTAGAGCAGGAAGGGGCAATGTTGGTGACGGAAAACACTGAGGGGTCTGTGGTAGTCAGGCCTGACATCTAAACCTATGTTTTTGAACTGGTTCTTGTGCAGAACCTGTAAGTGGGAGTGTTGGTACTGGCCTTTTCTCCTTGCAGTACTGCTAACCACTTTGGCTGCTCAGGTTTGAATCAAGTCCCATCAGTTAGAATCTGTGTTCTGAGGCAAATTACGAAACTCTGTGCCTGCATAAAATGGGAATAATAGTACCCACCTCACGGAGCTGTTGTACTGATTAATGAGATAATAATATGCATACAGTACTTAGATTAAGAATTCACAGTGAGACTCAGTAAGTCCTAGCTCTTACTATTATTTTGTAAAACATGATAACTCAAGGCTAACTGGTGGCAATTGCTCTGAAGGTTAAATGTAAAGCGTTCCGTATTCTTGTTCAACAAATAACTACCCGTTCTCTTCTGTGTACCACCTTTGCTACACACATGGCCTGGTCCTTAGTAACTCATTAATAAAAGATAATTATCACAGTCATTATGATTAAGTAAATATAAGATAAGTTGGTCACTTGCAAAGGCCTCTTTTTCTTGTGAAGAGGAGCATCTTTTTGAGGTTCTAGTGTATCAGGAAATTGTCAATACAGGCTTTGGGAAAAGATATGAAAATCATCTTGGTTGTCATGTGCCAGGCATTGTGCTGGCCTCTTTCACCAACACTGCTTACCTAAAGGAGCAAGATGTGATCAACTGCTCAAGTTAATGCTTTTCAAATTGTTCTTAACCTCATGACCAAGACACAATCACCAAACCATTTGTTGCCTTAGGTGGTTCCATGCCACTTTTATGATAGAATCTGCCCTTTAACAGTGCATTTGTGGTTCTCTCCTCTCACCCAGTTTTTGGAGAGCTTACCAACTTTTTTTTTAAAAAAAAAATTGCCTTGGTCTGAGCTGAACTCTGAGTCTTCTACTCTGAAATAGTCATAAATGGTACTACGATGAGGCACAGAAAGTCTCAGACTCTGACTTTCAATCAACAGTTGCCCTAAACTCAAGAGGCCTCACTTGATCAATCCTGGCATCTGGATTTTAAGAGGTACAAGAGACATAGCAACCCAACACAATGTCTGAGACCTTATTTGGATCCTGATTTGAACAAATATTTTAAAATTTGGAACAATTGGGGCAATTTGAACACTCACCAGAGATTTGATGAAAACAAGGTTTTGTTTTTTTTTAAGTATTGGTTTGTGGGTATGTTTTTTTTTTAATCCTTACCCTTTAGAGATATATACTGAAATATTTACAGATGAAATTATATGATCTCTGAGATTTGCTTCAAAATAATCCAGTAGGGTGAGGAATAGGAAGAAGCGAATAGGGATATGGATGAAACAAGATTGATTGTAGACTGATGAGCACTCTTTACTATCTTATATACTTTAACTTTCCCATAATAAATGTTTTTTAATACACTGCAGATACTTCTTTAAAATGCAGATTCTTATACCTCAGCCCAGAAATATTGATCAGTAGGTTTCTAATGGGGCCAACAAGTCTACTTTTTCAGAAGTATGCTAGATACTTGGCTGTTGTAGTCCTTCACTGTCTTCTTCTTTCTTCACAACTACTCTTGTCATCTTCTCTCCCAACGCATCCCTAATTGAAACCAGCCAAATACAAAAAAGAGTGGCCCAAAATACATCATAGGCTTACATAGATATTGTTCAAGGCCAGAGGGATAATGTCAGCTACGGAAGGTGTATCCAGCCAGACTTGAAAATCTATGTGAAAAGTTAAATACAGCTCATAGCGTCACCTTGAATTCCAACTCCACTTAGTTAGTACTAATCAAGAAGGATTCTATGGCTATGTCAGGACTGAGCAAGAAAGGGGACACTTGTATTTGCTTGTTTGTGTTTTCTTAGGTGGTAGGCCTGTGGGAAGGAAGCTGGTCCCAATAGCTGGTTCTCACAGGTTGCTTTTTGTCCTGTTGTCCTCAGCTTTAGGAATTAGCCACAGTCACTTAATGACCTGTTGGAGGTGATTAATTATCAATAGCATCCATGCACCAAAAAGGGAGGAGTAACAGCACAATTGCTGACTATTTGCTGATATAAGATATCATCTAAGTTAAGAAGGTACAAGTGGATTCTGAGTTCAGACCAGGGTTCACAAGGATGGCAAAAGGTGGACTGTCTTCACTGTCCTCACCAAGACACTGGCAAATGGCATATACTTCTCCAAATCAAAGCATCTTCCCTTTTTCCAGATTACTCTGCCCATTAGTGATCAGCTTTCTTGTGAACTCAGAGTTGGTCTTCTCAGATTCTTTTATTTTTGACTTTGCAGTTTGCGCTTGTGTTGATAATTGTCTTTTTTTTTTTTTTAACTTTTTATAAGTTTATGTTTGTTGTCCCCAATTAAATTTTAAGTGACTTGAAGGTAGAGGCTGTACTTCATATCTTTTGGTGTTCTCTTTAGCAGTGGTTTTAAGTAATAAATGTTTTTAAGGTGAAATATTATGCCAAAGCCTTGTCTACTATATAAAAATGAAGCTGTACTGATTGATACTGCCATGGAAATCAGGCGTCCCCTCTGGCTTCCTATTATGACTTAAATACTACTGCAGTTCAGAATTTCATATACACTGTCCTTTATACTGTAAGCTCTCAGGAGATATTTATACACTTGAAAAGCCAAAAAGAGGAAACAGTCATGCCAACATTTGAGGTTCTAATAGCACATAAAATGGAAGTGCACATTTCCATTTTTAAAATTACCCTTAACATTAATCCTTAGCAGATGTTATTAAAATTTTTTATTTTAAAACTATTGTTAAAACGTGCCTAGGTCAACAGGAACTCTCTATTTTCATGTTGTACCTGTTTAATGAATTTGGGGGGGGGGGTTGTTTGTTTTTTAGTGTAACCAGTCTTTTGGCTAATGAATTCTGCCTCTCAGTAGAATTACTAAATGGTAACCATGTTTCTAAATAGTTTCCTCCCCTCTGGCAGGAATCTGTTTCTCCATCACTAGAGTTTCCATGTTCTTCCAAACTAATACAAAGTATAAAGGATAAGTATGCTGTTTTCTTTTTCTCCCTAAGGACTGCAATTGTTGGTCTGGTAGTATCCGGTGAGTGTGAAATCAGTTTACTTTTAATGCTGTAACTGCCTTTTACAGGAAGTTTCCACAAGATTAGGACAAGTACAAGGGAAATGAGCAGTCTGCTATTTCCTTTATTTTCTGTATAATCTTAGCAGGGAGGATGCTTACCAGACCCCACGCTACTAAATAAAGCTCTCTTCCCTTACCATCATTCTCCTGAATGGCTTTGGCATACTCATTCTTTAAAGGTTATGTCCCACTACAACAAATATGAAGGATTGAAGTATCCACAAAAGAATCTAAGGCCATGTGCAACACAAATTTAGTACAACAAAAGATTCTAGGCAGTTCCTCAGATTTTGCTTTAAATATGGCCTTGATTTCCCTTTTAGTGAGTATTAATAGACCATTGTATGGGACTTTAAAATTGATGATGCCTTTCAGGAACTTACCTTCCTAACACCCTTGCCCAGTAGATAGTATCATCAACTCCAATTTGCAGAGACTTGAGAACTGAAGATTAGTGAGGTTAGGTGCTTGCCAGAGGTTACATAGTAGTAAGGGCATGGCTAGAGCTCAAACCCAAATCATCTTCTTCAAAATCCCATGTGTTTGTGTGTGTGTTTTAATATTATCTATAATTTCTCAAAGGTGGGATCTTTGTTGGGATAGACTTTCTATTTCAAGACATTATTACTTTGGATATTAATTTGGCAGGAGAATCGTACTTTTTAGATAACGGGGGAATTAAATTCCTTGGTTATTATCAGCTGCCTTCTGTGGGCCTCAAGTACTAAGTTCCCTTATAATATCAGTTCTCAGAGAAGGGTCTGGAGAAAACATGTGGAATCTCTTTTTGTAAATTTGTACCTAAATCTAGACCATTGATAGGAAGACTACGTCAGTCAGGAAGCGAATAACATCTGATTGTATTCGTGAGATGCTACCAGATATTGATGGTCGTGGTAGCCACTAGCCATATGTGGCTATTTATTCCTCAGGTGTACTAGCCATACTTGAAGTGCTCAATTGCCACAAGTGGTTAGTGGCTACCATATTGGACAGTCCAGATATAAAACATTTCAATCATCACAGGAAATTTTCTGGGACAATTTAATGTGCAATTATGTTGCTATAAATAACACAAGTAGTTATCTTGTTATAATATTAATATAGACATATAACAGTGATTATGCTTCTGAATATGTTATTATGAGTTTGAACTGGGGCACTGTATTTCCTGCTTTGATCTCAGATTATCTCTTCATTGCCATCAACTAAGGGTAAAAGGGAGGATAATTTCATAATTAAATTCTTTGATAGCTCCCCAGAAGATATCTATATTGGGAAGTACAAATTCATTTATTTATTTTCTCAAAATGCTTTAAGTGCTCATGTTTAATATTGTAAATTCTTGCTACTGAAAGCTGAAAAGCTTCAATTGGAAGCTTGTTAGAAATGCAAGCTTTTGGGCTTCACCCCAGCTTGCTCTAATTACTGAACTAGAATCTGTATTTTAACAATATCCCCATATGATTCATCTAAGCATTAATGCTTTAGAAGCCCTGTTGTAAATAATCACTTAATCTATAATAGTGTCCCTTCTTAACCTTGATTGAATATATTGTTCTTCAGGCTTGTCCAGCCTCCAAATATACAGAAGTAAGAAATTCCCATCACCATTTCCAACCCTTTTTCTGTGTTCCCCCACATCTCCCCCCAACAGAAGGATCTTTGTTTCTGTTTCCTTTTAGCCTCTTTTACTGGAGTGTGACTTAGACCACTCAGCACCTTGTCTCTGCTCATCCCTGGATTAAACCCACTGCTCACCTTCAGTTCTCCCCTTTCCTTCTTTTCTTTCAAATTTCTCAACTTTCCTAACAAACATTTCTTCTTTTTTTCTAGCTCTCTCTTTCTGGCTTATCTGAAGGTTTCCTCATCTTCCCACTGCAACATCACACTTTGATAGGATTTTATCACGCTTCATTAAGCATGTGTAAAGCCTGGTGCTTCTGCACAACCCACTCAGGTGTTCTTAAAGCTTTGCATTTCGTTGTAAATTTGGTGTAGTCTACTATAGTTTTAAAGAGCAAAACAAAAAAGACCCTGCATTTACATACAGCACTGGTCTCTCCAGCCCTCTATCTGTGTTGGCTCTGTGTGTGTGTGTGTGTGTGTGTGTGTGTAGTTTAATAGTTATAATTCAAAGTCAGAATATAGGTGGTAGAGGTGGGAGGAGAGCTATAAAGGAAATGTCAGTATTCAAGGAAAAAGATATCAGTTATTTTTATCTATCATATTTTTATGTTTTTGTATAACATTTTGTATTATCTAAATGTTTCCATTTGGTTTTCCTTGCCTCCCAAGCTATATTGTAAGATTTTTGGAGAGCAGCAAAAAGGTTGTTGCAATAATCTCTGTGAGAGAAAAATGAGGGCACTGCTCATGGACTAGAGAGAAGAAGATGAGTGCAAATATACATAGGTGGTAGAATCCACAGGACTACTTTAGATACAGGGAGGAGGCCTACTTTCCAGAAACTTACAATCAAGCTAAGGAAACATAGAACCAAAAGGAAACATTTAGATAATACAAGGTACAATGTGACTAAATGCCATAACAAGTAATAAAATTAACTGCTGTTGTTTTCCTCTAATGTCACCAATCTTATTAGCATCCCCAAATGTGTCCATTTTGGAATCCTATGGTATTATCTTTAATACTTTTATATTAAAAAAAAACCACCAAAATGAAAAATTCTGTTTTTAAAAATGCTAAAAACTTCAGCTCCAGTGACATCTGGCCAGTCCTTACCTCACCAGAAAGAGATACTTTCATTCTCCATAAGATTTAAAATCCTAAATAGACACTGGCTTTCTTTCATCCTAGAGACTGCCACTTTCAACTCTAAAGCTCTTTATCACTAAGCCCTAAAACACTTCACACCCCTATTGCCTCATGGGTTTTAGCCAATCTTCATTTATTTAAGTTTCCTACCTTTGTTAGATCATCCCAGACTTCCTTCTGGGTCCCTGCCAAGCTGCCATGCATTTTGAACAATCACTCTTTACCTGTCTTATTGTTCTTGCCTATTTAAGTACAGTCATGTGCCACATAATGACATTTCAGTCAATGACAGACCACATATACAATGGTGGTCTCATAAGATTATAATACTGCATTTTTACTGTACTCTTTTCTATGCTTATGTTTAGATATACAAATACTTACCATTGTGTTACAATGGCCTACATCAGTGGTCCCCAGCATTTTTGGCACCAGGGACCAGTTTCATGAAAGATAATTTTTCCTTGCACCAAGGGTGGGGGGTATGGGGGGCTGGGGATGGTTTTGGGATGATTCAAGTGCATTACATTTATTGTGCACTTTAGTTCTATTCTTACATTGTCACTTGCCACTAACTGATAGGATTTTGATATGAGTCTGCAAGAAATTGATTTATTATGGTCTCTGTTCAGTCAAACCTCTCTGCTAATGATAATCTGTATTTGCAGCTGCTCCCCTAGCATCACCACCTCAGCTCCACCTCAGATAATCAGGCATTAGATTCTTGTAAGTAGTGTGCAACCTAGATCCCTTGAATGCGCAGTTTATA
Organism: Eulemur rufifrons; assembly: GCF_041146395.1. Classification (NCBI taxonomy): domain Eukaryota; kingdom Metazoa; phylum Chordata; class Mammalia; order Primates; family Lemuridae; genus Eulemur; species Eulemur rufifrons. The sequence goes on from NC_090984.1 coordinate 52,642,625, forward strand.
GTAGGGTTCGTGCCTCTATGAGAATTTAATGCTGCTGCTTTTCTGACAGGAGGCGGAGCTCAGGTGGTTATGTGAGTGATGGGGAGTGGCTATAAATACAGATGAAGCTTCAGTAGCTTGCCTGCCTTGCTGGTCACTGCTGCTCACATGTTGCTGTAAGGCCTGATTCCTAACAGGCCTCGGACCCATACCAGTCTGCAGCCCTGGTGTTGAGGACCGCAGGCCTATAGTATTCAGTACAGTACTATGCTGTTCAGGTTTATAGCCTAGGAGCAATAGGCTAAACAATATAGTTTAGGTGTGTTGTAGGCTATACTATCTAGCTTTGAATAAGTATCCTCTATGGTGTTCACACAACAATGGAATTGCCTAAAAATATTTTTCTCAGAATATATCCCTGTCTTTAAATGACGCATGACTCTGTATCTCCTGGCATTTTTCATATAGCATTTTAGAATTGATTTGAGAAATAAAATTGCTTTCTGCAATCTTACATTATTTGGTCCAGACTACATCTTAGAAATGTAGTTATTCTTGGTTTGTTCAATGATACTATTCTTAACTATGTATTTGTTTAATGTTTATATTTAGTTTACCGTGCATCCTAAATTTTTATAAAATCTCAATATTCATATGTATCAAATTAATTTTGTATAATAACTTGTAAAATGAGATGTCAGATAGGTGCTTGTTAAATGTTATTTTATTATGGTGATAGTAATTTATTACTCCAGTAGGACTTTTAGTTTGTATTGTGAATTTATACGGCTGGAGCTCCTCTCCATTCAGATGTATAAATGGCATTAGAAATTTTGACATGCTTTCACCCAAATTTTTAAACTATATTTATGTATGACTCCAGTTTCTTTTTACTTTGTATATACCTAAAATATCAACTTTCCTTGAAAATAACTTGCAATCTAACTTGTTTAATTCTAACAATTCTTATTTCTCGGTTTTGCTCTTTTTTATTTTTCATCACCTTTGCTTCTGGTATTTATCCTATTTTATAAAACCAACAATACTCAATCAATAAAGGATAGAGAGAACCTTTAGAAAACTATCAGAGCCGTCTAGAATTCATTAGAGAGTGGTATTTAGGTTCAACTTTCAAAAGGTCCATCTTTGATAAACTCACAGAAGATAGCCATTAATATATCAGAACATTAGTTTATTGACTACTTTATTTGCCAGGCTCAGTGCTAGAGATGACATGAAAGCAGTCCTTGACTTCAAGAAGCTTACAATCTAGTGAAAGTATAAACTGGCAAATTACCATTACCATGGTAAGTTCTATAAGAGTTATGAACAAAGTGCTATGGGAGCAACAGATTTTGCTTCACATAAAATATAGGATTAGCAGTAGGTGAGTTACCATAAAGCATTATTGTAAAACATAAATAAGGACAATGAAGTGAAAAAAACCATCCTTGAAATTGACTTCACTTATATAGTCAAGGAGAATGTGAATAGAAAAAAATGCTAGTGGTTGTTTATTGGTATAACTTCAACTTCAAAAGGGCCAATTAGAGCTAAGAGAGTTTTGATAAATGCTTGATTCTTTTTTATACACTTTTATATAACAACAAAGCCAGAATGCTGAAGATGAAACCTCACCAGGATGAAGCTCTCACCCCCCAACCTTCAGCCTAATTAAAATGTGTTACCGCTTCACCAGCACCTGTCTTCATTTTTCCTGGGAAAGTACATTTGATACCACACAAGTGACCCAATGGGTGTACGTCGCTGACTTGTTTGTTTTCAATTATATTTTTTGGCAGTTACTTATGATACAAGCCCTTTTTGGTTTATTTCAGCAATCTCCTAATTTACCTAAATACTCTGAGAAAATAACCTTTTGCATAACGCACTTTGTTTTGATTTCCAGCTCAAGAACTGACAGTGCTCGTCCTTTGTATTAATTCTAAATGCCCAAGGCCACCTGTCCAGCTTCTCATCCATCCTAATATAGTTTTCACTAGGGCTTCTATTTCTCTTGTCTCTTCTGAATGCATGTAAAAATCTATACTGGACATATTTCTGTTGTGTTTTATTTTATTCCAAAAAGTTTCCTTAGGTTCTTAGTGTGTGTTCTGAATATCAGATTAAGAAAACAGTAGCCTTAATTTCTAAACTCTCTTCAATCTTCCCAAAATGTCTAGTATTGTACCCTCAACAATACTGATAAAAATGCTTGTTGCCTACCAGAAATTTGAAGGAAGCTCATGTGTACCTGTATCATCGTGTAATTCAAAATAATAATTTTAAAAAGCCCCAAATAATTAATATCAAGATGAAGAAATCCCAAGACCTCAAATCAGATACATTGGAATTGAAAGTTCCATATATCATCCTAGTAAACCCCAAGTGCAAAGACAAAAATGCTAAACTGCCTTTTTTGTTCACATTTAAATTAAACCAAGTGCTCCTTATAAAAACTTAGCACTCTGTAAAAAAAAAAAAAAAAGTAGCACAGAGAAAAAGTGAGGACTCCAATCCCACTTTTCACAAAGGTGACCACTATTAGTAGTTTAGAATACAAGTATAGAATTTCAGATCCTTTTCTACATATTTATGGATACACACATAATAAACACTAGTATTATATATTATTCTGCCACTTTTTAACATGCCATGTACATTTTTGATATTGGTATTCATTCTTTTAAATGGTTATATAGTATTTTATAATGTGGATTTATGTTATTTATCTCTTGCTATTTGTTTCTGTCTATAAATGGACATCAGTCATTGATTGTTTCTAGGTTTTGTTTTTTTACATTGGAAACAATGCTTCAGTGGACATCTTTGTACACTTATCTTTGGGTTTAAAGGCAAGGATTTTTCTCACGAAGATTTATGTAAGTGAAATTGCTAGGTCAAAGAGAATGAGAATTTTAAATAATAAAAGGTAATGCCTAATTGTCCTTCAAAAACATTGTTCCTTTTTTAATCATTTTTTTCAACCAGTAGTGTATGAGAGTAACTTTTTCTCCATACCAGCACCCAAAGTGGATATTAATAGTCTCTTAATTTTTGCCAGTGTGATGCCCCACCAACATGGTATCTCACTGTTGTTTTATTTTTTGTTTCCCAATCACTAGGTTTAATTTCACTCACATTTTTTCTTTAATGTCTTCCCTAATTTATCTGTTCCTCATTAAATTTTCTTTGTCATATTTTTCTTAGCTGTTCCTGTAGCTGTTGCTGTCAAATAACTGTAATGAAAATACTCATTTATTAAACACTATTATCAGTGGGTCACTGTGTTTTCTAAGAAAAATAATAGGTAAAAATAAAAGTATTGTTTAGGAAGGCTTTTCAAAATTTTCTTTCCTGTATTTTTATGTTCTATTTTTATTTACGTAATCTTAAAATTTGCTTTTTCTCCGGTGACACAGAAATAGTGTGTACCTTGAATTCAGACTAGCAATAACAATACACATTACTTCAGGGAGAAATTCAGTGGAGCTACTTCTGTTTTGTTCCTATAAAGTGTACATTTGTCCACGGTGTTCCCTCAGCACAGCTTCCCCTGCACAAAGGTGTTAAGCCAGCGTTATTGCTCAAAGTGTTAGGAAACAGATACCTATCTTTCTCCTCTCCCAAACCAGTAATATAGAAAACGCTCTCAATAAATACAAATGTACAGGCCGGGCGCGGTGGCTCACGCCTGTAATCCTAGCACTCTGGGAGGCCGAGGCGGGTGGATCGCTCGAGGTCAGGAGTTCGAGACCAGCCTGAGCAAGAGTGAGACCCCGTCTCTACTAAAAATAGAAAGAAATTATATGGACAACTAAAATATATATATATACAAAAAAAAAAAAAAAATTAGCCGGGCATGGTGGTGCATGCCTGTAGTCCCAGCTACTCGGGAGGCTGAGGCAGGAGGATCGCTTGAGCTCAGGAGTTTGAGGTTGCTGTGAGCTAGGCTGAAGCCACGGCACTCACTCTAGCCCGGGCAACAGAGTGAGACTCTGTCTCAAAAAAATAAATAAATAAATAAATACAAATGTACAAATGTTGCTAGATTCTTTTATATAAAAATGTTGTATGTGTTCTTCCCTGGAGGAGGATGTGAAGCTGATCATAAACAGCTAACATTTATTAGGTGCTTACTGCATGCCCTAGGCTCCCTTCCATGTGCTTTACATATGTTGATGCTACTCTCAACAGGAGATAGGTAACAGTATCATCCCCATGTTAGTGGTAAGGAAATGAAAACACATGCTTGTGTAGGTTTCACAGCAAGGAAGTGGCAGAGCTCTGACTCAAACTCAGGCCATCTGGTTCTGGAGCCCTAGTCACAGCCATGATGCTGGGCTTTCATAACCAGAGCTTGACTAAAATATTAATAGTAACAGAGGGGAAAGGAACTATAAGAAGGACACAGACAAGGAGAGAAGAGAAAGAAGTGAGGTATATGAGAAGAAAAAAGAAAGGAAGGAGATAAAAAGGGGAAAATTAGCCTCCGATTTTCTCATGCCACCAACCCAATGGCTAATTAAACTGAGCTTGCTCATATCCCCACTGAATTTTTGAATTTGTTTTTCCTCATCCTCTTTAGTCTTTGTCCCAGCCACTCCCTTCACACCCACATATAGACATACTTCTTCCAATTTGGGAACACTGTCCTGGCATCCCCCCATGCCACAAAAATTGTAAAATATATGAACTCTCAGGGGCAGGCGGGGTGTCTCAAGCCTGTAATCCTAGCACTCTGGGAGGCCGAGGCGGGCAGATCGTTTGAGCTCAGGAGTCGAGACCAGCCTGAGCAAGAGCGAGACCCCGTCTCTACTGAAAATAGAAAGATTATATGGACAGCTAAAAATATATATAGAATAATTAGCTAGGCATGGTGGCACATGCCTGTAGTCCCAGCTACTCGGGAGGCTGAGGCAGGAGGATTGCTTGAGTCCAGGAGTCTGAGGTTGCTGTGAGCAAGGCTGATGCCATGGCACTCTAGCCTGGGCAACAGAGTGAGACTCTGTCTCAAAAAAAAAAAAAAAAAAAAAAATATATATATATATATATATATATGAACTCTCACAAAGAAAGATAGATCGACTCTAAACTCACCCTCTGATTTGTGCTTTTAGGTATAATGCAAGCTGGATGCCAAATATTTATAGAGTGTACCCTTAAAAATTATGGCAGAAACATTGTAAAATTTGCATTTGGATTTCAAGTTCTCCCTAATTCATTAGACTCACTTCATCCTGAGCATATAATGAGGATCATTCCATGACAGTGGTTTTCATCCAAGGGATATTTTGCTCCAGGGGACATTTGGTGATGTCTGGAGACATTTTTAGTTGTCACAGCTGGAGATAGGGGGTATGGGAAGGAATGCCACTGGCATCTAGTGAATAGAGGCCAGGGATACTACTAAGGACAGCCCTTCACAACAAATTACTTGATGAAAATGTTGATAGCCCTAAGGTTGAGAAACGCCTATTCTAGGAGGCAGTGCTACACAGGCTCTAGTTAAAGTTCCTTTCTGGTGGCAGGGGAATTTGCTCCCTAATAAAGATAAAAGGACAGGTAGAACTTTTCTTTCCAGCCAAATTCTACTTTTCTTTCTAACTCCTTTCCGTCTGGCCTAAGGCCAGGCCATTTTTTTAAAAAGTAGTATAAAGGTCCAAGCCAAACCAATATATTTGGTTGTAATTTCTTGCCAGAGTTTTCTATCTCTGGTCATGAAATATTTTGTAGAAGGATTTTATGAATAATATTATTTGGATGTCTCTTTATAAAGCTATGGATTAAAATGAAACTGAGCAGGTGTTTGGGGGGCAATAACAGAAGAAAAGAAAGGAAAACCTTTACTCTGCTGAAACTACTTAGGGAATATTAATAATTATTACCCAATAATTAGACTAGGATACTTGGATGAATATTTTTTATCTTAAGAAAACTTAATTTACAGATTTGAATATTGTCTCTTTTATGAGTCTATTAGTAATAGGATGTACTAACATGGATGTTTATATGGAGATTCTAATAAAATCAAAGTGTTTAATAATAATATCTGAAATTGATATACTATTTAAAATTTTAGGTATTACATACTCTGCTCAATCCTATTTACATATTTCCTTTTAGCCTCATACACCCATTTAGCAGAAGTGGAAACTAGAGGCTCAAGTTATTTGCCCAAGCTTACATAAACTAGTAAGAAGCAGACTAGGATCAGAATTCATGTTTTCTAACTCTAACCAAATCTCGCATTATTTATACAATATAATTCTGTCAATCTCATTATCCTTGTTCCTGAGATCATTCAAAGAATGGAATATATCCTGATTGGTAATTGTTTCAATACATCTTTAAATAAAATCAATGTTAAATTATATAAATATATTACTATATTATCAATGTATTATGTTCATTATAAAACAGTCCAAAATAAAATTTCAAAAATGAATGCACCAGCCTGAGCAAGAGTGAGACCCTGTCTCTACTAAAAATAGAAAGAAATTATCTGGCCAACTAAAAAATATATATATATACAAAAAAAAATTAGCTGGGCATGGTGGCACATGTCTGTAGTCCCAGCTACTCGGGAGGCTGAGGCAGTAGGATCGCTTAAGTCCAGGAGTTTGAGATTGCTGTGAGCTAGGCTAACGCCACGGCACTCACTCTAGCCTGGGCAACAAAGCGAGACTCTGTATCAAAAAAAAAAAAAGAATGCAATAAAGAACAAGTGAAAATAAAAGTTTTAATATTGTCTCCTTATACTTCAATGGATCATCATCTTGTATACCTCTTGGGGTTCTTCCACCCACTTCATGGACCACTGGAGTAATGGGGTTAGTTTTTCTTTTCTGTCTGCATCCAGTTGGGAGACCTGGCCTGTTTGTGCTTCTTCAGAGACTCCTTTAGAAATGGCTTCTTGTCAGTTCAGTCTTAGATGTCAATCCCAGTTCAGATCCACACTTAAAACCAAATGATACAATAGTAAGAGGAGAATATGGCTCTCATCTATGATAATAGTGCAATATGGCAAGAGGGGTTTTCTGCCCCTTCCTTGTAAATCATGGTAAAAATATAGTGTGATAAGGCAGATCCACAGCACAAGATCGAAACTTTCCAGTCTTTCATTATAAAAACCTTTAGGATATATTCTTCTAATCCTTTCTAGTACTTCTTCCATAGTAATTGTTCAAAATACATACTGAGGTCACCCACTGAGAATGCAAAACTATTCTACTACAGAGTGAGGAAATCTTGAGGACATGAATTAAGTGTAAGAAGGCAAATTATAAATATAACTTTTTTTTTTAAATAGAGACAGGATCTCACTCTGTCACCCAGGCTGGAGTACAATGGTGCGATCATAGCTCACTGTAACCTCAAACTCCTGGGCTCAAGTGATCCTCCCACCTCAGCCTCCCGAGCAGGTGGGATTACAGGCGCATGCCAGCACACCCAGCTAATTTTTAAAAAAATTTTTGTAGAGGCAGGGTCTCATTATGTTGTCCAGGCTGGTCTCAAACTCCTGGGCTCAAGTAATCCTCCCTTTAGGCTCATAAAGTGTTGGGATTACAGGCGTGAGACATTGCATTAGGGCTATAAATATACCATTTTGTTACTTCATTTAATTTGGTTTACCATGTTACTAAAGCATCTATAATTTTCTACTATTTCACTTTTTTCCAATACCCTTGCTTTGACCCTTTGTACAGATGGAATCCTGTGTCTCAGACCTACGATTAAGATGAGGTGAGATACTTACCTCAAGCTCAAAATTGAAAGGGGTAACAAAAAATTCAGTGACGAAGGTAAATAACATTTTAAGGCAATGTTTATAAAAATCTGGGGTTGTGGAAATAATATCCACTCTGTCTGGATTCTCCATAACTCACCTTCACCTTTAGGTAAGATGATACTTTGTTTAACTCCCTGACGTCCTGAGTGAAAACATGCCTTTGATCCCCACTCTAGGAAGTCTCCCTTCAGCAGAACATCTTCTGTTTTCAAGTCTGTTCCCGTTAAACTGCCTCCTGTGAAAGCATAATGTTCCTACCTGGCTAACTCTTCAGCCTTCACAATCCTTAAAATCTTCAATTTTAAGAAATAAAAAAGATATTAGGATATATTGCATGTAACTATTTTCATCTCAATTAATAGACAGTTTATTGGCTAAGTGGCTGATTTATTATTTTTAAAGGGGAATTTAATGCAAGGATTCTGAGATGTCTCATTACATAAAGGACAGGAATGCGTTGGGCCTCAGGTTCAACCAGGATGATGGATTTAAAAGTTGTTTCTGTCTGTCTGTTCTACTTCTGTGTCTGCTTCTTTCTTCTCTCTCGCTGTCTGTTGGTTGTTTCTACTACTCAGATCAGGTTGGGGGAAGGTGGCCACTAACCGGTTATAGGTTAGTATATCCTCAATTTCAGCTACCAGAAAGAAGCTGGTATTACTTTTTTAAGCTCTAGTTCTGAAATTGCTTGGAAAAGACTCATATTGGCCCAGCTTGGGAATGCCTATGCCTGGACCCATCCACACTGACCGTGGACAGGGTCAGATTTTTATCAATTTGGTGTTTAGTAATGTGGTCCCTGTAACTATGTAGATAAAGGAGTTGCAGGGGCAGGTCTCCCACTAAGCTGGAGCTTGGCAGAAAAAAGTATCTGTATCTACTGTAGAAATAATTGAATCAAAACCTTTTATGTAATAAATGATGGACCTGAAGCTCAGAAAGACGGATTGACCAAGACTAGTGAGAACCAGATCCCAGGTCTCCTGAGTTCCAGACCTTGTATTTTTATTTCATAGACCCTAACTGGGCATTCACTATGTGCTAGACCTAGTTTCAGATGCTCAGGTTGGTTACCACGGTAAACAACAGCAAGAAGTTCTTATCCTCATTATATTGCTTCTCAGATCAAACAGATTGTTTTCTGACCCCTCTTCTACTAAAGAGCTGCCTTTTTCATCACTGCCTCTAGTCTTACTTGTCGAAAACTTCAGGAGGGTCCCATTCCTTCTGTCTCTTCATTGTTTTCCGACCTGCCGATTGATTTTGACATTAGCTTTTCTCAAATCTGCATGAAGACTGATTGCTCTGATAGACACATAGTATGAGACACGTTTGACATACTCAAGGCTTTTGAAAAGATAAGGATATTTGCACCATATGGGAGGCACATTGTAAGTGGAGAGGAAAAAATAAACTCCTTTATTTATTAATTATACTTTTACTCCTAATTATACCTATTTACTGCTTTGCCTCAAGAGAAGAACATTTATATGTAAAGATTGCAAATTCCTTGGGAGTTGTTTGGGAAGGCCAAGAGGGAAAGAAAATAAAAGGATGGACACTAAATTGAGTTTTACTTTATAGTCAGACATCACGCTTTCCATTTGCTAGCTAAGTGACCTTCAGAGATTCACTTCACTTCTTTGTGCCTTAGTGTTCTAATTTATACAATAAGAGTGGAGACAAAATCTCAATTGAATATATTTATAGTCCCTTTTCTTACTATGTTCTTAAAAGGATTTGAGAAGCCAATTAAATATAAAATCAATTCCAATTTCAAAATTTTACACTTTCATGACAGCAAGTGGTTTTACTCTGCTTCCCTCACAGTTGAAGAGCCCTGCATTTTACTATTCGTTATACAGATCCTAGATGATCTAGTGATATTCACTAAGTAAACCAGATTTCTTTGAAAACAAGGTGGCTTTGTGCTCTAATGCTAGCAGTACGAGTTGCTACTGTCATATAAAAATATTTAGGTAGCCAAAAAGCATCTCATGTTGATCTTACATGAAAAAATCCCACCCCTTCAAATGATTTCTGTCCCTCCCTGTATTAGAAGGCTAAAATACGTTATGAATGTGTGATGCATATTATTCAGAGTTCTCCACACATTTCATTCCATGAAAATCCAAGAAAAGAGGGATGGGAAGAAAAGGCATTTCTTTTTTGCTCACTGGGCGACTCCAGTATGCTTACATGATTCGTTTTTTTTTAGGCCTGCTTTAATTTCTTTATTACTGGGCACATAGGTTAGTACATTTTTTTTGTCTGATATCAGAACATTTTCATATTGAATTCTATAAAAAATGATCTTGGACCAAGCATTTCCGCACTGCCCTGTGTTCCCTTGACTACCGGACACAGCTATGCCTTGATGGGCCCTAGAGGGGACAGTATGTGACATGTGTCAGTTCCCAGAAGCAGCATACAGTCCTCGTGGCTAGATTTTGGATAGACATTCCTGGAAGCAATCACTCAGGAGTGCTACTTTTAGCCACAATTGCAGCTAAGATACGAGGCACGAACCAGGACATTGTGCTGTATCTTTTCTAAGTCTCCTGAATGAGCCACTGTCCGAGGGTGCTTACTGGGCTGCCAGCTGAATGCTGGCCTTCATGTAACATAGCCAGCAATGTTTTCCCATCACAGAAGTGTGGAACTGTCTCAGAAATGGCCACAGAGCAAACCTCTAGAGTGGCAACTTGGTAATAGAACGAAAAACCTCAAAAAAACACAAAATTTATCTCAGTAATTCCACCTCTTAAGAATTTGTTCTGGGGAAATAAATACGTTGCATAGTGGCTGGCACAAAGGAAAGATGATCTAGCCCCAAGAGATATAATAGTTTATCTATAGTTCCTATTTTGCTCAAAGAAATATGCACACTCAGAAAATGGCCAACACAGGATTTGCTTTCTTCCAGACGACACATTACTTCAAAGAGCAATACAATAGAGTATATTGACATTGGAAATTCTAAAATATTCCTTTTTTCTGGGTATTCCTTGCTGTTTACCATTATTATCTCAAGCCATGGAGTTGACCCATCAACAGCAGAGTGACTAAGTGAATACTGGTATACTGCGTTTTAGAAAGTGTTAATTTCTTGTTCCTTCTCATGTAAAAACTTCCCTAGTAACAGCAATTTATAATTATGTAATGCTAATCTGTGCCAGGCACTGCTCCAGTCACTTCACCTCAGTACTTACATATTTAGTTCTCACCCTGTAAGGTGGTAGTACCATTATTTATCCCCGTTTTACAGATGAGGAAACTCCATCCCAGAAAGGTTAAGGCATTTGCCCAAGGTCACACAGTCACACAAATGCATAATCCATAAGGATTTGAACCCAAGAATTCTGAGAGTCTTCATAGGTAAGCTCCAAGCCTCAATCTTAGATATACTGCCCCAGGGCTGAGACTTTTGCTTCAATTGCCGGAGAAGCTAAGGGTGCTTGAGAGAATGCAAAAGACTGAATGGTAGAAGGAAGTGCCTTAGGACAAAAAAAAAAAAAAAGAAAGGAGAGTTCTGAAGGTTGCAAAATAGAACTCAGAAAAGAAGACTGATCAGAAACCCTGCTCATCTCTGCTTCTGACTAGCTAAGGGTCCTCAGTAAAGGGATTTCATTTTTCCAAACCTCAGTTTCCTATTCCATAAAAAGCTGGTGATAATACCACTTCCATCATGTGGTCATAATTAAATACGATAATATATGCACAATAGGCACACAGGAACTTTAACTATCACCTACCTTCACCCCCAATCAAAGGCAAAGAAAAACACTTGAGATCTTTGAATTTACTAAATTGAATAGACAGATCTCTAAGTTAGCTTTCCTTAGGACTAGAAAACAAACGAAAACAAAGCAACAAAACAAGTTCCTAAAAAAAGTTGGCATTTGTAAACATTAATTTCCACAATTTCAAATGTTCTTTCTCATTGCTGTCTTAATTTTTTTTTCTCCCTTCCTCCTTTTCTTCCTCCTTGTCCATGTTCCCCTTCATTTCTTAGGATATTTTTCGAAAAATTCCAGCATAGACTCAGCTAACTAAGAGGGAAGAAGGATAAGTTTCTACTGAGGCCAAGAAATCTATGGAAAGCTGAATGCCCTGGAGGACAACCCAGCTGCAGAACAAAAACACAAAAAAGCTGAGCTGGGAGATGAATATGCTAAAGGGAGGAAGTGTGGGGATGACTGAAAATTGCGGATTCTTTCCGGCCTGGGATTTACAAAGTTCTACTTTGCTTATATAGTTGATTTACTTTACTAGAAAGTAGCCCTTTGCCCCTGGGCCATCTTATACTTTCTTTTGTATTCCCTTAGAATCATTCGAGTTGTTTCAGGCACATGTCTTGTTGACCATCCAAATTGCTGGTTAGCAGAAGACAGTACATCTCCTTTGGCTCCATCTCTATGCGTAAACAGGAAAGAACTGGGCTTTGGAGTCAGAGTCCTGGGTTGAGCATCAGCTCTGTTACTTATTAGATGGGAGGCCTTGGGAAATTACTTAACCCCTCTAACTTTCCTCGTCTGTGAAGTGGAAGTAAGAATAGTAACAAACACATAGGTTTGTTATGATCATTAAATGAGCTAATACATGTAAAACACTAGTGTAGAAGTGGAGGCTTAAAAGCATTATATGGCAGCTACTATTATAATTTAGTTTAGTTTTCTCTCTCCCACAAGTGCCTATTTACTCAGTTTAATATAGGTTTGTTGGACAAACTATAGTACATGAATGAAACAAAGATATACTACCAGTCAAGGAAAAAGTTATTGTAAAAGGTTTACTTTTCTCCAGGGGTTTGAATAATTTTAGTAATGTTCTAGGTTGTATTTTAGATCCAAACCATAAGGGCAACACAGAAACATGAAAATAAAAACAGAGTGCTATCCTGTACAGTTGTCACAGTGGCCAGGACATCCTATTTACATGCATCATTTTTGATTGTCTTAACAATTTTGGTAGAATATCATATTATTATTTTTTAAGACAGGGTCTCTCTCTGTTGCTGGGGGTAGAGTACAATGGCACGATCATAACTTACTGCAGCCTCAGACTCCTGGGCTCAAGAGATCCTCCTGTTTCAGTTTCCCAAGCAACTGGGACTACAGGCACACACCACCATGCTCAGCTAATTTTTCTATTTTTTGTAGAGATGGGGGTCTTGCCTTGTTGCCCAGGCTGTTCTCAAACTCCTGGGCCCAAGCAATCCTCCCACCTTGGCCTCCCAAAGTGCTAGGATTATAAGCATGAGCCACCACACTTGGCCTCATATTATTTTATAAGTTTAAAGAAAGTTTAGTTTACATAAAATGAAAATAGCTAAATGAAAAATGAACAATTCAGTTCAATTTTAAAGATGGAAAGAGTAGTTATATGCCTCTTCACTACTACCCCTACCCTTGAATTAGCAGCTTTTTGAGTGGAAGAGGCTACCTAACAGGTACCTTTCTATCCTAGATGGCTTAGTTATTTTCATTTCACTTCCATGAAATACATATTTTTATGCAAATACCATGTACTAGATACCAGAGATTCAAAAATGATCCAGCCACAATTCTAACCCTGGAAAATAAAAATAAGATTGCCAATGTGTTGAGAACATGGAAATTATGCTTTTGAAGCATGTGGTTGTGCTCATGGTCTGCTTATTATAAGTCTAGGGTGTGATCAGTCTGATCGCTCCTTCTGTGTCCTACTTAAAGAACTCTGTGTTCATATGTATTTTCCAGGTTGGTTTATTAGGTTAGGTGGATATTTATTTTCCATCTTGTGAATGACAGTTAAAATTTTTGCCCCAGAGTCAGAAGCTTGGGTGAGCCATTTGCTAGGGCCCTGAAAACTACCTTTTTCTGTCACACAAGCAGTTGTTGTAATCAAATTGGCTCCATGCCTAGAGCAGGCTGTGTGACTCAGTGACAGTTGCAATCAGAGCATAGAGTTGAAGACAAAGAAGTCATAGATCAGGAAATCACAGTGACGATGGCCAATTGGGATTGAATGGTTTTAGATGAGTGGAATTTTTTTAAAAGAATTTTTTAAAAAATATCATTCATCAAAGGCACATTTAATCCTGTTACTTTTGCATGAGATTTAAACAGTTTTTTGTTCTAGTAATACTCTGTTCAACACTATAAGTAATTCTGTACTAAGGGCAAGTTTCAAATTATTATAACCACCATTCAGCGTTTCCTGTGATTTTAGATCCATGCTTGGTAAATTTAAGGAATATACACTTACTCTCACTTGAATTAGGTCCACTTTTCAAAGTTGCTTTGATTTTAACAACACCCCCACCCCCAGGCTAGATTCAATGCTTTCTAGTTAAGATAACAGAATTGATTTGAAGGGAAATCTTAAAGCAGAAGTTTTCAAATGTTTTGAACTCCAGAATACGTACATTTTGTTTAAAAAATAATCAAACACTTAATTTTCATATCCATCAATCTAGTTATCAATAGTTATAAATACACATGACAAAAGATAATATATATTTATATTGATTTGTAACTATTAGTTAACTTTGAGGGGAAGGTATATGTAAAAAATCAGGGAAAGACAAATAAGGGTGTGAAGTTGTGGTAGTTATAATACAATTTATTTCTTCTCTTTTGATGATATTAGCTATATAATCATACAAGGTAGAAATAGGTGAGTAACACTAAAGGCATCGTCCTTAATTGTGGTTGAATAGAACTGCTGTACTACCAGGTATCTTAGCCCATTTATGTTGCTATAACAAAATACCCAAGACTGGGCAACTTATAAATAATAGAAATTTATTTCTCACAGTTCTGGAGGCTAGAGGGTCCAAGATCAAGATGCCACAGGTTCAGTATATGGCGAGAGCCCTGTCTCGGATTCCAAGATGGCACCTTTAATTCTGTTCTCCAATGGCAGAAGGCAGAAGGGCAAAAAGGGTTGAACACTGGGTGAAGCCTCTTTTATAAGAGCCTTAATCCCATTCAGGAGGAAGGAGCCCCCATAACCTAGTCACATCCTGAGGGCCTCACCTCTTAATATTGTTGAATAGGAGATTAAGTTTCAACATGAATTTTGGAGGGACACAAACATTCAAGCTACAGCACTGGGTAAGGATGAGTGTAATCTTGAGACAATAACAGAGAAAAGCACTAGTTTCTGAAATAGTATCCTAACAAAATATTGGAGGTGGGGAGCAACTACTTCACACTTTACTTGGGAAATGCTTTTGTATTTGGGAAATGTTCCTTACCCCAGAATCCTAGGGTTCTGTATGAGGTATACTGAAAATACCATTGGAAATATCCTGGAGAATTGTGGTGCAATTGGAGATAGAGTAATTGTGAGGATTAGGCCACAACACCCCAATGTGAAAAGATATTACATGGAAAAAGAGTTGGAGTAATCATTGCATATGATTTGTTTGCCCAGGCATTTAAGATGAATAGATTTGTATAATTGGATCAGTATGCCAGGATCTCCCACCCCAAGGAATGTATCCAATAATAGATTTTACTTTTCTTGCACCTTTCCTCCCACAGGAATTTGTTTTTAATTGTTTATTGTTTGAAGGTGAAAATTTTATATTTGATCAGGAATGTACCTGTGTGCATTGAGCAATGTCTCTTCTTTGTGGAAATAGTTGTCATCCATATCATCTGCAGAAGCATCATTCAACAAGTACTTATTGAGCACCTATTATATATCCTAGGTACTTCCTAGGATCTTGGTATATTATGATGAATAAAATGAACAAAGATGATTACCCTCATGGAATTTTTATTTTAGCATGGGGTGATTGAAAAGAAATACTAAATGTCATAAAGAAGTAAATTAAATAGTATAGGAAAATAAAACAGAGCAGGGAAAAGGGAGGCTTGAGGGGAGAGTGTTGCAATTTTAAATAGAATGATCAGAGTAGGCCTCATTGAGAAGGTAACATGCGAACAAAGAGGTAAAGGAAGTGAGGGAGTTAGCCATGTGGCTATCTATAGGAAGAGCATCTCTTGGAAGAGAAAACAGGCAGTGCAAAAGTCCTATAGTCATTGTTTTCACATGGGTCACCTCCTTCTTCATCCAAAGAGTATGGCATGTTACTTGTCGGGAGGTTACTATATTCCATTTGATGGGATTGGGAGAGAGATACGTCTTTTCCCAGCTTTCCACTCAGGGTTCATAACCCCATAATACCTCAAACATCCTTGATTTATATGCCTCAGAAGGTGACTGTGACCATCCCTGGCCATATTTTATGGATCCTGCTTGCTTCCTTGAACATGCATAGCATAGAGAACCAACTCAATTATGTGATATTGATATTTTTTTCTGCTAGACTGAACATTTTGGGAAGGGATAATTGTTGTTCTATATTTATTAACTTATTAATTGATTAACCATCTATATTTATTAACTATAAGATGGATGCACTCTAAGGATCATTATTCTCTCTAGAAATTTAAGTGATGAACTTGACAGCATCATAACTACATAGTAAACACATACACACATACACACACACACTCTCATTTTCTCTATGTGACATTTTTCTTCAAAATCTATACATTGATAATTGTCAAAATACATGTATTGATCCCAAGTGTTTAATGAGTAATTTCACATGTGGAAATGCCATTTCATACTATATGATAAACTCGGAAATAAAACATGTATGTGACTTTGTGGCATTATTGATATGAATGAATAATGAGAAATTGTGACTGTATATATGTGTGTATATATATTTGAATATACATGCATACGTGCAAGTGTGTACACACACATGTAGAAGAGGGGAAAAGGGATTAATTCCAATCTAGCAAATGTGGCTCCCAAAATAAAAAGCACATATACACTTTGCCAGAGAATACATTCTTAGGCAAACCATAGAGATCATTAATAAATATCTACGGGGCACCTACTGTTGGTATATACCATGGCAAGGGCCTTTGTTCCATTGCAAAACTTGAATGAATTCTGCTTCTAGGGGGAGTACAATATAAAAACAACAACAATAATGATAATAACCATCATGCACTGAGTGTTTATTGTTTGCCAAGGAATGTGCCAAATGCATGTACTTGCATTATTGTGTTATGGCAATATTGCATCATTTACCTTACGTGCAAGTGCTGTTACTATCAACAATGAGAAAATAAAGGCTCAAAAGCTAAGAAACTTATGCAAAACCTCAGATCTAGAAAATTCTAGATCAAGGATTTGAACACCAGTATACTGTCTCTACGGCCTGTGGGCTTACCCACTGCAGTGCCTTTCTTGAGAAGGCTCTCAGAATTAGTTTGAGGATACTAGAAAGAGGTTTGGGGTCTGATGAAATCCAGATTAAATCTTATTTTTGTTTCTCATGTGGTCACAGGCAAGTTACTTAACTTTAACCTCTGAGGCTCAGATTTCCGATAGTATCTACTTTGCCAAATTGTCATAAGATTAGAGATAATATATGTGCCTGTCACATGGTCCATATTCCATAAATGATAGTTGTGATTCAACTATCATCTCTGAGTCGAAACAGTTGTAGAGAAAGACAGCTATGTTGAATTTTGAGTGTTCCTAACTCTTCCTTTTCTAATTAACCAGGGCTACTGGTGGCTACTTGACAATTTGTCGCTAGAATCAAGGATAACCCTTGCTGGAGGAAAGAAGACCGTGGAGCGCACGCTCTTGTATCTTGCGCAACTTAGAAAACGAAGCACATTTATTTAATTTACACCAGAGATTTGGGCACTGTGTAAAGTCTTCCAGTGGAGGAAATAGGCAACAAGCTAATTTCCCAAGGAGGGAGAAACAATTAGCTAATTCATGAACTAAGGTTGTAGTTACAGTATACTCTTTGGCCAAAGATAATCATTTGTTAGCTTAAATAACACCAAGCCAAGATTACCAATGTCACCAAAAGAAGTGCTGCTTAAGGACAGGTCAAGCCATAAATTACAAACTTGAAATTCAGAGATGTTCAGGATGCTCAGAGACATTAGGATTTACATAGGGATTTTGCAATAAAGATAGGAAATCAAGCCTACAAGAAGTTATTATCCTGAAGAATAAAAGTATAAACAGAATCCTAATTAACGAATATTCTAGTAATTTTTAAGGAGAAAATATGTCAGAGAAAGCTAGAAGGGATTTTAGAGCTCATTTATTTTAGAGCTCCTTTTTTTTTTTTCTTCCAGGTGTTGAAACTGAAAACCAGAGAAAGGAAATTCTGTGGCCAGTCTGTGTGTCACAGTGAAATATTTCTCATCTTGATTTTCTCCTGGATAAGCTGCTTGGGGCGTGGTAAGAAGCATAATGTGTAGGGGTTCTAAAAGCTAGGGGCCTTGCTAAATTTAGATTTGGTTCCTGCTTATGTAATTTTCCTTGTGTTTTCAATTATTTATACAAATATATTATTTATATATGTCTGGAACTTATGCTTTTAGCACTCAATAAGCAGGAATAATTTATAGGATTATGGAGTGCTTCCTGTCCTTATCTTTCAGAGTACGTTCTTTTGCATGGGTAATTAATTGTTACATTTCAGCCCTGTACAACTTCCCTTCCCAGCAGTTTCGTGTAGAGACTTAACTAGCCAGAGAGGGCTATGTTAGGAGCTACCTTTATCATCATATGCACGTTCCAAAATCCAGGTTGACTACCCTATTAGCCATTTCTCTAGCATACCTACCTCTGGGAGTGGGGAGGGATGGCCAGTGACATGACTCTAGAAGGTCCTGTTCCTTAAGTACCGCGGGCCCCTACTGAAAGAGGAAGCCAGCTTCCAGGCCTAAATGAAAGTTGCCTCTGCTTTAAGTTTCTTTTTTGCCTCTCCTTAAAAAAAAAATCTAGTTCTTGACCTACTTTTTTCTCCACCCTTCCTTATCACCCCTTTAACTCTGCTGCCTTGCACTGGCCTCAAGGACCTAACCTGACTCCTGACCATGGGTCTGGATTCAGGCTACTGCCAGAGACGCTGCCTGATCTCCCTATACTGCTCCCCTCCAGGTTTTCACCTCGTCTGGCCCTCCTTGTCCTTGGTTCTCACCTTGTCTTGAATTTCTGAGGTTCTTGCCCTGCAACCCATAGGACTAGATGACAGCTGTTGAGAAGTGCCAACCTGGCATATGCCCCAGAGCGGTGCTTGCATGTAAGGGGGCCTAGGCAACCTCTGAGGCAAGGCCTGAAAGGGTGACCCACTGGCTGAGGCCTGGGCAAGGCGTCTACTTCTGCCTCTTGTCTTCACAGGTCTCCTTGGCGTTCCATGGAGCAGAGGAGATGGGTCCTCAGCTGTTTCTCCCTGAGCCTGGAATATATAGCTCTCTAATTATGGTTTTTGGAAGAGTAAATATAGCGAGATATGTCAACTTTCCCTCTGTGGAAAGGGAGGAGAGAGATTTGGAAACTGAGTTGAGTTTTTTGGCTGCTGTCACACAAAGGCATGAGGGCTGTGGCTGTGACAGAGGCCTTGGAGCTGGGCCTTTCCTGGATTCCTTTTATCTCTTTGACAGAGTTGTCAGGTGAGCAGCCCCGACGTTTACTCTGCAGGTAAGAAACTACCTAACCATGGCCATGGGTGTTTATAAGGACGTAGACCATAGACACCATTGGCTTGACGTGAAAGGTCTGCAGAACATAAACAAAATAATTCTTAGGAAAAAAAGCCATTGAAGAACATTTCTCTTTCCTTTTCCCAGAATTATCAGCAATTTGTTTTCTACCTTACGGCATAGTAAATAGCAGTGAGTTGTAATACAAGGTAGTAGGTGTCAGTATGTATTGAATGAAGAATTGATGGGTGGATGAAAGAGCATCCCAGTGAAAGACATGGAACTCTCTAGACCTGAGCTAATTCACACCAGGAACTCCTTCTGAGACATCACGTGTGTGTCAGGAGCCCCGACAGCAGCATTCAAGTCTTAAGGAACGCATGGGGGATGCCCCTGGTTAGGTGAGATTGGCCACAGCACTGGCTGTCTGGAGCCTCTTCTTGTCTATTTGCTCTCTAACATACTTCAATAAATAGATGCCAGAAGATTCTGGTGCTTTGTGGGGCCAAGTAGACGGCCAGGGATCTCCATCTAGTATTAGCTCATTAGGCCAAATAACGGTAGTTTACTGTGGGAGAGGTGAAGGAGACGATTCTGGGAAAGACACAACATAAATGCCCCGGGCAAAGAGTTTTCGTAAATTCATCTGGCCACAAAGTGTGTACTACCTCCATATTTAAGACATTTTAACTTTTAAGAATAATTTATGTTTATAGTAAAAAGAAGTATGAATATAAAGTAAAAAATCCCCCACTGTGTGACACCCTAATCCCAGACCTTGAGTAAGCACAGCTAACCGTTCCTTGTTTATCCTTTTAGGAGTGTTTAACGCATGTGTAACTGGTATAATGAATGGGCTAGACTAAATGGGATAAGGAGAAAGGTAGCGTTAGTTTTTCCCTAACCCAAGCCCTTGCAACCCACTCTGCCTGTCTCCTTGCATAGACCTTAGACAGTACTTTGGGCAGATCCTGTAGCTTTTCCAAATGTGTCTAGATGTTAATACACTTTTATCCTAAATTGAATTTAAAAGGTGAGTCTGGTCAAAATCAAAATTTCCTTTTCACATCTCGTTTAAAACTTCTTTCCCTTGAGCTTAGGCCTGGCCCTGGTCAGAGGCCTGCTGTACGAAAAGGGAGTGTGGGCCGGGCGCGGTGGCTCACGCCTGTAATCCTAGCACTCTGGGAGGCCAAGGTGGGTGGATCGTTTGAGCTCAGGAGGTCGAGACAAGCCTGAGCAAGAGCAAGACCCTATCTCTACTAAAAATAGAAAGAAATTAGCTGGACAACTAAAAAAATATATAGAAAGAAAAAATTAGCCAGGCGTAGTGGCACATGCCTGTAGTCCCAGCTAATTGGGAGGCTGAGGCAGGAGGATCGCTTGAGCCCAGGAGTTTGAGGTTGCTGTGAGCTAGGCTGACGCCACAGCACTCTAGCCCGGGCAACAGAGTGAGAGTCTGTCTGGAAAACAACAACAACAACAACAACAACAACAAAGAAAGGGAGTGTGCAATTGACTTTTCCCTCTCCTCCATCTTACTTTTCCACTCCTCTAGATGCCCTCCCTGAACGCTGGCTCTTCCCGAACTAGGCTGAGGGGGCAGGAAGCCGTAAAAGGAGGTCTTGCTTAATGAGCACTATGTAATCAGATATCTATGCCCTGTTGATGGTGCATACCTAATGCTAGCTTTTCCTTGCGTAGGATGGTTCTGCAGGTTTTACAGACTCCCTGTGCCCAGTTACAGGACTTCTGCTCTCTTTTCCCTGAACTGTTGTGGGAGATGCTTTCTCAGCTTAACAGAGGGTTCCCCTCCTCCCACCAAATGTTTCTGCTGGGGTTATCTTGCCCAGGCAGCCAGCACTCCGGAGCAAAGTCTTATCAAGATGGCACTAGCCTGGCTGCCTTCCAGTGTAATCACTCAGCCCTTGGGAGAGCTTGGCATCGCTGCACCTCAGAAGCCTGGAAGAACAGCTTACTTGCACCACAGCCCCCTTTCTTTGCTCTATCCTAACAGGGTGTTCTAGTCACCCTTTGGCATTTTCTGAGAGAGGCAGGTACCCCATTCTGCGTCCCTGAGTCCTGGGGAACACAGGTCAAGCTCATCGGAAAGCTCTCTTGCCACACTGTTGCAAAAGCAGCAGAGAGCAAGCCTTCTGAGCTTTTGAAGATTGGCAAGAATTGAGCTGGGAGTGGAATGCTTTTACTCCCTCTGCTGAAATCCCACATTCTCTCTGAGGTTTTCTCTTTGTTTCCC
This sequence comes from Eulemur rufifrons, assembly GCF_041146395.1. Lineage (NCBI taxonomy): Eukaryota > Metazoa > Chordata > Mammalia > Primates > Lemuridae > Eulemur > Eulemur rufifrons. The sequence goes on from NC_090984.1 coordinate 52,664,178, forward strand.
TCTTACTTGACATCCCATGCATCCTCTCTCAAGAGGAGGGCAAACCCCTAGAGCTCTAACACTGTTAGGCCAGCAACACTTATCCAAGCTCTCCTCTTCTTCCTCACTCTGATCAACCTCTAATGTCCTCTCATAGAGTCCGAAGGTGGGTGAAGGACTAAGGGTCATAGTATAAGGTTTCGTTTAACCTTTTTGCAAGTCCTGAGTGGATAACGTAGCACCCCTATTTAGAACATGGGGAACCTGTTACTTATAGGTATCAATGCGGAAATCTTATCTCAGCCCAGATTCTGAGATAACAGGACAAATCCATTGAGCAACACACACACACACACACACACACACACACTTCTAAATATTATAAATCATTTTCTTATTCTCAGATGTGAGTATACTATGCTTACTGTTTTGGAACTACATTCACCTAAGAACATAGATTAGACATATTGCATTGTCAGTAGGTATGGGACACTATATCTTTTTAATGGTTTAGAGCAGCAGTCCCCAACCTTTTTGGCACCAGGGACCAGTTTCATGGAAGACAATTTTTCCATGGACGGGGGTGGGGGCCTGGTTTCAGGATGATTCAAGCACATTCATTTATTGTGCAGTCAAACCTCTCTGCTAATGATAATCTGTATTTGTAGCTGTTCCCCAGCGCTAGCATCACCGCCTCAGCTCCACCTCAGATCATCAGGCATTAGATCCTCATAAGAAGCATGCAAGCTGGATCCCTCACATGCACAGTTTACGGTAGGGTTCCTGCTCCTATGAGAATCTAATGCTGATGCTGACCTGACAGGAGGCGGAGCTTATGCAGTGATGCAAGCAATGGGGAGTGGCTATAAATACAGATGAAACTTCACTTGCTCACCTGCTACTCATCTCCTGCTGTGTGGCCAGGTTCAGGTTCCTAACAGGCCTGGGGGCAGAGACTGCATTTTAGAGTAATGCACTGTATGGCCATTTCCAGACTTCCATTATTACAAACAGTGCTAAAGTAAATCATCTGTGTACACTTTTGGAAGTACATCTGCAGACTAACTTTCTAGAAAGAGAATCACTTTGAATTAATTCATAAGTAGGATTTTAGTGTATCTTGCCAATTTGTCAATATTTTTATCAGTTTGCACTCTAATCATTAGGATGTGGAATGTCCGTTTCTCCACACCTCTACCAATCAGAGAATTTAAGAAGCATTTAAATGTTTGTTAATCTGATAGGTAGAAAATCAGTATATCTATGTTAGTTTGTGTTCAGTTGGCTGAACATCTTTCCATGTGTTGATTGGCCTTTTATATCTTTTTTTCTGAGTTGCCTGTTCATATTCTTTGCTCATTTTTGTATTCATGATTCATATTGATGTTTAAAGAGTACGCCATATGTTAAGGACATTTGCCTTTTTCTGATTGTGAAATGCAAACATTGTTGCCAGTTCTTCTTTGATACACTGGTTTTGTGTGTATCTTTTAGTTTTTCCATGTAAAGAAGTTTTACAATTTTATGCAGTTTTTCCTTTGTGACATCTAGATTTTATGACATTCTTAGGTTAGAAAAATATGAGTCTTCACCCACTTTTTCTAATGTTTTTATGGCATCATTTTTTACAGTTAAATTATTGATCCTTGTGGAATATATTTTATGGTAAAATGTGAACTTATTTTCATCTAACAAAGCAAATTTTTTACCTTCTGGATTTCTCTAACTCTTTTTTTTCTTCTTCACATCACTAGATGAAAATTGAAGTCCCTCATTAACCACAGCTTTCTGCACAGCTAAAGGCAAAAACAAACAATAAAGGCAATTTGTGTGTGTGTGTGTTTTAAATAATGCCCACTGCCCACTTTCCAGGAATCTTAGCCTCAATTTTCTGGGTATTGGTCTGCTTTGTTGACCAGTGCTTATTTTCATGGCAGTTGCAATGCGTTTTCAGATTAGGTGATGAAAGAGGCAAGAATATTTGCTCCTCCCCATTTTTACAGCAGATGCCAGGAGAGAGGAAGTAACAGGCCCAAAGTCACAGAGCAAATTAGGGTGTCGAAATCCAAGGTTCTGAGCCATCTAGCCAGTTGCAGTAATCATTGGACAATATCTCATACAAAGCACAGGTAGAAAGCGTTCTTCTTCGTATTGCATCATTCACTCAATTACATAATCCACAACAAAAACAGCTAGAGGGCAGTGAACAGGGTAAAGCTTAGCCCATTGAAATGCACAGATGTTTCAGCGAATTGGGAAAATGGCCTGCTCATAGGGATCATATATAATAATTGACAATGTGAGTCAGACTTGGGCATCATTCAAGATTAATCTTATCCTCTTAATGAAATTGCTGATTGTTTTGACTTGTTCGTCTCTGCCTGTTCCAAGTTGCCTGACAGTGTATTACAGAGACAGTCTTGCTGGTCTGAGGCTCTATTCTCAAATGCTGAATTATGGAGTCCATTAAGGAGTTCAGAAGATCTGTTTGGAGAGGCAGGAATCCAGTAAAGCTTCTAATTTTTCCATGATGACTGATGGATTTGGAGCACTCTTAAGGGGTGGCTGTATAATGCTAAGTGTTTAGCGTGTGCCAGCTTTGTCACCTCACATGAACTCTGTGACTACCTTTTATTCCAACCTCATCTTCACAGGCTACCAGGGAGCAATGGGGTGCAGGGGATGGTGTTAGGGTGTGGGAGGGGCCTGCTGCCTCCGGAGGGAAGAGGACTTCTGACTTTGGAGGTAGGGAGAGATGGGAGAGAGTGTGGGCAGAGGAGGGGGAGGTACCAAAGAAAACCTGCCTGTGTCTTAATTACTTGGCTTATTTCCTGCTTGGGTTTCATAGGTCATTGGATGTCTTCCAGAAATGTTGTTTTGCAAAGGGTGTGTGGAGTAAAGCAGGCCTGCTGGTGAATAGGATACTCCTTCCCAACAACAGGATGTGAGAGAGTTCAGCTCTGGGAAGATCCCTGTGCTCAAAATGGTGGGGAGAAGTCGGAAATGGTCTCTGTCTGACCAGCTGCTATTTTCTCTAAACTCAAGTGGTTCTGGAGATTGGCCCCAGCACCTCGTCAGACTGGGAGACTGTGTTTAATCTTAGGTGCCTGAAGTTCTTCAGGTAGTCTGTGGTTTATGCGGTTAGTGCTGACAGCACCAGCTAAGTTGGAGTTACAGGCAGTGATTGTGCTTGTCATAGAAATGGTTCATTCCTTGATGTGCTTTCAAGTGCTGTGTCCTATGAATCCTGTTGGCAAGAAAACCATCCTCCACCCTAGCACTTAGTTAATAAATATGGCTTGAAATGCAGCCAAAAATGCATATGTTTGCTGTGCTGTTAGATTCCTTCTTGAAAGGGATAAACTCTTCTGAATGTGATGCACAAAAGATTCTATTAATTAGGAGAACTTATAATGTCTCCCTATAGAATACAGAAAAAAATTATAGCCTGCATTGCTACTCCACTGGTTTCTTTGTTGGACAAAGTTTATTGCTTTTGCTTCTAGCAAAGAAATTGCTGCTCTGACCCCTTGGTTGTCTCCCTTATCCTCATGCTGTGCACTCACAACTATTCATTAATGTCAACAAGACTTATGAGTGCATATTCAGTGGGGTGGAGGCAAGGAGACTAGATCCCAAAGTCAACATCTTCGCAATACATTCCAAGATGAAAATGATCAAAGTCCCATTACTCTTCAATGACTCCAACAGAGAACAACGTACGGCATTTAGGACACAGGTTAAGGATGAAATAGAAGATGTTAATTTTTTTTTTCTGAATTATGTTCATATATGTCCCAGATCCTAAAACATTTTAGGTCAAACTTGTTCCAAGGTATAGTAGAGTAGGGTCATTGGTGCTCACTTGGAAATAGAATTTCTAGAAAGTAATTTAAACTTCCAGAAAGCTAGAAGGGAAAAGGGCAGCAGCCATCCAGGCAGGAATCAGGTGCTAAAGATTCTGAAACATACATGAGAGAATAGAATCAGAAGAGGAGAAGCATGTTGGATAAAGGAGCTGGGGAGGGGCCTTCATGCCCCTGCAGAGACAGAGGGATTTCTTAGCTTGTTTTGACCTTAATGAGTCTGTAGTTAGATTGAGGAGGGCTCCTAAGAAGACTCAGCCTCAGTTCTGAAATCAATCCCCCTAGCCCTCCATCCTGTTCTGGGGGACAGTACACTGCTACTGTCCTTTGCAAGTTGTGCCATATATTCTGTGCACCCACACAGATTTATGCCCCACCCTTCTCCACTCTGGGTCCTATGAGGCTGACATCCATGGACTAAATCAACTGGGCTCTCTTGCCTCTGGCTTCTTTTTGGGTTTGGTTAATGGGAGGGATTGGCAAGAAGTCAGAGAGCAGCAGGAAAGAGAGGTGGATCGACTTATTCTCCTGCCCTTGCTGCCAGGCCTCAGGTTATTAGTGGCTGTGTTCCTCCAGAAAAGGCCACAGCTCCTGTTGGAGCCCTTGCCTACACTGCAGGTCTCACTGGGATCCAGCAACCACGCCCTTCCCTTACCCTTCAGGCCTAGGATTGCTGGCAACTTCCCTCTTTTGCTAGCCCAGGGATGCTTCACCATCCTTCCTTGGCTTTCCTTAACCTCTCTTGCTCTATCTTTTGCACTGTTTGAGTGAGCCACCTGTCTTCTGCTACAATGATGACGTGTGCATCTATCCATATCAGTGAGGCGGCCTGGAACAGAGAGCAAGCAGCCAGCCCCTGACCTGGATCCAACAGTCATACTGTATGGTGTTGTGGGTTTCTGGTAGTTAATCTACCTTTGGAAATGTTGTTCCCAGGCCCACACTATAAATCGGCACTCTGTACTGTGTTTTACCTCTGTCCTCTCGCCATGTTGGCTGTTAAGTGGTAAACTTGGCCTGTCTGCGCTGACTCTTTCTTGCTTTGGATTATTTAAGTAAGTGCTTCCTATGAGTCAGGTACTGTGCTGAGCTTTTTATCTATCTATGTATTTTATTAAATCTTCACAATAGTTACTATCTTTAACCATATTTCACAAATGTGAAAAAGAAGCTCAAAAAAAGTTGCTGATGGTCACACAGCTGGAAGGGCAGGGATTCAAATCCTGTTTTGCTCTAAACCACTAAGCTATGAACTAGCTGATCCTCTGGCTTAGATGTCAAAATTTGCTATAATTGCATGCCACATTTCTCTATACATTGGTGCTTTTCTTGTGTGTTCTAAGTCACGGGGCATCTTAGCTATTCAGACTGCTCACTGGGCCTCTAGTCCAGGCCCATCCTCCCAATCTGGAGCTTGATCTCTGTCTTTTTTTTTCTTTTTTTTGAGACATGGTCTTGCTCTGTTGCCTCTGCTAGAGTGCAGTGGCGTCATCATAGCTCACTGCAACCTCAAATGCCTGGTCTTAAGCCAACCTCTAGCCTTAGCCTCCTGAGTAGCTAAGACTACAGGCACGCACCACCATACCTGGCTAATTTTTTTCTATCTTTCTGTCGAGACTGTGTCTCGCTTTGCTCAGGCTGGTCTCAAACTCCTGATCTCAAGTGATCCTCCTCCCTTGACCTCCCAGAGTGCTAGGATTAAAGGTGTGAGCTACTGTGCCCAGCCGATTTCTGTCTTAATGTGCTAGAGCTGCCATAACACAAGGCCACTGGGTAGCCTAAACAATGGAATTTTTTCGTCACAGTTCTGGAGGCTGGAAATCCATGACCAAGTACTGGCCTTACAATCTCACTTAATCTTATTACCTACTTATAGGCCCTATTTCCAAATGCAGTCACATTGGGGGTTAGAGGTTCAACACAGGAACATCACAGGAACACAATTTAGACTATAATAATCTCTCTGTTTAGGAATCTGGACTAAGCCTTGATTCCTGATCCATCATGGTCAAAACCAAACATCAGGTCTTCTATGATATGAAACAACATTCCCTCTCCCTCACATCTATAAGATAATATTAATAGATCTTTCCAAATGTTTACAAATGAGTTTAAAATTAAAAAAAACAATTCCAGTGTTTGGAAATATCACCTAAACTCAGTTTAAGCTATGACCATATGAGAACCTTGACAGAATATTTATTTTTAAAGTGTCCTATCAGGCAAAGCAACATTACATCCTCCTAGAAAGTTGTGGTCTATGTTGAACTTACACATTTCTGAATTGGCAGGGCTTTATTTCTATAGCATGAGGACGGTGTGGGGAGGAGAGCCACCAGTTATGGATAAAAATGATCAGAGGTGCTTATTTAAGGGAAAGAAAGAGAGGAAAGCTGTGAGGGTAGAGAGATGGGGTGGATGAAATGTTTTGTCCCTTGACAAACATGTTTTCTGTGACAGATGATACAATAAAAGAAGTGATCATGTAAGCAGTTTATCTCCCTTTTCCTACCTCTGCTCTCTTTCCAGTCCCTTAAATCTGATCAGTTTGTTTCTGCTCAGTCTTACCTCTAGAGAAGAGGATAGATTTGCTATCTAGAGTGGACTTGGTTGGAGTTAGCTAGTTCCTAAAGAAGTTGGCACTTGATAATAAAGAGTCTTCAAATTTCAGGTTGTCTTAACTTCTAAATATCTGGCTAATCTGGTGGAAGTGCCATAACTTTCCAGAAGAGTAACACTTTGTTTGGAAAAGGAAAATCAGTACTTTTTTACACATAGAGAAAAAAGGGAATATTATTCGGAATGATTTGCCATTGATGTATACTTTTAAGCTCACATGTCTGGTTACATGGTGTGTGTAACCAGACATGTGAACATAAATGAGTCTGTGTTTTGTTTTGTTACAGTGTACGCTCTAGAAAGGGAATCTAACAACACTGGTGGTGCTGGCTGTTGGGGTGGAGGCACACCTAAGAGCAAGCAGTCCAAGCCACTTGGGTTTCTCCAAAGTCCTGGCTGTGTTTTGACCTGAGAGAGTAATAGAAAGACAGAAAGAAAGCACATGGGGGTCTCTGGACAGTCACAGGTCTGGGGCAAGTTACAGGCTTCTGGGATGTGTGATACAGAGCTCCTTGCTGAGACACACTGACTGAGGGCTTAACACTCCAGTGTGTCTTAATACTACTGGTGTAGAAAATCCTCCTCTGTTACTACTCTAATCTTTTCGGGAAGCAGAGTCCATGGTCTCTCTCAGGAACTCTTGTAGTTCTATCATATCAGCTAGTTCTCTATAATTAACTCCAATCACTTATGCTAAAGCTAAGCCTACTGTCTCTTGTTCTATCTATGATAAAGCCAGAAGTCAGCTAGTCTGTATGACTCCTGTCCTCGAAAACTTTCTCTTCCCTTTATTAAAAACACTGTCCCCTCTGAGTTATAAAAAGAAAAAGGAAAAAAGAAAACAACAAAATGGTTGTGGCATCAGATCAAATGCCTTCAGAAAGTTCCTTACACCCTCTAAATTCTCTAATTTTTACCTCTTGTTTACCTTCCTGGGATATCTGGGCACATAACCAGAGCCTGTCATTCCTTTCTTCATGAACAGAAGGAAGGAGTTTTGTGAATTAGAAACTCAAATGCTAAATCCATGGAAAAATTATAACTTGGTATCACAATCGCAGTCGGTGTTTGTGCAGCCTACCCTACCACATTTAAACTCTAATACATAACTCCTATCTCTTCACAAAAGCACAGGAGTATTATAGGGAAGTTACTTATGTGAGAAGTCTTTTGTCCGCCCCCCCCCCCTTATTTTTTCTTTTTTTGTGAGTGTGGAGGAAGAGTTTCAGCTTTTAGATGTTGGCCTTTATAACTTCCTTGTTGAAATTGTGAAGTTTCAAAGTTAATGTTTCCCTCAGGGAATTTCCCTGACAAGCAAACAGTTCTTGCCTTATTCTTTCCGGGTGGGAAACATTCAAAAGAGAGGTCTCTCAGCCACACCTCTTCCGGGAACATCCACTCTGGAATGTGGGCTGTAAGGTGGCCTGTGGCAAGTGGGAATCCCAGGGAACATAAAGCCCAGCTGTGCCTCTTCGAAAGCTTTGCTTTGTCTGTTCAGAAACTGTCACCATTGAGCTGGTGTCCAGGCATGGAGATGCCATGAGAATCTGTGGAAGTAGCTCCTTGGCATTAAGCAAGGGGCTTGCCTCCAACTGGAAGGGTCAAAAACCTCATTCATTGAACTGCACCAACAGGCACTTGTGAGGATCAATTTTATGTGTCAACTTGGCTAGGCCGTGGTACTCAGATATTCGGTCAAACATTATTCTAGATGTTTCTGTGAAGCTATTTTTTGGATGAGATCAACATTTCCATCTATAGATATTGGGTAAAGTAGGTTTACCTTCCATGATGTAAGTGTGTCTCATCCAATCAGCCGAAGGCCTTGAAAAAAAGACTGATCTTTCCCAAGGAGAGGATGCTGCCTGTAGACCGCATTCAGTCCCAGTTGCTACTCTTCCCTAGGTAGCCCGCAGATTTTGGATTTGTCAGCCTCCTCGATGTCACAATCATGTGAGCCAATTCCTTAAAATCAATCAATCTTTCCTTCCCCACCTCCCCCCACCTGCTCTATTTATACATTCATCCAGTGGATTCTGTTTCCCTGGAGAGCCTTGGCTAAAAAAGCATTGAACATGCCTTAAAATTGGTTTTTAAAGCTTAATTAGAAGCCTACTTGTGAAACATAGTTATTTGCATCATACTGGATAAATTGGCAGTACTGTGCTTTTCAGGCTGTGGTTCCACATGCAGCTCATATGAAATACATGGTCCTAGGAGAGAGCTCAGGTGTAATGATTTTTCTCTACACCTTAGCTTTCTAAATCCGTAATCTTATTATGTTATTTCTGTGCTTAAAATCTTTACTGCTTTCAAGAAAAGGGTCAAGACCGGGAGCTATGGCTCATGCCTATAATCCTAGCACTCCAGGAGGCCGAGGCAGGAGGATGACTTGAGGCCAGGAGTTCGAGATCAGCCTAAGCAAGAACGAGACCTGATCTCTACAAAAAATAGAAAAACTAGCTGGGCATGGTGGTGCACATCTGTAGTCCCAGCTACTTGGGAGGCTGAAGCGGGAGAAGCACTTGAGCCTGGGAGTTTGGGGTTGAAGTGAGTTATGATCACGCCACTGCTCACAACAAAGCGAGACTCTGTCTCAAAAAAAAAAAAAAAAAAAAAAATACAATGGTCCAAATGGCCACACTCTGACACTTTTGAACATTAAGGGGAATGCTATCAATAGGATCACTGTATCTACAAGGCCCTGTCAGTTCTCGCCCCTACTTCACCTTCTCTAGCTCTACATTCCTCTCCACTCACCTTGCTTGGGTGCCATGCTTCTTCCTGCTGCAGGGCCTTTGCACATGCTGATCTCTCTTCCTGGAATACATCCCCACAATCCCATGCCCAGTGAAGCATCCCCAACTCTATCTAGCTAATGTTTCCTCATTTTTAGATTTAGCTCAAACATCACTCACTTAAGAAAGTCTTCTTTGATCCCTGGGTGGAGTTGATATGCTCTCAAAACAGCATACAGCTTTCCTCTGTAGCACTTTCCATTTTGTAATTCTACCTTTTTACTTTTATTTAGGCTATTACTTGATTCAAGTTTGTCTCCCTGACTAACTGTAAGCTCTACCAGGGCAGGGATTGTACCTGTGGTTCCAATGCCTATGTGCTTGGCACCTAGTAAATGTCCCCTAAATATTTATTGAGTAAATAAATGAATGAATTCTAACCACTTAAACCCCTTATAAATGAAGTGTTATTTTCAGGGGTTAGTGATTGAGGAAACCAAGGTTGATACAACATGCCCTTGGTCACACAGTGGCAAAATGGATATTCAACCCTAGGTCTTTTGACTCAAAGCCTATACAGTTTTCACTACAGAAATCTGCCTTTCTCTGCAGCCTGCTGACACCAAAGGCAACACTTCTGTGTGTGGACTTCTCTTACTGCCTCATCTCTAAAAGCACATCCAATCTTGACACTGCTAAGAGAAAACAGAAAGCTATCTCTGTACTTCAGATTGTAACAAATCTTACCGTAATTGTCTGGAAATCATGGTACCTATTGCTTCCGAATAATTGAGCATCAGAGTGAAGCGTATCACTTGAAGGTGAGAATAGTGTGTACAGAGTTTTCTTTAGCCCCAGATTTTAGAGCGTATTTTGATGCTTGATCTCATGAAGGGGAGAATCAGACAAAACATATAACACTTTCACATTTCATCAAAAATGGAGAGTAAAATATCATATCTTCTATTTTTATACCCCTTGAAGATATTTTAGGTATAATTATAGAGAATCAATACAATTGATTTTTAATTGAGTCCAAAATAGTAATACTAAAACCTGTCCTGGTTGTCAGGTAGATAATCTCATTTCATTTTAGAAACACAACAGCTTAAGAATCGTGCAGCCTTCGTCAGTGATCGTGTAATGAGCAGGCAGCTCACAGAAAGAGAAACTTGCAAAAATCTAATCAAAATGGGTATACAGTACTGTCTCCTGAATTTTAGACCCACAGGGCAGTTTCACAGCCAAGTCTGAGAGACTTGACAAAACAGGGTTAGATTGGAAGTGCTGACACAAGCTCAGCAGAGAGAATGGGCTCACTATATTGCTGTAACAATCTGAGAAAAAAATGAATAATTTTTTGTGTGTGTGCGTTAATCTTCAAGCTGCTTCAACACGACTTGAGACCATGCCACCGAAACCAATGTAAGTGGGCCATGTAAATCATGCGTACATTCCTGGTGAATAGGGCCCTTAGTCACATTCCTACCGATTATGCTGTTCTCGAAAAGATCTGAACTAAGTCTTAACATGTTAAGAATGCTCAGGGGGAAAAAAAAAAAAAACAGTGGAGAATTTTGCTTCTCTGTTACAAAAATAGAAGAAAGAGGGGCTTATGGGAATAGCAAGTCAAGACTTTTTCCAGGCAATTTCTACTGAGGTAAAGTAATTGATATACAAGTTATTATTAGAGGAAATTAGGGTTAACTTGATGGCAAAAAACTTGAGTTTCTTTAGGAAAAACTGTTCTGGTAATACCTATCCTTCCATAGGACTTGCTTTTCTTTTCTTCCCTCATGACATTTATCTTATGATAAATGAGCTAAAAAACAGACATTGGTCTTTTTGTTTTACTTTCTGTACCTGCACTGCCACCTCCAACCCCTTAGACTTGAGTTGCCAGAGGACAGGAAATAAGTTTTATTACTCTTTTAATCCCCTATAATACTCAGTAAACTGCAGTGAACATAGCAAATGCATAATCCCTTAATTTACTTCAATACTATTTGGTAACTGGTGACCTGCACAATACGAAGTATAGGTGGAGGAAGTATGTTCAGGCAGATAAAATAATGACAACTCTGGAAGTTTTGACAGCCACCTGGGCCTGAGAGTCTTTGTGTGTTTTATTACTACCTCTTGAACACTGGTGCTCTTTGCCGGAACCCGGTAACCCGCCAAACCGAGTTGGCAGCATTGTTTTCCCTTTCCAGGAGCACTCGGGAGCCGGTTGTGATCAGCCTCACGCGGGCTCTGCAGTTAGGCAAACTTGGATTTGAATCCCAGTTTTGCCAGTTACTGGCTGTGTGACCTTGGGCAGATTTCTTAATCTTTCTAAGGGAAATAGTCTAGACGAATTCCAGAGGTGAGTGCCCATGGCCGGCGGGTATTTCACGAGCTCCCAGCATCTGCGTAGGCGAGCTGGGTTCATCGAAAGGCAACAGAACGAACCGACTGAAAGCCATAACACATCTCTTGGGCACAGCAAAGAATTTGGAGAAGAGCAGGGCTTGGAGCTTTGTCTAGGACTTTGGCATTAGCTGTTATGCTAATTGTATCTGGGAAAGCAGGGTAGAGACCAGCGATCAACCACGATGACTAGATCTGCAGAATCGCTTCCTGTACGTGGAAGGTTCGTTGGCAATCCTGCACACGCACCGTATACGATCGGGGAACTCTGCTCCTGAGGGTGCTGCCGGGAATCCCAGTGCTATCTCCACTCCCTTGAACTGCGGAGGAACTGCGGAAAGCCCCAGATGTTGCTTCCTCCACGCTGGTCCATGATAGGAAATTACCGTGCTATACCCTTCTAGGTTTTTCCGAATTGGGGAAATGGAGTTAACTGACTCCTCGGAGAAGTCCACGTGAATCACTCTACAAGTCTGAGGTTTCAGATTAGATACTGGCGTTTCTGTCCTAAGCTCTACCTTGTGCAGTTTAGAGTTCTCTGTGTATATTTATACACCTGATAATGTGTCACCAGTGGCACATGGATGTGGTGGCTGTTCCTGTGGAGATATTATCCTCATTTTACAGACAGTTAAAAAAGGAGACCTTGGAATGAAGCTTCTTGCCCAGGGCCATGAAATGAGTATATAGCAGAAGCAGAAGTGACAGGATTTTAGGTGCAATTAGTTTGATGTCCTTGAAAGGTCTTTTCAGATTGGAAAGTGAGGAAGCGGGAACACAGCAGTCTTCCCCTTTTGACTCTCTGAAATGGGTTGCATCATCTGACTCTCTGAAAGTAAGTTTACTTTTTAAAAAAACTAGTGGGGATTTTTATTACAAAGGATGCAGCGGTTTAGCCACACTGCGTGATTTGGTGAATCATTTCAGTGATTACTTACATAACAGGTATCTCCCTTGGGCCATACCAGTCATGGGATAGGGCTGGGATGACCTACTGGAGCGAATTGATTTTGCTGCTCCCCTTGCCCGTGACCTGTGGGAACGTCTCTCTCAGTCCAGTCCTTTCCTCTGCTCAGACAGGGGAGGGGAAACCCTCGGGGGTGGGTGTCTAAGGAACTGCAGTCTTTCCCACACACTTCGTCTCTGTGTCTGACAACACCAGTGTTTCCTGATCCAGCCACAGGCCACAGAAACCATCTTCCAGTCTTGCCTGCCCTGTCTCTGATGCCTAAATGTTACACATGCCAATGTAAAATGCTTTATTTTCTCTTTATTTTCAGTGGATGTGGCCATTTCTCTACTATGGAAGGCAAGGAGGATGGTTGCCTTATGCCCAGGGATCCCTCTCAGAGATTGTTCTCTTCTTGGAGCAGCTTGGGGCCAGTCTCACCTTGTTCTCTTCCTGGAGGATCTAGGTCCCTAAGAGTCCTTCTGATTTGCCCTCCTTTCTTCCCTTCATGACAGTCTCAAGATATTCTCTTCCAGCTATTTCGTCTCACTTCCATCAGCAGATTCTTTCCAAAATAGAACCAGCAAATTTTTTCGGTGGCTGGGGGGATGGAAGGGCAGAGGTGGGCTGGCTTTTGTCGCACTTGCCTGAGAGAGGAGGGATATAGGATATCACATCAGCACACAAAATAAGAAAGTTATTTAGATCTATTTGTAACCTTAGCTCTGGCTCCCTATGAGCTTTTTTTGTTTGTTTGTTTGTTTTTAAAGTTAATAGGCTTTATTTTTTAGAAAAGTTTTAGATTTACAGAAAATTGAGTAGACAGTACAGACAGTTCCTATATACACCCTCTCCTCCACACTCTATGAGGTTTTAAGTACTCAGTTTTGAAATTCATGTTCTGCTAGAAGAATCAATGCAATCTTGCAAATAAATTCAACATTTCTAACCTGCAGAACCACTGAGATTTGCAGGGAAATTAATAAAATCAGCATTCTAAGTGGATCATTTGTTATCTTGGGCCACCAGTTATTTATAAAGGCAAATTAATAGATGTTCTAATTACAGAGCATTTTTTATCATTCAGATAAGAAACATAAATAGTGAAGAATGTTTATTTTATAGTTTAACATCCTTTTTTTTTTTTTTTCAGTTTAAAAGAAGTCTAATATAATTGAGTAGTGTTTCACCAATGACTAGAATTTTCTAATTGCCTATCTCCTTTTCTAGTTGCTTCTGTCCTGGGTTTCCATTCTAGTCTAGACCATTTTTCCAGAACCACAAATTAATTCTTAAAAGCCACCTGTGGTTGCAGTATGGGAGCTGAGTGGGAACTTTATTAACTGCGTGTGGTTTCATCTTTCTGCAGCTAAATTCCTAATGCCTTTAAAGGGCCAGGGAGTTCAAAGTCCTCTCTAATGATCTAGTAATGGTAGAAAAAGCTTGTTGAAAAGGTTGTAAATATTTGTTGATTGATTATCAACAGAGAAAAAGGCTTTTCCCCCTCCACAGTGTCTGGGAGAAGGGGAAGGAAGGATGCTTTTACACACTCATTTTAATTTAGCTTTTTTATTTCTCATGCTTTGAGGCCTTGGACATGTATTTTAAGAATCGACCTTTTCTTTCATCTTTAAAATAGAAAAATTAGAATAAAACAGTTTTCTGTTTAAGTTTCACTCTATAACACAGGGAAATGTACAAAAGTCAGTTACCAAGTTGGACAAGGCTGAGCACAGCTCTTCATGAATAAGAACTAACTTTTATTTTCAATCCACTGAAGGGAGTAGGTGGAGTAGGCAGCTGCCGATGTCGTGAGATTTGAACATTACCAAAAGACTTGCCTGCACAAAAATATCTTTCCCCTGGGTCTATCATAGATCCATAAAGGCAGCCAGCCATTAGAACTGCTCTCCTGGATAAAGACATTTTCTGCATTTGGTGCCATTAAAATGCACATCTATTCCTTGGGAAAGGTAAATGTTAATACATTAAAAAAGTTAGAGTGCATGTGTGTGAACTTTTAATTTGGAGATAATTGTAGATACACATGCAATTAAAAGAGGTAATACCGAGAGATTTTGTATACCTTTCACCTGGACAGGGTAGGGTTTTTTCCAGTGTTTTCCTGTCTTTTTCCAAATTAGATAGTACTGTTCATGACCATCTGAAGTTAGGTCTTTTGTTATGAAGTTATGTCCTTGTAACTTGTTATATGTTCATAACATAAGAAGTTACGTTGTTCGTGGTTACAGAGCTGTGTCCTTGTCTATTGTTGAACCCTTGAAAATATGCTATAGTCACAGATTTTTTTCTATATTTCACACCATTACCAAAAATGGGAAGGTAATATAATGACAGGGCTGATTAAATAAAGCTACTTTCTTTTGGAAAACAGGAGTTCTGTCATTGTTGCAGGGGTGGAATCTGAATTCTGGGCTTCATACCTCAATTTGGCTCACTGACCTCTGTTCCAGTGAATTCTCTCGGACTCTTGACCCCCAAGATTTACCACACAAAGAAGCCTTTTGTGTCTAAACGCATATTGGCAAACAATATATAAAGTCCTTTAGTAAGGGAATCTATTTCACTTTTTTAACCCAGTTGTTGCTTTGCCTCCATCTAGACTACTTCCTTCCTTCCTTTCTTTCTTTCTTTCTCTTTCTCTCTCTCTCTTTCTTTGTTTCTGCTTTTTATTTGGAAATAATTTCAAATTTACAGAACAGGTGAAAAAACAAGAATAGAACAAAGAATATTGATAAAAACGTTACCCAGATTCACTATTGGTAATATTTTATCCCATTTGCTCTATCTAGACTAGTTTTTTCTGAACTATTTGAGAGTTAGTTGCATATATCATGACGCTTTATTCCTAAATACTGCAGTGTATATGTCCTAAGAAAATACAGATTTCCTAGGGATACCTCACATAACTACAGTACATGTTATGAATGTCAGTAAATTTAACATTGATTTGCTACTTTTATCTAATTTGACATTTGTATTACAGTTTTATCAACTGACTCGATAATGTCCTTTATAGCATTTTCCTGCTCTAGTACAGAGCCGGTCAAATTTTCGTGATTCTGTAATCTCTTTTAATATGGAACATTTCTACAGCTATGTCCATTTGGGTCCTCCGAAGCAGATATCAAGCCAGAATTAAAAGTGAGAAAGATTTATTAGGAGAAGTGCCTGTGAGTGACAAAGGGGGAAGAGAGTAGAAGTAGGCACAGGGACGTCAGACCAACATGCAGTTCTGACACCTGTGAAGGGAGATAGGGAAGGAAGGAAGATTGAGTGGGAGGAGGCTGAGACTGTAGAGTAGCCATGTGGCAGTCTCAGCCTGGCCTAGTGCGAGGCACAGAGCAAAGGTTTCTCTTCAAATAAGTCCTGTATTGGGCAGGAATGACCCAGCGCAGCTCCCTCTTCATGCTCAGTCATTGATTGGGAGCCGCCTGGGGGGAGTGTGGTCTCAGCACAAGTGCTGTGGTTGATTTAAAGATGCGGCAGCCAGAAGCTGTCGGCCAACTACATTCCTCGCAGTAGGTTCTTTCTTGGCAGGAGACCTGACGGGCACATTGCTACAATGGACTTTCTTTGTCTTTCATGGCATTTACATTTTTGAAGAATGTAGTCCCCCCCTCCTTTATTGTTAATAGAATATTCTTCATTTGAGTTTGTCTGACGTTTAACCCAGTGTTTTTCAAACATTTTCTTCATAGACCCTTTTACTAATAATTGTCTATTAGCATCCCTTTGAGGTTGGACTCTGTACCATATACTTTGGGAAACTGCACACATATTAATGTTGCTGCTAGAAATGATATTTGTTTAAACATTATTTTGGATGTGTCTGTGAGGGTGTTTCTGAATGAGGTTAACATTTGAATGGGTAGACTGAGTAAAGCGGATTGTCCTCCCCAATGTGAATGGGCCTCATACAACCTGTTGAAGACCTGAATAGAACAAAAGGCTGACCCTCCCCTGAGCTAGAAAGAATTTTCTCTGCCTAACTTTTCTGTCTTCAAGTTGGGCCATCAGTCTCCTTCTGCCTTTGGACTTATACTTGAACTGGACCTTACGCTATTGGCTGTCTTGATTGTTAGGCCTTTGGACTTGGACTGGAACCATACCATTAGCTCTCCTGGGTTTCTGGTTTCCTGACTACAGATCTTGGACCTCCATGATCACATGAGCCAATTCCTCACAGTAAATCTTTCTTTTTCTCTCTATAGATATAGGTATGTATCCTCTTGGTTCTGTTTTTCTGGAGAACTCAGACTAATACACTCCCTTAGCTCTTAGCCATGCAATCATCAGTAAGCTGTTGAGCGTGACAACATCTTAAATAGATTGTTATTTGAGCTAAGGAAAGGGTCAGCTCTCAGACAGGGAAATCAACCAGGGAGCCAGCTTTGTAGTGTGAAGAAGCATAAGTCACTTTTGGGGGAGCAAAATAAGCTCCAACTAAATGCCAAATATGGAACTAGTTATCTATAACTTATATAGGAAGTGATGGATTGTCAGTCATGGAAGTATAGCTCTGTCACCCCAAATATCTAGCTGACCATGCTGGAGAGGAGTACTCGGACTTATGCTCACTGTGCCCATGTCTTTTGCAAGTCTCTCTTTCTCAATTTGTAAAACAGATGACCTCTAGATTTATGGTCATCTCTTTAGAGACTTAAGAGTAAGATATCCCCTTACATTTAAAATGCAGAAAAACTTGGTGTTATCTCATTAGAACAATAAAATCTTGTGGCATATTATATTTTCAAAAATGGCCAAAGCAGTATGTCTACTCCTATGTGCTTTTTCAGAACCAGGCACTTTGCCTCAAGAGATGGAGTTTATTTCCCCTCTTTTTGAACCTGGGTGGGCTTGTGCCTTCTCCAACCAGTAGAGTATAACAGAAGTGATGCTGTGTGACTTCTGAGGCTAGGTCATAGAATCATAGAAAGGATACAGCTTCCGCCTGGCTATCTCTTTTGGAATGAGGCCACAGTCTTGTGAAGAAGCCCAGGTCACATGGTGAGGCCATGTACAGATGTTCCAGTCAACAGCTCCTATTAAGTTCCCAGCCAACAACTAGCATTAATTGTGTGTGAATGAGCCTTCAGCTGATTCCAGCCTCCAGCTTTCAATTCTTTCAGTATCAGACATCTTGAAACTGACACAGGCGTTCCCTCTGTGCCCATCCAAATTCCTGATCTACAGATCCATGAGCACAATCAATGGTTGTTTTACACTACTAAGTTTTCTGGAAATTTTTAATGTAAGCAGAGTAACTAAAACAAAACTATTGGCCAAATTCAATATTGTATTCAGCTGATTATTCAACAGACAGGTATTATGAGCCTACTCTGATCAAAGCACTCTGCTAGATTTGTGGGGTTTGCAAAACAAAACAAAACAAAACAAAAAACAAAAACATAGTCTTTGTCCTTGAAGAGTCCAATAATTTAGTATCTAGCAAAGGAAACCAAATTTATAGGTGCAAAAAGATGCTTCCCAACCAAGATAATAAACATACTCTGTAAGGGAGTTAGATGGAGGAGGAGATCACTGTGGGTAGAACAGAGGGACTGGGCTTTGTTATGTAGCAATGCAACATCCCAGGGAACAGCAAATACTTGGGAGCTGTTTCTTAATTTTACTGGAGAAAAAGTACAAGTTGGTGATTGAAGGAGGGGTGTCAGGTACTTGATGAGGAAAGATGAAGGTATTTCAAGAATATTAGAAAACAAAAAGTTGGGTCAGGAATATTGGGATGTGGTTAATAGTAATAACAGTATGTGCTCACCCCTTTTGTGCATCACAGAATACACTTCCACAGATATTGTCACATTTGGTCTTCACAATGACCTTATGAAGTAGGTTATCTTATCTCTAGCTAAGGATGAGGAAATTTAGGCCCAATGGTCTAAAAACCACTGTGATTTTAGTAGAAGTTTCTGGTAGGGGCATGGTGAATGAAAAGAAAAAGAAAGAGAACTAACATTTACTGAGCACCCATCAAATGCCAGGCATTTGCTTGAGTATTTTCATAATTTATTTAACAACCTGAAGTTTAATTTTACAACAACCCTGGAAATAACTGTTATTATCTTGGTTGTATAGATGAGGAAATTGAAGCTCAGAGACATCCAATAACTTGCTTATAAGTAGTCATATAAGTAGTAAGATAGGACCTAGGGACAGACATTTTCGGATGCAATGGCAAGTCCAACAGACCTACATTTCTGTAGGATAGAGTCTCTCTGCTTCCTTTCACACTTTCACAGAAACATCTACATATTGCCTGTCTAAAGCACTCAAGGCATTAAGATGGGAATGACCAATGGGTTTAGCTCCTTCCAAAAAAAAAAAAAAGAGCTAGTTGTTAACCTCAAAGAATTTCCAGTTGGTGGAATGTGAGAGGGAAATTCTCTCTCTCTCTCCCTCTCTCTCTCTAATATGCTGTAGTGCTGCTGATATACCTAATAGTTTAGCAACACACTAGCAGTATGACCTTGAACTAGCCACTTAAGTTCTCTGGGTTTGCATTTCCTCACTGGTAAAATGAAAGGATTACTGGATGATCTTCAGGGTCCTTCCAGATGGAATGCTTTATGCTAACATGTAAAATGGAGAATTCATTTAAAAAAATTTTTTTTGCATAATTCAGCCTTTTGTCTTCTTCACCTTTACAAGTGAGTCCGTTCCCACTCTGTATGAGCAAAGAGTCATTACTGAGAAGAGTGGCGCTTGGTGTAGTAAAATTCTGAAGCACCAATGTTTTTGCTATCTAGTGATGGTGCTTTAGGAATCACCACCAATATTTGGCAGATCACCGTAAGCCTACAATTTCAAAATTATTTACTTAAAATTGCTCTATGTACTGAGGCAATTTCCCATTCTTTACTGTCCTAAGTTTTCCTCTGCTAAGTACGTGCCCATTGCTTGGCATGGGCATGTACTGATGCTACTGAGATGTTTCTACTATGTAAGATTGCTCTAAGAATAAGTTTCAATGATTTGTTCTCATCAAATGGCAGAAGGTTCTGATTGTGTAAACCTAACCACTAAAAAAATCTGTGGCAATTTGGACTTGCAAAAGCAACAGAAATTGTGATGTTAATTGTTCTCTTCAACTTTCTCTCTGTGTTCATTACCACTGACAATTGCCACTTTCCAGGGAATCATAGACTATGGAGATATTAGGTAGATTGCCCTCCCTGTCTATGTTAAACCATTTGTAACAAATGAATATGCAGAAGCTAGTAGGCAAATAAATTTATGGCCTTAATTTTATTGCTTGGATTGAGTTTATGTGTTTCAAAACTGTTCTTTATTGCTGTGTCTGTGTCTGTTGTTGAAAGCTTGGGCAGCTATAAGCTGTTATATAAGATTTAATGATAGCTAGCCTCTTATCTCTAGAAGTTGACTTATCATTTATATTCTCTTACATTAATACTTAGGAAATATCAAACAACTTGACACCGATATATTTCTTGGAAATTTTCAATTGCTTATGAAACAATGTATTAGCACAGAGCTTCAAATAAGACACATTGAGCAAAAGATTGATAGATGCTTCATAAAGCTCATGAAACTTTAGTTCATTTTTGTCTTCTACTTACTTAGTGGTTCAGTCTTTCAGAAAGATGAACGAATGCCGAGTTTCCGTTAGAGGTCTCATTTCACACAGACAGCCCTTGAGTGATAGTCTTTTGCCCCACATAAAAGAAAATTTACCTTTAAGTACAGTTGTTTCAGAATGATCCTCTGAATAACCTGAGTACTAATGTTACCCAAGCGAACGACAAAGAGTTGACCCAAATTTACCTATTTTACCTTATTTCCAAATATTCTAAAGGTCCACTCTGGTTCTCCCAGACTGCCTTGATTATCCCAAACCCCCTTCCCTACAATTCACAGGCTAGTTGTAAAAACCTTCAAAACTACTGATGTTGTGATTAACAAGATTATCATTATTTGATGATGCCCAAATCTGTCTTGAACCACATTTTCTGCCATCGTGGTGGGCATGTGACTTCTATTAGTACTTATTTAAAGAAAATAATTTTTAAGGGTGCAGTAAATATATACTGAAAAGCTTGAAGACTGCAAGTGGGTTAATCTTAAACAGGCTTCGGCTCCAGAAGCACATTTGCAAACCACAAACAAGGTTAGGGTATTATGTTTTAATACTTTTTGGAGAATGTGACAACCCCATGGGCCATTACTGACTAGAAATGGTGACATTTTACAAGTTTCCTGAACTTGGGATTTATTGAGCTCCTCTAAGTTTGAGTGTCTTTTCAAACTTGCTTCTATTAGTTATCATCATTACTGTTTTCTTTCCTTTTTTATTTTTTTGAGAGAGGGTCTTGCTCTGTTGCCTGGATTAGAGTGCAGTGGCGTCATCATAGCTCACTGCAACCTTAAACTCCTGGGCTCACATGATCCTCTTGCCTCATGTTTTCTCTATTGTGGTTGTTTCTAGCAGTTTTAATAGAAAAATGCTATGCATATTTCAAAGTGAAAAGCCTTATGCAGACTTGCATATAAGCACAGGAAGTGGGATTTAATCTATACAAATGTTTCCCAGCCCTTGCCACTGAATAGGACTGTTGTTCTCCATTCACGCTGCACATCATAATCATCTGTGGGATTTAGAAAATATTATAGATTTCTAGGCTCTGTCCTGGAGATTCTCATTCAGTAGTTCTGAGGTGGGGAGTCCAAACTTCTACAGTTTAAAAAAAGTGCCACAGATGGTTCTTTGGCACAGTGATCACTGATGTCATAGGTATAGTAAAGTAATGTCGATAATCTTAATTTTTTTGTCTACCATAAAATGTTTAAGAGGCAGTATATACAAGTTACACTTTGGAATAAGGTAGACTTAGGTGAAAGTCTGGGCTCCACCACTTACCGAGTGAACTTGGGCAAATCACTTACCTTTTATAAGCCTCACCATTTTCATCTGGAAAAGGGAGATCATAGTTTTATAATGGAATGTTATGAAAATTAAGAGAGACAGTATGTGTTATCTGATGTCCCCACAGGGCCTCAGTAAACACATAATATAAGATGGTTATGATTTTATTTCTCTTGAGGTATGTAATCTGGAGAAATTTGTACCTGAGAGGTTAAATATGAGAGACTACACTATCTACCTGCGCTAGGTAGGTCTACCTATGCCAGGAGGACAGGAGGATATACGAGAAACTAAAAATTTTAAAACCTGGCTGTTTACATCAAATCAATGGTTAGTCATTTTTCTGATAGAAGGAAATGGAAAAATGGAATCAGCCTTCTTCACTATGAAAGGAGATGCCTAAAAAGAATGGTTCTCTGAAAAACAAGATGCAATAATGGCTGCTGGTTATTGACTAACTTCTATAGGAAGATGGCTGATCTCGTCTTACTCTCAGCTCCCACTGTGGGGGATAAGGCAGGTCTCTTCTCTGTTCTTTTTTCTACCATGGTTATTCCTGTTTCTTTACTTAGGTTTTTCTTTTCTTCCCATATCACTTAAGTCCCATATCCTTTTGTTTCTTTTGATCAGCCCATCTTCAGTGAAGCTTTTCCTCATCTCTTGAACTCTTATTGTTTTAGCTAATACTTTAAACTATATTAATTTTATTATTTTCTGGACATTAGTTCTGTCTTTCCAAATGGACTTCAAATTTTCTGAAGGAAAAGATATTTTCCTAACCTGCCCTTACATCTTTTTCCTCAGCCCAGCACACCAAGCCCTAGGCATAAAGGATTGCCTCAGCTAAGCAGATCTAGTGTCAAAGAGAGCCATCTACATGGGAAGGAGAGAGCTCGTGAGGCCATCTTTAGTGGTTGGTGTGCCAGCGACTTAAGGTTCACTTTTACCAGCTGTTCTTCACTTTCCAACAGAGATATACAAAACACACAGATTATTTTAACTGTCCATTAACTTTCCTTGTTGATCAATTTAGATGTAATTTTCCCGTTTTAAGTAGTGGTTCTCAAAATTGTATACATGTTGTAATCATCTGGGGAGCTTTAGAAAATCCTCATGTCCAGACTATACCACAGGCCAATTAAATCAGAATTTCTAGGAGTGGGGCCAAGGCATCAGTATTTTTTTTTTTAAGCTTCCTAGGAGATTCCAATGTTCAGCCAAGATTGAGAAGCACTGTTTTAGATCAAACTATGTAAAATCTGATTAAGAGAACCCCAGATTGGAAACATAATAAATAAACACCCAGGTCTGGGATTTCTCAATGGACCCCACCAATCCTATGGACTCCCTCCTGATTCAGACTGCTGTTTTCCTAAGCTGCTTCAAGGCACACCCTTCAGTGGGCCTCAAACTACACTTTGAGAACAAGCATGTGCAAGAAGTGAAACTCCTTCCTGCTGCAGAGTTCATGTACCTGCTGTTACTCTAGGATTGCCCATTCCCCTAATTGGTAGCCAATATTCAAATCTCAAATTGAATATTATTTCTTGACAGGGATCTTCTCTGACAACTCTCATACTCTGTCCATATTCAAAGCACTAGTTATACTTTCTCAAACACTTTATTGCTTTCTTTTACAGCGCCCATGATATACAGAACTTTGAGTGATTATTTGCTTAATATACTTCCTGCCCCTCCTCCTACCACTGGATTTTGAGCTCAGTCAGGGATGAGACCATATCTGCTTCCTTCATTGTTGTAAAGCTGGCACCCATCATCGTGCATATGCTAGGAGCTTAGTTGGTGAAGCAATGGAAATCAGAGTACTAGTTTTTGATGGGTATTTATTGGGATGGGAGAAAGGCAGAATCCTGTGACTTTCTGTGGAACATTCTGTCAACAGTGAGACAATGCAGGGTGAGAATAGCCTCAGTTATCTGATTTTGACCTCTGATTCTCAAATATGGCCTGCTCATGATTATCACTTAGATGCTTTGTTGAAAGTACAAATACCTATGTCGTATCTCCAAAAGATTTGGCTTCAGCAGTGTGAGGTCAGAACCAGGAATTAGTTTGCTACCTGATTCCAATGCCCTCAGCCACAGATGTTTAGAAACTACCGCTTTAGACATTGCCTGAAATGACTTTCAGAAACACTGTCAAATTTGGAGTTTATAGCTTCAGTAGCTCAGTTGTTCTGTGAAGAATTGGGTTGGACCTGTGAAGGTGAGGTTGAAGTTTTTCTCTGGAGAAGAGACACATTGCTTTACACAACTCTGGAAGGATAATGCTCTAAATACCATCCACCCTGTTTAGTAATGCGGTTGCCTGAGCTTATGGTTTCTTAGATATCAGTATTGTAAAGTCTGATGATAACATTAGAAATATGTTAATTTCCCCAAATGCTTGGAAAACTTAAGCATGTGTTGGCCGTGGTAGGTATCCATACTGATCTCAGTGGCTCTCCTGACACTGACAAAAATATGGTCAGTGTTTGTCATATTTTTATACACTTATATCTATTTTTAGAGATAATCAACATGGAAAATCTTATATTAAGAGAGGTATTCATGGTGTTTGCATTTATGCTGAGAAAGGATACACAGATTATAAAACTTCAATTATTCAGAAATCCGTCATCTAGCAAATTCAACTAGCCAAATAGAGCAAAGAAGGAAAAAATAAGCAAAAAAAAAAAAAAAAATTCCATACATATTAAAAATATATGTTATAAAACCCATGTAATTAAAGGTAAACTTTTTTCCCCCAGAGCAGAATCCATTTACTCAGCAACTATTTACTAGAAACTTTAAACATAGTCTAACTGCTTTGGGAAATCGTGATACATACACAATAAACACAAGAACATCAAAATGTAGCTGTATAACACTTCTTGGGCTAAAACAGTCCTTTGTTTTAGTATCTACATTCTTATATTCAACAGTTGATTGATTACATTTACATGTGTCATATAATTTAATATTTTAATATAAACAATGAGAACTCCAAGGAAGATAATATTATCATTTTACAGATGAGGATACTGTATCAGGAAGGTGAAAAAACTTGATGAAGTCATTCTGATTTCTAATCCAATAATCTCTCTGCTGTACTCTCTGCCTTGTGAAATACAGAATAATTTTTGATAATCATAAAGATAATCTGGGATCATTAAGAAAAGTTTAAAGTTTAGCACACTTAGTTTAAAAATGTAGAATAACCTATTGCATTTTTACAGACATTTCCATTAATAGTGGATACATTAAAATAACGACGTTTGATCACCCAAAGAAGTAAGTTTCTATCATATGAAAAAATCACTTATGGGAAATCTTCACTTAGTAAGAATTCATATGACAAAGGAATGCATACACACAGACACATTTTAAAAACTGGACTTTTTTTCCAGTATGAGTCACCACCATTTCATATGAGAATGCTGTGTGGTGTGGGCTATTTATTATTTAAGTGGTCTACAGACCATTCTTCCGTGCTCAAAAATGGCCCAGGAAAGGAAGAGAAGGAGACAGCAGCAATCAATTAAAACTACAGAGATTTTTTTTAGCAGACAGATATTATATACCCAAACCGGAAGGGAGGCAAGACACCGACACTAACTTCTTCTTTACAAAAAGTGGTTTAGGCATCTTGGCTTGTGCCAAAATTCTGCCTGGTGATATATATGGTAGGACTATTACAATAACTTATGTAATTTATGACCTTGTACTTCCTCAGCTCAGTTCTCCAATCCTAGAATCAGATGTATGGCTGACACAAATCATCAGAGAAGGAAATTCTGTATGCACGCCCAATCCCAGTCGATGAGTGGACAGACTGTAGCCCCTGCAAGAACAGAAGTTGCTATTACTTTGCAATTGTTTCATTTTTTACCTTACTCACCGATGATATTCTTTGCAGAGCTGTGCTGGTCATTGGCCTTTGACCTCTCAGAATTTGATGTTTCTTTCTCCAGGATATTCTCAGGTATAGAAGTATTTATGAACATTATTCTTCTACATCCATGTTGGTATTAAGGTAAAGAAGTAATCTCAGATATTAATCTACTGTCTGATTTTTTTTATTATAGTGTGCTCAGACGACTGCAGAGTTATTTTCTCTTCTCTGTTCTATTATAAAACCAGGAACATTGATTTTGAGTCACTACATCAAATTCTTCCTCATCCCCTTATCCATTAATTTGTTAATCAGTTATGTGGTGGTTTTGAAATATGCCCATGAATTCTTCGACACAATCCCTTTCAAAGGTGGAGTCTAATTCCCTGCCACTTGAATGTGTGTTAGATTTAGGGACTCACTTTTCACACATAGAATGTGGCAAGAAGTCATGATTTGTGACCTCTAAGGCTAGGTCATAACAATTGTTACCACTTCCATTTGCTCTCTCTTCGATCGCCCCCTTTTGGGGGAAGCCAGCTGCCATGTTGTGAGGATACTTAAATAGCCTTGGGAGTAACCCCGGTGGGGAGTAGCTGAGACAGCCTGCATGTGAAAGATTCACTGTGGAAGTGCATCCTCCCGCTCCACTCAAGCCTTCGGATGGTTGTAGCCCTTGCTGATCTCTTGACTGTAACCTCATGAGACGTCCTCAGTCAGAACCACCCAGCTAAGCCGCTTCTAAATTCCTGACTCAGAATCTGTGAGAGATAATATATTATTGTTGCTTTAAGGCACCAAGTTTTGGGGGACTTTGTTAAGTGGCAGCAAAACAGTTATCTTGTCAAGACAAGGTGTTGCCTTTATTCATACAACAAAATAGGTGTCAAACAGTCTGCTGGGTATACTAAAATGAACAGAGGAAATATAGTCCTTGCTTCTAAAGAGCTTATGATCTTGTGATGGGTATGAATATTAAGTAAATGATTATATAATTGTTTAATTACAGTACGTGTGGGAGGTAATAGGGTTATGAGTGCTTATGAGCCTCAGCCCAAAGGCCAGGAAAGGTTTCCCTGAGAAACTGACATTTAACCCGAAACTTGAGAGATGTATGGGAGCTAACCGGGCAAAGAGGAAGGTAGGGAACAGGGAAGAGCTTTCCGGGCAGAGGGTCAGTATATGTGAAGGCCTTTGTTCAGTGGTCCCAGCTAAGAAATTTCTCTGCTAGAAACTACTGGGAGATAGTCTATTCATTCACTAAGTTTCTTCAAAGAAATATCTGAGCATCTACTATGTGTCAGGCACTGTTTGAGGCACTGGCAATGATGCCATGAACAAAACAGACAAAGGTGCCTCCTCTTCTAGAATTTACATTTTAATGGGTTATAAAGACAATGAACAAAAATGAATGAATAAAATATCTAGAATAGACTTCTGGTTTCTAGTTCAGCATGTAAGGAGCTTGGAAGTCATCTCTCTCGTCCATACAAGAAAAAAAGCTGAACAAACTGAAAATCAACAATTCTTCTTATTTTTTAATTTTATTTTTTATTTTTTTGGAGACAGAGTCTCACTCTGTCACCTGGGTTAGAGTGCAGTGGTGTCATAATAGCTCACTGCAACCTCAAACTCCTGGGCTCAAGTGATCCTCCTGCCTCAGCCTCCCGAGTAACAGGAACTACAAGTGTGCACCACCACACCCACTAATCAACCACTCTTTTTAGATCCTTCAGAAAACTGAGGTCATAGGGCAGACTTTGCTCCCCGAATTGGCAAGACTGATGGGAAGATACAGAGAATTACAATTTACTGGAGAAGAAGTCTAGGAGCAAAAATCTTCCTGGGAACCAGTGTCAGGGTAGGAAAATCTAATCTGTAAGGGCCAAATTGCTGGAGACTCAGAGTGGACAAGTTTGAATGTTAAAAGCTCCAGAGAGGCCCAGTCTTAGGGGAAGCCCCTACACTTTGATGAATTTTACTACTAAGGGACCTATCAGGTTTTCACAGTGAAGATCAGAAAAAAAATAAAATAAAATAAAAATACCCTGTGCTTCTGGCAGGGAGAGAGGAAAATTAGCCATTTTGAAATGCTCCCAGAGCATTCTGTTCTTTTCTCGACTGCCCTTGAGAAAAACTATTTTACCTGATCCTGACCCGGGGGTCTTACTAAAGACTAGCTGACCTGGGAGAAGGGAAATATCCACGCCAGCCCCGACTAACCCTCCTGTGTCTTCTAAAGGGGGAGAAAACCCAACCCAACCCAACCCAACCCAAACCAAAGCAAAACTGAGAAGCACCTGTGAAGGTCTCAGGCCAGAGGCACAGGCTCAATAAAAGCCAAAGTCTAATCCTAGGACTACAGAATGCTTCTCCTCCCCTCACACCTCACCACCACATCCATGGGGCTCCGTCTAATAACAATGGGAAAGAACTGTGCATCTCAGATACCTAATAAGTCTCTAGGGAGACCCAAAGACAACAGGGGAGACAAAAACTAGGACACCAGAGGAAAGTTCAACTTATGCTACCTACAGCTGCAGCAGTGAACACAGCCTAACCCGTAGCCAGATAAACAAAATATATAATACGGCAGATGGTGATAAGTGCTGAGAAAAAAAGGGATGGGGAAGGGGTTGGGTTGCAATTTGAAATAGAGCGGTCAGGAAAGGCCTCACTGAGCAGGTGACATCTATGCAAAGGTCTGAAGGAGGCAAGGGAGTGAGTCATGGAGACAGCTGGGGAAGATCGCAGGGAGTATCAAGTCCAAGGGCAAACAGTGTTAAGAGGTTGGGAAGTAGGAGGAAAACCAAGAGTGGGACTTCCGGGAAGACAAGTTAATAAAGTATTTCCAGGAGAGAGTGAACGATGCTGGTAAACATTGCTGAGAGCTCAAATGAGAGAATTGACCGTTGCGTTTAACCACATGGACACCTTTGGTGGAGAGCAATTTTGGTACGTGGGAGAGGCAAAAGCTTGATTAAAGAGGGTTCTAGAGAGAAAGAGAGAACGAGATAACAGGTTTTAGAGACATGAGTGTAGATAACTGTTTAGAGGCATTGCTGTGAAGAAGAGTGGAAATATGAACTTGTAGCTGGAAAGCAACACAGATGAGAGAAATAATAGCATGTTTGCGTGCTGACGGAATGATGCAGGAGAGAGAACGGAGAGGCATTGCTGGAGCAATGTTCTTGACTATTTAAAAGCACTGGGATCTGGTGAACAAGCGGAGAGTTCAGCCTTAGGTAGGAACATGGAAAATTCATCCCTGGTAATGGCGAGAAGGCAGCATATCTGAGCCCAGATGCTTGTGGGCGGGTGGAGGTGTTGGTGGGAACTTGTGGAAGTTCTCTTCTGATTGTTTCTATTTTCTCAGGGAAATAGCAACCAAGGTCAAGAGCTGAGAATGAAGATGGGGGAGGAGGTGCTGGAAGTTTCAGGAGAGAGGAGAAAATATGGAACTGTCGTCTAGCAGAGTAGAATAGTAAATGAACCAGGGAAATGCACTGACTGCTGGGCAGCAGGAAGAGCACACCTGAAGTTAATCCTCACGCATGTCATGAATTTAAAGGGGGACTGGTCAGCGTGGATGAAAGTCTTCTAGCTTCATTTAGCTGCGTGGGTTCAGGTCAAGAGTAATATTTCTGCAAGTGAGGATAACAGAGTTGCTTGCTCACATCTAACCACCAGCTGCTAAAATAATTAAGAAATGATGAATTTGTGTAAAATCGACTTCATTTAGCATTGTTGGGGGAATGGGGGTAGTCTCTGGTTAATTGAATATTTTAGATAATTGGAACCACTATATAACATATGAACTAATTTTTTTTTTTTATAGAATTAGAAGATTTAAAAAACTGCTCTGAACATCACATAAGAGTTTTGGGATAACAGTGTTTAAATATCTAAGAGATGCCTCAGTGCCGTTGTTATGAAAAGTAATGATCACTGTATATACTAGCGGAAAATCTGGGTATTTGAGTTTTATGGCAGTTTGGAACCTGAATACATTATATGGAGAACTTTTCAAAAGATATAAAATTAAAAAGGGATGTCACTAAATGTATTATTAATAAGAATATCTTCATAGAAATTCCTCTGTTGTGTTTTGGTTGTACCTATGACAGTATTGGAATGACAGTTTTTCCCTTTTAGTTGCCTTTATGTTGGATAGTGAAGCCACAATGAGAATATACTTAGATTCTTAATCTTTGACAAGGCCATGGCCACTGCCAGTGTCAGCAAGGGTATGATTATCTAGACTTGCTCCACCCTTGATTGCCGCAAAACAGACTTATTTCTCTCTCTGCTGCTTGTGTTTTGTAGTACTTTTCATACTTGTGGATCTGCTTTGCATTATTCATTTATTTTTAAAAATAACTGATTATATAAGCAATACATATTATTCACTGAATATAATTTGGAAAACATGGAAAGGTAGAGAGAAGAAAATAAAAGTTATAATCTCACCACTTGAAGATGAACACAACATTTTAGGGAATTTCAATCTAATATTTTATTTCCTACATATGTATACTTAGAAAATTTGTATCAAATTGTATTCTATTTAATATCCTTTTTAACTTAATATTTTATTGTGAGATCACATATTGTTTTTTAAGAGATAGATCTGTAAAAAAAAATCACCCAGCCTGGACTTGAACTCCTGGTCTCAAATGATCCTCTTGTCTCAGCCTTCCAAGTAGCTGAGACTACCAGCGTGCCCCACTGCACTCAACTATCACTACATATTCTTTGAAAATATAATTTTTAATGCCTATATAGAAGTCTATTGTATGAAGTACTGTATTTAACAATTCTCTCATTATCGTACATTTAAGATGTTTTTAAATCTTACGAGGCACTATGGTGAACATCCTCCAACATAAATCTCCTTTTGCAGCCCTGATTATTTTCTTACAGTAGATTCCTAGAAATGGAATTATGGGGCCAAAGGCTACAAACATTTTTTAAGTCATGTGTACATATTGCAGCTGGTCTCCTGAAAGATCATGCTTATTTGTAGTTCCCTGGATGTGAACAAGGTGGTTTATTTTGCTACCCCCTTGAGAATTCCATCAATCTCTCTAGCACCTATTTCACACTTTACCTATGATGACTTCAGGTTAGTTCTCAAATGAATTATTCCATTAGCCTCCTAAGGGTTCTCCCTGACTACTGTCTTTCCCTCCACTGAGATACTCTCCATGCTGCTGCCAGAGGTCTTGTTCCACACCACTGACCTTGTTACTTCTCTGATGAAACCTCAGATGGCTCCTCAGTCCCCATGAGTTGCATGGTGGCACACAGTGCCCTTTGCAGTCTACCCCAGCCTCCCTTTTCAGCCTCGTTGGCCGGCCACTCACACATAAGTTCTCTGACAGAGAATGTCATTTTATTTACAAAACATACAGTGCTCATTCATGCCTCCAAGTCTTTACACATTTGCACCCTGTCATGCTTCCTCCCTGAAATTCTAATTCATCCTCCCAGACACAGGGCAGAGGTCCCCTCTGGGGATGTTTCCCTGACTCCCTGGAGTGAGGCACTGAGATCCGTTCCCCCAGCACCGTGCCCACCTCCACACTATGCCACTAATCATTTCTGCACTGCAATTATCTGCTCACCTTGTTTCCCCCATTGAGTTAGAGTACCTCAAGAACCTTGTCTTATTTATTTTTGTCCTCAGTTCTAAGCCTATTACATGGCTGAGGATCAATAAATATTTATTGATTCTGGCTAAAAGTGCAGAATTGGCATTCTGACATTATCTAGCATGGAAGAGGTGGATTTTAGGCTTATGCCATAGTTCACAAGTCCACAGTGGTCTCTTAGTGGCTTCCCTGAGCTGGCTTCTAAACATATGGTCTGTCCTGTGCAATCTTTGATCACAAGCTCCTGTGTATTTTTCTATCTCTTCCCATTCTTTGTCGTAATGTGTTCTGTGGTCCCTCCCCCACATTCTTTCAATCTCCCCATCCCACTTTGATTGCACTCATCTAACAAAGCTCAGTGCCATGAGCAGCTAATGGCTTTACCCCCGTACTCTCCCTTTTGTTCTTGCTCTGTTCCCATAGAATACCCCAGCTGTTAACATTTTCTGATCCTTTGTACAGGTGGCGGATTGTTAGCTGGAGAAACAGAATTGTGTTGCCTGGATTGTCCTGCTTGGGAACTCTATTCTAATATATATTTATGTATTTTCTCTGCCTCGGATTTATTTTTTATTTTACTGTTCTTAGATATGTCTTGTAAGCAACCTCTATCCTTTGTTGAACAAGGCAGAATACAAACACATACATAAATCAATGCAACAGTGTAGAAACACATGCTGACTTCTTTTATGGCAGATCGCCTGCTCTCAGAAGGCCACTCACCTGTGCACACACTGGTTTGTCTTTTGATGCAGCTCCCAAGGTTGCTGTTCCAAATATCTTCTGTTCTCTCTTGCAGTGCCTTGGCCTCAAACTTCTCTTAAAAATAGAGGCCATCTGAGGAGATTTCCTTTAACTTCCGTCTTTTCTACCTTACATTCTCTTTCAGGGCCATCCGTTTGGACATGTCGGTGGTGGGGCGGTGGGGGGGGCCGCCTGCGCACACCAAGGTGGACGAGCATGGTGCCTCCAGCTCTGTACTGCGTGCAGTCTCTGCGCTCCTCCTCTGCCTACAAACCTGCTCCAGCAGATCTCACTCCCTAAACTCAGCCGACGACTTATCTCTCTTCCGTTTCCATAATGTAACAATTTCTAACTCAAAGCCCTATTCTGTTGATATGGTTTAAAAAAACATGAACTTCCATCCTTCTTAGGGTTTACTTTTTCCTCCTAATGGATCTTGTGCAGGAGGAAGGTTTGAGAACGGGGAGACAATGGCGAAGGGCAACAATTGTTCTCTTGGTCGTTGGTCTGCACAGGTTACCATTGAGAAGTCTCTTTTAACACTTCTTGGCATGGAGGCATCTTTCCTTAACCTTCCCAGAGTCCTGTATCCCTGGATAGATCACACAGTCCTTTTTCTTACCTCCTTCGTGGCGCTGCTAGAAGGCGGAGCTCCCATTCTCTGCTCTTGGATTCTTTATAATTTTTTCTCCTTCTTTGCCTGTGGAAATCTCTAGTCTGGGGGGAATATGTCTCCCTTCACTTTTCTTTGAGAAACCGGTTCTTTGACTAAATTCGTCAAACCCTAAATTAGGGTTCTTTCCCTAATTTCTCCCAAGGCTTAAGAGTTCAGGGAACAACAAGAAAAAAGCCACAAAGTCTTCTGAGTAAGGACAGAGCCAACTGAATGCTTTAGACACCAGCGTGAAAAACTCAGAATAGTGTCTCAAATGAGTTCCCACCACAGTAAGCTCAATAAAAGCAAGCAAAAAAAAAAAAAAAAAAAAAAATTCCCTAATTTTTCTATATTTACCCCAATTCTCTTCGCCACCAACCCTTTTGAAAAAGTAGTCACTATCCATTGTCTTCATTCTGTTGTATACACCTCTTTAACCACATGTAATCTAGCTTTTAATTCTACTATTCTATTGAGAACATTCTCTCCTAATCTCCAGCTCAACTATTTTTAGTTTCTTCCTCCTTTCCTCCTAACTTCCTTTTTTCCCTTCCAACCTCCATATTTCCATCCATATTATTTGACTGTTTATTCAGTGACAGGCTGTTCATTGAAGAAACAAGAATGAATTAGGCCAGGCACAGTGGCTCATGCCTGAAACCTTAGCACTCTGCAGGGCTGAGGCAGGAGGATCGCTTGAACTCAGGAGTTAGAGGTTGCAGTGAGCTATCATGATGCCACTGCACTCTACCCAAGGCAACAGAGCAAGACTCTGTCTTAAAAAAAAAAAAAAAAAAAAGAACTAGACTCCTCCTACTTTTAAGAAATTTAGGATCAGGTGAGGCACATAGGGAAGTAAATAAGCAAGTACTTCACAAAAACTTGTTGCTCCTGGTTTTGGTGTTACAAAGGCCCTGGCCCCTTGTTGATGTTCTAATCCCTCTTCCCTCTATTTTCTCTCTCTTTTGTGCACTGGCTGCTCATAAATTTCCCATCTACTAGGCTCCTTTGTCCTAGGTTTCTTTCCTCAGAGAAATTCTGCATGTCCATGTGGATGAACAGTAAAGTTGCACCTTTGGGTTCAATATCTAGATTATAAACATACAGGCTGATGTTTATTATACTGGCTGAACAAATTCAGCTAGATGTCCTCTTCTCATCTCGCCTCTGTTGACAACATTGCCATTCTCTTTTGGTAAAGCTCAAGACCAACGTTCAGCCCAACTACCTTTTCCAAATGGTTCTTCCTCTCCAGGGTTTCTCTTATCCAGCCTTTCTTTTTCTTGCTCACCCTATCATTTTGATTTAAACATTTATAGTACTAAGAACTTTTTGCTTTGTTTTCCTTCATGCCTGGAATGTGGACCTCTCCCCTAAACAATCGTCACATCCTGAAAACTTGTCTCCCTCTTCCCAACTTTTTTTATATACCATAATAAGCTTTCAAAAGTAGCACATCTACCATGTCATTTCCTTGCCCCAAATCCTTCATTGTTTCTTCTTTGTCAATTGGATTAAGTTTCAATTCTTTTTTTTTTTTTTTTTTTTTTTTTTTTTTTTTGAGACAGAGTCTCTCTCTGTTGCCCAGGCTAGAGTGAGTGCCGTGGCGTCAGCCTAGCTCACAGCAACCTCAAACTCCTGAGCTCAAGGGATCCTCCTGTCTCAGCCTCCCGAGTAGCTGGGACTACAGGCATGCGCCACCATGCCCGGCTAATTTTTTCTATATATATATTTTTAGCTGTCCATATAATTTCTTTCTCTTTTTAGTAGAGATGGGGTCTCGCTCTTGCTCAGGCTGGTCTCGAACTCCTGAGCTCAAACGATCCGCCCACCTCGGCCTCCCAGAGAGCTAGGATTACAGGCGTGAGCCACCGCGCCCGGCCAAGTTTCAATTCTTTACCTAGCATTCAGTACCTCTGTAATATAGCCCAAACTGATGTTATCAGCTTTGTCTCCAAGTAGACTATAATGAATATCTGAGGTAAGACAGCACACATGTACTGTCCCTCAGATGCCAGATATATTGCCTAATTGCTTTTGCTTATATTTTTACAGCTGGAATGTATTATTCCATAGAATATAGAATGTGCCCATTGCTACTTGTTGAAATTTTAGCCATTTTTAAAACTTCTTAAAGGTTTTATTCCATGAATCAGTTCAGGTCTCTCTAACGAGATGTTGCCTTTTCCTTTTTTGATTTCCCAGAGTACTTCGTTTCAATCTTTTGTATGGTTATTATCTTCCTCTTCCCTATATAATGGTTATTTTATGTTTCTCTCATCCATTTGTTAAATTTCAATCTCCTTAGAGATGGTGCCTCTTCTTACTCATACTGCAGATTTAACAGTGTTTGTTGTTGCATCTTCTATATAAAGGGACCCAGTATCTATTCTCTCTTTGTCTTTAGTAACAGAACTCCTGTTTTTTTTCAGAATGATAATGTGCCCAGCTAAAAATACTTACTCTCCAAGCTCCCTTGTAGTCAGGTGGCCAAATGAGTCAGTTCTATACAAGGAGATGAAAGCTGAGGGTTTCTGACTTTCTCGATATAGGCACCGCACTCCCTTCTGCTTTGTTCTTCATGCCTGCAACGTGGACCTGAGTCTAGTCCTATGGCCATTAGACAATGATCTTCAGGGTGAAGATCAATACATTGATTCTTTCATTCAACAAATGTTTACTGAATACCTGCTATTGTGCCAGGCACTATTATGGATTCTTTAAAAAGCAGCAGAGCAGAAGGACAGACAGAAGCTGCATCCTGGATGGCATCATTAAACACTGCAATAGCTTTAACTGCCCACTTCTGGACTTTCTGAGCCCCCTTCTCTTCAAGCTACTTTTACTCAGTTGCTTTATTATTTTCTGTTATTTTTAAGCTGAATGCATTTCTTATTCACACAGCGCTGTTCAATTACTCGTGTAAAACCTGGAATTTTAAGGGAGACTGGCTCAGGTTTATTTTTCTCTTGAAATAGTCAAGTGGATTTTCTCCTTTATTCTATTAGTTACTATTGATTTTCAACTCTTAACCACTCTTGCATTCTTGTAATAAAGCTTACTTGATAGATAGGAGTGTATTTATTATCCTTTTTGTGTATCAGTGTATTCAATTTGCTGATATTTTGTTTGGGATTTTTGTATTAGGTTCATGAGAGATACTGACCTTTAATTTTCCTTCCTTGTAATAATGTTAGTGTCAAGTTGGTATCAAGGTTATGTTGGCCTTATAATATGAGTTGGAAAGCAGTTTTTCTTTTTCCATTGTCGGGAAGACGTTGCATAAGATTGTTTTACTTCCTTAACTATTTAGAAGAATTTACTGGTAAAGCCATTTGGGCCTGGAGTTTTCATTGTTTTAATTGTGGATTCAATTTCTTTAATAGATAATGGACTATTAAGACTTTCTACTGGAGTAGGGGAGAGATGTTGGTCAAAGGAGACAACATTTCAGTTAGATAGAAGGAATAGTTCAAGAGATCTATTGTATAACATGATGACTAGTTAATAATAATGTGTTGTACTTTTGAAAATCACTAACAAAGTAGATTTTAAGTGTTCTCACCACAAAAAAAAAAAATAAGTATATGAGATTATGCACATGTTATTTAGCTCCATTGAGCCATTCCGTAATGCACATATATTTCAAAACATTATGTTGTGCAAGATAAATACGTACAAATTTTTTGGCAATTAAAAAATAATAAAAAAGACTTTTCATTTCTTTTTTAGTCATTTTTGGTAAGTTGTGTCTTTCAAGAAATATGTCCATTTCATCTAAAATCAAATTTATTTATTACCTGTTTATTATCTTTCTAATGTCTGTGGAATCCATAGTAAAGTCCTCCTTTCTGTATATGATAATAAAAATGTGTATTTTCTCTTTTTTTGTTGATTAATCTTTCTTGAAGTTTATCAATTTTTACATTTGCTTTCAAAGAAACATCTTTTGTCTTTGATAATTTTCTCTGGTATATGTTTGCTTTCTACTTATTGATTTCTACCCTTGTCTTTATTTTCTCCTTTTCCTTTGAGTTTTTTTTTTTTTTAGTTTAATTTGTTGTTTTTCCAGCTTAGTTTCTTGAGATGGAAGCTTATATCCTTGATATTTAACCCCTTTTTCTTTGTAAAAGAGGATTTACAGTTATATATTTTCTTCTAAGCACTGCATTAGCTGCATAGCACAAATCATATGTCATATTTAAATTTTTTTTACTCTTGTCACCATGCTGTACAATAGATTTCCAGAACATATTCTTCCTGTTTAGCTGAAATTTCACACCCTTTGACCAACATTTCATCATTCCTCAACCCTTCTTCTTCCCACTCTCCAGCCCCTGGTAACCACCATTCTACGTTCTGCTTCTGTGAGTTTCATTTTTTGAGATTCCACATATAAGTGACAGCTTATCGTATTTTTATTTCTCTGCCTGGCTTATTTCACTTAGCATAATGTCCTCCAGGTTCATTTATCTTGTTGCAAATGACAGGATTTCCTTTTTTTTTAGGGTGAATAGTATTCATTGTGAATATATACTACATTTTCTTTATCCATTCATCCATTGTTGGACACATAGGTTGATTCCATATCTTGGCTATTGTGAATAATGCTGCAATAAACGTGGGAGTGTAGATATCTTTTCAACATACTGATTTCATTTCCTTTGGATATA
Source organism: Eulemur rufifrons (assembly GCF_041146395.1). Lineage (NCBI taxonomy): Eukaryota > Metazoa > Chordata > Mammalia > Primates > Lemuridae > Eulemur > Eulemur rufifrons. The sequence continues at coordinate 52,701,284 of NC_090984.1, forward strand.
TATTCAGAAATGAAATTGCTGGATCATATGGTAGTTCTATTTTTAATTTTTTGAGAAAACTCCATACTGTTTTCCATAATGTCTGCACTAATTTACATTCTCACCAAGAGTGCATAAGTGTTTCGTTTTCTCCACATCCTCACTAACACTTGTTATTTTTTTTTCTTTTTGATGAAAGCCATTCTTAGAGGTGTGAGGTGGTATCTCATTGTGGTTTTAATTTGCATTTCTCTAATAATTAAAGAGGTATTTTCTTTTCATATATGTGTTGGCCTTTGTATGTCTTTTTTTGAGAAGTGCCTATTCAGGTGCTTTGCCCATTTTAAAATCAGTTTATTTGTTTTCTTGCTATTGAATTGTTTTAGTTCCTTATACATTTTGGATATTAGCCCCTTAGCAGATGTATTGTTTGGAAATATTTTCTCCCATTCCGGAGATTGTCTCCTTACTCTATGGATTGTTTCCTTTGCTGTGTAGAAGTGTTTTAGTTTGATATAATCCCATTTGTTTATTTTTGCTTTTGTTACCTGTGCTTTGGGGGTCATTGTCATATGATATGTCATACTTTTATCATTCATTTCAAAAATTTTTCTAATTTCCATTGTAATTTTTTCTTTGATTCATAGGTTATTTAGAAATATATTGTTTCATTTATAAATATTTTGAGAAAGTCTAGTTACTTTTTGTTATTGATTTCTAGGTTAATTCCACTATAGTCAAAGAATTTACCTGTGTGATTGTATCCTTTGAAGGTTGTTGGGATTTTCTTTATGCCCTAGTATAAGATTTATTTTAGTAAATGCTCTATGTGCATTGTGAAGAATGTGTATTCCAAAATTATTGGATATAGTGTTATATATGTATCAATTATGTCAAGTTTTCATCATATTATTAAAATGTGTATCCTTACTGATTTTTTGTTACCTACTGTATCAGCTACCAAGAGATATGTATTAAATATAATTATTGTAAATTTGACTATTTTATGTATTTTGAAGCTCTATTACCAAATACATAGAAACTTATGCTCTCTTCCTGTTGAACTGACCATGCTATCATTATAAAAATATCCGTCTTTATCTCTAGTCATACTTCTTGTCTTAGAGTCTTCTTAATCTGATATCATTATAGCTACTCCAATTTTCTATTGGGTAAAGTTGGCATCTTTTCCCATCATTTTACTTTCAACCTCTCTGTGTGTTTATATTTAAGGTGTGTCTTTTGTCAAAGTCAGGTTTGAATCCCAGTTCTTCTTCCTCTCATTAGCTAAAGCCCAATTTTCTTGACTATAAAATGGAGACAATTATAAATATGCTATATATAATTATATATGTATAATTTAATGTATATATACACACTAAAAAAGTAACTGTTATTATGATTAATTATTGTTATTTAATAGATACACAACCTATCCTTTAAGATGCAGTTTTAATTTTCTCATCTTTATTTCAATTAAATAAACTGAAATTAAATGAATTAAAATTCCAGTGTAGTCCTTATTTTATGGTAATATCATCTTATATAAGGGAAAAACACCTCTCTATTTTTTTTTTTTTTGAGACAGAGTCTCACTCTGTTGCCCGGGCTAGAGTGAGTGCCGTGGCGTCAGCCTAGCTCACAGCAACCTCAAACTCCTGGGCTTAAGCGATCCTACTGCCTCAGCCTCCCGAGTAGCTGGGACTACAGGCATGCGCCACCATGCCCGGCTAATTTTTTGTGTATATATATTTTAGTTGTCCATATAATTTCTATTTTTAGTAGAGACAGGGTCTCGCTCTTGCTCAGGCTGGTCTTGAACTCCTGACCTCGAGCGATCCACCCGCCTCGGCCTCCCAGAGTGCTAGGATTACAGGCGTGAGCCACCTCGCCCGGCCTCTATTTTTGTTTGAGTTTCTGATCCCTCATTATGAAGCTAAATCTGGAGAAAATATTCATGCAATTGTATACTTCCTTCTCTGTAACAGTGCCTCAGAAAGGAAAATTAAGAAAGTTCCTATATCTGACTTCCATGAGTTATAGGAGATAATCTAAAAATTTTCTAAGTATGAAGACCAAAAAGAATTATAAACTATGTATAAATAGAAAAGAAGTGTTTCATTAAAGATTGTCATTATTTGCTTCAGTTTGAGGATCTATTCACACTGTCTTCATCCATTCTTTCATCCTGTCATTTATTCATTTAACATATACTGCAGTTTTATCATGTAATAGGAGCTGAAGGTACAAAAATGAGTATGACAAAGTCTCTCCTGGAAGAGAAGTAAGGAAGTCCAGTGAAAAAGAAAGATAAATATTAGGAAAATCTTATAGTCTTTGATATATACAGTGATAGCAGTATATACAAGGACTTTGAAAGTATATAGGATAAAATTTAAACTTCCACCTACAATATTCTCCTGTTTGTTTTTGCTTATTTTGTGGATGACTCAGATTTCCTAGATGAATGGGCATTTGAATTGGGGCCTTTAGAATGACTTGGCATTAGATAGGCAAACCAAACAAGCATTTGTATAGAAAAAAGAGGGCATTCTAAGTATTTTAAGCAGAAAGGAATTAAATGTGTGGATTTATGTGCTTATACAATTATTGAAAGGGCTAGAAGAATGGGCTCCAGCCTGAGCCTTGAGGAATGAGTCACAGAATGCCACCTATTATGGAAGCTACTATCTTGTCATAGGCAGGAGTGGGTAGCAAGAAGCTGGACTTATTAATTTCAACAACATGGTGTTATAATTGGTCCCAAGTGTTGAGAAACTGGGATTAGGAAGCTGCTGCTGCCAATACTCTGTCACTCAACACCCATGAAACTGGCAGCTGTATGCGGGACTGGAGAAACATCCATATCTGCACATCTGTCCTTGCCTGCAGGAAGGAAGCAGTTAAAAGCTGTTGGAAGGTGGTTTCTCCCTCTCTTCTACCTTCTGATCTTGGAGTGATTGCACCTGACTAATGGAGCCTATTTCACACTCAGAAACCTATAACTGTAAGGGAGTCTGGGAAATGTGATATTTAGCTTTCCAGACTTTGCTATACAAAGGACGGTACACTAGAAGGAGACGGAAATGAATGCAAAAGGCAGATCAGTCATCCAACATACACGTGAAAATGAGATGGGAGTAGGAGAGTCAGATGGAGAGAATAGCATGTGAAAAGGAGGCAAAATAACAGAGATTTTAAGGAATTTCTGAGGCACTGGAGAGGGGAAACAACAAAACATGAATTGAGAGAGAAGTATCATCTAGATGATCAGAATGGGCTGGGAGAGTGTGGCAGGGAGAGGAATGTTAAATTTAATTATGTCAGCTAAGAGGTTATTGCATTAATTAAAGTGAGAGACGATGATGGCTTGAACCAAAACAACAGTGATAGAAATGGAGAGAAGAGACAATTTTGAGAGCTAGTTAAAATATCATAATTATTTTTATCTCATGCTTTTTTGCCTGTGGTGATTCTTTGGAGTGCCCTCTTTGTTCTAGTGTTTCGCTTGTTTTATGTAAGGTTCATAGAATGTGTTATTCTAGCCCCTGGTGATTCTCCACTTCCTGAGCACCAGCAGCACCTGCAGTCAATGCTGTTTCTATCCTCGTGTAATTTCATACGCTGGTTGCCTTCCCAGTTAGAAAGGAAACTTAAAGAGTAGGGATCATGTTTTATACTTACTTGAGGTAACAGTGAACATTTTGACTAAAGCACTTAGAGTTAATAGGTACATTTCCTGGAAAGGTTCCAGATCAAAATGTAAAGTTTCAAAAGTTATGTTTCAAAACCAGTTATATGAGTCTTACGAGTCTGTCTTACATGGCATGGAGGGTCTAAGAAAATAGGACGGAGGAAGGATTTTTTTTTTTTTTTTTTTTTGAGGCAGAGTCTTGCTTGGGTAGTGGTGTTATCATAGCTCACTGCAACCTCAAACTCCTGGGCTCAAGCGATCCTCCTGCCTCAGCCTCCTGAGTAGCTGGGACTACAGGCATGTGCCATGATGCCTGGCTAATTTTTCTATTTTTAGTAGAGATGGGGTCTTGCTCTTGCTCAGGTTGGTCTCGAACTCCTGACCTCAAGTGATCCTCCCTCCTTGGCCTCCCAGAGTGCTAGGATTACAGGTGTGAGCCACCTCCTCCAGCCATGATGGAAGGATTTAAAAGAGTATTTCTTTGGAGATAGCTGTGCTGGGATTCTAAATCTCCCCAAAAGGGAAGGATGAGCCTCCTGCACCCCATCTCAAATCTTAGGATGACTCACTGGACTTGATATGAAATTGGGACACATAGTAGACCAGTGTTTGCTTCCTGTTTGAGAAATCTAAAGGCACCAGAGAGGCTGGTTTGCTTTAGATGGATGAACTGGAGGAGTTTGCATGACTCATATTAAGGGAATCTCAGCTGAGAAGTCCTCAGTGATGCAACTCTTTCTAAGAATCCACAAGACAGCTCCTAGGAATCAGTGTTACAAGAGAGAATAGGACCATTTTATGATGGTACTAATTAGGTGAGAGTTTTCCTGTCCTACCCCAACTCACCTCTCTTCTCTTAACACACTTTGACCTGGGAAGAAAAGATCAGAACAAGATTAGGGAAATGGAGAAAAGGTGGCATAGGAAGGGGGACTTCTTCCCCTGCCCCCATCCCCACAAGCTCCTGGATTCCTACCTATCAAAAGTTTTATAGGGTGGAGTACTACTCAGCCACAGAAAACAATGGTGAACTAGCACCACTTGTATTATCCTGGATGGAGCTGGAGCCCATTCTACTAAGTGAAGTATCACAAGAATGAAAAAACAAACACCACGTACTCACCATCAAATTGGTACTAATTGATCAACACTTATGTGCACATATAGTAGTAACATTCATGGTGTCAGGCAGGTAGTAGGGGGAGAAAGGGATGAGTATATTCACACCTAATGAGTGTGGTGCTCATTGTCTGGGGGATGGACATGCTTCTAGCTCTGATTCGGGTGGGGCAAAGGCAATATATGTAACCTAAACATTTGTACCCCCATAAAATGTAAAATTAAAAAAAGTCTTATGGGGAAGGGAGGGGGATGCTTTCATTTCAAATCGGGTTTGAAGTTTTGATTATAGCATGTAATTGGATACTCCTAATTATAAATTTGAGACTGTGTTTGCAACTTGAAAGGACCATTGGACTTTTCGTTACCTGAGTGATCAGAAGAATCATGAGACTTTCAGAGTTTGAGTTTTCATCCAAATCAGTAGAAGAAAGTTCCCCATTGATTAACCTTCAAAGGAAGAATGGGAGACAATATAAAGTTGCTTGGTGATTATAGCCCATTACTCCTGTCTGTTTACACATTGGTTAAACTTCTTCATTCCCAGAGGCCCTGCTGGTGCACTTCTGGCCAAAAGAGGAAAAGGCAACGTGGTTTGGTATAAAGAGCTTTCTGCTACATCCTAGCTGTGTGACCTTGTGAAACACACATAATTCCTATAAATTATGCTTTCCTAATCTGTAAGATAAAGTAAATACATAATGTCTGCCTTTTTTTATTTTACAGTATTTTTGGGAAGATCAAATAAGACAGCATAGTTGAAAATGTTTCCAAATTCCAATAGGTACTCGAAATCAATTAAATGCTTGATGATTGATATACCTCGACATGATAAATATTAGAAAGCTCATAAAATCTTTCCCTCTTGCTCATGGTTTGAGCCTTCCTATATCCATAGCCAAATAAGAACAACTAAAGAAAAAAAGAAAAAAAAAACTCCCTAAGAGGATATTCCATAGTATCCTCCAGTGGCCCATTCTTGTTCCTGACGTTGCCAGGTTCATCTGTTCTGCCTGAGTATTCTTAATGCTTTTTCACCACTTATGAAAGCCACTGACAACTTAGCACTGATGAAAGTTTTCTTCTTGGCATCCTTTTTTCAGCACTTTTTCTAACATGAGTGTTGAATTACAGGCCAATTACCTTGAGTCAGCAAATTACTAAGGAAGTCATTTACAGGAAGAAGTAACATCAATGGAGAAGGTTGATTGAAAAAGTGCCTTATTTGTCTCATAGAAGGGCTAGGAAGGTAGAGGAGAGCATGGGGAAAGTGGAGGACGAGTTTTTAATTGGTCAACAGCAAGGAAAATCATATGACCATCTCACAGGCAACATATGGTTGTAGTATGGGAGCTGCCTGACAAAGTCACTGGGAAACAGGCTGCCTCCAATAATGGTTCTAGCAGGGCTTGAATGAGGCAATGCTCTGTCGTATTGTGCAGAGCAAGAACAGAGGTATTTGTGAAGGCAAATGGACCATGACACCTAGGGGATGCTTGAGTTTCTGTAGGAAGCCATTCCTCTTTTCCCTCTCAAAACTTCAAATTTAGATTTTAAGCTTCTTGAAATCGGTGACGATGGTTTCTACCATCTCTACCTCCACATCACAGGCGTCTGCTTTTTCACCTGTGAGTGGTACCATTTAAAAGAATATAAACTACCTGTCTCATGGTTTCATAAGAGCTTATGCTCTACAATGAACTTTGCACTCATAGACCACTGAGAGAATAAGTATAAGATGTGTTTTAGCCCATTTTGCGTTGCCCTAAAGGAATACCCGAGGCTGGGTAATTTAGAAAGAAAAGAGGTTTATTTGGCTCACGGATCTGCAGGCTGTACAAGAAGCGTGGAGTCAGCATCTGCTTCTGTTGAGGACCTCAGGCTGCTTCCACTTAGGGCAGAAGGGGAAGAAAAGCAGGCATCTCACATGCCAAAAGAGGGAAGAAAGAGAGAGAGGAAGAGGTGTCAGGCTCTTTTAACAATCGGTTCTCGTGGGAACTAATAGTGCAAGAACTCACTCATTACCATGAGGACAGCACTAAGACATTCATGAGGACGACCCACACCCCACGACCCAAACACCTCCCACCAGGCCCCATCTCCAACATTGGAGATCAAATTTCCACACGAGATTTGGAGAAGACAAATATCCAAACTATATCAAGACGTAAAAGAGTGGATTGAGAAATGGAAATGATGGCTAGAAAACTGGTTAACTTTCTCGTGTGCAGACATTAAAAATGACATACTTATATATATTGGGAAGGGGGAGGAGTGGATGGCAATACAAGGGAGCTATTTTAGTTGATGCAGAGATCAGATGTTTTTTAAAATCAAAAGGGCAACAAAACAGTCTTTAAGCATAATATTTAAAGTTCTCACAGTAATGAAGAAAAGAACTAAAAATAAGTTAACTTTCAAAACTAGGAAGGGAGGGAGAGAAAGCAGAATTGAATTAATTGCTGTATATTTTGTGGTGGGCAGTCAAAAGATACTGTCTAAAGCGAGAGTAATGGAAGTGACTATATTTGGGTATAAGCATAAGAGCAGTGGCTTCCCTGGAGGGCGGAGGCAGGTGCTTCAGGAGGCAGGATGGAGCAAAATGCCCTAAGGAGGTGGGCTCTGCTCCTTTCCCTTCTCCCTTCCAACCAGAACAACTGTACTTTTCTTTCTTTCTTTCTTTTTTTTTTTTTTTTGAGACAGAGTCTTGCTCTGTTTCTCAGGCTAGGGTGGCATCAGCCTAGCTCATAGCAACCTCAAACTCCTCGGCTTATGCGATCCTCCTGCCTCAGCCTCCCAAGTAGCTGGGACTACAGGCATGTGCCACCATGCCCGGCTAATTTTTTCTATATATATTTTTAGTTGGCCAGATAATTTCTTTCTATTTTTAGTAGAGACGGGGGTCTCGCTCTTGCTCAGGCTGGTCTGGAACCCCTGAGCTCAAACAATCCGCCCACCTCGGCCTCCCAGAGTGCTAGGATTACAGGCGTGAGCCACTGTGCCCAGCCCAAAACTATGCTTTTCATATGCCTTACATCTTGGCTTCCAGTGGAATATTTTGCTGGAAAAAAGAAAGGTTTCATTGCTTTAAAATATTTGGAAACCATTATCCTAGGACAAGATGCACCTGTTAAAATGATCTGGATTAAAAACTTAAATTCTGGCACGGCCAGAGAAGTTTCCAGGAAAAGGTAAGAGGCTCTTATAGTATAAGGGATATCTGTAATACATGATCTCTCTTTCCTCAAAAACTGATCCTCTTTCACCCACACCCACAAGAGTAGCCCCTGAAGCCATGATTTCCTATTTGATCAGGCCATAGTTTATCGAAGTTTGGCTATTTTGAATTTGAGTTCTTAGGTCCTGGACTCTGGGATTTGAACTGAGCTGATATATATTAGGAAGCTGTGGCATGGCTGTCTTTTGACATTTTGCAGAAAGACAAGAAAGAAGTAGAAGGAAGCAAAGAAGAGGTGAGAAGGTATTAATGGCCCTAGAGAAAAAAGATTTCTACTTCTTTCCATTTCATAGTCCTGATCCCCGATGCACCCATTGGATTCCATTATCCTAGATCTTTTCGATAAAACCTCTTTTATGTTTGACAAGCATGCATGAGTTTCTTTTCCTTGGAACCTAAAATAAAATTTAATTTAATTATAAAAGGGCTTTGAATGAGATATAGAAGAAAACATAAAGAACTTTGGGGCCGGGCGCGGTGGCTCACGCCTGTAATCCTAGCACTCTGGGAGGCCGAGGTGGGCGGATCGTTTGAGCTCAGGAGTTCGAGACCAGCCTGAGCAAGAGCGAGACCCCACCTCTACTAAAAATAGAAAGAAATTATATGGACAGCTAAAAATATATATAGAAAAAATTAGCCGGGCATGGTGGTGCATGCCTGTAGTCCCAGCTACTCGGGAGGCTGAGACAGGAGGATCGCTTGAGCTCAGGAGTTTGAGGTTGCTGTGAGCTAGGCTGACGCCACGGCACTCACTCTAGCCTGGGCAACAGAGTGAGACTCTGTCTCAAAAAAAAAAAAAAAAAAAAAAAAGAACTTTGGGAAGAGAACTTGTAATGATCTGAAGGAGATAGGAGCAGTTAGCATAATTAGCCCAGGAGAAAATCATTAGAATTCAGAGGCAATGATGGAGGTTGAGGGATGCAGCCCCTGATCAGCTGCAATGTAACTTAGTGTCTCCAGCTCGGGGAACCCACAGAGGAGAGGGTCTGGCAACTGGGAAGACCTAAAACCAAGCAGTCTGTCTACCAAGGGCATGGAAAGAAAAAGACTTTGCCTTCCTAGGGACAGAGAACACTAAGGGAAGTAACTTATCATTGGATTGGAAGTAGAAGTAGAGAGAATAAACAAATAAGGACCGTTGCAGCTACAGGTAGAGCCAGCTAGCAAAGAGTGGTGGTATGAAGCCAGGAGTGACTGGCTTGGTTGGACTGAGTAGTGCTTAAATCTATCAAATTCATTGCATTAAAAAAATGCTTCTAAGTAATTTACCGAATTTGCACATGGCTTTTCTCATGACATTCCTTTATTTTTATATTTTATTTTTTCCTAAAATTATATTTCATATTGAGGCGAACACACAGTTTCTTTTTTTTTTTTTTTTTTTTTAATTTCAAAAAACTTAGGGCGGGGGGTACAAGTATTTTTTTTTTAAGCATAGTAATGAAATAGCTTTGTAAGACAGATGTCAGCTGAGTCCACCCAGTTGCACAAATTAAATTCTATCCAACTATCTACAGCTCCCAAGTTTCTTCCTCAAACCCATCAAGGTTCTTGGCAGAAAAGTGTGATGATTAACAGGCTCCATCCTACTTCAGAGGTACTGCAGTGACAGGCACTTGCTGTCTCCTGAAGGAGTGTCTGTGCTGCAGCCCAGTGAATTATGCAGGGATGGAGGGAACTGGTGACAGCTGGTGTGGCCCCTCCTGGGAGCATTTGCATGATAAAAAGGGAATAGTGAAAGCATCAAATACTCACCTGAGTACTTTCCTGTGTAGGAGAAGGTGCTTCTAGGCCACACCATGCACGCCTGACAAATTTCCTTTTTGTCTTTCTGAACTTTCTTTTCTTTACCCATGGAGAAGACACTTGAAGAGTTGGCACACCATTTCCATTGGGTTCTGATCCCTGACTGGACTTCTCGAGATAATTATCTTCAATGCAGCTTTGTTGATCAAATACAAAATATTTACCAGTCCATGAATATATTCAGAAAGCCCTTCAAGAAGGTAAATATATAGTAGAACAACATCTTTATTATTTTTTCAAAATGACAAACACGTTTCTTTTAATTAGTTAAAACCCAATATTGTTTTTCTAAGTTATAGATTTATAGAATTCTGTAAATATCCTATACTGTTATTAATTGTATAAGCATTACTAAAGAAACAGTTTGATTCAACCTTGGAAAAAGTTTTACCTCTTCTGACTGGGAGAAAAGAAATGCCTTGTATTTTATATTTGGCTGTTATAAGCGTATTTGTACACAACTATTTGTTTAAAAGGATTTGCCTTTTGCCCTCAAGGTACATTTTCTTTTGAAATCAGTGAGGTTTTCCCCAATACTCGTTATTGTTTTGCCCAATATGTGCTGTTGTTCAGTAAAACCTTCAGGAGTGTAGGTGATGATGGAGAAATGATGCAATTTAATGGACAAGCAATCTGTGAAATTGCAATTGTGTATTATACCACATTTTATGCTCCACATTCTCATATGGTGCCATGGCTCTTCTCAGAAGTAGATTTTCACTATTGTCACTGGGAATAAGAATAGATTAGAATTTTCAGTTGTGTAACAGTGATCCATTATTAGATAGTGGCTTTCACCCGTGGTTATCAGGCTCCAAACGGACTTTATCTCGGTGGTTCTTACTGTGTAGCTACAGAAGTCAATTTGTTATACCAGGGTTTTCTTTGCTGTGATCCACAGCCAACCTGCCTGAGAATCATTTGGAATGCTTTTTTAAAACACAAATTTGGACCAGGTGTGGCGGCTCATGCCTGTAATCCCAGTAGTTTGGGAGGCCAAGGTGGGAGGATGGCCAGCAGTTGAGGCCAGCAGTTCAAGACCAGCCTGAGCAACATAATGAGAATCTGTCTCTATAAAAAATAAAAAAATTAGCCAGGTGTGGTGGCGTGCACCTGTAATTTCAGACACTCAAGAAGCTGAGGCAAGAAGATTGCTTGATCCTGGGAGTTCACGGCTGCAGTGAGCTGTGATTGCCCCACTGTACCCCAGCTGGGGCAACAGAGTGAGACATCATCCCTAAATTTTTTTTTTAAATGCAGATTTGTAGGCTTCACCCTAGATCTACTGAAACACAATCTCATCATCACAGCTACCCACCAGTTTCTCCACTCTTTGGGGCAGCAGTTCTCAGACTTGATTGCACAACACCTAAGGATCTTGAAAATGTAATAAAGGCTGCATGGGTCCGTCTCCAGAGAGCCTGAATTGATTGGACTATGAAGTGGCCAGGGTATTTGAAAGCTCCCTGACTGATCCTAATCTGTACACAAGGTTAAACCACTGCTCTAGGGCTCCTTCGGCTGGAGAAAGGGAGGCTGTTTATTTCAATGTCAACTTCCCCTCTTTGTCCTAGGTCATGGGGCTCCCTGGAAGAAATAGTTGATGTGCAAATACTGTGAGAAATACTTCATTTCTCACTCTTAGCAGGAGGAGACCTGTGTCTATTTTCCAGAAAGTTTTCCCCAGTATTGGAGATCTTTGCCCTGAAGGCTCCCTCAACCTCACTTCCCATTGAAATTCTACAAGTGCCGTTAGGAGTAAGCAGTCTAAGAGGATGGCGTATTCCTAAGTACACTCCAGACTGAAGCCCCTGGACTACATCCACACCTTAAGTGATATAGTAAGCACAAAATGTAAAGAAATAAGTAGGTGCACTTTGATATTGTTGATAAAAATTCTTAACTCTTGACTGTCATTCGGTTTCCTCTGCCTCCCTCAAAATCTCAAGAAGATAAACCTGTGGGTCCCCCTCTCAGCTTCTCGCCGTGCTTTCCTGTTTTCTTGCCTCTGCTTGAGCTTCTCCATCTTTGAAATGCCTTTCTTCTCATTCCCTCTCCACCTGGCAAAGTTTTACTCATTCTCCAGATCATTTTGTTGTGTAACTCTCTCGAACAGCCCTTCCTCTAAACAGAATTAGTGGGCTGTTTTTACATGCTTATACAGCATCTTTAACCTGTTTTAATGGCATCTCTTGTCAAATTGCATCACAGGTAGCTGTTTTCACAGTTGTGTTCTCTGACGTGTGAATTGCTGCTTTCACAATTTTATATAGATCAGCTCAACAAACATTTAATGAGTGGCCCGAGTGCCAGGACTTGGGTTAACACAAAAATGAACCATATTTTCTCTGCCCTCCCTGCCCTCTTGGAGCTCACATGTAGTTGGGGAAGATAAACAAATTATTACAATATCCCTGGATAGATGTTATAAAACATAAAATGGTAAGGGAAATTCTAAGTGCCTAGAGGTGTTACAGAAGACTTTACAAAATTGGAACTTAAAAGATGAATGATCTGAAAAGAGTTTTAAATTCTATAGTTGGGGCCTGGTGCAGTGGCTCACATCTGTAATCGCAGTACTTTGGGAAGCTTTGCTTGAGGCCAGGAGTTGAAGACCAGCTTGGGCAACATAGTGAGACCCTGTCTCTACAAAAAAATTAAAAAAATTAGCTGGGCGTGGTGGTGTGTGCCTGTGGTCCCAGCTACTCAGGAGGCTGAGGTGGGAGAATTGCTTGAGCCTAGGAGTTGGAGGTTGCGGTGAGTTATGGTCATGCCACTGTATTCCAGTCTGGACAACAGACCAAGACTCTGTCTCAAAAAAAGAAAAAAATTAATTTTAAAAATTAAAATAAAGTAAATTCCATAGCTGAAGAATCACAGGAAAAGTGTTCTAGTCTGGGGAATAGCATGTACAAAGGTAACTGAAGCATGGAAGTTCACAGAACGTTCAGGGAAATACTGTGTAGAAAGAAAAAGGTGTTGTTTAAGATGGGCATACTTAATTCCTGGATGCTGGAATCGTCCACAATTGTTAAGGGAAGCTGGACTATTTGGGCAAACAGCTAACCTTTGTCAAAATACTGTCAGAAAAGTCTTAGTATGTCAATGCAGTTGGAGAATAATATTCTGTCTAAGGTCAACTCTTGTTTTCCTAGTGAATGGTTATTGTTGTGATGTTATAAGTTGTGTAAAACCTTTTTTAATTTTGGGCTACCTCCAAAAGACTACACACATTCCTGTGATTATTTCAAGGTACAAATTTCTATGTGCAAAGGAAAAAAAAATAGGTTTTGAGTCCATTAGACTTGGGTTGGAACCTAGTCTCTATTATTTATTAATTCAGAGGCTAAGTTATTTGCTTTCTCTGAGTTTTAATTTCTTTGCAAAATGAGGACAAAAATAGATACCTCATGTGGTTGTAGGGATGATTAAATAAGATAATGTAAAGCATTTAGCACAGTGCCTGGCACATAAAAAGAACTCAGTAAATTTTGGTTTCCTTCTACACACCTCCAAAAACTAAAAAAACAAAAAAACATGTTGGTCCAGAGCCAGAGAGAAAATGCCAGAAGGAATTTTGGAGCAGATATCAGCTGCTTGCTCCTTTGATCTGGTGAACAGTATCATTCCACAGCTTGCTGAGCTTGTCCAAGCAGCTGAAGAGTTAATTTTCAACCTCAATTCTCTCTCCCAGTTTAGATTCAGGCCACTTGGGTTCAGAGTTTTCTGTGTTCAAGGTGAGCAGAATTTGCTGCCCTCCTCCTTCTGTGCTAACCACCTGAGGCTGGCTGCCGGGAGGAACCTCACGACTTCTTTCTGCACAAGGCCACCTGGAAAAGAAAAAGAAGGTGGTTTCATCTGCAGCTCAGTAAATATCTCAGGGCTGGGCAGAGAGCAAGGACTTGTAAGATGAAAGAGGAAGAACTTTCTGATTCAATTCTGGCTCCCCTAAACCCTGAGCAATCTGTTCCTGTTTAAAACAAAAAGCAAAACATGTTTCCTCAAAATGGTTTAAGAGAATAGTGATGACTCAGGCAGTCAGTATATTTATTTCAGCTGTCACAGGAATCATGCATTCCTGAATTTTTTTTTTTTTTTAATTCTCCTTCTATATTTTTGGAAATACTGTGGTTTTCTTCCTAGGGACTCTTGAAACGAAATTCGTCACTGGACATTAAAATATCAGGGGAGCAAGTTCTCAATTCTGAAAACTTTCCTCGTTCAAAAAGATCAGAAAGGTTTATCAAAAAGAACATAGATCTAAAGATGGTTGAGTTAAACAAGTTAAACAAATTAAAAAAGGGACAAATGGAAATTACATTAATTCATTCAATAAATCATTAAGCACCTATTTTGTAGTAGAAACTATAGACACAATTCTGCTTAAAGGAAGGCCAATGAGAAGTATCTGTCATCTCATGTTTCTTAACAGCCTGGGGGGCTACAGGCAAGAAAACATCCTTACAATACAGTATGTTAAATGCCCTGATAGTATAACTACAAGGTGGTGTGGGAGAGGACTCAGAGATCCAAAGGATGAGAATTTAGCCAGATGAAGAGAGCTGTGGGTGGAGAGAGTGTTCTAGGCAGTGGGAACAGTATATCTTAAGGCTTAGAAGTAAGAGTGAAGTGGATTTGAGGAACTAAACTCACATTATTGTGTCTGGATCACAAATTTAACAGGAGGAATGGCTGGAGATGAGACTGGCAAGATACCCATTATCTTCCTTTCAGCAGCTTGGTGCTGGTAAGGTGCAGATTTAGGATTTAGGGGAAGGTAAGACTCCTTGTAAATTTGGGGCCCAACCCATGTGTTCCAATGGAATCTTCCCAGAGAGATGTGAAGTGTGGTTCCTTGTTTCCCATTTTGCTTTTCTTTCATGTGTGAATAGCTTCCAAAGGAAACTCAAGAGATGCTTGATGGAACTAGATTTAGATATTCCTCAGCCAATTAACTACATATCAGAATCTCATCTCGAATTTCAACTACTGGGATATTGGCATGTCTCTTCTCCTACCCATATACTTGTTCTTGGTCTTTTCCTTCCCAAGCACACTGAAGTTAACACTCTTGGAAATGTTAGACAAATTCCAGGTCTTTTGAAGGCATCCCACAATGGTTTTAAGCACAAACCAAGTTTGCATTTGGGGATAATTTAAATTATCCTGCAAAGAATAGAATAGATGAAAACAATAATTTATTTTTGGCTGCTGGAATTTTGATAGAACTTAATGAAGGCTGTGAAGTTGAGATTTTCCCTTTAGATTTATAGCTTTTTGAGGTCAGGGACCATTTCTTAACATCATTGTCTCTCTAGTGCCCAATACAGCCTCTGGCACATCATAAGTGCTAAGTGTTTGCTGAGGGGGTGATTGAGTGAACAAATGAACCCTCACAATGTAATAGAAATTTTCTCACTTGATTGTTGGTGCCTGTCTTTGCCAGACCCATCTCTACACAGAGAAGAGTTTCTCAACTTTTACACTATTCACATTTTGCACTAGATTATTCTTTGTTATGGGGGCTGTTCTGTGCATTGTAGGATGTGTAACAGCATCTCTGGCCTCTTCTCACTAAATGCCAGTAGTAACTCACCTCCACCCTACACTGCATCTGTCGTGATAATCAAAAGTGTCTCCAGTTATTCCCAAATATCACTTGGGGGACAAAATTTTCCTTGTTTGAGGACTACTGAGCTATAGGAACTGAAGCCCTACAACTTGAGGCCAGCTCTACTCAACCTGAGCTGATAAGGACCAAGCCTGAATATATATTAAGAGTCAGAAAAATATTCCCTAGGATTCATGATGGAATTGAAAAATGGTCTGTGGCTTAAAATGTGCCTTGAATGAATTCTGAGTATGCTTCCTAGTTGAGCATTTTCTCCCAGACCTCATTGTGGATACCCCGTCTTTATGGCTAGCTCTTGTCTTTTTTCTGATCTGTGCTCTATTCAAGCATTGAATGCCTGATCCTTTGGCTGAGGAGCTGGTTCCTTGCCAGCTTCTTCCCCTGTGGGTTGGACTCTACTTAGCACACAAGGCATTCTCACTGTTTGAATCCAGAGTCACTCACCTCCTCAGGCCTCTGACTGTGCAACCTCTTTGTGTGTCACTGCTGCCTAATGACTCCTGCTGGGGCTCCCCACCCCCAAGCAGATCCATGTATTTTGCAACTGCCTCAAATGTGACTTGAGTTTTCCAGATCCCTTGGGATAATATAATTGGCACCACTGGCCACCTTCCTGTGGTGTTAGCTCAACGTTTTGCCTAGTTTCTCTTGCCCCGGGCCCATCACTTCTGGCCTCTTACCTTTCTCTTGCCAATTCACTGAAAGTTATAATTGTCAGTCTTGACAGTTCCTTTCCCCTGGCCACACACATTCGACTCCCTCCTCATAAGGATTTAATGTTCACCAACTTCAGGATGATCTTTTGAGTCTGCTTGGCTTTTCTGGTCTTGTTAATCAGATTCTCCAGTTCTCAGAGGCTCCTCTTTTGTCTACTCTTCCTAACCGCAGAGAGCTGTTAAAGAAAGACTCATAATTAAACCCAAATGGCCCGCAAAAAACTCATGTTTCCTCCATGGTCATTGTACATCAACTCTGTTACTTGCTCTTCCTCTATTACCTGCTTAATTCCATCCCCTAATGGTGTTTCAAATACATTCCTTCATAAGCCTCCAAGCTTTCTTTACTACTGCAGAAGTACAGACAATCTTTTCTTTAGCATGACTAAGGCTATTTTTCCATCACCTCTGAACATATCCACGTTTCTTTATGTACATTTGATTCCTTCTTCCAGGGTTCTATAAGAAATGCCCTTTCTCTCCTCCTGCTTATGAATTGTCCTTTCTGGATTCCTTAACCAGGTTGAGGATCTGTATTTGTTTGACTTAGAATTGCTTCTTTATATAATTCTGGGCAAAGTCCAGCTACATCCTGCTTTGCTTCACCCAGAGGTGACAAAATAGGATTTCTTCCTTTATGCAAGCTCTCCTTTTCACTTTACTGTGAAGGGAGAAAGAAAATACAATTTACTGTATTGTATTTGTTAGCTCAGCTGCTAATAATTTTTTTTTTTTTTTTTGCCTTTTCCCCCATGATACCTCTAGTCTAATGCAGGGCAGATAGTGCAAACTAGAATACTGAAATTACCTATCAATTGATAGATTAAAGTAGTGCATGACTCTTAGTCAGCTCTATCTATCTCTTCCTTTTAAAGAACAACCATGTTCCCAGCATAGTTCATCTGGTCTGGATAATTACCTCCATTCCTGATTTACTGGGGTTTTTTTTTCTTCCTAATCAGTCATCGGTTTTCTCTGGTATTTATGATTAGAAGCCTTTTAGCTCACAGAAAAGCTCTTCTAGTTAAATCAATTTCCACCAATTAGCTCTTAAATACAGTTCTTAAGAAATTGGTAGAAACTTCCTTTTTTTTTTTTTTTTTGAGACAAAGTCTCACTCTGTCACCCCAGCTAGAGTGCAGTGGCGTCATCGTAGCTCACTGCAACCTCAAACTCCTGGGCTCAAGCAATCCTCCTGCCTCAGCCTCCCGAGTAGCTGGGACTACAGACATGAGCCTCTGCTCTGGCTAATTTTTTTTTTTTTAATTTTTAGTAGAGACGGAGTATCACTCTTGCTCAGACTGGTCTCGAACTCCTGAGCTCAAGTGATCTCTCACCTCAGAACCCAGAGTGGTAGGATTACAGGTGAGAGCTACCACACCCGGCAGAAACTTCATCTTTGTAGCCACCCACAGGAAATCAGGGTGGGTTTGTTTATATAGTGAGCAAATAAATATTCAGTTCCTCAACTGAACAGGTCCTTTAATTCACAATATTTCCAGTAGGATTTTTTTTTTAGTGACTCACTCTTGTTTGGCTACTTGGGCACAGCTCAGTGCTGAAGGGCTAATTCATCTATGTTGCTGGATGAGACAGTTGATCCCTCTTTATTCCAGTGGTATTCAATAGGTCCCTACTGGCCCCTGATATTTAAGATCCTCCGTTTTTAGATAAGAAAATGATCTGAGTGTGGATTTTGATGTGATGGTTAAGATATTTCTAATGTTTTTGGAGGGCAATATGAAATAGCATTGAGAATACTGTACTAGAATTCAGGAAATTTGGGGTTTAGTCCCAGAATCTGACAATAGCTTGTCACAAGTTTATTTTCTGAAAAATGATGTTTCCTTTAGATTAAACAGTTTGTGGTTCCTATGTTTCCAGTATTACCACGAAAGGAATTTTTTAGAGACGTCTCTTTATCCCCATTGCTTCATAATTTCACTATCATACACCTTGCTATGGATCTTTTAAAGTTATTTTTCTGAGCAATCTATAGGACTTGTAAATTTCGAGACATATGTCTTAGAAATTTTCTCATGTTTTCTGAGCCTCAGACTTTTAAAGGAGCTTGCCCAAAGTGATATGCCCTGAAAGTTTATGGAGGTTAGATTTAGAGAATCCAGTCTGTATAGATGAGACTAAAGGCAGCCTTGGAGAGGCAATATATGAAGGGAAATCGGCGGAAAATCTTCCTGAGTTGAAGAAAGACATGAGTCCTTCAGTAGAAAGTGCATTTCAAACTTCAAGTAACTTAAATAAAATAAATCCACTGCAGAGGGAAACGGCAGAATATCAAAGATAGAAAGAAAACCTCAAAGACTACCTGATCCCAAAGGAAGATTACCTACCCGGAAAATTAGATGGCCAGTAGACTTCTCATTTAATCATAGATTCCAGAAGACGATGAAGTAAACATCTTCAAAGTCCCAAGGGGATAACAACTGACAAGCTACCATCCCATTCCCAGGTAAATGGTTGTTCAAGGGCGAGGTTAAACCAAAGACATTTTCAGGCATACATTCCACCCACAGATCTGTTCCAAGAGAGCAACTACCTACACCACAAAGATAAGTAGACCCAGAGGGGACAGGAGAGATGTAGTAACACAGCACAGAAGTTAAAAGATGTTGGTAAATTTAAAAGAACAATTTGATAATGATAATAATACCACTGTTAATAATCCCCTCTTGTGTTTAAAAATAAGAAACAAAATAGAGGTAGTAATAACTTTACAGGAGTAGAAAATGTTCAAGTGTTTCAGGATCATTGTCTTGTTTGTTAGGAGAAGAGATATACTGAATAATTTAGACTTTGTTAGAAAAATATAGCTAAGTACATACGTGGGAAACCACTAGAAGAATAGAAATATAACTGTGAGCCTCCATACCAACAGAGAAAAACCATGTCATCTAACCCAAGACAGGAAAGGAGTGGGGAGAAAAACCACTAAAGAAAAAACAAAAAAAGATGAATGAAATAAGTCTAGATGTAGAGGAATAATGATTGCTGAACATATTTTTAATCATGGTTGTAAATTATGGGCATTTGGATTACCCTAGATGTTCTTTTCTTTGGAGGGTAGGAAGGGGCAGCAAGGGGGTGGAAACCATCCAGGATACTAGGATTATGAGCGCTGGTTTACTCTCATATGCAATTTTTTGAATTTGAAACTTTCTTCCTTTAATCTTGTTTACAATGTAATTACAGATAGATTTCCAAGTTTTCCATACGTAAGTTAAAAAATGGCTTATCTAAAAACCATTTTCATTTAATATTGAAAAGAGAAAATAAAAACCTTTGTACTCCCTCTCAAACACCTGGGATCTGTGTTTGATTCCACTTCCCAGAAGGACTCCTAGGTTGGGAACACCAAATGCTGCAATTTTAGTGATTGTTGTCTGTGTTTACCATAATTATAGAGGTATTTAAAACTTTTGCATTTTGCCATTGGGAGAGCAAAATAGCAGGATTTGGGATAATCAGTTGTTGTGGACACATCTTGAAGCTATGTTTAGTTTGCCTGTAGCAGAATCTGACTTCAAAAAGAACCTAGGTTTTTGAAAGTTGTATACTTGCAAATATTCTAAATTCAGTTGCTAACCAGCTACTGACCTTCAAAACCCAGGAAATTGATAGATTATGCTCTGCATTGACGATGAGGCTTAAATTCCCAATCTAATCCTTCACTTTATTGATTTAATTAGGTGTTTTTTCTTAAGGAATTATTGGCATATCAATTTTACTGTATTTTTTTTTCCTTGAGTTTGGGATACTTGAGCTTGAGTTAACTTTTTTGTTCTCTGGTCAAATTGTAGGTCACTAAGTTACCACGGTATTAGTATTCTTAGAAATTCCCTAGTTCAATCCTTCATTACCTGGACGATGACACTGAAGCTTCAAGAGGAAATGCAATTTTCCCAGATTGTCAGAACTCACTAGTAGCAAAGAGGTTTGGCCTGAAACCTAGAAAATTTGTGGGTTGTCTTCATTTAGAGTTCTGTATAACATGTCCAAAGGAGGCTGAACATTTTACCTGTGACACATCCAAATATTATACAAAAAAGTATTAGTAGAAGTTCAGTGAAGTGATTTATTGATCAGTTTATTGTTAAATGTTGTGGCTCCTGTCCACTGACTAATTCACAAGAGGAAAATCATTTAAGAAATTCCCAGATTCAGCCTGTAAAAATAGTAAATTATTGTTATTTTAAAATTATAGAATATTTCATGCACATGAAAAGGTTAGCTAAAAATCTCATAGACACTCATGTTTCCACTACTACATTTAATACATGTTTCACTCAAACTTGTATCTCTTAGTTTTATCCATGCTAATGCACAAAAATTAGCTTCATTTTTTTAAAAAGTACTATGTATTATTCAAGTATATATCCATTCTTCAAAGATAATGTATAGGGTTTTTTTTCCAATTTACTTTTGCTTTCATAAGCAGTAGTGTAATTAACATCCTTGCACACTGTTCTTAGTACACATTTGCAAATTTTTTCTAGAATATATAACTAGAAGCGGAAGAGCTGGCTCAAAATTGCTCCTTCAGTTTTATCAGATATTGCCTTTCATGATAGTTGTATCAATTTCTCCTCCCACCAGTGCATATGAGAGTTCCTGCTCCCCTGTCCTTGCATATCCTTCACATTATCTCAAACTTTTTAAGATGTTTATCGGTGTTGTGAGGATGAAATGGTATCTGATAGTTTTAACTTGCCTTTCTTTTGCTACTTTCTTTTGCTAACTTGCCTTTCTTTTGTAGGTGATATTGAAGCACATTTTGCTTTTCCCTGTGAATTGCCTGTTCATAGCCTTGCTTGGTTTTCCACTGAGATTTTTAAAATTTTTACTTGACTTGTCAACATTATTTATATATTTTGGGCACCCATTCTCTATCTGTTATATATGTTGCAAGTGTCTTTTCCCAGTGTATGGTTTGTGTTTTTTTATTGTTATGATATTTTCTGAAAATAGAAATTTACAATTTTAATGAAGTCAAATGTATGTCTTTTTTTTTTTTAAGGCTTGTCCTGATTTTGTTTTATTTACCAAAGCCTTTCTTATATTTGCCAATAGTTTCTGTTAAAAGAGTTAAAACTTGACTTTTGTTATTTAGGTCTTCAATCCATCTGGAATATAATTTTGAGCATGTTTTACATTTTTCCACATGGGTAAATAATTGTCCTTATACTGTTTATTTAACAGTCTATCTTTTCCATTCATCTGGCAAATATCGAGTTTCCCTATGTTTTAATCTGTTTTGTGCTATTACAGAATACCTGAGATTGGGTAATTTATAATGAACAGATATTTATTTCTTACAGTTCTGGAGACTGAGAAGTCCAAGGTTGAGGGGCTAGCTTCTGGTGAGGGCCTTCTGGCTGTGTCATTTCATGGTGGAAGGTGGAAGGTGGAAGAGGGAGAGGGAGAGAGACAGAGAGAGAGAAAGAGAGACACTCACTTTTATAGCAAACTCTCTCCCATGATAAAGAATCCTCTCCCGTGATAATGACGTTAATCCATTCATGAGGGCAGAGCCTAATTACCTCTTAAAGCCTCCTCTCAACACTGTTGCATTGGGGATTAAATTTCCAACACATGAACTTTGGTGGACATGTTCAAACCACAGCATCCCATAGTTGTGGATCTTTTCCTGGGCTCTATTCTGTTCCATTAGTCTGTGTATTTATTCCTGCAAATAACACATAGTTTATTTACTATAGATTTGTAACAAGTCTTGACAATTGATGGGACATTCAGCATTCCTCCATCTCTTCTCCTTCTTCCATTCGAAATTGTCTTAGCCTTTTATTTTTCTATATGAATTTTAAAATCATCTTTATAACAATGCTGTTGAAATTTTGATTGGAATTGCATTGAGGTTATAGGTTAACTTGGAGAGAATGGCCACTTTTATGATATTGAATTTTATCCACAAACGTGATACATTTCTTTCATTTATTTAGGCCTTCCTTTATGACCTTTATGATATTATTAAAATTCTCCATATACATTTAGAACATATTTGATTAGATGTATACTTGAGATTTTTGTTCCTAGGCTAGATGAGATCTCTAGAGAAAAAGATCTTATATTTTCTAATTGATTATTGCTAGTATATGGAGACATTGCTTATTTTTTATATTGTGTATTCTTTATCTAGAAACCTTTATTAATTACAATGATTTTGTTTCTTCCTTTCACAGCCTTTTATTTATCTTTTATTTTCATATTTTATTGCACTGTACAGGTTGTCCAGTAAAATGTTGAATAAAGCTAGGAATAGCAGGCGTCCATATCTTGTTTCTGAGTAGATGAGGGATGTTTCTATTGTTTTGCCAGTAAGAATTAACTGTCATGTCTTTTAAATAGATGTTCTTTGTGAGTTTTAGGAAATTCCCTTCTGTTCCTAGTCTGTCATAATGATAAGAAAAATTTCCTTCATACAGTGGACTTATGTGGAGGCCACATGGATTGTTTTAGCTATAGGTTTAGGTTTACTTCTTTTTTATAAAAACCTAATTGGTATGTAGAGAATATGTCGTAGGCTGAAAATGTTATAGCTTCTGACTTATGCTTTAAAATCAGGAAGAAAATGAGGTGTGAGTCACAGGAGAACCTAATTGCCCAAAAGGTTCTATTTATTGAATGCTGAAGCTATATTGGGTCGGTGCATGCAGAACTTTGTTACGGGAGTTTTAGAGAAACAGGTATATCAACCTAGTGAAGCCAAAAATCCTGGTGAAATGTAAGGGCTGTAAATTTATGAAAAGTAATCAATATGACTCACAAATATTTGTGGGAAGACACGCTTAACACAACAGGATTACAAAGGTGTTTAAAGTTCTGGGGCAAATAACTTGTTTGAATCTAAAATCTGTACAGCTATTATTACTTTTCAGTCGAGGCTACGCTGCAGTTAGTTCAGGTGACCCTCGTCATGTGCACCTGCACCCTGCTTCAGCCTACTCGGAAAAATCATCAGCCTTTTCCATAGCTGTTCTCTTCCATTATAAAGTGTATTCAAAGATCAAGGGTCACTGTCCCCTGGCTTGTGCCCCACATTCAACAAATAAAGCTGGGACAACTAGATATCACATGCAAAAGAATGAAGTTGGACCCCTACTTCATACAATATACAAAAGTTAGCGCAATATAGATCAAAGACTAAATGTAAGAAATAAAACAGAGACCTAAAGATAAAAATTAAAGTATAGAACTCTTAAAAGAAAACATAGGCATAAATCAACATGACCTTGGATTGGGCAATGGTTTCTTAGATCTGAAACCAAAAGTACAAGCCACAAAAGAGAGAAAAAAAAATGAGACTTCGGTAAAATTAAAAATCTTTGTACTTCAAAGGATACCACCAAGAAAAATCAAAAGATAACCCATTGAATAGGAGGTAATATTTATAAATCATACATCTGATAAGGGCCTTATGTCTAGAATAGATAACTGCTACAACTCAATAATAAAAAGATAAAAAAGCCAATTTAAAAATGACAAAGGATCTGAATAGACATTTCCTCAAAGAAGATATACAAATGGTCAATTAAAAACATGAAAAGATGCTCAACATCATTAACTACCAGAGAAATGCAAATAAAAATCATGATGAAATACCATTTCACACCCCCTAAGATGGCTGTAATCAAAAAGGCAGATAATAGCAAATGCTGGTGAAGATATAGAGAAATTGGAACCCTCTTACAGTGTTGGTGGGAATGTAAAACGGTGTAGCTGCCTTGGAAAACAGTCTAGCAGTTCTTCACAAGGTAGAGCCATCACAGGATCCAGCAATTCCATTCCCAGGTATATACTTGAGAGAAATGAAAACGTATGCTCACACAAACACTTATAGATGCATGTCCATGGAAACATTGCTCTTCACAGCCAAAAGGTAAAAACAACCCACATGTCCATCAATGAATGAATGGCTGGACAAAATGTCATATAGCAACACAATGAAATATTATTCAACAATTAAAAAGGAATAAAGTACTTTTACATGCATGGATGAACCTCAAAAACATTTACTAAGTGAAAGAAATCAGTCACAAAAGTCCACATATTTCATGATTCCATTTAACTGAAGTGTTCAGAATGGGCAAATCATTAGAGACAGCTGCTAGATTAGCGGTTGCTTAGGGCAGAGGAGTGGGGGGAAATGGGGAGGGATCTCTAATGTATATTGGTTTCTTTTTGGAGTGATGAAGATGTTCCAAAATCAATTGTAGTGATGATTGCACAACTTTTTGAATGCACTTAAAATCATTGACTTGCATACTTAATATTAGTGAATTACAGGGTATATGAATTACATCTTCATAAAGTTGTTAGGTCCCAGTTTTTTCATCTCTATCTGCTAAAAAAGGAGCTGAGTCATATGGTTAGTTGTTTTCTTCCATTTCCACCATTCTATAATTACGTGTTTTTTGTGGTTGTCAGCAGAGTTCAATATTGTCACAGGTATGGTGTTTTTAATGGCTAATAATTTTTAATGGTTGTAAGATAATTCTTAAGTTATTTTGGGAGTTTCTAGAGTAGAAATAACAAACCAATAATCATTCAATTTATAAGCTAACAGAGTAAAAGCAGCTGCTTTCCTGGACCATTTGAAGAGTTACCATTGGTACATGAATTGAGCCTTAAGAGTACTGCGTTTCTATACTATCCTGAGTAAGGAGAACACTATATATAATCAAAAACTTTCCATCAGCTGACATTGTTAAAAACTGTCTCTTGGTTCTGCTGCGTGAGCAGCACATTTAATACAACAAGCAAGCATTAGAGAAGCAAATTGAATCGAAAGTTAATATCCTTTGGAGAAGAGGCAGACAAAAATTTGGCAGACCATCTAAATAAATTGAAGGTATATAGAATAATGGCAGCGATTAGAACCAAGAGGCTGTGACCTGACCTGACCTTCACTCCAAGTTCTTGAAAAAAAAAAATCAGTTTTTTAAAAATCCATGGCTATTCAATGATAAAACCAGACAACACGATCCAAAATAAAGTTCAAAATGTTACGAGTTTCCAAGGAATAAAACGATAATTTTCATTATGCAGTTTGACTCTTCTGGCATATGGTAAGGATAGATGAATGCAGGCTCCTCTAGCTGTCTGGGGCTTAAAAGGGGCTCATGTTACAAACAGAGTTGATAGATGAGCTTCCTATAGCACCACTTCAAACAATGTATCTGGCTTGTAGACTTTGGGAGCCAATAGATAGAGGCTGGCTAGTCTAACACAAGGCAGTAAAAGTGGCTTTCTCAAGCCAAGGTAACAGGCTCATAAACCACTGAAAGTTGCACTTCGCCAATAATGAATGAAGCTCTGCAGAAAGTGTTATCTTTATGCACAAGTGGCCTGAAAGAGCTGATGGTCACCCAAGGCTATTCAGAAAGGCACCACAAACAGGCAGCAACACTAATTGCCATGTCCTCTCTGGATGTGACGAGGGTTCTATGTAGTTATCCAGAACTACAGCCATCATTAAAATAAAGGCCACTTCTAAAAACAGAGGCAGTCGGAAGGGCAAAACATAAGCAAATTAGTTCAGAAGGGACTTCTTTGAAGTTAGAGGCCCAGAAAAATGTCTAGGTTAAAACTGAATAAGAAGAGAACAGATGAAAGAAAAGAATGTAAAATTTTAGAGTTAGATAGAGCCTGATTATCTCATAATGCTGCGTATTAGTCAGGATAAGATAAGCTATACTGTAATCATAAACTAAGAAATCTCCGTGGCTTGGTACAACAAAAGTTTATTTCTAAGTTACATGTGTCCAATTTGGGGTGGTGGACACTTTTATCTATTTGATGATTCAAAGTTCCAAGCTCTTCCTGTATGACAATAATGCCACAGTGTCCCACGTTGCTGTGGGAAGAGAATAAAGAGATGGAGGGTCCTCATTGTCTTCTTCTGGGGGTGACACATGCCTTGTGTTCACATTTCACTGGCCAGAGCTCAGGTACATGGCTCCAACCCAGCATCAAAGGGGCTGAGGAATGTAATTTTCCTGTGAAACACTGAGGCGAAAATTGGCAAGGTGACATATATTAATAATATGGTCTGAAGCACTATTGTGTACCATCTCCTCAATTTTTGCCGTATCCACTTACTTCCTGAATGTGCTTAATATTTTACTTGAGACAAATTCACTTAAAAAATATAAATAGCAATTTTAAGCTGGTTTGATATAACAATGATGTTTTTCTAATATGCATGAAAATAAATACATACTTATTATATACATGTATATATTATGAATAATCTAAAATCATCTGCTATATCATCAATCGTAAGTCTATACAGTTGAGAAAAAATTAATCTAACCCTCTAATTTTAAGATGAGAAAACTGAGGTCTAGAACAATGGCATAAGTCCCCCAAATCACACAGGGAGCTGAATGGCAAAGCCAGGGGTAGCATCTCGGTTTTCTTTCCACTATACCTTGTTTTCAATTCTCCGTGTTTGTGGGGAAAGGATGTGGGCACTAGAAAAACAAACTGAGTCACTGCAATTAGGGGAATTAAAAAGAACACAGGCACAATGTACAAATATCTCAGGAAAAAGAAACCAGTAGGAAGAGTTGTGAAGCCTACAAAGCAGATGGGGTCTCTTGGAAAACATGACTCCCACACAAATCAGCAGATTTGGGTGCATGGCTGTCTAAAGGCTGATTTTCTGAATTACTTAGATGCATTAGGGAATAATTCTAGGGCCCGTGAGAACCACTATGAAAGAGGAGAGGAGCAAATGTGGCTGGAGGAGCCATGGGGACAGCAGCTGGGCTCTCTGCACATGTAGGCACTGGATGTGTCATCTGTCCCATGGCTCACTTCCCTTCCGTGCATGGGCCACCAGCCTTCAGGAGCACACTTCTGATCAACACAGGGAAGACCACCACTTCAGTTTGGATCAAAACAGAATATATCAAAAAGATCTGGGTAGGAAACTTCTGGAGGATTCCTGGGATTTCCTTAATATTCTATAAACCAGCTTTGCAAACAAATGCCTGCTCATGAAGAATCACAATGGATGCCTGGCAGATTTAATTTTACTAATTAGGATCATAGAATTTGGCATCTGAGATTTTAGAAGTCATCTACTCCAGTAGTTGTAAATTTTCTGTTGATACCCATGAAAACCATTTCTTTAAAGTAAGTCTCATGAACAAAGTTACAACACTGTTTTTGATGGAGTGAGAAGGGGCTCTGTAGTTTTGCCAGCTTGGTTCCTCTTACCCCGCTCCCTCTTTCCACCATCTGAGCACAGCATGACATGATGCCCCTCCATCCAGTCCAATGCCTCACGTCAGGAATGCAAGCACTAGGCCGAGAGGGATGTGAAGATTTCTGAGGCCACCAGTTAGGTAATGGCAGAGTCAGAACTAGAATCATAGTCTCTTGACTCACATTGGGTCTTCCTGTGGGATTACTATGGTAAAAATACCATGATATTGTGATTTATGTACTATGTCTGTAATGTAGAAAAAATTCTTCTTTATAAATAATATCTAGAAATTGCATACTACTTGAAATGCATAATAAAATAGAGTTCTTTTTTCTACTGTCCTGGACACTGAGAACACACAAGATAGATAAGTTCTTTTCTTTTTTTAAACAGATATATTGAGGTATAACCGACATAACTGACATAAAATAAACTGGAATAAAATAAAGTTAACATAAAATAAACATTAAAATTTACATTTGATAAATTTTGAAATAAGCACACACTAATGAAACAATTATAAGATAATGAACATGTTTATTTTATACTGAAAAGTTTTCTTGTCGTCTCTTTTCAATCTTCATGAGAAATATTGGGAAGAGTTTTCTTTTCTTTGTAGCTTTATCCTATTTTGGTGTCAGGGCAATGCTGGCCTCATAGAATAAATTAAGAAGTATTTCATCTTCAATTTT
Source organism: Eulemur rufifrons (assembly GCF_041146395.1). Classification (NCBI taxonomy): domain Eukaryota; kingdom Metazoa; phylum Chordata; class Mammalia; order Primates; family Lemuridae; genus Eulemur; species Eulemur rufifrons. Next base: position 52,729,411 of record NC_090984.1, read on the forward strand.
TATAGAATTTATCATGTCTATATTATTGATATTCTGTTTACTCATATGTGTCAACCTAAAATATTAACAATAACAGAGAGAGTGGCTCTCTCTGTTGAATTTTTTTGAGAATAAACAGGGGATTATAACCTGGGATATGCATGCTATGACAAATCCTAGGCACATCTGGAGAGCTTGGGGTAAAGGGAAACTTTTAAAGGCAAAAAAGGAGAAGTCCACATAAACTATTTTGAAACAAACATCATTCGTCACAGGGACCTGTTGCAGGAGCTGGTGTTAACTCATTGGTCTTATAGCCATTGCTAGGTGACTGTTCTTGTAAGGGCAGCTCATCTGAAAGGTTGCAGTCCTGAGGAATTTTTTGCAATGAGCTGGACAAGCAGGACATGTAGGAATTTGTGGGTTTTTAGAAAGACTTGTGATAGTACTTATTTCAGACATGCACGCATGAGATCCCTTCCTTCGTGACCTCCTGGCTCCACTTTGCTTTGGGTCTGATGTGGTGACTCCATCTTAGCATTGGAACTTTCACATATCTCTCCTCAATTAGATTGTAAATGCCTAAGTGCAGAAACAGGTGCCTCACCCATATTTGTATCCCCACTGCTCAGGTTGATGACTGTCATAGAGTTGGAGATTAATAATAAACCAATATTAGGCAGTGTTATTTAGTCTTTTTTTTTTTTTTTTTTTTTGAGACAGAGTCTCACTCTATTGCCCGAGCTAGAATGAGTGCCGTGGCGTCAGTCTAGCTCACAGCAACCTCAAACTCCTGGGCTTAAGCGATCCTACTGTCTCAGCCTCCCGAGTAGCTGGGACTACAGGCATGCGCCACCATGCCCGGCTAATTTTTTGTATATATATATTTTAGTTGTCCATATAATTTCTTTCTATTTTTAGTAGAGACGGGGTCTCACTCTTGCTCAGGCTGGTCTCGAACTCCTGACCTCGAGCGATCCACCCGCCTCGGCCTCCCAGAGTGCTAGGATTACAGGCGTGAGCCACCGCGCCCGGCCTGTTATTTAGTCTTGAAGTGTGATCCCTGGGTCAGCATCGTCATCATCACCTGCGAACTTGTTAGAGTTATAAATTCTTATGTCCCATCCAGCTTTACTGAATTAGAAACTCTGGGGGCGAGACCCAGCAATATTATTATATTATATTGGATATTAGTTTGATTGTAAGTAGAGTGAAACAAAGTTACAGGGAACTATAAAAAAATCATTCTTCAAATCAAAATAGCCTAAGAAACAACAAACAGAATCAACAAAGAAAAGGAAAGAAAAAGAAAGAAAGAAAAAGAATGAGGGAGATGGATTTACTATGAGAGGAGAAAAATCCAGTGAAATTATTTGAAAATGTAGTACCCATATTTTGCAGTAAAATTCACAAAGTTTTTTTTGGTTGAGAATAGAGACTTGGTCATATTCATAATTTGAATGGTATTCCACTTGCAAATTATCCTCTTATTTCAGTTATAACACTTACTGAGCACCAACTAATAGAGTAGCTATGGTGATAGATACAGGGGTAAAGAGATCAAGGACAGAGTATTCCCCACCTAAACTAAGCTCAGAGTATAGTACTTACCAGACACTACCAAAGTGCTGTCTAAAATAGATTAAGCAGATAATTTCATTAGCATTTTCAATAATTTACAATAGGAGGAATGCAAAAGGGAAAGCTTAGCTGGACAGCTAAGATGGCTTTCAGTGGCTGGCATATCTGGGAACAAATAGAAAGAGATTTTCTTTATCATCAGTGTTTCTTGAGTGGGCATTTCTCCTGGAGTTTGTGGCTCTGATTTTGTTGGCATTTTCACCAATCCAGATTTATTATATACTTCCAAACACACACCAACATCATGGTAAAAAACTATGTTTATTATTTTGATTTGGCATGGTAGAACTTCAAATTTGGTTTAATGACCCAAACACTTGTTGGTTATCTATACATTTGAGGCAGCATGCTAGGTGCTGGGAGTACCAAACACGAAAAAAACGTAATCCCTGTCCTGAAAGAGTCCGGTGTCTACTGAGATAGATACATATACATTTAACAGCAGTATATTTTTATAGCTCTTTCTAGTTGACAAAACACTTTCACATAAATGATCTTAATTGGTCTTCACAGTAGTCTAATGAAGTGGAGTATTATTAGCCCATTCTACAGATAGACAATTAGAGTAAAAACAATGCCTATGATTTGTCTAGAGATTTACACTACATTAATTCCATGCTCTACCTTATCACCCTTATGCAATCAATCACCAAATTTTGTCTACCACCTAAATGCCTCTATAATTTTTACTTCCCTCACAATTTGTACCATTAGTGCCTTAGTTGAAATAAGTTCATCCTTTCTTGCCTGGGCTATTTCAATAGCCTTCTAATTGGTCTCCCTGCCTACAATTTCTACCCACTCCAATCTGCTACTAGAATTATTTTTCACAAACAGAAATGATCAGGCCACTCAGCTGAAAGCCTCTTGCAGGCTCCTCTGTCCATCAAGATATGCATGGCACAAAGGCACTTCACAAGGCTACCCCAATCAAAGATTCAAATCTCACCTCTTGCTCTCAACCCTGCCCTCTACTCAGATACACACAGACCAGATGCTCCAGCTCCACTGAACTTACCACATTCTTTCAACCCTCCCTGTCTGATCCTTTTCTTTTTTAATGTGACCTTGAGCAAGTTATTGACTATTCATTTATATATTTTATTTAATAAGTTTTATTTTGTTTTTAATTGACTCTTATCCTGTAAGACCAAGCTCAGATGTTACCAACTCTGTGAAACCTTCCTGACCCTGGTGTTCTCATTTGCTTGCTCTACGCCTGTGACCCCAGACCTCTTTGTATCTTCTGTTGCACCATTTATCACAGCGTAATAGCACGGTCCTGTGACAGACTGCTTTCTCTTCAGGAGCTATGCTGAAAGCCTTCTGGAGGGAAGGGCTTGCATTTTGATGATCTTTGAGAAAATCCTGGAGACCGTAGTGCTAAGTGGGGAGGACCCTTGCTAGGGTTGCCAGATTGGGCAACAGGATGACCAGTTAAATTTGAATTTCAGATAAACAATGAATGATTGTTTAGTATAAGTGTGTCCCAAATATTGCAAGAGAAGACATATTTACACTAACATTTTTAAAATCAGAAATTCAAATTTCACTGGCCATCCTATTTGTTTCTCTGCTAAATCTGGGAACCCTGGCCCCTGCAGACCTAAAAGCCAGCTCCTGTACCCCCTGAAGTTAAGCACTGTCACATTTACAATGTCTGGTGAATACCAAGGCTGAAATTCCTGCCCCACTCTCATGGGACTTCCAGTTTAGCAGAGAAGTCAAAAAAATATTTTTAGAATTGATATGTAACATTCAAAACCTATTTGCTTTTGGTAAACATTGGCATGGTAAACTACACATCCGCCTAAGAGCACATGAAGTACTCATCATATGGCAGAAAGTAAATACAAAAGTTTTTTTAGTTGCCTAATGATAAGAATATATTGAAGGAGTCCAGAAAGCTTAGTCTAAAATGGCTTGGTTGCATTTTTCATCAAACCACCACAATATTGAGATCAGCGTAACCTTGGTCAAATTGCTTAACTTTTCTGTACTTCCTTTTAAAGCGCACATGGGGGAAGGGACGGGATGGGGGTGGGAGGGTAGCCAAACTCTCTTGCCTAATGAAATGACTGTCAAGCTAAACGTGTAACTTCATAATATGCATTCAGATGAGGGCAGAGGCAAAAGTCAGGTCAGGAGCATTAATTACCAAGTTTTCAGTTCTTGTTGCAGAATGTACAAACCTGGAATTGGAGCCAGGCGATTGCAAAAATGATTCCAGATCTGCATGGTAACAATTTAGACTGACTTCCACTCCTGCCTGAAATTTAGCAGCAGAGGAAGTTCTTTCTCTGGCTGGCTGCCTTCACCCCGCCTCCCCCACCATCCCTCAGTACCTCGGCTGCTCACTCCCCACATCTGTTTTCAAGCCAGAGAGCTTAGGGTCACAGCATGGCGCAATAAGCAGTATTAGCAGGCAGCATGAATCAGTGGTAAACCTTTGATTTTAATTCCTTGCCTCTCTTAGAGAGGAAGTGTGGTCTAGTGGTTAACCCACTAAAAAAGCAGCTAGAAGGCAAAATTCCTGGTTGTCTCCATGCCCCTGTTCTATTCTTGTTGGGCCACCCTGCCCATCAAACATACCTTTGTTTTTTTTCTTTTCAGCTTTGCTCTACCATGTCATTCCCTGAACTGGCTTGATCTTAAGACTCGCTTGGGGAAACTGGTTAAACAATTCCTGAGCCCCATCCCAGAGTCTTCCCAAGAAAGGCCTGGAAATCTCTATTTTTAACAAGTCCTGCAGATGAGTCTTTATAATCAGCGTCAGGTCTGCTGTATGCTGGGTGCACGTCACATAAAGGAGAAGCCAGCATTAAAGGAAACAGCAAGAGGGCTGAGGTCAAAAGAGCATATCTATTACCTTAGGGTTTACTTTTAAAGCTCATGTGAAAAAGACAAAAAAGTAGGAATAAAGAGATCCAGGTTCTAGTTCTGGCTCTGTTTCTAGAGCTGTCTCACGTGAGCTTGGGCAGGTCAGTGAACCTCTCCCGATTACATTCTCATTATCTTAAAAATAAAAGTGATGAGGTCATCTCTTTCAGTTCTGTGATTCAATGAATTATTTCTGTGATTTCACAGAAACGCCAAGATGGTCTCAGAAAATCTCTTTTCCTGAAAATGACAGTGGGTGCAGTCACGGAGGTGTGGGCTGGCTTGTTCGGGGCTGTGGGAAGACAACGGAGACAAGTGGCAGGCGGGAGGTTTGGGTCCACAGGGCGCAGCAAGGAGACCTCTCCCCCCGCCCCCTGATGCTCTGCAGCTGGCCTACTTATGCAAAGGCTTTGGCTCCTCTTTCCTTTCTAAAAGCTTTTCTGACTCGTACATTCCCCTGAGGACGAGAGATTCATCGTTTTGCGGAGAACTTGCACACGCTTTCCTGAAAGGAAGAAAGGAGGGAGGAATGGGAGGGTTTGGATTAGTGAGTGGGCTAGGGTTGGTTGCCAAAGCAATGAGTCTCTCCATGTGTGATAAACATATAACCATTACATTGTTGGCTCTGAACATGCCCAGCAAAATCCTTTGTCCCACTTCCACAATGCCTAGAAGTGTGTTCTCGTTAGTAGACTGGACGTCCGCCTACGCATCTGTCCCTGGAGCATTTGGGCATTCTTCCACGCCAGAACAAGTGGGGGTGAGTTAGGAGAAGGAGGAGTGAGTCATGATTGTAGGAAAAGGATGTCTTACGAAGCCAACGCAGAACTAGCTTCCTAGAAACATCATGACAGGTCCCATAAAGCCCACGTTTGGTTCTAATTATAACATGCCCACATTTGAGCAGTTTTACAGTTTCCCCATGGTAACAACAGGGTTTCTGAGGAAGAGGACTTTGACTCAAATGTGCTCTATATGTCTAATAGAGGGAGCTGGTTGGACTAAAGAAGAAAAAAAAAGCAGCTATTTTTTCTATTTTACAAAGGAGATAATACTGGCTTATCTATACCTATTAACATATCTGTAAATTGGGGTTAAGCACATTATATAAAAAGGCCAAAATGCTACATAAAATTAAAAAGATATTTTTAAAGGCCAAGATGAGCAACGTGAACAAAATCAGAAAACACAGAAATCTTAAATAAGTGAAGTTTGTTTTTCCCCTCAACTTGAGACAAATGGTAAGCTAAAAATAAATAAAGATTAATTTAAAAAGCAACGTTGAAAGGATGCTAGGAACCACTTAGTTATAACTCTGTTATTTACACTTTCTGGTGCTATTAAACAGTGACTGCTCTTCCTGGGGACGATCAGAGACCACAACACACTTCTTTGAAAAATCAAGTTATTGTTCAAGCATGATTTTAGTACTGTGTGTTATTTTATTTTATCTAAAAAAAATCTTTGAAAATTGCTAATTCTGGAAACGTTATTAACTTTTAATTACATCCCAGTTCTTTATTATTTTAGGTAAATGAAAATTTTATTTTTATTGATCCATACTTTCCCACTTTTTCATTATTTAGATACCAGAGATACTAGCCAGAACCCGGGAGGCTGGGGAAAAACTGCTTTCTTTCTTTAGTATAAGGGATTCCAGGCTGGAATAACTAAATTTAGAAGACATCACAAGGGAAGAGGGATTCCCCAGGCTACCCTGGAGATGGAGCTGAGGAATAGCGTGTACTTCTGCGTGGAGCCGGCTTGGGGCTGGTTGGAATGTTTTTTTTTTTTTTTTAACTCTCTGTATAAGCTGGCATATGTGGCATTTAGAAAAGGAAGAGAAGTCTGCCTATCCATTTTGCAAGATTATCAAATGAGGCTTTACTGTGTAAATCTCAGCAGTTATGAAAGTTGGCGTGGCTTTTAAACCCCACCACAGGAAGTGGAGATGATCAGAAAACATGTAGGCCGTGTTTTGAAATTTTCCAGAAGTATAAGAGATTCTCTTCCTGTATAAATAATAATGACCTCAGGTTTAGTAACTTCCTAGGAAATGATTAAGGCAAAAGATACATGCTTTCCTCAATCTTCGTTTCTTCAGATAAATCCTTGGAATTTTGTATGATAAATTTAGGAGGTTTCTTACAGTTTACTCTCGTGATAAATGAAGTAATATTAACATGTATTTATTTTCTTCTCCATTTTAAGATTATTTACTTATTTTCGCAATAAAATGGTTTTTTTAATACCGAAAACTAGAACTAAATAAAGAGAGCAGTACTGTTTTGAGAAAGGACCCCAGTATATTGTGGGTCTCATAATTATTGATCCAAGTAATCAGTTGGCATCTGGCAAAGCAAAATATAATAGCTAATTTTTACATAATGTATATAGCTTACTGTGTGCCGGGCACATTTTACTTCCTAAAAAATTTACCAGTAGTGCAGTTAATTCTCACAACCCACTTTATTCCCATTTTACAGATGGCAAAACAGAGGCACAGATAATTTACATAAGTTGCCCTAGGTTACCAGACAATAAAAGGAAGAGCTGGGCTACAACTCTGGCAGTGTATCTCTTCAGTCTACGTTGTTAATCACTATGTGATATTGCCTCTTTGAAAAATGACCAAGGGCCCATTCTAGAAAACAGAGCTGAGGGGAATGTGTTTGAAAGACCCAAACTCCTGAAACTTAGCCACTAAATCAGGCAAGCACTTTCTACAAAACAGTAAGAGAAATAAGTGTGTAGTGTGAGGAAGAGTAGTTCTTTGGCATGACTGTAGATATCTAAGGTTTATGAGATACTACTGTAATGACTTATAAGAGGATAAAGGCCATTAAACATTTCATCTTCTTTATCAACTGACATATTATCCCTAGGAAGTATCATAAAGGTGGATTTCCTGTCAATAAGGAAGTTGTGGTTTGATAAGGTACAGGTAATTGTTGACATTTGATAAGCCCTTATTGCAAAACTGCTACAGATATGGCATATAAAGATGAATAAGTCATCGTGCTTGCTTTTAAGGTGATTGCAGCCTGGATGGGGGGATGGCAGTTGGCCACAGGGTGTGGTAGATGCCATGGTAGGTAGAAGAAAAGGGGGCTGTGGGAGCAGCAGGAGGGGCTCTGATCCCAGGCAAGGGATTCGGGGATGGCTTCCCCAAGGACGGATGCCTGACTGCAGTCCTTTAGAATGGTTTTCCCCTACCCCCATTTCCGCATCACTCTCACCTTCTCATCCACATCAGACTTTATAAGCATTAACTTTAAAGGTACGATCTGTTCTTATTTTCCACTCATATGTCTTCTTTTCCATTTACCTCCCGGGTTAAGTGCTGACATCAAGATCAGCAGAAAATAGCTAAGAAGCCTTGGACCAGGACAGTTGATTGACTCAGAATTGATTCTTTTTGCATCTGATGTTCCCCATCTCTTTTGAGACTGGGCTACCTTAGCCTTCTGTGCGGGTGGATCTCCGGTTACTCACCATTTCCCTGAGCTTTCTTCTTTTTCCTTGACACATTTTAATTGTACATATTTATGGGGTACAGTTTGATGTTTTGATACATTTATGTGTTGTATAATGATCAAATCAGGATATTTAGCCTATCCATCACCTCATACATTTATAATTTCTTTGTGGTAAGAATATTCAAAAGCCTCTCTTCTCACTATTTTGTAATATACAATGCTTCACTGTTAACCCTTGTCACCTTACTGTGCAATAGAACATCAGAACTTATTCCTCCTATCTAATTGTAACTTTGTACCCCTGAGCTTTCTTGTAGTGTTGAGCTGTACTTCTAATTTTGTCTTTGTTAGCTTTTTATTTTCCCATGTATTTACACGTTCTCATTTCTCATTCCTTGCTTAGTTCCTGCTTCTCTGCTAACTCTGACCTTTGACTTATGTTTTCTTTTGAACTTGCTGAGCCCTGTTTAGTTCAGTCCCTAGCTTTAAATGCTTTTCCTGCCCCTCGGTTCACACACTGTCTCTGTGCTTCCTGCTTTGTGCGCTCATTTATTCCACTATTTCAGTTAGGAAGTAGAATCTCTGGAGCACACAGAACTTCGTGCTAGATGCTCAAGGATAGAGTAAAAAGTAAAGTAGAAATCTGAACCAGAGAAAGCTTCTGAAAGAGAAGTAATCTCAGAAACCTCCGATCATTAACTGCGGTTACATATGGGAGACATAGCCTTTTGATGAAAGAGGGATGCTTTAGACTTAGGCAATTTTAGTTGACAGTTATGTGCATTCCCTTATTTTTAAACAAGTTTTACCTCTCTGGAGCCTTCTCTACTGTCACCATCTTTTCATCAAGCAGCAACAACATAACTGTTATTTCACTCTGTATAGAGAAAGAATGGATATAAATTGGTACCACAGGACATACTGAGATGCAATAACAAAAAAAGTTTATGCCCTCCTCCAACTGTATTTATTTATCTGGAGATAGGATCTTGCTCTGCTGCCCAGGTTATAGTGCAGCGGCATAGCTCGATGCAACCACAAACTCCTGGGCTCAAGTGATCTTCCCGTCTCAGCCTCCTAAGTAGCTAAGACTGCAGGCATGTGCCACCATGCCTAGCTTATTTTTAAAATTTTTTTTGTAGAGATGGAGGTCTCACTACGTTGCGTAGGCTGGTCTCAAACTCCTGGCCTCAAGTAATGCTCCCACGTCAGCCTGCCAAAGTGCTAGGATTATAGGTGTGAGCCACTATGCCTGGCCCCAACTTTATGTATTTATTTTTATTTTTTATTTATTTTTTTAGTGGAATACGTAAACATTTAAGAGGGACATTTTTGAAATGGCGTCTGAGGCAGTTTATGACCTGAAACCAGTAGGGTGGTATTTTTCAGACTTTTAATGGATCTCCTGGATCAACACAGGACAAGTGTGCTTACTTAAGATGTGAATCTCTGGCCTCTACCCCAGACTTACCTAATTAGAATCAAATCAAGGAAATCTGCATTTTAAACATGCTTTCCATATGATCATATTAATCATATGGGAGCCATTGGTCTAACACTGTGCTTTAAATGGGCAAGAATCTTGCAATTGTTCTCAAATAAAATCACATCTGGCTCCAAGTAAATCAGTTGAAACTCTTATGACCAGTGCATGCATTGTAAGGAGGAGAAGGGGATAGTGTGGTGCTTAAAGAGAATTAAGTGGATAAAAGTCTCTTTATGATAGGGAGGAAGGATGTAGAGCCTTACCCTTTCATGGTTTCATTGGCATCATAGCACTATGTAGATCGTTCCTCCTCCTCTGCCTACGGAGAAAGAAAGCCAAAACCAAGGTTATGACCCAGCAAAGCACCTTCTGCTAAAAGTTAAGGAAACCCCATATCAAACCAAGCAAAAGTGTTTTTTTCTTACCCCAAAAATAATTCAGTGTATGTTCATGGCAGTTACCCCTTAGTTAAGTAGAGAAAACAAGGGTAGATGAAGTGGTGGTTCTCAATCTTTTTCTGTCCTCTGCACATGTTTGGACACTAGAATTTTTGGCAGCCCGCTCGAAGGGAATAAAAGTCTTGGAGGGACCAAAGCTGTGTCTGGCTGGTCTAAAGCCCCCACAGTTACTGTTTTCTTCTTACCTGATTGACATCAGCACTCTGCTGCTCTGTGAGGAGATCCCATGCTTCAGTGCCCTTTCTAAGCTCTATCATATACTCCCCAAGCAAACTGCATGCATATGCTGCTGCTTTGGAACCATCTTGACACCATGCCATGCCTTTCACTGCTAAACCTTGCTAAGCACTGTGTTGCAGGACCTGTTCAGCAACATGGCATCTGACAGATATCACCATAATGCTATATATACTTAGGAATAGGCAAACTAAAATCTCATTTAAAATTTCAAAAGGGCAATCACTAAGAATGAAGTATTGATAGATACTATTAATACAACATGGATGAACCTTGAAAACATTACGCTAAGTAAAAGAAGGCAAGCACACAAGGCCACATATTATGTGATTCCATTTATATAAAATGTTCAGAATAGGCAAATCTATAGAGACAGAAAGTAGATGATAGTGGTTGACAGGGGCTGGAGGAGGGAGGTGTGGGGAGCTACTGCTAATCGATGTGAAGTTTGTTTTGGGGGGATGAAAATGTTTTAAAATTAGGTAGGAGTGAGAGCATACTCATCCATGTGAGTATGCTGAAAAACACTGAATGGTACACTTAAAAACGGTAAATTCTATGATATGTAAATTATATCTCAGTAAAGGTGTTCTTAAACAATTTTAAATTTTTTTGAGAGGCTCCTGCGGAAATTTTGGTACATCAGTATGCTGAGAGAAAGAAGTCAAAATTGAATTAAGCAATGAGATCAAGTGATGAAGTTAATAAAGTACCTAAGTTTTATTTAAACCTAGTGTTTTCTTTAAATCTTATCATATACTAGATCTCCTTGATTATATTTAGCGGGCACAATAGGTAATTAACATTTATAAAAAAGTTTCTTTCACATATAATACAAAATTAGAGAGTGCTTTGATCCTAAGCAATATCAGGCACTGCATGAGACAAGTTACAATTCATAGTGATGATTAAGGTTAAATTAGAATTAGTGAGCAGGGTACCAAATTTTCCCTGGCATTAATTTCTTAAAAAATTGTTTCACAAGATATAGCTTATCCTGATTCATAGTTAATTGAGTCATATTATTAAAGAGAGTTTTTTTTTAAAAAATAAAACTGGGAGAAGAAAATCTGCCTATCAATGTTTTATACACAGTTATGGTTTAAACTGTATTACTTGAACTGTGACACATGGTTGTTAGCTTATGGCAGAGTCAGAATTTGGGGAGAGGGTAATGAATTCATTTTCAAAGATTGATTTGGTAAAACCAAGTCATGAGGTTTTAGCGTGTTACTTAATGTACAATGCTCATGGTCTGCTTCTGGTTCTTAACAGTTTTTGTCAGGTACATTTTTGACATATGAAAGAAGCTATGGACTCGCCCTCTAAAATGCACATGTACAGATACCTACATTGTTTTTCCACAAAATTTTTAGGACGTCCACTGTGAAGTTCTTCCATGGACTCTTCACCCCATGCTGAGGATTCCATGCCTATATGGAGGATAGTTTTGTCCATACTAATGTTTGTTTTGGTCAGTTGAAGCTATTGTCAATAATTTTATATTTGCTGAGATGCTAAACTTTTTAAAAATGCACTCCTACTGTATCTTGGGCAATGGACACCACCCTGGGACTAAACGTGTCAGGTCTGAGACTGGACTTTAATTATCACGTCTTTTTGGGATATGACAATTAGCTAGAGGAAGTGGGATTGTGTGGGATTATAAACTGTTCAATCACCACTTCCAGCTGAAACAGAAGCCTTCCTTAAAAAATAGCCTCCTATATTCTTTCTGCTTATGCTTTAATGATCAGCTATACAAATAAACATTCAAGTGGAATCTGAGAAATTTTCTAAATATGAGTGCTCTAACCCTTTAAAGCACACCCAGACCCAATTTAGTGCATGGATCCAGAGAATTTGGGCAAGCACTGAGCTTTGGTCTGAATTTTCCACAAAGAAGCCTCAATGTTTTCTCTCTGTTGACCATAAGTGATATATTTAGTTATCCAGAAGGGTAGTCAATCTGCCAGGGAAAATATCCTGAAGAAAATGAAGTGGGCAATTATGCTGGGTAGACCTGGGGGTGAGTGTGGACGGGCCTTGTTTTAAAACAGATTCCTAACTCAGTCAAAAAGTCTCATGTCCATGTGTTTTCCTGGGGAGAAACTTCCAAGGCAGCAATGTGAAAACTAACAGACTTGATGAAGGGGTGTGTAGCCATCTGGTTTGCTCACAGCAGAATTGCTCTTTTTATCAGAATTATTTTCAGATTTTTGTATGGGGGAGGAGTTGGCCATCTTGAACACCAAGTCACTATTAACCTTCTTCTGAAACATTTCCATTCAAAATTCTCCTAATAATGATACTGGGAAATCTCCCCCCCCCAACCCCAAGAAAGGAAACAAAGATCTGGCGAAATTGAGTGACCAATGTCCAGGATGGGGGAAGGGACATGCATCAGTGTGATTTCCCCCGTGACTCCAAAGGCTTAGGAGCAAGGCTGTCCCAAAGGTTGGCTGCCTCAAGATGCCCTCAACTCACACTCAGGCTTCCATTCAGATGGAAATAAGAGTTGAGACCTAAAAAAGTGATTCTTAGTCTCTCTAGGACTGATTTATCTATTGTTGGGGCCAAAGCCCCTTCCTTCCCATCCCCTCCAACTGAGGTAGGTGAAGGAAGCATTTGTATAATGTGCCACACACATAACTTTGCCTGTCACAGAGTCAAAGAGGACACAGCAGCTTGTCTCCTTTTTTCCCCTCTAATCACTCATAACACTTCCCTCCTAGAATTTTGAATATTTAACATCCACCAAGAACAGCTTGCCTGTAGGTTTCTGTTGGGGACAAAAAAGCGTGGTGGTGTTGGTGATGGAAAGCTGCGTTTATTTTTCTTGCCTTTTTTTTTTTTTTCCGGGGCTCTTCTACATACACTTGTTCTTACTTTGAGCCAAACAGAGGACAGGTTTCTTTTCACTTCCTGCCTAACCGGAGCGGGTCTCCACAGTTGAGTCCTGGTGGGAATGCCCTAGTACCTCGGGAAGGGCCACTTGAAAGCGGCAACACTTTCTCATGACCAGGAGAGTAAGTTAAAAGCAGCAACTATTAGCACCTGTTACAGGCATCAGCATTGTTTCCCCCTCCACGTAAAGGACAAAATTCAGAGGAAGAAGGCAGTGCTCAGGTTGTTGTTTGAAATGTAACCGGCTCCATGAACCCCTATGTGTTTTTTATATCCCTCTCCCTTAACTAACTACTTGATCCTTTGAATTCTTTCCCAGAAATCATGGACTCAAACTCCTGGCCTCAAGTGATCCTTCGGCCTCAGCCCCCCAAAATGCTGAGATTTTAGGCGTGAGCCACTGCACGCAGCCTGAGATGAATTTTCTACAATACAAAAGAGCTGAGATTCTGAAGTCCCCTGGGCAGACTTCCGAATGCCAAGATTCACCATCCCCAACAACCTGTCCTGGATGCATGCAGCCCCCTGTGAGATACACCACGACCTGCCCCAAGGCACGTGGCCCTCCTTTAAAGCCCATGATCTCCCTTAGTCAGGGAAACAAATTTGAGGTAGTTTCTCCTGTTCTCCCGACAAGACATCTGTCACATTAAAAATTTCTTTCTTCCTTGGCAATCCTTGTTATCTCAATAATTGGATCTTTGTAGGATGAGCAATTGGATTTACACTGAAACCCCCTTGAGGTTTCAACAACAAAAAGTTGAATTTAGAGGGAAAACTGCACTGAGTGAAATTTTCTCCCTTTCTTCTATCTTCTTGGTCACTATTGGGCTGTGCCTGATAAGCCATGGAATGGTTACTTTTAGCGGGGCTTGCTTCTAGTTTTCTTGTGGTTTAGAGTGAGTCTTGTTGGTTGAGTAGGTACATCAAATTCTGATGCTTCCTTTTAAAGGGAGAATAATAATAACTTTAAAGGAACTCTTCTGCTTAGAATGATGTGACCTTGGGTTCCAAGGACAAATGAAGAAATAAAAAGAAAACATATACTACTTTTAAATTTGTGGAATTAATTTGAACGAATGGCTTTACATAGACACTCATTTGCCCCAACATAAGGTGAATTTGTTGTGTCCAAAATTATTTCCCAGAAAAAAGGAAGTTACCTTTTGTACACATCCTTATGAAGTCATCTTCTTGTCTCTCAATACCTGAATTTGGAACAAAAATCTATTGTTGTTGGAAGATGGATTGGGGTGAAATGATCTAAATTAATGTCTGTTTTAGATGCTTATGGAGATCATCTGTCAGAACTGCTTTAAAAAAAAGAAGAAAAGAAATTTATCACTGATTTAGTAGTTATTCTTGAAGTTATTAGCCCTGAAATGCAAGTGTTAGATATTTTAAAAATGGTCCTTTTAGCGATCAAGTAAAAATACAATTCAGCAAGTGGCACATTATGGAGATTACAAATATAGCCTACAGGAAATGAAAAAAAAAATGACGAAATATGATGCAAATGGGTGTTTATGACTTGGGATAGCATTTCTAGTGACAGCATTGTGTGTGAACTCAAAAATTGTTAGATGTCAGACAACTTAGAAGGAAGTGATGATAACGTGCCTGGAAAACTGTTGGATTAGTCACAAAATGAAAGCAGTGAGGAATAACATTGTCTTACAAAGTGAAAGTGGAAAAATACAGTATTTTTAAAAAGTCAATACATTATTTTATAAATATAATTTTAAAAATGTATGCATAAATAAGTAGTTATCTAAACATTTGAGTAGATATTTCACTTATGTGTTTATCTCCCTTAAAGTGTATATCTTTGTGGCTAAATGAGAGATTTCTTAGGACTGTCATATGTTTAGGCATATATGGCAGGTAGGTCAACCGTAGAGCTGCAAATCCTTAGGAGATCATGTGGTCCAGAGAGTACTTTTCCATTGTACAGATAAGGTAACCAAAGTTATTAACTCAAGTTCACAGAGTTAGTTGGCGGCGGTGGGGCGGGGATTAGAAAAGAGACTTGCCCCTTCCCTTACATCACTCAGTGGAGTCTGTCCTTCATAAAACTATCAAACCCTAGCAAACATAGAGGAAAGATTAAGAAAAATGATCTCAAGTTCTCACATTGGGGGGAGAAACTTACTTGTGAGGAGCTGCTGCACTTCCTCACGCACACAAACACACACACACTCACCGACAGAATCCCTCATCCCAGCCAGGTGCTACCAATTACTGACCTCCCTCTGTGAGACTCAATTTCACAAACTAGAATTGGCTCTAATACGACAGGAAATTTATAAAAACTCCATGCCTGAGGCAGCTGCCTGCTCTGGTGGAATGTACAGGTTACTCCCCTACCAATGGCAGGTATTACTATATACCCTGGCCCTCCCCTACTCTGCCAGCCAGAGAGTAGTGTTTCCCAAAATCGCTTGGGACAGTTCTACAACAAATAAAGGACAGTCTCAAAACCATGGATGGAATCGGCCCGTAGGGATATAAAGTCTCTATTATACATAACTCACAACACAGATGGATGCTAAAAGTATTATCAGATAGGCGGAGCACAAATGAATACGAGAAGGAATCATCCCAAAGGAAACCAGCCATTCCCTGGGGCTTTAGGTGTGATCGGATACTGATCAGATTAATAATCAATATGGAAGTTCCAGAATCCCATTCACATAGAGTGCTCCTGATTTATCAGAATAACTAAAAAGGTCGAAGGATCCCTCATTGAAAGTTGTCATCCTGCCAATAACATCCTATTGCCACCACTCAAGGGTTTGAGAGTGGGCAAGTGGTTCAGGGATTCAGGGTAAGGCCCCACTACTGGATGAATGGAAACAAGCCTGGTGTGCTGGTGTCAGCGCACCCCAAAGGCTATTCAGACTATACTGCTAGGCTGGCTAAAGGGAAGCCGCTTTGCTTACAGTATACTTTTGGCTTATTCTGTCTTAAAAGTTTAGAATTAGCCTGCTGCTTGCTTATACAGCTGCCAACACAAGATTAGAAAACGGCCTTGAGGAAAAACAGCTCAAGAGTCCAGAACAGGCCACGCAGACTGCTGATAACAACATCCACAAGGCGACCTATCGTTTGCTGATAGCCATCAAACAAGTCATGATGACTTGCACAAAACTTGCTTTCTGCTACATACCCTCTTTACTTCTTCCCTTTATAAGTTGCTCGGTAAGCAGAGAAAGATGAGATAGTCTTTGAGACAATGGTTCTCATCTCCACAGCCTGCCGGCACTTTAATAAACCACCTTTCCTTCACCAACACTCACCGCTTGTGTTTGGTTCTCGGGTGGCAGGAAACTGAACCTGGGTTTGGCAACACTGGCAGTGTGAGAACAACCTCCCCCCACCCCCCAGCACACGTGAGGGTGAATACACAGAGCCAGGTCATGTAGGGAGAGCCAATGCTGAAATCAGGTGGGAGTTTGGAGAAGTGGTGATCATTACTGTTGTCTTCAGTCAGAAAAAAAGGACTTCACAGTTAGCAAGAGCTTCAAGGATCACAGGGTGGTCGAATGGATATCGTTTTCTGCCAAAAGTGCCTGTTCTACATTAGCTGCACTCTGAAAAGACAATTTTTAATTTCTATTATTTCTTTTGGTATATTCCTCTTACGTAGGCTACTCCATAAATTTCTGGACAAATTTCTCTCCTCAAATAAAGCATATACCTCATTGGGTCAGTGTCTATAAACAATTTCCCCTTTCTCAATTTTGGTTATCTTAACACATTATCCTTCATGACTGACAACCATTCTTTTTTTTTTAACTTTGTAAAAATTTGTTACTTTTTTTTTTACTATTTATGTGTTTATTATTTTTTGAGACAGGGTCTGACTCTCTTGCCCCAGCTAGAGTGCAGTGGCGTCCTCATAGCTCACTACAACCTCGAACTCCTAAGCTCAAGCAATCCTCCTACCTCAGCCTCCCGAGTAGCTGGGGCAACAGGTGTGTTTCACAGCATTGGGCTCTGTCAACCATTCTTGAAGTAAGTATTTCTAAAAACTGCATATATTTGATAATTTAATAATTTTTTATCAACAAAGAGAGGGGTTTTTAGGCACTGCAAATTGGAACGGAGCATCTTGGGACAGTTACCCAAGGCATTATTTCCTTCTTCCCTTTCCCATTTTGTCTTCTGTGGCTCTGGATGTCAAAAACAAATCCCATTCAAACAACCAACCAACTAGATTTTACAAAATTTTACCACTCCAAGAAAACCTCCACAAAATGTTAAGCAGAAACTATGTAAGTATTCCTCATGGTTGAATGTGTTTCCAGTGTCTCTTGTTCTAGGTGTATTTTACGTCAAAAGGACTGTCTGCTGATGTGCAGTATACCTGCTGGGAATTCCAGACACCTGCATTCTTACTCTGTCCTTGGCTCACTGAATTCTAGCTAAGCTGCCAAACATATTCTTCTCTACCTTTTTTGTAAAAAAGGGCTTGTGAAATTGCTATTCTCTTCTGTCAATGAGTGAGAAATACAGTGTCAGTGACTAGGAAGTGCTTCTCTAATAGTTTCTTCGGGGAAGGAAAATTACAATGGTAACTGGTGGGAAGTCTTATTAGCATTGTGAAGAGCATTGGATTTGCATATGTCCTGGCATTAGCAGCCATGATGAAGCTTACTGTCACTCCTGAGTTTGGAAATCAGGTGGTTTATGTTCTGTTTGCTTCTTTTTCATCTGCTAGCTAGTTTGGAAGTAAACTGCTATGGTCTCTGGTTATCTTTAGGGTTTTTATATGTAAAGGATTGCTAAAAAGTTCAAAGCAGGCATTATGGAGCATGGCCTGGGACCAGGTGGGGAAATAGGCTGAAGGACCCAGCCAGGGTACATGGAGGCTGGCCCGTGGGACCAGGACCCTTCATTGTCAGGGATCAGAACTCATGCAGAATGACTGAATAACGGGTGAGAAGATGTTGAACTGATGTGTCGCTGAGTTCCTGTGCTGGACATAAAACTAGCACCAAATGTCTCCAAAAAAGAACTTGTACATAAGTGTTCACAGCAACTTCATTCATAATAGCTCCAAACCAGAAACAATCCATATGTACTTCAACAGCTGACTGGATAAACAAATGGTGGTATATTCAACCAATAGAATACTATGGTGGCAATAAAAAAGAATGAATTACTTTTCTTAATCAAAGCAAATAGGAGATCTTTAAAAAAATAGGATTTTTGCATTAGTTTTCTATTTTTGCATAACAAAATACCACAAACAACTTAAAACAACACCCACTTGTTAACTTACAGTTCCGTAGATCAAAAGCCCTAGCACGGCATGGCTATGTTCTCCACTCAGAGTCTTAGAAGGCTGAAATCAAGTTGCTGGGCTCCTTTCTGGAGTCCCTGAAGAAGAATTTGCTTCCAAGCTCATTCAGGTTGCTGGTTGAATTCAGCTCCTTGTGGCTGTGGGACTGAGGTCTCTGTTCACTTGCTGACAGTCAGCAGGGCCTATTCTCAGTTCCCAAGGCCCCACATCCATTGCCATGTGACCTCCGCTGTCTTCAAAGCCAACAATGGAAAATCACTCTTGCATTGAGTCCCTCCCATGCTTCAAACCTCTTTCTTTAAGAAAAGCCCTGTCCCTTTTATAGGTTCATCTCATTAGGCCAGGTCTACCAAGAAAAATCTCCCTACCTTAAGGACAGCTGATTTGAGACCTTAGTCATATCTGTAAAATTCCTTCACAGGGGCACCTGGATTCATGTTTGATTGAATACCTGGGAGAAGATGTGTGTATACCAGGAGCTGGGAATCTTGAGGGCCATCTTGGAATTCTGCTTCCTACAACTCTTAACTTCACTCCTTTCACTGCTCTGTCAAAACATAGAGTGTATGACGAAAGCTACCATTGAGAAATAGACCTGGCCCACTGAGTCCAATACCCTCACTTTAGCTATAGAACCAGCAGGTGGCATATCGGAGGGTATGATTGTCTCATCTTTGGCAAAGGAGAGAAAATTTTATAAGGAGTAATACATATGTATATTTGACTATGGGAAAAGAAACCGTAGTACTTAAAAATGTTAATGATGTTTTTAGAAATGATTTCCAAATGTCCTCTGATGAGCATGAACTACTCTTACAATCAAATACAAAATGTTATAACTCTATATCATAATTTTTCATAGTTAACCCCTCATGAACTTATCACCCTTGATTTTATCTAAGCCATTGGTCTAAGAACCTTTTTTCCCCCATAAAGATGATTCAGAAAAAAATGTTTATAAACTGCATTTAAAAAATTTAACATATAATATTTTTATCATTTGCCAATGCTATTAAAATGGATAAATGCATTGGCTTATACCTACAATTACCTTTTCTATTGAATATAAAAATATCATTAAGAAAATTTTGCATTCCTTTTTACTACTGAAGTGTTGATAATTAGACACTTTTGAGAAATAGAAACACAGGGCTAAGTTTTTCATCATTCCACTTTTGTTTGTAGAGCACTTGAAAACTTCCAAAATGCATGTATATGTATTATCTCACTGGACTCAACAATCCCACTTTACCTTTGAGGTTCAGAGTTATGATTGCTGGCCAAAGACACAAACTGAATTAGTGTCAAAAATGAGGTTAGAATTACTTCTGGTGCTGTGATGTGATTCTCCCTCTCTACCTATTTATTCTTAGGCTAGAGGACAAGAGTAAGTAGAGGTAGAGTATATCTATCTTGAGTTAGGAAACTCAGGCCAAGAACTTCAGAGCCTACCCACTCTTATAGTAGGAACCCAGGCCTTGATAGAGCTGTATACAAGATAAGTGAAAACTTTCATTCTCTTTCCTATTTGATCATGTAGTGAAGATCCTCTATCAAAAGGGTGTTAGAATGTACTGGATTAATTTATTGCAATAAATATTTTTTTAGTCTATTTTTTTTTTTTTTGCAAAAAAACCCAAGGGTGCTAGAAAAGAGCTATTTCATTATAGTGTTCAGTGAATATGTTTGTTTTCAAATATGTACATGCCAGTACTGGGAAGGAATCACAAATCTCCCTTTCTTGTCTTCAGAAGCACCTCATTCTTTGAATCTGGGTACAGAGGTTAATGTATGCTGCTGTCATTTTATCCCAACAATCCATGGTCAACCAAGCTAACCACATCTGCTTTGTCTGTTTTGGCCATGATGTCAGGACCCTTAAAATTGCATGTCTTGATTTGGGACTGTGCCTGGTGGTGAAATCCTATACAGTTTTATTTTTTTTGTTTGCAGTTTGTTTATGGTCTTTTCTACAAGAGGTACTAAAGCTGAGCAGGGGGAAGTTACATCAGATCCATAGTTTCCTTGATTAGATCATTATAGGCTCCAAAATAAACTGCCCCTTATGGAATATAGCTAAATACTGGCAGATAGTAGGTAGTCTTCCTTCCCTAATCCCTTGAAAAGAGAAGAACTGAAATTTTTAGTAACCTTTATTGCCAGAGGGCACACATGGTAGAAATTAAGTTAAGCCATCCTTTAATTTATATAAATAATCAAGAAATGGCAATTGACTTTGTTCCTAGACCAATTTAAATCTATTAACATGTGTAAACTTTGTACAACAAAAGTGCATCTGCTTCATAGACCTACTGTCAGCATCTTTCTGATTTCAAACCCATGCAGGATTTGGTTCCCTGGATTGTAGTCAAACATGATCAAACGTAGATGGTCTGAAAGGCTTAGGATAATCAGGCAGGCAATGAAGGTTTCCTGAAAATATTCTGCTCAACACAGTTAAGTGCAAATTACTTTAACTTGTAATAGCTCATTAAATTAACTCTCCAATTACAGAGCCCTGTGGAATGCGATTCTTAATTAAAGCTAGTGATTAATTCATGGCAACGAGAGGAGAATGGTGGCCCTTGTTTTCCTTTTTGATGAAGTTACAGATCTGTGTAGTAGTACTTGTATGTGACCATCCCATATAGGATTTCTGGGCAAGGTGGTCAACAAATGAAGTGACTTCTGATTTTGATACTTTGCAAAAATCTCAAAGTAACTTTCCTTTTAGAAGTTTGGAAGTAGAACACTGATGGAAAATCAAAAGCAAAAATTCTTCTATCCTGTGTGAAGAAATATATCTGGGGTAAGTCTCACATGAACCTACCAACATACTGTTCAACTAACCAATCTTGAAGATCTAATTCAAGTCCATCTTCTGGATTAAGCCTCCTTCAGAAGAATAATTAGTTATTAACTAACAAATATTTATATTAATATTAAGATTGTTTTTACTAGTTAATACAAATGGAGAGCTTGCCCTATAAGAACTTATTTATCTCATTTAATCATTTAGTCTCAATTAAAATTGTCTCATTTAATCTTCACACCAATTCTATGATGTAGGTACTATAATTATCTTTATTTTAAAGGTTAAACAACTGAGGCTCAAAAAAGTTTGAGTACCTTATCCAAGAACACACAGTTTATAAGAGGAAGATCTGGAACTTGAACCAACCTTTCTCTGACTTCAAAACTGGAGCGTTTTCACTTGTTTCATTATTTTAACCTCTTTTCAAATGTAGACTTTTTAGATAAAATCTTTTATTAAGAATAGACTTGTTTCTTGAGGATTACCTCTGCCAGTTTCTGGCAGAAAGCAGATGGCAGAGCCAAATTAAGATGGTTCCAGAGGAGTTTGTTTACAAAGAGTGTTTGTGAAGGTGTGTGTTTGTGGGGGGTGCTAGAGTGTAGGGGAACTACCAGGTGTTGTACAACAACCGGAGGCTCCTGTCAGTGGATGAGATGTTCCTGCACCTGAATCTGGAAGGATGAGAGGAAGGCGCAGTTACTAAGCCAGTAATAAGGTTGCCAGGAGAGGCACGTTGACCCTGGCTGGAAGGACATGTCCAGCCTGCGGCCACCTCACAGGGAGGAAGCCAGAGGAATACACACTCTCTCTCCTCCCACCCTCTGATCTCCCGCCAAGACTCTCACTGGCCAAACCCAAGGGGAAGCCGGAGGGCAGGGGAGTCTTGTTGAAGTGGTCCTCATAGGTCAGTCTCGCAGGGCACAGAGCAGAGTGGAGAAACACGGAGAGAGCAGGAGCAAGTAGAAGGTATCCAGCATGATGTCAAATATGCACTGACAGTAATTACAGACGGTCAGCTTTTTCTGTGAATAAAGATGTAGTAATAATTTAGAAACACAATTTCTTCTCAGATGTGATAAAAGTGACTTCAAATTCAGCTTTCTTGTACCACTCTATGGCCATTGTGTGGTATCAAGCCTGACTTTGGGCGTCTGTTACTGCCAGCGGAAGAGCTGTGCCCCTGAAGCAAGTCATGGCAAGCCAAGCGGCAGTCGGTCACCTCACAGAAGCAGGGCTCCTTCCTACTCCCCACTGAAAAATGCAGCTTCCTTGCAAGGCCACTAGGGAAACACCTGGTCATGCCCAGCATTTCCAGGGAAAAGGCAGGTGTCCAGTCATTTAGGGATGTGTTGAGGGAGTTTGACATGGTGGATTTCTTGGTATCTCTCAAAACAAAACAAACAAGAAAACTAAAAGAAGATGGAAGGAGGAATATTAACCCATGAACACTGAAGGGTCCTAGAGGGGTCTGTGTGGAAAGAAGGGCCATTCAGTGCTGTGGGAGGAAGAAGGAGAAAGAAAACAATAAATAAAAGGAACAAAACTTTTTAGCGTTCAGATTGATTATCTATCCAGATTTTATTTCATTTTGGAAGATATTGGCATGCCATATATAGCATTTATAGTTTCAGATCTTCAGATCATAGTTACAGATCTTTTTCTGCCACCAAATAGCCATAAACATTTCTGATAACAAATCAATTACACTTTAGTTTCTTTGCATAGTGTTCCAATTTGAATTGTTTCTTCCTTCTCTTTTGATAGCATCCATTATCCCTTTGCTAAGTTATACTTTGAACTCTGTTTTGGCCGGGCGCGGTGGCTCACGCCTGTAATCCTAGCACTCTGGGAGGCCGAGGCGGGTGGATCGCTCAAGGTCAGGAGTTCGAGACCAGCCTGAGCAAGAGTGAGACCCCGTCTCTACTAAAAATAGAAAGAAATTATATGGACAACTAAAATATATATATACAAAAAAATTAGCCGGGCATGGTGGTGCATGCCTGTAGTCCCAGCTACTCGGGAGGCTGAGGCAGGAGGATCGGTTGAGCTCAGGAGTTTGAGGTTGCTGTGAGCTAGGCTGACGCCACGGCACTCACTCTAGCCCGGGCAACAGAGTGAGACTCTGTCTCAAAAAAAAAAAAAAAAAAAAAACTCTGTTTTTAACTGATACATAACAATTGTAAAAATTTCTGGGGTACATGTGGCACTTTGATATGTGTATATTACATGCAATACTCAAATCAAGGTAATGGAATATCCATACCCTCAAATGTTTATCATTTCTTTGTGTTAGGAACATTCTAAATCTTCTCTTGTAGCTACTTTGAAATATACAACAAATTGTTGACTATGGTCACCCTACCGTCCTATCGAACGCTAGAACTTATTTCTTCTAACTATATTTTTGTGCCCATTAACCAACTTCTATTCATCCCCCACACTCCCTTACCCTTCCCAACCTCTGGTAATCATCATTCTACTCTCTACCTCCATGATATCAGGGTTTCTTTCTTTAGCTCCCACATATGAGCGAGAACATGTGGTATTTGTCTTTCTGTGCCTGGCTTATTTCACTTAAAATAATGTCCTCTAGGTTCATCCAATGAACTGCAAATGACAGGCTTTCATTCTTTTTTATGGCTAAATAATATTCCATTGTGTATATATACCACATTTTCTTTTTCCATTCATTTGTTGATGGACACTTACATTGATTTCCTATATTGGCTATTGTGAATAGTGCTGCAATAAACATGCGAGTGCAGATATTATGCTCTGAATGCGTATGCAGGTACCACCTTCAGCATATTTCCTGTCCCAGAGAATCTTTCATTCCACATCCACCTTCTCTCTTTCTAAAAGTTCACTGCCACTTCCTTTGTAGCTGTAGTTCGCCTACTCAACACCTTGTTGTTTTTTATTTTTAACTTTTAACCAAGTTCATAAAAAAAATCTTATATATAAAGTATACAGAAAGCAGGTATTACAGAATCTGCTCGTTCATCTGTTAATTCCTTTAGGAGGGCCTAATTGTTGTGCCTGAGAGTTCCATTATAAAGAAGAAAGGGCAGTTTTGTTAGGTATAAGTCACATACTATGGATGGAAACTTGAAGGTGAGACAGTGTAGTGGCTCACTCTAATTACACATCAAGACCTAGCTAGGACCACAGCCTAGAGTCTCACTACAGTGTTGTGTTTTTTGTTTTTTGTTTTTTTTTTTTATGATTATCCCTATTCTTCTTAACATATATTTCACCTAAATGGTGAAATTGTTGATGGCCAAGTCACAGTTTCCTTGTATGAATCTTCTGTTCTTGACAAATTCTTTCCCTGTTTCCCATGCCTTCTCTATGTTTTACTGTTTCTCTTACCTGGAATCCCCTTCCTCTCAGAGGCTTTGCAAATTCTATGAAATTTAAGTCCTACTTTCTTAGTGCAACCTGCCTTTCACATTCTCAGCCAAGGAGATTGTCCTCACTTCTGAATGCCTGCCACAGTTATCTATATGTATCACTTAATTATATATAGTACCAGATTAGGACTTTATCATATTTTTAAAAGTTTGTATTGATTTAAGTCAGCTTGAGGAGCCATTAAAAATAGCAAAAAAAGTTGTTTTAGAATTTTTTAATGTGTGTGTCTTTTGTCTCTCAACTTGGGTGTGAGCTCATTAGAGCTAACACTATACATTATAAGCTTGTATTTGCTGTTATTCACAGGTATATGCTCGTGCTGAGGGAATATTAGTCAAATAAATGAACAGAGCATGGAGGAAGGAAGATCTGGGGACCTGTAGTCAACATGATAGATGGAATGAATATGAGTCATCTCCCCAAACTCCACTAACCTGACAGTGAAGAAATGACAAAAGTTTAAACCCATCCAACAGAGAGAAGAGATGTGAAGTGCAAAAGAGAAATATCATCAAAATTTAAAAGGCATTATTACTTAGTACAGGGGAAGGTCAAAAAAGTAAGTGCACCTGCAGCAGGTGGGATGAAAGGAAGTAAGTGGATTCTTGGTGATGAACCTAAGATTCTGGAATTGGAGGCAAGCTACCCTGGAAGTGGGTGTGGGTAGAGGGGATAATTGGGGTCTATAAAAGATCCCCAGACTCCTTATCAATTCAGTTCAGCTGTGACTACTCCACCTCCTCCAGCAGAAGTTTGAAATAAAGCTTACCTTTTAAAGAGGTTTAGCCAGCAAGGCTTTGGATTAGGGAATACAAGGAACACATGAGAATATGTGTGAGAAGCAGTATTAAAAATTGTGGGATTAATGACAATCTGCAGCCTGAGGACTGTGAACCTCAGCTTCCTTTCCTCACATGGCATGTAGAAGAACCCTTGCAGCCAGGCAGGAGATGGAGGGATTATTCTCTAGAAAATGAGGCTGTCCTAGGAAAAAAGATCTATAGGCCTTGGCATTTGGTATACCCAGTAAATATTTCTGATATTACTACAGTAAGGCCTACAAATTCTCAAACCCCATTCAAACATGTGAATTACCCCAAATGCTTTTGATCAGCTCTTGGATACCTTAAGATTTTGTTTGTTTTTGTTGTTGTTGTTG
Organism: Eulemur rufifrons; assembly: GCF_041146395.1. NCBI lineage: Eukaryota > Metazoa > Chordata > Mammalia > Primates > Lemuridae > Eulemur > Eulemur rufifrons. The sequence continues at coordinate 52,755,174 of NC_090984.1, forward strand.
CTGTTTTTTGAGATAGGGTCTCACTCTATTGACTGGGCTAGAGTGCAGTAGCATCATCGTAGCTCACTGCAACTTCAAACGCCTGGGCTCAAGTGATCCTCCCACCTCTGATCTCCTGAGTAGCTGGGACTATAAGTGCATGTCAGCACCCTTGGTTAATTTTTCTATATTTATAGGGAGGGGGTTTCTCTATGTTGTTTAGGCTGGTCTCAACCCCCTGGCCTTGGCCTCCTAAAGTACTTGGATGACAGGTATGAGCCACCACATCCAGCCTTGTTTAAGTATTAATAGAGAATGAAGGCTCACCAGATCCTTCTAATGTGGAAAAATGGCACAATATTTTTTTAAAAAGCAATTTAGCAAGTAGAAAATTTTAGGGAAAAAAATATCCTCAGAAGAATAAAAGAAGAAATTGCACTGAGAAACATGCAAATTACAAGGAAAATCGTTTGCAAATTAAAAATATGAGAGCAGGACTAAAGCCATTCATAATAGGGACTGGAAGATAAAGTTGAAGAAATCTTCCAGAAAAAGAAGTAAAAAAAATAAGAGGGAAGACATAAAATGACCAGAGGATCCATCCAGGAGATCCAGTCTCAACCAAAAGAAATTTCGTAAGAAGAGAACAAAGAAAATGAAGAAGGGATTATCAAATAAATATGAGAGAACTTTTCAGAACTGAAAGATATTAAGTCTCTAGGTCGAAAGGATCTACCAAGTGCCCAGAACTGTGAGTGTAAAAACAAACAAACAAAAACACACAAACCCTCACGTCATTGTGGTGTTTGTGAACTTTGGGATTAAAGAGATAATCTAGAATTTCCAGTGTGTGTGGTGGGGGAAAAATTCCCACAAAGGATTGGGAATTGGAGTAATGTCAGACTTCTCAACAGCAACACTGGAAATAAGAAAGCATTGGGGCAATCCTTTCAAATTTCTGCATAAAAATTATTTCCAGACTATACTTCTATACCCAACTGAACTACCAACCAAGTATGTAGGTAGACAAAAACATTCTGGACATGTATATGTCATTTATCTCCCATGCAAACTTTCCGAGCAACTTCCTGGAAGATATGCTCCATCAAAATTAGGAAATAAAACCAAGAAGAAGAAGACATGAGATTCATAAAAAATGGGACTCAACACAGAAATAAAGGGTATTTCCAGAATGATGGTGATGGGAAGTCCCAGGATGGCAGTTGTGCAGTCAGGATTAGAGAGCAAATGGCCCAGATTGGAGCAATAGGGGAGAGGACATCATAAAGAATTGATCCAAGTGGAAGGAGGGAAGAAATTTATGGATTACCTTATGTGTTGAATTGAGATGAATTTTATAACTGTCAGAGAATTGGGCATGGATTGGTGATAGGTACACAGAAAATCAAAGTAGTGACAATTATTAACTTTAAGGACAAAGAAAAGTTTTACAAGAAAGAAAATGCAATAGAAGTGCAATACATGTTTTATCTGTGAATAATATCTGTACAATCAGAATAATGTATATACTGAAGATTGATTTAATAAAAACTCAATATTTGGAAAATGGGAAATACGTGTGTATGTGTTTGGTGAGGGGCTATGTAAAAGAGCTATATTCTGTCTTCTACAGTAGGAAGACAATAGATTAAAAACAAAGGAGAAAAACTAAGAAATAACAGTATAAGAAAATTATCTAGAAATATGATGGAAGAAGCAGAAAAAAATCATTGAAAGAGTAAAAAGTGATTGCCTCTGGGCAGAGGTGAGACAGAGGACTGCTGTTTTTTTTTTTTATTATTTAATATAAGACCTTTGGTACTATTTGGCCTTTTATATGACCTGATAGGTGTACATATATTTTTAATAAAATAGAATTTGAGTTTTTAATTTTTAATCAAAAATTTAAAAAGAAAAATGAAGACAGATGCCAGTCCAGGGCACATATGCACATGTAGGTCTATAATGGAATGGGAAAGAGGCCAGAGGGCAGTCCTGGCAGATGGCTGAAGGCAAAGGATGAACTTCCTCTCCTCCCAATGCATTTTGACAAATTCAAGATCATAGGTGTGTGCCAGTTCATCGAAGTTTGGGAATGCTGGGTCCATCTCTGATGTAAACTGCCCGATAGGGAAGGAGAGCATAGGGACATCTGAATGCAAGGGAGAGGTTCTCACAGAAGGGCTTACTCATCTTCATACTCAGGCTTTGGCAGTAGGGTTGTGGTTAAATGACATCTCCAGGGAACATGATAACGATGCTGAATGCTGCTATGAATCGGGTTTCATGTGATGGGTGTGTGGCAAAATGTAAAAGATAACAATGATAATAGTCTGTTACAAACTGCAGAGTGAAAATCAGTCTCCTGCTCATTATGCCAGACTAGCTAAGTTCTCAAAATGAACGCTGAACACAATTGGGAGCTATAACAGTTTTTCATCTTGTTGGTATTTCTTTACTGCTTTTCAAACTATTAGAATGCTTTATTATTTCTGCTCAAGCTGAAGAGTCCATCAGAGTATCTCATGAAGGTCCCTGTCCTGAGATGGAATTGCCATATAAATGGTACATCTTTGGCAGAATTTGTTCATTTTTCATATTTAAACTTGTTATCTCACATTTTTCAGAAATGGAATTCTTCTCCTAAGCAACTGTGGGATGTGATCAGTTAGTATGTATGTATATGTATGTACATATGTGTACACACCCATAAGAGGGGCAGAGACAGAGAAAGTCTAATTAGCTATTAATTTTTATTTGTTTTGTGTGAATTGGTGACCTACCATTTAAAGACTATAAATAAGTCCTTTAAGGAAACCAAATAGCATATTACACAAGGCTTGTTGGTATAGGATTCTTAATGAGGTGTTGTAACTTGGGTAATAAACCAGTGTCAGAGACTCTGGATTCTGGTCCTATTGCTGAGATCTGAATATTTGGAGAACTCTCTTGTCCTTTCTCTGCTTCATTTTTTTTTAATTAATGATGGAGTTGATTATTCAGCCCTGTTTATGTCACATGACAATTGTAAAAGATTAATGATAGATGTGAAAATACTTTGAGATCATGGGAAAAGTTACAATTAAATTGAACAGAATGTTATAGTCTTGTGAACAAATTCCTAAAAATTTTCAGGTGCCCTCTTTTTTTCTTTTGCACATTTCATTCAACTCAGAAGAAGGAAAACATGTATTTATTGTGTGTCAGGCATGTGTGCTCAATATGTTATGTACATTACACTTGAACATATAATCAATATTTCCTTATCTTGGCAGTCATAGTATTTCTTTGGGTCAGAGGCCATTTGTAAAATAACATTTCCAGTAGGAAAGTCCCTAACTGACCATCCTGAGTACCTTCGATAGCAAAGTAGAATATAAACAAGAAAAGAAAGTATAGTTGGAATGGTGGATGTCATACTTCCCTGATTTATTATCAGCCTTTCAAAATAGGAACCCACTTGCCTTTTAGAGCGGAAACTTGTGCTAGAGAAGACAAGAAATATCTTCTTTTATATCTGATTGATCTGGCCTTGTTCAAAAGTCATACTCAGCAGCTATAATGGGAAAGGATGTGAAGTCTAAGGTGCGGCTGGTCTGCTGAGCATCTGCCTTTTGATAGTGTTGGTGGTGGTCAAAAGCTTATTGATTTCTATCAGAGGAAATGAGTTAGCAGTCTCCAAGATGCTCTCTTTCTATGTTTAATGCTCTTTCACTATCACTCTTGCATGAATTCCCAGAGCAGAGCTTAATAGGGCCTGGGGCATTGTCATTGGGGTTGTTTTAAATGCACATTGAAATTTAAGTTACATGGAAAATGCTCAGTTTAGCAGGAGTATGTTTGAACAGAGACTAATTTTTTTGGTGAATATAAGGTAAACTAATTTGCTTTTGATATTCTAATACCTTTAGAGACTTCCATAATTGTCACCCAAATAGTTTGAAAGAATGAATAAAGCTACCCATATACAAGAAATATACCCATGAATCCTAATCTCCAGAGCTCTAAAGCTCTAACTACAAAACTGAACACGATGCAGACCTGGCTGATGTCTGCCTTGAATTCCTTTAAAAGGTACCATGCAAGTCACGTGGCCCGTTTTTCTACATAGTAACTATGAATGTAGATGTTATTAATAAAATCTCAGAATTAGAATGTCAGTGCTGGAAGAGGCCTTAGTGTTTGGTATAGGGCAAGGAGACCCCAGTAGCAGCAGTGAAGTGTGAAAGGTTAGTTGCTGGTTAATAGTGGAGCTTGAGTCTCCTGAACCTTCCCAGCCTACTGATTTCTCTACCACACCAAAAAAATTCATCTTTTCAGTATGTACGTATTTTTCCCCAAGAAAGAGCACTAAAGGATATTTTGTAAGTTCTCATGTTAGTGGAAACCAACTAGGGAATGAAAGAATTCCCAAAGGTTTAGCCTAATGGTTTTTCCATTTGTCAATTTGTTGACCTTTAGATTTTTAAATATTTTTTCAGTGAGATGGGTAATTAATATCTCATTGGCCCAAAAGGACCCTCTTTCTAGGTGACTTGCCTCCTCCTCTCAGCAGTGGAGCCCGAGAGACCACATTGTACTATAAGGCCCTGACTCTCTACCCCTCCATTCACTCAGTCAGGGAGAGAGAGTTCGCCCAAGATGAGCCAATCTGATTGTCTCTCAGGAGTTTGCAACTGAGCTTTTGGTCAGGCTGTGCTGACTGAAAGGGGGGTCTTTTGTAGCTTGTGCATAGAGAAGTGACGAAAATGCTTCTGCTAAGAAATAAAATGAAGGCAAAGCCTCAGAGAATGGCAGAGATGAGAGACCACAGGAGGGAGGGAGAGAGAAGAAGAGAAAGAGAGGAGGGAGGGAAGGAAAAGGGGAGATAGAAAGCCTCAGGAAGAGAGAAAGACAGAGGGGGAAGGGAAGGAGGGGGAGAGGAAGAGGAAGAGGAGGTGGAGGAGGAAGAGGAGGGGAGAGAGAGAGAATGAATTACTGCCTTAGTTCTTGAGACCCTTCTGTCTGGCTCTAGTCCTATGAGGCCTGTTCTCTCTACCCTTGGAATCCATGAAATAGCCTTATAATAACCCCTCCTTTAATTAATATGTTTCAAACAAGCTTCCGTTAATTGCAACCAATGAGACTTGTTAAAGCAAAAACTGTTGTAAGATATTTGTTAAATTCCTGGTAGGCAGCTCAAGGTTACGGTTTTTAAGTGTGCTAGAATTTTAACTGGATTCCACTCTGAGGCTTTGGTCAATATTTGGGCTTCTAATAAATGGCTGCAGCTTTTCTTGGTGAAAGAACACCAGATCCATCTTTTAGATCTCAGACTGGAATTTTAATGGCTGGAATCATTAACATTCAGGGTTTTTTGTGATGACTATCATAAGAAAAAGTGATTAGATTTTTAGACTATTGACGTTAGTCTGACCCCATGTCTAATTGTTCTAAACCAAAATATTTGTTTGCTGACAGTGTCTTTGTAGTTCACTGATAGGAGTGGTATTTGCTTTTGTAATAGTGATGTCACTTCTGATTTTTGTGATAACAAAGATGTTTGGAGATTGGGTTAGGTAGTTATGAGCAGACCAATATTGAGAGTGGAGCTCATTTTCAGCTGGAAGGGCTCCAGAAATGGGTACTTTTCAGGTGTCCTAGAGAAGGTAAAGTGACTGTTACAAATGAAGGCAAAGAATTTGCTATATTGTGGGCTCTAAAGAATATTTGGGGGTGGATATTTCCTTGTTTTCTGAAGCTACTGTCATATTTTCCATATTGGTTTCCAAGATTTCCATCAGAAAAATAGAGATGCCTATTCTAGGTCAGGTAAACTGGCCACAAATGTCCTGTCTCTACAAGGGCAAAATGAAGGTTGTTAGTTCTTAGCATTCCAGACTTAAAATACCAGTCTGTGGAGAGAAGCTGATGGAAGCTAGCATTCCTCTGGGTTTCAAGAGTCAATACCATCAAAAACGAAGAGAGGATGGAATGCATCTTTTGCTTTACTTCGGTGGGACTTCAGTGGAATTTCAAGTGTCCTACTGGGAAGGCTCTACAAGATTTTTAGCAAATCTTTAGCTAAGTTTTGAGCAGGGGAGCAAGCCTAATGTTTAGGTGAGATAGCACTCGTTGGTATGATATAATTGCAAGAAGCCCAGTAAAGTTCCCTTATCCCAAAATATCTTCCCCACCAGCAATGGCCCTGTAGTTCTATAATTAGAAATGCAGTTTTGGTTTAAAGAATTGCCCCATTAACCCATAAATAGCCCTGGGCAGTTAACTATGAAATTAGTATTTAAGCCAGTGACTCTCAAAAGAAGTTACTCAAGAGCTACGTATCAGAATTGGGGACTCTTTCAAACCGCATGCTTCATTCTCTTTAAGATTCTTATATAGTCCCTCCTTCCCTCCACTCTTTTCCCCACTATTCCCCATGCCGTATCTCCCAGGTGTGTTAGGGATTCAGGACAAGATTGAGACTACTGATGCAACTCTCGGTGTGACTTTTCTGGAATTGCTTTCATCATTTACAGCTAAATACAATTAAAATATTAAGGGACTAAACATTTGGATGGGAAAGAAGGGAGAAGGTGTAATTTTGATGCTGAGTGGAGCAATTTTGGAGGAATAGTTTTAAAGATTCTTCAAGGTGGATAGCCATGGGTGGCTGTTGTGGTAGAATTCCTGAGCTGTTTGATGTCAGTTTTGAGCACTGCAGGGTACAAACCTGGAGTTCAGTTTCCAGCTTAACACCCAGCATAAAAGGATGAGAGAGGCTTGGACAGTGGAGATTAGAAAGAGCTGAAGATAAATTTAGAGTACTTAATTATGCCTTGGGCTCTTGTTGCTTCTAGGTGAATGGAAAGGAGGAGCCTGTTAGAGTGCCGACACAGATTGGTTCTGCTCTTGGGTATTATTTTCCTTCCTGGATGCTAACAGAGCACGTTTTCTCTGTAGAGGAAGCAAGCTGGATCCTCTGAGACAAATGGTTTTGCTATTTGCTAATTGCATTCACCATATAAACCATATTGCATTTCTCAGTGTTTTTTTCCTGGATCTGGCCACATTGCTACTGAATCTGAGCATGGGGCACCTTGGGCTTGTTGGTGCAATGGATTTGAGAAGCCCCTGTGATATACAGCTCTGTGGCTGGTCCTGGTAGGCTGGAGCTACCCCAAGGATCCTCCTATCTTGAATGTACATATTTTCTGGAGCAAGACTTCAAAAAAACCTGACAGAAAACAGTGAACTTGAGAGAATCACAGGGTCAATGAACAAATGCTTACACAGTCACTCTGTGGCTACTAAATTAGTTGAAACTGACATCCAGTTCTCTACAGTGTTTCCTAATTTGGGCTGATCATCAGAATCACTGTGAAGATTTAAACATGAAGGTGTAAAAGGAAGGAATGGTTATGGTGAACAACGGTATAAAAGACCATCAATATAAAAAATAAAAGTTCCTCTCCTTTCTCCCACCCTCAAGTATCCTGATCCCCAGATGTAACTATTGACAGTTCCTTCAGAAATTTTCTGTTGATAGATAAACAGAGCAGATTGAAACATAAAGATAGACAATTTTTGCTATGTAAATATCATGCTTTTCATACTATTCTGCATTGTATTTTTCACTTTTGCAACCAGAACATATAGATCTATTTTATCTCATAGCCTGAATTGCGGGAAGCTCATATGGCTTTAATTATCTGTCCCTGCAGGAGATGTGTGGGAGATAAAGGCATCTAAGCCATTGGTCCTCTAACTTTACCTGGAGGGCCTGTTAAAATGAAGATTGCTAGTTATACCCTCCTCACTCCACCCAAATTTCTGGTTTAGAAACTTCTCAATGGAGAAGATTTTAATAAGGAATATACCTTTTTATTTCACACATGTTTCCAGGAAGGCATCACTATGATGCTTTATAAACAAGCTGAACTGCACTGGGTAGTTACAGCTGTTCAGTTTTCCATGGTGGGATACAGGATCACATTCTTTGAGACATGATCCTTCTTACATCTTCTCTTTCTTACAGCTCATTCCAAGCAAGGACAGATCTACTGAATGGTGGGGAAGTGGGTGGGGAGTCTCCAAACTTCCTCCTTGTCTGTGCTCCCAATCTCTGTGTCCTTTTGCAATCCCTTCAGTAGTTTCTCCACGTGACTAGCATTTTCCTGCTTGCATTTTTCTTACCTATCCTTCCCCTTGCTGCCAACCTCTTCCTTCTTCTCACTTTAAGAGACTCTTAAAAGTTGAGCCCTACATGCGATACATGGGCAACGTATGTAACCTCAAATTCTGTATCCCCCATAATAAGATGAAATTAAAAAAAAAAAAGTTGAGCCCTTTAGTCCACCAAGAAATAAATTGAGATAAGCTGTTAGAGAAACTGCTTTATATGCTGTTTCAGTCCAGAGGGATTAAACAGGATGACCTCACTGAAAAAGAAACCACATTTAATAGATTTAAATGGGACTGCTCTTAACTGGGTCACCCTGAACCACTGCACACACTTCTTGTTTCAAGTGAATGTGGTGGTTTGGGCCAGAATGGGTTGTCAGCGAGATAGTTTCAATACCATTGTCTTTCGGAGATGAACCAACACCTCATAATGTAAGCAAAGAAAGGAAATATGTGATAGGTTGTCTGACATTCAGTCCCAAACCCTGATCCTATTCCTGGGGCATCTGGGGAAACTGACATCTCCCTCTCTGCTTCTCTTCATGAGAAATTCATGGAACACAGTTCTTCAGAACAGAGACTCCATCACATTTCATCTGCATTTATCCTAAATTAGGGATCTCAGATGGAGACAGTTTAAGGTTACAGTAAAGAGCATGTCCTTTGAGTCAGAAAGACCAGATCTTTACTCCCAGCTTCATTATCAAGGTTGTTGTTAAGGGTCAAATAATAACTTCATACAAGAGCTTATCATAGTACTTAGAACATGGTAAATAGTTAACTCATTTTAATTTTCTGTTAGTTTTTATTTTGAAATGGAAGTTGCCATTGTTAATAGCCAACATAAAGGACTTTGGGGTATGTCTCAAAAATGTGTAGTCCAAGTTTTAACTAATCAAGCTTCTAGAAGCAGTTTCTCCTAAATCTCTTTGACTTCATGAGTGATACTAACTTTCGGTAGTTTGCTCTCTCAGTCTTCTAAAGAGGAAACAGATTTTGCAAACATTGAGAAGTCTTTATTATTAATAGTCATTGCTTAGAGTTCCCCCCTGGCCAAATCGCTGACTCAATACTTCTTGTTTTAGAAAAAGGAAGTAGCTGAAAGGCACCTGTTAATGAGACTAAAGTAACACTGTGTGTGTGTGTGTGTGTGTGTGTGTGTGTGTGAGGAAGCTGAATCCCTTCCCTGGAGTGGATATGAAAACCATATAGAATGATGAGGTTCACTGTGTATCAATTTCCCTAAAATGCCCAACTTCTATTTTCCCTTAAATATGCTTAAGAAGCATACAATAAACAACTCAATTGTTATTGTAATGAAAAGAGATATTTCCCATAGTTTTCTTGATAATTAAAATCATTAAATTGGAAAAATTATCAATTTAGTTATGAAGTTCTGAAGTGTTACATCAAAATATGTATTGAAATTGAAAGAGGATTTTGTAAGATGAATGAAGGGTGTGTTTCATTCCAACTCAGACCTGTGTCTGAGAACAGCCTTTTCTAAAACAGTAGAGCAAGGCCTGTGGCCTTAAAGAAAGTAATTCAAACAAGACAGGTTTCTTCTCTCTTTTATTCATTTAAGCAGGCATATTGTTGAAACACATTTGTTAGATGCTTTCTATGTGCCATGTTTTATGCTGGGGATAGAGATACCATCTAGGGAAAAGTAGACCTAAAGAGGTAGAACAGGTTAAATTCTACAGCAGAGGTAAGAACAGAGTGCTGGAGGAATGGAGGAAGCAATGACTAATTGCCTGTGGTCAAGGAAGGCTCACCCAGAGGAACTGACTCCATACCATGTCAAAACAACACATTCTGTGGTATGACACCAACCAGTTTCCTGTATTTTGATTTCTGACTGACCCAACTTTTCCTTCTGATCATTTCCTCTGGTTGGTTAGTCTACCTGAAGATCATATTCTATTCATACACTATTTCTCTGTGTATTTCTAGAATCCAGACAGGATTACGTGCTTGGCACATAATAGGTGCCCAATCAAAGTTAAATTGAAATGACTGTGGCTCATGACTTTGATAAGCTTCCAGCCTCATTTCTTAATATATAGAATGGATCTTTTTTTTTGTATTTAATCCCACATTTATTCTCAATTGTAACATGAATGATAAATTATTTGTTGGAGTTTCTGGTTCCCCACGTCCAGCCAGAGTCCTGTATATAGTCAGTAACTCCTGGGCCCCTGCTGCTCTGTGTGTCCTTGTGATACCTGGCACAGCGCTATAGTCCCATCGCGGCCTGGGGTTGTGGGTTTATCCCTTAAGATGCCAAGTCAGTCCTTGGAATACACTTGCAATTTCCAGGGATCCTCAGACTACTTCAGAACCAGATAATATGTTGATTTACTCCAGAGTGGGAGTAAAAAGATATCCTGGATTTTAGGGCCCTGGACTTGTAATCTTACATTGTGAGAAATTGCCTAGTGGAGTTTTAAGGCATGCTGAAGCTGATCACGTTGCTTTATAAGCTAGTCCCTCCAAATAGCTCCAGACAAGAGTAGGGATACTCCTGCTGAACCCCTATCCAGCCCAATAATGAGACTCTCAATTTAACACTCAGGTTGAAAGCATATTCCAGGGTAAAGGGGATAAGTTCCCTAAAGGAGTAAAAATACTCACTGGTGTATTCAGGATTTCCTGAACATACACAATATCACGCACTGTTTTGTTTTCTAATCATTTTATTCCCTTTAATCCTGGCTGATCAAAACTAGGAGTTTTCACAAGATATGTTTGATAGGAGAAATTTTTCAGTAGGCCCAAAAGTTCAGTATAAAAGTCCTAAACTTGTCCATTTTTCCTGAATATTGCATACGTTTACCATTCTTTCCGAAGTTGTCTTTTCTGTTCACTAGAACATGAGTTTTTTAGAGGACAGGGCCTTATTTACATACTGCTATCAGTGTTCAGCATCTGGGAAAGAACCAAGTATACATAGGTGCTCAATAAATATTTGTGGATTGCGTTTTTGCCTGCCAAAGTTGCCAATCTTGGAAAGCTGAAATTCTTAATTTATTCCTTCAAAGATAATAAACTAAGTCAGATTAAGATGTCCTGAATAGATGCTGCCGATGATGGTGATGATGATGAAGATAGCTAGCATTTACTAAGTTAAAGTCATTTACTAACTTATTGCAGCAGTAAAAACGGAATGACTCCCAATGAGTTGTGAATGTCAGTACCTACAGCTTGTATTGTGTACTCCTACGGTGGTGCAGACCTTGATCGTGTGACTTGTTTTGCCCAATAGGACATCAGCAAATGTAATGCAAGCAGAGGCTTGATAAAGCACTTGTGCATTGAGCCTTGTTCTCTTGGAATACTGCTGCTGATGAACAAGTGCAGGCTCATGTCCTTTAAAATGAGATACCATATGGAGAGAGAGAGAAGAGAGCATTTGGAAAATGGAAAGAGATCATTCCAGCCATTCTGGCTTATCCAACTATTCCACCTGAGTCCCCGGACGTGTGACTGAGACCATCCAGAATCACCCTGCCCCAGCCAACATGTCAACAGACTGTGAACACATGAGTGAGTCCAGCCATTGCCATGTGGAGAGAAAAAATTGCCCAGATGAGCCCAGCCCAAATTACCAATCGGTAGAATCATGAGCAAATAAATGGTTGTTACTTTATGCCAAGAAGTTTTAGAGTGACTTGCCAAACAATAATGAGTAACTGATACAGTTACAATGTTTGAGGCACTGAGATAATTAATGAATTGTCTCATTTCACTCACAGGATAATTCTCTGAGGCATATATTATTATTATAATATCTCCACCATACCGATAGGAAATCTGGCGTTTAGAGAGGTTAAATAACTTGCCCAAGCTGGCAAAGCTGGTAATGATGGAACAAGGGATGCAAACCCGGGTCTGCCTGATTGTAGGGTCTGGTTCTCAACCTTTTCTCCATAGTGCTTTTATGATGACCTTTGCCAGTTACCACATCTGAGGTCTTCCACCTCCTGCTTCCTACCCTACACTTGACTCTTTACAGGGTTTTTGCTCGCTACAATAAAAGGTTATCTGTGTTTGATACTTTATGTGTTTTTGTATATAGATCAAACTGAGATGAAATGTTTGGACAATTTATCTCAAAAACAATCCCAGGATATTGTCAGAGAGGGTAGAAAGAGCTCAGTCTTCTATTATTTTTGCAGTTTTCTTCTTTTATTGTTTTTGGTAGTTATCGAGTATTGTTAAATACCAGAGGCAACTGTAAATTGGCAAAGGAGATTGCATTATGCCAATACAAATGACAGATCCTACAATTTAGCAAAATATTAAATATTTCTGTCTTAATGTTTTCAATGTGCCTATTAGTAACATAAATTGTGGTCTAAAAAAAAAGACCAGGCAGTCTTGCAACATTTGTTTGCTATCAGTATCTTAGAGGAAGTAAAGAAGCAGGGATTGTTCATCTTTCTGAAATGCATTGGGGTAAGTTATATTTTATCAGCACAAGAATTTTTAGTTTGAAAATCAGGAAGTTCTTTCAAGGACTATGTGGGGGCATTTCATAGGCTTCCTTAACGGGGAGGCACACAATTTTTTTCTGAGACTATTACTAATCTTCAAAATAAGATAAGTGCTGTATTTAATTTCAAATTACAGGATCCATCAGTGGCAAAAACCAAAGTCATCATTCCTAAAACTGTGCAGGCAATGGAAATCTTTGTAAAACTATCTCTCAGTAGGGACCTATAGATCAATAGAAGCAGTCTAGTCCCTGAAAGCTATTATTTGGGGACTTTCTCAAATGTGGGAAAGGCAAGGTTTCTGGAAACCACTGGGAAAGCTATTGGCTTTGGCAATGATTATTAACAAGAAATAATCATACATGTACTTGTTTCCATCCAACATTTTATATTATAAGGCTGTAGGAAATGAGTTTTTATAACCTTGAAAATGTTAGCATGTTAAATGAATATTGTTAGATCTGTTTCACTCTTATAATCTCAGAAATTGTGGGGACATTAGAAATTATCTCACTCAGCCTTGTTCCTAAAGCTCTTGTTTTTTCCATAGATCTCTGGTTATCTAGTTACTCTTTAAACATTTCTGTTGAAAAGGAAATTATCCATTGATAAGCCAGTCCATTCCATTTTTGGAGAGCCTTTGTTGTTGCAAATCTAATCTATCTAATAAATTCAAAACTCTACTTATATCTTCTCTTTGGAGTGTTTTTTAATTATCCCAATTTTCTTCCATGTGGGAATCTTTTCTCTTTATCATTTTAGGGACCCGCTTCTGGACTTAAAACATGGGAACATATTATAATACTCCAGAAGTGGCTAGGTTATAATTCTATCACCAACAACTTCAAAATCTCAGTGCCTCATTCCACATAGCTGTTTTGGGTTGGCTGGGAGCTCCATGTTGTCACTGTCATCCTCCCTTTGGCACCCAGGCAGACAGGAAAGCAGCTACATGCACACTTCTGGTCACAGTGGCAGAAGAAAAAGAACACATGGCAAAGCTTATATATACTAGATCTTCTACTTAAGGCTTGCCCTCTTAGAAAAAGTAAGAGACACACTTTACTTCTGCTCACATTTCTTTGACCCAAGCAAATCACATGACCAGGACTGACTTTAATAGGGCAGAAAAATATATTTCTTCCATGGACAGAGAGAAGGGGGGGAAGGGAGAGAGAAGAGGTGTATTTGTGAATAGCTCTATCACAGACAATAGCTAATCTTAATAAGAATATCAGAGTCTTAGGACCATAGTCAAAGATTCATTCTTTCATTTTTTTTAAGTCATGTTAAAATTTTGGCTTATACATTTGCACAGCAGTAAGAAATTTGTTGGTGTGAGTTACTGTACCAACATAAATGCCTAATAGGACACTAAACAATTGATCTTTGAAAACTTAAAGGTAGAACTTAACATTTACTGTTGTTGATTTCATCTTGTTTATTTAAGCCTGGTGTTCATTTCTCTATTAGGTATCTTTTCAAATGTGTCATCAGTATAACCAGCAAGTCTCTAATGCTTTCATTTAAATCAGGGGTAGCTTTGATTGCGGAACTTGTCACTAGTGATGACACTTAACATAGGTGATTTAATATAAAGTGGGTTTGATGCTTTTCTTTCATCTCTTGGAATTTTTATTGCTGTAGCAACACATACCCACATATATTTCCAAAAATATATGAAAAGAATATAATAATAATAATCAATAAGAAAAGAAATCTAATAAGATGTTAAATAAAACCTTTAGCTCGAGTCCAGTTAGAAAGGACCTTTCATAAGAAGGCAGGTTTTTTTCAGGGAAAATGACAGTGGTAGAAATTATCTTAAAAGAAGCAAAGATTCATGTGACCTTTTGACAACCCGTGTGAAAAGTAGAACTCTTGTCAGGGAATCAGTAGCACCTTAAAAATAACTGCAACCGGATAAAGGATGGGAGGGAAAAAAAACCCAAATTGTTAACAAAATAGCTTATTAAGGAAGGAAGTAAAATGCAGCACACTGAACCAGTCATATGCAGAATCAATACAGAAAAGCACATTTCCAGAGACACACTAGGAAAAACCCTAGCACAAATATATTGAAAGGAGTCCAAGGGTAGAAATGAGAGCTAAGTGGACTGAGATATCATCTATTGCTCAGAAGGAAGAACCTCACATAGAAGGATAAATGTTGAAAAACAGAAGTGAATATTAAGTGGAGAAAGAAACTACTTTGACCAAAATATGTATATTTAGTAGTAGATGAGACTTGTAAAATTCTGAAGTGGTATGGGAAGGCCAACCATGCTTTTCAAAGGGAGATTTGGAGGAATTTTTAGAGTGTATTAGAAATGGAGTTACTACTTCTTACTATAGCTGACAAGAACAGACAAGTTAAAAGTTTAAGAAATGATTGTTTATTTAACTAAATCCTGAATTGCTCTTCCTTTTGGGGGTAAAGGTACAGAAATCCTTTGAGCTGCAGGTTTAGAAGATTGTGTAATTGTTTATGTTATATTTCAAATAAAGTTCAGCCCTCACACTCCTTTAGACCAGGGTCAGCAAACCTTTTCTATAAAGGGCCAGAGAATAAATATTTTAGGTTTCGTGGGCCATATGGTCTCTGTTGCAGCTACTCAACTCAGCCACTATGGCACAAAAGCAGGCATAGACAAAACATAAGTGATTGAATGCAGCTGGATACCAATAAAACTTTATTTACAAAAACAGGTGGGAGGCTGCATTTGGCCCATGGGCTGTAGTGTGGTAACCCCGGCTCTAGACCATAGGTTGCTTCCAGGTGTTAAAATAATTGATACTTGCTTTCTATTCTGTTCATCCAAGATAAATAGCCCTTACCATTAATCTTCATAACTATATATGTTGATTTGTTCTCAGTGGACCAGGGAAGTCAAGGTACTTTCAGAGAGTAAAATATCTTTTCTGAGATATGCTAGTTTTTTTCAAAAGTCCTATACATCTTAATTAATAATTTACTTATTGGAGGCTTAAAAACTCAACCTTGTTTGTATTTCAATAAAAACTACTATAATTAGGCTTTCTAAGCTCCATGTTTATTACACCTTAACTCAGGGAAAGCCATCCCAAAATCATCATTACTTGACATTCAGGTAGCAGAGTGTTGTCCTCATCTAGAGACTTTCCATTAATCCATGGCATCACGGGGACTTCTGGGGCACAGTGTCTCCTCTCAGTGAGTTTATACAATTACAGAGTTATGGTTAACTTTTGGTATTTCAGAATAGCTTGGAGTAGAATTTTTTGATAAACAAAGCCAAACGGGATTGAGTTAATGTTTTTACTTTTACAAAATGTCAGGGGCTAGAAATGTCACTGATCGTGGTGGCTAAACTCAGCATTCCTTCCTTTGGATTATAGTATGCCTGGATTGATCAGTAGGGATAACCATTCAATCCTGTCAAATTTTAATGTTTATCTCTTGAAAATATCCTTGTTCATCAAGCTATTCCAAAGTAATGTTTTTCTGTTTGCATGGTGCTTGACAAATTAGGCTTGTCCCTACCATTCCCCCCACTTTTTTCTTGAAAAAAGGGTCTTTTTGATTGTTTTTTGCTTTATGACTACCCTTTATTATTATTATTATTTATCTAGGCTCTGGGTGCAAGAGTGGTTAGAGAACATGAGCTGTGTCTTCTTCAGCTTTGAATACTAAATGACATCTAGCACGGTGCCTTGCTTATAATGAGTGTTCTTCAAATGTTTCTTAGAGCCTTCTTAGAAGCTTTAAGTCTTTAGCTTCATGAGATATCCATTTGTTTGGGAGTATATGATCACTTGACATTTAGCAGCCTGGTCACAATTTTATAGCTATTTCTCAATGGAATTCTTATATCATAACCTGCCCAGCTACTTCTCACTGCATTTGATACACACACAAGAACTGGTATAAGAGGAGCTCTTTTTTTGCTTTTCAGTTTACTTTAGATATTGGTCTACTAAAACTCCTTTCAATTCTTAAACAATAATGTAATGTGTTTGTTATGAAAATATACTTAGAAGCATGGATGCCATTTCTTAACAATGAAAAAAATAAACAAACTCTTGCAAAATGTGAGATAATTTTGAAAAAGGTCAAGAAATGGACTTTGGTAAATATCTGAAATTTTGGTAAATAAAGAAATCTCTAGGAATATCTCCATTTTCTTTATTACGTTATGACCAATTTGATGAAATTTGACCAAATCCCTTACACTGCACTGTATGTGTATGGTACTCATGTGATAAGTTGCATTTTGGTTTTTATATTTTCAGGAATGGTAGAGTCGAAGGTTTCTCTGGTAGGCTTCTATTCAGAATAGGAATGTTCTGTTTTAAGAAAACATAATATAGAAGACCCAGATTTTGAAAATAATAAATAAATGGGACGGTTACTCATTTAATAATATCATTCTTTCTTTGCAAAATAACTCTCTGAAGGGTTTCTGTAAAATGCTTCTCCTGTCCCTCCCTGACACCACACATTTGTTTACAGGCAATTTCTTACTAAATGATGGAAGAAGAAACTTGGTAGAGAAAATTTTGCTACATTATTAGAAAAGATTGTTGATTGAAGATCAACCTGATAAGATGTATTTAAAGCAACAATGCAATTAAAAAGAAAAAATATTTATTTTCTGTGTACCTTTCAGGACAATTACCATACAAATAAAGACACATCGTTACTTTCAGTTCTCTGCTTCCACTCAAGATTCCGTGGCCCCTTAGTTTATCAGTGCTAGTTTGTGTGCTGGTTCTGTGTGAAGTGAAATAATAAATATTTTGCATGCTAGCACTAATGGGCGGTCTACTGTTCAGAGCAACAGGAAGTGTTCATTTTCATTTTTAGACTGTAACATTATCTCTAAAAGATGAAGAATGGATAAAATAAGATTTGCTATTCAAGTTCAGTAGATTCTGTATCCTGTAATTTCCTTTGACCACTAGAATTCTGTAGAAAATTTTAGATTTGAAGAGTTGGAAACATCCATTGCAAAGGATCATTTAATTATTGTCTTTTCCACTCAAATATCTGATTTTAGAACATCAGCATTAGTTTTCATTAACTGAAGAAAAAAACCCAAGTAACAAATTAATAGAAAAAGTATTATTTCTATTATGAAATATTTTCATCTTTTTTATTTTACCCGTTTGGTGAGAGGATGTATATCTGTGATAAACCAGTGAGTTTTGAAAAAATAAATAATTTAAAATGAGTTAAAAGGAAATGTAACTATTAATAAAATCTAAAACACTTCAAAAAAGAAAAGGAACCCCACCTCCCAGGCAACTGCTTCCCTTTTTACTCTAACTTATGGGTAACTGGGCTTCTTTGAAAGCAGTGATTTGCAGTGCATCTTTGATTCTTGCAACTTTGAGGTCATGTTGTTTAGGTAATGATCCTGAGGAAGAAAGAAAAGGCCAAAGGAAGTATGAAATAGCTATAAATTTGATGCTTTTTAGAGTAGGAAAAAACTACAAATTCTAAAAATCACTGTTATTTTTAAAAGTTCCAGATCTATATAAGATAGAATCTTAGATCTAACGTCCTGCTAAAACCATGCAAGGAGAAAAGCTGGAAAACATGAGCTCTTTACACAGGCAGAAACATTGGGTTTGTTGATAGGGTAAAAATTCCAAGAGGAAGAGATAGTACCAGTTAAATATGTGCTGAATGCCATCCCCTCCCACCACCCTTATCTATCTTGTATCTTCAACTTCTTCCTCTATGTTGAATTCTTACTCTCATTCTATAAACATACTCAGGCCTCTCCCACCTGGGAAAATATCCTTCCTTAATCCTGAATTCCAACTTAACCTACTGTCCTCCTGTCTCTTCTCTCTTGTCCTCTTGGCTAGGCTTCTTGAGAGAATAGTCTTCATTCAGTCTCTACCACCTTACTGCCTCAATTCATTGCATCTTTCATCCCCTAGCCTGGGAATTTTTTTCTGCAATTGCCAAATCAAGTGGGGCCTTTCAATTTCCTCTTCTGTTGACATAGAGGCATGTGTTGCCTTTTTTAATTAAAATTTTCACATTGCCAGGGTTGATTAGCTATTTGCTTGTCTATCTCTTTCAATAGAATGTGTGTCCCAGGAGGACTGAGATGATATTTAATTTGAAACCTTAAGATGATCACAATGCCTGGCCTATGTAGGGGCCTGTGTAGGTCCTTAAGAAATGTTTGCTAAATAAATAGATTCTTCCCCGTTGGACTGCAATGATTTTTTTCAGAAATGTGGGAGTAACAGGGCCTTTATACAGACTTGTATTATTGTTGGTTTGTTTAAATAATGTGGCCGATCTTTCCACATGGTTTGGGTTTGAGGGACTCATTTCCTGTTTCTTTTGAGATGGTTTCTTGCTCCTGCTCCGAAACCATTTTGCTCTGAAGCCCCCTGCAAGTTCAGCTTTCTCAGAGGAGGTCTTGGGCCTTCCACGGGCCTCCCAGGGCCTCCCAGTCACGTCTCGTGGTGATGCACGACATTGCATTTTTGGCTTACACAGAGGCCTGGGTGGGTCCCTGTGTGGAGGGAGAGGAAGCAGCTACATGAAAACTCTGGGGAACCCAAATGTGGCCTCCACATCCAGGCAACGGGGGCTGGCTCCAGTGCAACAATGGCTGGAACTGCTGAAAGAGCAGCTGCTGCACAGCTTTCCCAGCACGTGTTCTCATCGGATATGTCCTTTATGCTCCTCAATTTTTTTAGATCATTATAAAGCAATATAGCCATATTCTAAAATTCGGCAAGATTAAGGTAAAAATTATTCCTATTATCTCCACACATTGATATTTTTGATGTAGTCCTTGACAGTCCTTTTTGTAAGCATATAAAAAAATGTGGTTGTCATCATAGTGACTGCTTTTTCACTTCCTGGATCATATGCAATCTGTGGCTATGTGATCCTATAATCATTTTAAATCAGGTCACTTTTATACATTACATTTTCTAAGTGGGGAAATCTTGAGGTATATATACTGTTCCACAGTGGGCAGGTCTATGCAAACCTACCCCCAAAGTCTGAGGAAGCTGAGAGGCTGAAGAAAGAGTAGGACATACCCAGTTTTTCAGAAAGAAACATTTGCCAGGGACTTAAGAACAGAAGCCATGTTCCCAGCAGCCCGAAGATGATTGGATCCCTGCGCCACTACTCCCCAGACCCATGGCTTATATACTACGGGGAAGAAGTGGGTAGGACCATTGAAGTCGACCCCCTCAGGGAGTGGCAAGAATGTTATGTCAATCCGGCTAGGGCAGGGCTGTTCTGATCTAAGGGCAGGATTTATGGCAAAGGAGAAATCTCAGAGGCATTCAAGTCAATTGTGGATTAGCATCCAAGATGGACTTGCTTTAGTCTCCACACATACCATGCTGAAAATGGTTCTTAAAGAATTTGGTTCCACTGTTGTCCATCGTGCATGTAGGACAGGGAATTCCTGATGCCAGGTATGTGGGCTGTTTCTCCACAGCAGCCACTGCCTTTATTTGGTCTTTCTACAAGTAGAGGTAAAGGCTACCACGTGGGTCAGTTTGCTTTTTCTGGAGCAAAATGCATACCATTTTACCGAGTGATTCCAGTCTTGGGATATAATTATATATACAGATAGAGATGTACCAGGATATTTCTTTTAGTATCATTTATTATGTTTATGATATTAAAGAGTTAGTAACACTCTAAAATGCCCAACAGTAGAGGAATATCCAGATAAGAGTAGAATAGGATAATTTGAGATTGAAGATGAGAAGTCAAAAAAGAGAGAAGTAGATCAATGAACAAAGTATGTGTCAAATTAATTCCAGATGAGCTTTGAATTGTTCAGAAAACACTAACACAAAGGCACGTTCATTTGAAACGACTTGGGAAATATGGAGGAGAGGTTAAGACACAGCTGAGCAAATCTGATGTGGGAGAGGAAGAGAATGTCGGTGATGTTCCCTGCCATTCTAGCATCTTCCCTACAAACTTCCTTAGTTCTGGGGTCGAAACTTGCTCTTTTTCTGTCCCCTCACACTTATAGACTCAAAATTAGGTATGCCAAGGGGGATCGTTTCTTTGTAAGTGTTTCTTTTTGTTTTTTCCTTTGATGGGAAGGTGCAGTTCCTAAGAAGCAGGAGTATGCCTTTGTAGCCTGTGCAGCCAGAAGCTATTGTTGAATATTATCTTAACATGACTCCTGAGATTACAGAGCTTTCTGCATTAACACTGCTCTAAAGTCTCATGGACTAGCTGTAAATTAGGAAGTCACAAAAAAGGACTGGTATTTGCTATTCTACAGAAGAATAGGAGCAGTGTTTACAGAATGTGACATTATCACTGGTGCTGGTTACCGTGCATTTTCAGTTCTTGTCCCCCATTCTGGGCACAGGGCAGAATTTCACTCCCTGGTCTTATTGTAGTTGGCGTTTGGGATGAGGAGGGTGTATTAGTTCTGGCTGAAGAAGGAAAGTGATGTATGTCAATTCCAGGCTGAACATTTCATGACCAGTAAATTACCCGCCAATGCTCACTTGTCCCCTCTGCCATGATAACTGGTGAGGTTTGACACCATTGTTGTTTACAGAGCATTGCTTAAAAGGTAAAATCACAAGGCAGCTCAGAATAGGCAGTGACTTTGAACTCACACTATTTTGCATTCTGAAAGGTGAGTTTCAGTGTTAAATTAGTAAATCCTCAGATGGCCCTCTCTCCAGGTGGGATAGGATGAGGCAGATTCTCCCTCTTGTATCCTTCAGGTATGCCAGCGTGGCCCCTTTCAGAAGCACGAGGACATGTCTTACCGAAGCCTCCCAGGCTCTCAACTCCAGACCCCTGTGAACAGAGTGTGTTCCCATGTGTTTGTGCATCAGATTTCAGTAAAGCCTAGTATGAAAGAGATCAGGCCCAGGAGTCAGACTGCCTGTCTTGGCTATTTAACATCCATGTGACCTTGATCAAGTTAAAGTTCACCTCTCTCAGCCTTAGTTTCCTTTTCTCCAAAATGGAGCTAGTAATAGTATCTACCTCATAGCTATTTTGAGGATTACAGGAGGCAATGCTTAGTATAGTACCTGGTACTTGGCAAGTACTCTCTCTTTGTGTGTATACCGATTCATTTTTACCTTCAGAAATAACCAGTGCAAAGTAACCTTATTTCCATTTTAAGATTCCGAAGGTTTTTTTCTTGCAAGAGGAAAAGAGTCTTAAAGTAGAGAGTAACTACTTTTTATATTGCTGTGTTTTTTAACCACGCCAAGGATGCGATACAGTCTGTGCTCCGCATCCGTGGGATCTGCATCCTCAAGTTCAACCAACCGTGGATGAAAAATATTTAGGAAAAAAATTCCACAAATTTCCAAATAACAAAACTTGAATTTGTTGCAGGCCAAGTACTATGTTGAATCCACAAGGACAGTGATTCTTGTGGCATTGCTTTAGGTTTTATAAGTAATCTAGAGGCGGTTTAAAGTATAAGGGACGATCCGTGTAGGTTATATGTAAATACTTTGCCATTTTGTATAAGGGCATCCATGGATTTTGGTATGGGGAGGTGTCCTGGAACCAATTCCCCACGGATACCAAGGGACAACTGTACTTTACTTTGAGGACAGAAGTCAGCAATGTTCAAAATGCAGGAAGTGAGGGAAACACAGAGAGCAGTCTTTGGAAAGATACTTGAAAATTCTCTTCCCGTCCTCATTTAAAACCTGGGTTCCCGCCCTCCAACTCAAGAATAGACCCTTACTGACACAAACGGAGAAAGAAAAACATAAGATATCTATTTTGAACAATAATTTTTCTTGGAGGTTTTCTTTCTGAAAATTTTTTTTTAAAGTTTGTTTGAGGGCAATTTTTACTAAAATGAACCAGCTCCCTTTGGAAGATGGACAAGTCATTTCCCCACTCAGATCTTATCTGTTTCTTATCTGTAAAATGAAAGGATTAGAGTTGATAAGTCTTCCTGTATCTAGTGTTCTTTGATTCTGCCATTCCCTGTTTAATCCACACCCTAGGAATGTAGATCTGGAACCTATTTCTGTTTTAGATTGTGGACTAGAAATTGCCCGTCCCCCAGCTGCCTGGGAGTTAAGGAAAAGTGAGAATGCAGCCCTTTTATTTGACGTTAGAGCGCTCAGCAGCCTTAACCTGTTGTTGGGCTAATGTGTGGGGCCAGAGGAAATGTGCTGGAAGCCTGTGAACAGGGCTGCTGAACAAATGCGTTTTCGTTTCTTTTTCTTTTTTCTTTTTTTCTTTTTCCCAGGGGTGAGGTGGGGGAAGGAAAAAATTGGTCTTTGTTGTGAACCCACAGGCCCAAACTTTAACCTAGAGGAATGTTTAAGTTCTGAAAAAAGTTACAGAGAAGCCTTGCAATTAAGTACTTAGTCACAACAAGAGGGTAAGAACTTTCAAGGCACTGGATTGAAGAGACACAAAAGTCAGGAAATGACCCTTTCGTCGGGATTTCAGAGGCCGCAGAGGAGAAACAAAGTCCTCTCACAACTTGGGAAACTTTGGACAGTACCATCCCGAGGGGGCAGGGGCGGGGAGGCCGGGAGAGGGCAGTGGAAATTGACATCTTCGCTCTTAACTAGCCGTGAGTAAACTGAGGATTTCCCGGCTGAAAGGGCTCAGTGTCTGCTTGTCCCCAGCCCAGAAATGAAAGCGAGTCTCAGCCGATCCTCATTGTGGAGCCCGCTGAAAAAGCAGCCCGGGTCGCCCCGGCCAGCCCCGGCGTCCTGAATCGGAGCCCTGTGCGCGGCGGGCCGGGCCGCGCGCCCGGGTCTGCAGGATGGCGTGCGGAGCCAGCCCATCTGCGGCCGCGGGCCGGCGGGGAGGAAGCCGTCCCTGGGGATGAATGGGGCTTTGTTCGCGGGCAGCCGCGGCTACCCTCGGCAGGCCCGGCCCGCACAACGGAGGCTGTATGCGAGAGGAATGGAAATGAGCCTCGGGCTCTCCCGAAGGAGCCCCGTCCCCTTCCCTCCGCAGAGCTGAGGAATGCTGGCAAGCCGGAAAGGAACCCTCGCCGGGAACGCCGCGCTCGCGCCTCTGAAACCCCATTGAGAAGAGCCCTTTGATGCAATTAAAGCGCGTTTCAGGGCAGGCCTGGGAGGAGGGACGGCCCGGCAAGCTTTTTTCTGTCTCGGAGCGTGTGTGTGCACCTTTGTGGGGCGGGTTACTTAGAGACCAGGCGGGAACTTGAGCTCCCTCCCTCGCAGACGTTCTGTAACATCAGAAAAGCGTACCCATAAACAGATTGGTTTTCGCAGTGGGTGGAACCCAATTTGGACGTGATCCAGGCTGACCTGCAGCCCGGGTTCGTGCTTTGAAAGGCTCCTTGGTGCGCCTTACACCCACCTGCCCTGCCGTAAAGGTTTAGGTGGACAAAAAATTGTGTCTGGAGGAGGAAGTTGTTTCTGAGGTTGCTGCTCAGCATTTTCCATTTTCTCAGAGGTGGGGTGGGCTGTGTCCTAGATCCAGAAGTGATGTCACAGCCAGACCTGTAAAATGATGTAACCTGCCAATGTTGAAGGACCGGGATGGAACAGCTATTTTGATACCCAGATTATTTTCTTAGATTTCCCTGCTTTTTCCATTGAGACAACTGTGTGACCCCAGAAAACCCACATAGCCTCTTTGAGCTTAATATTTTTCATCTAGTATTGAAGCTCTGGGTGCTTGTGGGACTCTTTCTAAGTCAGAGGAGGGCACTTTATATGTGTACATATGTGGAAGATGTGTGGGACCGGAGCTTCGGTAAAC
This sequence comes from Eulemur rufifrons, assembly GCF_041146395.1. NCBI lineage: Eukaryota > Metazoa > Chordata > Mammalia > Primates > Lemuridae > Eulemur > Eulemur rufifrons. The sequence continues at coordinate 52,779,552 of NC_090984.1, forward strand.
GTCCGAACAAAAAGATGCTATTGGGTCCTTTGTTTTTGTCGACTTTGTGCCTCTTATTACTTGGGCTGATTGTCCATGTCTGTCTCTCTCCACTAGAACACGAACCCATCTTTTTTATTCCTGTATCCCTTGTGCCCAGAGCAGTCCCTGACCATAAGTGCTCAGCAAATATGTTGAAAGAATGTACGAATAAATCCAGGGATGTAAGGAATTAATACTAACTTACTGGCTCTTTTCTGTTCCTTATAAATCTAAATAAGGAATAGAGGCAGCAAGGTGGGTATTGGGGATCTTTGGCTAGGCAGAAGTTCAGAAGCTTGAAGAAAAGGGTAGGAAAACATTTTTGACAGCACAAACATGCTGCAAATGTTTCCTAACATGACCCAAAGGAGACATGGGCGCTCAGGTGGAGGAGTCATTCTTTCCAAGTGAGTGGATGGTTAATACTGGCAAACATGAATCATGTTTTATGTTAGTAAGGAGTGTGCTTCGTCGATCATTCATTCTTTAAACATACCAAGGAAGCAGGACAGTAAGAGTAATGGCCATGAGGATGGGTATCCTTGTTTCTTACACCTTAATCTGAACACGTCTCCATGGTTCTTGTTATTTTGGGTCTGATTTAGACTTCTGTTTGGTTGTTTTCCTCTGTGGTCTGGAATACGTGAATATTTTTCCCATTCAAAAAAAAAAAAAAAAAAGAAAAGTCAGTACACTTTTGCCTCCCATAAATATGAGATAGGACATTGTACCTCAGATATATTAATACCTCCAGGTATCTGCAGGAAATACCACTCAGGTGTCATTGAGGCAAGCAAATGCATGCAACCTTTCTTCTCTTCCCACTCTTACACCACACAGGCGCATGTGTATGTGCACACACAGCGTGATCAGGTGGTGATTAGTATCAAGTCTAGCTTAAAGATGGGATGCTAATGATTCCTTGTTTGTGTCAGGCAGGGTGCAGTATGCTAAACACACAGCTGCCCATAATTTTGTTTCTTGTCATGTGGCTCTGTTTGGCTGTTACTCTAGTCATTATTTTGTCTTGATGTGGACATCACCCCTGAGAGTTGAGACTCTTTTTCAGACTGTCCCATGCCCGGCTAGTTCACCAGGTGGACCCAACCCACATAAAATCCCACATGTAAGGTGATCCTGGGATAGAACAAAGGTTGTGCAGCGGTAACAGGAGCAGGGCCCCTCAGTTTCCAGAACGAGTGAGTTTTCTCCAAATCATTGGGTATTTCTGTTTCCTTCTGATTTACAATGTTTTTATAGAACAGCTTTATCCTCATTGCAGATTGGTCATTATCAGGCAGCAGTTTGGGTCAATCTACCTGACTCTAGCAAATAATGAATGATCCAAAAGGGATCGCTGAAGGCAAGAATGGAAGGTTCTTGTCTGATTACACTTACAAAGTCAAAAATCCCAAGTGACAAATCTTTTTATAAAGTTAGATTTATTTGTTTTTAAAGGACTATACCTATTTATCTAGAAATACTCACAATTTGGTAGCACCTTTTGCCTTAAAGACCTAGAACTTCGTATACCTGGGAACTGTGGGTGAGAGTGAAGTTTGCAGAGACAGGTACCTGAAGGGAGGAAAACAAGGATTGTCATTCCACACCGCAGATTAAGAAATTATCTCAAGGAAAATGGCTTATCTGTGGTCACAAACTGTGGAATTAGAATTGGGTCTCTAATCTCTTGATGTCCAAGATTGTCCTCGAGGCCTCTGATGTTTTAATGCTAGGGCAGCCTACAGTTTATATAGTGCCTGGACTCTGGATCCCAAGGGACATACGAAAGCTGCTTCATGCGATTTGATAAGATCACAATAGCTATCTCACTACTGCTTTTCCATTTGGGGAAAAGTATCAGTTATTAGCTCAACTTCCCTTTTTTTCTGCCTTATTTGTCCAGTAGCCAGAAAATCGAAGAGAAGACCTCTCCTTTATTTACCAGATGACCTATGGCCTTCTTACTCAAGGTTCTCTAGAAGTTAGGGTGGAGACTTTTATTTATCCTATGTTTGGGGCAATAAAAGGGAAGGGGCTGCCTCATTCAGCCAGTCTTTGGCTCCTAAAAAACCAAAAAGCAATGCTGTTTACTCTACCCCTGGGCTACTAAGTGCCGGGGTGGCCCATGTTGACTTAAATGAGTCCTTGCAGCTAGGTGGGGCTCTCTGGAGCTGTTAGTCATGTGAGGTTGCCAGGGCAACTTAATGTCTTATGAGCTGGAATGCTTCAAGAAGTACAAAGAAGAGACACATTACAACTTACAGTCATGTGTTCAATAACATGTCATCTTTCCGTAATGGGGCTTTTATTTTTATTTTATTTTGTGGGATTGAAAGATCAGAAGCCGGAAATTATCTGGAGAGGATAAAGAAAAGGAAAAATGAAAGGAGGGGGCTATTTCTGTTCCTTATGTGGGCAATGGTTAAACAAGGAGAACATCTGGTCCTGCAGTGGGTCTCTGAGCGCTGCTTTTAATTACCCCGTCATTTGGTCTCATGCTAAATTAGTGACTGTGGGAGCAGCTCAGATCTCCAAGCTGACAGGCCCGGAGAGCTTGACTTAGCCTGCCACATAGTCAGAGGGGAAACACGGAGCTTCCGGTTTCATATTTAAACCAGGGATTGACTCATAATTGTAGCTGTCAGGAGGGTGATGGAGACATTATGTAATCTAGTTCTTATGGCGATGTGTGTTTAAGGTTTCTGCTCTGTAAATTCCAGAGGAACTTTTGTGTCCATTGAGGGAGAGCTTGCTGGCTGCTCTGTGGTGTGCCCTGCAGGGTAATTACAGTGCTATTAAAGGTTCCTAAATCTGCCTGAATCCAAACATGAATGAATTTCTCCCTGAAAGGCCCTCCTGTTTTTCCACAGACTTTTAAATGTGGATGAGGTCGGGCAAAATCTGGTAAACTGGGAAGAGGCAGTACGCTGGCCCAGGAGGGAAATTTAATAATGGCAAGCCATTCGGGTCCACAGCTATTCTCTTCTGGCCCACATAGTTCCCCTTACTATTTCCCATCATTTCCAGCCTCAGAGATTCTGACCGTGTACACTGGTTGCTTCTGGAAACAAAGTGCTGGGGTTGTGGATCATTTATTCCTTTTTCATTCTGTTTGTTACTTTCCTTTCAGAGGCTTCAGGGGCCCCTGTGGACTGGTGTAAATTTGCAGGGCAGCCAGGTAAGGCTTGAGACAGGCCTAGCCTTTGCTGCCATCAAAAAAAAAAAAAAAAAAAAAAAGTCAGATGAGGCTGTTTAATTTTAACCTTAAAGGAATGTGCTTTCAACAGTTTTGCTGGAGGGAGACTTGTGTTTTGATTGTTCTCTGTTCCCAAGTAGTATATAAGTTTTACCTACATGATAAGAAGGATCCATTGGTAGAGAATGGTGCTCATATTGCAAGAATAATAGTAAGAGCAAAATAGAATTTTAAAAGTGAATGGCAGTGGGTGTGTTTGTTGGTAGGGAGAATGGTGATGGGGAATGAAGAGGACAGAAACCCTCTGACCTTCCCTGGTTGCTGTTCCGGCTGGCCCAGGGTTCCTTCCTCTGTTTCTACACCTTTCCTCCCTCTCTTGGGGAATCCCCCAGTCGACCAGTACCTGGGGTTCTGCTTCTGCCTTTTCATGCCATCAAAGATGATAGTGGTATATATAAAGCAGTTTTAGTCTAAATTAAAACCAAAGGTGTAAAAAACATGTCATTAAAATGCTGGATATCACTATCATCATCGCCGCCATCATTGTCATCATCATCAATCTGTATTGTAACTGACTAGAGCCAAGAGGTAAATGAACAACTGGGATAATTGGATATTTGCCCATTAGTCTTTGGAACATGGTATTGGGCGTTAGGGTGGAAAACTGAGTAGGTGCAGTGCTCATGGCGAGGGTGGAGAAACATTTCTCACACAGGGATTAAGATATAAAAGTAAAATGTATTTTATCTTCTTAAAGGACAGAGAGAGAGAGCATGAGACAGAGAGAAAGAGAGAGAGAAAAGAGGTGGGGAAAGAGAGCGAGTGACATCCTGAAGAAAGAAAAGGGGGTGCCAGCAGTGAGGCTAACCATTTTGCTGATTTTAAGGAGGAGAAATAAAATAGTGATGGCTGTCAGTTGATAACAAAAGCGGCAGCAGGTAGATAACAAAAACTGCAAGGATGTCAAAGTCCAAGAATTGGTTTCCTGCTTTTCCTTGGAGAAGGGATTATCACAGCAGATGTGACTGTCATTGAGATATGGTTGAGGCTGTAGCTCTTTCTGCTGTTTACTCAGGAACTCTGTAAAAGCAGATTCTCAAAAAAAAAAAAAAAAAAATTTGAAATCGTTTTTTACATCTCTTTTCCAGCCATTCAGCTTTCTTCAGAAGTTGTGTAAAACAGAACTCCTGCAGGGTACCTGTTAGTGAGAGTGCTCATAGGACTGATCTTTAACTGTTACTGTGGAAATTGTGGGATTAGGTATTTTCCTGTTATTTTTGCAAGGCTGCTTTCACTGGGAGTGGGCAATGTTCACTTTGCAAGAAAACGGAAGGATCAGTGCTTACTTGTCTTACCACCCCTTGGAAATTTGTGTTTAAGGTCAACCCATAAAGGGAGTGACTTTTCTTTTCTTTTTTTTTTTTTTTTTGTGAGACAGAGTCTCACTCTGTTGCCCAGGCTAGAGTGAGTGCCGTGGCGTCAGCCTAGCTCACAGCAACCTCAAACTCCTGGGCTCAAGCGATCCTCCTGCCTCAGCCTCCCGAGTAGCTGGGACTACAGGCATGCACCACCATGCCCGGCTAATTTTTTCTATATATATTTTTAGCTGTCCATATAATTTCTTTCTATTTTTTTAGTAGAGATGGGGTCTCGCTCTTGCTCAGGCTGGTCTCGAACTCCTGAGCTCAAACGATCCGCCCACCTCGGCCTCCCAGAGAGCTAGGATTACAGGCGTGAGGGGAGTGACTTTTCTTACTACGGTGGACCACCTTTGCTTTTTAGCTTTGGTTACCCAGCTCCAAATATCTGATTCGTAAGAGAAAGTTATTTTAAGAAAAATAACATATTTAATATACTTTTATATTTGTACACATAGAAATATATATTTAAAGGAATAATTAAAAATTTCCCTTATTTTTTCACAGTCTCAGGCTGTGGAATCTTATTAGGAAACAGTGCCAGTACAACAACTTGATTGGTTTTGTCCCATGAGGCTGAAGTTTTATGCGAATCTCATACAGTCACTATAGCGTGGGACATTATCATATGACTGATGGATGATGCAGGGATGGGTAATTTCATGAGTTGTCTGGCCTGAGTTTATTCATTTTCCCAGTCGTTGAAATGGAAAGACTCGATGTGACTCCTGCTGAGATACTTGCAGGGGCAACCATCCTTGTAATGGATTTTCTCTGTCAGAAAATTAGGTACTGATTTGCAGAACTTACTGCTGGACTAGGGATTCCTCTTCTAATCAAGGGCCATCAGCTTATAGAAAACAATAATTGAAGACAATACAACAGTATTATCCTGGGAGCTTGAGGAAATTAAGCTGAGCATTGGATCTGGTCATCAATACACTTCCCTTTCCCTTTCTGATGGCTCTATGCTACCCAGGCTTTCATCATTGATAGTGAAGTAGCCAGAGGGATCATTATCAGAGTTAATAACTTACCTTTGACCTAAAAAGACTAAGACACTTTTTATTAATATTTCTTCTTCTTTTTTTTTTTTTTTTTTTTGAGACAGAGTCTCACTCTGTTGCCTGGGCTAGAGTGCCGTGGCATCAGCTTAGCTCACAGCAACTTCAAACTCCTGGCTCAAGCGATCCTCCTGTCTCAGCCTCCCGAGTAGCTGGGACTACAGGCATGTGCCACGATGCCCGGCTAATTTTTTCTATATATTTTTAGTTGTCCAGATAATTTCTTTCTATTTTTTTGGTAGAGACGGGGTCTTGATCTTGCTCAGGTTGGTCTCGAACTCCTGAGCTCAAATGATCTGCCCAACTCGGTCTCCCAGAGTGCTAGGATTACAGGCGTGAGCCACTGCTCCTGGCCCTGTTAATAGTTCTTAATAAATAAATTTAATTTAATTAAAATTAAAGTTTTAGCCTAGCCTAAAACTGCTCCACCTTTCCCTGGGATTCTTCTTTAAGTTCTTTGATTCTTGGGCCACGCGTGTATTTAGTTTTGTGACAAAGTGCCCTGGCTTCTTCAGGCAGGATGCCCACATCATCAAGGTTAGAGGCGATTGTAACTGATATGGGTTGCAGTCTGTCCTTGTCCTTGTGAGTTCCAGATTGTACTTGCTTACCCTACTTTATATCTTATCTTCTCTTCCTGACGACCTGTGCTGTGGGCCTCAAGCTCCAGCATCGTGCACAGAGACAACAGACTGACAGAGGCTGCTTAACCAGCCCCCACCTTTGTGTAAGGTCAAATCTCCATAATAATTCCACTCCTCCCCCCACCAACTTCACACACACACACACACACACACACACACACACACACGCGGGCTCTTCCTAATGGTTCTGCTTCTCTGACTGAATTAATGTTAATATTGTTATCCAGATAGCAGAGACCTAGGTAGGATTGTCTCAAGCTTTATCCATTCCTTGCAGAAGTCCAAAGTCTCCCCTAAGATTTCTCCAAATTCCTGTAGAGTCTGTATTTTCATGGTCACTTCCGGCTCGTCAAACCCTTCCCAATTTGCACAAAAGACTCCTACAAAGCACTTGTGAGTATAATTGTCTTTACCAAAAATTTTGGTGGCATGGGCAGATAGGAATTCATGTTGCAACAAAGCAAATAATTTCAAATGTAATTTTACACATCTTTATTTGTAAAATGTTTCTCCACCATCTCCTCCTTAGAGAATATCTACACCCTGTAAAATCCCCAGCTTCGAAGCAGCAACTTGGCTCCACTCTCCTTCCTCTTTTTCCCTTCTGCTTCCCTTTTCTCTCAATCTCCCTACCCTCTTGTTTTCAAGTGCAGAGAAACTTAACTATCTCTCCTTTCTTTTATGCTAAAACTATTGTAGACATATATCCATGTCCTCAGGATCTCACCTACTATTCCCAATGACTATTTTTCCAAGCAGAATGCTTTTATAGTTGTTACCAAAACAAAAATGTTACCTGGTTACAATGGTAACAAGAGCAGGAGGCACACATTGAGTGCTTGCTGTGATCGAGGCTCCTAGGGCTCTTTAGGTCTTATCTCATCTGATATCCACAGCAATCCAGTGAGATCTGGCATTATTAGTTCCATTTTAACAATGTTGAAATCATATAGTAGAAATAGCAAACAAACAAACAAACAAAAAGAAAGCAATTATAAAACCTAATATTTATTGAGTTCTTATACATCGGACACTGTTTTTAAGCACTTAAGGTGTGTTTTTTCTTCTTTTTTTATTTCAGTATATTACAAATGTTTAGGTTACATATATTGCCTTTGCCGTACCTGAGTCAGAGCTTCAAGCATGTCCATCCCCCAGATGGTGCGCTCTGCACTCATTAGGTGTGAATATACACATCCCCTCCTCGCCTCTCCCACCTGCCCGACCGACACTCGATGAATGTCTATACTGTATGTACACATAAGTATTAATCAGTTAATACCAATTTGATGGTGAGTACATATGGTGTTTGTTTTTCCATTCTTGTAATACTTCGCTTAGTAGAATGGGTTCCGGCTCTATCTAGGATAATACAAGAGGTGCTAGATCACCATTATTTTTTGTGGCTGAGTAGTACTCCATGGTATACATATACCACATTTTATTAATCCACTCATGGATTGATGGACACTTAGGTTGTTTTCACATCTTTGCAATTGTGAATTGTGCTGCTATAAACATTCAAGTAACTTAATGTGTTTTGTTTTGTTTTGCATTGACTCTTCACAACTCTACTAGTTTAAAATAATTATCCCCCTTTTACAGATAGAGAAATTGAGATACAGAAAGATGAGGTAATTTTCTCAAATTCACACAATAAATAGGAGTGGCACTATGAATGCAGATCAGACTGTTTGAACCTAGAGTTCAAGATACTGGTTAAGAAGGTGAGAAAGGTTTTCAATCTTTCTCATGTAGTCACCTGCCTAACTAAAGTTCATGAGAACTTTCCTGGCTAACGTAATATTTCAGCCTATCCTTGGATTTTATATCTTTTGTCCCTCTTTTTTCTTTTTTTCCCCATAGCACTTAATACTAACTAACATGTTATATGTTTTACTTAGTTATCTTTTTCATTTTTTTTTTTTTTTGTCCCTGCCACTGGCATGTAAACTCTCTAAGGGCAGGGACGTTTTGTCTGTTCGGCACACTATTGCATCTTCAGGGCCTGTAAGAATGCCTTGCACATAGTAGACGCTTAACAAGTAGTTACTGAATGAATGAATGAATGAATGAGTGTATGTATGGGAACTACTTACAAAGAAGAAAGGACCTTCTAATTAGGTCCCGGAGGTACTTCACGAAGAAAACCTTTGTATGGAGTGTGAAGATGCTCTAAATTGCAGGGCTCTAGGTACAATCAAACTCATGTTAGGGGTCCCTCAAATACTGTGCTTATTTCAGATCTCCCCTCTTTTCCTCCTTTTCTCTGCCTCTCCCACATGTGTATGTTTAACTGTCTCCATCCTGGTTTAACTGCCTTCCCTATAAGCCTGCTCTCCAATATTAAAGAATGTTCTCTAACTTGCCAGTTAACTTTTTCCATTTGTAAAATGGATATAATTTTACTTCTAAAAAGTTCGCCAGGATTTGGAAGAGATCATTCTGATGATTGGAAAAAACCCAAAGTATTGAATCTTAGAAGACTCTGGCTATAGAAACATACATGAAAATTAAAATAAAATACTTGTATCAGTCACCCAGCTCTCCATAATTTGAGGCTTTCACCTCAAGGAATTAACTCATTAACACTTGAAGAAATGATAACTTTTGTGGCTTGTTGCTATTTTGACCTTTAAAAATTTTTTCTTTTTTAGCAATTCTTAGAAATTACCTAGCATATAAATATAGGACTTTTTAAAAATGAGGAAGTTATTTTTTCAGTTTTATTTTCTATGTGGGTTAGTAAAATGTTTTAAAGTTGTATCTTGAATTAACTACAAAAATGATGTTCATTTATTAATTCAACAAATAATATCAAACATCTATTTTGCCAGATATCATTGAAGTGTGTAAAATAGCAAACATCAGTAAAAAAAATGGACAAATCCCTGTGTTCTTGTTGTACCATTCACAGAGAAATGTTTTTAGAGGTGGTCATTGTATTAGTTTGTTAGGGCTGCCATAACAAAGTTTCACCGACTGGGTAGCTTAAACAACAGACATTTATTTTCTTACAATTCTGCAGGTTGAACATCTGAGATCAAGGTGTTATCAGGCTTGATTTCTTCTGAGGCTTCTCTCCTAGGCTTATAGGGGTTCAGCTTCTCTTGTCTTAATACGGTCTTCCCTCTGTGCCTTTTTGTGTCCAAATTTCCTCTTCTTATAAGGACACCAGCCATTGGATTAGGGCCCACCACAATGACTTCATTCTGACTTAATTACCTCTTTAAAGACCCTGTCTCTGAATATAGTCACATTCTGAAGTACTGGGCATTAGCTCTTCAACAGGAACTGCTGTGGTACACAATTTAGCTCATAACTCTTTATTTTTTTTTTTCTTTTGAGACAGAGTCTCACTCTGTTGCCCAGGCTAGAGTGCCATGGCATCAGCCTAGCTCACAACAACCTCAAACTCCTGGGCTCAAGCAATCTTCCTGCCTCAGCATCGCAAGTAGCTGGGACTACAGGCATGTGCTACCAAGCCTGGCTAATTTTTTCTATATATTTTTAGTTGTTCAGATCATTTCTTTCTATTTTTAGTAGAGACGGGGTCTTGCTTTTGCTCAGGCTGGTCTCCAACTTCTGACCTCGAGCGATCCTCTCGCCTTGGCCTCCCAGAGTGCTAGGATTACAGGCGTGAGCCACCATGCCCGGCCTATAACTCCTTAAAGTATTGTTGAATCTTTGGGATTCAGTTTACTTGTTTTAAAATAATAATAATGCTCTCTCTACATGCCTGTTATAAACATATCACTCAGTGTTTTCTTTCTTTATGTGTGTTGCAGCTAGATAGAAATAAATCCAGTTTTTGGAGTGACAATAATATTTTCAAGGCTTATAGATAGACCAAACTTTCCTCAGAGTTACACAAAACCAGCTAGATGGACAAAAGAGCTATAACATTTTCTAAGATTGAAGCTTTTTGGAAAGTGGGTATCACACAGCTGAGAATTTCCTAAAGGGTCTACTCAAATTATTGGATCGGACTGAACTTTAAACTAGGTGGAAATAAAAGTTAATTCTCCTCTGGTTAACCAGAAACGTGGAAGAGAAGACACAGGTAAACCTTATCACCATCTTCATCACCATCATCATTGTTACCATTGTCACTTTTACCATGTCACATTGGATGATTTTACTGTCTTATTCTCCCGTTGTTCCATCTTTCCCCAACAAGTTTGGGAGCTCCTTGTGGGTAGGAAGCATGTCTAAGACAGTTGTCCATGTCTTTCGTGCTGTGTACAAAGCTGGGGCTTGGTATACACTAGCTGGCCAATGGCAGGCTGGTTTCTGAACATGTCAGTCAGACAGCGGTTGTGGGAAAAAGATAGTGGGCAAAGGGGTGGTTGATGGCATGCACAGCCAAGACCAGGTAGCCAGGTGGTGATGGCACTCTTGGCCTTGATCCAGCCGTGGATGGAAGTTACTGTGGGGTTCTGCTGAAGGGAATGAAGAGAGAGATGACTTTGTAGCTACATAAAAGATGGGTTTCAGAGCAGGAGTTCTATACAGACTTGTTATGATTTGCAAAGGAGTTCAATTATTAGTTTCTTCCCAGCAAATTCACATACTGCCATAGAAAATACAAATGATTTGGTGGTAGGGAGGGACGTGGGACCAAAACAGAGAGTTTCTACTAACTTCCTCTGACAATGGTTAGAGTAAAACATTTTGGCTAGGAAAAGATTAATTTCTGTTTGTAAAATTTAAAAAATAACACAAAAAACCTAACATGTGGAAAATATTATGTTGATGCATGTTTTGCTGAACAGATGGTGACAGTCCACAAACTTCTCAAGGATTTCCCTTATAGGATGAAAGGGAAGCATTTTAATTTGGCTGAGTAACTGAGAGTCACTAAATCTCTATGGTCTTGTCTGTCTCTTCTTATAGAAATCCTCTCCTTTTATCACCAAATCACAGATTTTTCTTCCCCATAATTTTTAACAAATTACTTTAATCTGGAATATCCAATTAGCATACAAATGTGAATGTTTGGTTTTTTGCTAGTTTGGTGTTTCTCAGAAGGGCACCCCTCATCTTTGTATTGATACGTGTTCATGATTCTCATTTTGAGTCCCTGAAAGCGTATCAGATGTGATGTAGGTTGACCACTTATTCACATCTTCACTGTACAGCTGAGGAAACCAAGGGCTGCAGGTGTCTGTAAACCTCATCAATGTTTCACAATGAGTCACGGCAGAAGTAAACATTAGAAAGGGGTTTCTTGACTCTCAAATCATTGCCCTCTCACTAGCCTTTTAGAAACTGTGATTCTTGCTGTACGTGAACCTATTTTACTCGTGCATCTTCTGTTTTGTGCTCTCTCTGCTTTTTGAAGAGTCTAAAGAAGACACCAGGAAGAGATTTTCCCATATAGATACCCCCAGCTTGTTGGTTTCCTTTGAAATGAAACCACAGCTTCAAGTAGAACTTCCCAGAGGTTTTTTAAAATGAGTCTGCTACACAGCTGGAGTGAGGAAGGAGGAATGGTGGGTTATTAAGCTTTTAAGTGATAAGTCATTTCTTCCATCAGGGAACACTTTTCTCACTAGGAAAGAAAAAGAAGTTAAAATTAAAGACAGCAAGCAGAAGCCAGCTGTTTACCATTGACTGAGGTGTAGGGACAGGTGTTTAAGTTTTTATTTACTCCTCTGCTCCCAATGACTGCCTTTCTTCTTCTTCTTTTTTTTTTAATCCTAATGTATCTGCTCTGTATCTCGACTCATCTAGACTGCTCCCACAAGGTAGGCAGGCTTACAGAGATCCGAGTGAACCTGGGCCCATCTAATGGATGCTGAGGTTCAGTACCTGGTGCTGATCAGGTAGGGGCAACTTTCATATGCATTAGTTTGTGATTCCAATGTATTCCAAACAATAGGCCTGGAGACTGATCTGGAGCTGCACTAGTTGGTTGATTCTGCTTTCCCTTATTTAATGGCCCTTACAGATAATTGGAAAGTTGTCCTAAATACAATGGCCATTTTTCAATTATTTTATAAATCCCTTTGCCATTTATTTTCCTTTCTTTATTCTTTCTCTCCAATATTCTTGCATACATTCACACTTTACCTCTGTAGCCTCTGCAGTTCGTTGCTTAAAGCTTTTAACACTAGGAGTAAAAGAAGAAAGAAATGTTCCGCTGCTCTTAACATGAGGAGCTCAAAATAAATTTAGAGTGCAAGCGTATTAAAACTCAAACACTCTTGTGAGTCTCTCTTTCCACCTTCAATTTAGAGTGAAATATCAGGAATGAAATGAGAAAAAAAAATGGTTGATTTATTAAGTAGTTAAGATATGCTAGGTGGTTTGCACAAATTAGCTCATTTAATCGGCACAACAACCCAGTGAGGTGGTTACTATTCTTAGCCTCATTTTGCAGATGAGGGGACTGTCAGCTCTAGGCTCCCCTAGGCAGCATTCTCATCTTTGTGTCCCCACGACCTGGCAGGTGATCCTTAGCACAATTAGTGCTTAATAAGTAATCAATGAGTCAGTGACTGAATTCTTCCTGAATTTATCCATTTGGACCCCTGGATCTTCATCACACGAGCTTTCCTTTTTCCATCTTGCCATACCCAGCCTTTTCTCCCTCCTTCACTGCTCTCCATTTTCCCCCTCTTTCCAAATAGAATTTGAGATTGTTGGTAAATATATACATATGGATAAATATGCATGTATTATTCAACAGCATAAAAAATAAATGAGGCAATCAGGGAAAGTCTGCACATTTTATTTTTCCTTCTCAGATTTATCTTCACTTGCCTTAAAAAAGAAATATCACTCAAGGTTTTTACTGCAGATTTTCTTACATTCATGCTAAATATAGCGATTGGTTTTCAAAGGTGCTGCCCCACTTACCCCTTCCCTTGTGCAGATGTTCTGACATCCATGTCACCTGGGCAAATGATAAGGGCATTGGTCCTGAGATGGCTTTGGTGAAGCACTTCCAGCTGTCCCTCATCCTACCCAGTTGCCAGTAGACAATTAAGCAACTTATGTGGGGTCAAAGTTTCAGGTAATTTACCTCTCAGATGGTTGTGTGTTTTTAACTTATGATTTTTAAACTCTGTTCCAAGGATCTCTGAAAGCTCCATAGAGATTTGTCAAGACCAACATAGAGGACAAATTGAGTTCAGACATTGAATGGAGCCCTGGCTTCCACGTCCTTATTTTAACCAGAGAATCTTTGCTTTTATCCCTTTTGTATTTGGGTTTGCTTGTGAAAATTTATTTGCCAAACATTTTTACTTTCAAAATAAGGATAACAAGCCCTAACTCTACCATTTTATCCCATTTTTATTTATGTCTATCTCTCATTAAATGTCCAAGACATTGGATTAAGTCCAACATCATGTATTACCCAGTTCTGTTTTCTTTAGAAGCTTAGAAAAGTCATTACATCCTCTCCCCCTTCACCTAGTATTCCAACATAAGCTTGCTCTGTAGTTTTTCTGGGTCATTTTTTAATGCCTGGGTTGAGGAAAAAAAAAAAAAAAAAGAAGAAGATACACAAGTGAAATCAGGAAATAACTCAGAGGCCAACACTTATTTAAAGAATTTCTGAGAATGGACTATGTGATCTACAGAGATGCATGTGCATTAGATATGAATGCACTGGGCTTTCTAAGGTACCTGGAAGTCTTAATGACATAAAATCTATGTCTCTTGGAATGGAAAAAAACAAAACAAAACTCCAGAGCTGGCCTACTGCTAGATATCAATGGATTCTGGCTCAAAGGAATTAAATTTGTGTGTTTTCATGTTTGTCCTGAAGAAGAAATAATAGTTTGTTAAAACACTCTTTGGTGGTAAAGTATTGCTTCCCTCTCACTGGTTGACAGTACTGTGCCTCAGTCCTCTTAGCCTCGGGAACTGAGTGGGTTGTCAGGACTTTGCAAATATCTTGCTCAGCCCCTGAACACCAGTTGCCCTCTGTTTGCTTCTTTTCATTTCATTCTCCTGTCTCACAACCAATATAGTTTCACTAGCCTCATTCTGACTTGCAACAAACCATAAATAAGCTATATCTTCTGTGGGTAGAGTAACCCCTAGAAGGTTCATGGCAATAGACTTATGGACACCCCTGGGAATTTCTTAGCAAGATAACACGGGAGCTGTGAGGGGAAAAAAACTCCAGAGGGACATGGATTTGCAGCCTGTTTGGGTAATAAGTTTCTGGTTATGTATGAATTTTTCAGAACTGTAAAAAGTAAGTCAAGAAACTCCCTGCATGTTGTGGAATATATATAGGAGTAAAATCAGCTATAAAAGCATTCTCAAACTTAGACCTGGGGTGGGAATGTGGAGACGTGTGTGCGCGTGCGCGTGCGTGTGTGACGTATGTGCACGTGAGCGTGTCAGGTGGATTTAGAGAGGAGTGAGGTAGGAGATGGTAATAACTGTTAAGAGGATTATTTAGAAAATGGCCTGCATGTTGATCAACACTTAGAAAAGTCCTGGGCTAGGGAAAATCCCAGGCATTAAAATCTAGTTAAATTTAGCAATTCAAAGGGCAGCTGTGAAAGGGAAAGGGGGTTCCCAAAGGTCAAAATACAGGCTGAGGCAAGTAGAGAAAAGGCAACCTCTTCGTTTGCTCTAGGGTTTGGGGAAAGATGAGACATTAGAGACTATTTGAAATGTATGGATACTCAGGTTGTGTTTAGCTCATCTTGGCTCTCTGGTCCTTTTGGCAACATTCCCGCATTTCCCCCTGGCATCTCCTTGTCTTCCCTGTCCCTCCACCCCTCAGCCCTGTGGTCTTGGCTCCATGAAATGTAAGGGGCACGCCCACCACTCCATGTTTGTCTTAGGATGGGCAGTCTTAGCCTATATGCCAGATGTTTATGTTATCAGTGAGCCAAAAATATTCATTTATCACTTGGTATATATCCTATATGCCAAGCCCAGTAACCTGAACTATGAAACGTGACCAGCCTATGCTGGTGACTTCAGACTGATAATCTTTAAATATTTGTTTATATTTACTTAATTGGGGTCAGGGAGACACCCTGATTTCCTGTTCATAAACATTGTGTATCTCTCACCATTCAAAATAGGGGACTTACATGTATGGACTAAAACATAGAATTTAAACATGTTGAAAATTATCTTTCATCTCACAGTTTTGTCCTCCTCACAACTGGATGATTTAGAGTTTATTGCTCTTTCTGAGTAAAGATTGGACTTATATGGAGACAGCTACCAACCCCTTTATCACACATGTTTAAAAGTTTTTATTTTCTAGGTTTTTGATTTTAAAACATTTCCACTTTGCAGAAATATTTATTCTTCCTCCAGCTTTCTTTCATAATTTTCCAAGACTGATATTTTCTTTGGAGAAGTTAATAAAATAGTATAGTTATACCTAGTGGATGGTTTGCTTTCAGAATTTCACATGTGACAGCTGGTGTGATGGGTATAGAATTCCAAGGTTGTTCCATGACCTTTGCCCCGTGGTGTCATCCTGGGGGTTATGTTACTTTATGTGGCAAAAGAGATTTTGCAAGTGTGATTAAGGTTATTAATGAGTAGACTATAAAATAAGTAGATTATCAGGGTGGGCCTAATCTAAACATATTACCATTTAAGAGAGTATTTTCCAGCTGATAATAGAAAAGAAACTCAGAAATTGAAAGCAAAGGAATGATTTAATATGTTACTGCTGGCTTTGAAGATGGGAGAGATCTGTGTACGGAGCTGAGATCAACCTTTAGGAACTGGGATTGACCTCCCAATGACAGCCAGAAATTAATCGGGTACGTCAGTCCTGCAACCACAAGGAACTGAACTTTGCCAACGATCTGAATGCACTTGTAATTCTTCCCCAGAGCCCAGCCTTGATTTCAGCCTTGTGAGATCCTATGCAGAGAAACCAGTCAAGACCACCTGGACTTTTGATCCACAGACTGGGAGACAATAAATAAGCATTGTTTTAAGCTGCTAAGTTTGTAATAACTCATTATGCTGCCAAAGAAAACTAATACTTCTCATTTCCAGAGTTTTGGTGCAGCCCATAGTTGCACTGTGCATTGGCAGTATCATGAGAAAAGGTTTACAAGGAGGTTTTACTTATTTTTAGTTTATTTTTTTAAAATTTCCACTTGGGCTCCTGAACAGTACCATGGCACACACTGTTGGTTGACTACTAAAAGATATTCTTTGCTAGCAGGACTCCAATTTTTTTTTTTTTTGCAGAGATTCGTTGGTTCCTTGGAAGGTTGGCAGGCTTATTATCCAATTCTGGTCAATGAGATTTAAGTAGAAGTCTTCTGGAGGCTTTAAGAAAGTTTTACTTGTTGATATAAAGGACAGAAGCTGAAAAGAAATGCTTGCATGACACTGCCACGTGCTTCCTGCCTTCAAATGTGATGTGATGATGTGCTGCAGCCATCTTGTGACTATGAGGAGGAGGTCAAAAACATCATAGAGATGCTGATTCAGGGCCTTGATGCCTTGGAACCAGTGCCACTACTCACACCTAGATGTCTTGTTAGAAAAAACCATTTTTATTTGTTTAAATTATGGTTAATTGAGTTTTAATAATTTACAGAGGAAAGCATATCTAACTGATATAGAATTTGGGTCCTGAAAGTGGAATGCTGTAAGAAACACACTTTAAGGGGTAGGTCAGGGTGGAGATTGAGGACCCAAATCCCTTCAGGTGGAAAACTTTGACATGGCAAAACATTTAAGCAACCATTTGCATGATCTATCTTCTAATGCAGACCACAGGTTGACCAAGGTTGTGGTGGCATGGGAAATGGAGGGAAAAATTCAGGATATTTGTGTGTGTTGGCTTACTTTAGTGGCTATTATCAAAAAAGTCCTACTATGAGAGGCAAACTTAAGCTAGATAGCTAACCTCTAACCAGAGAGGGAAGAAAATATGATTGCTTGGAAAAATGCTTTCTAACTGTGACCTCCAGCCTAAATGAACAGAATCCTATGCTTTCTAGTCTTGCAGGGTTGGAGAAGGCGTCTTTGGTACCCCAAGTTAAAACAAGCAGAGGTGGGAAAGTGGCACCCTTAAGACTGATAAAACCAGAGCTTTTTATCACAAAGACTTGATTGTCTGAGTTAAATACCAGAGGATTTGGAAGAGCACAGGATCTAGCAGCAGAGAGACAAGAATTCTTAGCCTCAAAGACTATGTCTAGACGAGATCTTTAGCTGTGATTACTAATGCAAGGAATTGACCAGACACAAATAGACTCAATCTCCTAAGTTTTTGAGAGGAACTTTATTGTTAAAGTTACTTCAAGCTCACCAACAACTATATATAATTATTGAACTCCAAAGGCAATCTCTAGGTATCTGAATTTGTACCAACATGTAGAGGTTGCTAAAATTAGAGAAGAACTTTCCCTTGAATGCCCATCTCAGATATAGGCACTGAAAATAATGATTAAAGAATATATTACTAGAGAGAAGAACCAGAGGCTATGAAAGAATGATAAGGGAGATTTTAATAAAGAATAGAACTAGGGACTTTGAGATCGACTAATCAAAGACTTTCTCCATTGAGAGGGCAGGTATTTCTTACTATTCCTTTCTAACAGGGTAGAGTATATGCTAGTAAATATTAACTATCTAATCTTTTCCAATCAGTGTATATTAGATGTGTTGGAAGCAGATAATCTATTTTTTAGAGAAAACTTCCATGCCTATAAGAAGTTATCTCTGGACCAAATAAAGAAGATTGAACATCACCTAGAGATCCTAGATTTGGGTATAGATGTAGTAGTTAGATATAATATTGTGGTTTTCCTCTCTTGGGAAGGAGGTGGGTGCATCTATGTAAACTGCATGTGTAGGAAGAAGGACCTCTGTGGATGTTAGATTACCAAAGGTATGGACTGTTAGTTGGCTACATAAAAGCACTACTTAACCATATTTATTCCATGTTAACAGGTCTCAATCATCCACCTCCACACTCCTTACCCACCACCCTAGCACTTTTTGGAAAGAATTCTCTTGGTTTCAAGGACAGTGTTATAAATAGTTTTATTCGAATATAGCCACTCCCATTCATCTACATGGTTGATGTCTGCTTTCATGCTACAGTGGCAAATTGAGTAGTTGTAACAGAAACCACATGGCCTGCAAAACCTAAACTATTTCTGTCTGACCCATTCTAGAAAAAATTCCCAACTCCTGATCTAAAGAAATGTAGAAATGTTAAGTGGGATAAAAGATCATTTATTTCAACAATATTTTATTAAAGTCTTTCCTAAACTTGCAGAGTATGTGCATGAACTGCAGCCCTTCTCACACTTATGTATTACAAGGTTCCATCCTGAATCTACTGACTCAGAATTTTCAGTGGAGAGACCTGGGAATATGCATTACTAATCACTTCCCCACATAATTCTTTTGACCTGGTTAGCTGCTCATCTGGCCCAGCACTGAAATGAATCTCTAACTGGTTCCTGCATATGGTTCACTATAGACATCCCAGTATGACCAGGAGATGGAATAAGATTCTCAGATCACTAGAAGCTTGATTATGAAATGAAGTACAGTGAATCTGAAGATTTTGATGTAGTATAAGTGGCATCGACTCTAGAAATGAGAGACCTGGGTTCAGGTTCTCAATCAGCCTCTAACTATTGGACCCTGAGCAAGTTTCTTTCTACAACTCTATATCCTCAACTATAAAACCCTCAGTAGAATGAGATGTCTCCAAGTTGCTTTTTGTCAGTATGATTTTAAGACTCAGAAACTAGGAAGTACTTAAGAATAAAACAAATATAATTTCTCTTTCTCTCGAAATTCTTTTCTTTTAGATCAAGTTGCTCAATACTGGCTGCACATTAGACCCATTACAGAGCTTTAAAAAACACCAATGCCATAGGTCCCAACCTGATATTCTGATTTAAGTAGCTGGGGGAGAGCCTAGCCATTGGAATAAAAGCTTTCTAGGTAATTCTGTGTTAAGTCAGATTCAGAACCATCATCCTAGATGGTATTGGATTCTTTTTTCTAGTTCCTATTCAAGATTTTTATATATAAGTACTAGTTTCACCATTTGAGAAACACAATAAATAAGAGGAGGAAACAAGGTCAATATGAGTTCCAAAATACTGGTGAGTCAGGAAGGCTGCATAAAATTCAGAAGAGAGCTGCCTGTTAAAAAATATAGCTTTGACCAGATGGTTTCACAGCTGAATTTCACCATAACTACAAAGTACTGATACCTATACTGCAAAAAGTATTTCATAACATCAGGAAGCAAGGAATCCTCCCCAACTCATTCTATGAAGCCAACATCACCTTGATACCAAAGCCAGGAAAGGACACAACAACAACAACAACAACAACAACAACAAAAAAACTATAGACCAACATCCCTTATGTATATAGATGCAAAAATTTTTGATTAAATCCTAACAAACCAAATTCAGCTGCACATCAAAAAAATAATACACCACAACCAAGCGGGCTTCATCCCAGATATGCAAGAGTGGTTCAACATACTCAAATCGATAAATGTGATTCACCATATAAACAGAAGCAAAAACAAACACCATATGATCCTCTCAATAGACACAGAAAAAGCGTTTGACAAAATTCAGCACACTTTTATGATAAGGACTCTTAACAAAATAGGCATAGATGGAACATATCTCAAAATTCTAAAAGCCATATATGGCAAACTCACAGCCAACATCATACTGAATGGGGAAAAATTGAAAGCATTCTTGCTTAGAACTGGAACCAGACAAGGTTGCCCACTGTCACCTCTTCTATTCAACATAGTACTGGAAGTCCTAGCCAGAGCAATCAGATAAGAGAAGGAAATCAAAAGTTCCCATGGGGGAAAGAAGAGGTCAAACTTTTGCTCCCTGCTGATAATATCTTATATTTAGAAAACCCCAAGGATTCTGCCAAGAGACTCCTGGAATTGATAAATAAATTCAGCGATGTCTCAGTTTATAAAATGAATGTACACAAATCAGTGCATTCCTATACTCCAGCAACAGTCACACTAAGAATCAAATCAAAGACTCAATACTTTTCACAATACCAACAAAGAAAATAAAATACCCAGAAATATATTTAACCAAGGAGGAGAAATACCTCTACAGGGAGAATGATGAAACATTGAGGAAGGAAATTACAGAGGATATAAACAAATGGAAAAATATATCATGCTCATGGATTGACAGAATCAACATTGTTAAAATGTCATACTACCCAAAGTGACTTACAGATTCAATGCAATCTCCATTAAAATACCAACATAATTTTTTACAAATCTAGGAAAAATAATTCTACGCTTCATATGGAACCAGAGAAAACCCTATATAGCCAAAGTAACCTTAAACAAAAAGAACAAATTGGGAGGCATCAGTTTACCAGACTTCATGCTATAGTACAAGGCTATAGTAACCAAAACAGCATGCTACTGGCACAAGAACTGAGACATAGACCAATGGGTCAGAATAGAGAACCCAGATATGAAACCATCCTCATATTGCCATCTGATCTGTGACAAAGCAGGCAAAAGCACACACTGGGGAAAAGAATCCCTAGTCAATAAATGGTGCTGGGAAAATTGAATAGCCACATGTAGAAGACTGAAACAGGATCTGCACCTCTCACTTCTCACAAAAATCAACTCCTGATGGATAACAGACTTAAATGTAGGCATGAAACCATAAATGTTGCAAATACTCCTATAGACGTCAGCCTAGGCAAAGAATTTATGAAGAAGACCCCAAAGGCAATCACAGCAACAACAAAACTAAACAAATGGGACCTGATTAAATTAGAAAGCTTCTGCACAGTTAAGGAAACAATCAATAGAGCAAATAGACAACCTACAGAATGGGAGAAAATATTTCCATGCTATACATCTGACAAAGGGCTAATAACCAGGATCTACAAAGAACTCAAGCAAATCAGCAAGAAAAATATCAAACAACCCACTATAAAGTAGGCAAAAGATAGGAACAGAAGCTTTTCAAAAGAAGATAGACTAATGGCCAACAAGCATATGAAAAAATGCTCAATTTCTGTAGTCATCAGGGAAATGCAAATCAAAACCACAATGAGATATCACCTAACTCCAGCTTTTATCAAAAAGTCCCAAAACAACAGGTGCTGTCATGGATGCATAGAGAAAGGAAAAATTATACACTGTTGGTGGGACTGCAAACCAATACAACCTGTATGGAAAGTAGTATGGAGATACCTCAAAGAACTAAAAGTAGAACTACCATTTGATCCAGCAATCCCACTATTGGGTATTTACCCAAAGGAAAAAAAGTCATTTCATCAAAAAGACACTTACACTCAAATGTTTATGGCAGCACAATTCACAATTGCAAAGATATGGAATCAACCCAAGTCCTCATCAGTATATGAGTGGATTAATAAAATGTGGTATATGTATACCATGTAGTACTACTCAGCCATTAAAAAAAAATGGTAAACTAATACCTTTTGTAACAACCTGGATGGAATGGGAGAGCATTCTTTTACGTGAAGTATCACAAGAATGGAAAAACAAACACCACATGTACTCACTACTAATTGGAACTAATTAATTAACACTCATGTACACATATGGAAGTAAAATTTTACAGAAATCAATCATGTGGAATGGGGGAGGAGAGGATGGGTAAATTCATACCTAATGTGTACAATGCACACTATCTGGTGATGGGCACACTTACAACTTTGACTCAAACTGTACAAAAGCAATTCATGTAGCCAAAACGTTTGTACCCCTGTCATATTCTGAAAAAAAAAAAAAAAAAGCTTTGCAGGCTCCACCACCAGATTTTAATATAGCAGCTCTTGGGCCCAGAAACCTGTACATTTTTTAACTCCCCATGTCCTCTTAATACACAACTAGTTTGGGAAATATCAGGCCAGTGATCTCTGCTACTCCTTCCAACTCGTAGGGTGTGAGGTCCTATGCATAATCATATGAGCACTAAGTCATAATGTTAAGAATATTTTGAAAAGGTAGTTTTTACCAAAATTAAGATACTGTGAAAGGGATGTTATCAACCCATAGGAATGGACCTCGATCAGGTGCTAGTTGATAAAAATATTGCTTACCTGGTTTACCCTCTCAGAAAGGGCCATAATGATGTACCCACACAGTTTAATTATTTGGCCTCAGGAGTACTTAAAGAGGTTCTTATTTTGTCCTCTTTCTTTGAAACTATAAATTCTAGCTGAAAAGCACTAAAACCCTGCTTTCAAATGAGTTAGATATAGTTTATCAAATGATATAATATACAGAGCAAATTACAAATAAAAAAGGTATGGCCACAACCTAGTCTTGTTATTTACTACTAATCCATTTTAATTCAGGTGTTAATGATTCCATTCACTCACTCATTCTTTTTTTTTTTTTTTTTTTCATTTATTCATTCACTCAACAACTGGTTTTAAGGTACCAACTATGAACCAGGAACTGTGCTAGGCCCTTGGGCTATAGCAGTGAGCAGCAGTCTTTTTCCCATTGAAGTTTACATTCTATTCTACTTGGGGAAATTGGTAATACACAAATAATTATTTAAAGTACTGTGGTGCTGATTGTTAAGAAAAATAAGGCAAGGTAAGAAAGTGATGGGAGCTGGAGGGCAGTAGTATTTTATGTAGATAACAGAGAAGGCTGCTCTGTTAAGGTAATATTTTAGCAGAGACCTAAAGAAAGTGAGAGAAAAGTTATGGTGATATCTGGGGAAAGACCATTGTGCTGAGGAAACAGCCAGTGCAAAAGTCCTGGTGGCAGGAATGTGCTGGGTGTGATCTAGGAGTAGCAAGTGGCTACAGTGCCTTGTGTGGAGTGTGGGAGGGTGGGAGTGCTGGAAATGAGTCAGAGAGCAGCAGGCTCCCTCAGGAGGGTGCGGGGGGGGGTTGGAGGGGGTTTGACAGGCCACATATAAGGGCTTTGCATGTAACTCTGAGCTTCAAGAGTAGACCCAGGACTTGTGTGGCTTGAAGATTACAATCCTGAGGCCTTCTATAAGTACAAGAGTACAAAACTAAGCACGAATCTAAATACTTATAATGGAAAAAAAATCACAAATTACCAGTTTTAAAAGAATGCCAAATGCCACACACACCACAAAAAATAACATCATAATTTTACTAATGAACTGTGCCACCTCTCTACATTAGTCTCCCCTCCATTAGTTTAGGCTAAAAGATCTTTGATTGCCTCTTCATATTACTGTCTAATGTAATTTTTTATAGGAAGACTAGAAAGATAATTCAGTTTTTCCTCTAGCTTGTTTGGTCAAAATTTATCTTTTTTATTATTGATAATATAAAAAAATTTCATTTAATTTCACAACTCATTTTGGTAATGCTGTGTACATTTTTTAGGGTTGTTGACAATTTGGGAAAACTTTTCTCAAATTTCTTTCTTTATATGGACTATAAACTTGTAAGAATTTTCTGCAGACTAGCTTCTGGCTCCACATACTTCCAACTGTTTTTCTCCTTCATGGGCCACATATTTCTGGTATGATGAAGATGAGTTCCTATCTTATAACCTCAGGCCTTGAACTTTAATGTCACAATATAAGTTGGCACAGAGAATGGTAGATGTATTCCTGAAAGCCACTCTGACACCAGCAAAAATTTTACATAGAAATAACTGTGAATCACAATAATACATCCCACTGACCCAAACAAAATGCTTGTCTGACCCAACTTCTCCTTCATTGGGCCCCAAAGTGCCTGTGTCTATTCTTGAACCACTTGACTCAAAGGGAAATGTGACAGAGGGGAAATACGAAATAGACAGTTGTGGTTAAAATATTTCCCTTTGCAAATTAAAAAAATATATGATCATGTGAGTACATTGCCAGGTCCCTTCCAAAGACTTGAGGGACCCCTGAATCTGCAGCTTTACTAGCTTCAAGGACCATCTCCCTCTGGTGAAACGTGAAGTTATTGGAGGTTTTGGTTTTGGTTTTTTTTTTTTTTCTGACAGAGTCTCACTCTGTTGCTGGGGCTAGAGTGCCATGGCATCAGCCTAGCTCACAGCAACCTCAAACTCCTGGGCTCAAGCAATCCTCCTGCCACAGCCTCCTGAGTAGCTGGGACTACAGGCATGTGCCACCACATCCGGATAATTTTTTCTATTTTTAGTTGCCCGGCTAGTCTCTTTCTATTTTTAATAGAGACAGGGTCTTGCTCTTGCTCAGGCTGGTCTTGAACTCCTGAGCTCAAACGATCCACCCGCCTCGGCTTCCCAGAGTGCTAGGATTACAGGCATGAGCCACCACGTCTGGCCTCATTGGAGAGTTTTGAGCAAAGTACTAACATGATCTACCTTCTGTTGTAAAAATATCATTTTGTTTGGAGAGTAGACTATAGGGGAACAAGCCTGGGAAGCAGGGAGATCAGTCAAAAGGCTGAATTTTAAGCTACAAAGGAAGAACAAAAATGCAGACATAACTCATTCTGTGAGTTCCAGGAAAGCGGACTATTATCCACTAAGCTATTGATGTGTTCCCTAATAATTCATGCCTGCTCATGTCAGAGTGATTTCCTTTTTTAGCTATTGCTGATTTAGCAAGTATAGAGAGTTCTCGTAATCTTTTCATTTGCTCAAAGTCTTTAAAGTTCAAGTTTCATCAACAATATTTTTGTTATTATAGCTCTTTCTGTTCCTATTTCCTGCTGTATAGATGCCTGCAGTGCTGACTGAATGATCAGCCTTTACCTATGCAATTTCAACTCAATATCAATGCAGTCTGTATCTGGGCTGAGAACTACCTAGGAGAACTCTTTCCTATTATATAGAAACCCTTTCGGACCTGGCAATTTATCACTTCATATCATCAAATATCCCTTTGCCTGATGAAGAGCCATCTGACTCACATCTTCAAGGCCTTTAGAGTTTAATAATTTTATTCCATTTATTTGGGAGTTAATTTCACGTTGTATTGCTTTAGAACAGAGATTGGCAAACCTTTTTTGTAAAGGGCCATATAGTAAATATTTTAGACTTTGTGGGCCATATGGTCTTTGTCAGAATTACTTAACAATGCTATTGTAGAGCTAAACCAACTATAGACAATTATACAAACAAATGAGCCTGGCTTTATTCAATATACTTTTATTTACATAAGCCCTGGGGCTAGATTTGGCCTACAGGTTGCAGTTTGCTGAGGCTTGTTTTAGCAATTTCCTCTAGCTGTTCCATATTATGTGTCCCAACTCTTAATCTCATGTAACTTCTGAGTCTAGTGTCGCTGTCTTTAAAATAGGGACCCTAACATATGACCTGTCTACCACAAAGCATTGTTATAAGGGCCAAATGAGATATTAGTTATAGGAATCTGCTATAAATTTTAAAGTAGCGTATATTTGTGTATTTCTTTCTCTTCCCTACAACACATTTGCCTGCCTTCCCCTTCCCGAATAACACACCAATAAAAGCTCAATCACAGAGGAAAATTATGGCTTGGTCTCTTATCCTCACTTCTGAGTCTTATGGTGAATGCTGGCTCCCCAAAACATCACCAAACTACCTGTGGGAATGCAGAGCTGAATTTGTTTTTTACCATGGTTAAGAGAGAAGATAATCTAGGTACAGTCTTAATGGTCTATATAAGAAGAGGGAAGGCAAAGTCAGGAACTTTACTGAAATTTTGAAGACACACCTAGATGAAGGTGGATCTTTCAATGCTGGGACTTGGTTAAAGTTGAGTATGGATTATGATATAATGGTTTAGAATTGGTGAACACAGCAAGGTAAGGATTTTGAAGAGGGGTTCAAAGAATCTTGGGTTTCATACTTAATGCTTTCTATTGAAGAATTGATTGGCATTTCAGGAAATTGCTAGAATAAAAAGTAATTTGTAACTTTTATTTTTATGAACAGATTTCCTGGAGTATTAAAGTTATGTTGATGAGCACATCAAAATAGTATAGTCATGTTCAAATAGTCAGTAAGCTATGTGGGTGTAGATAGCTTTGGTTTTCTCTTAGAAGGAATCTTACAGGTATTTTGTGACAGGGAGAAAAGCAGAGATAGAATTGCAGGATTTACTTAGTAAAAAGCAGAGAATAACTAGTAGGAAAGAAAACAATGATATAGACAAGAGGGGAAGAGATGGCAAAAATGTTAACAGCTTCTCAGTTAAAGTTTAAAGAGAATTTTGAAAGAGAAGAGAAAATTTGGGGGATTCGAAGCCAGAATGTATAAGTTGTATTAAGAATGTCAGCCATTTTTGCGCCCTTCCTTTTATTCTTGCTTTGCTGTGACAATGGGTCTGGTTGTCATCTGTGGAGTGTGTATCATGCTCTGTAAACCTATATGTTGCTCTTGCCCTATAATCCTATCTTTCTTTCCTCATTTTTGTGTTTGCTTTAAAAAAAAAGAATGTCAAAATACAGGAATGAGAACTTTAAAAAGTGTCAAATTTAAATTGTTTTAAATTAGTTGTTCTGGTTGGACAGTTATATTTTTGTGAACAAATGTTTGTCAAGACTAGAAAATATGTGAGTCTAATTTTCAGGAGGTTACTTTTTAAAAAAAATATACATTCATGATAGAAAATTTGAATATATGCATAAAAATTAGAAGAAATAAAGATAACTCTTAATTAGAAGGTGAAACTCCAATGAAATGGATATGTAGGAGTTAAAAATCTGGAGGCATAGGAAAGCTCACCTTCATTAAAAACAAACAAGAATTTCTTGGTGGGTAAGAATGGAGTAGAGACATGGGAGAGTGATAGAAGAGAAGGCCCAAGGATAAATAAAGAACAGGTTGGAGGCTTTTGGCTATTTTGTGGCACATTATCAAAGGCAACTGAATTTTTAGGAAGAAGAATGTCCATCTTAAATTTAAATTTTTTTTTCATTGCTGTGATATTGCAGAGAGGATAGGTCACCTACAAAGCAGAGGGCTCAGTCCCCAGGACTGTCCTCATTTCTGATACCAACTGCAAGTTCAAGGATTCCCAAAACCATCTTCAAATTTGATAACTCACTGAACTCACTGAAAGCTATTCTACTTGTGGTTATGGTTGATTGCAGAGAAAGAATACGGATTAAAATCAGCCAAAGGAAGAGTACGTATGGCAGCATCCAGAAGAGGTAACAAAGGCAGAGCTTCTGTTGTGCTCTTCCCATAAAGACAGGTCACATCACTCTGCCAACATCAATGTGTGAAGATATGCATGGAGAATTGCCAACCAGCGAAGCACATCTGAGCCTCAGTGTACAGAGTTTTTACTGGGACTCTATTGTGTAGGCATGATTGATGTGTAGTTGATCTCAGTCTCTCGGTGGCTGGTTGATACTGTGTGACCCAAAGCCCCCACCCTAAGTCTCATTTTTGATATTTTGCCAGCCCCTGCCCTAAATCACATTGTTAGGCTATCTGGTATGACCCAAGGCTCCCAGGCAAACAGTCACACATCTACCAGGAGGGCCCAGGGCATAGCCTGATGTTTTCTCTGGGCAAGGCCAAATACTTTACTACACAGATATAAATCCCTTTCTTTACCCCATTCTTCAGTAAAGACTTCTTCACACATGTGAAGAAAACAATCACACACAATTCCATTAATTTGACTGGAACTTTTTAAATATTTTGGCTTAGATTCTTCTAGATAGATCTTTGATAGGTTAGGCATAAAAATATTAACTCACCTTGTCTTTATTTCTCCCCAAATTAAAGTGAATTGCTGTTACAATGAGTTAGAAAACTAATAAGGAAAATAAAATTATCAAATGAAAGGATTAGATGAGACCTTAGACTGTGTCTGGTCTTTTGGAAAGGTGAAGTGATTTGTTTAACCAATAAGGCAGAGCTGAATCTTAATTTCAGGTTCCGTGGCTTTTCCCTTATAATATAGGGACATTCAAGAGTCTTCCTTTTGGAATCAAAAGATGTTAATGAACCTTTTGAAAATAGGACTGCTTTGTTGACATATGGTAAGAAAACCCTAATGCCTTTTTGATTGATTCGATTTTGCCCCAGAATTTGGGATGTTTTCCAGATCCATATGTTAAAGTTTGTCTAGAAGACAGCTACTCAACCGCTTGCATATTTTTCTGATTAGCTGAGTTGCATATGCTGCTGAAATAGTCAACTGGGTTTCGTGTTGTTGATAGAAGCAGCATGGGATCTAAAATTAAACACTATCTGTACCTCTTCTAGTTTTTTGGAAATTTTCCCCTTCCATTTTCTGCCTCCTTGTCCTTCTTAGAAAGCTATTAAATTTTATGTTTTTCAGATTCAAACCTGAAACTGAGTTTTCAGCTGCTTTCTCATCCCTCCATCTCCAAATTTTATAAACATTTAATCAACGTCTTTTAATGTGGGTATTGGCCAGGTTGGAGATTGACAGTCAATGAGAAATGGTATAATGAGGGGCCAGCACCTATTCTTCCGTCCCACAAGCCTGTGAGTTGGGGGGGGAATGGATGCGCTCATTTTCATCAGCAGGAGCAGCATCGTGCAGAGGCACAGCAGGTGAAAGCTTTCCAGGTCTTGTTTCAGCTGATGGAAATGACTAGGTGCTCCAAACCATTTCTACTCTGCTGCCTAGATTTGCTTTAACTATGACATGAGGTATGAGCAAATCTTTCAGGTTAACTGGAGATAGGTTTTAAAAATGTGAAATGCAAACATCTCTAAGGGGAATTTTAGTACCATACAGCACCCTCAGTTTGACTACGTCTTTTGTACACTTAACTGAAATCAGCTGCAGTGAAGAGATAACATTCTGATGAAATAAATTTGGAACCTGATGTGGGGTCAGGCATAGGGTAGAACATCACAGGTCTTCAGGAATGTAAGGAAGCGGGAGACCAAGGAGGAAGGTTAGGGTATGGAGATGAGGAGAGCCTCCACTTCTCTCTTTGGTGTAGTTCTGAGCTGTGAGCTTAGTGGAGCATCAGATGGAGTATTTACATGCCCTTTCAGCCACTGAGAGGAAAAATATTGTAAATGCTGGTGAAGAGATAGAAAGGGCCAAAGTGAGATAAATCGGCTATGTACATTATGAAGTACAAGTTCTGATTTAATTCGTTCTCCAAACATTTAGAATTAAAAGTTAATCCACAAATACAGAAAATACAAAGAAACTTCAGTGGTGCCATCTCAGGGATCAACCCACCACCACATTCTAATGATCTATTCCCTTCTCCCCTTCTGCTTTCCCAATACAAGTAAGCACTCTGGCTCTCCCTTTCTGTTCTAGCCAGCACTGCCCAAAGAAGTATAATATGAGCCACATACATATTTTTAAGTTTTCTAGTAGCTGCATTAAAAAAGCAAAATGAAACTTTAATGAAATATACTATTAATGTTTATCCTAACATATTCAAAATATTTCAACATTATTTTATTGATAACAAATTATTAATGAAATATTTTGCATTTCTTTTTTTTTTTTTGTACTGTCTTTGAAACCAGGCTTATATTTCACACATACAGAACATCTCAGTTTGAACCAAGCACATTTAAATTGCTCAATAGCCACATGTTAACTAATGCTTCTTGGATTAGACGGTGAAGCTCTAGATGAAAGATATTTAATATCAATGCAGGAACACTGTCTCTTAAAAATCATGAAAATTTATTATCAACTACATAAAAAAGCAAAATAACCTATTAAATAAGGCTTGAACTGTAGGGGCACTTATTATTTACTTAGCAAGGATACTGGAGTTAGGAGGGTTGCTGTGTTTGTTCAGAGGATTAAAAACATTATCCTGGATCCAGGCTCTTTCCAGCCATTCACTTCATGGTCTTCCTCATCACACTGGCTTTCTTTCTTTGTGGTTGTCATATCATGGCCATAAGATGCCTATAGCAGCTCCTGATATCAAGCCCTAATACCCAGAAGGGGAAAGAGCAAAAGTCTTTTCTTCTCAAGTGTCTTTTTATTTAGAAAGAAAAAGATTCCTCCCAGTAGACATACCCGACATCTCATCAGATTTGGGTCACATGGTAACTCCTACCTGCAAGGGATCTTGGGAAACTGAAAACATACAAAAGAGAAGAGAATGGCTATTGGGGCTTTGCTTTAGAAGAATAATCCTGATATATCACCACACATGCCTCCCCCATGACTAAATAAGGCTTCAGTTAGCCTAGAAGGGAGAAGGGGATGACCACTGGACAAGCAGCTAGAGATGTCTGCCATAGGGGCATTCTCTGAAGGAGAGAGGAACAGAGAAATGGCAAAAATCAAAATGGTCTTATAATAAAATAATGTGGATTATCTAATTCACAAACACACATGGGATACGTATCGCTGCAGTGGGTACTGATGGTAAAATCAGTGCAGAATTGTCAGATTACACCATGAGCTCCCCCAAATGGGAATCATGTCTTTTTTTGGGCAGCGAAGGAGGATTGTTTTGTATCCTATAGCACAGTTCATCAATGTTTGTTGAATGAATGATTCCTCTTGTTCACTCAAATCATTTCATGTCGCCTTTTCAATTTTTATTTCCAATCTGTGTCACCTCCTTTATTCAAAGTCTGTGTTGTCCTCTTTGAAGACATTGGTACCACTGTCCATACTCTGTAGCCTCAGGCACAGACCCTGGCCCTCACCGTGAAACCCCCCTCAGCTCCCTCCTCTGGCTATCAAGTGTTCCTGTTTGGCAAGGGGTCATGACCAGAAACTACAACCAGCTAAAGACTCAGTGACCTTTTCATTGGAGTCTCTTCCCTACCCAGACTTATTTGAAGACATTAAGGAAGTAAAACTTATTTCTCCCACACAGAGTTGATAACTCCTGGGCCTATGTCTTATGATCTCTTTTAATCTTACAAGCTTCCTTTGCAGTTTGCTAAGCTCTTTCAGTTGGTAAGAAATAGAGATAAACTCAAGTTTCCTCAATTATTGAGTGTTTATTTTATGGAAAAAAAAAAATCTTAGCTCCCACCTCTCCACGTCCCACAGAGAATGTTATTCAGGAAAAAGCAGTAGGTGCAGTTCTGATAATCCAACAGTAGCTGGGGCAGCTCTGCAGCAATTTCTGTATTTCATTCCCTTAGAAATGGGCATCCAATGCTCTCAGCCTAGTGCTTGGCCATTGTGGTAATTCAGCCATTTTCGAATTCTCTTCCTCTATCACATTATTTATTTCTTAACTGCCTACTCATGGCTTCATGACTTCTCCCTCAAGGTCTCCATGCCATTCACCATCTACTGAATTTCTCTGAAGTCTCTCTTAAAATTCCCCCAAGAAAGTGTATATCTTTCAGTTGATCCTCCAGGATCCTCCCAGGATCAAGGGTATTCACTGGTTAGAGGTCCCATGCCAGGCCAGCTCACAGGTCACTGATAACTACAGATGATGCCTTATATCAGGTACTTTTCTCTTCAGTCATCTGTCTTTAGAATGACAACATCCTGTGGTAAACAATACAGTGATCTGTGCATAACCCAAGTATCTTAATGTTCCCCAGCCTCAGGTTTAGCTGAAATGGATGTTTGTTTAAACATCCTTAAAAATAAGTTTGACTCTTCCATTCTAGATGATCTTAGGAAATCTAGTCATTTATCAACTTCCCCTCTCCAGTTTTTCTGCTGCTATCTGAAGAATACTTATTAATTCTATGAATCTTTTCTATTTGCCACATGTCAATTTTAGCCAGTCAAAACTTGTTTTTGGCTTTCCTCTTATATCCAATGGTTGCCTTTCCACGGCTGGGGGAGGTGGTCCTGAAAAGAACATCAGGGAAATTTGGGGGTGCCATAAGTGTCATTTTGTCTTCACTGGGGTGTTGGTTACAGGGGTGTGCACATCAATAGTTACCCAAGTGGACCCTTAAGATCTGTTTGCTTTTCTCTATGGAAATTATTCCTCATGACAATTAGTCAACAACAACAATGGCAAAGTGGTTGTGTCTGTCAGGGTCTCAGCAGGAAACAGATAAGCACTTAATTGCCTCAATTAATAAAAGGCCAACTTACCAAAGAGTCATTAGGATGTTGCACCACAGGAGTGGAAACCTGAGATCCCAGTATCACTCCTATAGTAAAGGGACAGGGAAGGGAGCTGCCACCAGAATGTGGAGACAGAGAACACTGCATGGAGAAGACTATTTGCCAGAAACTTTGGTCAGGGAGGCAGCCAGTACATAGCAGCCTTATGGTGAGAGAACTAGGGGAATAAATACCCTAACTTCAGACTCTTCCTTCCTTCCTTTCCTCTGATCTCCCCCTCGGACAAACCCAACTAGAAGCCTGAGAGCAAAGAGGATCACAGATATAGTCCACACAGCTCAGCCTTCCCGGGCACAGAGCAGGGTAGAGGAGGATGGAGAGCAGATGGGAGGGGCAATCAGAAAATAATCCAGCATCGTGTTTTCCATTTTCCCTGAATCGCTTTACTC
Source organism: Eulemur rufifrons (assembly GCF_041146395.1). Taxonomy (NCBI): domain Eukaryota; kingdom Metazoa; phylum Chordata; class Mammalia; order Primates; family Lemuridae; genus Eulemur; species Eulemur rufifrons. The sequence continues at coordinate 52,812,254 of NC_090984.1, forward strand.
CAAGTGTGGACACTTGCTCCTCTTGTAATTCTTTACAGTGTAAATAGCGTACATAAGGTAAGTTTATGGCACTTAAAATATTTTGCCGAAAGACTGAGGATAACAGAGGGGTTTCCAATGAAGAAAAAGCAAATTCAAAACCTCATGATAGCTGTAGCAGACCCCAGGCCCATTGGCCATGCCGTACACCGGGAATTCCTGACAGCCTTCCTCTCTTTTCAGTCCCTGGCAGTGTCTGTTGGAGGGGTCTGTGTACCTATCCCAGTGGGAATTTCCTTGATCTCCTCTCCCAAGTCCAAAATCTGATCCACTGAATGGATCCCCAGTCAAATCCCCAAAGAGAGAGGCATTCTTCCTCTTCCTTTCCCCCTTCCTCCTTTTTTACCCAGGATGATCTACAGTGGGAACATCCATTTCTTTTGGGGCAACCACTCTCTCTACTATAGGTAATGGTCTAGCCATGGTACATATTCTTCCAATCAGCTGTGGCCAGAGTGGTATTGTCATGAGGTCCAAAAGCTTTGGATGATGAGGAGTCATGTCAGGGTTGGGAAGAACACCAAGATGGCCAGGCCTGGAAGAAAAGAACATGGGCCAGGACTGGTGTGCTGGAGGTCTGTGGGTACGTCCTCAGGGGCCTCTCAAAAGGCCCAACTTGGAAGCCCTTGGCAGCTATGGGACCTTGGGCAAGTGACTTAATTACTCTGAGCTGTAATTCTATTTTCTTTCTTCTTTTCTTCTTCTTCTTCTTTTTTAAACAAAGTGTCAAATGTACATGAAAACATTTTGCAAAGTTGTATGGTGCAAATGAACATAATCACTTCTTTTCTAGCAATTGTCCCTCTTTTTCTGGTGTCATAACATTCACATGTATAGCCAACGTCATGTAATAATTTTCAAGGGCAAAAGCAAGGGTTGGGGAGGTGAGAATATGTGCTTAGAGGGATACGCTGAGTGGGAGCTTGGTTAGTTGAAAAAGCCTCTTGTGGAAATTTTGATATGAAACCACTTACCACATCGCCCTCAACTGGGTCATGTTGAGTTGAGAGTTGCTGTCTGGACAGAAGGTTACAAACTTGTAGGGGCAGAAACATCCACAAGATATGTTTCCTTTGGCTTTCACAGAATCGTGAGGTTTTTGAATTAGGTGTCAAAATTTTTAAATCCAGAGATTTCACACACCACAAAAAAACCTCATCATATTTCTGCCTTCTCTTGTAACACAGAATTTCTGGCAAAAGCAAGTCTACATAATTGAATGCCAAAATTCGGCTGAGGCGCAATATTGGCTGCCCCTTTTAGACACGGTGTGCATTCTCCAGCTGGTGCTGCTGGCGTTTTTGGTAATCGGGTTTGCCATCCCTGCTCTAACACCATCATGGAATCATTGATACCGGAGCTGGAAGAGGACCACAGCATGTCACAGGGTTCTGACTTTGCTTTTAGTCAGGTCAGGATTTGGTTTCCACATTTCACAGCAAAAGCCTCCTGGTTTAAATAATCTGCCCAACCTCACGCAGGTGGAAGTGAACACGACAGGTGGGCGGTAGAGGAAACTGACCAGAATGGAGGTCAACTCCCTCCCAGGGAAGGGCTTCTTCCTGCACGCTCCCTCTCACCAGCAGATTAGTTTCTGACGCCCAGCCCCTGGAGCCATTGTGGGGAAAGGTAAACCTGAGATGAGCGAGGCTGCGGGAGCCTCCCCGCAACGTTTCCCGCAACCCCGGACACACCGGCGCCGGCGGGCTGCCCTTGAGCCCCGCGCGCAGCCCCGTCCGTCACACGCGAGGAGCGGAAGGGCTGTGCGCCTGCGGCCCGGCCCTGACCCCCTGGCGGGGATCCCAGGCTCAAGAAACCCTCTGCGTTTTTCTGGTGTAGGATGGGGAGGAAAGATGAGGCTGGGGGAGGAGGGATGAAAAACGGATAGAGAGGATACAGGTTTTTTTTTTTTTTTTTTTTTTTCCTTTTCGCCCAGAAGTTGAGTTTTTGTGTTCCTGTGCCACATGTGTGCGATGAGGTTTTCCTTTTCTTCCTTGTTTTCCAGTTCTAGGATTGGTGAGTTGCTGCATTGCTGAGTGTTTGTTTTGGCTGCCGGAGGAAGCAGTAACAAAGGAAGTGGAGAACAAACAGAATTTTTTAAGCAGCCGGCCTGAGAGGAACAATAAAGTGGAACTGGAGACAGGGGCTGGGCTTGAGATTCTAAGATCGTTTGCCCAGGGCATTCCCGAAGCTGGTGGCCTCTGAGGCGCGGAAACGTGGGGGAATTTTAGAGCCAGAGGGGGTTGCAGGGCCGCTTCAGAGTCATCCGTTCAGCTCTGCCTGGCGACTGTGATTGACAGGCTTTTGGTAGATGCCTTCTCTGGGCCTCAGCTTCCCGCTGCTCCATCCACTGTTCCCTCCCACCGCATGGAATACTAGGGCAACAGGCATTCCCCAACGGGGAGATGGGTCCATGCCCTGAAAATGTCTTTCTTTCTTCCCCTGGAGGTTAAATAATAAGATTAGGATATATGACTATGAGGAGGACCCCATAATTTGAATACTCTGGAAAAATTTGGTCTTATCTTTGATTATATCTTTAGGAATTTTAAAAAACATAGTAGCATCTAAAGATTGTTAAAATTCCAGGTGATTGTTTAGCCGAATTTGAAAATACCCTTTCACTTTCCACTTTTCTCAAGACTGACTGGGAGTGGGAGACTTTGCACACATTCAAGTGATGGCGCCACAGGAGCTTGGTGGGCCTAGGAGACAAGCCTGAGGGGCCCAATTCCCAATGGTAAACGCACAGACAGTGTGCTGGGGATACGGTTGGAGAAACCCCCTTGGCTATAGATTCGTTGGAAATTGAGTCAAAATATGGCACAGGTGGCTGAGGTGCAGTCCTTGCTCCAGACAGGGGACAGAATGACATACCCTTTTATTTTTCTCCAAAGGACTGAGAAGATGGACAAAGTCCTTGTTTAGATGACCACTGGGAGTTGTCAGGCACTGGGGGACCTTTGCTTACGCTGAAGCTCTGGGAATGAATGTGCCTAAAATGGTGATGTTTTCTGAAGGATTTTCTGCAACTGAGAAAAGGGCAGAAACTTTAGAAAGTCACCCAGATATTAGGTAACAGCTCTGTATAAAAATCTGTATTGTTATCTATGAAACCCTCGATTGCGCTTCAAGGGATATAACACACTTTTTTCCTGCTTCCATAGGGTGATAAGGGATTGGGGGCTGGCATCAACCAGAACATTAAACAAGTTACAGGAAATAACTCCACTTTGTAAAACTGTAGCACATCTGTAGCAGTTAGTGGACTCAGATATGTAAAGCCTCAGGTTAGGAACTGTTTCTTAGGATAAGGCCTCCTTTCCATGTGGGTCTGGCAATAGGGCAGATGGGGATGCTAGGTAGGTTGGATGGAGAGGGAGCTTGTGAATGGGCAAGTCAATAAATATGCGAAATACATCTCTAAACTAGTATCAGTTTAAAATTCTCTGTAAACTGGTATCAGCTGGTGTGCCTGGCTAGCTAAGGTTTCTGGCTCTGTTAGCTCTCTGGATTGGATCCCTGCTAAAACTGTCACCTTAAAAAGCAGGTATGCTTTCACGTAAAGGTACCTGGAGTTGGTACTCATGTTCTACATGAAGAGGGGATACCCTTAGTACTATGTCTTGATAGCTTCTAAAACACAGAATAACTTGGGAAGTTACTATTTTTAAAAACTGTGCTATGTCTATTTAATATTTGAGTTAATGAGGGAAAAAGAAGAGTTCTTCACCAAAGAATGTGGAAATGGATTCTGGCACAAGCTCTGTAGAAATTAAATTATCTTTTCTGGGCTGTTGGGAAAACCACTTGCCATCTATGTACAGTGCCTCGTTTTTAATTTTCCCTATCTGTGCTATGGAGAAATCTTATTGCAACATAGATTTTCTGAGATGATCCTAATTTTGAATATTTATATTTCTTATAAATCATTTAGATGCCAGAGAAATGCCAATATTTCAGTATTTTAGCATCTAAGCAATATGTTTTGGATTGAATTTTTTTCATGATAAAACTTGTGGGTCTTTTTTTTTTTTTTTAAAAAAACAAAAACCTTATTGAGATATAATTCACCTACCATAATATTCATCCATTTAAAATATTTAGTATTTTCACAGAATTGTGCAACTATCACCACAGTCTAAATTTAGAATATTCTGTTATCCCACAAAGAGACCCCTTACCCATTAGCAGTCATTTCCTGTTCTCCCCTGCCCCCACCCCTTGGCAGCTACTATTCTACTTTCTCTCTGCAGATTAGCCTATTCTGACATTTCATATACATGGAATCATGCAATATGTGGTCTTTTATGACTGGCTTCTTTCTCTCAACATTAATATATTTGATGTTCATCCATGTTGTTGCATGCTGTGCAGTATTTCATTTCTTTTTACTTCCAAATAATGTTCCATTTTGTGGCTATACCACATTTAATTTATCAGATGATGGACATTTGGGTTGTTTCCACTTTCTGGCTATTATGAACAATGCTACTATGGACATTCATGTGCACATTTTTGTATGGACATATGTTTTTATTTCTCTTGGGAATGTACCTAAAAGTGGGCTTGCTGGGTCATATGGTAACTCCATTTTTTTTTGCAGAAGACTGGGGTTGTGATTCCTAGAGAATGCCAAGACCTGCAGCCTGGGTGACCTCTTTACTGGTTATGGAGCCCTTATGGTTAAGACACAATTACAGAAGTTGTGACAGATGGACCCTAAAGTGACCATGTTATCCCAGTCTCCTGATGGACATGTCTCTGTCTAATCTTCTTCCTCTGAGCTGGATGGGAGCTGTGACTTGCTTCTAACCAATAGAATATGACAATGGTGATGGATGTCACTTCAATGATTATGTTACATTATATAAGACTCTATTTTAGAGGATGGGAGACTCTCCTTGTGGGCTTGATGAAGTACATAGCTATGCTGGAGAAACCCATATGGCAAGGAACTGCAGACAGCCCCTAGAACCTGAGGACAGCCAGCAAAAAGCTGAGGCCCCAGTCATACAACTGCAAGGAGATGAATTCTGTTAACAATTAGAATGCATTTGGAAGTGGATTCTTCCCCAGTTGAGCCTTTGATGAGAATGCAGCCCAGCTAATGCCTTAATTGCAGCATTGTAAGATCATGAGCAGAGGACTCAGCTAGGTCATGCCCAGACTCCTGAGCTGCAAACTGAAATAACAAATATGTGGTGTTTCATGCAGCTAAGCTTGTGGCAATTTGTTATGCAACATTAGAACACTAATACAGAAATCTAGGATTCTGTTATATTATATAATCTGTGCTGGATGCCACTAAGCTTACTTGTCAGGCAAGTATTCTGTTTATTTATTAGTATGATTATCACAAAAGGATAAACTGCCATAGAAGTTCAGGTATGTGCGTGGTAGCTGTAATCTATTCCTCTGGTGCATGATTTCTAGCATGGGAAAAGAAAGATGGCAGAAGTACGAAAGAGAGTTATACTCTGCCTGTTTGACTCACATGGTACACATACATACCTATAAACCCTGTTCTGGGAAGAGTCACTAAATAATCAGAATAAAAGAGGAATGATAACTTACATGAGGGGAGATACTATTAATATTTATCAGGGACTATGAGAGTGAGAGGATATGCATGAAGTTGAGGCTGTGCCCTGATACAGCTTATAGAATACTGTAGTTATAATTTGCCTAGCCCACTGTGCAGATATAAGCTTGAACTTGATGCTAGTTTTCACTTACATTTCTTTAACCAATAACCAAACAATCCCAGCCTGGTGAACACCACTTCTATTTTTGTAACTTACCTAGGATGATTCTGTCTTTCTTAGTCATCCATTTCTATATTTAACAATGCTGACACTCAGAATTTTTAATATATAGCTTACTTAAATCCCTTATTCTTTAGTTATACCCTGCATTTTTTTTCTACCTACCCCCAAACAGATGGGGACCATGGATGATGTGAATCTCTTGACTGTCTTTATCATACCATTTTATTTTGTTACATTTAATTTCTGACTGACATAAGTGAGGAGAGTGAGCTGGATCTTATCCTGTAGCACAGAGATACATGTGGAAAGCTTCTTTTACTTCCTCTGTGATCTGACTTTAATTTCAAACACTGTAAAGATGACTCAATGTGCATCTTTTCATACTATGAAGTTGTGCTGCTTGTAAAATACAGCTAAATAGCTAACCAGGCTTACCTCAGATGACATGGAAGTTTCCTAGTTAGGGAAATGAAGCTATTTGAAACTGATGGGAAATGACATCTGAAACCCAGTAGAGTGAAAGAGTCAAGCATCACTGAAACTTCTACCTTCCATATCTCACACCAGTAGTCTCGTAATAAAGCAAAACACTGTTGGGCTGAGGGTGGAATCAACTGTGTTTCTCCTTATAGTCACAAGAGTGCCATATTCCAGTCATAGGAAACAGATGAAATGGATGGTGTAATTTTTTAGGTGATGTACACAGAACAGTTTCACTAGGAAACAAGCAAAGGTCACTTGGACACAGTAGGGGTAGCTCTCTGCATGATTAGGGTCCCATCCTTCTTCTTTGTTTTTGTTTTCTATATTGATAAAAGAAAACGTGTGATTACACTCTCACAGAGCAAATAGACCTGTGAAGGGTGTTTATATTGACATAGCATGTTTCATTTACTTTTAACAATCATTTTTATTTACAGTTGTCACTAAAATATTTTTACCTCTCTGTGATGCTGGCACATTGTGTTTGTGGTGCTGCCCTACTTCTCCATTCCATTTCCCTCATCTCCAGTTCTACAGTAGAAGCCCTTGATTCTCTACTTGCTGGTCTGGCTGCTGGTGGCAATTTTCCAGATGGCAAGCATTAGCTTGGTTGCTCTTCCTAGTGTTCGGGTCCTTGGTCCTCCTGAGTTGGGAACATCACTCTGCCAACCCTTGGTTCTGAAATTGTAATTCCAAATACTCCGCAGATCCTTTTTATAGAGGCATTTGCTTGTTAATTTGGACCCAAACAGAAATTAGCTAATTTTATATTACAGTTACAAAGTGTAAAATATTCTGTAAAGGTTTTAAATAAATAAGGGTAAAGTACATACATTGTCATGAAGATTAAACTGAGGTAGAGCTGATTCTGAGCATTTTGCTGTTTTTTTCTTCCTGTTAAATATAGCCTGCACTAGCTAATTTCCATAGCATTAGCCTTGCCGATTCCAGTTCATTCTGTGCTGTTACTTGTTCATGTGTTAAATACCACATTAACACCTTCTTGGGATTTCCACAAGAAACATCAATGACTTAGCTGATTTTCAGCCTAGTTCACCTCTTGAGCCTGAACTCTGTTCAGCACTGTTTACCTTCTCAATTCCCCTTTTAGATGTTTCTGTTCAAGTGTCTCTTAAACAAGAGGTATGTAAAAAAGTGCCCGCCCTGGTTGTTCTTGTTTTACTCAGAGGTACTCATTCTTGCATTCACCTAACAATTAGATCACTTTGTTTTGTGTTTGTTTTGTGCCAGTCACTGTGCCGGGTACTGAGAATACAAGAATGAATAAAACATTAGTCCCCGACCTGGAAGCACTTCCAAAGATGGAGAAAGTCACGCAAACACATAATTATAACAAGATATAAGTGCTCTAGCAGGGACAGGAACACTGAATCAGCCTGGAGGAGTAAAAGAAGGTGGCATTTTAGTTGGGTCCTGACAGATGCATAAGGATTTATCAGATGTGTAGGTATGAGGGGGTGGTGGCTGCCGAAGTGATTTCTAGACTGAGAAACAGCATGAACAACAGTATGGAGGCTTGAAAGGGTATGGCTGGTTTGAGAATAGTGAGAAGTTGGGTGTGGTTGGAGTGTAGGGTGTGTGTGAGAGAGACAGAGAGAGAGGGAAAGAGAGAGAAACTCTGGGAGATGAGCTTGATGAAGTTTGGAAAGAGAGAGAAGGATGCTGTAGGCTGGGTGTGGAATTCTGACTTGATTTTGTAGCAATGGGGGGCAGCAAAAGTCCTAAAACGGAATAGTTACATGACAAGAGACAGTACATGTAGCGGTGTATAGATGAGACCAGAACTGTAAGAGATGGGTCAGAGGGAGCCTCTGCAGAAAGTCAGTTAGTGCAGCCTACAGGAGATAGCTCCATGGAATCTTCCACTAGTAAACTTGCATATGAAGCTCTGCAATTGAGCTGGGACTTAAACTAAGTCAAAGGGAAGGAAATGCAGAGAAAGGGCTTTAGCTGAGAAACATTTTGGAGGTAGAATTGTTGAAACTTTGTGATTGATGAGGTGAGAAGGATGAGGGAGGGCAAGTGAGTGTGAATCCAGAATTCTCTCCCTGGGATACTCATTGCCTAGTGGCATTATTGATAAAAATCAGATACAGGAGAAGATAGAAGTTTTGTCTGGGAGAGAGGAAGGGAGCTAGGGTAGTGTAGCAAGCATATCTGGTGTATGATTCGTGTTCTCTTGGCCTCCCCTCTGGGGTAGACTGTTATAGCGCAGCTTCATCCACTTTGTGCTGAGAACATCTTGCCTCCTGTGAGTGCCCTTGTCTTCACTTTCTTCCCTGCGGCTGATGAGTCCAAGCACACAAAATTTGAGGGGGTTAATACCCCTAGTATAACCATCAATCAATGGTGGAAAGAATGAAAGGATAAATGCTCCCACTTCCATCCTTTGGGTGCTCCATACCTTCTCAGAAGCTCTAGCAGAATCAAGCACTGTTGCCCACACTGGAACCCCTATATTACACTATTATGTTGGCTGTTCTTCTTTCCTGTCTCATCCTCTCCACTCTTGCACTCCTGCTCCCTAGTGTCACCCCTCAAGTAAACTACTTGTGTGTAAATTTGGTTTTTTTGAGACAAAGTCTCACTGGGTTGCCCCAGCTGGGGTGCAGTGGCATCATCATAGCTCATGGCAACCTCAAACTCCTGGGCTCAAGTGATCCTCCTGCTTCAGCCTCCTGAGTAGCTAGGACTACAGGTGTATGCCATAGCACCTGGCTAAATTTTCTATTTTTAGTGGAAATGAGGTCTCATTCTTGCTCAGGCTGGTCTTGAACTCCTGACCTCAAGCTATCCTCCCACCTCAGCCTCCCAGAGTGCTAGGATTACAGGCATGAACCATCATGCCTGGCCTATGTTCTTATTTTAGGCTCTACTTTTTAAGCACCCCAAGCTAAGACAGGTGGGGAGGCAGATATTGGTTTGGTTTTGGATTTGTAAAATCTGTGGTGCCTGGGCTCTCTGCTTATATTTTTGGGGCTTGGCTAAAGGGCACAAATGGAGGCGCACATCCTACATGTCTAAATATTGAAAAGTTATAAATCAAGCTAACATGTAGTTACATAAAGTGTTATATTCTCCCATGTATCTGCATATGTTTGAGTGTAGAATTCTTGGCTACTCTGAGTTCCACACCAGAATGTGGCTTTGAGAAAATGCCCAGGCCTGTAGCTCTCCCTCCTTCCCTTTTCTTCTCTGTCTCTAGCACCCACTTTGTGTAGATACTCTAGCCTGAAAGCTCTGTCCACATCCCCAACAAAGAGCCACCCTCACACCTTGGAATGTGTACGAAGAGGTGCAGTGTGCTTGCAGGAGAATCAACCTAGGAAGGAGGACTGTGTAGGCTCTGAAGTGGGTCCCGGGTCCTGGAGCATGGAAACTGGGGACATGAGTTCTGGGTGGGCAGGTCCTTTGGTCCCATAGAATCCTCATCCTGTATGGAGGGTCATACCCAAGGAGAGCCACAGGGGGACCCTTCTGGTGGCACTTAGGCATGGTGTGTACGTTGGGCATGCTGGTGGAGTCTCTGGTAGGCAATTGTCAACACAGAGTCAGGGCTTGGAGAAGTTGGAACTTGACATAAATATCTGGGAGCTGGCAGCCTATGGATTGTCACTGAATGGTGGGAATAGATGGACTCAACTAGAAAGATGAGTCGGAGTGAGTAAAGAAGGTCTAAGAACAGAACCCTGGGGGCGGTTGGGAGGCAGAGCCAGGGAAGGAGGCTAAGGAGCAACAGCCTCTGGGGGTGACTCAGAGTGCCGCATCTTGACATTTTAAAGGAATTTTATTCTTCTAAGCTAAAAAGGCATACAATAATTAATCCCTAAAGCAGCATGATGGAGCTAATGCATTCTCTCCTCTGTGCTCACTCAACGTCCTGTGTATGTAGACTCTTATTGTATCACTGCTCACATTATGCTCACATTATGCTCACCAAGCTGTCTGGGACCTTCAGGACAAAGATTTATTTTAGGACTCTGGTGCTCAATGTCCACATGAAGCAGAATCTTACCTGGTGCTGTGGTCTGAATGTGTTCCCCCAAATTCATATGTTGAAACTTAATTTTCAATGTGATAGTATTGAGATGGCACTTTTAAGATGTGATTAAGTCATGAGGGTAGAGCTCTCATGAATGGGATTAGTGACTTTATGAAAGGACTAGAGGGAACTGACTAGGCCCGCTTTTGCCATTCTATCTCTTCTACCATGTGAGGACACAGGGTTTGTCCTCTCTGTAGGATGCAGTAACAAGGCACCATCTTGGCTGCAGAGACGACCTTTGACCAGACACCAATCTGATGGTGCCTTGATCTTGGACTTTCAGTCTCCAGAACTGTGAGAAATAAATTTCTGTTCTTTATAGATTAGCTAGTCTTGGGAATTTTGTCATAGCAACAGAAAATGGACTAAGATAGCTGGGAAGAAGTATAGTGAGGTTTTTATTTTTTATTTTTTTTTGAGACAAAGTCTCACTCTGTCACCTGGGCTGGAGTGCTATGGTCTCAGCCTAGCTCACAGCAACCTCAAACGCCTGAGCTCAAGTGATCGTCCTGCCTCAACCTCTGAGTAGCTGGGACTACAGGTGCGAGCCACCACAACCAGCTAATTTTTTTCTATTTTTAGTAGAGACGGGTCTTGTTCTTGCTCAGGCTGGTCTCGAACTCCTGACCGCAAGCGATTCTCCCCCTTGGCCTCCCAGAGTGCTAGGATTACAGGCATGAGCCACTGCACCCAGCCAAAGTATAGTGACTTTTTGAAGCATGAATATAATATTTAGACAAAGGATATTGTGTGATTTAGGGGGAGATTCCTCAGATCTCAAGCTCTCATGTTGCCATCTCATAGGTGTCCATTTCCTTAACTGTAGTATGAGATATATTATATCATCATTAGTTTATTGTGAGAATCAAGTAAAATAACAGATAGAAAAGCACTTAGACAAAAATCAAATGTTCTATACAGATGCAATTAGAAAGGCTGATTCTAATGCTTTAATTTTGAGGAATCTCAAATAGAAGCTCAGTGATCTAAAAGTGATCATCTTGCCCAACTCATTCATTACCCACAGAAAGAAAAAGAGGATGCAGAAGGTAAGGGACTTACCCTATATTTTACAGCTATTTAGTGGCAAAGATTGGTGAGAGGCTTACGCAGTCTACTTTTACTATCACAGATCTTTAACCATACCACTGAGTGTTCTTAGAGAGAGAAGGGGTAAGGAAGAGGAAGTTATAAAAAACATACGAAATGTGTGACAAAATAGTCTGTTAGGAGAGTAAGATGGAATGAGTTTTGTGACGTTGTGGTTTACTAGCAGTTCTACTCTTGGTTTGCTGGGCAGTCCTTTGATGATTCCTGTCATGGTCTCTGTCATAACCAGGTTCTGATGAATGATGCATGGCTAGCCACGGGGACAATCATAGGGGCCATTGAGGCATCATCCCCGTGGGATTTTATGCCAGTGGAAAAGACAGAAATTAACAAGTAATTATGAATTATCAAATGTATGTAATTAAGTAAATGAATAAATGTGAACAATTAAGTGAAGAATTCCTCTAGATTATGAACTGTATGAGAGCAGGATAATAATACCTGTTTTGCTCCTTACATAGTGTAGCATGTGGCACACAGTTGGTGTTCTACAACTAGTTACTGAATGTTATCATTGATGTAAAAAGGGTTAGGAAGGAAAAATGCCTGCTGACCTTAAAGCCTATGAGAGATGGCCTAATCTGGTTAGGGGAGACAGGGAAATCTCTTGAGGAAATGCTATTTAGGCTGATGCATACAGCCATAGTCCTGGTGAAGTGGTCAAGAAAGACAAAGAATGGCATGTGAGAAGGTCCACAAGCAAGAGGGAGTGTGGCATGTTTCCAGAGCTGAGAAAAATCTAGCAAGGGACAGCGGGCTATGGTGAGGCTAGAGTCCTATGTATTGCTGCATAACAAATGACTCTAGAGCTTAGTGGCTTAAAAACAGTAACCATTTATTATCTCATAGTTTCTGTGGGTCAGTTATCCAGGAGTGACTTAGCTGGTGATTTTCACTCAGGGTCTCTCAATCAAAATATTGGTTGGGGCTGTAGTCACCTGAAGGATTGACTGGGGTTAGAGGATCTTCTTTCAAGAAGGCTCTCATGTATGACTGGAGGCTTTAGTTCTTCATTGGCTCTAGAGATCTTGCTTCCTCACCACATGGGTCCCTCCATAACGATGCTTATGAGATGGCAGCTAACTCCCTCTAAGCAATCCTCAGGAGAGAGAAGCAGAAGACACGATGGCTTTTATGACCTAGCTGCTGGAGTGAAATGTCAGCACTTGTATTGGACGCTGTTGGTCACACAGGCTAATGCTGATGCAATGTGAGGAGGGCTACACAAGGATGTCAACACCAGGAGGCTGGGAGCACTGGGGGCCATCTCCAGGCTGGCTCCCACAAGTGGTAATGAAACAGGTGCCAGATAGAGTAAAGTTTTTAGATCATATTAAGGGATTTAGACTTTAGTGAGAAGATGTGGAAGGATTTTAAGCAAGGTCCAGCCATAGGACTGGAGAATTAGGGGCAAGACTACTGTCCCTGAAGGGTGCAAGGGAAAGTGGGGAGATGTAGGCATGACCCCATTCCTAGGCCCTGAGGGTTTATTAGTTCATTCAGCCAATATTTATTGTGGAGCTTTGATGTGCCAGGATATGTACCGGATGTGGGAATGCAGAGGCAACAAGAGCTATTCATTCCCTGACCTCCTGGGGCTTACAGTCCAAGGGCGAATAAAGGTAAGTGGACAATTTCACTCCGGCACAACAATTCTATCATAGCATAAAATAAAGGTATCTATGAGAGCATTTAAAATGGCACATAACTGATTTTGGGGATTCAAGAAAAGATTCCTTAAGGAGGTGTTATCTAAACAGGGACCCAAAGGATGATTGGGTGATGGCATATGTCCCAGGCATGAACATAGGCCACAGAGTGAGAGAGAGAATGGTTTATCTGGGGAAATGAAAGTAGCTCAATGTGTCTGGAATCTAGACTGGAGGTGGTGTGGGTAAGGGCTGAGCAATGCGAAGTCAGCGTGGTAATTGGGGTCACGTTAGGATGAGCCCTTTATTCTTGTTAAGGAGTTTGTACTTTATTTGGGGAGCAAAAGGAAGTTACTAAAGGGCTACATGAAGAGGATGGATAACTTAGAATGATTACTTGGCTGCAACATGGAGAATGATTTGAGAGCAGCAAACCTGGAGGCTGGAAGAAGAATTTAGAGGCTGTGATAAAAAGACAGGTGTAAACTGATAGTGGCTCAAACTGTGGTTAATAAGAATTGGATTCAAGAGATGTTTAGGAAGTAAAGCGGATAGAATCTGATGATTATTCAGCTGGGAGGTGAGGAAGAGGAAGTCTAGGGTAATGCCCAGGATCAGGACCTAATCTCCTGAGTTCTGCATAGTGACCAGGACTGACACAAAAGAAGGCAGGAGAGATTCAATGATCAGAACTGAGCTGCAAGGTCTGGACTGAGTCTCTGATCCAGTTACTGGGATTCAGCTACAGGGGTAGGAGACCATCGGTAAGTTTGGTTTTGCCGTAAGTCTTCTGAAAGTTATGTCGCAGACCCTGGGAAGAGGAGAGCCTACAAATGTAACATGACTCCTTCTTACTATGGAGGCTGAAGGCAGGAAATTAAACAGTTCCTAAGACTTATAAATATTTTCTCCAACTCAAGGGCAAACCAGTAATGAGCCTTTATACAACCCGTTAAGCAATGGAGGGAATCCCATGAGGTTTTATATGGTGGTGAAGGAAAAGTCTATTATGATCTGAGACATTTTATCAAAACCATTCTGCAACAGCAAATTTGCCTCCAAAAATAAACTACATCCCCTTTACTGGTATGAAAGTCTCCTGTTTATAAATGTGTGTCAGTTGTCCTATACTGTTCTCTTCAAGCTTTTCAGTTCTGAGAGTTTAATTAGCAACATAATCCACTTAAAATATTAATTTCCTGAATTACACTTCTTGCAATAGTGAACTCTCAGCGGACAAACACTGTGTGTGTGTGTGTGTGTGTGTGTGCATATGTACACGTTTGTGTGTATGCATACCTGTGTACATGTGTACTGTATGTAGAATGTGTATTGTATATATAATGGCAGCCCTAATTGACACCTAATTGGCACTGGGGACCAAGAGTTATGTGCAACACAGAGAGCCAAATAACTTTGCATTTGCCTCTCTCTTCTCTCCACTTTATCCCAGATCATCACTACTCCCACTGGTCCTTTTATACACCCAAGCTAGTCTGATTCATCTGCTTCTCTTTCCTCCTTGCCTCCTACAGAAATTGCTAAAATTATTTTCTTTTGAGTTATAACAGTATTTCTCTAGAATCCCAAGCTACACCTTTAGGTTCCATTGAGTATAGGCTTTAAGTTGAGTCCTCATTTTGGATGGTTTTTCTGACTTTCTTGTTTGTGTTAAGGAAATCCTTTGAGGTCCATTCTGTGACCTCATGGAGGTAGTTGTTAGAGTCCAGTAGGACTCACTACTGCACCAAGTAACCTGGAGGTCCTGTCCAGGCAGCACAGTGGTTTCCTTGAGCTCTTTGCTGTCCTGTGCCTTGTCCCTCACCCTCTCCCATCACTGCTTTACACATTCCCTCTCCCCTCAATCATTAATGCTGGACTCCATGCTCTTTTGGAGGAAACCCTTATGTAACTACAATTATCTTGACTATGTGACTATGGTTTTTTTCCCTTTCAAAAAGTGACTCTGCAAACAGACCCCGTGCTCTTTTCCCAAGTATTTGTGTTTGAGACATTTCATAGAGAAATTAATCTGTGAGCAAAAGCAAGTTTGCACAGGTAGATGTGTTTGCTGAGAATTATTGGATGGAATGTTAGCACTGGCTGAACCAGTCACCCATGGCAGAGACCTGTCCCAGGGGCAGCTGCCATATAATGAGCCTTGAAATAGGCTGAATTCATATGGAGCTTGTAGCTTACTTCTGAGCTCTTGGAGTTACTTGCTCAGCCTGTTTTCTATGAAATGGTCACTTGAGCTGTCTTTAACAAATACACAGACAAAAGCAATTCTATTAAACACCATATGTTCATAATCACCACTGATCTCAAATATATTAATATTTTGAAGTATATACATATGATCAGGTTTTATTTCCATTTTACTGATGAAGAAAATGAAGAACGGGTACTGAGTAACTTGATCTAGTTACCACCATCTTACACTGAGTAAGGATCTGAGCTAGAAGGGGAAACAAATTTTCTTAATCTGTTGTTTAATATTGTGTCCTCTTAAGACACTCCAAATCTAAATTTTCTTTCTTCAACAACAAATATTTATTGAGTAGCTATTATATGCAAGATATAATGCAATGCATTAAGGACAAATGACGTAGATCCTACTTGCATGGAACTTGTAGGTGTGAAAACTGGGGATACTGATATACTTGGAAAGAAATAAAACAAGACAGTATATATGTCAAAGATGGTTCCAATGCACAAAATCTATGGAAAAGTATGTATCAGGTGGTTAGAAAAAGGATTTTAGAGAAAGTGGGGATAAAATATGAGACAAGATCCTTTTGCTCACACCATCTTCCAGTCTGAGGGTAGAGATGCAGGCTGGTAGAAGGGCTCTGGAGACAAGGTGACTGCTTTGGCTGAACAAAGGATTTATAGAGGGTAGTTGGCGGGAGCTCCATTTCTAGGGTTAGTAGGCCTGACCGTACAGTTTCCAATAACAAACTGAGTACGTAATTTTTTATGAAAGTCACTGGCAAGCTCCAGAAGTTTTTGAATAGAAAAATGATAGCGTTTCAAAATACATTTATTGAGTACCAGTTATATGTCAGACACTATTCTAGGTTCTAGAGAGTCAACATCAAATGAAACACTGTCCGTACTGCCATCAGGCTGGCAGTTTAGTGCAAATAGACTTTAGTCAACTATTCCAACACCTGCCAGGTCAGCTCTCTCTTCTAGCTCAGCTTAGTCCTGACAGTTACCGAGAGACTCATCCAGGCTGGGTGCAGTGACTCATGCCTGTAATCCTAGCACTCTGGGAGGCCAAGGCAAGAGGATCGCTTGAGCTCAGGAGTTCGAGACCAGCCTGAGCAATGGTGACACCCTGTCTCTACTAAAAATAGAAAAAAATTAGTCGGGTGTGGTGGCGTGTGCCTGTAGTTCCAGCTACTCGGGAGGCTGAGGCAGGAGGATTGCTTAAGCCAGGAGTTTGAGGTTGCTGTGAGCTAGGCTGATGCCACGGCACTCTAGCCTGGGCAACAGAGTGAGACTGTGTCTCAAAATAAATAAATAAATAAATAAATAAATATAAAGTAAAGAGACTCATCCAGCACTTAATTGACTGCCTTGATGGAGGACATCAAAGCAAGTACAACAGCACCAGTCAAGTGAGACAATTCTTCTTGCCCCTTTTTCCCTTCCTGGAGAAGCTTAGTGGCAGCATAGTGTGTGGCAGGAGAAGGAATGGAAGGGCAAGGGAGAGGAAAACTGAAACAAGAGACCATTGTCCTTTCTCTCCTACCGATTGGGCCCAAGCTGGGAAAGCAGAAACACTGTATATTAGCATGTGAGATTGAAGTTTTCATTTAGGTAAGATTGGGCTGTTTAATGCCTGAAAATTGACATACACTTTTCATAGGAGTCACTATGTCCTAATTTCTGAAAATGACTGGAAAAGCTTTGAGATTTTCTTGAAATAGAACACAGGACTGGGAAGGGTGATGTGATAGAACAATTTTAAAGCATGGTAATAGGAGGGAAAAGAGCTATTTCACTATTTTACATTAACTAGTCCTTAAACATACCCCAATCTTTTTTTTTTAAAAGATCTTTTATTGGTTCACTTTTTACTTTTAAAATTGTTAACCCATGTGATAGTTATATTTGTATATGATGTGAGGTAAGGAGCAATCTTCCCTATCTCTCATCCCCCAAATGCCTAGCCAATTGTCACATTGCATTCTTATAAGTAGCAAAGTAAGACAAATTCTTTGCTACTCCTTCCATTGAGAGGTGGGACCTGCTTTCTCTCCACTTGAATCTGGTTGGCCTTAGTGATTTGCTTGATCAATAAAGGTTGGCAGAAGTGATCAAGGCTAGGTCATAAAAACCTGCAGCTCTAGCCCAGGCCTTTTAGAATATTCACTTTTGGAACATTCTTGGAGATCTGCTCACCATGTAAGAAGTCCAACTACTTCTGAAGTTGCTATGTTGAAAAGATCATATGAGCGTCCATATAGAGAGGTCTTAGGACCTCAAATATAGAAATGTCTGGCCAGCTCTACCTGATACAGCACCCAGGGATCACACAGAGCAGCGATTAGTCATTTCTGCTGAAATTGCAGTTTCAGGAGTAAAATATTCTTATATTTTATGCTACTACATTGTGGGGTGGTTTGTTACTAGATGACACAATATATGTCTGAGTTTGCTTCTCAACTCTGTTCTGTATCATGACCTATTTGTCTATTTCTATGACAGTGCCATATTGCTTTAATTATTGATATAAAGTTTGAGATCCAAATATTTTGTTTTCCAAAATTTTCTCATTAATTTTGCACATTATATTTCCAGATGAACTTTAGATTCAACTTGTCAAGTTTCAAGCAACATCAACAAAAGCCACTGGGATTTGTATTGGTATCACATGGAACTTACACAGTAATTAAAGGCAAATTGATTCTTTTACACAATTGAATGTTTTCAAGAGGAACATAGAATAATTCTTCTCTTATTAAAATTATCTTTATGTGATTTAATAAGTTTTATACCTTCTTCATACTGGTCTTATACATTATTTGTTGTTTATTTCTATGATTTTGTGGTTTTTCAAAAAGATTTTTTTAAAAATAAGTTTTAGGTTCACAGCAAAATTGAGTGGATGGTATAGAGATTTCCATATACCTCCTGCCTCCACATAGGCATAGCCTCCCCCATTATTAACATCCCCCACTAGAGTGGTACATTTTTACATATGATGAACCTACAAAGACACATCTTTATCACCTAAAGGCCACAGTTTACATTAGGGTTCACTCCTGGTGCTGTACATTCTATAGGCATGGAAAAATGTATGATGATAGATATCCATCATTATAGTATCATGCAGAATAGTTTCACTGCCTTAGAAATCCTCTGTGTTCTACCTAGTCATCCCTCTCTACCAGTTAACCCCTCGCATCCACTAATCCATTTATTGTTTGCATAGTTTTGCCTTTTCCAGAATGTCATATAGTTGGAATCATACAGTAGGTAGTCTTTTCATATTGGCTTCTTTCACTTAGTAATATGTATTTAAGGTTCCTCCATATCTTTTCATGGCTCATTTATTTTTAGAACTGAATAAATATGCCATTGTCTGGATATACCATAATTTATTTATTTATTCACCTATTGAAGGATATCTTGGTTGCTTCTAAGTTTTGGCAATTAAGAATAAAGCTGCAATAAACATCTGTGTGCAGGTTTTTGTGTGGACATAAGTTTTCAACTCCTTTGGGTAAATACCAAGGAGTATGATCGCTGAATCATATGGTAAGGGTATGTTTAGTTTTGTAAGAAACTGCCAAACTGTCTTCCAAAGTGGCTGTACCATTTTGCATTTCTGCCAGCAATGAATAAAAGTTCCTGTTGCTCTATGTCTTTGCCAGTGTTTGCTGTCGTCAGTGTTTTGGCTTTTGGCCACTCTAATAGGTAAAATAGGTGTATAGTGGTATCTCATGGTTTCCTAGTTCCATTTGACTCTCTGTCCTCTAATTGAAAACTGTCTTTGCCTTTAGGATCTTTAAATGACTTAGAATTAATTATGCATTCCACTCTCTCTACTGTCATTTACTGGGAGAGACAGAAGGAAAGTAAAGAGAACTTGGAAAGAGAGGGAAACACACTAAGCAATTTTAGGCTTGTGGGGTAGGACTGTGTGTGTGTGTGTGTGTGTGTGCATGCACACGTGTGCACTGAATGCTATTTTCACCTCTCTCCATCAATCCAGAAATCCTCTAACTCTTGGAAGATGATTCAAGTAGACATAGAGAGAGATTGGTAGAGTAATTAATAGTTTGTGGAAAGCTTATGTCATTAGGTCTAGCAAATTCATAAGCTAAAATACTTTCTATTGTATTGTTTAATGAAAAGAAATTAGAAAGGTGAAAGTTGATTAAACAAAAATTTTTTTAGCCAGGCGTGGTGGTTGCACTTGTAATCCCAGCAATTTGGAAGGCCCAAGAGGGAGAGATCAAGAGCAGCCTGGGCAACAGAGAGAGACCCCATCTCTACAAAAAAAAAAAAAAAAAAAAAGTAAAAAAAAAAAAAATTAACCACACTCAGTGCCTTGTGCCTGTAGTCCCAGCTACCCAGGAGGCTGAGGCAGGAGGATTGTTTTAGCTCAGGAGTTTGAGGCGGCAGTGAGCTATGATTGTGTCACTGCACCCCAGCTTGGGTGACAGAGAGAGAGTCTTTCTCTCAAAAAATAAAATAAAATAAAATAAAATAAAATCGAGATTAAGAATAAGGGAGCTGAAGAAGAACCAAGAATATCTGGTGACTCATTACGGCATCTTGAAAATCGGGGTCAGAGCAGGTGGGTTTTCAGATCTTTTTAAATGACAAAATATACATGAAGCAAAACCAGATAATATTTAAGAGGCTTTAATTTTAGGAAGGATTGTATAGTAGAAAGCATGGCCTCCTAAAGATATAAATGACTTAATCCCCAGAATCTGCTTATATGTTACCTTACATGGCAAAAGGAACTTTGCAGGTGTGATTAAATTAACAATCTTGAGGGGAGGGAGACTATTATGGATTATGCTGATGGGTCCAATGTAATTGCAACGGTCCTTGGAAGCAGGAAGCATGAGGGACAAAGACAGAAAATATGAAGACAGAAGTAGAAGTCAGAGAGCAGAGATACTCTGCTGGCTTTGAAGATGGAGGAAGGGGACATGAGCCAAAATAGGTAGCTCACCTCTAGAAGCTGAAAAAAGAAAAGGGATTCTTTCCTAGATCCTCCAGAAGGAATGCAGCCCAGCACACCTATTTTAGATTTCTGACCTCCAGGGCTGTGAGAGAATAAATTTCCATAGCTTTACAGACACTCAGTTTGCGATAATTTGCTACAACAGCCATAGGAATTGAATACAGATTGTCTTTCTTAGAGTTTGATATCTCCAAAAATAAATTAGAAAACAATTATTATTGTGAGCTCTAGGAATCTTGGTAAGTGTGTTCAGTTCATTTGCTATTTTCAGTTATTGTGTGTTGAAATAAGAGTAGCTCACTGGGCCTATCAAACTCAAAATGTTTCATAGACTGGATTAAGCAAGGTGAAGTGATACCAAAGTGTCACACAGGGAATCACCTGTCTAAGAGGTCCCTGGATGTTAGCACATTAGCAGAACTGAGGCTAGAGCTCACATCATGCCACTGATGACTAGAGTGTGCCTATTATTTATTTGTTGCCTCTCAGCTCCAAATCTACCCTTCAAGGCCGTGCTTGATATCCAAGATGGAACATGTAAACATTTCTTCTTTACCTCCAGCACCAAATTAAGTTTTGTCTGTAGAAGGTGATAGAGGAATACTGCAGGGAGAAGGGACTGGTCTTCTTGGCTCAGATGTCCCTTTCCCTCCTGCCTGTGGGGCTTGGCTGGCCTGCTGCAGGACACTCAATGGAGATGACTCCCAGCAAGTTTCAGTGGTACCAGTGGCAGGCAGGTTCCTGCAAAGCTGGCTTCCCAGTGATGTTAGCAGCATCTCTGTAGGTGGCTTCTGTGTATGTTCTATGAGTGCTTCTGACAGCCTTCAGTGAATTCAACACCTGCTGATGGCTTCTTAGGAAGTTTCATTGGCACTCAGTGATGGCTCCCTGCCTGCCACCCTTGACCTGAAAACTAAGGACCTACTGTGGCTTCTCTGCTGTCCAATAGGCTGAAGTCATAGCCCCTCTAATGAGGTCTGAATTCCATTCTTGAGGGCTCCAGTTTGTTCTTTCCTTGGATTCTCTCATTCAGATCTTAGGTGATCTTGAGATTTCTCTATTATCCCCTGTTGGTAGCTAATCCCTTGTAAATACTTAATAATTCATTATATTAATCCTTCCCTCTTCAAAGTATTGTGTAATTTCAGTCTCCTAACTGGTCTTTGACTGATCCTAGGACCTGGAATCAAGGAAAGAATTAGTGCTGTGCATGGGACCAAGTTCACACAGCAACATCACGTCTCATCAGACTCTTCAATTTTATGTTTCTTTTGGATACTATTTTTGTTCTAGCATGGATTTTGATGTTGCTTACAAACATTTCCTCAGTACATATTGTGTCCTCGAGAACTCATCACAGCATCTAAAAGCATCACATAATGAGCCACACACAGACACGCGTGTGCGTGTGCACACACACACCACTGCTGCCATCAGGAGTTGAGATGATAGGCTTGAATATTGACTTTGACCCTAACTAGCACTGAGAATATCAGAGAATACCAGAGAGGAATCTCTCTGAACTTTTCTCTCAGAAAGCTTGGTTAGATACATTTAAGATATTTTTAGCTCAAAGGACCTATGATATTTGATCTAAGTGGTGTGAACAGGGAAGCAGCAAAATGTTAGTGAAACAAAAGGACAGTTTTGAAGGCTAGGCCTGGATTCCGGGGCTGTTGAGAGGCATGTGTCACAGAGACACAGGGATAACCACTGGGACTGAGAAGAGATGTTCTGGGCTGGAGGTTGCTCTCCTGTGCCAAATGCAGGGGAATCTACAAAAATCCTCTCACCGCAACAGTGGCAGGTAGAAGAAGACATTCCTAGGCAACTACATAGCAGACATATTTTTTAGAGTTGGAGAAGATACACAGAAACATATGGGAACAGATGTAAAACTATAAATCTGCATAAATATGGTTGATACTTCTCTTCTACTTTAAAGTCTGAGTTTTGAGCATTTGCAGATTGAAAGCCTGGGAATTTTTTCTATTAACAGTCCTGCATTGTACAATAAACAGACCAATGTGAATTGGATTAAATTAGTATTCAAAAAAAGATCGGCAGATGATGACGAGCCAGGACAGCTTTCAAATAAAAAGATTCTGTGCGGATAATGATTCTGGATGGTTTATGGTCTTAGACCCAGTGACTTGCCTCTAACAAAGACACTGCAGCCAAAGCTATGGAGTATCATTTCTGATATTAAGTTAAAAAACATGTTGACTTCCATCTTCTTTCTCTCTCTCTCTCTCTCTCCCCCCCACTCTGATGCAGTCAGCTGCCATGTTGTAAGCTGTCCTATGGAGAAGCGCATGTGACAAAACTGAGGGAGGGCAGCTTCTACCCACATTCAGTGAGAGTGTGAGGCCCCCAGTGTAGTAGCTTGTGAAGAACTGAATCCTGCTTAGATCCTTCCTCATCCAAGCCTTGAGATGAGACCACAGCCTCGGCCGACACCTTGATTACAGCCTGGTGAGACACCTTGAGGCAGAGACCCTCAGCTAAGCTGTGCCCAGATACTGTGGGATAACACATGTCTGTTGTTTAAGCCATTGAGTTTTGTTATGCAACAATAGATAATCAGTACAAATACAAAACAATCATGTATTGTTACACCAGTTTCCTGTGGCTGCTATAAGCCACCACAAATTTGGTGGCTTAAAACCACCAAAATTCATTCTCTGACGTTTATGGAGGCCAGAAATCCAGAATCAATATCACTAGGCTGAAATCAAGGTGTTGACAGGACCACACTCCCCCTAAGGTTTCAGGGGTGAATCCTTCCCATGCCCCTTCCAGCATCTGGTGGCTACTGGCATTGCTTGGTTTGTGATGACATTGTTCTAGTCTTCACGGCCAGCACTTTCTCTGTCTATACCCACCTTCACATGACCTCTTCCTCTGTGTGTGTGTGTGTGTATATATGTGTGTCTATGTGTGAAATGTTTTATAAGGATACCTGCAATTACACTTAGGGCCCACTCTAATAATCCAGATGGTCTCTCCATCTCAAGATTCTTACCTTAATCACATCTGCAAAGATGCTTGCTCCATGGAAGGTAACATATACAGATTCCAGGGCTTAGGGCATGAATACCTTTTGTGGGGGCATTTTCCAGCAGACAACAAATACTCACTATTTTAAAACTCTCATTATGCTCCAGAGACCATGATAAACAATTTACATGTATTTTCACTTACATGCATTTCATTTACATATATTATTGTTTCTCATTTATATACAAAGAAACTGAGTCTCAGAGAGCTTGAGCGACTTGACTCAGTTCACGCAGTTTGGAAGTGGTGAAGCCAGGCTGAACCCAGGCAGTGCGACCTCAGAGCTTGTCCATCTAACTGCTATGGTGTGTTGCTTCCCCATCTTATGCATATGCATATGCTAACTAATTTGAAAAGGGTAGGGGATATCTATTTTCCTGAATATAATACATTCCATGAATTCTCACTAAGAGTGTGACTTTTGGTATCTTTATAACTCTCATGTTGAAAGATCTCTTTTAGTTATTTTTAAGGAGAGGCACTTAAACTGGGAGAATCTTATCTAACGTTAGAATAAAAATACTGTTGCCTAGAGAAGATAGACTAAATAAATAGCCTTTCTTACAGGATGGATCCTGGACAAGGAAACCACATTTATATAAACCCAATCTCTGGTGTTGAGGGTCTGAAGAACTAGAATAGCCAAGCTGTACCCTTTTGTGCAAGGCTCTCTGGGTGAAATTATTGCCCTGAGCCCTTAGAAGCACTTCTCCATAATTAGTTTTGGATGGATTTATTTTAGCTTTCTTGAGAAAAGTGGATCTAGAGGTGAAATCTGAATGAGATTAGAGAAGAGGTGATTCTTGTGTTGATCAAAGTTCAAAACGAGACTATACGTAATGGATTCCAGATTAGGTTCTGCTCAGCATTTGCTATGCTATTCCTTTAACAGTTTGCTGATTTTCTACATATGACCTGGTAGTGTAAAAATTCAGGTCACACAGAAACTTCAGTCTTATGTAGATTTAAGCTTTAGGCTTATGAATCTCTTTTTCCATATGCTTTTTCATGGAGGCAGGCTCCACATTTAAGGAAGTAATGACGTTGGAAACTGAAGAGCTATTTCTTGAGCTTTTGTTGTTATTGCTATAGCATTAATGACGGCATGACCATCCCTTCCTCAATGTGACATGCCTGAGCAGGTGTGCAGATGGTTAAAGGACTCAGGAGATGGGACTTGGATGGCAGATGGTGATGCCTTGTCATGGTTCCAGCCACACTTTGAACATTCTGTCCCTCCTCCGACATGCATCACTTCAGATGGCAACCTCATTTGGAGGTGAATTGTTCTTCACTGTGCTTTTCATGTTGGAGTTGACCTCATGCCTGGCACTGTGGGAAATGTATCAGCCTAGTTTCTATCCCAGAGATATCAGAGGCTTATTGGCATTTAATCCATGCTTTGTCTTTTTGATTTTAGAAAATAAAGCCTGAAGAGATCCTCTAATTTTACTAAGATTACCCAGTCACCTGCACTATCCTTTTACCTTATTGTAGCATCTCCCTAAGGACAGATGCTTCACGGGTAAAGGAGTGCCAAAGTCAAGTAAGTTGGAATGCTTCATGGAAGACAGTGTTTTGAGACCAGATGAGTTTAGAAAACGTTGTTTAATGTTGATTCCCTTCTTCCTCCCATCACTCTTATAACTAATATGTTGACACCCACACCTTATCACTTGAGCCCTTCTCTGATTACAGCCATGGTAGATGTTTCTGGCATATTTATCGCTTCCCACCTTAATCCATCTCTCTTTTTCTTTGCCTGAGGACTTTCTCCAGCACTCTAGGAGTGTCTGTGCTCCCTGAAAGTACAACCTGGAAATGGGGGAGAGTTCCCACCCTCAGGACAACCCTCAATCACTGAGAGGTTGGACTGGAGAGATAAATGCCCAAGCCTCCCCACACTCTGCAGAACAATCCTAAAGCCACAGCGTGGTTTCTCAGTTTCTAGCAGCAATGAGCTCTAGCTATTCACAGCAGTAATTTGTTCATTAACACAATCTGATTATGGCTTTTCTCATTTCCTTATCTTAATTTGCCCTGTTTCATTTGTGTCTCCTATTTTTGCCTCTGACATTAACTACCAGCTCCCAAGTCTTTGAGAGTCTGTTTGGGGAGAACCCCTATCCTTTGAATAGTCTTAATTTATATTAAGAAGTAGAGAAATAGAGAAATACTTATTGAGAAGTAGAGAAATCTATTTAGTCTTGTTTCCTAAATTTATCATTCTATAATCTTTTTTTTTTTTTTACTTTAACATTCTTTGTATCTAATGTTCTTTACAATGTAGTTTCTGAATTACTTTGGTTCCTGGAGATATTTGAGGTAGAGGTATTCTCAAGAGTGTCCCATGAAACAGAGCCCAAGGATTCTCTTTCACAGCCTGTTTTTGTGTTTGGCAAAAACCTGAAGGTCACAGGTCCACAAAGGGACCTTAAAGTCTAGTTACCTCACTTTACCAATGGAGAAACCAAGACCTAGAGTGGAGAACTGTCATTTGATTCAATCATCTGTGATTACAAGGAAATGTGCACACAAATTCTTTAGCCCAAGGGCCAGTAAACTACGGCTCATAGGCAAAACTCAGCCTGCTGCCTGTGTTTGTATAGCCCACAAGCTAAGAATAGTTATGACATTTCAAATGGCTGGAAAAAGTTTTTGAAAAAGGACATTTCATAACATGAAAATTAATGCGAAATTTAAATTTCAGTGACCCTACTGAGATTTTATTTAAAAAATTTAAATTTTAATTTAAATTAAATTAATTTAAATTTAATTAAATTTAATTAAATTTAAATTTAATTAATTTTAAATTTTAGTGTAATGCAGCCATACCCATTTGTTTGCCTATGTCTACAGCTGCTTTTTTGCTACAGTGGCAGGGTTGGGTAGTTGTGGCAGAGACTGTATGACTCGAAAGCCTAAAATATTTACTATCTGATCCTTTACAGAAAAAGTTTGCTAATCCCTGCTTTAGATTCCTAATACATGAGGAAGGGAATTGCATTATCTGCATAAGTCAGTGTAGCATAGCCAAGAGATCCCAGAGCTGGGAATAGCATTACGGGAATTTTGTTTCTTGCAGTGCTGCTAGCAAGCTTCATTGGATGTTGGATAAATGATGTTGCATCTTAAATATCAGCTTCCCCATTTACAAAATAAGGGGACTGGACTGAATGCTTCCCAGAGTTCCTTAATGTTCTGTGTTTTCTCAGATTCTGTGCCTGTCTATTTGGAATCCATTAGTCACAGTGCCAAACTAATGGGCAAAGTTGTTTACACCTCTCCTGTGATGCAGCTTTTGCAGGTGTGCAACATCATATTATAAACCCTCCAACCAGTGCTGAGTTCACACCCCAACCACTTCCTTTCTCTAATTCTCACACAACAAGCCAGTATTTCCCCCACCCTATATCCTCTAGGGCCAGGTAGAGAGCACTTTTATAACAGAGCCCACCACCAGTATTCAAACTAGCCGATCCTGAACGGTTTCTCCTGCCCCACCTTGCCTTTCATGCAGAAAACACAGTAAAGGCTCTGGGCTTTTCCCTGCCTTCGACTGCTGCCTCCTGACCGGCTCTGGTGCTCCCCTGCATGGCCCTGTGTGGTGTGCTGTGCCTCGTGTTTCTCGGGGGACTGTGAGTAACAACAAACGGTTCTCTCAATGGCATTGACCTCTTCATATCATCACTCACCTTTATAAATTAAGACTGGGCACAAATCACTTCAGCATAAAAATTTATGATTCTGTGCAATTATGTCAGAGTTTAACGTATATAATTCTAGAATGTGATTTGCTCCTAATGTCCAGCCTGAACCAAGCCTCGTTTATTGCAGTTCGGTTCTTACACTTCTCATCCGTGAACTGCAAGAAAGCGAGAACTTCCGGCCGCATCCCTGCCACACAGGGAGCCTCTGCTTGTCTCTGAAGTTCATATGACTTGTTAGTAAGTCTTGTGGTTTGCCTGCTCATAAATCAAAGGCTGAGATTCAGGAAAACTTTCTCATCATATGGTTTTTCAGTTGTCTTTCCTCCTCACGCTGCTCTGAGTCCCCAGAGCCCTGTATACTTTTTACTTTGCCCAGCCGGAGCTGTACTACCTTAACTGTTTTCTAGGTGTTTCCTTTAGTTCTGTCAGGTATGACGGTGCTTCTTTCCAAAGGGTCTCTGTCTTTGAGTAACTCCCTGCGCTATTGGCACCATCATCTTCCTTTTAGGGATTCTCTCTCAAGGTGCCGCTTAGGAATCAAGGTTGATTAGGACCCGAAAGGACAAGCTTGTGGCACAAATGAGTAAAGTAGATACAGTATGAGGCAATAGGGGTGATGGGGACTATTGTGAACAAATGGCCTTATACTCTGTTGGCAGCTGTTATTTCTCAGTTTTGAACAATTATTGTCATATGAGAATTCTGTCCAATGGTGATGAAACTTTTCATTTTTTAAAGGGAAGCCCGCAATCAAAGCTTTTAGATAGCTTCTCCAGAATTTTAAATATTTGCAACAAATGCAATTAAAAGAAAAACACTGTGTAAACTGAACAATGTATTGATTGAACCAGTGAGCCATCATTTTGCTATGTCTGATCTGTGACAAATAGAAAAATCCTTCCAGACTCATTCTTGCTTGTATCCCAAGTCATTCTTTGGCCTCCGAACTTATGAATGCCAAACTCTTTGTTCTTTGTTGACACTTAGTTGTCCCATATGCCATCTCCTTAGGATGTACCTCCTTGCTATTCTAAGGATAAATTAGGCAATCTAATGAATTCATTCATTCTAATGGGAATTTTTCCTTTGGTCTTTTCTTCCTTCTAAGTCAAGATGTATATTTTAAAATTAAAGTTATAGGGCTAATATTCCTAGCAGCTCTTGTCTAAAGTTGGGGGTTTTAATCATGTAAAAGGGTCAAAAATCCATGACAGGCCAGAGGATATTTGGGTGTAATGGTACATGGTGCCTTCTTCTAGCTCCCACATCACATGTGTCATAGAGCTGCCAGTGCCTAGGGCCAGGCCTGCAGACACTTTGGACCTGTATCCCTGTTGTCATGGTTATCATTATTACTAGTATCAGCATCAGGTAAGGGCCGATGGAGAGCAACTTTTGTTGCTTCTCCCTTTCTAAACTTGAAAGTGCTTTTTGGTGTCAACAGGTACCATGTTTTTAAAAATTGTTTGTTTATACACCTGGTAATTGGCTCCATTTTGCATCATCTGTGGTTGCCTAAGCACTGTTTAGCATACTTAATGAGATGACCCTGAGCTTTTAAACCATTTAAATGAAAGATTTAGATTCTGTCAAAAGAAGAGGCAGATGGGCATTACACAGGCAGAGAGCATGTTTTTGAGTTTAGAAGCCCAAAACAGACTTCCTAGTTTTCTCTGCCCATTAACCTGGAAGGCACCCACGTTGAACTTGCGTCTTTTATTCAGCAACGTGAGTGAAATATCTGCTGCTCCCATCTTCTTTGATCCCAGCAGCACTTACAGGAACCTGGGGAAGCACCTTAGATGGCTAATTGGCTGGCCACGCCCCCTCCAGCCCCTCAGCTCCCTCACAGGCATAATAAGGCTCTGAGCCAGGATTGCAACAGCCCAGCACCAGTCACTCTTTTGTCCCAAGGTTGGTAAAGATTGAATCAGTGGGCCGGGCGCGGTGGCTCACGCCTGTAATCCTAGTACTCTGGGAGGCCGAGGCGGGTGGATCGCTCAAGGTCAGGAGTTCGAGACCAGCCTGAGCAAGAGCGAGACCCCGTCTCTACTAAAAATAGAAAGAAATTATATGGACAACTAAAAACATATATAGAAAAAATTAGCCGGGCATGGTGGCGCATGCCTGTAGTCCCAGCTACTCGGGAGGCTGAGGCAGTAGGATCGCTTAAGCCGAGGAGTCTGAGGTTGCTGTGAGCTAGGCTGACGCCACGGCACTCACTCTAGCTGGGGCAACAAAGTGAGACTCTGTCCAAAAAAAAAAAGATTGAATCAGTGAAAAACACAGTAATTTGGTTCCTTTGTTGCACCCCTGGAAGTGCAGTGTGGCTGGAATTAGGACGAACCCATCTATTTTAGGTGCTTATTTGCAGAATTAATGTCCCCATAGATGAGTGATGTCCTGACCACAGTGTACAGCTTTGCCATTAAGGAGAAGAAAGTGGAATTGTTTTCCTCTCTTTCTTGGAAGACTGAGGACAATTATTTTGAGGCTAGCACCATCGTGTGGATAAAGTGAATACAGGTTTCTCTTTGTATTGCATAATGGGCCTGCAATATATGCCTCTGGAAACACGATTTTGATTTCTTCTCATCTATCTCTTATATCTTTTCTCGCTTGTTGCAGAACAACCTAGTGATAAAAGTAATTTTTACAGCAGTGTCACATACTGCTGGGCTCCCAAGGATCATGTGCCTCTACAAAACGACCGACAGAACTGCAGGAAGGCATCAGTGGGAGAGTCACAGAGCACCTTTGTGTCAGACAGAGCGTAAATTAGAAGTATCATTTAAAATCAGCCACTGGGCTCTCAAGTAGAAGTTCCTGATTTGGACTCTGTGCAAAATGCCAGGGCCTGTTACTGAGGCAACTTTCTGACCTTTATTGCTCAAGGGATGCTAGCTGAATTGGAGGAAAAGGAGAGAAAAATCTGGCTGCAAGATGCAAAAAAATTTCATCAAACCACACGGTTCACCTTCTGTAAAGTGGGAAAGGGAGATGGGGTTTTTTCCTTACTCTTTAGGAGTCAGAATGAACAGAAAAGAAGAGAACAAGGTAGAGAAGCTCTACTGACTGTGGCTTTAAGTGTAAAAAGCATAATGAGGGAATGGCTGGCAAAGACAGAAGTATTTTTTTTTTTTTTTTTACCTCTGTTGTCGTCTTTCCTGTGTAGCTGGCACCAAAATCCCTAAAGAGGGGCTGGGTCTGCCTCTCCCCCTCTGAGGGTTTTTTTCATCATTTCCACATTGGCTAGTGTAAAGGTAGAGAGAGCTGTTGCTTATAAAGATCTAGCACCATTTGACACCTTATAGATTCCTCTTCCAGTATTATTCTTTTCTTTGCATAGTTCCCTAGCTCCAAAGAGAAAAGGTTTTACCAGCACTTAAAAGAGGAAGCTGTAATTGTAGAAATTTGGGAGAGTTAAAAATAAATCAAGATGTGCTAACATTTGCTCTCTTTGATGAGCTACTAAAGTGATAGGAAAATGTACAGAACAGTCTTCACCACCCACTACTCACTATTGCCTTCACACATTCCCTTCACTCCTTCTCAGAACTGGTATGGCTCCTACAACTGTAGACATTAATATATCAGGAATTTCAGATTGAAAAAGCTTCTTGTGGTAGAATAAGGGCTGATGACAGTCTGGGCAGAGTTTTTAGGGGCATGTTGTGAAGATTCCCTCTGTAGGTGCTTATTGACGGAACGTAAGTGTGATAGGAAGCTGGGTTGGCCAGCTGATACTGTAAGTGCAGATTTAGGATCCCAGATTATCAAGTAGCTGGAATGAGAGGTTGTATTAAAAGTTCATTTAGGCCGGGCGTGGTGGCTCACGCCTGTAATCCTAGCACTCTGGGAGGCCGAGGTGGGCGGATCGTTTGAGCTCAGGAGTTCAAGACCAGCCTGAGCAAGAGCGAGACCCCATCTCTACTAAAAATAGAAAGAAATTATATGGACAGCTAAAAATATATATAGAAAAAATGAGCCGGGCATGGTGGTGCATACCTGTAGTCCCAGCTACTTGGGAGGCTGAGACAGGAGGATCCTTTGAGCTCAGGAGTTTGAGGTTGCTGTGAGCTAGGCTGACGCCACGGCACTCACTCTAGCCTGGGCAACAGAGTGAGACTCTGTCTCAAAAAAAAAAAAAAAAAAAAGTTCATTTAATTACAATGACTATCAAGTCCCAAGACCTTGTTTCTGGGATCAGGACTCTCGTAGATGGCCCTTTCCCTGGCACTGTGTTACTTCCCCTACCTTCCAGCTGGGCCACAGGGACACAGGCAGTGGACTTTATGTTCTGAAGAGAAAGATTGGAGTGGGGAGAGGCCTAAATTCTGTTCTTGAGTTAAGTTTGGTTCCCCAAATCCATAAAACTACATCATGTTGAGGGTTCTGGGAAGATGGTAGAGTAGGAAGTAACAATGATCTGTCTTCCCATCTAGACAACAATTGCACTGGCAAAATCTGTCTGATGTAACTTTTGGAACTCTGGAGTTATTTGAAGGCTTACAATTTCCAGGGGAAGGTTTGGGAGGTAAATTGTAGGTAATTTCAGTCAATTTTAGCTCTTAGTAGAGTAGCAGCTACCCATCTCCCATCCCTAGTCCCAGGGCAGGCACCATGCCCATGTCCCTTGTGGGAACCAAGTGAGCCATGAGGATCTTGTCCTTCAATAATCAGGGATTTATGTTCTAATCAACAATTGCTACTTCTGATCTTGGAGGTGCAGACATATCGAAGGCAGCCATCATTGCATCCCTCCCCACATTGTTGCAAGTGGGTCCCTGAAGCTGAATCAACTTCCAGGGGACTTAAAGGGCCAGTAACACTTTAATACTCTGTCCCTAATCCTCTATCCCTTCATTTTAATTTTATTCATCTTTGGGGAGCCAGACATTTATAGCCTAAGGTAGTCAAAAGCAACTGCATATACAGGGGAATTTAGAAAGTTAATGTGCATGCCCAGGGAAAGGTGCAGGATCAAAAGACCTGCGAAGACCTTAACACCTCAGGGTTATCCCCAGCACAGAGACAATCTAGAACAAAAACAAATAAACAAAACAAACAAACAAAAAACCCAAAAACAAAAAATTAACTTCTGGGGAAGGGGAAGAATCTCATTTCCAGAATTACTACATTATTATTCAAATGTCCAATTTTCAACAACAACAAAAAAATCACAAGGCATGCAAAAAAATGGGAAAGTTTGGAACATTCAAATGAAAAAGAAAAAAAAAACAACAAAAAACAAAACAAACAAACAAAAAAACAACCAATAACCACACCAGAAACCATCCTTGAGAAAGTCCAGATGGTGAATTTGCTTGAGAAATACTTTGAAACAACTATCATAAAGATGCTCAAAGAACTAAAAAGAGTTGTGGAGAAAGTCAGTACAACAATATAATGGAAATATTGATGAAGAGATAGAAAACTTAAAAAAAGTTTGGAGCTGAAAAGCACAATAAATGAAATGAAAAATTCACTGGAGGGATTCAAAGGCAGACTTGAGCAGGCAGAATAAGCAACCAGGGGAGTTGAAGGACAATTGAAATTATTAAATCTGAGGAACAGAAAGAAAAAAGATTGAAGTTAACATAACCTAAGGAACCTGTGGGACACCATAAAGTAGACCAACATACACACTGTAGGAGTCCCAGGAGGAGGAGGAGGAGAAAGAAGGGGGTGGGAGAGGAGAGGGAGAAATAGAGAAGGGCAGAGATTATTCAGAGAAATAACAACTGAAATTTCTCCAATTTGATGAAAGACACAAACATAAATATAAATATCCAAGAGGCTCAAGGAATTCCCAGTAAGATGAACTCAAAGAGACCCATACTGAAACACATTATAAGCAAAATGTCAAAAGCCAAAGTCCTCCAAAATCTTCTAAAACTGTCCTTCAAAAGTGAGGGAGAAATTAAGATATTGCCAGATAAACAAAGAGAGAGTTCATTTTCATTGGACATGCTGAAAGGAGTCTAGCAGGTTGAAATGAAAGGACACTAGACAGTAACTTAAAACTGTGTGAAGAAACAACAGCAAAAACTCAGTAAAGGTAAATACACAGGCAATTATAAAAGCTAATATAATTTTAAACTGCATTTGTGTGTATGTATGTATTTATTTCTTCATTTAGAGTTGGAATCTTGCTCTGTCACCTGGGCTAGAGTGCCATGGTGTCAGCCTAGCTCACAGCAACCTCCAACTCCTGGACTCAAGTGATTCTCCTGCTTCAGCCTCCGAGTAACTGGGACTACAGGTGCAAGCCACCACGACCAGCTAATTTTTCTATTTTTAGTAGAGAAGGGGTCTCGCTCTTGCTCAGCCTAGCACACAGCAACTTCTAACTCCTGACTTCAAGCAATTCTCCTGCCTCAGCCTCCCAGAGTGCTAGGATTACAGGCATGGGCCATTGTGCCTGGCCAAAAGCTAGTATTATTTTAACTTTGATTTGTAATTCTACTTTTTTTCTACATGATTTAAGAGACTAACATATTTTTAAATAGTACTAGTCTAAAAAGTAGTATTACTTTAACTTTGGTTTGTAGCTCCATATTTTGTTTTGCAAATAATTTATGAGATTAATGTATAAAAGTGATGATTAGGGTTTTTTTGGATACAATGTATAAAATTTTTTTTTGTGACATCACTTACTAAAAATAGGTGAAGATGAACCTGTATAGGAGCAGAGTTTTTGTATGTTACTGAAATTAAGCCAATATAAATTCAAATTCAAGAGGTATAACTTTAAGATCTTAAATGTAATCCCCATGCTAACCACAAAAAATAGCTATAGAATATATACAAAAGGAAATGAGAAGGAAATTGAAATGTTTCACTACAAAATGTCTACTAAACACAAAAGAAGACAGTAATGCAGGACTTGAGTGGCAAATAGTCAAAATGATTTTGAAAAAGAAGTTGAAGGACTCATACTTCTTGATTTCAAAACATATTGCAAAGCTACAGTAATCAAAACAGTGTGGTACTGACATGAAAACAGATGTATAGGACAATGGAACAGAATAGAGAGCCCAGAAATAAATTCTCACATATATCATCAAATTATTTTTGATAAGAGTGCTAAGACAATTCAATAGGGAAAGCCCAGTCTTTTCAACACATGGTGCTGGGAAAACTGTATATTTACCTGCAGAAGAATGAAGTTGGACCCTTACCTAATAGTACATACAAAAATTATCTCAAAATGGATGAAAGACGTAAAAGAAAACTATAAAAGTCTGAGAAGAGAACACAGGACAAAAGCTTTGCAACATTGAATTTGGCAATGATTTCCTGGATATGACACCAAAGGCACAGGCAATAAAAGAAAAAATAAACAAATTGGACTTTATAAAAATTCAAAACTTTTTTGCACAGAGTAAAAAGGCAACACACAGAATGAGAAAAAATATTTGCAAATTATATATCTGATAAGGAATTAATATTCAGAATATACAGAGAATTCCTAAAACCACCACCAACAAAACACCCTGATTAATAAGTGAACAAACAACTTGAATAGACATTTCTCCAAAGAAGATATATACATGATCAGTAAGCACATGTAAGGGCACTCAAAATCATTGTAGTAAAATATAAAAACACAGTGAGGTATCACCTCAGACTCATTAGGAGGGATACTATCAAAAAACCCCAAAAGTATATGTGAACGAGAATGTGGAGAATTTGGAACTCTGAGCAATGTTGGTTGGAATGTAAAGTGCTGCAAAATGCCATGGAAATGAGTATGGTGGTTCCTTAAAAAATTCAAAATAGAATTACCATATGATTCAGCAATTTTACTTTTGGATATATACCCTCCCAAAAAAAATTGAAAGCAAGGTCTTAAAAAGATATTTGTACACCCACATTCATAGCACCGTTATTCACAGAAGCTAAAATGTGGAAGCAACACTAGTGTCCATTGACAGATGAATGGATAAGCAAAATGTGGTATGTCCATACAATGGATTATTATTAGCCTTAAAAAGGAAGAACATTTTGTTATATGCTACCACATGGATGAACCTTGAAGACATCATGTTAAGTGAAATAAGCCAGTCATGAATAGACAAATACTCCGCAATTCCACTTACAGGAGGTACCTAGAGTAAATTCAAAGAGACAGAAAGTAGAATGGTGTTTGCCAGGGGCTGAGAGGATGGGAAATGGAGAGGGAGTTAGTGTTTAATGGGTAAAGAGTTTCAGTTTTGCAAGATGAAAAGAGTTTTGGAGATTGATGGTGGTGATGGTTACACAACAATATGAATGTACTTAATGCCACTGAAGAGTATGCTTATGGTTAAGATGATAAATTTGAAGTTATGTTTTTTACCAGGATAAAAAATGTTTTATTTAAACATACACACACACACACACACACACACACCACCCTCTCCCCCGCCAATCTTTTTTAGCTTTCCTCAGAAATATTTTTATTCAATTATATTGCTTATATACAAAATGCTTTTAGTGGGAATTTTCCTGATGGTTTTAAAGTAGAGACTGGATAATCACTAGGTTAGGCAGTATGTACATTTCTACATTCACTTAATTTTTATTTTTTGAATGTCTGCTTTATGCAAGCCTCTCTTTAAAAAGATATTTGAGAGGTTAAACTAACTGCCCTTCAAAATCTCTTATAAACCTGAGTTTCTGTGATTCTCTGTGTTCTGCCTTCTAGTACTGATTATTTATGTAACCTGAGGTAAATTGCTTAACTTTTCTGGGACTCAATTGTCTTGAGTGGTTTTTCCTAGTTGTAAAATTCTAAAAATTTTGGAAGCTGAAGGATAATAATGATACATTACTTTCTTTATTGGACAATTGATTTCTTGAGCAGAAAAGGCTCCAACCAAGACATTACAGAGAATATAGTAAAATTTAGATTCATTTTGGGAAGGCTAATATGGATCAGTGACTTTCAGGGTATTTTAAACATAAATATAATCTCAAGGACATAATTTGATTTTAAAGATGATAACAGGGTAGCTGGCTAGAAAGTCATGTTTCAATTAATAGATAAGAATGACCAAGGCAAAATCTCAGTCTACTCACATCTGGTTGAATACAAATTATGAATTTAAAGGGACTCAAGGTAATATGGGTGACTATTAAGCCTTGAATTTGTTTTTGTGGTTCTCTGAGATGTCTTTAGAGGCAAGAAATTCAACTTACCTGATTAGTTTCTAAAAATAGAATGAAAAGGAATTTTCAAGTTTTTAAAAAATATTTTCTTAGCATACTGCAGTACATTTTCTGTAGATATTCACAGTACTTTTAAAAATTTACAATGTATTGCTAGAACTCTGATAGAAACTTAGGAATCTTATGTGCTTTGCATGAAAGATGACAGCAAAAAATTATACAATTTTGGTTCATTTGCATTAAAATATTTTTACAACAGAGCATGGAATCCAATAATAAAACCCAGGGAAAATCATTTTAGTTTTAGAAGAAAAATTAACACTAGCCTACCCTGCAACCTCATAATTAAAATCTGGTGGAATTCTTCTATAACCTTCTACATGGTTTGCCTCCTGTGTGGTGGGAAAGTGAGAGGGAGGTTTTTTTGACTCCTCTCAAAGAATGATGTAGAAAAATCCTTCGATAATCCAGATGTCAGCATTTGGTACTAGCTAAGACTGCCTTGCTTTTCCCCACCCATTCCATGTACTGTTTGTTCTTTTCCTGAGAATTTCTGCAAATATTTTCTCCTAATTACTTCTACATCCCATAATGTAATTTATAGTTGTTTTTTTATTTCTGATCTAGCCTTGACCTAAACTTGAGACATAACCCCTTCCTTTCTCCCCAGATACACTTGTAAGAGTGTCTGGTCCATTCCCCCTGCTATAACAAAATACCTTAGACTGGGTAACTTACAAACAATGGAAATTTATTTCTCACGGTTCTGGAGATGGGAAAGTCCAAGTTCATGGCCCTGACAGATTTGGTATCTGGTGAGAGCTGCTCTCTGCTTCCAAGATGGCACCTTGTTGCTATGTCCTCACATGGTGGAAGAGTGGAAGGAAAAAAA
Source organism: Eulemur rufifrons (assembly GCF_041146395.1). Lineage (NCBI taxonomy): Eukaryota > Metazoa > Chordata > Mammalia > Primates > Lemuridae > Eulemur > Eulemur rufifrons. The sequence goes on from NC_090984.1 coordinate 52,849,406, forward strand.
TACTCTGTGAAGTCTCTTTTATAAGGGCTTAATCACCTCCCAAAGGCCCCGCCTTCTAATACCAGCACCTTGGTGATTAGGTTTTGACATATGAGTTTTGGAGGGACACATATTCAAACTGTAGCAAAGAGGCAACTTGTCCAGGCAAATATCTACAGCCACATGTAGTAGATTTTACTGGCGATTGAAGGAATTGTGTAGGACCATACATTGCAGCACCATTTAGAAAATATTCTAACATTGAATATTAGCTTTTCTGGTCCTCTGAAAGTCCCTTGTCCATTTCCACGAACTTGGATCTCAGTGTCTTACCGCATTGTTCAGCTTTCTCTCCTGCTGCTTCCCTGTCTCCCAGTTGTGACAAAAATTCCTTCTATTTTATTATTACAAAAAGTACTTCAGCTTTAGCACTTGCCACCTCCTCCCTCATTCACACTTTGCATAGCTCAAAATTTATTAATGTGCTCTGCTAAAAAAAGCGTCATGTATTCCAAGTGTCACCCTTCCTTCTCTACCCTGCCCTTGTTACTTTCTGTAGGGGCAGGGAGAGAAACATAGAGTTTTATTTCCCCAGAAGTGACACTTAGAAGATTAAAGACTTAGATGAGCAACATGATCCTTTCATGCCCTTGGCAGACATAAGCAGGTTCAGTTGATTTTGATTCTGACTAACAATTGCAACAAAATCTCTGTTTGCACCCCCAGCTGTAGAGAATTGGGAAGTGCTAATTCAATAGAAGGGTCACTGAAAAGGGGCTCAGAAGACTGGGTTCTTACCTTGGTTCTGTCACTCATTAATTGTGTGATCTTGGGAAAGTACCTCCCTGGGCCTGATGAGGAATCTCTAAATTCCTTGCCAATTCTGAGTCTGACTTGTGTGAGAGGTCCCCTGGTGCCTAATTCTGCTATAAATGCAGCCAAGGTTGGGATTTCCCCCTTCACAGGTGAGTAAACTTCCCCCACCTGGGGCTGTGCCCGGCATCTCCCTGGTCAGCCACCTGGTCAATGCCCGCTGTTAGAAGCAGCAGAGGTTTTACAGGCCAAGCTTTGGAGCCAGGTACAGGCATATCGTATCCTGGCTTTTCCTACGCAGAACCGAGGTTGTGTCATTTACTCTTAGAACCTGGCTTCCTTATTTGTGAACTGGGCATAATGATATCTACCTTAGAAGACTGTGTTTACTACAATGACACACGTGAAGCACTAAGTGAAGTGCCTGGCACATAGTAAGTGCCCAGTAAATGGATGATTACCATGTCTGTATAAGGGGCTAAGCAAGTGTCAGGCAGGTGCGAGCCATGCTCTTTCTGGGTTTGCTGAGACACTTGCATGTATCTGGTAGAATGAGCTCAGGTTACTGTACAGGAAACTCCCAAACTTTGGTTTTGCTGAGTAGAAAATATAATTTGAGAGTGAGAGCTGAATGGTTTTGAGCAGGAATTTTTCTTTTTTTTGGCTGTCCAAAGGAAGAGGAGAGTAGATTGATTGAAGAGGTGGGAGGAGAGAGGACTTTGAAAAAATAAACATGCCCATTTGATTCAGTTTCTGCAATGTGATGAGCAACGTGCATCCTTTCCTGTTGTTTCCATCAAAATTAAAGTATTTAAGGACATGTGACCCTTTGGGTCTTATGTGGTTTCTTCTTTTACTACTTTAAAAAAAGGATGAATTAATGCCTTTTGCAACGATTTGGATGGAACTGGAGATCATTCTCCTGAGTGAAGTATCTCAAGAATGGAAAAACAAACACCACATGTACTCACTATTAAATTGTAACTAACTGATGAGCACACACGTGCACAGAGGGAAGTATTGATAAATATATATATATAGCATTGTGGAGTGAGATATATTTTTGGCACTTATTAAAGTTTGGAGTCCTGCTTCAAGGTGGGCACAGGTTTAAGGACAGAGACTGTGTAAAGCAATCCTTCCACTCAGAGCACATATTCTGAAGATTTTAGGCAGAATTTAATTGTATATAGTGACTCAGCCCTTGCGATTGAGTACTTATATATAATACTTTATCATCTATGTTTTTGACGTTCACATCTGGCTTGAGCCTGTGAACCTGTGAAAAACGGGACAGATTTGCTGTTATCATGGACCTCGATCCATCTGGTCTGCATCTAGCAGGGATATAATTTACTTACGTAAATGTCTAGCTTCTGAAAGATCCCGAGCGGCATGGAACAGTGCCCTCTACTGGTCATGAGGGAAACATGCAGCCATGATCAAATTTTAAGGAAGCCCACGATTCCAATAGCCAGCACAGCAAGCTGCTCAGCTGTCTGCAATGAGCGCGGCACTGTTTGGAAGGCCAGCTGCGGACACCTACAGCCAGTCTCAGCTGTAAATATTCATCAGGAGAAGCAAGATAGCCAGCCAACAGCAGCTTACCTCCCTTACAATTGCTTCTAGGCATGCTCTGACCCCATGCTACATATGAATGTTCCCTTCCCAGGTTTCACTGGAAACACAGAAAAGCTATTAGCTTTGCTCCTTACCAGAAAGACCTTTTTTTTTTTTTTTTTGAGATGAAGGTCTTGCCATGTTGCCCAGGCTGGCCTTGAACTCCCAGGCTCCAGTGAGCCTCCTGAGTAGCTGGGACTACAGGTGTGCACCACCACACCCAGCTAATTTTTTCTATTTTTTAGTTGCTCAGCTAATTTCTTCTATTTTTAGTAGAGATGGGGTCTTGCTCTTGCTGAGGCTGGTCTCGAACTCCTGACCTCAAGTGATCCTCTCACCTCAGCCTCCCAGAGTGCTAGGATTACAGATGTGAACCACTGCACCCAGCCTATTGTCAAAAGTTAACACTGGCAAGGGATCAACATTTCTTTCCTTTCCTTTTCTTCTTCTTCTTCTTCTTCTTCTTCTTCTTCTTCTTTTTTTTTTTTTTTTTTAATAAAACCATCTAAATTGCCACAGAATCTCCTTCTACAGTAATAATGTTACATAGTGAAAACCATTTTGCTGGCTTTCTCTGCCTTCTGGGACCACTTTTTTTTTTTTTTTTTTTTTTGCTGGCTCTCTTTACCTTCTGAGCAGACATCTGTGATTTGTATTCGCACCCTCAGCAACCATATTCTGGGCGTGACTCCAAAGAACGCAGTCAACATTTACCTTTACTTCAAACAACAGAAAGGGGAATCCTGTAGATTTTAAGCTGGCATTTTAGATTGGAGTCCTCTACAATCACTTTTGAACTGTTCTTAGCATTATTCCACTTAGCTACAGCAGAGAAAATATAGCGATGAATAATGAAATATTCATGAAAGGAAAAAATTTTTTAAAGTTTTCTTAAAATAAATGATTCTAAAACCACAATGTGTGAAAGTAATTTTTTTTTTTAAATGATTCTGAGTTTCAAATTCATGAGTTTAGAGGGTGTGGATTTCTTGCTCTATCCTGTGGCAGGATGCTGGTAAAATGGGAGTCTGCTTCATCTTATCTTTCTTTTCTGCCAAGAATGGAGTCCAGTTTAATGTAGCACTGGCCGCCCAGTGGAACAAACTGCCAGCTTCCATTGAATCGTAGAGATCCACTACCATTCAACGTAGGAAGAAACAGTGCGCAAAATGCAGACTTTTATTGGAAACCCTCAAGGCATTGACGTGGTGTTGGGTATTCCCATTTAGGGTGATAGGGTCATGAGTAAATATCTCAGAGTTCTTTGTATTATCAGAATATGGGTGTTGGTGCATTAGAGTTTGATTTACTCTAAAGCCTGGTGTTATATTTTCCAATTCCAGACAATTTAACAGATTAAGAAAATTGTTCAATTATTTTGGTACTTCTATTTGGTTACTTTCTTTTGAGGTGTTCCCCTAGGACAGAAGACGCATTTAGTCTTTCAGTAAATACTGGATTTGCTCACAGGTGGTCAGCTTATTTTGTATGTGGCATGTCATTTTTCTCTAAGTCTAGCATGATCCGTGGATCTGATGTCGCCTTCTGTTGCACATAGATATGGGGAATTATTCCCTCCTTTATTTTTCTATTGTAGGACTTAGCATGTATGCACGTGATATATCCGTCTCCCCTTCCCACCTTCTTGAGGACCAATATTAAGTCTTCTTCATCTCTATATCCCCAAAACTACAGTACTCAGGATTTAACAAATGTTCTTTTTCCTTCCTTTCCCATCTCCCCTTAAGTCATGAGCAATGGGAGCTCATAATTCTGAGAAATAATTATTTTGAAATGTGGAAGGCTTATACAGGCCCGTTGATAGCAGATTAGAAAACCCAGGTTTGAGCATAGAAATGAATGGTGGCTTTAACACTGCCTTTTAATAAACCAATGTTTCTCTTCTCCAAGGCACAGAGTTCCAAAAGAGTGTGGGAAGTATCTGGAAGGAAAAGTGTGCGCCTTGGATCCTTCTTTGGGAGATATCATTGGGCCCTTTGTGTTTGAGGGCTGAGTCTTCAGAAGGAAAGACTCCCGACCTCCGGAGGGGTGGATCTCCAGGGCATAGCTGCCTTCCTGGACTGAAGGGCATCCTAGGAGGCAGAAACTGCAATTGAACTTGATCCTCCAGGAATCTGAATCTACAGCAGAGGGTAGGTATTTGAACAGAAGGAGAGGTGCACCTTGAGTCTGGCGCTGGGATCCTAAGCACGGGGCACCTTTGGCTGCAGTTAACATTGGAGAATGGGGTCCACCCACCTCAGCAAAATACACACGGTGAACAGGATCCTGAACTACATACAGGTAACCATATGTCCTGGTTTTCTGAAACAATCCTGTCTGATTTCTCTTGTCTTGTCTTAATTATTAATAGTGTTCCTTTCTATTATCAAATGTGTCTCAATTTGTACAACAGATTATTTGATCACCTTGTGTAGCACCACTTTTCAACAGTGACATTGTGTGGTCTCATGAAGCAATGGCAGTGGACCAAGGAGTTTCAAGGTTGTTTCTGGCTGGTGTGGAAGCCAGAATGACCCCTCCCTGCCCTTGAATCTCACAGCTGTCAAGTTTCCCGATAATTTAGGAGGGAGGGAAAACTTCAAGAGGAAGTTAGAATATATTATGTTAATAAGGCATGTGGGTGTTTCAGCAACAGATTGGTGAAATAAGAGATGTGACCGTATAGAGGCTCTCCTGAATTTAGGTACTATTTGTTTTAGAATGCTCGTTTACTTTAGCAATCAGATTTACATGGTTCTAACACTGAGCTCTTTGCAGTAGTTTGACAGTTTCTCATCTATGATCTTGAGAAATTATCATTTTTGCTGGTGGGAAGATACATCAATTGAGCTACAACTTTAAGAGTTTGTTTAATTGATAGAGTTTAGCGATTAAGTGAACATCGAGTTTTGTCTGCCTGGCATCCCTTTCCCAGTCTCTGGGAACTGAGCCCCCTTTCCTGTGGGAAACAAATTCCATGTAGTTTAGGGATTTCCTTCTCTCTTTCTCCTCCATTTACCTCTGTTATTCCTTAACAAGGGGTTGGACATAGACTCATGCTTGGAACACTTCCGTTCTTTGGCAGCACTGATTGTGGGATAAGGGCAGGCCATTGACCCCAGAGAGGCCAGTTTATGTCATTCTCTGGACTTTACTACTGCAACTATTGGAAAAGACTTTCCATCTGCTTAGGTTGCTAATCTGCCAGTGCGAGATTTGGGCTGTTGGCAGCCATCTTGCCACTCAAAGGAGATGCCCACCCAAAGAGAGGAGAGAAAACAAGGAAGCCCTTATGACATCGTTTTGAGGCTTCTGGCTCCAGCTTTGCCTGAAACTCCAGATCTATTCATGGACTTTGTATTCCATATTTATATTTAAATGTGTAAATATAAATCTTTATGTATTTGCTATACATTAGCTTAAGCTAAGGTCACTTACACCCTAAGCGTTCTAACTGACATAGGCAGTGAGCAATCGTCTGCATTTCAGGGATCCAGTCTCTTAGAGTTTTGAGATTCACTAGAATAATCAATCAACTCTAACTTTGCTTAATATCTATATAATTGCCAAAATGGTCAAATTTGTTTACTATCAGGTACGATTCAGCTTATCTATAGAGCCACAGAAACCTATTGACAGAGCTCTTTACTGGGCACAGTTAATACTGGAAAGACAACATGGAGACAGAAGGTAGTGAAGTAGCAAACCTCAAGGGAAAAACTGAAGAAAACTGCTTTCCTCCACAAGTTCCACCATCACCCGTCTCCAGGCTCAGATCCCACTTGCCTTCTGTCACTCAAGGATACTTCTTAGGGATCAGTGAGGTAACATGTCCTCTGTCTCAAGGGTGAGAGATGGAAAGAGGAAGCTTCTTAGCTTCCACAAAATACTCCTGCTCAGGATCTTGGGCAGGATAATGACGAGGAGATCTGGATTTATAAAACTTAAATGGAAAAACATGTAGCACAACAGTCTGATGAAAAATAGGGTGGTGAAAAAGAGATAGCGAAAAATCCTGAAAAGAGAAAGTAAAAAAACAGTTAAGCAAAGGTTAGGAAACTTGGAACAAAAAATAAATAAATAAATCATACCAGAAGGTCTGGCTCCTTCTTTGGATTCAAATGTCTTCCATGACTTGTTGTGTCCTTTGCTGACAACCCTTTAGAAAGGCAGCTTCGTCCCATGTGCTGGCCTCCCGGTTATTCTCTCTCCATTGCCGCCTTTTCTTTTGTTTGTAGCCTTTATCACTATCTAAAATAATCTTGGGGCCGGGTGCGATGGCTCATGCCTGTAATCCTAGCACTCTGGGAGGCCGAGGTGGGATAATTGCTTGAGGTCAGGAGTTCGAGACCAGCCTGAGCAAGAGCGAGACTCCTGTCTCTACTAAAAATAGAAAGAAATTATCTGGCCATCTAAAAATATATATAGAAAAAATTAGCCGGGCATGGTGGTGCATGCCTGTAGTCCCAGCTACTCAGGAGGCTGAGGCAGGAGGATCGCTTGAGACCAGGGGTCTGAGGTTGCTGTGAGCTAGGCTGACACCATGGCACTCACTCTAGCCCGGGCAGCAGAGCGAGACTCTGTCTCCAAAAAAAAAAAAAAAAAAAAAAAAAAAATCTTGTTCTCTTAATTCTTGTTTTGTTTGTTTTTGTTGTGGCAAATTGTTTTCCAAAGTAGTTGCATTAATTTATACCCCACCAGCAAGGTGTTCATTTCTGTGGAACCACATCCTCTCCAACACTTGATATGGTCAGATTTTTAAAATTTTGCTGGTTAAATGGGTATAAAGTAATATCTCATATGGTCTCTATTTGCATTTCCCTGATGAACAATGATGCTGAACACCTGTTCATAGGTTCATTAGTCTTATGTGTTTCTTCTTGCTCATTTATCTACTAGGTGGTTTGGGCTTTTCTTATTGATTTGTAGGAGTTCTCTATATGTTCTTGTTATCGATCCTTTTCCATTGGGTATATTGTTATATATTCTCCCAACTTTGTAACTATCACTTGCTCTAAGGTGTTAAAGAATGAAAGTTCTTACTTTTGATGAGGTCTAGTTTTTCAATCTTTTCTTTAATCAGAATCAATACTTTCTATGTCCTGTTTTAAAAAATCATTCCCCACCCCAAGTTCTGAAAGGTACTTATCTTTCTATTAAGAGTCTATGGTAGTTTAAAAATATGTCTAAATATTCCTTGTTACTCCTCTCTTTAAGAGGTTCCCCTGAGTGTGAACTGGACTTAATGACTCACTTCTGGCCGGGCGCCGTGGCTCACGCCTGTAATCCTAGCACTCTGGGAGGCCGAGGTGGGTGGATCGTTTGAGCTCAGGAGTTCGAGACCAGCCTGAGCAAGAGCGAGACCCCATCTCTACTAAAAAAATAGAAAGAAATTATATAGACAGCTAAAAATATATATAGAAAAAAAAAGTAGCCGGGCATGGTGGCACATGCCTGTAGTCCCAGCTACTCGGGAGGCTGAGACAGGAGGATCCCTTGAGCTCAGGAGTTTGAGGTTGCTGTGAGCTAGGCTGACACCATGACACTCACTCTAGCCTGGGCAACAGAGTGAGACTCTGTCTCAAAAAAGAAAAAAAAAAAAATGACTCACTTCTAAAGAATGGAATATGGTGGAAGTCACAGTGTGTGTCTTCCTGAACTATGCTACAAAGTTATTGCAGCTTCCTCCTTACTCTTCCGAGGAAGCCAGCTGTAAGGTTGTGAGGACACTCAGGGGGCCCTACTGAAAGTTCTATGTGGTGAGGAACTGAGACCTCCTGCTGATTACCAGAATGTGTGAGCAAGTTATCTTGGAAGCAGAACCTCCAGCTCCAGGCAAGGCTTCTGCAGTTTTGGTCAACACCTAACCACAGCCTCGGGATAGACACTGAGCTAGAACCACTTAGCTAAGCAGATCACAGATTCCTGGCTCATAGAAATGGTGAGATAATAAATATTTATTGTTTGAAGGTACTAAGTTTTAGGGTGATTTATTATGCAGCAATAGATAGATAATACACATTTTTAAAGATTTTTCTTTTGACATTTATGTCTTTAACACATCTGGGCTTGCTTTTTGTATATACTGTATATAGTGATCCAATCTCATTTTTTTTGCATGTGAATAAACTTTTTCCCCCTGCTGTTTTTATTGAACAGCTCTTCGTTTCCCCTCTGACATGTAATCGCTGTCACAAAGTTCTATATGTGCACTATTTCTGAGCTCTTTGTTCTATTCCACTGGTCAATTGCCTCATTCCTGTGCCAATACCACACTATTATAATTATTCCAGCTTCTTGTAAGTCCTGATATCTGGAAGGGCATATTTTCCACTTTATGTATGCTCTTCTTTAACACTGTCCAGGTTATTCTTGGCTCTTTACTCTTCTATACTCAGTATATTTTAGAATTATATTACTCAATTCCATAAAAAATCTTTTGGGGAGTTTGACTGGAACTGAATCAAGTATATTAATCATTTGGAGACAATTAGCATTTTTAGCATATAAAATTTCCTATCCATGATTATGTTATTTCTCTTCCATTCTTGTTATCTTTAATATTTCCTAATGAATTTCTAAAAACTTCCCTACAGTGGTCTTGGTATTTTCTTTAACTGATGAATTATTTAGGCCTTGTGATTTTAATATGATTTCCATGAGCACCTCCATGGTTTCCTTTCTGTATTGCTCTAACTCTGTTGTTCTGGGCTGCCTCTGCCCCAGGACAAAGTCACTACCTACCTCCACTCATCAGTCAGACATAGCCTCTTCCCCACCAGTTTTCTCAAGTTTTCCCCTAGGGTTGATCTTGGTGACAGGAGCCAGTATTTATTCCAGTAGAGCATCTTGGTCAGAATTAGAATCAAAAGCCCTTGACAAACCTCTTTCTACCACTCTCCCTGAAATTGGATACAGTATTTATGAGAAAGGTTTCTGGGATTGTATTCCCAGGGAGAGTCCTGGAAATAGTCTAGATTTCTTATCTCTTGAGTTAGTGCCCAATATACCAGTGCCCCCCACGAGATGTTGGAGCAGAACAAGAGGAAAGACATTTGTAGTCTGACATGATGACTTGCAGGATGTCTTTAGCCAGGTTCCCTTAGGATACCAACCCTCCTCAAGGCAGACAATCCTTATCCTAGGAGTACACACAAGCAATTCCATGCTAGGCACTGGTGTCAACGTATAAAAGGACAGCCTGAGAGTTCTGGAAAAAATTCAAATTCTGCTAGCTGTTTTAGGGATGTTATATTTAGGGATATTGAAATATGTAATACTTCATTTATCCAGTATGAAGGGGTATTCTCCTTAAGCAAATTTTCCAGACAATTGAAGCTGACCTTTAAGCACTAATAATTTTATGTTAACCATTTTGATAGAACTCTTCCTAAATTGTATTTCATACCATTTTGAATATATGTTTCTTTATGCCTTCTTAAACAGATTATATTGAACATAATTTGACCTTTTCTTAAAAATGTAGGGGCTTCCTGAATACCAATTTTACTCTGCCATCACAGTGATTCCCTCAGGACTAATATCCACTCGGGTGTTTGAATCTTAAGTTCTTATTCAGTTTAACAAGTAGTTTTGAACAATTATTACGTGCTGGATACTGTTAGGTGCTTTTTTCACAATTCTTGTCTCTCTCTTCCATCTGCTGTTAGGCAGTGGTATACTTGCATCTAGCAGTCCTCTTTTCATCTCTAATCTCTATTGATGCTAGTAAGAAACCAGCTACATCAAGCTAATTCAAATTGTAAAGGAAAAAGGGAGTGAATATGAGATTTACCACATCTCTATTGGATGATCAGATTCCTGTTTCTCATTTCCACTAGGCTGTTGATTTCTAATAATGCAAAGTTGAGATTATGAATTACCTTTAAACAGGTAAGTCATGACATTAGAATTGAGAAATGTAGTCAGTGACACTAGTTTGCTGACTTGACTCTCTCTGTGTGTGTGTGTATATGTGTGTGTGTGTGTGTGTGTTCGTATTGCATGTACAAGGCATGTCTGCCTAGACTTTGCTCTCTGCCAGGATGGCTAAGTAGAGCTCCCAATTTTCCAGGAAATTTTCTTGAAGAAATTTTACTTACCTTTTACTGAATAATGTTGCCTTCTTTTGGATAGAATTACCCTGGTAGAAGAAGAAAGGACATTGATAAATAAGCAATTTCTGGAAGATAGCATCAAATAATATTCAGTGAGCCATTAGTTAAATGTAATGGGGAGACAGCATTTTATAAATTCTTTTTATATGCATAAGCACATGTTAATTTGCAAAGACAAAACTTTTTTACATATTAGTTATTACTTGTCTTACCTTTTTACATACTGATATGAATAAACTGAGGCACAAAAAGGTAAAGTATGTTGCCCAAGGTCGTGTCATAAGTGGCAGGGCCAGGCCCGGGACCTGGGTCCTCTGAATGGATACTCTTGGCTCTCTCAGCTACACCGTTTTACCTTCCACTCAGCCAGTGACCCTTAGAGCCTGTGAGCACAGGCTATGAAAGCTATACAAGCATATACTAAGACATAAGTTTTAAAAGCTATAAAAATCTAAAATTGAGACTATATTCTGGATTTCTGTGGCATCCCTCTTTCAAAATATTTTCTCAGTAATCTGTTATGGAATTAGAGTTATAAAAAAAGAAAAAATTCTCAGTTATTTCATTGTCCTTAGAGCTTCCTTGAGAGATTAATAAGGAAGAATTATGATCACATTTTGGGCCTGTGGAAATGAAGAATTAGAATTAGAAAGAAACTTTCAGGATTCCAAATTTGGTACTAGAGGTTGGTAAGATAAAGTGGTGTGCTAGACAGTCCGTTGCTCAGGCAGCCTGTCTGTAAAGTTGCTCGAACATCGCTAGACCATCGAACCATCATGGGACTCCGACGAGCTTGATGAAGATGACTCTGTTTTTTTTCTCTGATAGGTGGTTAGAAGGAATACTTTGATGGGCCACTGGGGATAGATGGTGGGACACACCAGGCCCTGCCAGACTCAGTTCTAGAGAGGTAGGTCCAGTTAATTTCAGGAGTTTTGTTTGCTGGGTAGAATATGCAAGCTTAGGGGCTGGAATGACTTGTTCAAGACAACGGGAATCATGGACATGGTCTACCATCTATCCAAACCTGTGGATGACTCCAGGACAATGGTCAGTTGTTGATATTTGCTTTTAAGGAAGAGATGAGTTCTCTTTTCTGAAGTTATTAAGACCATTTATCTGTACTACATATAATTTCTGGTGATTGTCAACCTTGGCTCTAGAGCCAATATAAATTGCAAAAGTCCAAAAAAAGTTTAACTTTTGGCCCTCTATGCCTGCTGCCAGAAGACATCAGGCAGGCCAAGAGGACTAGTGTTCTATATCCAATTGTTCTGTCTCCTTCAGAACTTTGCATGTATGCTGGTGACTTCATGGTGCTAGATATGAACAGACACTGGAACTGTATCATAAAGAAGCAATAGCTTCCTATGTTTTAACTCACAGGCCAACTGTGACTAGATGGTGACAGATGCCTGGTGCTCTATGTTGTGAAAGATTCAAAACTGTGTTGGGATCATCAGGAAAGAGTACTGTGATTTCAGGAGATGGGAGGGGTGGTGTATGTGCCAAGTATTGGCCTCCTTTCTATACAGCACATCCTCAATGTCCCTTCTTGCTTCCAATCTGAATCCTCTTAGGTCTTAGGCTAGTTTTTTTGCAAATTTGTCATTTGTATGGCTGTAAGAAAGGAAGACAGATTGTCCTTAGCATCTTGTTTGTTTGTTTGTTTAGGGTTGGAATGCTTTGGAATTATAGTTGGTACTGTTCTTAGAATATGCACATGGGAAGACTGGGTATGTATTTGGTGGCTTATAGGTTTTTGAAAACTCCTTTGAAAGGCAATGGCATGCAAAGAGATTGAAGGAGTGGAGAGCTTGCCTCATTATTTTGGCTGTTATATTCTTTTCCTGCAGAGTTCATGCTCATGACTTTTGATCTAGGGAGAAAAGAAACAAGACAGGGATTGAATAAAGTGCACTTAAATACTCATGTTACATGATGGTTATTTTAAAACAGCTTTATATTCTAAAGCCGCACTGCCCAATATTATAGCCACTAGCTGCCTATAGCTCTTTAAATTTAAATTAATTAAAATAAAAATTCAGTTCCTCAGTCACACTAACCATCTTCCATGTACTCAATAGTCACAAGGATTTAGTGGTTACCTGTTGAATAGCATAGAAAATTCTAGTGGGCAACCCTGTTTGTAATCTTAGCTTAATAGTCAAGCCATAAGCAAATGCTGAGCAAGGACCTTAAGAGACTTGATGGTGTCCTTTAGGAGCAAGGACCTGCAAGTCCCAAGGCCCTGGACCCTAGGCCACAGCTTGTACTTGGTCTGTTTAGAGGCTATATAGAGTTTTGTTCTCTTGTTCTTGATTTCAAGATTCCAAAATATCTAATAAATAGAAATATTTCTGGATTGAGTTAAGATTTAACTTACAAAAAGGGTCAAGAAACGGAGGTGAGCATTTTGGTTTTGGTTTCTCACCACTTAGATTCTTGATAAACTTAGAGAGTACTTTTTTGGGGGTTGGTTTTCCCTTTATTTATCATTTCTAATTTTAAATGTTCACAGTTCAATACAGCATACAGTTCTGAGTTTTATAATGTGTTAAGTGTCGAGTATGTCTAGAGGTAAGTTTCGTGCCTATTCCATATAGTGGGTTTCCATATTATTGGGAGTAGCAGAATGGTATTAATTTTAAAGCCTTTCTGTGAAATATAAGGAATACCCTACTTATCTAGGTGCTGACCACTAACACTTTTTAAAGGACATATTTCTGCTCTTAATATAAACTCAAATAGTAATGTGATAATGTGATGAAATTATGGAGGGAGATGTGTTTCTGCAGTCTTTTAAGGAGGATTGGGAAAGGACAAGATTTTTGAAGTTGGTGTGGTCTAGCAGAGGTCAACCAGATCATCAACAGAGGGGGAAGATATGTGGTGTTGGGGCTCATTCAATTCCAAGTAGGATTTGGTCCGAGAACCATTTGCTCTGGCTCAGGCTGAGGTGGAGTTACCACTAAAACCAGGATGTTCCTTTGTTTGCCAAAGCTCACACTTCTCTCTCAAGGAACCGAATCTCTAGTTCTTCTTCTATTTTCTTCAAAGTTTCCTGGTACTTCTTTAAAGAGAAATAAAGGATACCACAGTTACACTTAGAAGCTTTATAGTTTTTCTAAGCACAGCAAGCACTTATTACTACACTGGACGATGAAGGCTTAGTATTCCCACTGCCACTCTCTCTGCTTTCGTAGACCCCACCCCACCACTTCCCCCATCTCTCACTTTCTCACCATTGGGCAGGTTCCTGGGCATAATCGGTTTATAAACAGCAGCAGTGTGCATTCTTAATGTAAGAGCACAGAGATTGGGAGACCAGGGCAGTAATAACCAGGGAGGCAGAGGACAATAGAGTGATATTGGTACTGGGGTGCTGATGGCCTTAAAGTCTCTTGGTAGTGCCACTTTGAAGAGTTAAAATTGTTCTAGACAGCAGTCTTTGAAAAGCCTGGTTCCATTTCACCCTGTACCTTAATGAAAGCTTTGCTGTCCCTTTGCTGAGAGACTGTACCTTTATGCAGAGGGCTTGATCTTCACAAAGCTGGGCCACAAATGCATAGTCCTCCATGACCTGGGGAATCAAAATTTGGTCATAAATTTCCCTCAGTAAATTGCTATAACAACAAAAGCATACATATTTCCTCTTGTGTCCCAGACTCTAAATGTGGCTTTCTAATTGTTCTAAATATTTTTTTTCTGTACCTATCAATCTATTTCCTTTTTTCTTTTTGAGGATGAACAAGCCACATTGGAATTATAGTCCAAATCGGAATTATTGGGGGCAGTTGGGAGAGGAATAGATGCTAATATGTGGAAGATGCAGACTATAGAATGTATTCTGTAAAATGTTAATAAGACAATAACCTAGGGGATTGCATTCATATTCCACTTCTTTATTCCCTCCCTGGCCCCATAGCAGCCCTGGATCTGGAGCCTCATTATAAGTAAATCATTTGAGGAGTGTATTAGATTGTCTGACTGAGGATCAAGTTTTCCTTCCTTAAGGAGAAGTAACATCGAAGTCGTTGTTACCTTGACCAGTTCTTTCTCTTGGTCTGCACAGGAAGCTTCCAGCTGTTCTAACTTAGCCTAAAGAAAGCAAAAGAGACCGGTAACTCTGCAAGGTGAAACTGTACAGGAATGGAGTGTTAGGCCCAAGGTTACCTCCCAAGCTGCTCAGGAACCTCAGGGCCATGAGTTCACATGTCTTTTTGATGGAGGCGTTAAACTGCCCAGCGCCCTTAGCAGGGGCTTGGTGAACCTGCTCTTTTATACTCCCCACCTTTAGTATTCACTTGTTGCTACCTTTACCCCAAAACTTCAGTTCTTAGCTTTCTTACCTTACTTAGCTGTATGGCTTAGAAATAACATCAGTCTTGAAAAACTCCACCTTTCCTTTTATACAGTTGGTTAGAATCCAAGGCATTTGCTCACTCCTTTCTCCCTTCCCATATTTATTCTTCCCTCTTTTCTTTCCTTGAATATTTGGCAAAGGACTATTCTACATCAGCCACTATGCTGGAGTGAAGTGGCGGTGGGAGTGTGGGGGGTGTTGGGGTGGTACTAAGGAGACGGTGGCAGACAGGATGGACAGGCTCTCTACCCACACAGAGCTGACATTCTAGTTGGGGGGCACAGCAAATAAGTCAGTGTGACAGTAGGATGTGCTATGAAGGAAATAAGAACAGATTAATGAGAGATGGTGGGGGTGGGGGTGGGGGTGAGAGGTAGAGGTCGGTGGTTGGCGAAGGCCTCTGATGAGATGATGCTTGAGCTGAAATTTAAATGCTAATATTAGCCAAATGGTGATCTGCAGGAAATATGTTCTGTGGGAGGCTACAGCCAGGCCCAAGACCATGACGTAGCACAGATTTGATGTGTGAAGGAGCCATGCTGCTGCAGCCCAGGGGAGACTGGTAGGAAGGAGACGAGGAAGGGAAAGGCAGACAGGGCTTGATGGTGTAGGCCCTTGTGGCCTCTAGAAGGAGTTTGGTTCTTCTAATTGCAGTCAGAGGCTAGGAGACAGATTGAAGTGTAAAGACACAATCTGACATATTTTTAAAGAACAGTCTTTCCTTTGTCTGTAAAATGGATTGTTTGGGAGTAAAAGTAGGAGCAGGGAGAGTAGTGAAGAGAAGACTCCAGTTGCCAGGTATGAGGCTATGGCGGCTTGCAGAAGGGCAGCCGTAACGGTGGTGGATAGGGTGGATGCATCGGGATGTGTGTTGGAGGTGGGGCAGACATGACCATCCTTCCTTCCCTTTGCAGCCCTGATGTTCCCACTTTCATCTGGGTGCCTTTATTTCCCATCTGGACTCTTCTGACAGTTGCCTTCCTCTTGAGTCAATTACATCCAGGGCCAGTCAGCCAAATGTGCTGAGGGCTGTAGTTTCAATCCAATGGTGAGAGTCACAAGGGGTTGAAGCAGGCATCCCACTAAGCTGCTGAACCGAATACCAGCATGCCAGGGGAGCAGAAGCAAAAGAGATGCTGTATATGTCACAGAATTAGAGATACTACCTGAGAATTTGACAAAATAGGTGGGCAAAAGAGAGTGGTTTAGAGGTTAGTAATACTCTAGAACTCTTTAGGGCTGGGCTGCCAGCAAAATAATGGGCTTTATTCTGACAAAGCCTGGGACTCTATCAGCTCAGCTCACCTGACATAGATTTACAATGTCACTACTCAATTCTGGGCTTACCTTCCGGGCAAAAGAAAGGATCTTGGAAGAAAATCAGACTCCTGGTTGCTATAGTCGTATAGCAAGTGTAGTCAAGAGTCTTCATGACCCTTTCTAGTCTTAACTCCAATTTCTTCCTGATGTGTACTCAGGATCCTGCTTTCTTTTCCAGATATCTTTCTAGATAACTTTCCTGGATGAGCACAGCCAAGAAAGCTTACTTGGTGGCTTTGGACCTCCTGTTTATGTGGCCACCAACACTAAATTGGCCAGCAAAAATAGGAAAGTCATCATCTATACTTTCACTTTCTATTTGTATTTTCAGCGTATCCATATCTTCAGAGGCTTCATACACACAGCAAAGTGTGGGCTTTAGCAGGTAAAGAGAAGTTAGATAAGGCAAGGACAAAGACGTAACTCTGGAGAAAGTGTCAAGAAAAATTTTTATCTGCTCTTTGAATAAAAAAAGTCTCTAATTCTTATTTTTTGTTTATTTTATTTATTTATTTTTAATTGGATACTTTGTTGTTGGCCCCAGGTGCTTAGCTCTGGAACACAATTAGAGAAATGCTAAGCACCGTATGATGTACTTAGCAGGTAGTTGTCCCTAAATACATGAATGACTAATGGCACGAATCCTTTCCTGGATTAGAATCAGTGGTAGAGCATACAAATTGCTTAGCACTCAGTAGACTTACAAATCCTGGTGCTGTCTCTATGAATTCATACATATGCCTCAGCAAGACTTTTAAATAATAATTTATGTGAATTTTCGGGGTTTCAACCATCCAAAAAAGGAAAGAATATTTTATATATACAATCTCTTTTAATTATTAAGGTAGAGCTAGGAGGAAGTGATTAAATTGCCCAATTTCACACACTAAATTAGGTGTTGGGACCAGGATATAAACTAGGGACTTCAACTGCCTCAAATGCTATATATGCATTTGTATTCTGCTTTTCCTAATAAAAGAGAGAACAAAAAATAAGGCTTCAGAGTGACATTCCTTACTAAGGGCAGAGAAGAATTCAGCACCTAGTGGCCCAGGCTTAATTCTGAGATTGGCAAAAACTACCAAGAATTTGTCCCAACCTTGACAATTGTTTCCACCTTAACAGCTTGTTTCCTGGTCATGTAGCCCAACCTCATTCCGGATTGCTTTTTCATTTACCTTTGACTCTTCTGGGGTTCCGTCTAGATTGCTTTGTTCACACTTGGTTATCTTTTGTGATTTCCTTGTAAGCTATGGTTTGAAATAAAAAGTACATTTTAAATAAAAAATACATTAAGCTAAGAAATGTGGAAGGCAAAGGCATCCTCTGGTATGTGAGGATCTGTAACTATGGCCTTGATAAAAGCTGCCAGGAGATGGTCTCTTGGTAGATACCTGGTGCTGTGTGGAAACATCTTTGTTCTACCTCTGTCTTGTTCTCACTGATCTTGGTTACCAGTGCTAGAGTCCACTCAAGGCAGGAATACTCCCTGAACCCCTAATTCATGCTGGGTTACTCAGGGATGCAGGCATGGGTCAGAGAGCAAGGTAATTATAGGACGTCCACTGTATTCTGAGGAGGTGTTGGGGTAAAAGGAAATGTCTAGACAAGGAGAAGGGAATCCTTAGGGATGGAGTTTTTTTTTTTTTTTTTTTTTTTTAATCTTTGCTGAAAGTAAAATTAATGTCTTGCCAAAAAGGTTCCAGTTAATCATTTCAACAGAGTACCTGTTGGAATCCATTTTCTTATATGAGAATGAAGAACCCATGGAATCACTGAATATCCTGTGTACTCACTTCACTACATATTTACAGAGAAAATCCACGGCATGTGGGTCATGAGGCTTAGACTTAGGGGAGTGGATCAGAGAGCAGGACCCACTCCAAGCACAGGCCTCTCTGATGTGTGGGTCGCTGTACGGTCAGTTCCCCCCTTGCCTCTTCGATGCATGGGGCTGCTGTGGGGCACGGGAGAAGGCAAGAGCCCTGCCTCACCTTTTTATGAAGTTCTGTTATACTGTGGGCCAGCGTCTCATTCTTCCTTTCCTGTGGGGAGAAAGCAGAGTGTAAGCGTGCATCTGTCCTCCAGCACCTGACCTTGTTCAGCTGGTTGTTGTCTGTTTTACCCCAGCAATATTTTCCTGCAGTGACTCTATCTTCCTTGCATACTCTAATGTGTACACACCAACTTAGCAGGGATGGAGACGCTTATCTATGGCGCTTCCCAATACTAAATACTACCGAGGAAACGCTGCCCTCCACAGACCCCCTTCCATGCGTGGACAAATTCTGTCATGACTGTTGTGGTAACTATTCTTTGTATAGGAGAGACTAGATTATCTGACAGTTGTTGAGGGACAAAAAGAGGAATAAAACCTATCAAATGGCTCTTCCCAGAGTCTCACTTACAAGTCTGCCTGTTTCTTCCTCCAGCTCCTGCAATTCCCTCTCCACTGTGGTGCAGTTCTCCTCCTCCCACTCCTCGTCTTCTGCCTGGTCTGCGGTCTGCGTGACCTCACTTTCCAGCCTGGACAACAGAAGCACGCTCCATGAGGACCCACGATCGGCGGTTTCAGAACTGATAAAATGCAGATATCAGTTGCAAGGATACTTCAGTGACAATGTAAATGTACATGGATCTCAAGTTGGAAACTCTTCTTTAGTGAATTCATAAAATCAGAATCACTTCAAAGTCACAAGAGCTAAGACCCACCTGATTCCCAAGAGAAACACTCCAATGTTCTCGCAACTCAAGTAAATATTAATTGGTCTTTTAGGTATCTATTTGAAACTTGCTATCTTTCAATGTTCAAGCCATAGAGAAGTGCCAAAGAATGAAGAAGACATTTTTTCTTTTTTTTTTTTTTTTTTTGCTACACAAGATATAGGTCTCTAGAGCAAGCTGGGAAAAATCAATTTTGTCTCTTCTTTCCCACCCCTTCCTTTGGATTGGGAGCTTCCCTCATGAAACCTTAATACTCACCTCTCAACCTCATCTTCTCTCTCTTGGATCTTGAGAAGAAGTTCCTGATTTGCTTCATCTATTCTCTGCATATCCTTTTCAAGGTCCATGTTCAAACTGATAATGTTTCTCTTTGACTGGGCCAATCTTAAGATTTCCATTTTCTCTGACCTGTAGACTCAGCCCCCAAAATGAACAAGGGGCAGTTATCTTATGATCAATAATCACTGGGCCAAAGAAGACATGCATGAAGTTCATTAACCTTGCTCTCTCTGGGAGGCACACCTTTCCTTTTTCATTCTTGAGATATTATGTTTCCTAATCATTCTCTACAACTGTTTCACTAATTCTCAACTCAGTCAACAAGGGAGGTCTTTCCCAGGCTTTCTCCTCCAAATTGTTCAATATAATAGTGCATCTCCACTCTGGTTTCATGAGAAGCTTTGCTTCCTTAAATAGCTCTTTGCATTGAGAGAATTATTTCTCTTGGCAATCTTTTCTTAGATAAATTGTTTGCAAAACCTTCTCATGCAATATACTTTTATCAAGTACTTTTATCTAGGCACCTAGCATATCACTCCTGGTTGGGCCTGGCTTTATGCAGACCCATGAGAGATTCCACCAGCACCATAAGACTTCAGCCCTTCCCTCCCTTCTGCCACCTCAATACTTCTCCCTCCACTTGCCTGCTACAAAGTTTGAGATTCCACCATGAGAATTATTCTATTGAGAACACACAGATATGCTCCAGCCATAGCTTTTAAGAATGCAAACATCTTTTTTGAGGTGCGTTGGAATGAAATAAGGGTAACTCTAGAGTAGTTTAGAAAGGCTACCTAGCATATGGGAGGATCTCAATAAAATGTTCTTTTTCTCATGTGTAAATTAATTCATTGGTTTGACTTTGAATTAATTAGCCAGAAATAAGGTAGTGAGGAACAGAAACTTTTGTTTGGGGTAGGAGTGAAGCAGGATATTGGAAAATAAAGTCCTCATGTGGAAGGGCTGGCTTGGATGGGGGATTTACAATACTTACCACTTCAGGAGGGTGAGAAGTGCTTGGGGTAAGGTTTGGGGTAGGTGGATGGATGGGAGTAGGAGGCGAGAGGGAGTAGGAGGTGAGGGAAGGTGTCAATAGCAGACCTGCTTCACACCTTGGTCCCTGGCTGTGGCTTTGCATAATCATCATTACTTACTCATACTCATATTCTAGTTGATCTTCCTTGTGTTCTTCCATTGTAGTAGATTCCCTAAAATGCCGGCAGAGATATATCTAATGAATTGGGGAAATGTATCCCTTCATGAAGCATAGAGTAACTAACCAAGAGTCCCCCAAAAGTTAACTGGTTTCTTCCTTCCAATCCCCACATTTTAGCCATGGCAAAACCCAGTCCTCTGATTTTTCTTCCCATGATCTGATTATGTCTTAGTAAGGATACAGTTAGGATAATGCAATATAGGTCCTACGAGCAGATATATTTAGAGGTGAATATAACCAACATAAAATGCTTTGGAAATTTATAAAAGGCAGTAGGAAGAAATAGAGGGCATCAGTCTTAAGTATCTTTTTGCTCTAGCCCAGCTGTTTTCCATAAGGCCCCATGGGCATGAATGTAGGTTCCTAACTGCCTGAAAAGTAATCTCTGCTCGCCCAGCCTCTGCAAGAATTTCCAGTTATTAAGATCTTTAGTATTAAAGAGGGCTCAGAAAAATCAAGCGTAAGTAAATTATTTGGCTCCCTCCTCCTCTTAGTTTCCTCCTCTTCTCCATTTTTTTCTACGAACTCTACCTCTCTTCCGATGTGTATTGTTTCCTGATCCTGCCCTAGTCAATTAGCTTTTGAAGAGTCTAACGTTTTCCCACTGGAACCATCCAATAGAATTTCAGAACCTTCTGAGAGGTCATGACTGTGCTATTGACACAGGATGGGCGGGGCAGCATGTCACAGTGGGTGGGTGGCAACAGTTTCTCATCATTTGTGTAGAGTTCAGAGCCTAGATGGGGGTGTGGCTTTCATGTCTGAGTCTGCCCTAACCAGCAGTAGGTTCGGTGGTTATGATTTCTGGTCAGTTTGAAGGGGCAGCACCTACTCTTTATCTCTCTGGGAGATAAGTCTGCCTTCTTGCCCAAGTGTGACTAAAATGGGTACTCTGGGTCCTGTGGCCAGCATGATCCATGGTGTAGCCAACTAACCACTCATTCGTTCAATAAACATTGAAACACTGAAAGAGCACCTGTGTCTTGCAGGCTCTCTTCTAAGCAGCAGAGAGAAAGAGTGAACAAAACAGCCAAAAGCACTCACCCTTATGGAGTTTACACTCTAAAGTGTGTGTATATGTGTGTTGTGGGGAGAGTAACACAATCAATAAAATAAATAAGTAAATTTATTTTATTTAGTATGATAAAAGAGGAGAATGCTATGAAGTATAAAAGAAAATAAAATTTGAATACTCTCTAAATTTGTTATGCCAAGAGGAAAATTAAGCCCTAAAGACTGAGTCATGTAGCACGTTTGCAGTTGTTCTTCTTAGATTATAGATTCACTCTCTTCCTCATTGTTCTTGTTCTGTAAATGACTAGGAGAGACCAGAGACCAGAGCTCCCCTCTTCCAATCACTGATCCTTGTGGTAGATTAACTGCCTCCTTTATTGTTTTGGACCTAACTCAGACCAGATGGTGCCAAAGACCCCATGACTGTTACATCTTCAATGTGGAATGGTCAATATGCATTTCCTGAAAGAAAAAGACCACCTTAACTAATCAGATTGTTGTAACTAGGCATTAAGCCTTATGTAGAAATATGTTAATATTCTATTAAGCTTCCCTACACTTTGTCTATATAAATAATCTCAAACTTCTACACTTTTGGTTATTTTAGGTTGACAGAAAAAAAACATAAACAGGTGAAGGAGGTAAGAGCAAATGCAGGGTGTGTGTGTGTGCATGTGTGAATGAATGTGGTGGGGGGGATGCTGCAATTTTAAATTGGGTGGTGGAGAGAAAGTGGCTGAGCAATCTCAGACCTGGAAGTGGGGTATAGTGGTGGCAAGAGGCTTGGTGGACAAGAGAAGACCTTGGTTGTGCTGAGGTGGACACAGAGCCCAGCAGATCTGGAGCACCATGAAGACATGAAGCTTTTCCTGCAAGGCCTCATGGATACATAGCTTTTCCTTGTACCTGCCACCATCCTGGGAAAGAGGAGAGCTGTAGAGAGGGAGAATCTCCCTAAAAGACTGAGGAATTACCCCAAAAGAGATTTTTAAATAGGAAAAATCTATGATATCTCCAACTGGCTCCATGAAGTCTTTTCTGCCAACTTTAGGAATAGGAGCTGGAGAGAAAGACAACGTGGGTTGCAGAATATAAAGATTATATTTCTACATACTTCGGTGTGTGTACATTTTGACCAGATTCTGCATAATTTGTAACTTTTTGTGTGTGCAAGTCATGGAAACTTGTGAAGTTTCGGACCTCTACTTAATAAGGACCACATTGAGTTGATTTGTGGGCCAGAGTGACTTCTTAACATACTGTAGTTTCTAACAAACTATTTGTAAAATTAATGGCCTCTGATGACCCCATTACCATCTCCCTTCTTCCTGAAAGAAGGCATTTCATTGCTTTATGAAGCTGTACACAGAAGAGTAATTAAGTAACAATTCAGGCCAATGGCCTCTCCCAGGAATTAATGGTAGGGAGAGTTCATTAACCCCAGCTGGTTATAGCTTCTGCAGGAAATGCCCTGGACCAAGGTTATTGTAGCCGTTAATGGATTGGATAGGGGCTTTAACTGGTAGAAAAATAAAGCTCCATCTCTTTCCTGGGGAGCTTTTCTCCTTGAGGGGCTACCAAAGGCAAGCTGGTATGATCAGCAGAAGCCAAGCTTGGGGCCTGGTGTGAGATGAGGATAACAGATTGCTCTCAATGGGAATTGTTAAATCAAGGTTAAAACAGGGCCTTGGGGGCAAATTAAGGACTTTGATATAAGCTTTCCTGCTATTTGGGAGATGGCTTGATTAACACCCAGTGCAGCTTTAGAGCAGCTGTTTTTGCCTTGTTAACTTTTCCATGCCATGCCTTGCCCTGCGCAGAAGAGTCTCTGAGAGACATTTCACGTTTTGCTCTGCTGCTGCCAGACAGCAGCTGCCTGTGCGTGGGGGTCTGTTGTGAAAACACCTGCTCTATTTCCAGGCTGGGCGTTCGGGCTCTATTTGCGGAGCCTCAGCCCTTTTGCTGAGTAGGACTGGCCAGGTCCCTGAACCCTGAATGGAAGCTGCCCACGTTCTGGCCCTTCCGGCTGCCTCAGAGGGATGGAGAGTTGTCTTCTATGCACCTCACTCGTCTTCACTTCAAACTTTGGTAAAATCTTCTTGGGTATTTTATAAAGTGAGCCTGGTTTTAAGGCTCACAGCTGGGCAGGGCTCTAGAACCTCATTTTAGATAATTGTTCTTTGAATACAGACTCAAATATGCTATTTTCCTTAAGTCCTTTCTTATCCTTACAGACTATTTCTGAACAAAGTTTAGGCTCCTAAAATCTCCTTGAATTTCCTCTTAGACACTTCTCCCCCATCTTTCTCAGAAGCAGAAACTTGAACTAAAGTAAACCGAAATGTGAAACAAAGAGCGAGACAGAGAGGAAATGTACCCATTAGTTAATATTGTCAATTTTCCCAGGTTTCTTTTTGTTTGTTTTTACTTTTTTTTTTTGCTTAATCATATACAAGTCAAAATTTGGTTTTAAGAAAATTTCAGGCAAGGCGCGGTGGCTCATGCCTGTAATCCCAGCACTCTGGGAGGCCAAGGCAGGCGGATCGTTTGAGCTCAGGAGTTAGAGACCAGCCTGAGTAAGAGCGAGACCCCGTCTCTACTAAAAAAAATAAAAAGAAATTATCTGGACAACTAAAAATATATAGAAAAAATTAGCCGGGCATGGTGGCGCATGCCTGTAGTCCCAGCTACTCGGGAGGCTGAGGCAGAAGGATGGCTTGAGCCCAGGAGTTTGAGGTTGCTGTGAGCTAAGCTGACGCCATAGCACTCTAGCCCAGGCAACAGAGTGAGACTCTGTCTCAAAAAACAAAAAAAAAAAGAAAATTTCATAATGAATAAGCTATGATAGTTTGAACTGGCACAAGATTCATGTATTTTTTTAATTAAATGTTTTAAAATTTATTACATCATTGCTATTATAACAACAATAAAGAACTAAAAAATGAAAGCTCATCAAAGATCTCACCTCAAAGCAAAAACACTGTATTTTTTAAGTTTTCTTCTATTATTTGTCCATTAACAACCTATCTTTTATAGTTATCCTAGAATAGATATATTTTTGTGTTTTTCCTTTTCACTTAATATTTTTTACAAACATTTCCCAGGTTGCTACACACTCTATAATTACCATTTTAGTCACTGCAAGAAATTCTGCTGAGTTGATAATATTCATAATTAACTTACTATAACTTTTGTTTTTACCACACTCCTTACCTGTTTACATATCTGTCTCCCCTATTAGATTTCAAGCTTTTCAGGGCCAGGAGAGTGTCCGCATTTGCTAGGGCTGCCATAACCAAGGACAACAGACTGGACGGCTTAAACAGCAGAAATTTCTTTCCTCATAGTTCTGTAGGCTGGATGGCCAAGATCACGGTGTTGGCAGAGTTGGTTTCTTCTGAGGCATGTCCTTGACTTGCAGATGGCTCTTTCCTATGTCCTTATGTAGTTATCCCTCTGTGTGTGTTGGTGTCTTCATCTCTTCTTATACGAACATCAGTTATGATGGTTTAGGGCTCACTCGTATGGCCTCATTTTAACTTAATTATCCCTTTAAAGTCCCTATCTCCAAGGACAGTCGCATTTTGAGGTATTAAGGGTTAGGACTTCAACATATGAATTTTGGGAGACACAACTCAGCGCATAGCAGTGCCTAAATCTTCTTTTATACCCTATTGCATGAGGCGCTCAATGAATGTTTAGCTGTGGCTGAATTTGTGAACATTGATGTTGTTTCCCCATCACCAACCCCATAAAGACACTTAAAATATTATATTTGAATAAGCATTATAGTTTTCAGTATAAGAAAAATATCAAAAAATACACACTTATGTTTTTACCATTTTTGAATATATATTCAAGAGAAAAAGATGACGAAAATGAGGATGAAAATAAATGTCTTTCTGGAATTAAAAAGCAAGATTTAAAAAATCACCCACACATACAACTACACCCCCCAACATTTTGTGGTTCATTCTTCTGTGAGCCTGGAAAAGTGCCTCAGGAAAAGGGAATTTCCTCAATGCTAACATGGAGCTGGTGTTACAGGGCAGTTACTCGGTGTCTCTTTCATATTAGTGACATAATTTTTTTTGTTTACAAAGAGATCATTTTTTTCTGGTCTCTGCTTTAAACACCCTTTACTTTATTTTAAATTTGCGTCTCTGGCTTATATTTTTAAAATTCGCAATTAGAAAGTTAACATTAAATGGAGGATTCATGAAAAGAATAACTAGAGCCTCTGCATGCAAACTCATAAATTTGCACTGAATTTTGATGTAACTTTATACTCTTTTTCTCAAGTCTTCTAACTCTGTGTTCTCTCTGCCTCATATGGGAAACATCATTTAAATTTTCTTAATAGTCTCATATGATAATTATAGAGAAGTCTTCTATACATTGAGATTTTGGTGTGTCTTTTGTTTAACTAAAGTAATATTGTGCTGGGATAGTCATACAAAAATGACTTATCGTTAGCTTAGCTATGGTTATATATTCCATCATTCTTTATTTATTTTACAAGCTGTTTTTCAGCACCCAGTATGTACTGATTTAGATAATGGGATGACCCACGGATGATTAGAGTACTCAGTTTCACAAGGGAGACAGACATGTATATAGTCATGGCCCTATAATGTGATAAATGTTATAGGGGAGGCAGGTAGAAAGTGCTTTGAAATACAGAGGAGGAACATCTAGCTTTAAGTGATTTAGGGAAGCCTCAATGGGGAGATGACTTTGGGTTGAGTTGGATGCTAAAGGAAGAGAATAACTAACAGATAATGGGAAGCACACTCTAAGAAGAGGGGAACAAGGGGTGCAAAGGCACAGCATGCTTGGTGAACAGAAACAAATTCATTGTAGTTTCTGCCTAGAGTAGTACATCCCAATATTTGTTACATGAACAATTCGTGGTGTAATAGATGGTTTCAGTAAGACAGAGAGGTAAAATTTCTATTTTGAAAAATTAATTTAAATAGTAATAGTTAAATATTTAGTAAAACTACAGGTAGTACATTAAAATCTATTTAACAATATTGCTTAGAATGAGAGTAATTTTATTTAAGGAAAAACATTACTTGGTTTACAGAAAAATACTATGTTGCTAATAACGCTGGGGAATGAGAATGTAGCGAACACTATGCGGGTGGTATGTGGATGACTGAAGTTTGGGAATCAGAGCTCTAAGAGTGTGTGTGGCGTGGCATGGGGGGAAGGGACTTCCACTAAGGAGCACCACGTGCATGTACTCAGGCCTTCAGGTTTCACCTTGAAAGCCCCTGAAGAGGCATTAGAGACTTTTAAGCAGAAGAGTGGCATGGTCATTGTGTTTGAGAAAGGTAATTCTGGGTCAGTGAAGGGTGGGTGGCAGGAAGGAGCCCTCTGCTCTTCCCTGTGTTTGTCCACACTCCCTACTGTGCATTAAGATCAGACACCTAGGGGAGATGCATTGCTTTATGTTTTCATTTAGAATGGAGGCTCAATGTTGTTGGAAATTGTATGTTGGAGTCTTTTTTCCCTTCATATTATATATTCTCTAGTTGATATGGCAATACTGAATATTCTATGTGCACAATCTCTATCAAACTTGCAATGAGAGGTTTTATCCTTGACTCCTTCACTAAGACCTGGTTATATAATCATTGCCTTGAAAAGTGCTAATCCATAGATAGTTTGGGTTCCCACTGCTCTTCTTCCAAAGGGAAATTTGGCAATCCCATGATTTTTCTGGTTGCTTCCAATCACAATTCAACGTCCCAGTTCAGCAATCAAGGTGTCTGGTATCATGAAAGAATTAGAACTCTGAACTGGGTGTAGAATTGAGGCTTTGGCTTTCTGACACCTAGGGCCTAATATAGGCAGAAAGACTGCAACTGGGGAAGGGGGCTTTGTTGACTTATCTCTTTGTACATTGAGTATATCCACTTTTCCTTTCCATCGAGCTGGACATGATTTTTCATACACCTGCGAGGTAGGAGAGGAAAGGAGGACTCCAAGTTCTTACTGACTGACACTCTTGTGCACTGGCACCGTGTTCCCCAGGGCCTGGTTGGTGTTCCAGCCCGATGCTTTCTCTTGTGCATGCTTGTACCAGTGCTTTGGAGGTCCCAACCACTATCATGACATAATTGAGATCTCTAGCCCTGACCTGGGCAATAGTCTATCTAATATAGCTCTTCACTGTCTTCTCCCGTAGTCACTAAGACTTTTGTCATTCTGTCAGTTTCTCTTTGTTGGCCTCTTGACCTTCTAGGTGGCTAGGACTGGCCACATAATTTGAAGGATTCAGTGCAAAATAAAATGCAAGGCCCCTCGCTAAAAAGTGATTAAGAATTTCAAGCCAGATTCCTTCTGAAAGCTGGTCCCTGTGTGACTGCACAAGTCCCATGCCCATGAAGCTGGCCGTGCAGGTGGCTTTCACGAATAAGACCTAAGATGGACCTCTTAGGACCTTTTAGGCAGAACACACTCACATCGTTTTTGTCTAAACAGGCTCTGGAATGCAGACCAAGTCCCAGTTTTTCACTCTACTGTCAAAGCCATTAACCAATCTATATCATGCCCTTGGATTTTTCAGATGAGAGTCAGACACTGTTCTCTAAGATTTAGAGGACACTTAGTAAGATCTCCTCCTAGTGGGCTCCCTAAAACCTTTCTCTTCTGTTAGTTTCCTTTTGCTACTATGACAAATTATCATAAACTTCATGGCTTAACATAACACAAATTTATTACCATACAGTTCTAGAGGTCAGAAATCTGATGTGGTTCTCAATGGGGTAAAATCAAGGTGTTGGCAGAGCGGCATTCCTCTGGAGATTCTAGGAAAGAATCTGTTTCCTTGCCTTTTCCAGCTTCTAAAGGCCACCTGTATTCCTAGGCTCATAGTCCCTGCCTTCATCTTCAAATCAGGGAACACTGAATCTTCAAATCTCTCCGACCTTTGCTTACATTGGCACACTGCCTTCTCTCTCTCTGACCCTCCTGCCTCTCTCCTATAAGGACCTTTATGGTTATATCTGGCCCATCTGAATAACCTGGGATAATCCCATTTCAAGATGCTTTATCACATCTTCAAAGACCCTTTGCTATAGAAGGTATATTTATAGGTTGTGAGGATTAGGACATGCACATGTTTGGAAGGTCTTTACTTAGCCTACCTCACTTATCTTGAGGCATAGGGGGAGCAGCTCTCCCATCCTTCCCTTTGGTACTCCCGTCTCACTAGGTTTGGGAGTGGCAGCCCTCACACCCTTCCCCTTTGGGGGTGTACACTCACAGTACACACTTCTGAAGAAACTGTCCCTTCAATCTTGGTTCGACTTTATTTTATTTAAAAAATATTACTATTTTTGATTGACAAATCATAACTATATACATTTATGGGGCACCAAGTGATGTTTTGCTACATGTACACATGTGGCATGATTAAATCAATATGATCAACATATCCATCATCTTGCTTACCTGTCATTTTTTATAGTGAGAAGTTTAAAACTTGCTTTCTTAGTTATTTTGAAATATATAATACATTATCGTTGACTACAGTCACCGTGTTGTGTAATAGATCCCAACGTCTGTTCTTCCTATCTGAAATTTTTATCCTTTAATCAACAACTCCCTGGTCCCTCCCTCCTTCTGCATCCTCTGGTAACAATCATTCTACTCTCTACTTCTACAGGTTTGACTTAGTAGAGTACACATGTAAATGAGATCATACAATATTTGTATCTCTGGCCTGACTTAGCATAACATCCTACAAGTTCATCTATGTTGTCAAAAATGACAGGATTTTTTTTCTTTTTTAAGGTTTAATAATATTCTATTGTGTATATATACCACATTTTCTTTACCTTGTCATCTGCTGATGGACATTTAGGCAGGTTCCACAGTTTGGCTATTGTGAATAGTGCTGCAATGAACAATGGAGTGCAGATATCCCTTTGACGTATTGATTTCAACTCCTTTGGATATATACCCAGAAAAGTGGGATTACTGCATCATATGGTAGTTCTATTTCAGTTTTTTCAGGACCTCCATATAGCTATACTAATTTATATTCCTACTAACAATGTATGAGAGTTCCCTTTTCTCCAAATCATCTCCAGTGCTTGTTATCTTTTATCTTTTTGATAAAAACCATTCTAACCGGTATGAGATGATATCTCATTGTGGTTTTAATTTTCATTTCCCTAAGGGTTAGTGATGCTGAGCATTTTTCATGTTCTGATCGACCATTTGTATGTCTTCTTTTGAGAAATGTCTGTTAGTGTCTTTTGCCCATTTTTTAATCATTTTTTTTTTTTTTTGGTGATAGTATGTTCAGATTTTCTATTTCTTCATGATTCAGTCTTGTTAGATTGTATGTCTCTAAGAATTTATCCATTTCTTTTAGGATATCCAATTTGTTGGCATATAATTGTTCATACTAGTTTCTTATGATCCTTTGTATTTTGGTGGTATCAGTTGTAATGTTTCCTCTTTCATTTCTGATGTAATTTATTTGAACAGCCTTTCTTTTTTTGCTAGTTATTTAACTAATGGATCTTGTTTGATCTTTATTTTACTTCTACTTTTATCTTTGTTTTATCTTTATTTTTTGTTTGTCTCTTCAAAAAAACCCCTCTTAGTTTCATTGATTTTTTTTTATTGTTTCTCTAGTCTCTATTTTATTTATTTCTGCTCTGATCTTTATTATTTCCATCCTTCTGCTGACTTTGGCCTTAGTTTGTTCTTTTTCTAGTTCGTTGAAGTGTAACATCAGGTTGTTTATTTGTGATCTTTCTTCTTATTTGATATAGGTTTATCATTACAAATTTCTCTCTTAGGACTGCTTTTGCTGCATCCCATAAGTTTTAGTGTTTTTTTATATCCATTTTAGTTTGTTTCAAGGTATTTTTTATTTCACTTTTGATTTCTTTTGTGACCCATTGGTTGTTTAGGAGTATGTTGTTTAATTTCCACATATTTACATATTTTCCAAGATTTCTCCTGTTATTGATATCTAATTTCATGACATTGTGATTTGAAAAGGTCCTTGACATAATTTCAGTCCTGTTAAATTTGTTAAGATTTGTTTTGTGGACTAACATATGACCTATCCTGGAGAAGGTTCCATGTGCATTTGAGAAGTATGTGTATGCTGCTGCTGTTGGGTGGAATGGTCTGTATGTATCTATTAGGACCATTTGATCTAACGTGCAATTCAAGTCCAAAGCTTCTTTATTTTCTGTCTAGACGATTTATTCATTGTTGAAAGTGAGGTCCCTTACTTTTACATTAATAGTTATCTCTCCCTTCGATCATTTAATAATTGACTTATATATTTAGGTGCTCTAATGTTGGGTGCCTATATATTTACAATTGTTATGTGTTCTTGGCGAATTAATCCATTCACCAATTAACCCCTTCT
Organism: Eulemur rufifrons; assembly: GCF_041146395.1. Lineage (NCBI taxonomy): Eukaryota > Metazoa > Chordata > Mammalia > Primates > Lemuridae > Eulemur > Eulemur rufifrons. The sequence continues at coordinate 52,880,266 of NC_090984.1, forward strand.
TTGTCTCTTTTTATAGTTTTTAACTTAAAGTCTATTTTTTTCTGATATAAGTATAGCTACCCCTGCTGTCTTTTGGTTTTAATCTGTGTGGTATACTTTTTTCCATACCTTCAGTATCTGCCTATGTTTGTCGTTACTAGTAAAGTGAGTCCCTTGTAGACAAAATATGGTTGAATTTTTTTTTTAACCATTCAGCAGCTCTGTGTCTTTTTACTGAAGAATTTAATCTATTTACATTCAAGGTAATTATTGATAGGTAAGGACTTGGTACTGCCATTTTGTAATTTGTTTTCTGATTGTTTTGTAACTTCTTTGTTTTTTTCTTCCTCTCTTGTTATCTTCTTTCTTTAAATATTTTGTGCAACTATAGGTTTTTGCTTTGTGGTAACCCTGAGTCTTACATAAAATATACTTAAAACAGGCTATTTTAAACTGATAATAATGTGCTTTAATTGCATGCAAAAACTCTACACTTTCACTCCCCCCTCAATGTTTATTATTTTGATGTCAAAATTTACATTTGTTTTTGTAATTTATATCCATTAACAATTTTTTTTGTGGCTACAGTTGCTTTTAATAGTTTTGTTTTTTAACCCTCCTAGTAGGGATAAAATTATTTTACACACCATCCTTACTGTAGTATTAAATAATTCTGAGTATCACTATGTATTACTTATACCACTGAATTTTTTTTACTTTCATATGTATTATGTTATTAATCCGCAACCTTTTTTTCAGCTTAAATAACTCCCTTTAGCAATTCATGTAAAGCAGGCCTAGCTGTGATGAATTCCTTTAGCTTTTGTTTGTCTGGGAAAGTTTTTATTTCCCCCTCATTTCTGAAGGACTGCTTTGCCAGGTAAAGTATTCTTGGTTTAACAGGTTTTTCCTTTTAGCACTTTTAACATATCATCCCACTCTCTCCTGGCCTGTAGGGTTTCTGCTGAGAAACCCACTGAAAGCCTTATTGTGGTTCCATTGAAAGTGATACCTTTCTTATCTGCTGGCTGATTTCAGTATTTTTTCTTTGCACTTGATTTTTGATAATTTGGTTATGATATATCTTGGTGAACTCCTCTTTGGGTTGAATTTGATTGGTGACCTCTGAGCTTCCTGTTCTTGAATGTTATCTTTCCCCAGATTTGGGAAATTTTCAACCGTTACTTCCTTAAACATCTTTTCTAGACCTTTTTCTCTCTCATTTCCTTCAATAACTATTATGTGAAGTTTACTTCACATAACCTTCTTCATTTTTTTAATTTTTTTTTTCTTTTTACTCTTTGGATTGGATAATTTTAAATGTCCTACCTTCAAGCTCACTGATTCTTTCTTCTGCTTGATCAAGTCTGCTTTTGAAGTCTTTTTATTGAATTTTTCAGCTCAGTTATTACATTCTTTATCTCTAACATTGTATTTGATTGTTAAAAGTGTTTTTATTTGTTTGTAACACTTCTCATTTTGTTCATGAATTGTCCACACTTCATTTAATTTTTTATTTGTATTTTCTTGTAGTTTCCTGAACTTTTAAGGGGAGTATTCTGAACTCTTTGTCAGTCATTTCATAGATCTCCATTTCTTCTTGGGTTCATTATTGGAGTTTTATTAGTTTCTTTTATGGTGTCATATTTCCCTGTTTTTTCCTAATCCTTATGTTCTTACATTGATGCTTGCACATTTGAAGAGACAGCCACCTTTTCTGGCCTTTCTAGGTGTTCTTTGGTGGTGATAAAACTTTGTTATTTGATCTAGCCTGGGCTTGAGGATGTGCTCGCTGGTAGCAACCTTGAAAAGGCAGACCTTGGTGTTGGGTTCCCTAGTTAGGTTGAGTTACTTGCTGTGCTCTGAGGTTGTTGGCTGTGCTCTATGGTCCAGTGAGATCACTAACTGGACTCTGCCATTAGGTGGGGCTGCTGGCTTGGCTCTTCAGTCTTCTATAATCAAACAGGGTGGCAGGTTGTTTTCCCTGGATGTGCAGTACTATTATTTAGAATCTGTAGTTGAGAAGGGTTATGTGATGGGCTCTGAGGCTGAGTGAAGTCTCTGGGTTGCTGCTCAGCCACACAGTGTGCACAGGGCCAGAGACTGTGTCCCACAGCTATGTGTGGGCTTGGGCTTGCCTCCTGGCCTAGAGAGGCTTAAGTAGAGCACCAATGTTTGGTGGAGTCCCCACTCTGCAGCTAGGGTTGGGTGGGACAATATATTCTCTCTGTGGGAAATTTCTCACCTACAGTTGCCTCTTGACCTGGGCAGGACTTAATGAGACTCAGGCTGTGTGGGGAAGCTGGCTAGGTATTCAGCTTGAAAGACCTGTGGACTGTTTCCTGCAGTGAGATGTTATTGACTAGTTTCACTGGCATGGTGCTTTTGTTGGCTGGAATGAAGAGCAACTACCAACATCTGCATGCTAGTCACTGTGAGTCTCCCACCCTGTTCTTTGTTTTTAACTGATCCCAGGTAGTCTAGCCCTGCCAGTAGTCCCAATATTTCCGGGGACAAGATAGGAATGAGCAAAGTACCAGAATGGTGAGGAAGCTGAGTGTTCACCTCCAACTCACTTTTCCTACTGTAAAAATGTGTCTAGGGGAATTCTCTGTGTGTGGCACTGTGCCAGCTTGGGCAGAGGTGGTTTGGTCAAAGAAAATTGATCTTCTAATCACTACTTTTCTTGGTTCCGCAGTTTAAAGAGGTAACTCAGACTCACTCCAAAGTTCTGGAATATGTGTGATGGTATTCTTGCATGTGGATAGTTGCTAGTTGTATTTCTGTGGCACAAAGTGAAGCTGGAGAACTCCTATTCTGCCATCTGGCTGACAGCACTCCTTGGCTCAACTTAAATTGTAAAAGTAGGTGGGGTTTAAGAATCATCTAAAAATTTTCAAAATAAGCTATTTATACTCAGGCCTTTGTCTCAAAGTCTGTTTCAAATTCATCTTTTGTTTTATACTTTCCTAATTTCACAGTTAAAATATTCCACTAGCAGTCAGTGTGTTAACTTCAGTGCTTGCGGAAAGTGTTTTGTAACACCAATCAGGTAGTAAAACAATAATACGTCATTTCATTTTCTATAAGTTAAATAATTCACTTCCCTCTGATGAAGAGTTTATCTGAAAATTCTGGGAAATTGTTGTTTACTTCTACTCCCTGCTCTTTGAGTCCCGATACCTTGCAGTTTCACATTTGTATGATCTAGTGTAAAATTTTTAAGTGGCTTCACAAAGAAATGTTTGTTTTTTCCCTTTGTAAATAGAATATTGGAGTGGATAGCTCTGCGTGATCTGTCTGATGTTCTGTTCTACAGCCCTATATCTCCAAGATTCATCTCTGTGCCAGACTCCAAGATAACTCTACCACTGATTGTGAGGAGCCTAATTCAGGTAGAATCCAGGCAGCCTGTGCTACTAATTGAATGTTTGTGTCCCCCCAATGTATGTGTTGAATCTCTAATCTTCAGTGTGATAGTATTTGGAGGTAGTGCCTTTGGGGTAATTAGGTTTAGATGAGGTTCTGAGGGTGGAGCCCACATGAAGGAATTAGGATTATTATAAGAAGAAATGCAAGAGACCTCTTTTTCTTTCTCTGCCATGTGAGGATACAGTAAGAGTGTGGCTGTCTGCAAACCAGAAAGAGGACCCTCACCAGAAACTGAATTGATCTTAGACTTCCAGCCTTCAGGACTGGGAGGTATAAATTTCCTTTTTTAAGTCACCCAGCGTATTACATTTTGTTCCAGTAGCCAGAGCAGACCAAAACAACCTGTTTTCACTCATTCTGTGCTGTTGGTCTGGTACATGAGCTTGTGTTTCATTCCCGTGACCAGTGTCCTAACTCATTCTTCAGTTTCAGGATCTGAAACCCTGACCTGGGTTGTTCCGGCTAACCCTGCATTTAGACTGTTTTCTTGTCACAACCTCCATTGATTCTTTGACCCTTGATTTTTTCCTCAAAGTTGGGATCCAACCAGTGTTTCCACATCTCCCCAAGGACCTGCCTGCCCAAGTCCCCGTGTTTCTATAGCTTTTCTGTTTACTGGGGCATGCTTCTATTAACATTTGTTAGATTTCCTGCCCTGTCCCCCTCCTTTGCCTATACTAGCTCTCTAGATCTCAAAGGCTTCCTGGACAATCATCTTTCCCTTTACTGCTGAATCAGACTCTTAATAGCTGCCCTGTCCAGAAGTTGTATTTCACTCGTGTCTCAGCCCCTCCTCATATGGAATTCTTATTATAATAATATTAATGTGTAGATTGCACAAAAATGAAAAGGAAACTTTAGAATTAGATACATTCTATGCATGGGATGTAATCTGGTGACATTTAAGCAATAAATCATTGTAGGGAGCTATTTTCACAAATAGCATTTGTTTTCAAGGGCTGAGTTATGCTCCTGTTCAAGAGACACAGTGCTCCCCTTTAAAGTTGATTTTTCCCCCCAATATTAATTGATTTTTGTTTGAGCCCTTGTAATATTTAGTAGACCTCTTTTCTGAGGAAATATAAATAAATACACAAAGTCAAGTATTTTCCCAAACCGATTTTAGTTTGGAAGAAAACATCTCTGAGAGGTCAAACTCAAGATAATTTCAGAATTCTAAACAGGTTTTATAACCTCTATTGGTAAGAGATCTGTATTTGCAGAATCCATAAAGCTTTTAAGGTATGGTTGATATTGAAACAATAATGACCCTGGAACAGGATATTTCCTGGAGATTAATGACCAGCTGGGAGGGGTTGATGGCCTGAGGTGTAGTTGAGGGCCATTAACCTCAGACAGTCATTAAAGCTCAGGAAATGTCCTATGTCTAGGTCGTTATTGTTATTATAAATTGAAAATGGAAAAAAGAAACAGGCATACAGATTATCTGAAGGGCGACTCCATTTCCAGTGGTTTGAACAGGGGGCGTTCTGGGAGAATTTATTCCTCTGTCCATTAGCCAACGAATCTCCCTGAATCCTCTGTCACTTTGCCCTTCAACTGATGGGTCTTTGTGCTGGAAATCCCTGAATTCCCTAGATGCTGAAGTAGAGAGGACCATTCCCTTGTTGCAGCTGCCTTTGCTTAGAGTGACTGGATGAAACAAAGCAATAGTGGTGAATTACTTTACCGCTGCTCTTAATTGCATCCTACATTACCATCTACTTGGTTCCCCTGGGATCAACCGTCTTCTTCTCTATTTAGCCACAGGAAATTTCCCATAGCTAAATTTTAAGCCCTCGACTATTTTGTTTATGCTTATTTCTCACATCCTTGGGGGTAAAAGTGTACATTATTTGCTTAGTAGTTGTGTTGCCTCTAGTCAAGCTTGATGTGGTATTCCAGGCCAATTCCTTCTTCTCTTTCCAAAAAGTACTTTAATTGAGATGTACTTTGAATTCCCAACTAATAAGTAATGCTAAGTTTTGAATGTGGTAAGTTTCAACTTTTTTAGTCCTGCAGCAATGGACTCACCTTTCTCTTTTCTTCCCCCAAGGAATTCAGAAATATTCGAAATGAGGAAATTATCACTTTAGGGTTTCCAATATCTCTTTAGGGCTTTACATCAAATAGTTGGATATGAAATATTCAGCTGAAATGTTCTGAAATAGAACTCGCCAAATTTATTTTATTTATGAGTTATAGAAGATTTCGGTCAGACTTAGAAAAAGCACCTGAACGTCACTGAGCTTTGGCTCTGTGAGGATATCATTTCATTTATTCAGTGGTCACAAGGAAGTTTGAGCAATGAGTTAGATCAACTTAAATTTATCACTTGTGAACGTAAAATAAAGAAAAAAAACTCTCAAAAAGTTTGCCTTGATAACACTGGTCAGAAACACAGCCTTATAGAATAGAATATCAGTATCTAGTCCTAGGCTGCTGATAGCATACCAATTTTATTCATATGCAGTCCATTCTCAAAGGGCCCCTCTTCTTGCTGTAGTGGTGCCTGAATTTTTTATGTTACTTATGACTTTGGTGTAAGCTCAGTTAAAATACAAATGCTAACTTTTCAACATTTAACACTTACCTTAGTTTTAATTATTAAGTCTTCCAGACGACAATTATTCTAGAGATTCAATGTAACCAAAGTGGTAAGATTAATAAATAATAAAGAGAATTATTATGAAAGTATTCTTTTTTCCCCTCAAGTCCTTATCGGTAGAATCTATGAAATCCCTTTTCTTGGCAGGATCTTCAGAGTAGTTCACATTCTCTTTGATGTTTATAGAAGTCCTCTGATGACATCATGTCAGTCTCATTTTAGCAAACATTTATTGTACACAACTTTCTGTTTCAGTCTGTTCTCTATTGCCCTCTAGCTCCCTTTTCTAGGCTGACATTCTTATAAAATGGACTAACTTTCATGTAGGATGTAGGTTTGTTGCTGCCTTATGATAGCACAACTCTCGATGTGAATGTCATCCCATAGGGCTGTTAGTTTTACTCCTAGTGAAGTGGAGAAGAACTTGCTTCCCACCAGCTACAACGTTTTTATAATAATCTGATGTTCAACTTTCATTTCCTTAGTGTGCCTATTGGTTTCCTAATTCATTTTAATTTAATAATTCCTCTATCTACTCCTTCAACTCCTTATATTGCCCCTTCTAGTGGAATTTGGCTCAAGCTATTATGGGAATAGGTTGGGAGATATTACAAGTGATGTTGCACATCATGACCTATAAAATCATCCCCTGGTGCTCTGTAGAACCAGGCATCTTGATCTCCCACTGGGATGAATTCCTTCCATATTTCACACTGCCAAGATGTTCCAAGGCACCCTCTTGAATGTTTATATAATCACATCTCTATCCTGCCCAGTCATTGCTCCTTGGTGAAGGCCCTGCCACCATCCTCCTGGCATGTCTGAATTCTGGTATTCAAAGGTAGAATAGGGACCCTTTGAGGACTTTCACCTGAGATTATTCTTTCATGTCATTTTTATTGTGCTGCTGTAGAGGGTATCAAGCGGCATAAATATCTGGAATCTGCAATCACAGTATAATCTAGACAAGAGAGAAAAGGGCGAGAATACCAAATAATGGCAATATGGCCATCCTTGTTCGAAACAAAGATGAATGCATAAGAAGATATAATTAAATATATTTGTTGGTTTCAAATCATTTAAATATAAGCTTTCAGTTACTGTGCTTCTTCATTGTATACAATTACTTGCATGTGCTTGATAACAGGTACCCTAATAATATGTTGGAAAGTTACTTTCCAATTACTTCCAATTATTGGAGTAGTCTTGTGGTGTTGTCTTAAATTTTATTTTTAAATTAAATTCAAAGTTCTTTTCCTTCCCTTCATTCTACATGGAATTGACTTTTCCTTGTTCCATCTTCTGGCCAGAAGACTTTTTAAAAATAGGCAATGTAGAAGAGGGACAAGGGCAAATGCATTGTTATTTAACTGCCTGTGATGAAGTTGAGTTCTCTTTGGTTAATTGCCCTTGCTTGTTAGGCTCAAGGTAATCATAAATGTCCTCTGGTGTGGCAGGCATGGAGTTGCTGGTCCTTTCGTACGTGGACTCTTCTGAGGGCCTCCAGAGTTCTTCCCTTTCCAGTACATACTTCATGATGTGAAAAATCTGGCTTTATTTTTTCTGCTCTCTAAGCCCCTCCAAAAGTTGTACACCCCAAACTGAGAACCCCTTTCCTGGTGGTCAGCCCTCTTAGTGATGTCTGGGAAGATATCCAGAGTTCAACAACTTTTCTGAGTGTCTACTGACTCTTAGGAAAGTCATCTGTCCTTGCCATGTCAAATGATGGGGCTAGATAGCGTCATTGCTACCTCTTCTCTCAGCCTCATTATGCTCTCCAACCTCTTTTCGTTGGCTCAGGTAGCTCAGAGGTGTGCTGGCCAAACTGCTTTTCAACTGGAAAATGAATTGCCCATTTTGCCTTTATGTAGTCACTCCTATTCTTTTTTTTTTTTTTTTTTTTTTGAGACAGAGTCTCGCTCTGTTGCCCGGGCTAGAGTGAGTGCCGTGGCGTCAGCCTAGCTCACAGCAACCTCAGACTCCTGGGTTTAAGCAATACTACTGCCTCAGCCTCCCAAGTAGCTGGGACTACAGGTATGCGTCACCATGCCCGGCTAATTTTTTCTATATAATTTTTAGTTGGCCATATTAATTTCTTTCTATTTTTAGTAGAGACGGGGTCTCGCTCTTGCTCAGGCTGGTCTCGAACTCCTGACCTCAAGCAATCCACCCGCCTCAGCCTCCCAGAGTGCTAGGATTACAGCAGTGAGCCACCGCGCCCGGCCCACTCCTATTCTTAAAATAAATTCTCTTGAAGCTCTCCTCCTTTGCTTTCAGGTAGCAAGATAACCTACTTTCCTTTCCCCTCATGGAATAGTATTTCTTTAAAAAGTGACCCTCCTCACTACCCTCTAAGTTATCATCTTACATTGTCCAGCAGAGTTGGCAGTGGTTGGTAGTAAAGCTTATTCTAAAGCAACACCTCCTAGTAAGCTCTGTAGGGATGCTCTATATATTAGAAAATGCAGGGGTTATCTTCACATATTTTAGTCTTCAGCTTTGGTCTTAGGTATAGCTCTGAGAAAACAGGAAATTTCCTACTTGATATCTTGTTTCAATCCAGAGGAAGAAGAAAAGGGAGAGAATATTAAATAGCATCACTATGTGCTATCCTAAAAGAATGAAATCAGAGTTAGGTAACCAAAGATGAATAGGCAGAAACTGACAATGAACCATTTAGGGAAGATTGCTGGCTCAGGGGAGAGGTGGCTTGCCAGAAATCCTACAAGGAGTCCAGAGGGATGAGAACCACTGTTCAAGGGTGGCTGGTGTAATATTAACAGTTAACAGAGAAAACGAAAGTCACAGTTTGCTCCTGTTGGTTCTGAGTGCCTTATCTCTTTTCTGGAGAGAATAGAACTGAAAATATGAAGATGGAATCAAATCACTAGTAGCAGAGGGAAGCAGAGAGCACCAATGTGCTTTAAGTAAGTTCAGGTCTTCAGGCCCTGCTACATTATATCCAGGGTGCAAAGAACCAACAAATATGATTTCTGATGATACTATGTAGGAAATTAACAGCAGGTAAGTGTCTGCTGTGTACCATGCAAGGCACTTTATACGTATCATCACTAAGAGCTCATTTTTTAATTGCTTCACTTTTTCTTGAAAGTTCATTGAGCGGTTACACAGAACCTGCCAAAATATCAAAAAAAGAAAGAAGCAGGAAAGGGAAAAATTTTTGAAAATTATAGCCTCGTGATCTTGATGTCTATTCTAAGCCTAATGCTTGACTAGACTATTAAGTAGATGTTTTATGAGCAGTTATGAGGGGAGTGTGACCACTGAGAACAACATGGGTTCAAGAAGAACATTGGTCAGATTAATCAGATCTCCCCCCTTTTTTAGTCTGGTAATTCAAGGGAAAGTTAAAACATAATGTATCCTAAATTCCACACAGCACCTCATATTCTTTCATAACATTCTCAAAGATACGATGGGGAAACGTGTGGATTATTATCTGCTTAGGTGGATTCACAGCTATTTGAAAAACAATTTGTTCATTCATTCAACAAAAATTTTGGATTCTTCCATTCTAGGCAATGTGTCTAGCCATCAGGAGAAGAGGATAGAGAATTAACAGTCAATAAGTGTCTGTCGTGTACCATGTGAGGTGCTTTATACATAGGATCTCTTTTACTTCTCTGAGAGACGGGTATCACCATCTCCATTTTACCAGTGATGAAGCGGAGGTTCAAGGTTGCTGTTCAAGATCATCATACTCATACAGTGGTATAGCCAGGATTCCAACTGTGATCTACTTCATGATAAAGCCAAGATCTTCCCATGACATGGTCTTTATTGCTCCAGAGAGTAAGACTAAGATTAATGACTCAAAGGTACCAAGAGAAGAGTCATAATAAGAAAATTCAGCCTAAGATGCAGAGTCAATATAAGTAGGAACTTTTCATTGCTGAGAACAAGAAGGCTTCTTGAATGTGAATGAGCTCTGTGCCTTGCCCCTCCCACTCTCTTTGCAGGTCTGCAAATAAAAAGCGAATGATCTGTCAGAGATGCTGTGAACGTGATAGCTGTGTTAGGGGAAATGTTGATCCACATCACCTCTGAAATCCCTTCCAATTAGGGTACACTTTGAGTCTGTGACATTCAAAGATACTTCTGAGAAAATGGGACAAAGGGGCAAGTTACCTTTTAAAAAGAACTTTAAAATCTTTCATTGATTATCAAGATTATACTTATTATAGGCAATGTGGAAAACTTAGGAAAGTAGTAAGAAGAAAAGAAATATCAACCAATCACCCAGTGATAAGCCACTGTGAACACAGTGTATCTTCTTTCATTTTCTCCATGTTTACATAACTTTTCAAATAGTCATAGTCATACTATAAACACAAGTTTGTTTACTGCCTTTTTAACTTAGGGATATAATGAAAATCTTTTATTATGCATTTAAAAAACTCTTTGTGAATGTCATTTTTAATGACATGATTTTTGAAGTTTCCATACATAATGTTTTATCTCTGTTTCAGATAAGTTCTTAGGATAGATTCCTAAATGTGGGATTATTGTAACAAAGTATTAGAACGTTGAAGTGTTTCTATATATTGTCCAATAGTTTTATTTAAAAAAGTCTGTACAGATTGATACTCTCATAAGCAGTGCCTGTGAGTGTGTCTTACCTTATCCTCACTTCTATTTTAGATAATTATCACATTGTTTTTGGTAAACTTTATAGGTGAAAAATGGTATCTAAAATATACTTTAATTGTATTTCTTTGATTATTAGTGTGGTGTATTTTAAAAATTTCAAGTGTTAATTAGCTAGTTTATCCTTTTATTTAATTATTCATTTGTTATGGGTTAAAATTCTTTCAATTTATATATTCAGAAAATTACCACCCTATGCAATGTTTATTACCTTTTCTTTCCCCTCATTATGAGCTTTAATTTTTTTTTGGTTGTGAGAGACAGAAAGCTCCTTCAATCGAGCCTAACAAAAATGGGAATTAGCTGCCTCATGTTACGGAAGGCTCTGGAGAACGGCCTTCAGGTAGAGCTGAGTTTCAGGATTTCATAGCGTCAACCAGGCTCAGAATCTGCCTATTGTCTCAGCTGGGATTTCCTCTGGATTGGCCTTGTTTGGGTCGACCTATTCTATCTGGAGGCAAAATGACCAAGCAGAGATTCAGCCCTCTCAGCTACCGCTGTGTGAAGAGAATTCCCCTTCCTAGTCATTTTAGTACAAGCTCTTCAATTGAGTCTCACTGGGTGGACATGGGCCATGTGCCTATTCCTGAAATGGTCATTCTGACTAGGGATGTAAAAGGTAGCATTGGCCACAATTATCTCCAATGTCCATTTTTGGAGGGATGGGGACAGCCCCAATGAAGCCAAGCAGGAACACTGTTTGCCCAAAGGAAAGTTAAGACACTGCTGCCAAAAAAAAAAAAAAAAAAAAAAAGATGTCTATAATATTTTAAATTCTGTTTCAAGGTATTTTCAGAAATAAAGACTTAAAGTCGTAATGTTTTTTTTTTTTTTTTTTTTGAGACAGAGTCTCGCTCTGTAGCCCGGGCTAGAGTGCCGTGAAGTCTGCCTAGCTCACAGCAACCTCAAACTCCTCGGCTTAAGCAATCCTTCTGCCTCAGCCTCCTGAGTAGCTGGGACTATAGGCATGTGCCACCATGCCTGGATAATTTTTTCTATATATATTTTTAGCTGTCCAGATCATTTCTTTCTATTTTTAGTAGAGATGGGGTCTTGCTCTTGCTCAGGCTGGTCTCGAACTCCTGATCTTGAGTGATCCTCCTGCCTTGGCCTTCCATAGTGCTAGGATTACAGGCGTGAGCCACTGCGCCTGGACAAAGTAGTAATATGTTGTTGAATTTAACTTTCTTCTGTAATTTCTTATCTAACTTTAAATCTTAAAAAACCAGAAAATTGATAAGCTTAACTTTTATTTTCCTCCAATTTTTTTATGGTTTAGATTTTTGCACTTATTTTTTAAAATAAATCAGGAATTAAATAGATTTAAAAACCAAATAGTTAACTAAATATTTCAGTAATATTTATCATTGAAACTGATTCAGGTTATCACATTTACTCTCTCTATATATCAATAAACACTACTGTCTATTTCTAAGCCATCCATTGACTTTTTTGGCCTATTCATATGGTAGAACCACAAAATTTTAGTCATTGCAGTCATGTCGTATGCTTTAGTATTTAGTGGGGTAGATAAATGGTACATAGCGTAAATGAGAGGGAATAGAAGAACCTGGAGCCAGGAGCTCGACGTCACACAGTGGGGCCTGTTTTCACCCAGAGGAGGCTGCCTGTGCACGCGACTCTCCTGCAGCTGAGGCCAATGAACAGCAGAAAGGAAGGAGAGAGTGAAAAGGAACATAGGGTCAGAGAATCCAAACATTGCCTAATGCCTTAAAATAGGGTGGTGCCTGTATGTTACAAAGGATGGGGTCTTCTCTATTTGGGCTTCCAGACAATTGTTAAGTCAGCAGTTTCTTTTTAGCACACTCCTTATTTATGTATTTATTCGTTCTCACTTGTTTTTGACAACTGCCAATCAGGTTATCAATGCTATTCATGTTTCAGAGAGTGAACTCAGATATTAGTACTTCATGAACCTGCTGATTCCAAGGCCACTTGCCAGGGAGAGGGGCAATGTTTGATACCGAAAATGACCCTGTCATGGTCACATTTGCACCTGCAATGAGGGCTGCTGGAGAAGCTCAGTGAAAGAAGGAGCCTCCTGTGCTTCTCAGACAACATCACCTAAGTGAGGCCATTGTCCCTGGGAAAGGCCGATTCTGTCTCTACTGCACTTCCCAGAACCTTAGCAGGGACACCATGCCTCTGTTTATCCATCAAATGTTTACTGAGCTCTTCATATGTGCTGAGAATTGTGCTTGGTTCTGAGGATTCTAATATAAATAAAATATTATACCATTTTTTAAAGAGCTTATTGTCAGGTCGAACTTCTTAGTTCCTCATACTTGCTTTCCCGCAGTTTAGGCACCCGCGTGGGGGATCTCAGGCACTTGACATTGCATCCTAGCATTCCACTTACAGGTCAGAATGATTGCCTTCCATGTTTCCATAGGTCCTGTAGCCTTCAGGGTTCCCACTTGTTCCCACTTTGTGGCAGGGACCCGTACTCTCAATGCCTGTTCCCTGCACCCCTGGCCTGGCTATTTCTAAGTATGTCACTTTCGAATCTTTTTATTTCTATTCATAATGGGGTATTTTTCTTAGCTTTTCAAACTCATTGTGCCCTTTGTGTGAATGTTGATATGACAAGATTTTCCTGCCCCAGAATCTTAAATCTGGGCTCTTCAAAGCCTGGGATTTAATTTGCATAGAACTATTGTTGTATCCTGGCACTGTTTGGTGCCATAGTTTGAGTTTATTGCCCTCCAAAATTCATGTTGAAACTTAATCCCCAGTGCAGCAGTATGAAGAGGTGGGAACCACAGGTCATGATGACTCTGACTTCGTGGATAGGATTAGCCCCTTATAAAAGAGCTTGAGGGAATTTCCAGGCTCTTTTGGGCCTTTCCATCCCTCTGCCATGTGAGGACACAGTGATCATCCCTTCCGGAGGATGCAGCATTCAAGATGCCGTCTTGGAAGCAGAGACTTGGCCTTTACCAGACACCAAACCTGCCAGCACCTTGACTTTGGATTTCCAGCCTCCAGAACTGTAAGCAATAAATTTTTATTGCTTAAAAACCATCCAGTCTCAGGTATTTGTTATAGCAGCACAAATGGACTAAACATTTAGGATTTAATGATTACATTTTAGTCTATTCCTTTGAAATTTTGTTGCTAACGGGAACCTTCCAGTGGGTCAGAAGATTAACTTGTAGTTACCTAAAACACACCTCAGTTCAACATTGCAGAGATGCAAGTGCTCTGGGTGCTTCTCAATGGCCAGGGGATATGCTTCTTTCTCCATCGATCTTATTAAGTGACAAGATCCTGTCTTTTGGGGAGAAAAATCTTCGTGTGATTATATGCTTTAATTTTTCAAGCAATGATCATATTAGCTCTGTCATGTCCTTCCCTTCTGTCATCTGAGCCCCACTGAGATGGGAGGCTATTACCCTGCACAGGAAGGTGCTGACTTACTCATCACAGGGCTACTTCCTGCCTGTACTGCCGTGTCTCCCTGGAAGCCTTCCAACGGGGACATACTTCGTTTACAAATTGATTTGCACTGCCTTGACCAGCATTTAATCCCAATTAAAATTTCTTCTCATGAAGGCCTTCTGCAAAATTCCACCTAGTCCCTTGAGTTTCCCTTCCTTTTCATCCAACCGTCTCTTTTTTAGTTTTATTTACTTATTTGCTGACTCTTTGACAAAATCTACCTTTACCAAGTGTATTTGTCCTCCAAGCTTCTATTCATTTTTCAGCTCCTCCAGGAAGCCTATCTGACTACTTTAACTGATTTAGAAGTCACAGCATCTAGTTGTCTGCTGCTAATTTGGTATTTTAACACCTGGTATCACAGCACAGTGGTTAAGGTCACAGGCCTTAGAGTCAGATTCTCTAGATTCTTGAGCTGCTTGACCTTGGGCAAGCTATTTACCATTTCTAAGCTTCAATTTATTCATCAGTAAAGTGGGGCCAAGACTCACCTTTCTTGGCATCCCTACAGAGTCTGTCTGGTGTTTATGTACATAGTAAATGCTCCAGCAGGAAAGAGGAAGTGCTTGTAGCTTCTTTTGGCCAATGATAGGTTTACTTTAGAAAATATTTTCCTGCTACTTTAGAACAAAATTTCTTACAAATATTGGTCTGTAAGCAAAAATCTTTTTTTTTTTTTTTGAGACAGAGTCTCGCTTTGTTGCCCGGGCTAGAGTGAGTGCCATGGCGTCAGCCTAGCTCACAGCAACCTCAAACTCCTGGGCTCAAGCAATCCTTCTGCCTCAGCCTCCCGAGCAGCTGGGACTACAGGCTTGTGCCATCATGCCCAGCTAATTTTTTCTATATATATTTTTAGCTGTCCTGATCATTTCTTTCTATTTTTAGTAGAGACTGGGTCTTGCTCTTGCTCAGTCTGGTCTCGAACTCCTGACCTCGAGCGATCCTCCTGCCTCAGCCTCCCAGAGTGCTAGGATTACAGCCGTGAGCCATGGCGCCCCACCCTGTCAGCAAAAATCTTATTGAATTTATAGATTATGAATTTACAGATTATGATCTCAAAATTTCTATAATAGCAATATAACAAGAAACTAACTCAATTAATCTCACTGGAAATCAAATCATGGTAATAACAGTTGTCATACACTTACCTGACAGATGTCAAAAGAATGGATAACATATTGACAAAAGAATGTGGCTGCACATATATTTATTATTTATTAAAACATTCAGAGTAACTGACTTTTTCATGAGTAATGTTGAAATGAATCTAAACAGACATTTAGGAAGTTTTCATTATGGTTTAGTTTCTCATAGATTTTCCCCAACAATCTTCTTGATCATATTTAATCCTAGATGTATAAATAAGGATTGATTCAGTTTCGGGTATTGTTTTTTTTTTTTTTTTCAGAGAATTTGCTCTGCTTTTGTTTAAGTAGACTTATTGCCTGATACTAATTTTTCCTACCCCTTGGGACAGGGCATTTCATTTTACGCTATTCTACTCCCCCTTTTAAGAAGTTCCCTTGTTTTGCTCAGAAGCTCTGTTTGAGTTCTGCCAGGAATGAGGTATAGAATCTTAGGACCAGGTTTATTAGTTTTTTTTTTAAAACAAAGGGGTGAATTAGATGATTTTCAATAATTCTGAAAGTTAGCATGTTTTCTCTAACATCACTATTGATTTTTTTGGTGATGGAAAAAACAATATATTACCTGTATATCAATTTTATGCATGATTTTTAAAACTAACTAATGATGCATATAATTTCATGCCATTTTATAACTATCACAATCAAAATATATGTTTAAGCTTTTTACACTCCAGCATTCAAAGGTTCTTAGCCATTGGCTTCTATAAATGGCAGGGTGGTGTACAGTACTGTTCTTCTTGCCTGTAATTTCATCCTTTTCCATTTCTTTTTTGGTTAAATTCACACACACACACACACACACACACACACAATTTTTGTCCTTAATGGAATTATATATTGAAAGGCAGAAAGAAGTTTTTGTCAGATGTTTTAGTTTAAGGGTCAGTCTCCATGACACATGTACTCATCATGCCAACTTCTACTAACTTAAAAATTTTTGAATTATTTTGATTGATTCAGCAATTTTTATTGCCTCTGTTTATATTGCTTGCAATGAAACAAATTTCTATAAACAGAATTACTTAAAAAATTAATACTATATTACAGTGTAATCTTTTTGATATTTTAAGCCAAAGTTAGAATCCAAATTTAAATGAAAAATTCAACCATTTTAGTTCCACTAATAGAAATAATGGAGCTGAGGTGGTTGGATGAATGTTCACCTTTGAATGTTCACCAGTTCACAACTGTGTAGGCGATGAGGACTATTGGGACTTCACAATTTATTCTGCTGCCTGGACAGTGTCAGAGTTTTTTTTAGACATCTATTCTATGCTTTTAGAGATGTAACAATGGAAAAACTTAGAAACAAGAAAGCATGGGGCATGATTTTGTATCTGGTGTAACTTCTTTCCCCGTGCTGCTCTGCTATCAGACGCAAGTTCATGTTATTTATACTTATCACACATGCGGTCCTTAAAATATTTAAGAGTTTGAAAGCCGTGAATACTGATGATGATGGGTACGACTGAAATAAAGGCCACCAAATTGGTTGAAAAGCCTGGTGAGCGTTTTGGTATCGTCTCATCCCTCGGAGGAGTCTTTTCTGTTACGGTATCAGATGCTTTCCCCTTGCCTGTTGTCCTGCCCGGGGAGAGAAATTCAACTGGATGGGCACTTTGCGGATCTACCTTGCTCCTCCAGCACGGAGAAGGGAAGGCCCCACACCTGACGCTTGGAGAGCCTGAGCCTCAGAATGAAAAATTACCATGAATTTGAATGAAGATAAAAGAGAAGGGGACAGTGAAAGATGTTCCAATGGTGAGGGCTCGTCGGCGTTGGCGGCTGCCCGGCCCTCTTATCTCACCTAATGGCTGGCGCCTGCCAATGTTTACTTGGCCATTGCCATTCACCAGCTGCTCCTCTGCCATGTTGTTTTTCCTCCCAGATGGCAACACGATGTTCCACGATAAAACTGACACAAAAAACAATGCAAAATTTGTCTAAGAGAGGTTCAGCAAGCATGAGAAAAACATCTGATATCTCTCAGAGCCCGCCAAGTTCGCAGCTCACAGTGCCAGAGTAATTATGGGATGATTTGAACAGAGGCAATGCACGGGGAAGCCACTTCCAAATGTATCAGGTAGGTTTCCAGAAGAGGCAAAACATTGGGCTCTCTCGTTCTTCTGGCGCCCTGACAGAATCGATGAGTATAGCGTGTGGCTCCCAGAAGCCTCGTACATTACTGAGTCCTGTGCTTTACCCCATGCCGCCTAATTAATGGCTCACTATTTTAAAAACTCTTTTATTCAATTAGACTCTGCTTTCAATAAGATAAACACTCCTGCTATCAAAATCCTGGGAAAACAACATTCATAGGCTGCCTTCTCGCCAAAGCATCTGCTTTTTGTTGCTCCTGGTCTCTTATTCTGTCCAGCTTTCATTTGGCTGTTTGATTTTGTACAAATTGACTGCTGTTTAGGGCATTAATACCAAATGTCCCTGCCATCGTATACTCTAAGACCTTTTCCCCCCTTAGCCTCTATACAAGAACCCAGACCAAAGAGTCATAGTAGTATTTTCATTGATTACAAAGAGTCACAGATGTTATTTAAAATGGGGCATGGACTGGATCTCCTGTTCCTCTCTATTACTCAGAGTCCTGCCTGGTATGTGGGTTACCATCACTACATTCTTTGTTCCATTGGATTTTTAGGTGAAATGCTAGAGAGATCATTTTTTAATTTAGCCTTATGCTTCTTCATTTGACTCAGAATTTCCTCTAGGGATGATTGTATTCATGTCTATTTGGTTAGAGTTTTCAGAGTTATTATGGTTTTTTTGACTTGCTTTAGAGACAATACTGAGAAAACATGGTTTTATAAAAATTTTATCTAGCATTTGAAGACTCTATCCCAAACTGGTTCTACTGTGCAACTGTTGGTTTTAAACAGTTGTTAATGGAGATAAAGACTAGAAAATGCCCAACAATCTTTGGTATAAACCACTATTTTAGGGAATTATAAGTACACAATGTATTGATAAAATTCAAAAACAGATTATGTATTTATCTGGTCTGGGAAGAAAGTTTTTATGGTAGAATGTATGTAACAGGACAACCTATTCAAGAAACATTGACACATTCTCACACATAGAAAAAGGCCATAGAGAGGGCTTGGGATTTCCTGAAAAAGAGCTGAGTTTAGGCCTGTGCCATTAACATGGCTGAGTCACTTAACCTCTTGTAATCTCTATTTCCTTTTATAGAAAATGGAAATATGAGTAATAGTCACCCAATACAACTGTTACGAGGATGAAATCAGGTAACAGATGCAAAAGAGTTTTATAAATTAAATCATGATATGTAACTATTAGGTATTAATATATTATTTGGTGGCACCTTCCTCTGTGTAGCTATATCTTCAGGAAGTCTTCCTCTTTCTTACACTATAACTTTCCTTCCATAGGAGATTTCCCTCCATAGGAGATTTCTTTTTCTTTAATTTTGTAATTTGTTACTGCAGCCTCAGAAATCCTGGGAGGATAGGTCAGTGCAGATTTTATAACTGTTGTGAATATTTGACCTTCTAAGGGTAGAAGAAAGATCTGAATATATTAACATTTGAGGTCACACTCTAATTCAGTTTTGTAGGAAGCAATGTCATTTGACATTTCAACCTTTTGCAGGACATATTGTTGGGCATTTTCGAAGGTAGCAAGAGCTAAACTTTTCCTTTCAGCATTGAAATCAGTTGGCCGCCTATGTATAGGTGGAATTAGTATAATGTACATATCCTTGTTCATATTCATATTTGATCCAAATGATTCCATGGACCTGGAGTAGAGTAAGGTCAGGTTGAGGACTCTCAGAATACTTGAGGGAGAGGTTGATTTTACTAATCTATGCTTATTGGAGCTCATATTCATCTAAGCTAGACTAGTGGTTCTCAAGCCTGGCTTAGAATCACCTGTATAATATTGTGTCCGTTTGCTTTCAATTCTTCATAGCTGTTGTAGCTTATTAATTATGTATGGTGAAATAAAGAAACTAACACTGACACCCAGCAGAACACATGATCAAACATTTTGACTTAAATTCTTTGGGGTAGCGCTTAGCTATCACATTTTTTTAAGCTCCCCATGTGATTCTCAGGTGTAGCTGGGCTGAGAACTACACATTTAGAGGCAAGTGGCAAAAACTTATCTACCAATATGTGCTCAACGCTTAGGTATTCAGGTAGGCATGGTTTGACTAGGTGTGATTTTTGAGTGACCACTGGGACAAGCATTCTGTGATGGTATAAAAATCATGTTTCCTGAGTTACAAATGTTAACACTAAAATTTTATGTTTTTCTGACCATAAATTTATCTAGCTTTTTTGATATTTCATGAAGCATTAAACATGTCACCCATTTTTGAAACAATGGTGAACATAGGATAAATTTCTAAGGTGGTAAAGGACCATTTTATGTATAGCATACATACACAAAAGCTCTTTATAATCCAAGAGGTAAACAGGTCCTGAGACCAAAATGTTGAGGACCACTGGTCTAATCCATTTTTTTTTAACTTTCTTAAGAGCTCTTATCTCTATTTGAAGTTATTTGTTTGTGCATTTATTGAGTGACTTTCCCAGCTAGAACACAAATACGTTAAGGACAGTTTGTTCACTGCTATACTACCAGTACCTAGAAGTGTCTAATGCAAAATAAATGTTATGGGCTGAATTATGTAGCCCTAAAATTCATATGTTGAAGCCCTAATCCCTGGTACCTCAAAATGTGACCTTATTTGAAAATACAGTTGTTGCAGATATAATTAGTTAAGATGAGGTCATACCAGAGTAGGGTGGGCTCCTAATCCAATAGGACAGGTCTTTATAAGAAGAAGCCACGTGCAGATGCAGAGGGACGCAGGGAGAACACCATGTGAAGATTGGAGCTATGCTGCCCCGAGCCAAGGAACTCTGAGAAGCTGGGAGAAAGGCCTGGAACAGATCCATCTCTGTCACCCTCAGGAGGATCGTGGCCCTGCCAACACCTTGATTTCAGACTTCTGACTTCCAGAACTGTGAGATAATAAATTTTTGTTGTTCTCAGCCACCTAATATGTGGTACTTTGTTACAGCAGCCCTAGGAAGCTAATACAGTAGGTATTTAATAAATATTGATTAAACGAATGAGTCTTCTACTGTTTTACATGTGCTATCACATTCATTTTTCACAGCAACCTGTTAAGCAGTGCTATTGTTATTCTTTTTCTGCATATGAGGAAACTGGGGATTAGAGAGGGTAAGTAACTTGCTCAAGGTCACATCTCTCTGCCTCCTTAAGCCAGAGCTCCTAAGCTCTAGACTGTTGGTCTGATATATATGCTGTCTAAAAGGCATGGATGAAGACAGGAAGTTACTGTGAGTAACCCAAAGCACAGAAAAAGTACTCAACTTGGAAGGGCAGTATCTGGAATGTCAAACAATCGATCTCATTCAATTTAGATTCTCTCCCTGTCTCTGCCCCATAACTCCCAGCCTGACTCAGAGTCAGAAACCTGCAATGGGGATAGAGGATGTGTGGGCTCCTTTGCTTACTGTTGTCTACCTTGTTCTACACACTTCTTAAGGTCAGGATGAGGTGAGAGTAGGAAGGAAGGACAAAGGTCTGTCTTAGTAGTAGTCATTCTTGTGACTTTAGAGCTGTCTGGATGGCAGATGGGATATTTTTGGGATTTCTTGGAGACTCCTATTGTCCCCTGGCAAAGGAGATGCACCCTCTGGCTGACCCTGGGACCTGATTCTGTCTGTTGGAGTCATCCTGCCCTGGAGGATGGCCACTTGGGCATGGCCCTTTGATGGCAGCTCAAGTCCTGCTGCTTTCCTTGGCAGTTGTTCTGACTCAAAGGAAACATTTGGCTTTTTTGTCCCATAAACTCTGGAAGAGCAGGCTGCTTTCACCATAGCCCTCTCTTCTCCTTGGCCATAAAAGGCAGCAGCTCCTGCAAAGCCTTGCACATCTGGACTTTTTCCAGATGAGTGTTGGGCTCCAGGCTCTGTGTTCTCCAAACTCTAGGGTTTGCATTTCTAGCCCTCTGTACAGTTTTCTTGGAGCCTCTCTCACTTGGCTTGAGTGACTATGGTGGAAAACCTCCTGGTTCATATGGATTTTAAAGAGCATTTAATGATGTACGTATAGAGCAAATGTTTCTAGGAATGTTATTATGACCACAAAAAAATTGGGTATGGTATAAATGTCCATGTTACAACCCATGGATATCTCATTTTAACATTTTATTCATTTTAAGTAATTTAACTTCTCTTACTGAAAATCCACTATATGATAGGCACTGCATCAGGACAAGGCAGATAGCTCCAAATTCTTAAATCATGTACAGCAGGTTTCTTTGGACAGAAGCCTAGTGTGCATGTTAATGAACCTTGGGTGAGAACTTGAGAGTAGGCAGAGCACTAGGTAGAGAGACTGAGGCTTGTTGAGCATGTGCCCACTCACACGGTCACACTGCCAGCCAAGATGAACACTGCTGCAGCAGGCACTGGGCTTGTCACAGGGCTACACGTAGGAAGACAAATCTGACTGGTCACTCCATGTTTGCACGTGATAACTCGAAGACCTCATACACAGCTGGGGAACAAGCTTGTGTGAATAAGTACAATACAAGGTGATATGTTTTATGCTAAGTTAGCATTGTGGACAAAGCGTTTCACTAGCTCGATGGCGTATCACAGAAAGGAAGTGTGGTTTGGCAGAAAGAGCATGGGTCAGATGATCCCTCTATGCATCTCAGCTTCATAATTTAGTGAGGTGTGTTACCTTGGACATACTCACTTGAACTCTCTGGGCTCAGCTTCCTCACCTGCAAAGTATGGATAATATAACTTTGTAGGCCGGGCGTGGTGGCTCACGCCTGTAATCCTAGCACTCTGGGAGGCCGAGGTGGGCGGATCGTTTGAGCTCAGGAGTTCGAGACCAGCCTGAGCAAGAGCGAGACCCCATCTCTACCAAAAAATAGAAAGAAATTATCTGGACAGCTAAAAATATATATAGAAAAATTAGCCGGGCATGGTGGTGCATGCCTGTAGTCCCAGCTACTCGGGAGGCTGAGACAGGAGGATCGCTTGAGCTCAGGAGTTTGAGGTTGCTGTGAGCTAGGCTGACGCCACGGCACTCACTCTAGCCTGGGCAACAGAGAGAGACTCTGTCTCAAAAAAAAAAAAAAAAAAAAAAAAATATAACTTTGTACATACACATCCACTACATTTAGTTAGCTAGCTCTTTTTGCCTTGTTCCATATGTTATTTAAAAGCTATTTGTATGAATTTGTACAATCAAATAGATAAAAATAAATAAAATTCATGATCAGAGAAAATACAGATAAAGTGAATGGTAAAGACTAAGGGAGAAGGTAAATATAGAAACATAGTTTATATACTCTAAAAATGATACATATTAAAATTCTCTATAAAACTGTAAAGTTCTACTTAATATTTATAAAATATATTCTTTTCTATTTTCTAGGTAGCATCTATAATTAACTCATTCTCACTAAGTTTGGATCACAATGATGCCTGAAATTTATGGAGAAATTCTGAAATGAATATTATGAAACATTATGCAACTGACTTTTAGAATGAGAATCATACTCAGAGTTCCAAGTCTTGGAAGGATGACTTCTGAGTTCCAGATGGTAGCTTCTGTCCTTTCTGGGGATTTCCATAGTTCATATTCCAGTTTTGGCCAAATTCTTTATTCTGGTTTCTCAGTGGCCAAATAACTTGATGACTACCAATCATGCCTTTAGCAGTCTTTTGGTCTAGAGGACATTAGCTCTCTCAAAAGGTCAAAACACATGACTCTTTGCATAATCTGAGGAATTGGTAGGCTTAATGAATTCCAGTGATCAAGTAGGCAGTTCTTTTGGTCAGTAGGAAATTGTCTAATTTGTCTCTGGAAGAAAAAAATCTTAACTGGCCTTTGAAGAATTTGTTTAGTTTAAAATGAATGTGGATATAGTTTTCCTTTATCTAGAAGCAAGGCTTAGTATATCTTCCTGTTAAGAACCTGTTTCTGATACTCAGCTATGAATTCTCATCTTTGGTTAAGAACCCATAATCTTGATGAGATTTTTGTTCTGTTTAGTTATTACTATTTCAGTGAATTTATTATCTTACCCATTTTATAAATGTTTTACAAAAATGAAATTGCTCTCAGTTCGGTAAGAGGGCCCAGCTGTAGGTGAAGAGTGTGGTTCTGGGGAGAGATGGAGAGTCCCCCTAACACATCCTTCCTGCCGTTTGTCTTCAAACATTCATATTTAGATGGGTGACAACCAGGAAACCTGCATCATACTTCCATTGGTCTGATGATCTTATCACTGTGTAGGTGGATATACTCTGGAGAAAGTCACAGAACAGGGAGTTCAAGGCCATTTAAACACGTGGTGGTAGAAATTAGAGCACCTAACAAAAAATGTGTTGACACAAACTTCAGGGGTCACCTTCTTAGAAGCAGAGTGTGATTTGTGCATTGATTCATTAACTTATTCAACAAATATGGAAGTGGATATTGTAATAATCCAGGCAAGAGATGGCTATGGAGATTGTGAGAAATGGTCAAATTCTGGATGGATTTGAAGGTAGAGCCAACAATATTTGCTGTGAAAAGTTCAGGAAAAGGAGAGTTAGAGATAACTCCACGGCTTTTGGTCTGAAGAACTAAAGTGATGATGGGAGACATCTGGGAGATGTGTCAGTCTCTCCTCTCCTCTCTGTTCATTCTTTTGAGACAAAATCTCACTCTGTTGCCCAGGCTAGAGTGCCATGGCATCAGCCTAGCTCACGGCAACCTCAAACTCCTGGGCTCAAGTGATCCTTCTGCCTCAGCCTCCTGAGTAGATGGGACTACAGGCATGCGCCACCATGCCCGACTAATTTTTTCTATATATTTTTAGTTGGGCCGCTAATTTCTTTCTATTTTTAGTAGAGACAGGGTCTCGTTCTTGCTCAGGCTAGTCTCGAACTCCTGACCTCGAGTGATCCACCCGCCTCGGCCTCCCAGAGTGCTAGGATTACAGGTGTGAGCCACCACGCCTGGCCCTCTCTGTTCATTCTTTCCCTAGCATCTACCCCTGCATTGCTTCTTCAGCCTTCCTCAACCCATTATGGCTTATTCATTTATATCTTTCACCTTCAAGCTCAAGATTGTCCCATTTCTTCCTGTGACATATCATTTTATTTTTCATTGTTTTTCAATTTATTTTTTAATTTGTAGTTACTGAAAAAAAAAAAAAAAGATGACTCAAACTCCCTAAAAGCTAAATTTAATGTGGTAGGAATTATGGCCTTTCAGTCCAGAGCTTCTGTTGTCTTCTCTTCTTAACAGATTTTTTGGTGAAGCCAAAAGATCAGTGGACTGAGTATTGGGAAATCTGCATCGTTGTTTTGGTTTTGTGATCTTGGGTAATATGCAAACATTCTTCTGGACTTTAATTTTCTCACCATTAAATCACAACAAGGAGACATGGTTGGCAAGGTTGTTTCTGGAGCTGACATCTAATGAGTAGATGCTTATGTCTTTATCCTGGATATTTCTATTGGTCAGAAGCAACATGGCTCCATGAATGGTACAGAATCACAGATTCAGTTCATGCTGATGAGATATCACTGACAATATATAAACATTTACTGAGCACCTTTTGTAGTCTAGGTTTAATGCTAAATGCTGCAGAGAATACCAAACATGAGGAACTTGTGATCTTTGCTATAAAGAGCTAGTAATTTTATTCAGTTGTTATACAACCAGTTCAATGAAGGGCATACCATAGTGTGGTAAGTCCTATGATGAAAGGTCAAAGTTAGAGGAGTGGAGATTCATTCTAAACAGAGAATGTTCACTAGAAAAGACTCCAAGGAATTGACATTTCAGCTACACCTGGAAGAATGAGTGAGATTTTATCAGTAGAGATGAAAAAAAAATTCCGGACTAAATGAAGAGCATTAAAAAGGTAATGCTGATGGTAAAGTACACTAGCATATTTAGAAAATAGTCAACAGTTTAGTTTGCAAGTCAGGGATGTAATAAAACACCTCAAATGCCACCCAGGGGACAGTGGACTCTGATGTCCAGGAAACGGGAAACCTCAATTTTGTTTCTGGCTTTCCAACTTTTATTCCTCTCACCCTTAACTCTACTTTTTATCATCACCAACCTGATCCTACTTGATTCTCCTCATTCTCTTCTTAAGCCAAGCTCCTGAACAGGGCTTTCTTTCTATTCTATCTGACATTTGTTTCACTCTAGATTTTTCATGCTTTGTCTACATCTAGCTCTGTAGCCCGTGTTGTACAAGCCCAGATCTGCAGCCACAGAATAGCATTTGGAAATAAGGGTTAGTGAACATCTTTGTATGTGAAATCTCTAGATCATTTTTTTTAGACCACTTCTTATCGTTGAATGTAGACCTTCCCTATCCCATTAAAATATCCAGATACATTTGAGCCCCTTTTGTTTTCCTTCTTTATCATTTAATTCTCTATTTTTCTTCCCCTATGTCATGAAGCCTACAAACAACTCAGTGTTTGACTAATTGCCCTGGACAATTCTGTGAATAATCTTAAAACATATAACATTCAAAATTGCTTTTTCTGGGTAAGTTCAGCATTATAAAGATTTATATAAGTTGTATCAATAACATAGTGGGGAGAGTTAGCCATATTTTATTCCTAAACAAGCACTATATACTATTATTTACTTTACCAAAATCAGACCATTAAAGACCTGTGTGTCTATGTTGTAAGACAGTATCAGGGAATTTTTAGGATATGGGAGACCATGAGCATGGATGAGGGAAAAAATTACATCTTTCTTTTTACTAATCTCTCACTGAAATTTAACATTTCTTTCAATTAGGAATAAGGCAACAAACTACATTTGTGTTAGCAATACCTGGGAATTTGTCACCAATAGAAATCACAAATATTTTTATAGCATGTTATAGTTGTTTTAGAGCTCTCAAATGGTATTTATGTTCATCACTATTTTAAAATTATGGTAGTTATTAAGTCCACCACTAGATATTGATGTGTTACAAGTTAAAGAAGCATGTATATTTCAATTTCAATTAGGAGTTGTGGCAGAGAATCAAAAATAAAGGATCAGTGGAGAAAAAGATAGGGTAACATAAATAGAACAATACCTTCAAATTTTAAAGGTAAACAATACCTTTAAAATTTTAAATTTAAAATATTTTAATGTATTTTGTATATTTGTAATTATCTGTATTTTATTGTATTGATATGTATTTAAAAATATTATTCTCAGAAGGGATCCACAGATTTCACCAGACTGTCAAAGGAGTCCATGGCACAAAAAGTTTATAAATTATGGATTAGGTAAAGTTTTGAATTATAGCTAGAATAATACATATGTATGTTTTATGTATATACACACATATATATGAGAGAGAGGATAGATAGATAGATAGATAGATAGACGGATACCATCACCTTAAAGACAGACTTCCTCCTTTGCCTCTCCTATTTTCAGGAAGCAGAGGATGATCCAGCAACAGTGGTAGCAGTTGTTCACAGTTATAGCCATGGTGAAGGACTGGGCATATATTTAAAAAAAACCTTTTTTTCTGCTTAACTAAATGGTTATGCATGATGATCAAATACACAATGTTTCAGCCCAGAGAGGAAATTTATACCTGGAGCAATCTTGGAAATGTTAATAAATATAATGTATATAATAACATATTTTCTTTATTGAGTCTGTGTTTAGGAGGAATGCTAACAAATAATTTCTGCTATAGAGATTTATCGGTTTGTGTCTTGATTTGAATATTTCCCCAAGCAACTATGTTTTGTGATTATGTATGAGAGGAGATGTGTGTGTGTGTGTGTGTGTGTGCTGTGTATGTGTGTGTATATATATATCTCCAAATACATTTATGAACACAGGTCTATATTTGTAAATACATTTATGGACATACATAGATATCAAGGTTTTAATCTACTGTGTAGTTAAAAGTTATTTTTATTGATGTTATGCTTTAGAGTGAAGACTTAAAATGTAAATTTCTCATTGCCTTAAAGACTAGTATTCTCCATTTATGAATTAATCTGTTATTTATTGATGTTTAAAAAAATAAATTTATAAAATTTATAAAATCTCCATTAATTATTTTATCTCTTCAGATTTGTATTACTATGTCACATTGCAATTTAGTCATCAGTTCTTCAAAAGTGATGTAAAAAAGAGATAAAATTTTGGATGTTTTAATATTTGTTTTTCAAACAAATTATTTTTGGCAAAGGTATTGTTCTATTTATGTGTGACCCTATCTTTTTCCCCATTGACCCTTTATTTTTGATCCTTTTTCACAACTTCTAATTGAAAGCAGTATTTCTATCTTAGCTACTTTATAAGGACTTCTTGGACTAGGGAAAGGAGGAGGTAGTTTATACCTTCTATATACCCCTTCTGAAAAATATTCAAAAGACTCATTTTGTTTTCTGTGATCTTTGCAGATGCTGACTAGATTTAAGTGTGCCATCCATTATTATCTTTCTGGAGTAGGCTCTAATCTTACATTGGGGTATCTCTCGCTGGGCTTGTGTTTCAACTACTTTCTATAAATGTCAGCCACTCAGGTAGTCAGTGATGTGGACTGAGTCCCACTGCTTGGAGACCATAGTTCTTGGCACCATCCATTGCTTTTCCAGCCTTACTGGTCAAGTAGCTGCCAAGGTGCCCTGGATTTGGCAGGTGTTCAGTAAATGCCAATTAATGACAAAGAATAGAGCTGTCTGATCCAAGTGTGTCTAGTAAATCTTCAATACTCTTTTGGGATAACTGATGATGAAACTTAATTTGGTCATGTAGGTAGCCATTATGAGCTTGTATTGTGCTATGAAATTTCGGGGTATTCCACTCTGTTCTTTGGTATTTCCAAAAGGCACATTCAGTAAAGACATGCTATAATATTTGAAGTGTATGTCATATTGCAAAAATCATTGTAATTTATCAAGGAAGCATCCCCACACCCATTCATGATACCCAGCAATAGCACTAATCAGAACGATGAAGCTGATGTGCAGAATCGCCTAAGAAAATGTTTCGTGCTGAAGATACATTAACATTGCTCAAGGATATCTCTCAAAGGTAGCATTTCCCATGACTATATAAGATTTGATGTTGACCTAATTGGTTTTGAATTTGTCAGCCAAGTAAAACCGACTGTACAGCTCTTTGCCAAAGTAGAAGGTTGATAATTGCAACTAACTTTATACTACATTTTCTGTAGATTCTTTTTAAAGGCAGAGACCTAGTAAAAGGATCATAAAATTCTGAGTTCCTCCTCTTGCCTTTGAAGACTTATGCCACCTTATTGGAAACTATTGCTGTGTTCAAGGTCCAAAGGTTCTAAAAGGAAAGGTACTGAAAAGTTTATTAGGAAATTAGAATAAAACAGATTGAAGGAGGAAAATTCATTCCAACAATGATGCAACAGAAGATTTTTTCCAAATGAGTTATTCCACATCCCACAATCCTTTCAGTCATTACAGAGCCCAGCTGTGTGCCAAGTGCTGTGGAGATACAAACAATATATAGCCCATGCCCTCAAGAAATTGACAAGCCATTTTGTAAATAGCTAACTATATATAGGATAGGACAGGATGAAATAAACGCTAATGGAGAGAGAAGAGAACAGTAACTGTTGGCCACAACCTGTCCTCGGAGGCAGCTTATAAAACAGAGCACTGTGTGCTCCCTGATGAATTGCTATTAAAATTCAGTGTTCGACTGGAGAGGGTTAAGAATGAGCCTTGTTTGCCGACCAGGGTTGAGAGATGTATAATGAAACTCATTTAATGAGGCTTTCTGAAAGCAGAAGTGCTTTGACTAGAGGCAACTTCCATTTGTCTAGTCATCATTGTGGTTTGCTCATAAGTAAAGGGCTTTGTTGTAAACACATTCTTTTTCCAAAGGGCTCCTTTGACAATAGAAGGGGACTGCAATTCTCTCTGCAGGCCAAAAGAGGGCACTTGGAGCTCTCCAAATGGCTGTTACTGCAGCATCAGAGCAGGCATTTGGCTCAGATTTGTCAGGATGTTTTCCTACTGCCATAGAATAGGTCTGATTAAAATATGGTTTTGGACCCTGGAAGTGATGTGGAAGACACAGTTAGTTAGGCTCTGAATTTGATCTTTTTGAAACTGAAGACTACATTTGTTTAGGTATATCTAATATGAGTGCATCTTACTCCCTGTGTATTGTAGAGTAGTGTCAAGAGGAGCTGCTGTCTTCATAGTTGCAGAAGAAGACAGATATTTATATTCACTCTGAAAACTTACCTTTGTAGACCCTTTGCCCAAACTCTGCTCCGTTGTGATTTGTTTGGACATTTGATTATGGAATGCTTCCCTCCTTCACTTCCCTTCAAAGTCCTCCATTTCTCAGCAGAGAATGTAACTGCTTTGAGGTCTATAGGACTATGGCAGCTCATAAAGTTCTGAGAGTGGGGCCATTAAACGTGAAAATAACACCCTGAAGATTGGTGTGTGGAGCTTGTATAAACAGGACTAACCAACTTTGCACAATTGCCAGGATTAGCTTTATTCTTGTTTTGCCTTTAAGGGCAATCTTGCCTAGAGGCCAGGATGAACTAGGAGATCTCTTGAGGCAAGATCAAGGACTCTGTGAGAAATTCCATTAATCCTTTAAAAACAAAACAATGAACTGGCCAGAGCATGCATGTGAACTAGGACTCGGGTTTTAGCCTCCATCCAAAATGGACTGAATTGCAGACTGACCTGAGAACCTCACCTTTCTGCATTTTAGTTGTCTCCCCAATTAAACGCATAAAACAGGATTGCTCTTATTCACTTGGAATTTTCTAACAGGATTAACTTTTACAGAAGCATTAATGTAAAAGCAATGGACTATTTTTTTGTTTGTTTGTTTTTTCATCTCTATTTCTGGTGCCAGACAGGGTCTCTGGCTCATAGTAGTAACCCCACAAACATTTTTTGCATGAATGAAGAAAATAAAAAGGACACAATGTTTTTTTAAGACAGCACACTTTATGATTTGATACTGTATTGACTAAATTTTTCAAATGATAGTGATAATAATGATACTTTACATGTATATAGCACTTAAAAAGCTTACAAAACACATTTATGTGTATTATGTCAATTTTATCCTCAGATCTATAATTGAGGAAACCAAGATTCTAAATAGTAAATGGATTTTCAAGGTCAGACATAAGTCAGACATGGGCTATACATACTTATATATTTATATATTTATAATATATTATTCAATGGGAATAGTTTTGAGAGTGAATGAGAATGCCATTAATAAGTATACCAGTTCAGTAGCACTAACTGGGACTCCTCCGGGAAACACAGAGTGTATCATCTTCCTAAAAATAAGGACTTGTGTCTAGGTCTTCTGATTCTATGTTCATTACACTGTAGTGTCTCACAGAATACAATTTCTGCATCTTCCACTTGTTAACAAGGGTCATAATAAATGATGATCATGAAACATTGCAAGATCCTGTAGTGCCATATGAATCTTCACAAAACAGAATTGTATCCAACATAGTTTGGTGTTAAGTGTATTCTCCTGTGCTGTTTTGTTTTCTGATTGCTTAGAAATTGACAATTATAGAAGACTGAAATACTTGAGTAATTTAAGCACTCAATTCCCTTATTGTGCTAAGTAATACAGGGTTGTATATATTCTTATACATATTTACAATAATATTTCGCATATGCTAAAGAGTTGAGGTAGATACACTAATTTGTCCAATACAATCAATCTGCCATCATTATTAGAACTCAATCATAAACCTCTGTTAACATGCAACCCTGAAAATTTTGTGGCAAAAAGTGAAATGTACTTTGCCTTACTTTCATAGATGGGTGTCTAAGGGTATGAATGTACCATTACATTTTGTATTGGATTTTTGTACTTCATAGCCTTAGTTCTGCTGTTAGTGTATATCTATCCCTCACATATGTGGTTTATATATGGAATCTAAAATATTTTTGCTTTGACTGGAATGATGGTGATGTGGGGGCCTCTCATATCTCTAATAAAAATAGCAATTTAGAAGCCAGGGCAAAGTCACTGGACTTGTGTTATGTTGTGAAGATGTTCTTGGTAAAGCCATGATATCCCTGGGCACCACTATTTTCTCTGTCATTCAGGCTGGTAACCTGTTTCTTTGTGACTTCCTTCTCCTTTTACCTCATTTCCAGCTATCCATTGCTGTTTGAAATTTGTTAGAATAAATTAGGTTATACTATGGTAAGAACTTGAAATTTTTCATGACTTACAACCACGAAGGTTTACTTTTTTGCATGTTCATGGTAGGTTGCCTGTTTCATGTTGTTGTCATGGTGGGATCCAGGCTGAAGGCACCTTCACTGTGGATACACGGCCAGTCTCATGGAACGGGGAAAAAAGAAAAATGGCCAGCCACATCCTGGCTCCAAAAGGTTTGTCTTGGAAGTGACACATATTATTCCCGCTTACCTCTCAATGTCCCAAGCAAGTTACATGGTCAAGCATGATGTCAGCAAGGTGAGAGGGGGCACAAGAGGAGAACTAGTGTTTTCAAGGAAGAGTAATGCAATCCACCATAGTCCAATTTAGATTTAGCTGAGATACTTTTTTGGGATCATGTCTCTCTACAGAAAACCATTAGAATTCTGACTTCTTATCCTTTTATCAGTTAGAATTTGACTTCACGAAAACAGTTTGAGATTAAAAACTGGAAGATTCCCATCTTATTAAGATTTCAGTGCTATCTGGTGTGTCTCTTCTCCAATCAATATTTTCTTATCACATACTAGGTGCAAATCATCAAGTTAAAGTACTGGCCCTGCCTTAAGAGAAATTACAATACAATGGTTTAGAAACATGTAAAGTCAGTTAGCTGCACAAGCATATGTATTTGTAATTCCACACTGTAGGAAACTTCTTCCTATTGAGTTTACCAGATAGTTTTCATTTTGAATTTTAGGTTTTTGTATTATCAGAAATACTCATTTTTTAAAAGACACATTACATTTCCTAAGGGCAAGAGATGTTATTTTGTTTATGTTGTCTTATTATAGTATTGCATCTTACAATTTTTCTTTACCTTTGTTATATCACGTACAAATTTTCCCAGGGTGGGGGGAATTAGGTGTTTGTTTGCCTAGTGCCTTAGTCTTATACTTCTTTTAAAGGAGGTAGAAACTGGGTTTATGATCTCTTCTTTTACCCACTGGATAGTGGAGAAGTTTGCTGAGGTGCTGGTGAGCAGGAAAAACTTCTTGGCATGTTGTCAAAACTCACGGTGGGGCCAACATGCTTGGATGTCAGTGGAACTTGCTGGACCGTGTGAGCTTCTGGATCTCTACATATCACTGGCCATGAAGCCACCTTCTGGCCACTGCTGTAGGAGCAAGAAAAGAACCAGAACCAGGAAGAGAGGCCTCTTGGTCTTGTCTCTCCAGCGTCCTCTACTAATATTGTGCCATGTGGCAAAGGAAAATACAAAGGTCCAGCTCAAAAGCTGAGCAAAGAAGTATGTATTTGGAGCCAGGAAGCAATAAGTTGACAACTGGCACAGTAACTATATCATTTACTGCCCAAACCAGAAAGCAAAATGGGCAGCCATTAATATTTATACCAAGCCATTAGGTATGAACTATTACTGTCCTGGGAAAAACTAGAGACATGAAAACTCCCTATGTGGGAGCCGAGTCTTAAGGGGTGAATAGAATCTGGGTATGGGGAAGATAAGAATTGGTGAACACTGAAGATGCAGGGAGCAGTGTGGGCAAAGAAATGGACGCTGGGGGGTATGGAGCAGGTAAGCTTAGTGTGCAGTGTGAGAGAGAAGTTCAGGCTTCTCTGCTTAGAAGGATTCAACTTTTGAAACTGACTTAAATCATGGTGCATACAGTAGAAAAGTCACTTTGAGTACAATCATTCTGTTTTTCACTTTCAGAATAGTATTCAATAAATTACATCAGATACTCAACACTTTATTATAAAATAGACTTGGTGTTAGATGATTTTGCCCCACTGGAGACTAATTTAAGTGTTCTGCACATGTTGAAGGTAGGCTAGGCTATGACGCCTAGGTGTATTAAATGCACTTCAACTTATAGTACTGTCAACTTGTGATGGATTTATCAGGATGCAACCCCATCATAAGTCAAGGAGTGTCTGTAAATGTAGAGATGAAATGATAGCAATTTTTCAGTAGAGTATTTGGATGAAAGACTTAACAAACTTATTATCTTAATATCAAATCCCATAAATTTGGAGTTATTCTTTACAAGGATATGCATTTCCCTTTCCATGATTCGTATCTTCAGGACTTGAAGTACTTACATCAAGCCTTTATTGTGCTGTGTGATATACTAGAATTCTCTGTCTTATACAGGCATACAGTTTGGTTGATAAAAAAAATGTGTTTGGTTGGGTATCTTGAAATTATTAATAGATGAAGGAAATTTAGTGGAGAATTTGTTCTTTGTCAATCTTTGGATGTGATTATATTTTTTGGATTTTTATTTTGTGAAACTTATATGTCTAGCTAAGAGAAAAATGTAAAGTTCATTTTTCTGTAAAATGTAGTACCATTCATATTCAAAAGAAGTCTATGTAAGTTATTTTACAGTTTGTTTGTAGGGCTGTGTGTGTGTGTGTGTGTGTGTGTGTGCGCGCATGTGTGGGTGGAGAGAGAATGAGATTATTCTTAGGCTACATTCCAGGAATAAATATTAATAATTTCAAAAACTAAAGCAGGTAATTTTTCTCCAACGTCTTCCTTCATTACCTGAATGCATCCCCCAGTGATAAGACCTCTTACAAGAAGCCTGTTTCCCAAGTTCTTTACATAGATCGTGATGAAATGGAGGCTCAGAAGTGAGAAGTGGTTTGCTCAAGCCACCAGCTAGTTACTGGTGGAAGTGGTATTTCTGCATCTCAGGTCAACATCCCTTCTTTCCCACCAGCATTTCTTGTTTCTCTCTAAACTTAGGGAGGTATACGCGGAGGTATACGTGGAGGTATACGCGGAGGTATACGCATCAGAACTTCAGTACCTGCATTTCACATGTAAGTGAAAGTGAGCCCCTGAGCTACGCCTCTGGACATTTTCTGTCTAGATAAAGGGACGCTGGGTTGAATTGTTATGTTTCTGGGCACGGACCCTACATAGTAATCTTTCCTTCTTCCCCAGTGCTCTGTTAATGTACTTTTGTTCCTTTTCTTTCTTGTCCAATTCCCCCAAATCTCAATTTGGGGAAAGTTTACAGAGACTGTGTTCTTGTGGAATGCAGGGGTCATACTCCAGACCCTAACGGGTCCCCCATCTTGCGTCACTTCTCTAGTCATGTGTCCCCACACTGGTCCCTCCACTCTGTAGTATTTCCTGAGCCTCTGGTCCCCAGGGTCCCTGGTCTAACCCTGACATCTGGTAAACCATGTTGGAAAAGCTTTTTCTGGAATTTCTATACATCCTATACATTCCAGATAATAAATGAAAAGTATTTGGGAAAAAATAAGGAAAGAACAATCCTCAAAAGTTTACTTTAGATTGATTTATTGGCTGACCTCTCTGTACCTTTCTAACAAAATTGCTATTAAAAACAGGCCCATCTATTTCAATTCACCATATGTGACCCCATTAAACTCATGGCCAGCTTTCCATTGTACGGAACTCTATAGAGATTTGCAGACCTATTTCCAGCATTTAACTTCTATGGTAAAAACCAATGACTTTAATGATAACTGAACAGGAGGGAAAACAATTTTAAAAAATTCCATTTCAGAGATCGTTATAAAGTCTATTATGATTGTACAATGTTTGAAAACAATTTGATCTAAATCAACTTTGTAGATAATTGCAAAGTATTTCTCAGTATCTCTACCTGTCTCATTTTTTTTTTTTTTTTTTGGGTAGTGTCCATGCAGAAAGAACAAAGGTTGTGGTCCGCTTATGTATTTATTTATTTTGTCTTTGACATTAGTCATCACTTTTTGTGGACAGTCATTACTTCCTGCATTAAATACTAAGTGAACATTTATAGAAATCTTAGGACTGGATAGTTATTCCCATTTTCTTAAATCCATATTTCCTGAACTATTAAAATAAGTTCAGAAAAATTCATAAGGCAGCTTTATTAACTGGAAAAAGTTCAAGAAAAGACACAATAATGTTTAAAGAAAAAAAATCTGATTTGGAGTAATAGCTGTGTGATCTTGTCAGAAAGTCTTCCTTTGTAGAAGGTCTACAGTGTAGAAAACTATAAAGTGGCATCTCCAAATTTTGCAGAGTCACACCGCTTTTTCCTCCTGCCTGATTTAAAAATATGTGATAAAGTAAGAGAATTGGAAAAAAACTCTCTTCCCATACCCTGTCTGCTAATTCAGACCAACTGGGAAAAATCACATGATGGACAACACATCAAAAATTCAGGCTAAAAAACTGCCAAATCTATGAATAGCAGATATGGGAACCAGCCCAAGGCTTGTGTGTAGAAGGGTGACAGATAAAAATAGTGCCCTAAATTTTTCAAAGGTGATTTGAAACCTCCCAAGTATAGATGACCTTGCTACTGAAAATAAGATGACAAGGGCAAAGTTGAAATTGTGACCCCTTTCAGGGGTCTATAGACTTGAACTAATGTTCAAGAAAGAAGGGCTGCCTTTTCCCCCCTCATCAGCAAGCTGCACACAGGCACAGAGCATTTCTTTTTCTTTGACGAATTCTTAATGTATTTATCCTTCTCCTTTGCTTCTTTCAAAAAAGGAAGGCAGCAGCTCAGGATCCGGAGTTTTCAAAGCATCCCCTTTTAGGTTCCCTCCTGTTGATGAAAGCAATGTCTAAAAGACAAGAAGTAGGCTCAGTGTTAGAATAATAAAATGAAAAAATTCTCACATCATAAACCATTTCTTTTTTGCTGGGCATTCTTCACTGTGCCTCTGCCTCCACACTGTGCCTGAGACCAGTGGGGGTGTGGCTTGCAGCTGCTTAAACAGAAAAGTTTTCAAAACTTGCTGTTCCCCACATCAACAAGGTACAAAGAGAAAGTCTACACCACTTTTATTATTTTATGTTTTGGAAGGGAAGAAAGAGTGCACTGCAGGAGGAAGTGCTATTGTTTGTCAATGTCCATTTCTAAAGTTCCTTGCATCTCTTCCATGCCCTGCTGTTGATTAAAATATCTTTACATGTCTCCAAGGCTCTCTAAGCTGGATGGGGAGAGTTGGGTGACAGTGTGGAACACCATTAGTGAGATTTCTTTTGGTGACAGACAGATGTAAATGTATCCATCTAATTCTCTCCTCTCAGGTCTCTGTCTGCAGATGGATGTTAATAATTAGCAGTTGCATCTCCTCCCTCTTTATCAAATTGGATTCTCCATAAATTCATCATTTCTTTTTTATTTTCTCAAAGTAGCAGCAGCTCTGACAGCCCCCCTTTGTTCTTGTGTTTATAAATAATTTATAACACAGAAATATCTCTTCTTAGTCTTAAAACATAAACTAATGGAATAACACAACATATTGGCCCAGACTATAATACCTTCTACTTGGGGAGGAAGAAAGCCTCAGGGTGGGGAAGTGTATAGCTTCATCCTTAACAAAGGGAAACTGAAGATGGCATGGAAAAAAAAATCACATTTGTCCACCTAAATGTAGTTTTTTTGGTTTTAATTCTGATCTTTTCTTTCAGATTCTAGTAGGGTAAGGGAGTTCTAGACAGTACAAGCAAATTCTTTTGTGATTTCTTTTCTAAATAGTATACCTTGCTTGAATTCCCAAATACACAGTGCATTTCATTAAGCTATACAGAAAGGAGACTATTATTCAATTAAAACATCCACAGATGCTTAAAACATACCATGGTACATTTATTCAACAACTGTATGCTCATAACCCATGCACAATCTTTAAATACCAAATTACAGGGATTTGGTCCAAATTAGCAATAAAATACAATGTGTTTGCCCTCTACTGGGTAGTAATGACTGTAGTTTTCCTTGCATACCCAGTGGCCTTGTAGGCAGCTTCATAATGGTTTTATTTAGTCACTATCACAGTGTTATAAACAAATATGGCTAAGATTTGTGCTAATTAAGGTAAGTGGAACAATGTTGAATCAGTTTTTCTAAGCTAAGATCTTCCGTGGAGGTGGTTTTAAAATCTTTCTTATATTGCTCTAGGCTTGCACATCACATCATAGGAGATAGCTTATAAGTCATCATTTGATATCCTGGAAATATATTCAGGTTGTAGATAAATAACCCGCCTAACAATGCTAATGCAGAATGTCTGGCATGTAATTTAGATAGGAATCTGAACACCTCCTTACATCAGCTGTTAAGATTTTGCACTGAAGCAGAAATAACGTCTTATCTTCCATCTGGAAATGGGACATAGAATGGTGACACAAGTTATTTACAGAGTTACTGCAAAACAAGAGCAGTAACAGAGTAACTACAAAGCAACTCCCTGGATTACTGCTGCAATATAATGCCAGATAAATAATCACACCAGGGTAAATAAATTGGGAGATGCCTTATTTTATAGAGCATAAATGTAACTCACATTCCTGTTGGGGTGGAGCTTTCCTTCGCATGTTGATTTCTGAAGCATGTTTCCAAGTCCTAGCTGACCCTGCAGAGCTATAAAGTGTGCGCAGAACACTGACACCATTTCTACCTCTCAGGAAGGTGGGGGAGGAAGCCACGTCCACTGCCAGGGATGGAGCCTCCTTACAGTCCAGAAAGACAAACATACCTTTAGATTTTAACTAATTGAATGAAGAGACTGGGTTAGACTGGAGAGGAATTTGGCTGGTATTCCAGGTCAGGTCCTCTCTCACGGTCCCAATTGTCTTGCTCTTGGCAAATGATTTATTTTTCTCTTAAAAATGGTGTGGGATTAATATCCTGACTTGGGGCTTTGGAATGTTTTCTCCCCAGAAACAGCAGCCAGCATTATTGGTTGGAATGATTCAGGCATGAAGCATTAGGGTGTTTCTCTCTCTCTCTCTCTCTCTCTCTCTCTCTTTTGTCTCACTACTGGGGGACAAAATAATTACCGACTTGTACCACAGCCTAACAATTAAGAAGAAATGAAATCCTTTCTTTGGCTTAAAAACATTTCTACATAAGCACTGTGGCTCCTGCCCCTCCCGCTGCCCCACCCACAGGATCTTTCCTGGCTCTGCCCTTACCTCTGGGGTCTTTCTGGGGCAGGGATGTAGCAGCAGATCTCAGGGAAAAGTATTTTTTATTCAAAGCACACAGTGTGAAGTGGCCTAGTGTCTACTTTCGTTGTTGTTGTTCCTTTGGAAATTGATCTACGGAGCTTGACAGAATGTGTATGTGGGGGCGGCCGTGGGGAGAGGGGAGGAGGCGGGATGAGATCGCCGCCCACTCTGGCTTGGAGACGGCACGCGAGGAAGTCACGGTGTTGGCTTCAAAAGAGGACAATTTGCTGCACTTGAGAGGACTGAAGGGAGGAAAAAGAAAATCCCGCAGAACTTGGTTAATAGATAATATTCAGCTTAATCATGGTCTGGTGGGATAAGAGCATCTTATAAAATTCTGGAATGTTCCTAACTGCCAACTGTGTCATAACACGTAAGGCAGAGAATTTGTTTCTCCATTCAGGTCCTTGCCACCTTGCTAATTCTGTGCTTGGTTAAATGGCTGAAGATATTTTGGTTTGTAAGGCAATTCTTGTTCCCAGCTGCAATAAACTGCTATTATTAATTACCTCCTTTGGCCTAACATTATGCCTTTCTAACACACAAATTGTCAGGTTTTCTGCGATTTTTGGAAGGCTGTGCCATACACAAAGGCATTAAGCTTAAAACAATAGAGGCTGCGTATTTGATAGTGGAAGATGTCAGGTGGAGACAAGCACACTTGGCTAGAACTGACTTGAAGCTCGTCACCAGGAAATAAGGGGTGAGGTGATCACAGCACAGCATTAACGGCGCGTGAGAGACACACAATTCTACATGGCGGCTTCCATCATGCATTTCCCATGGAAGAAGGGGGGAAATGGGCTCTGAGTAAATGATGGGTGAATACAGAATCAATTGTCGTGTATGACAAGACACTTTCTCTCTTTGTTTAATATATAAATCAGGAGCACTTATGAATTGATATTAATTAAAATAATGTATTTGCTTTCTTTCAACAGTAATGTCAGCCTTGTTAAAAAACGGAACGCTAAATCTTCATTAGACTTTCAATATTAAAAATCTTGCATGAAATATGAATTAACATTTAACTTGTTGCTAGTTAGATTAAAGGAGAGAGAATGCAGTAGGCGTTTAGCACTATGGACAAAAGCAGAAGCGGCTTTCCCAAGCCTGGGAATATGTTGGTGTCCAGAGACTGTCTGGATCAGGGAGTCACCATCATTACCTTCTAACAGGAGTGACTGCATCCCAAGTGGGATTATGGAATGCTATTGCATGCACAGAATGAAGTTCATATCTAAAGGTGAACGCATGGTGAATAAGCAAATCAACAAAATGCCCGACCATGAAAATTTAGCTTATAGAGATCCATAGAGTTCTGTCAATATATATTTGGGGCTATGAACAAAACATTCTTTGTTTTAGAAGAAAGCCCATACACATTTCACTGTTCCACAGTCTTTTCCACATATGAAAAAATTATGAAAACTCAAAGTGTTCTTGTTACTTAGCTATGTTAAATTTTTAGAAGTCAGTGACTGCTTGCAGGGGAACCAGTGGGTGAAATGCTTTTGTTCATTCTCTTCAGACAGATGGATATTTGATGTCTTCTGATCTCGTAGCACTGGTGGCCTGAAATTAGAACAGATATAATTGGAATGACCAGGCTGAGACCTCATATTGCATCCAGAACTACATTAGGAAACTCCAATGAGCTTATTGGCAATGTGTTGTCTTAGGTGAAAGCTACTCATAAATGCACTTGCTTATAAAGTACACCATCGATCTTATAATTACATTCCCCCTGGATTTATATGTTTGGAAAATGTGATTGAATTTCAGACCTCTTTCCTGGGGTGGTGTGTACATGCACAGCAAGACCACAAGGTGGTGGTATGGTGTCACCATATTTCTTTTAAGAACAACAAGAAAAGGGGGTTTGTTTAATGAGCTTGCACTCACAAGCCTGCTCATCTAGTGAACTGTGACTTTTCAAATACCAACCTATTAATGTCAAAGGCAATACTGAAGGGAACAGTTCTGTTTGATTTAAAAAATACAGACAATGTGAAGTCCACTATGGCCTAGTATCTATCACCTATGGGGCTCCATTCATGCCTAATGC
Source organism: Eulemur rufifrons (assembly GCF_041146395.1). Classification (NCBI taxonomy): domain Eukaryota; kingdom Metazoa; phylum Chordata; class Mammalia; order Primates; family Lemuridae; genus Eulemur; species Eulemur rufifrons. The sequence continues at coordinate 52,920,882 of NC_090984.1, forward strand.
TTTATTCAAGCTAAGACCTAGTTTTTATATATCAGATTAATACATATCTACAGCTTTGCACCTTTCTAGTTTGATTTTTTTATCATCAGGGCTCACCGGGGCCATTTTCATTCCCTTACTATAGCATCTGCAAGCAGGTGGATTAGAGATAACTCTCATTGTGCTTTGTTTTTCTCCCGACACTGTCATTAATCATTCCTTAAGCCACACTTCAACTTCTAGTAATCAGGACTGGCTGCTCCTGAGCTGCACAAGAATTGCCTCTCGCAGTGTAATATGGAATTGGAAGCGAATGACTGAGGCCAGACGCCTCTTCTGCATTCCCCATCTATCTCATCATTTAGGTATTTATCCATCTTGGGCTTGTACAGAGAGCACCTCTCTCCTTCCCATGAGGGCGCAGATTGCAACAGAGGATCAGATTTGTTACCCAGGCTTTGGGCTTTGATTGTCCTCTTATAAGTTCAGGATTAAAGTGAAATTTCCCACAGGGCTATGCAGGATTTGCTAGCATTTAACTGTTTAACCTGGCTGTTTGTGAATGAGAATCCTGTGGTCAACTATTCCGTAGAGAATATTATGGTAAGCCGAGCCTGAATGGTACACATTCCGGTGTGTTCCTGTAAAGATGGGCGCAGTTGATTCCAATTAACTTCATATCTGATACCGGTTGTTTTCATGTACACAGAGAGCAGTGACACTAAGGTAAAAAGTTAAAGCATTCCCGTTTATGAAATATGGATGTCGGTTTTAAATGAATGCAAATCTGTTCCCTCAAAATTACGGTTTCCACTTATGCTTTCTACACTAATTGGAGAATTAATCAGTCTTGCATTGGGTTGTTTTCTATTTTATGTAGTTGTCTTATGTTCTCTGATTTGTTTATCAATTCTAATTTAATGATGATTTGATTCTTTATTCAACATACCTTTGAATATTACCGAAACAGAAACAGAGTTATGAATTTATTTACATTTACTATATTCACACTGATAAATATGTAGTTAGAATGTCTTAGGTTATATGTAGAATCTAAGCAGATAAAATTTCCTAATTCTTTGTTATTTCTGAAGAGGAAGAGTCTTCTAATGAGTTCTTTATTCCCAAAAGCAAAGCGATGAGAAATTGGGGAAAGGACTATTCAAAAATCAAGTCCATATTATCTGGTTTTCTGTTTGTTTAGATTTGAATTTACTTAAAGGAAGGATTTGAAAGAAGTCAAGTCATTCTTTTAGCTAGTGTTGATGAGATTGTATGCCTAGCCACTGAAATTATTCTGTTTAATGTGAATATGTTTTAAAAATTTCTAAATAGGTAGTATTCATTTTATGTGCTTCATCAAAAGAAACAGAACAATGAGGCAACAGAAATATGGAATTTAGCAAACCATTTTAATCTTATGGTTAAACTCGTCTTTTGCAAGAGATCTGACCAAATAATTAAACATTTTATTCTTCCATAAATCCTCCATTACCTTTTTTAACCATAATTTTGTGATTTTAAAAAAAAGTAAAACACACACTTAAACAGGAATAACTTCAAAAAAGAAAAAAAAACCTATACCGAAAACAATACTTGTCACAAAGATTGAAACATCTAAAAAATAGTTTCAAGCATCTTACTGGAAATTCTTTTGTAATGGCTAGTGTAGGTGGCAAATTGATTATTTTGGAGGAGGCAAGGAATGGGAAGTGGGGACACTACCGTGGTGTGTAGACGAATTTATTTGTTTTGCTGCATTAAAGTCAGATACTCTCTTATTAGGGAGCAGCTTTCAAAGCAGTCGTGATGGACACTGATCTTGAGCCTGGTGGGAGCTTTGCTTGGGGTCATAAAACAAGAGCACGGCAGGGTTGGTACTAAATATCTTAAACCCCATTTACTATATAACCCATAGAATTAAGGAGGCAACTGAATTAGGGGTACGTGGGGGAAACCTCCCCCGTCTGAAATGCAAGAGGCATTGCCAGATTCACATGAGTAATTTTCAGCTGTGTATTATGCTCCTGAAGTAACCTCTTCATTCCCATTGTTTTAGTGTGAAATCATTTCCTCGGGAGATAATTAGAGTTGCTCCATTTATTACATTAAATGATTAGCATGCACTTGAAATGATCCAGTGTATTTTCCTTTATTGCTGGTGACTCTTAAATATGGGCCTCCACTCTTAATGGATAAATTAAGGTAGTCTCGGCTCTTTGTAGCCGACTGTGTAGCCAAACAAGAGAGACTTTCTTTTCCAAACATAGGCCAGGTGTGCTGTGGCCGAGGTCTAGGTCTGAAGAGATTCTATTCATGTAGATGTCCCACCTGGTTCAACAAAGAGCTCGATAACACTGCTTAAAGGGTTTCTCTCCCAACCCCCTTAATAAAAATGCTTTTAATGACAGTACTTTCTCTGGCATTACTCATCCTACGTGCGGAGTAAGTAAGTTTAACGTAAAGTGACCCAAGATCACATTTCAAAAAAGCGCCTCACTGGAAAGGCATGCGCATTATCTGAGTAAGCAATATGCCCTACAAAGCCATGGAAAAATGATATTTTAAGAATTACCAAATATAGATTTCATTTGGATGCAAGTGCTTCTTGCTCTCTTTGAACTAGCCTGGTTGTGTAACTGACAGAGTCATCTAAAATCCACTGGAAAGTTGGGATCAAGCAGGCACTGCATGTTAAACAGGCACCATTGCATACGTAATTAGAGAAATGGGAAATAAGCTAGGCTCATCTTGTAGTTAGTTTATATATTCAGATTTCCACAAAATGATAATAAATGGAATAATTTAAGCGTGATGTTTGTTGGAAAAATTTAAACCGGTATTTAGCTACAAGATGTAAACATGCACAGACATAGACTAACCATGTTGAGGATTTTCCAGTTTCACATGTGTCCACTCTGTCTAAATATGTGTTGATCTTTAATAAATTTTATTACAAAGAGACAGAATCTTACATAAAAAGCGGTTCAAATAATATAATAAAAATATTTCTTGCAAACTTCAAATGGTTTTGTATATTTTGAAGATAAGGAATCATTTTTTTCTGCCACCTAGATATGATGATTCAAAACTCTCTGTCATTATGCTTTTATTGATTTGTTTATGTATTTATTGTGTTCTCATAGCATTGTTATTTTCAAGAAATCACAGTGAGATGCTGCAGGAAGTTTTACAGTTCACGGCAACAACTGGAGAATGAAAAAGGAAAAGCAAAACAGAAGACCGGGGGATGGGGGTGAAGTCAAGCCTGGGCACTTGTACATTGTGGCCACAGTGATCCTTTCTTGCATGGGGTGAGGCTGTTTAGGTTCCCACACTCTGATTTCCCAGGTATAGTGGTTTGAGGAGTGAGTTACCAGAAATCAGGTATTTCTTTAGCAAGTGAGAAGAAGAATTTAATATTTCTCTCATATAATGCATTTACTGCTTCTCTCTTATAATTCATATCCCCGGAATGTTCACATAAACTCTTTGTAAATAGTAGCTAGCATTTTACCACCACAGAGCCACATAAAAAGCACCCATGGAAAAGTTCTTTGTATCAGAACTATGGTCTTCAAAAGAGAGGCTTGTCAATACTTGGTTGGAGGTGAATTTATGTTTCAGACCAAAAATATTAGACCAACACCACCACAAATAAAAGACTCTTTTTTGTTGTGCTTTGTTTTCAGGGGTGGAAGAAACTTCTCTCTGTGCAAGCAATCTGAGCAACAGTGCAGAATTTCTTTGTAAAATTATTTAAGATGTAAGAAATTAGAAATGATAATGCTTGGGTTAAATATCTAAATAACTTCAAATAATTTTTTAATTTTCCTATTCACTCAAACAGAGAAAAACTTTCCATGTATAGTCTTTTACGTGACAGCATATTGCTGCTGGGTTCTGGTGGAAGCACTTTGGGAAGACCCACCAGGTAATGATAATTTCTCAGTTATGTCCCACATTGTCCTCCTATGCATGTGTACTCAGATGAGACACACCGGTGTAGGAGAGGAGGGAAGATTCTAGATCAGCTAGCCATTTTTATATAAAAGTGACTGAGGTCCACAGACATGAAGGGATTTGTCCCAACACAAGTGGTGGTGGTGTCAGGACTTCTGCCCATTCCCCTACTCCTATTACAGTGTTCCTCCTACCTCGTGGCAATACAGACTATGGCAGAGCGATACCCGAAATGCCTCCTCCAGCCTCCAGCCTCTGGTTGGAAATGTTATTTACAAATGGGAAATTGGGAGCATTCCAGTATGATTAAGTATGATCCTTATGCCACCAAATATGATTTTAATTCTATGCAACACAGATTTTATTTAAATTACTTTAAGTGGATAATGGTCAAATTGTATTACCCTTTAGCTAACCATACCAAAGGATCTTTGGGAGATGGCAAATTCAATTAATATAAAGGCGTTGGCAGTCTATTTATAGTAAATCTATCTTTAATTTCTTTAAGAACTTCAGAGAGCACTGTCAATGCATGGCGTTCAGAATTGGAGGAGACATATTATCCTAAAAGAGTGCTGTAATGTTGTTTAGCTTTGACAGGAGAATGCTCAGGGAAAGGATGCTTGAAAGTCTTCATCAGCGTCCTTGTAGGAGAAATGATCCAGTTGCAAATGATGGAGATGGAGGGTAGGTTTAAATTGCACTTCTTTTCACAACTTTGTGAATTTCTTTTTAGTGTATGTCTCCTTTTCAAAAGATGAAGTTATAACAGTACTAACACTGGTAGCATGTAAGGTTACAAAGGCCAAACACCATCCCTCTCAAACATTTATTCCATTTAAATAAAAATACCTAATAGATAGCATTTCCATTATTCACAAGAAATCACAAAATATAATGGTTTCTAGCACTCCTTTTGTAATAGCTTATTTAAATACTTGGGGCTGCAATTGAGGTTTCTACTTTGTTCAGACTTTACATAAATACTTTATTCAGTTGATCACACATTTTATTCTTTATTGTAATCTAAATCACCTTTGATTTCTTAGAACGCCAGAAATAAAAATCAGGTTTGCAGTCATGTAAAACACAAAATTCCTCTTTATGCATTTGCTTTTTGTAAAAGCAAAAACAAAACCAAAAAAGTAATAAATGCAAAAACAAAAGAAAAATAATAATACTTCCCCACTAATAATGTAACAAAAATTCAAATATATTATGTTAAAGGACAACCATATTCTGTGGATTATTTTATATTTTAGAAATTTGATATTTTATACAAATGGCATTTTCTTTAGGTGGACATTTTGTTTCTCCAGAAGCCTATTGTGATATTAGACATTTATAAAGACAACCAGAAACTTCAGTTGATGCTTTTAGTGATTGCATGAAATTAGACATAACCCCACCCCAAAAAGCAAATCTCATAAATAAACATGAATTCACAAAAACTGGCTAAATTCTTAACTTCTGTTTTATAAGCTTGCACTTTAGGCAGTGTTTTAAGTTAAAGGAAGAATGACTGTAGCCACTGTAGTTGACAAACTTCTCTTTATTAAAACTTTATCCTAGAATTTGTAGTCTAGAAAAAGCTTTATAGAATTTTAGAGCACTTTTAGAGACAAAAGGGAAACAAAACTAAAAAAAAAGATGGTAACATAATATACATTACGTTTATTTCAAAAATGCTTTTAATTTTGCCTTAACACAAATAAGAGGAAGTCTGCTAAAACTAATCCGCAGAAAAAGGGCAATTCAATTACCACAAAAAGATGACATAATCTGCCAAAGTGAAAGGAATTCAGACTCCAGGGCTGATACCTTTTGCTTTTTTATCTGAGTCCCTTCCAGGTGAAAATGGAGCACCTATTGTGGAATATGGGATATTTGACTTTATTATGATAATGCTACAGCCCCTAAAGGAAAGATTCATGGAAACACACCAGTGTGTGCCTTGATATAATAGAAGTAAAAGACTCCACAGTTACAATACATAATTTAGCTATGCAAATACGGACTTAGGTGTGCAGTGATTTATCCATTTGCTATGGCTTGAAATTCTTTGAGAGGATTTTTAAAGACTTTATTGTCTAAAAATGAATATTTATAATGCTTTAGAGATAGTGGTTACTTACCGGCTAGGCAGTGATGTTGGGGACCAATAAAGAATGAAATGAAAAAACATATGTAGAAAAACTTCTAAGTGGGTTTTGGATAGATTCTGTGAAGACATGTACCAAATTACTTGAATTGATATAACTCCTTTTAAAATGTGATGCCCATATTTATATTTGTCATATATGTATATATGCACATATATAAAACCTATAAAACTATTGAGTCTTATTCAAATATTCTTAATGTCAATTAAGGTATTTATTGTTTATTTTTTCATTTCCAGGAAAATCTAAGACATTTCTTTTAAGATCATGTAAAACTGTTTTTTATATATTGAACAGAAACATCAAAATTCATTAAGAACAAAGCTCTGGCATATTAATCTGTCTGCCAGTTCTCAGCCTAGTGTGAATTCATCTGCCTGTAAGTCTTGAAAGCAGATAGCAAAATAGAAATATTCAGTAATGATTTCAGTAGCTTTAACAGATTCACCTTTTATTGAAAATGCAATGCCTGATAATCGTGAGATATTTGCGATCTGAATAAACTGATCAGTAAATTAGAAAAACAGTTTTCTCTCCCACATTTTATTCTAAATCTGTATGTAGGGGCATTATTACTTGCAAAATTTCAAAGGTTATTTGATTTATATCCACTTGAAAGACATATTCTCCTTGAAACAACAAGGACAAAATGTCCGAAGGCATGGTAAATATATAGTTTCCTAATTGCAAAGCCAAAATAGATTACACACAGCCTTGCAAAATCTAAGACATCTGCTTTGTTTGAGGCAAGAAGAAAGACATCTGGGGGCCTGAATGTTTCCTTGTGACCTGCTCCAGTGTGAGTAACCTTGTAGTTAACTAGGCATTTAGTCAGGTCCCAGAAAGATCATTGCCTGGACTCTGCCTCAGAGGCTGATGGGGACCACGGCCAAAGCCGAAATGTCATACCCAAAAGATCACTGAAGCCAGGCAGTCGGGGTGGAAGTGTTGTAACTGGGGCAGGGTAATAACAGCCGTCAACCATTTATCTCTCTAGCAATCACAAACCTACACACATGAAATAATCGATGGAGCAGAAAAAAATTTAAAACTTAAAAATAAAAATGTCAGCACCAAATCTTGAATCATTTTTTTTTCAGACTAATTTGTAATTTTATTATTATTTTCAAATATCCTTAAATGCTAGGGGTTTTCCATCAGACAGGAAACCTTTGGTGACTTCACATGATATTGGTAGAATAAATTCGCTTTTGAAAAATTTCAATTATGGGCTTCTGCAATTACATTTGACATTGACTTCTCTAACTGCAAAGAAGCCACAGTAAAGTAGCCCTTCTGCTGTTTGGTTATATTCCTGGATAATGTTATGTGTGTTCAGTCTAGCACAGAACGGTTTATTTGTTCAGAGCTGCCTCCTTGATGTTTGGGTTTATTTGCCTGTTCATCGGCCAAAATGAGCGCCCTTCTCCTGGGGTTCCCGTTCCCCGTGTGACTTTGTAACAGAGTCCAGATGCAGTGTGAGGGCTTGTGCTGTTTGACAAACAAAACCAAACCCCAAACTGCCTGTGAGTTGTTGATAAATCTTGCCATTGGAATTATACTTGTCTAAGTGGCAGAGATACAAGATTCACTTCTTATTCAGTATTTGAATGTGCGGAAGGCAAATTTAATTGCTCCCCATAGGCAGGAATTTGGCAGAGAGAATGCAGTGCGTTTTAATCGGTCTGTCTAGCTATATTTTAAAGCACCCCTGGCCACCATGCCTGCATACTTGTGCTGGCATTAATAGAACAAAAATGTGTATTGGACTTGAAAGGTGTTTTGATGGTAGGTAAACACATTTATTTTTCACCTGATTCTGTTTTCTGTACTTTCTCTGCCAAAAAGGCAGCTGAGAGGGTGGTGCTTGTATCGGGGAAATTAAAAACTGAGGGTTTCATTCACTGTACCACCTATAGAATGGGAATACAGGGTTAATTGAATTAAATGATAAAATGCCCAATGGTGGAGCTTAGAAAACAGACCCAAGAGCAAAGAAGAGAGATTTTGTACTTAAAAAGCAAAGCAGCTGCAAGTAAACCAAAGAACCAAGTGCTTTATTTTAAAAATATTTGATTTCCTTAATGAAAAAAAGTGATTCTCTTTATGTGTTTGCAAAAAAAAAAAATCACTCTTTATAAAAAAAAAAACCTAACATAACACGTGGCTAATTCTCAATGTAGAGAAAAATAGTATAAGTAGCTGAACTACAAAATTTTGTGGGCACCATGATATTGAAATTCAATGTTGATTTATGAACAAAATCACGAATAGTTAAATTGGAAAACTTTTTGTACTCCTTTAGTGTAGCACTTTTTCCTGATCACTCTCATATATCATACAAAGAGCTCTTTCACTGTAAAAATGCCTGATATTTAAATATCTTACTTTTGACATCTCTCCCATTGTAAACTGCTTCTACTTTTTTTCCCCCAAATATCATCTAACAGTACAATGCTGCATTTTACCTTGAAAGCTCCTTCTCATGCTTGTCTCATTTTGAAATAATGTGAGCTTTCGGTGGAAGCAAACTGAGTTAGAATATAGGTCCTTCCCCTTCCTTGTTTCAGGCCTTTAGGCACACTTGACTCCCCTGTACTCAGCCTTTTCCCGGTGACTGGTGGAAATAACCACACCTGCCCTACCTTGCGACTTGCCTCCCAGGAAACACGATTGGGTCATTTGGCTTACATGCAAAGCAACTCTTTTCTTCTTCCCTGAAATGACATAGCATTCGTTGGTTTGCACCAAGTTTTAAAAATGTCAGCAGTATATAATAGTGGTAAACAAAGTTTTCCGCTTTGTCAAGAAATTAACAATGTACCAAAATAAAAATAAGTACTAACATTCTGCTGTGTGATGAGATGCTGGGAGCGAGTGAAACTGAGGCTGCAGCCTTGACAGTTGAGAGAGCAGACTCCTCAGGAGGGGGGAAAAAGAATTTTTCTGTAAATTTAAAGAATTTCTCCCAATTATGCCTCCGTAAAAATACTTTTCTAATGTTTAAGAGCGGTATCCTCTATCACCACATTCATTATAGCAAAATGTAAGAATGCATGAGTGGTGGGTGTTTTGTTGTGACATCTGAACTATTTGTAAATATTGTTCACAGCTTTCTTAGCATATTTTAGCGAGGCAACATTTCAGCAAAGTATAATTTATTGCACATGATATAGATGGTGAGCTTCCCAACCCATTTGCTGAAGATGTGTTTGCACAAAAGAAAACTGACACTAGATGTATTAGATCAAAGTAGAAAATTTCAGTCTATGGGCCTGGAGCCCTGTGGTGGTTGCTCTCTGCCTTTATTAAACCATCAGTGAAACCAAGAGACTGGATTTACTTGATGTCAGGGTCCCAAATAATGTAAGTGCTAACATGGTTGGGGGAAGAGTATAATGTTTTCTGTATTAATATACAATGTATGTATGCATTATGTATTTAAGTATATAGGTGGGTGTGTATGTATTTTTGCCCAGGCAGGTTCCTTTGGTTGTGGCATGCAACCCCAATTCTACTTTGCATCATATTTTCTTTTTTCATTTCCCACATGAAAAAAAAAAAAAACTACATACGGCCTTCACATGTGATGGCTCATTTGGCTTTGTCTTATTCTTTTAAACTGTCCTCAAAGGGTCTTAGAGAAAGTGTTAAGGTAATTTCTTTTCCTCTCTCTTCCCTGCCTGCTTTAAGTGACAATGAAAACAAATTTTACTTTAGGTAGGTGGGTTTTTTAAGTCATTTTGGGAGAAAAAAGAGTTGGAACTATTTTGAAAAGGTGTTTTGTTTTCAGAATACAAGTTAACAGCGAATTATTTGGACAGTAAAGCCTGTTTGTTTTCCATGAAGAAGGCTTGGCAAACTTGATCTCTCTCCCCTCCTTTTCTCCTTCTCCTCCTCCTCTTCCTTTTCTCACGTCTCCTCCCTGTGCTGTGAGGGGTTAGGTGACCTTCACGCAAAAGCCACAGTGATTGAGCACCTCCTGGGTTGGAGACCCTGTAGCAGTAACTTCACAATAGCTCTATGAGGTAAGTGGGACTAGTCCCATTTGACAGAGGGGGAGACAGAGGCTTGCAGAGCCAAAACAGCTTGTCCGATGGGACACAGCCGGTGAGAGCCATGCCAGGATTTCAATGCAGGGTTTTCTGGCTTCAAAGCCGAGGCTCTTTGCCCTCTTCCACAATGCCTTTAAAGTAAGGGTAAGTTACAGAAGCACAGTTATCAACGATGGCAGCAAATCAGAATCACACCCTGTGGAACTTTAAGAAAAATTCAAACGCTTGATTTCTACTCCTGAGAATGTAATTTAGTAGATTTAGGGTGGGAAACTGGCATCAGTAGTTTGTAAAACACCACAGGTGATCCATTGCCCAGTATTAGGAGCCATAGGCATAGGGTGTCCTCCCCTCCGCTAGCTGAGTAATGAGCCATTTAGGAAGCTAGAAGACACTTGTGTTACTCTGGCACCAGTACGGTACTTTTTGGTCTTTAACGTAGTTGACATACTGTTCCATCTAAGTTTCCATTTGTAATTTTTTTTTACATCTATTTTTCTGGGATAAATAATCCAGAATGGCCACTGATAAATGTTGTTAGAATTGTTTTTGGAGGCATTTTATCTGTTGAAGAGAACAACCACCACAAGCAAAATGGTGCCCGCAGGTTGAGGGCATACACCACGTCACCCATTACAGAAGTAACTTTGCAGTGTCCTCAGCTGAGGGTATTTGTTTGGGCATTATTCTTAGTAGTTCTGAGAGTCCACACCTGGTTCTCGATGGCATCACTATCAGTCTCAGCAGGAAAAGGCGAGAAAGCCTTATTTGCCTACTAACACAAAATTTGCTATTCAGTTTATTAATTTCACATAATATGAAAATGAAGAGGAACTAGAACCCCTTTTAACTGTCTAGAAGTCTTGTGTATTGCTTAAACTATGAATTACTAAACCATATGCAGTTTGAATAGCACTCTTTATACCCTGTTTATACCTGCCTCTGGGCATTGAACAATCGTAAATGTACTTCTATAATGAATTTTGTGAATATGGGCTAAAATACTTCTTTTCTACAATCTTCCAGTTAATGGTTTGTGCCCATAAATTGACTATAGTGTAGAAACTAGCAGAATATGAAAATGTTTGCCTTATAGCTTACTAAAACTGGAAAAATGACACATATTGCTGATTTCATTTACCTTAGTGTACCTCCCAAGTCTCCAAGATCTATTTGCGGGCGTTTTATCATCAATGAATATAACTGATCTCATGAGGATTACCCAAACAGCAACTCAGAAAAGCATCTTTAGAGAAATCTGATCTTAACCTCAAAGTCTATTTTCCAAGCAATATGGAAATTAAATTAAAATGGAAGGATTTTTAAGAAATCGATACCTCAGTGGTGCCATTCATAGTCTGATACAGGTATTTGCTGTCTTATAAAATGAAATTTGCTATTTTATAAAATATCCCTGGTATTTTTAAACAACATGCCTGTGCATAACCTATATATATATCTTAGTTAAAAACACCATTCAATGAGTTTTTACAATGAAAATGTTCCATCCTATTCTCTCTTTTCACTGGCACCTCACCCCCTACCTCCCCAGAAACAAAGGCGTAAACGCTGAAGCAGCTGAGGCACATCTATCTCTGTAACAGAGAAGTGAGTGATTTTGCATGACTGGCCTTAATGGTACCAGCCTGGATCTCTGCGTGGCTGAACCCAGCAAAGACTCAGTGATTCATAGATGACTTCCAAACATTCTCTCCTGCTTTCTAAGTGAAAGCATACATTGAAAAAGACCCTCAGTTTATATATAAAGTATAAGCAGCAAAGGTGTGCTGTCTTAATTTTCAGCCTAACCCTCGAGACATCCTCCATGGCATCAGTATTAAAGCAGAAACCAAAACTACATTTTCCTATTCAATAATAAGCTATGGAAGTTGCATGGGGTCGAGTCTCTAGGAAATCCCCTCTTTCTTTGAAAAAATGTCATTGGTAAGATAGGAGATTGGCACCACAATGAGAAAAATATAGTGCGGGCTGATACGCATTGTCAGGTAGAATTTGGTTTGAGACACTGACTTTTGTCTGCGTGGTGTCTCCGTTCCAAAGAAGATGGAAGATGCAAAATTGCAAGTTTCCAATCTCTGGTTAATGTGGTCTATACAACTGAATAATGTATAAGAAGATGTTCCTTTGATAATGTCACAATTATTCATTGTACAGCCATAAACTCAAATATTCACATTAACAGCTAGGTATTATTTTTCTTCTCTGAAATTAAGTGAGCGGCATCAGTGGTCATAAATGAGAGCATTCATCAAAGGCGGAGCCATGGCAGAGGATTAAGTGAATGCTGATGAAGTGTCCAGATTCCCATAACTTGGAATGGAGCTGCATTCAGCATTCCTTTATTATCCATCTGCCACATAACAAAAAGTCTCCTATATTTAATGCAGGTTTGCCCTAGGCCACATAATAGGATTAGGAATAATTTCTACAAATTTACAAAAACAAATCACATGGGAAGGCTTAGAATTTGCTAATAATTTCTCCATAGCTGGGAGATCAAAGGGATGTAAGAGTCCCTAGCCAGGCGGTAGTTTGACCCTGGCCAGGCTTTTCTAATGAAAGGGTTAATCTTCTCCGAGGTGACCATAGAGGAGCAAATAGTGTGACCAAAGGCAGATTCAGGCCCCCAAAAAACAAGGAAGAAAATAGTCTGAAAAGTACAACAGCAAGAAAACATTTACAGAATCACGCTACATTTTCTGGTTTAGAAAAAATAAAACTGCAGAACCTCATTGAAAGGGGCAAGACAAAGGATGAGAGCTGGCTGAGAAACAAACCCAGGAAACATCAAAACCCCTCACGATTGCCTTAAGGAATAAAGGAAATTAGGCTGCTTGCTTCTCCTTTTAAAGGTTTCCCCTTTGTGGCCAGGTAAGGGCCGCCATCCATCTCTTAGCCCCCTCCCACTGTTCCTGTTGGACTCTATGGAGGAGCAGCTCACCTGACAAGGGTCTGCTAGCATGCTTACATAGCCGGGCCATTTCGGGTGCACCACTTTATAGATAGGCAGATTGGGATAGAAAATTATGAATTCTTACATGGACTTTCCCCATTCTTAAAGGGAAATGAAGGTGAACAAAGGCATATTAAAAATTATGAGGGCAGCTAAGACTAATGGCATTGCTCCAATGTCTTCTGAGTTCTTTATTATTAATTCAGAGAAGTGGCAACCTGTAGCCCAAATCTTCTATCCTGCCTTTTCTTCCTAGCAGCTGTAACAATGTAGCCAGGGCTCACCATGTATCAAGAGCCCCACCTGTTCGTTTTCCTAGCAATGGTTGTGCAACACCATTGCCAGCCTGTACGACTTGATCTCAACAAGACATCCTGAGCACAGTGCTGGGCTTTTCCTTTACCTATTGTGCTACTCATCAAATGAAGGGATTACATATAGTATCTGTCTAATGCTTGAGAAATGGTGGATACTTTAATAGCCTCACTGAAGGGTAACTTAGCCCTTTGATGGAGGTCAGCGCTTCCTATTACTAAGCTTCTCAACCTGGGTGTTGATCCAGCAGGGGAAATCAAAGCTGCTCTCCCACCCACTTCTCTCCCCTGTTGATCTGTTAAGACTAAGGCTGAAGTCGGAGGTGAAGGACCTTCTTGGAAATCTCACTGAAGGAGATCAGTAGTCAAAATGATGCTCTCAAAATGAGGTCAGTATGGATTTTTGGAGTTATACTCCTCTTTTTACTTCTAGCTCCTGATAAAAATCAGGCTTTTGACTGATTAGCTCCTATCTGGAAGAGGTCAAAGGCATCAGCTCCTTTCCCCCAGTGCCCTCTGATCCTCTCATGTCTTTCCCTGGAATTGAGGAAACACGGATCATGAATTGTTCCATGGCCTCACTAGGGTTGGTGGAAGATAGATGCTCATGTAGATGTCTAAAACTTCAATATCTTGCCTGCCGGTTCCATGCATGCTAGATTTCTTGGTATTGGCATTGTGGAAGAATGGTTGGCTCTTCTGGCAGAAACAGCACACCTGAGGCAGGAATTACAGACGAGCTTGGTACTACTCACAGGTTTATTGACTTACAAATGTAGGGAGTCTGAAGCTCACAGCTGATCAACATTGAAGTAAAAAGCTAAGAAGTCAAATGTAGGTTCATTCTTAGACTGTCTTCTACTTGGTAAGTGCTTTGCATGTACTGGATACTGTTCTAAATGCTATATATGTATCAACTGATTTAATTATCACATAATTTTATGATGGAAAAACACTTATTATTTATACCTTATAGACAAAGAAACTGATGCTTAGAAAAGTTAGATAATCTACTTAAGATTGCAGCTGGAAATCGGCAGAGACAGGCTATGAACCCACGCCTGCATGTTATGTTAGACTGTTTGGCAGTTCCCCCTTCTTTTTTGGCTAACTCTTGCTTATCTTAAAGACTCAGAGATAAGTGAGATCTTGGAGGTAATTGAGTTGTGGGGTTTTATTTTTTTCATTTTTCAGCTGAATAAATTGAGGCTCTGAGACAGTAATTGCCTTCATCTAGGTGACATAGCTAGTAGCAGAGCTTGGGTGAGTGAATCCAAGCATCAGACTACCTTCCTGCCTAGAATTCTTTCCTGAAAAGCAATTGTGTTTCCCTGCTGCTCCCCCAGCTAAAAAGCCTTCCCCCACCCTTTTCTCTTTCTCTGTCTCTTTTTTGAGACAGGGTCTCACTCTGTTGCCCAGGCTAGAGTGCAGTGGCATTATCATAGCTCACAGCAACCTCAAACTCCTGGGCTCAAGTGATCCTCCTGCCTCAGCTTCCCGAGTAGCTGGGACTACACATGTGCCACTGTGCTCCGCTAATATTTCTATTTTTGGCAGAGACAGGGTCTCGCTTTTGATCAGGTTAGTCTCAAACTCTTGACCTCAAGCAATCCTCCCATCTTGGTCTCTCAAAGTTCTAGGATTATAGGTGTGAGTCACCACACCTGGCCACCTCTCTCTCTTATCTTCGATTTCTGTTACTTCTTTTAATGCACAGCAGACAAATTGATTCATTCAGCAATCATTAAAAACCCACCATCGTGTTAAATTTTGGGGGATGTGAGGGGGACTAGAACATAGTCTCTTTCTACCCTTGAAACACTTACTGTCAACAGGGGAAAGATGAAAGTGTTGCCAACCACGGAGAACAATGCTACTAATGGAGGTAAGTATCCAGTGTGCTCTGCCACACAAAGGAGGAAGATGTCTCTTTATGATGAAGTCAGGATTCACTTCATGGATGAACTTACATGTAACGTTTGAAGTCTTTATCAATTGAACAAGGAGAGGGAAGACGTTTTGAACAGAAAGATAGCATGGGTGAAATCATGGAAGTATTAAAGAGAATGATGCATTGAGGAATTAAATTTAGTTCAGTATAAATATATTGGACCCTACTTGCCGTTGGATGCTGTGAGTATGTGAAGTAGGGGGGCAGATAGGAGACTCTGAGTGTCTGAACTGTGGCAGGGAGAAGGGCGGGGAGGGGACAGACGAGAGCTGGAAGATGAGAGTGATAGGACCTGGTGATGTGGGAGACGAAGGAGGAGGACTCCCAGGTTTCTTTCTTGAGTGTGTAGCTTTGTTGAGTGGGTAGATTCATACCCAAATGAGACATGTGTGGGGTAGAGTAGGTAGATAGGATAATTCTGAGTGTCTACTGGACACCCAGGCACACTTGTCCAACTGACTGTTGGAAATAAGGGTCTGGAGCTCAGGGGAAACAGTGAGTGGGAGGTAAAGACATGGGTGCATAGGGAAACTATGGAATAGATGAGATCTTCTGAAGGCAAGTGTGTAGAGTGATGAGGGTGAAGTCCCAATGCTTCAGGGGAAGGCAGAGTACAAGAAGCCTGCAAACAAAACAGAGAGGGAGCATTCACAAAGAAGCAAGAAAAAATCCAGGAGAGAAAGGTTCATGACATAGAGGGGAAGAGGGGGGACGGGTGTTAATGCAGAGAGGTGGTTGGCAGTGTTGCTCAGAAGTCAAGAAAATTAAGGACTGAATGGGAACCATCAGGTGTACCAACTATTAAGAATGGGGATTGGAATAAGAACCCCTTCAGAAGTCAGATTGCAGGAGCTGCATGAGTGAATGAATGATTAAGAGAAAAGATAGAGAGTGGAGTTAGAAAATGAAAGGAAGATAAGCCATGGGCACTAACAAAATCTAGGTAAAAGACCAAGGGCTTAAAAACCTCTCTAGGCCCAGGGGAAGGAGCTGGGAAACAGGACTAGGATGAAGACAGCACAGAGTGCCAGGACAGGAGCTGGGAAGGCATGAAAGCAAGGGGACATGTGGTCAGGCTGGCTCCGTCATCGTGACTCAGCCTCACTGGCCATGTGAATACAGTAATATCTTTTTTTTTTTTTTCACACTATCTCCCTTTGTAGCCAGTGATTTATCTGTGGGCTTGCAGAGCTTCCTGGAAAGGGTCTGGGGGAGACTTGAATGGTAAAGGGTAGCATCCTGGATGGGGAAGGGACTATTTGGAAGTTATATATCAGGGGAAATATGTTCTGATGGTGGAAGGTAGGGTTGAGGGGAGAGACTGAATGGAAGTCATGGTTAGGGGAAACATGAGAGAAAAGAAAGGGGCTCTTCTCCATAATACAATATGGAGCTAGCAAGGCAAACCTCACTCAGCAACAGGGCCTCAGGGCTAAATGCAATTTCTGGAGTGGTGTTGCTGCTCTCACGGAATTTCTGTAACTCATGGATGAAAGAGGTGTGTGTGCCCATTGAAAGAGCTCTTTCTCAAAATGCCAGAATATTTTGGGACTAAGCCACTTAGTCCCCATGTGGAACTATCCATGCACAGAGATAGGGAAGCTGTTTCCATTCTCCCTGTTTTTTTCTTCACCAGCACCAAAGGGACAGTAGCGCTATTTCTCCTCAGTCGTTCAGTGGGCATAGAGAGTGCAGGATTTTCGTTTGATGGGTGGCAAGACAGCAGTGATAGCTTGGCTGGTGGCAGGAATGGCAAAGCTTCTCTGAACGGGAAGAAATCTGTCTTATAGAGATCTGAAACACTCTGGGGGACTCGGATAACACTCTGACTCACCATTACACAGAAGCAAGGAAAGAGGGAGGCTTTTTATCTTGCAAAAGCATCATTGGCCACTCAGCAGGAATAGGTACATAGGTGATGGTGGCTGTGTGGGTGGAGGTCCTGGCAGCTTTACTGGAGGGGCATGTGTTGGGGTGCTAGCTTTCAGTATTCCAGTCCAGACTCCAGGTTTGGTTTGCCAGGACCAATTTAAGAAAACACTGAGAACAAGCATTTGTGTTTCTCAAGACGTCAAGTGGAGTATTTGAAAGCCATATAGTCCTGAACTCCAATCACAGCTCCCTCAAGTACGGAGGCAAGTTACTGAAACTTATTGAATTGGGGGGTGGAACCTGCCTGAATGGAACTTGGAGATAGTGAGATTAGAATATTAATGTTAATGGCTACATTTATTTCATAGGTTGGGGAAATTCAGGCATTGCAATTAAATTGTTTCCCATCTTACAACTTTACGATAGTAAGCAAGTTTACTCCAAGTTAAGAAGAAAGGAGCAACAGTTAATTACATTAGAATGCTGCTGAGCTTTCAAAAGCAAAAGAATTCCTGTATTTGACTTCTCAATCTATATCATATCTTGTTCGGGCACATACTCTTCCCTCTTTTCCTCTTCCTCTAATTTATCAATTCTGTCTTCAAGCAGTTTTTCATCATTCTAAAGGAAGATGTATCATACATCTATTTACTATGTACTTTGCTACCTATTTTAATTCTACTGAATTCTAAAGTGTTACACAGAGGTAGAAGAGACAGCAATCTTGGCTGAGTCACAGCTGTTATTGTGTTTATAAAAGTGTGTTTTGTGGAGCTTCTCATTGGATGTTAATGCATTATATGAAATAAAGGTCATTATTTCATAGCTCTGGAAAGCCTGGCTAAGCAGGTTTCACTTCTATAATAATAGTTTCTCAGAGATTCACTATGCTAACATGCATTTGGATCTCCCAAACCTATTTGACCCTAGAAATATTTTCTTTCTGAACTGTTGTAGAACTTGTGTTCCATGGGTCAAACTTTGGGAAACTTGTTTCTAGGAAAATGTGGGACAGCTTGGACTCTTGGGATCTGAGAGGTTGATGTGGAAAGAGCCCTCTAGAATCTTCTAAAGAGAGAAAAGAAAAAGGTAGGTGAGTTTTTAGGAATTGACTTTTGGTGTTCTGGGTGTTCTCTCCAACGTGGTCCCAATCTATTCCATTTGCACTTTCATCAGAACCAGGAGATTTGGAGTAGGGGGAATTCATTGGTAACTCCCAGGCAAAATTCCTCCTGTTATTCTCCCGTGAGGGGTATGGCAATGCACTACTGTGCAGCTTTTATATCAGAGACTGCCTGGCTGTGTGTTTTTCTTAAATGAATGCCAGCAATTTCTAGCAACAGCAATTTCTATGGCAAATACTCCAAACAATGATCAGGGCCAGGGAGATGATGTATTTTATGATAGTAACTAAAATAAATCATAGGCAAGTGTTATTATGGATACATTTTCACACAGGACTTTTGTCTTCTACATGTTTTAAATCTTTCAGGTGTTCTGAATGATTATCCTTTTACCAGGGCACGATGGGAATTCTCTTCTTCAGAGTACACATCCATTCACTATTCCAATTACACTATAACCCATCTGAAAACTTACTTACCTGGTTAGTGATTCTTAACCAGGGATAGGTAAGCATAAAAAATCCTGTATGGGTATTTAAAAATATATGAGACTGGGCCCATACCCACAGATTCTGATTCAGTGAGATTTAAGAGGGGCTCCACAGTTTGTGTTTTGCAGTAATCTCTGGGTGATCCTGGTGCTCACCTTGAGCTGAGAAACCTTGGGATGGATATAATTAAAATAACAGAAATGGACTATTTTTAATTTATGAAACAGCATGGTATGCTAGACTTCATACAGTTCTCATTGATGATAGTGCCTGTTAAGAATGTACATTTTAAAGTAAAAATGATTAGCAGATATCTTGATTTGTGTCTGTGCCTCTTAGCTTCTAAATGTTCCTTTGGAGGCAAATCTGGTGTAAGTGGCAAAGTGAGAGGGAGAGACAGGAGACTGACTCATCTTCATGTAGGTTGTTATATACAAAACTCCCTTTTTTTTTTTTGAGGCAACTTCTGTGATTGTGGTTTATAGGCACTTTTGATTAAGGGAAATATGATATTTTAGGGTAAGGAAAATAGCCCCAGGATCTCTGGGGGATGCTGTAATCAAGAGAGGTGATAATGAGAAGGAAGTAATGGGGCTGAGCTTTCATATCTTGGCTTGATGTTCACATCAGCTTGTTCTACTCAGATCATTGGCACAGTTACCAATGATGACATTTTGGATTTGCAAATGACAGAGAAACTTAAGCCAGCCCATGTTCCCATGAGGACATTGCTTAAAAAATGACAATGGACAATTTTTCAGAAAAAGGGGTGTTTATCAAATTAGAGGATCAAATTCTTTTATCCTTTGATGTGGGTAGGAGAAAAGCCTGGTTAACAAATTGTTACAACATCTCTAAATCTCCTAAATAAGCTTTCTGGGATGCAATGATGAAATGATAGCTTATCGCACAGAGCGCAAGATCCAATTATCTTCATAGTAACAATTTTACCTTTTTTTGTTTTTCTGGCCCACTAGAAAGCTAAAAGAAAGGCTTTTGAGAGAAAAGGTTGGGCTTTCACTAACTGCTTGTAGAAGGGATGAGAGTGTGATCTGTCTATGACATCTGTCACCCCACTGATCTCCTGAGTTGATTCAGAACTGTCCTAGAATGGAATCTGAGGATAAGTTGAACACTGTATGGCTTACAGCATGGGTTTCCTTTGAGTAGCTTGGCTTAAAGTCTAATTACCTCAATCATACAGCACTTTGAGGACCTTGGAGTCTAGTATTTTTTTCTCTCAAGAATCAACCACCTTAATCCCCACTTGTTAATCCTTCAGACAAATTATGCATGGTTTTATTATATATTGTATGTGATTATATGTATACACACGTGTGTGTATGTATATACATGTATATACATACACACACACATCCCAACCCCAAGGGAGATGCATGACCTTATCTAATCCCTGTTTTATTTAAAAAGAATCATTTGCCTAAACTTCTCTAAGTAGGACCTGACTGGAATCTCACATCACTACCCCCACCCCCAAATACTCAACTCAAATATTACAACATAATTGAAATTAGATTAAAAAATTAAATGACATTTTGCGAACTGTTTAAAAGGGTCAGCAATGTGTTTGAGCATTACGAGATTAACCTTTGCTCATTTGGGAAAATGCAGACTTCAATAGGGATTCTGTGGCTGGGGTTGCACTTGCTGAAAGTTTAAAACAGTAATTTTTTCCTAAGAAAGGTCATCTTGAGCTAAAATGTCAAATAAATTATTTAGATTACTGAATTAGAAAAGTGAGGATCTGACAGGCTGAATTTTTTATGCACATTAGCCACAGCCAGGGTCTTTCTACGCTCTTTTTATTAGGTAAAGTGCACCCCCTTGCCTCTTATTAAAAATCTCTCCATTTAGTCCAATACACTTCCTTTGATAGATGACTGCTGCTTTTGAGCATCCAAATCCATGAGGCTGCTGAATTCTGATGGCCCGTATCCATTTTGCATGCTTCCTAGTCTGGATTCTGGAGAAGGGACATACGGGTCACAGAGAAAAGAACATACACACAAACACCTGTGAGCACACACACCTACAATAAATGTTTGTATATATGTATGCATACAAATACATGATGATACATCCTCAAGCATGTACACAGATGTGTGTGTGTATGTATGTATGTATGTGTGTATATATATATATATATATTTTTTTTTTCTTTAATCAAGATAACCTTGGACTTCAGTAAAATAGAAATGCTCTCCAAGGATACATACAGATGCTCCTTTACTTAAGATTGGGTCACATCCCAATAAGTTAAAAAATTATAAGTCAAAAATCTAATATCCCAATAAACCTCATAAAGTTGAAAAATCTAAGTTGAACCATTGTAAGTCAGGAACTGCATGTAATGTGTTTTCAATAGGGAATAACTAATATTATCAGATTGTTCCTACTTAGAAAATAATACCAAAAAAATAAATGGCTTCATGACCATGTGACCTAAGGAATTCTCCTGGAAGCAAAAGTACTCTTTGAAGGAACCTCTAGGTGCCACTGCCACCTTGGGTATATGACACTTTCTGGTTACTGCTTATTTTATAGAGCACTGTGAGCCTTTCAAAAACTTTCTTGTTGTAGGTAGGTGATGCTGGTACTAGTTCTATTTTACACATGAGAGTTTAAGCAATAGAACTGTCAAATTAGTGATAGGGCTTGGTTACTATCACAGACTTCCAGATGTGAGTCCTAATACTGGCTCCTGGCTCCTTCTCTACCAGGATAGCTACATCGAATCTGTGATTTCCTTTCTTTTTTTTTTCAGATCAGAATCCTTTTTTTTTTATTTCAGCATATTATGGGGGTACAAATGTTTAGGTTACATATATTGCCTTTGCCTCACCTGAGTCAGAGCTTCAAGCATGTCCATCCCCTAGATGGTGCACACCACACCTTTTAGGTGTGAATATACCCAACCCCTCCTTCCTCCTCCCACCTCCCACCTCCCACCTGCCGGACACCCGATGAATGTTACCACTCTATGTGCACATAAGTGTTGATTAGTTTATACCAATTTGATGGCTAGGAGATTTGCTTGTTTTTCCATTTTTATGATACTTCACTTAGTAGAATAGGCTCGAGCTCCATCAAGGATAATAAAAGAGGTACTAGATCACTGCTGTTTTTTTGTGGCTGAGTAGTATTCCATGATATACATATACCACATTTTATTAATCCATTTATGTATTGATGGGTACTTGGGTTGTTTCCACATCTTTGCAATTGTGAATTGTGTTGCTATAAACATTCAAGTACAGGTGTCTTTTTTATAGAATGTCTTTTGTTCCTTTAGGTAGATGCCCTGTAATGGGATTCCTGGATCAAATGGTAGTTCTACCTTTAGCTCTTTGAGTTATTTCCATAAAACTTTCCACAGAGGTTGTACTAGTTTGCAGTCCCATCAGGAGTGTATGAGTGTTCCGATCTCTCCTCATCCACACCAGCATTTATTGTTTTGGGACTTTTTGATAAAAGCCATTCTCACTGGAGTTAAGTGATGCTCATGGGTCAGCAGAATCAACATTGTTAAAATGTCTATATTACCGAAAGGGATCTACAGATTCAATACAATCTCTATTAAAATACCAACATCATTTTTCACAGATCTAGAAAAAAATAATTCGTATGGAACCAGAGAAGACCGTGTATAGCAAAAGCAATCTTAAGCAAAAAGAACAAATTGGGAGGCATCAATTTACCAGACTTCAAGCTATACTACAAAGCTATAGTAACTAAAACAGCCTGATACTGGCATAAGAACAGTGACATAGACCAATGGAACAGAACTGAGAACCCAGATATAAAACCATCCTCATATAGATATCTAATCTTTGACAAAAACATACACTGAGGAAAAGAATCCTTATTCAATAAATGGTGCTTAGAAAATTGGATAGCCACAGATAGAAGACTAAAACAGGATCTGCACCCCTGACCTCTCACAAAATTCAACTCATGGTAGATAACAGACTTAAACCTAAGGCATGAAAATATAAATGAAACTACAAGAATTCTAGAAGAAAATGTTGGAAAAACTCTTATAGACATTGGTCTAGGAAAGAATTTATGAAGAAGACCCCAAAGGTAATCACAGCAACAACAAAAATAAATAAATGGGACCTGATCAAATTAAAAAGCTTCTGCAGAGCCAAGGAAACTATCATGAGAGCAAACAGACAACCTATAGAATGGGAGAAAATATTCGCATGTTACACATCTGATAAAGGGCTGATAACTAGAATCTATATAGAACTCAGGAAAATAAGCAAGGAAAAAAATCAGCCCCATTAAAAAGTGGGCAAAGGACATGAACAGAAACTTTTCAAAAGAAGATAGACTAATGGCCAACAAACATATGAAAAAATGCTCTACATCTCTAATCATCAGGGAAATGCAAATCAAAACCACAATGAGATATCACTTAACTCCAGTGAGAATGGCTTTTATCAAAAGTCCCAAAACAATCTGTGATTTCTTAAGCAGAGAAGTTTTTTGAATGTTTAGTTGAATGTTTTGGTACCTATAGGTAGAAATGTATGTAGCATTCCCTAGTATCTTCATATCTTTATATATAAAATACAGAATATTCTGTATTTCTGTGTGGGTTTAGCTTTTACCTATGTTTCTTTTGTATGTGTATGTGTGTGTGTGTAAATATATATATATATTTCCCAATTCATTTTTTCAGAGCGCTTTATTCTCTAGAATAGTTATTTTTCCAAGTTGCTTTTCATATCTCTCTCAAGAAATTCTCTTTACTTGGCTAAAAATCCTAAGACTTGGACAGTTCTTTGTTCTAAAACTGTGGTTGAATTACATCCATTTCTTTTCCTCTTCTTCCCTCTATAAACTCCATCCTCCACCTCTCATTTTTCCTTTATTTTCTCTTCTTCCTTGGCTGTACACTTACAACTCTCTTATTTGGGTATTGTTGGTGTCTTGTATTTCCTGGCCTCCTTGTAGTTAGGCAGAGTTTATGACTACTTCTGAAGAAGGGGATGTGGCTCAAAATGAAGTGTGTCACTTCTGCTTTAGGGAATTGAAAAGCCATCATGTACCCCCCTAGCTAGTTCTTCCATTGCCATGGCAATTGTGGAGGAGGCTTTCATTGTGATGGTAGGACTAAAGCTTTGAAATTGGGCATGCAGAGATGCTCTAGAAAGGCACTAATGCCTGTAGTGGAAGTTCCACAAGCAAAACAGTAACTTTCATTTGGTTAAATATTTGAGGTTTTGGAGTTATTTGTTACCATAGCATAACATAGCATATTCTGAATAAAACAGATTAATGGAGCCTCTTTATTCAGAATTGTATTTTCAATAAAAATTCATTACTTTTTTTTTTGTTCTTCTGTTCCCTTCTTGACCTTCCATTCTGTTTTCCTCTTACATGGGGTCACTGTGAGTATCTAAATTTATAGATGGTAATAAGCATTTTTTTTCTTCTGTCTTCAAGAAGGAAATTTTGATTTTCTTCTGTAACATTCTTATATAATGCTTATGCTTGACATCTCCCTGTGTGTAACAAAAAGCCAGAAAGTGCTGACACATACAAAATGTTAAATTCCAATATTTCTTCCATTTTTTTTTAAAGATGCCCTAGCAATAGTGGAATTTGCAAATGTCCAGTTCTGAAGAAAGAGTTCAAAAAGAAGGAAATGAAGGGGTTTTAAAATGTCTATTTCTTTTATATCACTGTAAAAATAGAGACATATTGCTTTATCCATGGCCCATTAGGTCACTGAAATTTGGAATGCATGACTGTGGTTTTCAATTGATCTTTAATTTGAAAGCATCTGAGAAGTGGTCTAGGAATTGCTGGGCCCTAAATATAATTTTCCAAATATCTGAATTTTTGGCACTGAAGTTGCACTAACTTTAAAAGCTTACAAAATTGGCTGATGCAATACAAAGAATAGCTCAAACTTTCCCAAGCTTAAATTCTTTGTAGGGGGTAATACTCTCTCAGGGATAATGTATTCCCAAGCAACTTTCTTAAGTTAATAAAGGCCTCTTGGGCTAAGCAGGTTTTTATTTGTGACCCAGGCTAGTGTGTGTGTCTCTCTCTGTGTGTGTGTACACCTGGGTATAATCTTGATTTATTAATATATGGCATTTCCTAGAGGTTGAGGGAAGGATATGGTATGCTCTTTATTTATGGTTTCATGACCAAATGACATTTGAATATCCCTGGAATAAGAGCTTTCAGTGACTCCTGAATTTAGTGTAAACACCTTTGCTTCTATGTTTCACTATAATTTAGTCTCTGTGCAAATTGCTTTCATTGGACACATTCTCTGATCCAGTTGAATCCAGCTTCAATTCTGAGCTTAGAGCCTTTTTTCATATTGTTTTCTGACTTGGAATTCTCTTCCTTCCTCCTCCTTTATCTATGATTTACTCAGTCTTCAAGAGCCAGCCCCAAGCTCTACTGTTGTTACTAAAGGCAACAAATCTCTAGCCACTGCCCTTAGTACTGACTTATGCTTTGTATACGTTACCAAATACATCATAAATCTCCTGTGGGAGGTCCAAGGGATGGGGGTGGAGATGGGAAAACATTTTACATAGGGGTTCAAGAAACAGAGATACACTTTGAAAGCTGAGAGATGACCAGTCAGTCAGCAAACAGGAGACACAAGAAAATAAGTGAGGGTTGAAAATGGATAAACCAAAAACCAGTAAGTTATATGTGGGCAAAGTGGGGGCTAACTTCCCGATTGCTGAGTACCTGCTGGGATGTTCCTTTTACTTACGGTTTAACATCTCTTGTGGAGCTAAGAGTGACCATCTCAAGAAATTGTTTGCCAAATTTCTTTCTCCCTCTACCAAGGCCAGACTAAGATTTCCTCAGTTTTTCTTTGCCATGAAAAGCTACGTTGCTATGGCTTGAGAATAAACTTAGGCTGGGTGGAAGGCTTTCATATATTCTTCAGTGGTCCATGCATCACTCATTCCACAAACTACAGGCCTCTCTGTTACTGAGGACATTATCAGCATTCCTAGTTGTGAATAACAGAAATACAACTCAAACTAAACAAATGGGAATTTATTGTCTAATTAAACAAAGGATTTCTGTGGCCAACTTTTCAAAAGAAGGAAGGTTCTGTTATGAACCAACCAATAAGTTTTCACTAAATCAAGAGTGTAGGATGGCTCACAACAAGTATTTTGGCATCCTCTCTGTAATCATTGGGACAGACCTTGGAGCTATCATCTGTAAAAATGTTCCCTTCCAGGCTGTGTACAGCAGGGAGTGACAAGATAAAGGAATGGGTGGATATAGGGGAGGAGGATGCTGAAGCAGTTTCCCTGGCTTAGGAACTCATTCTCAAGTTGATGGGCTGTAGTGGTGTGAACATGATAGGTTACTAATGAATGACTTCCCCTAGAGTGTGACACTCGATGGTTGTAAACTGGAAATCTATCATCAGAAGACTCATCAGAAGATACCTAAATATCCTCTTGTGTAGACTGAGGCTTCTCCAGGTATTCTGGATTTGAAATGAGAGTAGTGGATGAGAGCAGGGAACTGGTGTGTGTGAGTAAAATACATGATTTTGATAAAATGGCTTATTCTAAGTGGAGTCATGATTGGTTGGATTAAGGCAACCTTGACTTGGGTTAGTACTTATAAGAAGGAAAAAAGCTGCATCTGAGAGACTTTTGCAATGCGTGGTTTACACATTGCATCTGGTTATCAGTCTGGGATTGGTGGTAGGCAAGGAAGAGGTGGTCCTTGTCCTGAAGTGCTCTAAGAAGGACAATTCAAAACAGGGATATAAACTAGGTTAAAACAGATGCCAGGGTTTCACATAGGGAGAGGAGAATGCAGATAGTCTGAATTCCCATCCTCTGTATTCATCAGAAGTTCCTCACCAGCTCCACCTGTCACCTGGGCTTGTCTCTCTCTAGCTTGGAGAGAAACCGTATCCTCCTTTCTCGTCTCCTTTAGGAGAGAGAGGGCAGGGGAAGATCTCTCAGCAAAGGGTCTGAGGAAACTAGTGACACTTTTTTTTTTAGTTTTATAGGACACTGATATATAAGTGGACTAAATATGGGCCCTGTATATTGCCACTATGTTGTTTACTTCTTCATAGCAGTTAGCTTAAACCCCCTAGTGCCAAACTCAAATTCTTACATATGCAATTGCTTTAAGTCTATTATCTACCGTGAGTTGATTTTTAAAAATTTTTTTATTGATACATTATAATTGTACATATTCATGGAGTACATGTTACATCTTGATACAAGCATACAACATACAATGATCAAATCAGGGTAACTGGGACATGATTCACCTGAAACATTCATCTTTGCTTTATGTTGGGAGCATTTGAAAACTTCTAGCTATTTTGAAATACAATAAACTGTTGTCAACTATAGTTGTCCCATTGTACCACTGAACATCAGAACTTCTTCCTTCTATTAAACAGAATTACCCCTTCACCAACATCTCTTCATTACCCCTTCCCACCATGCTTACCAATCTCTAGTAGCTACCATTCTATTCACTACTTCCCTGAGATCAATTTTTTTTTTAAGTCCCACATATGAGTGTGAAAATGAAATATTTGTCTTTCTGTGCCTGGTTTATTTCATTTAAAACAATGTCCTTCAGATCTATCCGTGTTTCTGCAAATGACAAAATTTCCTTCTTTTTTATGGCTAAATAATATTCTATTGTGTACATACACCACATCTTTTTTATCCATTTGTCCCTTGATAGATCCTTAACTGATTCCGTATTTTAGCCATTGTGAATAATGCTGCAATAAACACTGAAGTGCAAATATCTTCTGGTTACATTTTATGTCTTTGCCTCACCCAGGTGAGGTTTAGAGGCATGCCCTTCCCCTCTACAATGCTCACTGTGTCTGTGATCCTTAATTGTGAGTTTGTCCCCCACAACCCCCTAAACCCTGGAGAGTATTACTATCATGTGAGCACCATAGTGTTGATCAGTTAGTACCAATTTGACAGTGAGTATATGTGTAGACTATTCCTCCGATCTTGTGATACCTCACTGCGGATAATGGGCTTAAGCTCAATCCAGGAAAATATAAGAGGTACTAGATCACTGTCGTTTCTTATAATTGAGTAATATTCCATTGTATACATATACCAAATTTTAGTAATACACTCATGAATTGACGGGCACTTGGGTTGTTTCCACATCCTTGCAATAGTGAATTGTGGTGCCATAAACATTCGGCTGCAGATGTCTTTATTATAGAATGTCTTTTGCTCTTTTGGGTAGATGCCTAATAGCGCTATTGCTGGATCGAACGGTATTTCTATTTTTAGCTCTTTGAGGTATCTCCAGATTCTTTTCCACAGAGGTTGCACCAATTTGCAGTCCTACAAGCAGTGTAAGAGTGTTCCTGTCTCTTGACATCCTCGCCAGCATTTGTTGTTTGGGGATTTTTTGATAGAGGTCAATCTCACTGCCTACTATAAATTGATTTCTGATACTGGAGCACTTAGATTAGATTAAAGGTGAATAGCACCTTCAACTTCTTAAACACATTCACCATTCCTGGGATTCAGTTTAATCCAGGATTTTCCTATAGGTGGTGTGATGGACTGAATTGTGTCCCCTCCAAAATTCATATGTTGAAACCATACCCCCCAATGTGACTATGGAGATATGGCCTTTAAAGAAGTAAATAAGGTTCAATGAAGTCCTAAGAGTTTGGCCCTAATCCAATAGCACTGTGTCCTTATAAGAAAAAGAGACATCTGTGATGTCCGGGCACAGGAAAGGCCATGTGTGAGGACACAGCATAGAAGGTGGCTGCTTGCAAGCCAAGGAGAGAGGCTTCAGAGAAGATAAACATGCTATCACCTTGGTCTTGGACTTGCAGCCTCCAGAACTGTGGGAAAATAAATTTCTGTTAAGCCACCCAGTCTGTGGTATTTTGTTATGGCAGCCCTAGCAGACTAGTACAGGTGGATTGTCAGCATGAGGGCCAGATTTGCAATATATATATAAGTAGATATAAGAAACCTCATAAGTATGGAGCCAAGGAGATAGGTTACAGCTTAGGGAGCTATCATTTCAAAAACATAACTTGTATGTTAGGTTTTATGGCTGTAAAGAACAGATCTCCATCTCATGGAAATCCAAGAATAGAAGATCTTATGGATGTGGTCCTGTCTTAAGGAAGCTCTAGGGATCCAGCAACAAGGGCACATGGTCTTTAGTGTTCCATCACCGGTGTGACTGAACTTGACTTTGGTCTGTGTTTTTCTCTCCCACTTTCAATAACCTTGTCCTTTTCTGCTAATCTGCATATTTTTTCTTTTCTGTAAATCCCATTAAACTTCAGCTGGCAAGTGACCCATTAATGGGCCTGATTCTTCCTCAACTTCTGCTCCCATTAATCACTGGCCTGTTTGTTCCATAATTAAAAAATTTAGAGTTCTTGAGAGTTCTGGCTAACTCTTAAGATGATAGCCCAAGAATACTACTTTGGGCCACTCAATAATGTAATATTTTGATTTTACATTAGGATAACATACTCCTGTTGACTCAGGTCCATCTCTACCAAAGGCTTCTGGAGGTCAGGTCCTGTGTATGAATATGAGTATAAAACCCAGATCCAGGAACCATGTCTCATTTCTCACCCACCTCTGTAAGAAGTTGTAAAGGCTGTTCTTCTTGAGGTGCTGGGGCATTGTTCAGACACTGGAGAAGCTAAGAGGCTGAATATACCCAATGAGTTCAAGCATCGTCTGGTCTTGTATTCATTTCTCTCCTGGGAGAGTGTATGTCATACTCACTAGAGACACAGCCTCATTAATACCTGGCTCCTTGGAGCCACTGAAGCAGGTTGATTCCTTGAGGGAATAGACACCCTTCAAGCACTTAATTATATTTAGGCAGCATCTGGGAGATCAGAAATGCTTCTTGTTATTACTTAACTGAGCTGCTTATGAAATTGGCTAAATAAATTAGAAGTCAAGGCAGCATGTCTTGGTTTTCTTAAAATTGTTTAGGTGTAGTTATTGGGAGTATGGGCAGATGTGGCACTGTACCTTCTTGGCAAGGGTGAGTCATATGTGCACGTAGCCGTCAACCTCACTAAAGTGAGAGTGATCTGTTTTCACCAAGAGGAGGTCATCTCTGGCAGCACCTTATTCCAGAGAACTAGAATGTTCAGCACACTCACATACTTCTACACTCTGCTGTTCCCCTGTGCCCCAGGGATGAAGGACTAACGGAATAAAATCTGCTTCCCCACTGTGGAATTGACTCGTGATCAGACTGCATGAGGAAAGTGCCGGAGTTAGGAGAAATGGGGGCCGGTAGGGCTCTTTGCTGAGTTATCTGTTCAAGGAAATGCTCTCTGGAGGAGAGAATAGAATGGAGCTACAGATTAGGAGCAGGTAATGTAAACAAGCTGGAAGATCTGGGCAGCAGACGGCCTGGAGAATGAGCCATAGTAGTAAGGGGCCAGCCAAAACCAGCACCTAGTAAGAGGTAAAGCAGTCCACTTCTGGAGCTAAGTATGTGCAAGTTAAACATGTTTCTGGAATAATTTAGAGATGCCCAGCATTAATGCTGGGTCAGGAGCAGGTAATTAAAGGAATGTAGCTGAAGGAGACAACAGCCATTTTACTCTCTCTGAAATCCTATTAAACTTACAGTCAGCTCCATAGTTGAGCACTTATTTTATATCTAAGCTCTTTAAGCATTGGTTTTATACCCTCACAGCATATGCCACAATCTACTAAGAACATAGTGGGTTGCACAAGGAATGTTTCTTGATTGATTGATGGATAGAGTCCCTTATTTAGAGAGATTTCCATGTAATTGAACCACTGTCTACTCATTTCATGTTTGCAAATATTTTTCCAAGTGAGTATTCAATCTGTTTCTCATATATATCCAAGTTCTGTATCTTATGCATATTTTCTTGCCTGCTTCATAATCCAAATAAATTTCTTACTTTCATCTACTGCCCGGTGTGGGACAATAGCTGATATTTCTGGTACTGAATTGGTTGCATCTGCCTGCATTTGGAGTTGGAGAGTAAAATATGAGGACTACTGCTGGAGGGGAGCTATTAAATTTAGGGTGATAGCCACAGCACAACTGGGCATCAGGAGACAACAGGAAAGGGGTGCGGGATGGACTGAAGATAAATTCCTTTACCATGCTATATTTTTGGATGACTGACACTGAAATTTCACTATAGCCATTAGCAACATGCAGCCAATACTCAAATCATTTATCAGTTGACAACAACAACAGAAAAATCCTGGTGATTCCAACTTTGAAAAATTGTGGCAGAACCTGAGGAGAGGTGGGAAAAAGTTCACCTATAATTATGACAGGGTTTGTTTTCTGTCCCTTCTCTCACTCAGCCGTGGGACCCACACCATGTTTCTAGCGTCAGGGCCTTCCTGATTCAGTCTTTCGAAAGGCCCTAAAACACTCTCCTTATTTTTGGGTTAAAAGCCATCATAAATTTAGTTAAAGCATAATTTTGTATATATAGGCTTCAGGAAAAGGAGAACTACATGATTGTAGCTAATCCTTATGATTTCTTGCAAATCGTTTCTTCCTAAGAGCTGATTAATTACTAGACCAGAGCTGCCTATTCCTAAACCTTTGCTTGTTAGCAGAGAAGATGAAACAGCTGTTTCCAAATTCCAGAAACTGGCTTCCCATGGTTCTAAGAGCAGAGCAGAAATTCATCTTTGGGGAGATGCTTTCTCGGTTCTATAAGCATTTGCTCTGGAGAACCTTCTCTTCTTTTTGGCCACAAACTTCTCAGTCATGAATTTGATATTGACTGTTACTGGCATTAGTGAAAAAAATTTAAAGGCCAATACTTCAGAGTGGATGTTGGCTTCTGTTAATTTGAAGGATGGTCTCACGGTTCTTGAATAGTTTTTTCTTTTAATGAAAAAGTTTGGGATTTCTTTTGGTGAATATGGTGACAAGAGTTTGTGGGATCTGGGACTCAGGGGAAGAAAAATATAGGAGATCACTTCTCTCTGTGTTAGAAAACAGATCCCTAAAACAGGGTGGGAGGCCAGGGGACCAGGGAGAAGAGTGATCAGTAAGATTTCTCTCTAACAGACTTGTAGATCAGCTGAAGGGGGAACGAAGTAATTTGAGGAAAAATATTTTTAAGACAATAGACTACCTTAAAATTTGCTGTTTTGTTACATGATCATTCTTTGCACATCAGAAGACAATTTATGTACCGTGGGCATTATACCAGTCAGGATTCTCCAGAGAAACAGACCAATACACACACAGGTTTATTTTAGGGAATTGGTTCATGTAATTGTGCAGGCTGGCAGGCTTGCAACTCGGCAGGAGTTGACACTGCAGTCTTGAGGTAGAGTTTCTTCTCCAGGAAACCTCAATTTTTTTCTCATATGGTCTTCCAATTGATTAGATGAGGCCCATTCATATTACTGAGGGTAATCTTTTCTTAAAGTCAACTGATTGTGGTATATGTATACCATGGAGTTCTACTCAGCCACAAAAAACGATGGTGATCTAGCACTTCTTGTATTATCCTGGATGCAGCTGAAGCCTATTCTACTAAGTGAAGTGTCACAAGAATGGAAAAACAAGTACTACGTGTACCCACCACCAAATTGGTATTAATTGAGCAACATTTATGTGCACATGGAGTAGCAACATTCATCAGGTGTCGGGCAGGTGGGAGGGGGGAGAAGGGGGTGGGTATATTCACTCCTAATGGGTGTGGTGCACACCATCTGGGGGATGGACACGCTTGTAGCTCTGACTTGGGTGGGGCAAAGGCAATATATGTAACCTAAACATTTGTACCCCTGTAATATGCTGAAATAAAAGAAAAGTCAACTGATTATAATATTAACCACACCTACAACAGACCTTCACAGCAACACCTAGATGAGTGTTTGATTAAATTACTGAATACTATAGCCTAGCCAAGTTGATACATAAAACTAACCGCCACAGGCATTAATGTGAATGTTCAAATAGTTTTTTTATTTCAGAATATTACATGGGTACAAATGTCTTGGTTACATGAATTGCTTTTGCACAGCTTGAGTCAAAGTTATAAGTGTGCCCATCACCCAGATAGTGTACATTGTATCCATTGGGTGTGATTTCACCCATTCCCTCCTCCCCCCACCTCACTTGCTTGATTTCCATTGAGTTTTACTTTCTTAGGGGCTCATGAGTGCTGATTAGTTAGTTCCAATTTAATAGTGAGTACATGTGGTGTTTGTTTTTCTATTCTTGTGATACTTTGCTTCGTAGGAATAATTTTATGACTTTCAGTTATATTCCTGTCCTTCATCCTAATAGGCCAGATCTTTCTACCCACTCTCCTCTTGCAGGTCCTATTCCTATATTTTAGGAACTTTCATTGAATTTTATTTTCTATTTTGCATTTAAAATTCTTCTTGCTGTTGGGAATATCACCCAAAATTCACTAGCACATTAGGTCTGTTTCTTTAGGAAACAATCTACAATAATTTCTAGCCCTGACATTTTCCTAAATTCAAACTGATAGCTTAGTCTCAGCCTATTATTTATTCATTCATTTAATCTTTCATTTATCAACAATGATTTTTAGTACCGACTGTGTATAAATACACCATCCTGTAAGTCCTAATGCATATATAAGGTCAAATAAGACATCTTTACATTCTTTTTATTCCCTACATTACTATTTAGCTGACCACAGAGAAACACATTTACTACTATTCTGCTCACTTTCAAAGCCTTTTAAATCTTCCTGCACTTTATCCCCATGGACTGGGTTTTCTATAACATGCAAGGTGTCAGTATTGTCTGCAAGTGTGAGGATTTCATTAGCTACTCCCTCATCTAGATCATTTATAAACATGCCTTGGCTTTGATCCTTAGGAGTTTTCAGTGTTTAAACTTACACATCTAAAGAAGAACTTATTTATCCTTACCCTTTATAATTTGAGTTAGCTTCCTACTTATAACTACATGCTCTTTCAATCCCATTGTGACATTTTTTAAGTTTTCATTGAAGTATAACATACATACAGAAAAATGATGAATTTTCACCAAGTGAGCACATCCACGGAGCCATCACCTAGTTTAAGAAATAGTTATCAGCACTCCCCCAAACCCTTGTTGTTCCTCCAACACTGCACACTCCTGAGAGATTTCTGATATCATAATTGATTAGCTTTGCCTGTTTTTAACGGTATATAAATGGAATTATACAGTGTAGGATATTTCCAGTCTGGTTTCTTTCTCTCAACCCTATTTCTGTTGCAACATCCATGTTGTTTAGAGTAGCAGCAATTGGTTCATCCTCAATGCTGTATAGCATTACACTGCATATACATGCACAATTTATTTGCCCATTCCACTGTTAAGGAGCAGTTGGGTTGTTCCCCTTTTGGCTATTTGGTGCTACTATGGACATTTGAACATGACTTTTAATACATATATGTATGCATTTCTGTTGGGTATATGCCTAGGAGCAGAACTGTTGAGTTATAGGGTGTGTGTTCAGTTTTAGCAGATATTAGCAAACAATTTTCCAAAGTGATACACCAATTTATGAAAATTCCTGTTGTTCCATATTCTCATCAGCACTTGGTATAGTCAGCTTTTAAATTTTAACCTTTTGTTATTGTGAGTTGAAACTTCTTTTCCTAATTAGTAATGATGTTGAACACTTTTAATAGGTTTACTGGCCTTTTGGTATTCTTTGTGAAGTATCTGTTTAAGTCTTTTGCCTATTTTTTTTCTGATGGCTTTTTTAAAAAGTTAATTCATTGGAGTTCTTTACATATTATAGATACAATTTATTTATAAGGTATGTATTGCAAATACTTCTCCCACTCTGTGACTTGCCTCTTTAAAATGATGTCTTTTGATAAACAGAAATTCTTAATTTTAATGTAGTCCAATATGTCAATTTTCTCCTTAATGAGTAATATTTGAGTACTGTTTAAAAAATTTGTCTTTCCCAAGATATCCTGTATTTTCTTCTAAAGATTTATTGTTTTTTGTTTTTAATTAAAATCTACCATCTACCTGGAATTGATTTTTCTTTATGTATAGCATGAGAATGGGGCAATTGTTTTTCTATATAGGTATCCAATTTACCCAACAGTACTTGAAAAAAAAACATTATTTCTCCGTTGCCTTCAATCAAATGTCAAATCAAATGTATTCTTCCCCAATTCATATATATATGAATCTATCTCTGAACTTTTTATTATGTTCCATTGGTCTATTTATATTTCTTTTGGTCAATATCATAATTCTTAGTAACTATAGTTTTATAATAAATTTTGGTATATTTTAACATAAATCCTTCAGTTTTGTTTTTATTCTTTATGATTGTTTCCATTATTCTTGGTCTTTTATATATCCATATACATTATGTAATAGAATCAGCTTATCAAGTTACATACACACTTGGTTAGGAGTTTTGTTGAGATTGAAATGTCTTTATAAATCATTTTTGGAAGAATTGATGCTTTTTCAATAGTGAGTCTTTCAGTCCCTACACTATGTATGCCTTGTCAATTACATTGTAAATTTCTCTCAATTTTTTTCTACTTATTACTGCTATAACAATATTTTTAAAAAATTTTGACATTGAATCAAGGATCATACTAAATTCAATTATTAATTCTGTTTATATGTAGATTCTTCTGGAATTTCTTATTTGTAAATAGTTATAGTTTTATTTTTTCCTTTGCATTTCTGATATCTTATTTTTTCTTGCTTTATTGACTGCTGGGATTTTTGGTAAAATGTCAAGTAGAAGGGAGCAGGCATCTTCACCTTATTTCTAGTATTAGGAAAAAAGATTTCAACAGTTCATCAGTATTATATTGGCAGTAAGGCTTCTGTAGATACTCTTTATAAAACTAGAAAGTTCCATTTAATGTTCAGACATCATACATAGTTGGGGAATTCCAAATTAAAACAACCATGAGATACCACTGCACACCTATTAAATGATGAAAATTTAAAACACTGACAACACCCAATGCTAGTGAGAACATGTAGCAACAGGAACTCTCAGTCATTTCTAATGAGAATGCAAAATGGTACAGTCACTTTGGACGACAGTTTGGCAGTTGCTTACAAAACTAAACATACTCTTATCATATGATCCATCAGTCAGTCACTCTCTTTGTATTTACCCAAATTAGTTGAAAACCTATGTCTATACAAACACCTGCACATGGATATTCATAGCAGCTTTACTAGTAATTGCCAAAACTTGAAAGCAATCAAGATGTCCATCAGAAGGTGAATAGATACATAAACTATGGTACATCCAGACAATGAAATATTATTTAAAAAGAAATAAGCCATGAATGAGACCTGGTGCATTCAGGATGGTACAGCAGTAAACAAGATTCATACCCATTTCTAGAATGTAGCAACTTGAGAGCCCAGGGTTCCTTTCTTAGGTCTTGATTTCCTATTTTTAACTCATGTATCCTGCAAAATTTCCCCCAAATCCACTTGCCTTTCAGTTGCTTTTTCTTTGGCTTCTCTCAAGTAGTGGTTGCCTTATCAGCCACGTAATCTTAGCTGGAAGTGAAAGCCTTTTATTTTATGAATGTAACCTTTGCTATAGGATGTTGAAAAATATCTAGAAAGATCATATATTCTGTACTTGCTTAATTTTAATGAATTTGTTTGTGAATGCATTTTCAAAAACACAGTTACTGGAATTTGGCTCCTGTAGCAATAATTTAAAAACTTTCTGGACATTTCCTAACTCTCAGTCTTAAAAGGAAGGTAGATAAAAAAGCATAATTTGCCCAACCATTTATACAGAAAAATGAGACATAATGAAATTAACATGGGGATAATTTCATGTTTCCATAGCAATTTGCTACAAAAAAATCCTAGCTTTTATGTTTATTTCTTACAACACTTATTTGGGAAAGAAGTTAGATGAATTCTAGAATTAGGGTAGAAGATTTTTATGTGGCCAAATTAAAAATTAGTAGGAGAGTTTTCTGTCTTGGCACAAGGCCTTTTTCATTGCTAAATAATTTTTAAAAAACTTTTTGCAATGTAATGTCTCCTGTAGCAAAATAGGCGTATACACAGAGCCTGACCATGGATGTTCAGAGGAAATACCTTCTGGTTGTGTCATTCTGGGGAAGTCCTTACACTCAGTGACCCACAGTGCATCATGTATATAATGGAGAGAATAGACCCTACTGTTATGGGATTTTTGTGAAGATTGAAAGAAATAGTGTGTACAAATGTAGTCTGAAACTTACGTATGGGTAGGTGGCACAGCAGTTTCTTTGATTCAGATACTTAAAGTTTCAAGTGGTTTGTTTCTGAGCTCCGAACCCTTGAATAGAACTAGTTTTTCTGTCTATTCCATATCAAGGTACTATATATTATTGCTTCTCTAAATGAAAAGGGTAAACCAAAATTTCTTCTGCACCCAAATCTCACAATTAAGCTAAACAAAGCTCCATTCTGCCTGCTTCCTGCTGTCTTATCACCCCTGATGCCCCCTGATTACAATTAGCAGTTAGTATCTGTAATTCTTTTAACCCTTCCTCAGCCTTATTTTATGTCCCTATGTGTCTTAGCCAGCCAAATAGTTTATTATCCTCCTGTTTGGATTAAAAGGGTTAACTTCATGAGCTTCTTTGGAACCCAGTTAAGAAACTATTCTCAACCCCAGCTAATATTACTCAATTATATTTGCATGAAATTTTTCTCCACTGTTCCGCCCAACTGAAAGAGCACAAGCACAAATTAGGGAGCAACCCTTGGCATTCCTATCACCTACTCTGTTTTCTTTTTCTTCTTGTCTAAGCATAATTTTGCTTGTACAAGCCCAGCTCTTTTCCCCTGCTCCCTAGATGATTTTGGCCTGTTTTCAACTCTCATTCTTTCTGTGGCATTGGGAGTAGTTAGTCATTTGTGCATCAGTGAGAAGAGGGATTTAGTGAATAGGAAGACCATAGACTTTCCTCTTTGGTCCTTCCTTTCTTGACAAAGTAAATCCCACTGAAAAACAGCATTAATAGAGCATGACGGTTTGAAGAATAGAGCCCTAACTGTTGACATTTCTGTTGTCAAGCTAGGTATTATGCTGTGATAAAGAAAAGACACATTTTTTAAAAAGACAATCTCCGTGGCATTAGGTTTATTAGTGCAATATCATTGTCATTGTCCTCGATTCCCCAATACACTTAAGGGTCTATCAATATTTCCATTAAAAAATCCTATTTGCTGTCATTTAAAAGTAGCTTGGCTATGTCAGATCATTTAAACTGAAATTATAGATCAATTATTTTAGGTTTATTATTGAACATCAAGGGTGGTTAAATTCACTGAATTGGTGGGGATTGAATAGTCTCTGTTCTGGAAGAAAATGGTCAGTGTAAAGACAGGATGTTTTTTTCAGGTTCCAGGGAGAAGATGAGACATTTAACTCACTTTAACATGAATCACTGTTAGTTATCCATGTGTATAAATGAAAGAATAGATTTACTTTTCAAGATTGGAGTCAGAAATGATCCAAAATAACCTTGGTTCATTCAAGATATAGGAGACCTAATTGCTGAGTAGATACACTAAAAAATATCAGCACTCTCTGGCCCCAGGAAAAATATGGCCATCTACTGAGTGTTCACAGTGCACCCTGTCGTGTTAGGTTATAAACACAATAACCCAACAAATTAGGCCTGTGGTATTTTACAGATGAGGAAACCAAGATTACAAGTGGTTCAAAAGCTTTCCAAGTTAAGCAGCTAATGAGTCTCTAAGTTTAGGGCTCTTGGACGCCAAAGCCTTTAATTTTCTTGTGTACTGCTGATACACACGAGATGATGTTTTCAGTAAAATCTACTATCCCCTGGTTATGGTTTCTCTATCCTGTTTGACAATTTAGAGAGGCTGTCCATGTCAAAAACTGAAACTGCTTTCTCCTTCTGCCTAAAACTGTCATCAATATGTGGCTATCATAAAAAAATATATATCTTTTTATTAAGATTCCATGGTTGGATCTAGGCTGGCAAAATTTAAAGTTGGCCTAGGTTTTCTTTTATCTCATTCATTAATTTGACTGAAACACTTTTTTATTGCTACCTGCGATGGCTACAAATGTCCCTTTATCCACATCCAACCTAAAAGAGATGTGATTGCTTTTTAGTATTTTTACCAGTCTGATTCATCTGCAGTGATGTCTCTTGTCAAAACATTAAACCTCAACACTAGTGAATTTCACTATCTTTTCAGCATATCTTGTAGGTCATTTGGATTGCTGCTCTGTGAATTGTCTGTTCATATCCTTTATCTTATGCTTTCACTGATGGGGTTATTTGTTTTTCCTCTTATTTTGGTTATATTTGAATTTAAAAGCTGTTAAAAAATAGATTGGGCTCTTTGGATATATGTTAATTAAGCACAGATATGCCAGGTGTCACTCAATCAGACCATACATTGGAATGGTAAACCTTGAGGAAAAATAGTTCTGGAAATCCTTGTATATCTTACCCTAACATGTTCTCAAGAAGTGAGATTCTTAGCTCTGAGATAGTCATTTTCTATCCCATCCTAAAAACTGTAAGAGTGGCTTGCTATAGTGTCTTCTCCGTGGGTTTTAAAAGTTGCTTGTGGTAGGTAATATGCACAGGAATTATAGCTTAAGCATCAGCTGTGAGCAAACTGGCATAATACCTATTCAAGTCAATGATATTACTTGCTTTTTCACATCATAGTGATACTATCTGAAGCCAATTAAATGGAATTCAAATCAGTATTTTTTTCCATTGAAAAGCATAAGTTCCTTCATTGAAGACTATTTTCCTGCTAAATTGGATGTTTTACCTTTGAGCTATTGAAATGTTTTGTTTTTTATCTTGTAAGGAAAATTCTTTTAGTGTTCTAACACTGAAATAAAATTTATGCTTGCTTTTTTAAAAAATAGAATCTTCAAGCTGAAAGCAAATAGGGTTAATTTTGGAGACAATTACTGAAGACGGATGGTTTTACCCATATGGGTACAATATAAAGTTTGCTACCATTGTATTTGAAGGTCTTATGAAAAAAGCATTTTTTGCTTTTAACAAGCTACTGACACTGAATATCTACTGGAGAGCTATATATTTTTTCTTGTTCTAGGTTCAAATATGTTTGGGGGACTTGATTTTCTTCATGTGACTTTTGTAGTTTCTCAGAAAATAAAGATCAGATTTAAATTTCTAGTTTTCTGTAGGACTATTTGAGCCATGATTCCATAGCATGGATTCTTATCCTTTCCAGGGTTATTTATAAACCCCTTGAATAGCAACAACCAAAATAAAAAAAAACAGCAACAAAAGTAAAAAAGATATCTGATATACTGAACATCAGCTGTTTCCCAGGTACCATCCTGAGCATTTTACATGGATTATCTCATTTAATCCTCACATGGGATATAGGTATTCCTTTTATCACTTATTTAAAGGACACTCAGGCCTTAGGGAGGTTAAGTGACTTGCCCAAAGTCACACAACACATAAGTATTAGTGGTTTGGGGTTTTTTTTTTTATTCAGGTAAACTAATATTAAGGCAAGTCTTTTTTTTCCGTAAATAATGATGAAGTTATTATAAATCCTCATCAACTTATCTTCTTGATAACTTTATTAACAATTTGGGCTAATCATGACTGATTTTATTTTATATTGAGGCCATAATTTTATCTTATATTGAGGAGAAGAAACATCAGCTCTACCATTTTCTCCTTGTTCATTTGTGTGTGTAGTATTTTATTTCCTTCAATCCTTGATTTCTTGGCAGGAAAAATTTTAACTGCCCTCATGTTTTGAAAGTTAATTTAGTTAGTAATAAATAATATTCATGAGTCTACAAATCTAGGAATAGTGACATGCCCGGAATTCATAATTGCTGAAAGCATACTCGTGAGTGAGGATCCCACTAGAACTTCAAGGGAGCACTCCCCCTCTCCCCAACAAGCCTCCAGAACTCCATGTAGTGTGCAGCTGCCTGGGCCCATAGACACTGAGGGAGAGAGCCAATGGCAATCAGTTTGTTAAACATTTTTTTATTTCTTCTTTAGTTTTGTGAAATATAACACATGCAGAAAAGTGTATAAATGTGAAATTATAGAAATTGTATAAATGTAGAAAGTGTATAAATGTGAAATTATAGAAATGTGAAATTAATGAATAATTTTACAAAGCAAAAACTGTGTAACAAACACTGTAGTCAAAAAGTAGAATAATGCCAGATCTCCAAAATCCCTTCTAGATTACAACCTCTCCCTTCCTCCTAGAGGTAATCACTATCCTGACTTTCACGGTAATTGATTCCTTGCTTGTCTTTTAGTTTATCACCTATGTTTGCGTCTATAATCAAAGTGGTTAGTTTAGTCTCTTCTTGAACCTTATGTAAAAGGAATATAAATTCTATATTTCTATATCACTGTAAATTCTTGCTTGAATGAAGCTTGTTATATGTCCTGCTTCTGTCCCTTAATGTTAAGTCTGTAAAATATGTGTTGTATGTGTAGCTGAACTTTTTCATAATTAGTGCTGAATAGTATTTCATCGCGTGTATATACCACAATTATCCATTTGTGCTGGATAATGCTATGCCCAACTTGGTTGAGCTGGAAACTACATTTTCCAGAATTCTCTTTCCTGAGGGGTTCTGAGTTAGAGTTGACTACAAAGAGAATTTGCATGATACTTGGAAGGCAGAAATAAAGCAGCAACCATTGCTCGCTGAACATCTGCGTGGTGATGAAGATATGGTGACAGACAGACACAGAGATGGTCTGTGCATTCTAGCTTCTCCACACTCTCTTTTCCTTGTCTATCTCTTCTTTTTGACTGTTGGCCCTATTGACCAACACACCCCCTGGCTGTGTTACCACCACGAGAGAGGTGGTAACTACCCAGAGGCAGCAGCTTCCCAGAGATACCCCCGTGATCCTTCCCTCCTTGGACTCTAGCTTGGCTTTCAAGATTGCCTGGGTTGTGACTTCTTCTTTGATCCTCCAACTCCCCCTTCTGTACCTTTATTTCCCTAGCTTGTCCCATAATTATATGAGGTCAATTTCCCATTATATGTCCTTTTTCCCAGTTAAGATTCCTGGTTCTATGTGCCACCCAACAATTGATGGCCACTTATGTTGTTTCCAGTTTGGAAATTTTATGAACAATGTTACTTCTTGCAGTTGTATCCTGAACAATTTTATTCAGGCAAAGGCAGATCCAGGACTTTTGGAGCCTGAAGCTTATGCAGTTTGGGAGACTCTCTTTAAAACAAACACAGACACACACATACATACACACACATCAAAATTATGAATACAAAATTAGGTACAAGGCCTTGGAGGGGAATCCATGCCAGTGAGAAGCTTAAATTTGGTTTGCTTTATGGTAAAACTGCTATTTCTCTTGGGTATATAAACAGAAGTTGAATTGTTCAATTCTAAGATATGTATATATTTACCTTTTGTTGGATAAAGCCAAATCATATTTCAAAGTGGTTGCCTGAGCTGTACTGCTACTAACAGTGTATGAGTTGCTGTTTTTCCACATTCTTGCTACCACTTCGTACTGTAAGAATCATTGATTTTTGCCAATCTCTGGTGGGCATGTACTGGTATCTCACTATGGTAACTCACTGATTACAAATGAGGTTGAACAACTTTTCATATTGCCTTAGTTTGGGCTCCCCAGAAAGCAGAGCTTGAGGTAAAGGCTCATGTGGCTTTGTTGGGGGTGTCACCCAAGGGAGCAGCACAGAGGGGCTGAGAGAGTAAGGCAAAAAGAGGAACCAGCTAATTCAAGGATGGGTTTTAAATTAGCCACCACTGTTATCAAGTACAAATGATTGCTTGATCTCACAGGACTATCTTCAGAGACTGTAGAAAGGATGGTTTCTCATGAAAATCTGTGGGTGACTGTGTTAGGAAAGAAGCAAGTCAGGAAGAAGGGGGAAGAATTTATTCATTGGCTCCTATTTCCCACTCATCAGAGATTCATCCCATGTACCATTGAGCTCCATGCACTTCTGGGCTGTGCACATATATATGGGTGCTACATTGTCCTAACCATCAAATGAGAAGTCCCTGGCAATGGAGGTGAGATGTGCTTGGCATAGGTTTCACATTAGGTATCACTGGGCTGTGTTTGCGTAAGTTGGTCAGAGTCCCTTCAGAATTGGTAACCTTGACAATGGCTGGGGCTGGAACAAGTGGCCAGATGGTGTGGAGATGGTTAAGACCAAGAAGATCTGACATGGTGCATATAAAATGCACATATGTTTATTAGCTATTGGAATTTCTTCTTTTGTAAAATATCTGTTCAATTTTTTTTTTGTCTATTTTTCTGTTGGATTGTTTGTTATTTATTTGTAGAAATTCTTTATATATTCTGGATACTAGTCTTTAAGGTAGATGTCTTGCAAATAAGTTTTCCTAATCTTTGGGTTATCTTAAACTTTTTATGGTGTTTTTTTTTTTCCATGAAGAAATGATATGAACTTTAATGTAATCAAATGTATCAATCTTTTCTTTTTAGGTTTTTACTTTTTGTTAGCCCTATTTGAGAAATCATTCCCAAACTCTGAATATATAAAGATATTTACTTATATTACCTCTGAAAGGCTTTAGAATTTTATTGTTCACACTTAGAATTCATTTTTTTACTCACTTTGAGGTATGAATCCCCATATGTATCTCTCATGTTACCAGCACATTTTATTTTAAAAAAAGTTTATTTCCCAATGCTCTAAGTACCCTCTTTGTCATAAATCAAGCCTCTATATATGTATAGGAATGTTTCTTGGTTCTCCTTTGAGTAATTTATCCCAGTACCAAAAACATATTAATTACTCTATCTTTGAATAACTTTTGATGTCTGGTAGAGCATGTCTTCCCACCTTGTACATCTTTTGGAGTATTTTGAATATTCTTTTACCTGTGAATTTCCATCATCTTATTAAGTTCCATAAGAAATTTGTTGGGATTTTGATTGTTGCTTTGAATTTATTAGTTTATTTGGGAGAATTAGCAAATTTACAATACTGAGTCTTCCAATGCATGAATATTGAATATCTCTCCATTCATTTAGATCTTCCTTAGTGTTTTTCAATATACTTTATTATTTTCCCTTTTCCCCTGATTTTTTTTCTAAAAGGCAAGGGGAATTCTTGAAAACTTTGGTTACATTTATTCCTAGGTATCTCATATTTTTGGTACTATTTTAAATAGTATTTTAAGTTTTATTTCACATTTTGTTTCTGATATATAGAAATATAATTAATTTTTATATTGACCCTATATCCTGACAATTTGTTAAGCTCTCTAATTAATGCTAAATTTATATGCATAGCTGTGTGTGTTTACACAATTTTAGCATTTGCTAATAATAACTTTTTTTCCCTTCGTGGGCTGGATGGAACGTCCAGATGAATGCTGAAAAAAATATTTTCAATTTTACCAAATGCGTTTTCTGTATCTGTTGAGATGGTCGCATGATTTTATTTCTTTAATCTGTTAATGTGGTAAATTATATTAATTGATTTTCTAATATTAAATATACCCTAGATTCCCTGGATGAACTTAACTTAGTCATGTTGTATTATCCTGTTTGTATATTGCTATATTCAGTTAGCTTACATTTTATTTTGGAATTTTAAGTCGGGGTCCATGACTGAGCTTGTCTTTTAATTTTCCTTTCTTATACACTCTGTCAGATTTTGGTATCAAGGTTATGCTAGTCTCTAAAAGAGAGTTAAAGATTGGTTCTTCTTTTCCAATTCTGTGGGATAAATTGTATAACTTGGAATTATTTTTTCCTTGAATGTTTGGTGTATCTCAAAGGTGAAGTCAATTGGGCTTGGATTTTATCTGTGGGACAGTAATGTTGATTGAATCATTCTATGGATATAGGTCAGGGTGATATTTTAAATCATGTTATGAACATGAGACAGGGAATTGGCACAGGTCAATTAGAGTGGACACTTGATTGGTCAAATGGATGCCAGCTGTAAATAAATAATATGACTCTACAAGTGCTCACAATATAAATATCAGTCCTG
Source organism: Eulemur rufifrons (assembly GCF_041146395.1). Taxonomy (NCBI): domain Eukaryota; kingdom Metazoa; phylum Chordata; class Mammalia; order Primates; family Lemuridae; genus Eulemur; species Eulemur rufifrons. The sequence continues at coordinate 52,965,856 of NC_090984.1, forward strand.
CTAATCAGACTACTCAGGGTTTCTGTTTCTTTTTGTGTAAGTTTTAGTAAATTATATTTTTCTAGGTATTTGTGTATTTTGTTTAAGTTTTTAGTTGACTGGCATAAAATTATCCATAATTACCTTTATTATCATTTCAACTATAGGACCAGAGAAATATCGAACATATTTGAAGAGGTATATATTGTCTCGATGGTGTTAAAAAGTAAAACCTCTGCAGTGAAAAGCCAGTGCTTAAGGCACATGAAAATTTTTGGTACCATTTATGAAAGTTGAGTCTACTCTCTAGAATATTTTCCCTTTGCTTTCTGTACATCCCTATCAGTTAAACAGAAACTTTCTAAAATGCAGATGTAGTCAGTTTATGGCATTGTTAAAACATACTTTGATCCCCAAACTACAACAGTGTTACTGTCCTTAAAGTGTGGTCTGGATATCCCTGGAGGACCTTGAGACCCTTTCAGGGGATCCAAAAGGTCAAGCTATTTTTATAATAATACTAAAACATTGTTTATGGTTTCCACCATCATTCTCTCATGAATGTATAGTGGAATTTTCCAGTGTCTCCATGATATAACAAACTGAATGCAGAAACAGAAAAAATTCAGTAAAATTTTTTTTTACTAACCCAAACACGAATGAGGTTTGCAAAAATAGAAAACTAAATTTTTTCACTAATTTTTTTGGTAAAATATAGTTATTTTTCTATTAAAATATTTTTATCATCATATATTTAGTTTATTATCACTTAAAATGTATTAATAAATACCTACTTTAAACATTGCTCAGTTTTAAGCTTTAATATGATAAATATTGGTAATTATAACCCACATAATCAGAAGCTCTTTGGGACCTTCAGTAGTTTTTTAAAAGTAGAAAGGGATTCCATTTGAGAACCACTGGCTTATAGGATCAAATCCATGCTCTTTAGCAAGTTAGATAAGTCCCTGCTTGACCTGATTCTGCTCAGCCTCCAACACTAACCCCTTCACAAGAAGCTGTACAGAAATGCCTGTAGTTTCTTTGAGCCTTTATTGTTGCTAGTTCATCTAACCAGGATACTTTATCCTCCTTGTCTTACTTTCAGACTCCTACTCATCTTCTCTAGAACTTTCTCAGGGAGTTTCTTCTGTGGAAACGTCCATGAGCTCAATGCCCTTCCCTCACCCCATGCAACTTTCGTCCTCCCAGCCCTACCTTGTACATATCTCTGTTGAGCACCACATCATACTGCAATTTCAAATACATTATACTCGTCTTGTATTATATAAGTTTGCTTCAAGTGAATTTCGAATAACAAGCCTGTTCTATTTAGACTTTTTGCTAATCTGTGTGAGCTGCAGTTTGGAATAGAGTGATTGGCAGTGATGCTCATTATTCTTCTATCACCACATGGCACTCATTTGCTAGAGTTTTGGATTCCCACTGTGTTTGTGTTTACCCTGTTGCAAGATTCTTATATGAGTACTTTGGCTTCAAGTAAAGTCAGGAAAGAACTATTCCACTACTTGGGAGCAGAGAAGGTAGGATAGTATGTGTTCAATAAATCTTAAATGAATGCATGGGTGGATGGGTGAATAAATGAATGAAAGAAAAAAAAGCATAAATGAGAGACTTAAATTTTCCTTATGGAAACATCAGCTTCAGACTTTAATTTTTAAAATATTGTAAAGAACATCAGACATACAGTAACTGAAAAGGTAGTCACTTAGAAGTCAGGGAGAATTCTTAAGGGTTTCCAACTGAAAATATCAATTGTTTCCAAAGGGCTTGAGGGAATTTAGAAGCTCAAATCCTTCCCTGGGGTCAGAATTTCTTTGACTGTGTTTGTGTATGTGTTTTATTGTTTTTAGTAGAACATGTCATTTATGAAAGTGAAATTATTTTTTAAAAGAATATTTGAGAACATTTATTAAATGCATTGTATTTTACTCATTGTTTTATGAAATGTTGATTTAGGAAATTTTCCTTCAAGAATCCCATAAAGCTATTATGGCTCTTACACAGTAGGTACCTGTGTTAGCCTCATAGGTCCCAATGCAACAAAAGTGGTGGGAATACACAAGGAACACCACTGTTAGCATCTCCTGAAAGATCATCTAAAGTAATTAAGCATGTGGACTGCTAGAATTTGAAAGGATAGAGATGTATCTAATTCTCACCACCCCCCCATTTTCACCATCTCAAAAATGGCCCATTCTTAATGATGGCATTTCCCTGGTTTCCCTTCTATTCTTTGTCTGCTTAGAAGGCTTTGTTTATTCTAACTCTCATTAAATTAGTTCTCAATTCAAAATTCTGTGCTGCCTTACTAAATTAAAGCCTGACTCCACTGTGGTTACATAAAGAAAGGTTTGGGAAAGTGGTAATTTTTCTTGATACTCTGACATCCCAATGGTCTGCCTTAGTGGTTAGTATTACTATGGAAGAAGAGAGAGAGAAGGAAACCTGTTGGAAAAGGCAGAGTGAGGTAAGATACTCAGCATCAGTAGGTACACGACAGCTTTCAAAATGAATTGCAGAATTCCAAACACAGACCTCCCTCTATCCCAAAGTCCAGCTAACCACATAATCTTTTTTGAGAGTCTCCTTGACATATAAATTGAATGACATATTTGAATTCCACATAATTCTTTTTCTAAAACCTAATTAAAATCAATTCCCTGGCATTTTGCTGCTGTTAGAAAAGATGATGCTGTTAGATGTTTCAGTCATTAGCAATATGTTCACTGGATTAAAAACAAATTTCTGTATAATATTGTAATGATTAGTGAATCTGTGATAATCTAAGCAATTATTAAGGAACAATGCCTACCCTGACTTGGTATCTTGATTATTTGTTGATGACATCTGAAAATGGGGATGTCAGGAGGCAATATTGTATTGTTTAACTGTGTTAATTTATTTTATTTATGTAAATTTCATGCATCTCAGTATTTCACAGACTTGAGTACTGGTTAATTGTCTAACCAGTGAAGACAGAAAATTGGAAATAAAAAGTAAATTACAATATAAAGACACTAAAGGTTTTCTTTAAACTCTCAGCTCTTAAGGTTAGTAGGGCTCTTATAATTTTAATTAGGCTTATTTTGATTTCTAAAATGAGAATAAATGTTAACTGTACCTAAAAGTTTTGCTGGGTTTGGGGGTTATGATAGTTTATAATGAAAGGACTCTATAAGTTACTAAATGTGAATCTGTGCTATGAAAAAAGAAAAAAACGATTTGTGGAGCTCAAACTTTTTACTCTAAAATACTGAAAATGTCTTTGTATTAAAGCATGTTTTCTCTTTACACATGAGGATATATTCTTTTGAGATTATATTAGGTATTTTTCTTCACGTACTTTCTGTTCACCTGGTTGTTTCATAGGTTTTGCTAAAGGATGGGGAAATGAACATGCAATATTAGGTTATAAGAGAGTGTACTTTAAAACCATGGATCGAAATAGAAGTAACTTTGCGTATGTCTTCATATACCATCTATAGCAAGCTGTGCAGAAGTTTAGCAAAAACTAGTACTGTTAATAACTTAATAGATCTGAAACCTGAATTTTGGTCCCACAATGAGGCCACACTTGTTATTTGCTAATTTACAGAGGTCTAAGGCATACTTGCATTAGCAGAAATTGTCACCCTTATCATTTTTTAAAAATAACACCCATAGATACTTAGTGTTTTAAACAGACCTTCAGTGGAAAGCAATGCGATTGTAAGTGCTCTGTCATGGGCTGGCTTCACTGAGGACCCTGCCTCTGGGCTAGGCCAGCAGGGCACAGGAAAGACCAGAGTTGGGGATGGGGGATGTTGAGCATGGTCTTGGGTCCCTAATCTGTAGCAGAATTGTTCAAAGTACAGTGAGGGGCCAGCAATGCAAATGTCAGTGTGTTTGGGGGTGTGGCTAACACTAGCTCAACGCTAGCTGGCTGTTGTGGACAGGGGTGAGGTCAGGTGGTCTAGTGAAAGGGGAAGGCTTCCAGAAAGAGCAGAGGGTAGGGAGATGGGAGGCCGTCACCACTGCTGTTCTGGGTGGCCTATACAGGGAGGCCCAGGAACATGGTTTGTGTGTAGCCAGGGTTTCTGGAAATGCAGTCTTGTCTTTAGAAAGGTCTAGGCAGGTTGTCAAGGTTTTAGCTAGGTAAGCTTTCTAATCCCCTTCAGGGACTTAGAGTACCAAGTAGAAGCCTAGTCATGAGAGCTGGGTAAATATGCTTGGGAAGGAGATAGCAGCAGCTTGACAAACTTACCCTAAATGTGACTCACATCTGCTTTGGGTTAGCAGAACGGATTCCAGACACCTCCTATTGGTGATACAGGTATTGCTGGAGCTTCCCAGTGCTCGAAGCTGAATAGCATGGCAGACAATAGTTCAGATTTCCTCTTAAAGTGTCAGTTCTTGTAGCTTTATTTTAATACAGCCTAATATTAATATTTGAAAAGGCATAATTTTTTTTGTCTAATGTTTTTCGCATCTTCATTCATATAACAAATGTTGATTCATCATTTATTACATCCCTCTTTTTAACTAATTCTTATGACAAGGCTTATAAGTACTTATAAGTGAACTTTGTGAGTAACAAAGTCTTTATAAAAATGTTTTGCAAGTATAGATGAGGTTAAAATATATCAACATTTCATTTGTATTCATCCTCTAAGTATCTTGATCATTCCCTTTCCATTAGAGAGATGCATATTGCCTTTGGGGAGTTTATATTACAGTTTAATGGGGAAACAAAAACCAGTGCTGTGGCACTAACTTCAGAACAGAGGACTTGATGAGGTACAAAAGGTGTGCTCACCACAGCCCTGCAGGTATCTGGGGATTTGCTGCAGCCGGGAAGTTCTTTATTGTTCTTCTCTGTTTGTTCTGTGTGGGATGCTCTCCATCCTTGGCAAGCTCCTACTCATGTCTTAAGGCTGAGATCTAAGTTTACCTCCTTCGGGAGGTCTTCCCACTCCTGTAGGCTGACATCATTGTATACCCCTTGTGGGTGCTTGCACAGCCTGTCACAGTGTGCTGTGGTTTCCATATATCTGTCTCCACCCCTGGACTGGGCAGCAGGGAGGGAAGAGACTGTGGCTTGCTGATTTCCATGTTCCCAGGGCAGACTACAAGATCTGCACAGAATAAACAAAGGTAGATTGAGGCAAGGAATGGGTCTTAGTCCATTCAGACTGCTATAAGAAACCATCCTAGGCTGGGTGACTTATAGCCAACAGAAATTTATTTCTCACAGTTCTGGAGGCTTGGAAGTCCACAGTCAAGGTGCCAACAGATGCAGTGTCTGGCAAGGGTTTGCTTTCTGGCTCATAGACCCTGCCGTGACCTCTCATGGTGGAAGGAATGAGGGATCTCTCCCGAGACTCTTTTGCAAGGGCACTACTCTCATTCATGAGGGTTCTACTCTCATGACCTAGTCACCTCTCAAAGGCTCTACCTCCTAAAATCCTCATGTTGGGGATGAGGATTTCAACATACGGATTTTGGGAGAACACTAACATTCAGACTATAGAAGAATGAAAAGAGCACTTCTAACTACTGTTCGCCTGAAAAAATCCACTGTGTCATAGACTGTCTCAGGTTCCTGGCCAGGATGAAGTTTCTTCTCATTATTCAGATCGGTCCATTCAGACACCACGATTTACTGACTCTCTATATGGCTGAAAATGCCATTACCATTGAATCCATAATGATACGTGCTTGTGAACAGGTAATTTATTCAGGAATTGCCACCACCAAGCTGAACTTATGAAACAGAAAATATATTGCACTTAGAAACTCTTCTCCATTTTTAAAAAAATGCTGGGAATTGGATGGAATAAACCTAGCTGAAAGAAGTAAAGTCACATTAGCACCAGGCTTCCTTTATGGACTATACAAGAATAAATGGGAAGAAATGTCCCCTCAAAACTTTACAGCAGTGTAGCACTGGGGATCAGATGGACCTAATATAAAGGTAAGGATGCCAGCTCACCAACTCACAATGGTCTGCCCTTTGTTTTCTGAAGATCCCATTAGAAAAGGAAATGATACAGAGACTTACTGAGCATCTACCAAGAGCCAGGTTTTAGGAGTATTGTCACCTTTAAGCACACAAGTTCCATAAATTAAGTACTATGATTTCTATGTATAGTCCTTTGGAGCTTATAGAGGTAAATAGGCCCACGGTACCAGAATTCAAAATCAGGTCTCTCTGATGTCAAAATCTGCTGAACCATGGTACTTCTGATATAAGATGTAAAAGAAACAACAGCCACCTCTCCCAGTCTGCCTCCCCCCAGCATCCCACACACTAATACTGATTATGATGGACTCAAACATCTTCAGATGAGAGAAGTAATGAGGTCACAGTTACTTGTTATAATTTATTTAGACTGAAATATGTAAATATCTGGATCAAAGTGGAAGGTATATGTGATTGCTAAGGTATATAAAGATCAATTGAGACTACACAACAGTTATGAATGCAACATGCATCCAGAGCTATGAGTCATGATATATTTTAGTGGATTCAATATATCAAATGTCCTAACTCCCTTCTTGGCCATCTTACTTGATTGTCTTTGTGCCTAGGGTCTTACACAGCAGTGATTCACTCTAAGCCAGGCTGGATGCTTTGCACATTGCTTGTATCTTAAGGTGTAAAAATTAAATTAGCTTATAATTGTAAATTAGGGCATATGCTTTGGAAAAAATACCTGTATAAAATATCTTTAATAGGCTCAGTATGGTAGCACATGTAATTCTGACATTATATCCTTTCTCTAGGCCAGGACCCCCAAGTTATAGTCAATGTGCCAAATTCCACCTGCTGTCTCTTTTTGCATGGCTTGCAAACTAAGAATGTGCTACCATTTTTAAGTGGTTGAAAAAAGACCATAGGATAATATTTTGTGAATTATGGAAATTATATTAAATTCAAATATCAGTGTCCATAAATAAAGTTTTATTCAAACACAGCCACATTGATTTGTTTATGTATCATCTATGGCTGCTTACATGCTGTGACAGCAGAATTGAGTAGTTACAGCAGAGACTGTAGGGTCCTTGAGGCCTAAAATCTCTTTTATCGGTCTCTTTACAGAAAACTTTACTCACCCCTGGGCTAGGCAGTGAAGAGGCACTTATTGGAAGGTGCAAGGCAATGCATATGAAATCAGCTGACTGGATATCCGAGCTCAAGTGTTGGATGTATGAAAGGAATCACTCTTCAGATGTGTATTCAAAAGTGCGCAGGGAACATATCTCAAAAGAGAAAGTGTGTAAGATTTACAGTGGCCTCCTACATCCAGTCAGCCTGGAAATAGAAAAGAAGGAAAACATGTTTCAATCAGTATGGTTTACATATGGACTCTACCGTTTTCGTATAAACAACACAAAACAAAGGTTAATTTTCGCTGCCGTTCCGCCGTCCTGCTTGGTTTGTGAAAGTAACTGATTACCTGTATATTTGCTTGGAAGGGCCTTTTCATTTCTCTCTTGATGTTCATTAGACTTACATGCCTGAGAAAATAGCAAATCAACGTCTCTTTCATAGTTACTTTCTTGGTAATAGCCTCTGTACCCGCTAAGCCCCCCAGTGTTGGCAGAAGGACTTGACTTCCAGGCCTGGGCAGCTCTGCTTTTCTCTTTCCTTCTTGAAGAAACAGCCTCCCAGAGAAAGGCGTTCTGGTCAAGAGCCCACTGCCCGGGATACTGCCCATTTTCTGAGTGGCACTTCCCACCCACCCATCATTATCTAAATACACTTGGCTGCTAATTTCCTGGAAGATTCGAATGTTCCTACTTCAAGGTCATCTCAAAGGAGAGTTTAAAGAGCGTTTCTCTCCCCCTCCCTTCCCTTGTAAAATATGTATATTTACAAGAGCATGCATAAATGGTCACCAGGGAAGATAAGCTATCAGAGAGTTGGGAGATGTCTTTCCTCATACAGTTCACACATCACTGAAGCAGATAAAATTGGTTTTGTACCTAGCCTCTGAATACACTGTTAAGGACTCTGTCCTGAAAATTGATCTATACCACAACGATAAAATTCCGAGCATCTCTTTCATAAATATCTGACGGTGGCATCAACGGCTGCTGCTCCTGCGTGGCTCCCAGGGACTGTGCTCGGGCAGCTCGCAGCCTCCGTGTGCACCTTGGCCCCGGTCGCTGGCTGCCTGGAAACTTAATGAAAGCACTGGGCTGAGTGCAGTACCATGTAAGCCTTAGTTTACAGTTATTAAAGTCAGTTGCCTCACTGCCCATGGAATGTTAGATTAAATCTCTATTTAATTCTAATAATAATAATAACGGCATCTGGGATCCACAACTTGTCATTTTCTAAACGCTGTCTGCAGGTTTTCTTCCTGCCTGCTTCCTACGGCCCCGAGTGTCGCACGTGTTACTGTCAGGCTTTGTAACTCGCTAAAAGCCGACAGGACTGCAGGATTTCTTTGTTCTGTCTTGTGGTACTAATGCCATTTGAAAAGTCAAGGCATCCTCATATCTAGAGTTATGCATAAAGACCTCACTTGGAAGCCATATGTGTACCATATGGGGCGTCTGTGAAAGACCGAGGTTATATAGTGGATAAAAATTAAGCAAGCATAGGGTTAGCTCTTACTAACTCTAACTACCTATTAGACAAAACTTGATTGGACAGATATGGAAAGACTGTATTACAATGTAGGAAAAATGTCAACCAGTCTTTAAGTGGCAACATATGACCTTAGAATTGAATCAGAAGCTTGACACACAGTAGGTATTTAATAAATACTTTTTAAATAATAGAATGAGAGATGATGAGCAACAACCTCAGAGCCTGAAGATGTGAGTATAAGACTGTTCTGTCATTTACAGTATCTGTCAGTTGAGGTAAGAAACTCAATCTCAGTTTAATTTACATGGAAAAAAAAAAAAAAAAAGACTAGTCGTCTTTCTCTTTAAAGTAGAGAAATATTTGCTTCCCAAGACTTCTGGAAGGCCTGAATTGGATAATTAATGTGAAAGTACTTTGCAAACTTATATAAGTTATGTGATGTATTGTATTTAATAAAATTGATACCTATAGAAAAGGTTAAAGCAACCTTTAAACAACTGGTAAGCATCCAGGATACTACAAGACAAAGTATATTATTATTAATTAAAAACTGGATAATTGTAAGAAAGATGCCATGTAAATTAAAAATTATATTAATGATATAATGATTTGGGGGGCACTAAGAAAAAAAAAGATTGAGAATCATGAGACCTAAAACCTAGTACCGGTTTTGCTATTCCTTAAGTATGTGATTCTTGGAAACTTCCTCTCTTTCCTTCCTTGGATCAAGAGACTGGACTGAGTGATTTCGAAAAGTCTTTTCCAGTTCTATGATTCAGCGATGTAGATCTCAGCAGACTCAAGAGCATATTAAGTTCTTCGCTCTTAAATCCATATGCATGTGTTTCTGTACACCTCAGAGTTTTACTTTGTCCCTGTGTGACATATTTACTCTCCTCTCAAAGGAGCCCCAAGAGTCCCTGAGTAAGATCAGAAAAGAAGGGACATTGAGAAAGCACAAAACAGGTTCCTGGATTTTGTGTGGCCCATGACTTTGCAGAATTGAATTTTTAAACACCAGTGGAAGTTTCTAAGCAAGCTTTCTGAGATACTTCCCTGAGCTTTCTCCCTTGCTTTTCTTTTTCTAGTTAGAGAAGACAAGAGAGAGCTTCTGGCATGCAAGGGATACTATCAGTGATTCTCTCTGGGCTCTTTGTTCATGGACAGAAAGCTCTTTGGTGGTCACAGCTCACAGAGACTTTGTTTACCCTTCAATGACAGATGCTCTGTGGAGAGCCAATAGAGGCTGAAATCCTGACTTACGCAAATGGCACTCACCCAAGCATTTTCTGGAGGAAAATGACCCAAGTCTCTGACATGGGGGGCTGAGAGTTGTAGTGATGTCAGCAAACCTCTCACTGCTGTTCTTCTCACCCCTGCCTTAGGACTGTATTTCTAAAGCCTGGAATTTGCATTTGGAAATTATTCTGTTGCTTGAATATCTTAGTTGGTCTCCTTATTTGTTAAGAAGACAAAACTGGCATATATGGAGAAGAGGGTAAGGGATTGATAGTTTATTGCCCAAATTGAGAAAAATGTTACTTATCTCTAAAACAATTATATTTCTAAAAACTCCCATGATGAGGGCTTTCCTCTTATCTGCTACTACCACTACTATTTACGTCAAATGATTTGGAGACCACTGCATCTGTCTTTACACCATCTCATTTTTGTTTATTGAGCCTCTTTCTGCAAAGCAATTTGAATCCTTTGGCGGTTTCTTAAGGGGGGTTAAAAGTGAAATAAACAATTATGCTCCAGGGAGGGAAAAAATAAAAACCAAAATAAAACATAACTATCATATCTCATTTAGGGTTCCCTCTGAAGTCTCTTTTATCTAGAATTCACTTATGCTAACCCGGGGCCTGTGGTCTTATTTAATATCAGCCGGTAATAAAGAGCCCTTCAGCTAAATATGGTTGTATTCCACTATTAACTGCAGCTCTTGAAGCAGTCATCGAGGGAAGGGGAGTCGGAACCCTTCAATGTCAAGACATTTAGAGGCACTCTAGCATCAATCAAGATGCACGTTCCTTCGCTAAGTGCCTGCTTTCATTTACATGAAATATTCATACAGCATTCCGTTTTGCTTTTCTCTCTCCTAATCATCACTTTTCGGAAGAAGCTACAATCATCTCAGTTAGGGGAGGGTGTTATGGGACGTGCTGTACCTTTCAAAGTCAGGCTTCCTGCAGATAGCTAGTTTTGTAATGAGGCAGCAGACTGCATAGACCGCCAAAGGTCTCCCTCACAGAGGCTGGCCTTGTTATCATGTACTATTCATCTTCAAGTATACAACTTAGTGCAAATGAAAGTAATTAATTAACCATAACAAACCTGTCAAAAAGCTATTTAGGATTTTGACAGAAAAAAATTTAACATTTGCTTTAAGTGGAAAACAAAAATCGTCTAGCTCAGAAAATTCACAAGCCATTCTATTTACGTGAGCTTCCCATTATTGCTCTCCCTTAATTACATGATAAGTAGCATTTAAATTAATTTTCAGTTCTTTTGACTTATATTAATTGTGTGATGCTTTTAGAGTTGATACGTGTTTTTTAAAAAAGCACTAGGCTGGGAAAATTTGTCCCTACATAAATAATTTCCAAAAGTAGGTATAATATACTTTTAGTCATCTAAATAGTGATTGAGAGTACATGGTAAGTGGGGAATACCTTTCTCCTTCCCTCCCTCCCTCCTTTGTTCTTCCCTTTCCCCTCCCCAAATAGTGATTTAGGAGTATATTGAGTATATTTTTCCTGAAATATTAACCTAGGCCCCAGGAATGGCATTTGTGTGACATAACCCTTTGGAATGAAATACCAATGATGTACCTGGTTGCTTATAATCTTTAGGACTATTTCATCTGCCTTTGTTTCTGATGTGTGTAGAAAAGGGTTAATAATCTTTGGTGTAAGAATTCTGCCCCATTATTCTAGAAATTAAAATTTATTTCAAAAAATTTTTTTGTGTCTAACTCATTTCTCTTTGGCTATCCAGGTCTAACTATAGCAGAGGGAGATATAGGAGCTGGTCTTTGTTTGAGAAAATATCTTTTGCAAATGAATTTTTACATTAAAAGAGAAATGTCAGCTTAATCGTTAAAGTCTAATGACAGTAAGAGCAAACATGCAATGTTTTTGCTTAGAGTGCTGCATTTTCAACAGACAGCATTTCATGATCAGTACACACCAGAAAGGCACTCATTTTTAAAGTTGGAAATGTTAATGGCCCTGAAATAGTTCATTCTTCATGTCTCTTTAACCCCTAATATATAGACTGAAAAGGCAATCTGAGTGGCCAGTGATAAGGTTGCTTTTCATTTAGGTAGATAGTTTTCTGCTTTAGAACACAATGCTAAAATTGTAGCTGATTGCCCAGAAATGGAATATAAATGACAAATTGGTAAAACCCTGGAAAAACTTCTCAAATGCTAGTGCTATCTTTATGCACATTAACATACAATTTTAAACATATTTGTTTACTTTTTGACCCATTTAAATTGGAGTCATCTTTTAAAGTTATACTATATCTCTCTAAATAACACAAAATACCCTAAAGATTATATTTTAAGAAAAAAACCCTAAATTCCAATGTTTTGTGCTCTTAGGGATCAAAGTGTGAATAATATAAAGCAATTGGAAACAATTCAGGTCAATGATCTTTAGTTACCCTAAATAAAGAAACAATCATACTTAGTTATACATAATGTACAACTGTGATTTTCCGAAGTGAAAAAAAATGCCATAGATGAAAATTTTGGAAAATTATATATACTCTTTTTCATTGTCAAGGTGCCTAGAAACTTTGTTCCAAACCAAAGGAAAAAGAAAAGTGTTTTAATACTTTTCCAGGGTTGCTCTTTACTATATTATCAATGTTCATAAATAAACCAGTGGGATAAGAAATTGAGAGAGTTGGTTACCAGGAATTTCATGGTAACTTTAGTTTTAAATGTTATTCTGTGGCTGCATTTTTTCCTTCACTGTGGATAAATTTAATTTTTCCTTCTCTTTTCTATTTAAACTTAACAACTTGAAAATGTTTAATCTTTATTTTTGCTTTAAAAGTACTTTTCTAAGAAAAAAAACCAGAGTAATAAAAGTTGATATTTCAAACTACAACAAAAGTTATCACAAGAATTGTAAATAGCACACAACTTGGGGGTAATTTTAAAAGATGCTGGAGTTTGGAATATAAAGAAAATACCAAGGGGTTTAAAATCCAATATATTAAACATTCACATGCAAATAGTGATTCTAGAACAAGCACCTTCTAAACATTAACAAGTTGTGAGCATGTTAACACCCACGGTTCCACCCATCTTGAATACATTTAAAGCCATTTAGAGCAGTGGAATTGCAGCATTTTGTAAAACTGAGTCATAAGTGGCATGATCCATTATCTCGCCCCCCTTCACCCCCCACATGTGACTTTTAAAGTTGATTTACTTCTACTTTATGGCCTGACATTGTTGTGCACATATCTGAAAGATTTCAAGTAACTAACATCAAATAGGTCATTTCCCTTTCCCCTTTCCCCCCATAAGATGTGGGCTGGCTCAAGTTTCAAGTTTGCTGAAACCTGCTGAAGTTTGAGGGGCTTGAGTCAGATGTAACTCATCATACCTTATACCTGTAGGGTACCTTTAATCCAGGCAAGTACTGGGAATTTATGTACATTGTTAGCTTTTGATCATGACAATGATTTTGACTATAACTCTCTGGGCAGACATAAGAGTTGGTTCTCCCTTGTTCTGTTTCCTGTAGGACTCCTAACATAGAAAATACTGTTAGCTCTGAAGTTTGGGGTGAGTTTTGTAGAAGTAAATTTTCATGGATGGTAAAAGAGATGTATGTGTGATAATCATTTCGGCTGTTGTTTTATGGCAAGGTGGATAGGTTATTGGTGAAAATGAATGTCTTTGTTTTCCTTTCCAAATAACCTATCTGATTGTTAGTTTATCTGAAAATTGTTCAGTTTCTTCGCTTGGGTTGAGATCTGATTTCAAGGCAATGTAGCCGTTAATAAACAAAATGACTTTCCATATGGCAATACTCCTCAACGCTGACCAAAAAGTAATGAGTATTATTTCAAATTAATATCATTCCCATCATGCAATCACCTTAGGAAGCTGAAATGATATTGATTTCTTGAAAGGCTTTCTTTATAATCTGTTCTCATATTCTGTTCCAAATTCTTCTTGCTTTTTTTAAAAAAAGAAATGATATTTAATTTTTTTCTTTCTCTTTTGAAAATAGCTTTATTGAGGTATAATCTACATACCATAAATTCAGTTTTTTTCTCTTTTTTTGAAGGTACAAAATGTGATTTTGCCATTTTAGTCTAAAAATCCACAAAACTTATATTTGTGAAAGCAACTCATGATCCTATCTTCTTTTCCATATGACACCTTTTCCCCACCAACACATAAATACACACATTTTTACATCACAGTGTCTACAAGTATGAGCACGGGATTTGTTTACAATCAGGGACTGCTAACTTCTCACCAAACCTATTTCCTCGTCTTCATTTTTTTCTTTTTGAAAATTCAGTTATTGAAAATGTACAATTCAATGATTGTTAGCAAATTTACAGAGTTGTGCAACTATCACTACAGTCCAATTTTAAAACATTTTCATTACCTAAAAAAGAAATCTCATACTCATTTGGCATTAACCCCTGTTCCCACCTCTAATCCTAAGCAACCTCTAATTTGCTTTCTGCTACTATAGATTTCCCTTTTCTGGAGATTTAGCATAAACAGAATGATACAATATGTGTTCTTCCGTGTCTTGTTTTTTTCACTCAGCATAATGTTTTTGAGATTCATCCATAATGCCACATGTATCAGTAGTGGTTCCTTTTCATCACTGAGTGGTATTCCATTGCACGCATGTACCATGTTTTGTTTATCCATTCACTAGTTGATGGACATTTGCATTGTGTCTACTGTTTTTGGCTGTTATGAATAATGGTGCTGTCCACATTCTTTTAAATCTTTGCCAGTTGAAGATAGCTTTGGTTTTGGAGGGCAGAACAAAGTCACTTCAAGCTCAACTGATAGAGTGAAAGTATTGGTGGCTATTAAAAGTAACGTATCATTATAGGAAAGATTTACATAATTTGCCAATTTTTTGAAGGCATTTACAAAGAACAGTTATAAATTTTGAGTAATGGAAGAATCTTTACCATTTAATTATTCTCCCCACAGATAAAATCTAGTGTATTTATTTTAAAATGAAACACTACTACTTAGTCATGCCCTTAAGTATGTACTTAATTTTTTTCAAGTTACATTTAATAGTGCAAAGTTTAATCTTTCTATATTTTTCCTTGAGTAACTCCAATAGATATCAAGTGTAACATTGATAGATATCAAGTATTAAAAGTTATACTTGGTGTCCAAATTTTAAAATAAAAAATAAAGATCAGAAAATATAATTAAATTATCTAGAATATAAATACATTGATAATACCATAATTACCTTTTAGGTGCTTTTCTACCATAGAATAATTGTAGATTTTGAAAGATCAAACATCCTTCATTTACTCTTTTTCTGTGTGTTTGTATGTAGATATCTCATAACATGCATTGTCCCTGTCTAATGCAGTATATATACATGGGTCTAGCTGGAATAGTTCATTAACATAATAACATAATTACAAAACTGTTGAAACTTATCTCATCTTAGCTGTTTATTAATGCTGTTTATTTGAAATTTCTAAGATCTCTGATTAATAATTGTTAATTCCATGTAATTATTTGTTAATCACAAACAGTTGTCATTTATTTAGCCATGCACAGTTAAGGATCTCATGCTTAATTAAAAATTGTACATTTGTATTTCTAGCTTTTTTGCAAAGATGAAACATAAATCCATCAAGCCACCTTAGAACTTTTAAACTTCCCCCATTTTTTTTTTTACATCTGTAGTTCTCATTACCCAGAAGTTATTCTGTCCCCTCTGTTAAATTACTTTATGCTGCAGCTTAAACGAACATGTCTTGCTTTCATCTAGCATTTCAAATAGGGCAAAGACTGCTGTACAATTTCCAAACACAACTGTGCTAACAGAGATGAATTACTAGAGTTTATATAATTTATATTAGGAATTCATAGACCTAGCAAAAGGGATTAGTACATTTTATTTCAGGGCAAGAGATGATCCTGTCATTAATGGTCGATACTTTCATCATCTTTTAAACCTGAGGAATTTCCTGGGTGACAAGACTGTAAGGACATATCAGAGATTCACAGCTGTGAGCTTTATCTGGACATGCACTGCTTTACTCACAGTATGTGGACTACGTTCCATCAAAACTGGATTAGGCTGTCAATCACGTCTTCCGATGTATATTGTATTATGATTTTTTGAAAATGTCACTGAGATCAGAGTAATTTCTTGGCTAATTGCATCTTGTCTCTTCTTAATACCATGCATTTAATGGTTTCATTACCTGACGTGACAATCACAGTCCCTGGTCCAGTATTAAGGGCAGTTTTATTTCTCTTCCTTTTTACACATACATACACATGTGGACACACATCTAAGGCACTTCTTTAATAAGAAAAAAAATATTCTTAAGGTACTTTTGTGTTTTATGAAATAAAATGCATGGATAGGATTCTTTGTTTTCCCTATGGTCTAACATATACATAATGGTTGAAATTGTTTCTGTAATTCCCAAAGCATACCCAATGCTTAGTACAGTATTTTCCCTTTTTGTTATAGAAAAAGATTAAAGAAGATATTAACCTTTAAGAAACTGTCACTCATTACTCACATTGCCTGTGCCTTTCTCTAGAGAATCTGCTCCAAACACAAAAATATTTGTGTTTCAGTGTTACCTATTTAGCCATGAGAGATTCATTCGAATGAACATTAGGTTTCATTAAATCCTACTTTGGTGCATGTGGCTCTCGTACTACCTGTTACTGGTGGAAAAGTGGGCAACAAGAGATATTAAAATACCTATAATAATGAGTAGTTCTGAGAAGGTAGTTATTAAAAGTCTCCCTGAACACACTCAGGTTTAGATTAAAACAGGTACGGGAGATACACGGATGAATAATGGAATGTGCTAATCTCTCACTAGTAAGGACAGATAATTTTATGATACCCAGGTGGAAAGGAAAACAGAACATAGGCTATTGTTTTATTTTATAGCTCTTAAAGAATATCTACACTGCCACAATGTTATACATGACCTTTGGGGTGGGTTTGGGGAAGAGAGAGTTAGCTATAGACCTTATGGGGAAAATGCTTCGACAAAGGCTTATGAGCTCTTGTTCTAACCATGGAAATGTAGTAATTCCCAGTGGATTCTGTTAGCCATATATTACAACCTAAAATGATGATGGTGTGGTAGGTGGTGGTGGTAGGGGACAAGGGCTAGTTGGAGAGGGATGCAGCAGCATTTTAGGGATGAATTTTGCTCAGTTTGTGCTTCTGACAACTCCCATGTCCCATCAGCGATGGGGAAGAAGCTGTAATTCTGATTTCCTTTGATTTTTCCTTTTCCACTGAAAATACTAATTGTGAGGTACGGGGCAGGAGAAGTGGATGAAAGATGAGCAGATTTTGCCTGGCGTTCTTGGTAGGGGGCGGCCGCTGAAGGATGCACTCATGTTTGGATCTGACAGCAGCTGTGGTATCCAATTCAAATTCACTGTGGCAGGAAGAAAGAGTGTGAATGCTAAAGAATCCAAGGTGTTTGTAAATACTCTGCTTTGCTAACCATTCAAATCTGGTTTGCATAGATTGCTGCAGTTGCCGGTATAAATGTAGAATGACATTTATAAAAAAATAATGTGCAACCGGTGATGAGTTTTCCTTCTAAATGTTTTTTAAAACAGCATTGCACAATCCATTGGTATTCATATAAAATAGAGAAAGAGTGATGATTAAAAAGCAGCTTCTGCCTACTGTGTATTTCAGGGAAGAAAATTAATTGTGATTTCATCAAAAGCTTCTTACACATAGGTTCAAGAATCACCTATATTTTAGCTTCAGGTAGATTTTAAAGTTAACGGACTATCCATTTGTCTTACAAAAAGAACTTGCTAAATGGGCTGCAAATTCCCTTTTCCTTGTATGGGTAGTGGGATGTCAAAGAGCCTTCAGACACTGAAAAGTCAAGTAATCATCATCAGGTATTGACTTTGAGTAGATGACTTATTAGTAGATTGGCCTCAGTGCGTCCCTAACTGAGCTTCTAAGTGCTGCATTAAATTCCCTTATAAACACTAGAGATGGACTTTGTTCATATTGGGGACCTTCTGAGGTGATGAACATCCCTTTGTGCTGGTTTTCTCAGACCCTTGTGGAGGTTTCACCATTGTGGATGAAGTTACCAAAAAAAAAAAAATAAAAAAAGGGTTGGAATAAAGATGACATGGAATTCCAATATCTGCTTTGTGATAGCAGAGAACAGATTTGAGAAAAATTACTGGGGATTTTAAAAAGTGGAGAAATAGGACAAGCATGGATACATTTTTAGTTTTCACATGGAAAGGACACAGTTATTCACCTGCATTTTGGAGCTATATATGCATTGAATTGTTCTCAGCATGTTCAAACAGACGTGGGCCTGGGCCCCGTTGTCATACTGGGCTTATGGAACTTCTTTTACATCACTTGGACTTCTGAGGCCCCGTGCAGAAAGGCAGCTGGCATAGCCTGTGGTGATGCAGAATAATAGACTTCACTGTGGAATAGCTTGGATTTTCCATTTTTTCCCTGTCCACCTGGTATCACCCTTATTGCTCTGGCTTATAAATGAGACAGTGACCCCGTTTTGTCCTGAAGAGTCCAAGGTGATAGATGGCTAGGTGATCTTCAACTGTTTTTCATGCTGTCTCCTGAATGGATAAATGTGTCAGAATTAAAATATAGTTTATGCTTTGACATCAGTGGGGAAAAATGAAACAAAGCTGTGTTGTCATCTGGCTGGAAATGCACAAAATCCAGAGATCGGTGCATTTGCTTCTTTGGAAAAGATCACTGGTGACATTGGAGTTTTACTTAGGAGACAACAAGAAATGCCTTGATTGAGAAGAATTACTTAGGCAATCTCTTGCTGTTATACTTGGAATTATAGACGGCAACGCCAAATGTGTCAGCGATAGAGTCTTGGGCTGTGGACATAACTCAGGGCAGCTTCCTTTAAATTAGAGGATCCTTAATATTCAGGTTTCAGTAGACTCAGAACCCTTGTGCAAGGGTGTACAAACTCCATGCAAATGTGCATTCGTCTGTGTCTACATGTGAGGGAAGTCTCAAAGAGTCTGTGATAAAAAATGGATTAAGAACAACTACGGTAATGAAATGTCAAGATCATTAACAGAAAAATCCACCATTAACATTGAATTTTTATCACATATAGTGGTTCGTACCAAAGTCACTGAGTGAGGCAAAAATCACAAGTGGTCAAAATTGCTCATAAAAATCCCCTTGGAAACACCATATTAGAGCCCAATATACTTTCTTTCAAAAGGCCAAATAGTCAGTTTTCCCTTTTTCCAGTTGAGCCCCTGATTCCTGTATCCTACTTTATAGTCATCCTAAGATACAGTAGGTAAAAACACCAACACTATTTAAATTGTACTCTCTGTCTCTCAACTTTGGCTGAGCACATATAGTTGAATTCAAACAGGATAAATATGCATACATTATATGTCTTCACTTTATTTGAAAATTCCAAAACTTTTGAGGATGGCTAGGGATAATAGGAATAATATAATTATTATTATAATAATAATAATATAATTATTCCCATTTTATAGATCACAAAATTGAGGCTCAGAGAGGTTGACTGTACTGTGTATCTTAGTTTTTAGGTGGAAAAATCTTTTTTATTACCTTGACTCAAAGAGATGAATTGTATTATTTCTATGGTTCTACATAGTAAGCAGCAGAATAAAGACTACAATTATTTCTCAACATCTAATTCAAGGTTGTTTTCACTGGAAGGAAAAGTCAGTAATGGTAACCAGCGAAGATTGTTAGTAATGATAGAAGCAGCAAAAATACTATAATTGTAACATTCCAGGTACTTCTTTTACTCCTTTCTTTGGATGTGTTCATTCAATAACCTAATTTTCCATTTTCTCCTTTTTTTCCATGCATTACAATTCAAGTTCCTATGGAAACACTAAACATTATCAACTTTATGTACCCATCATGTTAATTCCATTATTGGAGTTTTGTGAGTGTCCAGTGAGATGATATAAATGAAATTCTTTTGACAAACCTGTAAATGCAAGGCATTATTATAAGATCAAATTTTACGAGCAATATTATTGCTATGGTTATTACTGCCACTAGACATCAGTTTAGTTACAATATACAGCTATGTTTCCCAACAGGGATAAGGAGTGGGGAGAACAGGACATATCAGAATGACCCAGGAAAATTTTTCAAAATACACATTATACCCTTGTTAATCCTAACTCATCTCTCACCCTCCTTAAGTCTTCAAGATGTATTAATACAAAAATCTCAGAGAGACTTGAATGTGCGTATTTTAAACAACCAAATGGTAAAAATAAACTCCCCGGTGATTTTAGGTTATATCTCTTGGTTGATAACCACTAATCAATACTCCAGGGAGTAAATTCATTCATTTACTCACTCACTCATCCATCAAATACTTTTGAGCATCTACCGCATGCTAGGAACTGGGCTAGTTGGAAAATTCATTTACTAGCTCAAAAGGCAAACAGAGTGACCACTTCTGTGGTTTTCCATTTATATTTATTAATAGAAACATATTATAAAGACACTAATACTTCACACTAGTGTAGGTGATTAATATTATTTAGGAACTGATAAAAAAGAAACACTTTTAAGAGCTACTGTGCTTATTAGAAACAGTGGAACTTGGCGACCAACAGTTTTTGTCTTTAATCACATATATCTATCACATTTTGACATCTGGAGAAAGAGGAAATGTTGGAAAGAAGAAATCAGAGAAGTGTCCAAGTAGGTCAAGGATACCATGGCTCTTTCTTATGATCCTAGTTGTGATATGCAGTGACTATGAAAAACGATGACTTGCTATTACTGCATGTACTTTTTCTTGGGCTGAAAGATAGATTTTTATATTATAGAGCAATGTAATAAAGCAATAGAATATAAAATAATATAGAATAGCGATTATAGGTCCATGATATAATGAATATTTAGTGGATACAATATATAGCAAAAGAATCTCCTTGTCTAAATTGTAGGGCTAAGGCAGAACAAGCGATTGGCTATGATACTATTAAGTGGTACATCAGACAATTGTTGTTGGTCTTCTCTTTAACTTGTATGTACTGCTTTCTATTTCACTTAAAGTCTCCTCTTTTTCTCTTCTCCCATGGCCCTTCTTGCATGGCTCTTTCAAGCTGCTGCTCCTGTCTTTGCAACAAAACATCAAAGAACATGGGGGCTCCATACCTCACAGACCTAGCACTGAACTGCCTGATTTATCCAGTTTTTGAGTCTGATTCTCCTCTGCTTCAGAACAACTCACATTCTGGAATCCTGGTTCTTGATCTTGTTTTTGTAATTACTTTGTACTTTTGATTTGCCTGCTTGCAACCTTAGCTCCTTTCAGTGTGGCTACACCCCCTTAGACTATTTTGGGAAAATATCCCTTCCCTCTGGATTTGGCCCTGATAACGCTTAGAGCAAATATCTTTCTGATAACTTAATTTTCCACTGCCTTTCCAATTGCCTCCAATTCCATTTATGCTTTGCCGTCATGTATTTCTGTGGTTCTCAAATCTGGCTCTACTTCAGCCATACCCAAGGAGTTTCTGAAAATACAGATTCTAGGACCACATGCTAGACTTGCTGAATTGAAATTTTCAATGTGTCACGTTTTAGAATGATGAAAATGATCCACATCTGTACTGTTCTTTATGATCATCACTGGCCATATGTGGTCATTTAAATTTAATGTTAAATAAAATTAAAAATTCAGTTTCTCAGTTGCTACAGCCAGATTCAAGTGTTCGATAGCTGCACATGGCTATTATTGGTACAGTTCCAGGTTGTGGGTTCCAAAAAACTTGCAGCTTTGTTCCTGGTAGGTTTGAAAACCATTATGTTAGATGACCAGTGACCTCCCATTGATTTCATATGGCTTTACTGGTTTAAGAGAGATGGCTGACTTCCATCCTAAGACCGGATCTTGAGTAGTCTTAAGAGAAAGACTGGTATGAACCCAGTGAGGATGTGGTAGCATCTGTTTAACTCAGTATTTTAAAACATGGGGAATAAAAACAAATATAAGAATGATTCTATCATATAAATGAGAGGATACAGTTGGTGACAGTCAGGTAAGTTAACTAATTAATATGCCTGGTATTACGTTGACCCGACGGTACACACACACACACACACACACGCACATACATGCCCTCACACACATGAAGATATTCCCAACATATTTCTCTTAAGAATAACAAAAAGGATGTAGAAGCTTTTTGTGTATATTAATTAGGAGAAACACAAACCATATTAGGTCAACTGGATTATATTACAGTCAGGTCAGGTGCTGTTGCTAAGTGGCAAAATGATGCATTGAGTATTCTGAGGTATGTGGCAACCGTCCTGACTGCAGCTGAAGGTAGTGGCCAGGATAGTTAGGCGATACAAGAATGAAGCCATGAAAGGTAAACTGGAGGTCATTGTTCCCGTGAACCTCCTAGGTACTTTTTATGAAGTAGACTCAATGTTAAATGCAATGATGTTGACTTGTATGGAATCTGTTTTTAAGGTATAAGATTTAGGGCTCATTTATTTCTTCCTTGGAACACAGACACACATTTACAAAATGGATTTCATACTTAGGATATTTCTGATATACTACTGCCCACTCTGCCTTCCTCCCAGCCAATTAATTATGACTTAGCCAATGTGTGGGATTATGATGGGAAAAGGTTTATATGAATAAGAGAAACCAGGATTTCTATTTGTAGAGAGGATCCTATGAATCAATCAAGCAACTGCAGAGAGAATCTCCAGAGTGAAAAAATCTGATAAGAAATGGAAACCATTTGGCATATGGATTATTTCCATTTTAGGCATGATATTTGGGTAATGTCTACCCTTTTTCACTTGGTTCTGATGAGATCAATGTAAGTACTAGTTCTGCAAATTGTAAACCTCACTAGGGGATAAAATTATCTGTATCACTTGTCAAGCAACATGGCAAGGGGGCAGTTTTCAGATATAAATGTTAACTTTTCTTTTCATCTGAGACATTTTTCTCTCCATATTCTTCTCTGCTACATTCCATGACAATTTCTTGAAAATACAGAAAATGTGCCTATTTGAAAAGCGTTCCTGGCCACCATTTTGTTCATAAAGATTAGCCAGATCACTGAGTGCACTAAAAGTATTTTATTTGCTCAAATTCAGTAACATACTCTTAAGACCTGTCATGGAACAAAAAGATAGAATGACAAGTTCTAAATGACAAGTGAGTAGTAAAGTTAAAACAAAGACTTCACTTAGTTTGGGAAAATTGTCGAATTTTAGTATGAGCTAAATATTATAAATTGCATTTATCATTAGTCAGCAATTTTTAATGTGAAGATTGTATATCACCAACATTGTAATCATCATCTGGAATATTTAAATCTATTCCTATGATGTACAATCCTTACCTTGGGGGTGACGGAATGAGATGATAGTCATTCTGGTGACAGAGTTTCAGGTCACAATTTATACCAGAACCTAAAATGAATCAATCATTGTCACCAAGATGGTTGCAGATTAGCCAGTAGGCTAGGCATGACATAGAATTTGCAATCATAATGGCCCTGTAAAGCTAGTTTTATCTCTATTATATTGGGGTGCAGTTAGGTCATGGTTAAAGAATATTTTTTTAGAAACAGTGGGACCTGGGTAGAATTCAGGCTCTGTTGTGTGAGTCTAGGCAAGTTATTTAGGGCCCCAAAACTCAGTCTTTATGTCTATAGAATAGTACCTACTTCAGAAGGTTATTGTGAGGAATAAAGGAGATTATGCAGATAAAAGAGTTAACATGGTGCCTGGCATATAATATATGTTTAATGCCTATTGCAATATTGCTATTATTTTTATTATTCTTAACTCCAATTATATAGACCTTATTTTTCTTGACCATATACTTAAGATTTCTGAATGTTTTTTGTTTTTTATTTTAAATTCATGTTAGTTGAACAGTATTTAAACAGCATAGAAGCATAAAAGTTGAAAAGTGAAAGACCTTCTCCTTTTTCATCTTTTTTTTTTGAAGCATTAAAACCATCTTTATTAGCTCTAAGATCTAGTAATACATATACTTGTGTAATAAATATTAAGAGCTACTAATATACCAGCTTTAAAAGTGTGAGAATTCCCATTTGGTTAATTGCAGTGAATTGTCGGGATATGATTACGCAGGCCTAGGTGCTGAAACATGACTAAAACATTCAAGAATCCTATCAGCTCCTTAAGGCAGATAATAATGTTTTCTATTAATAAAATTTGTTTGCTTATTTATTTTGACATGTGAACGCATATTCCTTCAAAGGGTTCTTGCTATACATACTATTTTGATGCATATTTTTATCACTCAACAATATATCATGTACATTTTTGGTCAAAATGTCTTTTTAGATGCATATAGTATAACTTTTACTTAAATAGTTTTATAATGCATTGTTTATATAGTTCTGCAGCTTGCTTCTATGAGTTCACTAGATCTGCTTTGTTCTTTTAACCACTGCATGATACTCTGCAGTAGGCATCAATTCCATAATTTATTTAATTATTCTCCTAGTGAAGGACAACTAGGCTACCTCCAATTTTTCAGGATAGGCTTCTTATTTTCCAAACACATTTTGTTTTTCAGGAGCTAAAATAGAAACCCTTATTTCTCTGAAGCCTTTGTTTTTTCAGTGAATAAAATATACTTGTGCTGCCACCAGGATCGGAATATCATAACTAATTGCTATACATTTCAGGGAACAGCTGTCTGATTTAGCCTAGTTTCAGCTTTTCTGGAGATTTCTATGACCCTCCCCTTCTGCAAGACATAATTTATTAACAAAAGGGTATCTTTTAAAATTCCTTTCTTCTTTCTGAATTTGTTTGCATCTTTAAAAATGCATTCACTACCATTTTTGAGCAACTACTATGTGCCAAATGCTTTTTCCCTCCAGAATATTATTGGGGTACAAACGTTTTGGTTACATGAATTATACTTTTGTATAGTTTGAGTCAAAGTTATAAGTGTGTCCATCACCCATATACTGTGCATTGTACCTGTTGGATGTGACTTTATCCATCCTCTTCTCCCCCCCCACCTCCTTGATTTCTGTTGAATTTTATACTACCGTATGTGCACAAGAGTGTTGATCTATAAGTTTCAATTTAATAGTGAGTATATATGGTTTTTGTTCTTTGATTCTTGTGATACTTCACGTCAAAGGATGGTCTCCAGTTCCATCCAGGTTGTTACAAGATATTCACCATTTTTTATGGCTGAGTAGTACTTCATGGTATACATATACCACATTTTATTGATCCACTAATGTATTGATGGGCACTTGGGTTGACAAAACAGACAAAAACATACACTGGGAAAAAGAATCCCTATATAATAAATGATGCTGGGAAAATTGGATAGCCACATGTGGAAGACTGAAACAGGATCCACACCTCTCACCACTCACAAAATTAATTCAAATATTATTTTGAATTCACACCTCTCACCTCTCACAAAAATCAACTCACAATGGATAACAGACTTAAACCTAATGCATGAAACTATAGGAATTCTAGAAGAGGATGTCAGAAAAACTCTTACAGATATTGGCCTAGGCAAAGAATTTATGAAGGAGACCCCAAAGGCAATTACAACAGCAGCAAACATAAATAAATGGGACCTTATCAAATTAAAAAGTTTCTGCACAGCCAATGAAACTATCATTAGAGCAAATAGACAACCTATAGAATGGGAGATAATATTTGCATACTGTATATCCAATAAAGGGTTGATAACTAGAATCTATATAGAACTCAGGAAAATCGGCAAGAAAAAAAATCAAACAATCCCATTAAAAATTAGACAAAGGACATGAACAGAAACTTTTCAAAAGAAGATAGACTAATGGCCAACAAACATATGAAAAAAATGCTCAACATCTCTAATCATCAGTGAAATGCCAATCAAAACCACAATGAGATATATCACTTAACTCCAGTGAGAATGGCTTTTATTAAAAACTCCCCAAATGATAAATGTTGATGTGGATGAGGAGAGCTAGAAACACTCATACACTGCTGGTGGGACTGCAGACTAGTACACTTCAGCAACTTGAGCAAGCATTCCAGTCTTCACATTTACTTTGCTGGGCCTGGAACGCTTTTCTGCAGGTCTGCGTGGAGCTTGCTCCCTCATTTCTTTCAGATTTGTGTTCAAATGTCACCTCCTCTTGAAAGCACTTACCTGATTGTCCTAACCCCACAGCTTCACTCTACTCCCTTCCCCTGCTTTGCTTTTCTTCCCAGCACTTGTCACTTCCTGACATCATAGCGTGGATGTATGTTTTATTATGTGTTATTTTGGGAGTTGTCTGGGTGCTGACCACCCACGGTACAATGTAAGGAACCCAAAGGCAAGGCATGCTCCTCTGTACCTGCAGCACTGAGAATAAAGCCAGGCACATAGTGAATGGGGAGGGAGCTTTTACCAGAAGACGGGATACAT
Source organism: Eulemur rufifrons (assembly GCF_041146395.1). NCBI lineage: Eukaryota > Metazoa > Chordata > Mammalia > Primates > Lemuridae > Eulemur > Eulemur rufifrons. The sequence continues at coordinate 52,992,179 of NC_090984.1, forward strand.
GATTGCCTCAGCCTATTTTTGCTAGTTTATTTCCTAATACTTATTTTTAAAAAATTAAGTGATTCCATGCCTTACCTTTGGCCATATATATTGTGGCTATTCCTGGAAACACATTATGTTGCAGAAGCTAGTTTGAATATGAAAATAGAGCTAATAGAACATGTAAAATAGAGCATATACCTTTGTTATTTTTAACTTTTAACAAAGGATCATTAACTATTTTAATTGAAGTATTGAAGTCTTTTTGAAATACTATATTTTGGAAAAGTGCACAATGCATAAGTGCTAATTTTCACAAAGTGTACAACTGTGCAACCATCAGCCAGATCAAGAAAAAGCACATCACGAGGGCCCTAGAAGCCCACTATTGTTTCCTTCCAACCACACTACCTACCCCTCCACTCAGGGTACTATGACTTGGTTTCTAATAGCATAGATTAATTTCATCTATTTTTCACATATCTTTATTTTAACATTTATTTAAATTCTCCATTTACCATGTTTGTCCCTTTTTTTTTTTCTTTTTTAGTTTCAGGATATTATGGGGGTACAAACATTTTATGTTTTTGCCTCACCCAGGCGAAGATTAGAGGCATGCCCTTCCCCTCTACAATGCTCACCGTGTCCATTAGTTGTGAGTTTACCCCGCCCCAGCCCCCTAATCCCTGGAGAACATTACTACCGTGTGAGCACCATAGTGTTGATCAGTCTGTGACAATTTGATGGTGAGTACATGTGGAGCCTATTCTTCCGATCTTGTGATACCTCACTGCGGATAATGGGCTCAAGCTCTATCCAGGAAAATATAAGAGGTGCTAGGTCACTGTCGTTTCTTATAATTGAGTAATATTCCATTGTATTCATATACCAAATTTTAATAAACCACTCATGAATGGATGGGCACTTGGGTTGTTTCCACATCCTTGCAATAGTGAACTGTGCTGCCGTAAACATTTGGGTGCAGATGTCTTTATTATAGAATGTCTTTTGCTCTTTTGGGTAGATGCCTAATAGTTCTATTGCTGGATTGAATGGTATTTCTATTTTTAGCTCTATGAGGTATCTCCAAATTCTTTTCCACAGAGGTTGCACCAATTTGCAGTCCCACCAGCAGTGTAAGAGTATTCCTGTCTCTCCACATCCTCACCAGCATTTGTTGTTTTGGGATTTTTTGGTAGAGGCCAATCTCACTGGGGTTAGGTGATATCTCATTGTGGTTTTGATTTGCATTTCTCTAATGATTAGAGATGTTGAACATTTTTTTATATGTTTACTGGCCATTATTCTGTCTTCTTTTGAAGAGTTTCTGTTCATTTCCTTTGCCCATTTGTTGATGGGGTTGTTTGATTTTTTTCTTGTTGATTTTTTTAAGTTCTAGGTAGATTCTTGTTATCAGCCCTTTATCGGATGTGTAGAGAGCAAATATTTTCTCCCATTCTATAGGCGTCTATTCGCTCTAATGATAGTTTCATTGGCTGTGCAAAAGCTTTTAAATTTGGTCAGATCCCATTTATTTATTTTTGTTGCTGTGGTGATTGCTTTGGGGGTCTTCCTCAAAAATGCTTTGCCTAGGCCGATGTCTGAAAGGGTCTTCCCAACATGCTCTCCAAGGCCCTAGAATCCTTTTATAGAGAAAAAAAAATTAATTAAGTCCTTTAACATCTCTTATTCTTTTAACAGTTTTGTAAGAGCAAAACTGCAAAGCCTCATAGTAATTCTCAGTAGACACAGGAAATATAAGCAATGAGCCGAGAGTTGAATGCATTTGATCTGTGAAATGATTTGGGCTCAAAATACTTTGGGGAATAGCAACTTTTGTGTGTGTCATTTTAAAGATAAACAATATTTAAGTAGAATATTGTGCAAAATAATGAAATATATCAGTAATGGTAATATATTTAGAAAAACATATACAGTCCAACAATGCACTTTAAAGAGAGAAAAATCATCTGAAAAAATGTGATTTGTGGTTTTACTACCTCCCAGGAAAAAGGAGGGGGAAAACATAGGAGAAAACTATAATGAATTAATGTATTTAAAATACGGTAGTAGATTTCAAGAGCATTTTCATGGAAATTACAGTGTTGTTCAGGAGCATCCATTATAGGATTTAAAAAAATAAAAAATGTGTGTTGCTGATTTATTTATGATGGCTACTGCACAGATGGTATTAGTATCATTATATCCTTGAATCCTTTCTGTAAGCATCTTAATATTTTTTTTACCAAGATCAATTATATTAAGCCCAACATATGTTTTAAAACATATCACTTACTATGTAAATTTATATCATTTGTATCTTTAGTGGTTGGGAGCTTCTGTGTTTGAATACATAGTTTTACTATTTGGATACTATGCATAGTGTCACGGTGAGAGAAAAACCTGTCTTGCTAGCAACAGCCTGTGTGTTTATCCTATGGGAGTGGCAGCAGGGGCAGATGGTCTCAATTTTGGTCATTTTCTTTTTTAGGTTTATTCTTCAATGTAATTCATTTGCACTTTTTATTCAAGCACCTGCAGTACTCAATTAAGGCAAATACACCATGTGGCTGGAGGATGTGTTTCAGTGAAATGATTTGAGTGAAGAATCAAGCTTGTGAAGTGCTTCTTTCAGGTGGCTAAGAGCAGGCTAGGGAGATCATATCTCTAGAACAAAAATGCTAGGGTGCGTCAGGACCACATGGAGGCTGTGCTCAAACAATGATTGCTGTACCCACCCCCGAGTCTCTGATTCAGTAGGTCAGAGGTGGAATTTGAGAGTTCATATTTTCCTTCCTAACAAATCTGTAAGTGATGCCAAAGCAGCTGATCCAGGGACTATGCTTTGAGAACCACTGAATGAAAAGATAGATAGATGTGACTCAGAGAGCAGAGCAAAGGAAACCATGTCATGGGTCCAGTGCTTGCTCAATTGGGCTGTGGAAATATTGTTTACATATACTAATGAAGTGCAAACTTATGGATCATTTGATAATGCAAAAGACACTGGAGTTATAATATATACAAAATTGATGGATGTTCACCTTTGCAAATCATTAAGATGTCAATGGGGAGAGTTGTTAAACACCAACTCTTAAGGTCTACCACTGTATAGGCAAGGCTTTAAAAACAACCACTTTAGGCCTTTTACTTGGCCTCGTCAGAATTCCCATAGCTTAAGCCCAACAACTGGGCCTGAGTGCCCAAGCAACTGGTCATCAGAAAGCCCATTACTTTATCCCAGGCGAAGGTACCAGTGACAGTAAACTGGGCACAAGAGTCCTAATAAGTAGTGAAGCACTTGAAATAGACCTGAGCAGATGGCTGTTTTTCCAAAGCGTAAGAAGGCCTGCTTTTGCTGTTACTGGCCAGGGAAACCAGCCTGGCTCAGAAGCCCAATAAAGGTCTGAAAACATCCTTAGGAGGTATGAATATCCCCACTCAGATCTTCAGAAAGGCTGAATATGCTTTGCCCTGCCATCTGTTCTCCCCAGGCTCTGGGCTTCCCCTCCCCATGGGCTCTAGGAATGCCTGTAGGAGAGTGGGGACTGGAGGGCATGAGAGGTGGCACCAAACATGTGATCATTACAGTTTATACTCATTTCTGTCCTTGCGGGAGCTCAGCCCACTGTCAGGGCCAGTTACGGAACAACGGCAAAGGGTATAGAAAATAAGAATTTAACCACCTCCATCCCTTAAACTGTGGCAGGCACACAAGCTCAGAGATGAGAGAGAGCATGATACTTTCTTCTAAGGAATTTAAAAATCTCTTCTAGAGGCAATGGGGATCTATTGAAGAATTTTAAACAAGAGAATTACGTAATAAAATCTGCATTTGGAAAGTTCACTTCATTGATGGTATTAAGAATGCATATGCAGGTGGTAGAAGCTAGGTACAGAACACCTTTCTAGTAAATATTGTTTCATAGCAAATAGCAGGTGAGAAAAGTTCTAGCAAATTTCTAAAATAAACTTTGATTTATGGAAAATGTGAATCTAACCAGTTAACTCCCATATTTAAAACTCCTCATGAACTCCTAATTGCCTGGAAAATGGTCTTATATCAATTTGATAACACACTCATCATAAAAAAAGGAGTCTGAGAATATCCCAACTCCGAAATATATACACTTAGGTATTTAGTTGTAAGTAATACGCACATAGAAAGTATTAGTGTATTAGGTACTTAAAAAGCCAGATAAACAGAAATTTTAAAAGCACAAAAAAGTATATATAATCAGAAGCTATAATTTCTTCCTAATCTCAGAGGATCATTCCACACCCATGTGGAGACCTGGGGCATGAGGATAAACAGGTAGCTCTTTAGTATGATGGATAAGCCCCTTCATGAACTGATCCACGATCACATTTCCCGGCTCATCTCTCTCCATTGGAGACTGCCAGCTAAGGCAGTTCCCTGCCTTGATCCAACAGTTGCTTCCTTCTGGTTTTTGTTCATGCTGATTTCTTTATGTGTACTATAATTCTTCCATTGCTTTCTCTCCCTGTTTTTAGCTCTAAAGTATCTCTTCCCATGCTATACGGACATTATCTATTTGTGGGTCTCTTTTCCTCTCCTATGCTGTGAGCTCCCTGAGGACAGGAACTGTATCTGAGGCTTGGCTGCGTTTCCAGTGGAACTGGGCAGACATACCCGGCACAGCCCCAGTTATAGCTTTGATCAGATGCAAATAGAAGATGTATTTGAAGATATGAAAATAATCAAATACAGGGTGGGGGTAAACATGAGACAGCACTATTTTTTCTCCTCAACTATATTTTGCTGTTAACTGTAGACATTTCATAGTTTATAAAAATACTTATTTCTAGTAGCAATAGTATTATAATATTATAATAACTACTACTAATAATGTTTCATGAATAGGATTATCCTTATAGATACATCAAACTGATTCTTGCTAGACAGTAATTTAATTACTAATCATACTTGTGTCTTCTTCTTGAGGAGTAATAATACCAATACTTCTTATATTGATATTTTGCTTTATTATTTCATATGTGGTTTAATCTAAAATAACTACTTTTCCAAATATACTTTCTTCAAGCATCTGACAGAAGGAGTAAAATTATTTTCAATTAAAGCAGGCTTTCCCCAAAACAGGCTTAAGTATTTTTGCTGAGAACCCAGATGTAAAGCATTGAAGACCACTCTTATAATGCATGATTAGTTTGGTAGTGACTGCATATCAAATCAGTATCACTTGTTAATATTATACCAATATCACAGCTTTTGTCACTAGCTTTTATCAACTCCCAGAAGGATGATCTTCAGGAGAGAAAAATTTTGATGTATAAATGCAGTATCTTTTTACTAAGTAGATTTTCAATAAATATTTATTGATTAAAGCAAATGTCAAGGAACAAGTAGGAAGGGCAAGGCAGGGCAACAGAGACACTTTAGGGAAATGGAAGTTAAAGGGATAATGTGAGGGCAGGGGCAGGAGAAGGTAAGAACGGGATGCAAAGAGGGCAACACAGCAGCTCTGATGACTTAAAAACCTGCCAGACCATCCATTATGGCTGTTATGCAAGTGCCAGGTTTGCAGAGTTGTTGTGGTCATAACGCTACTATCTAGAGGCTTTCTCCCAGAAACTCAAAAAGGTTTTTAGATTACCCTCCTGACTGCTATTTCTGATTTTCCTGTAGTTGATTCATGACTAAGTAATAAATGAGTAAGGAGAACAATTACCCAAAACTACCTTTATCCCCTTCTTGTTACTATTTGCGTATGACTTATCTTCCCAAATGGGTTATAAGTTTTTTGGGAGTAAAGTTCATGTTAAATACATTTGGATGAATTTACAAAGCCCTACAGGGCTCCTTGTTAAGTAGGTGCTTTATAAATTCATTAGTAAATAAACAAATGAGATGTTGTATAATAAAGAATTTGACTGGTTTTTGTCCCTGATTTCTGAGAGACTCTAAATCCTTGGGATTTCCTGAGTGATAAGAGTATCTTTGTCATTTACAATCCCCTTGGAGTGTACTTGATAGTGTATGCTAATAAAGTGACTCATGATGGGCCCCTGTATGGCCTCAGGATGGACATTGGTCATCCTGAAAAGACCAACCACATGATTAGAGGACTGGGGCTTTGAGTTCCTTGGTATCAGCTGTACCTCACACTCTCCAGGGAGAGGTGGGAGCTGGAGACTGAGTTCAGTCATCTACCCAGTGATTCAATCAATCATGCCTACATAATGAAACCCCAATAAAAACTCTGGACCCTGAGGTTTAGTGGAGTTTCTTGGTTGATGAATACACTGATGTGCTGGGAGGGTGACACATCCATCACACAGGCAGAGGGCACAAAAATGGTGAATTCAAGACCCTACCAGACCTTACCCTATGTTTCTTCATTTGGCTGGTTCTGATTGGTATTGATAATTCAACTGTAATTATAAGTAGAGTACTTTCCTGAATTCTGTAAGTCATTCTAGCAAATTATTGAATATGAGGACATCATGGGAACCCTTGAGTTTATAGCCAGTTGGTCAGATGTGCTGGTGGCCTCAGGATCCCTGCAGTGTGGCTGGCATCTGAAGTGAGGGCAATCACATGAAATACTAGACCCTTGGCTTGTGGGGTCTATACTAACTCCAGCTTGTTAGAGCCAGAATTGAATTGCAGCATTCCAGATGGTGCCAGAACATAAACCAATAAAAAGCACTGGTGTCCTGACTCCCAGGAGAGTGCTCTAGATTCTAGTATATTCTATATTCCTTGAGAACAGGGATGCTATCTTATTCCTGTTGCAATCGCCCCATCCTGGTGAGTATAGCACAGTGCAATACTTACTCATGATGCTTGCTTCATAGAGTAAGTTTGCATGTCAGTTACATGTGTGCTGCGTAGAGTTAGATTTTTTCAAAGGTATGATCTCACAATCAAGGCCTAACATAAACCCAAGTAAACACAAATACATAAGCAAAAATATAAAGGTGCCACTGTTAACAGATTTTACACACCTAGCTTTATAAGTGATGGGAACCTAGTTATACCACACTTGCTGTGTCTCAGTGCTTATTCCATGTGTGTTTCCCTGAGCATTTATGTTGCCATGCTGTATACTCTTCAAAAAGATACAGAAAAAAATATTAAATATGTCATAGGTAAGGTTGAGTTTCAGAATTCAATTCCTGGTTTTCTGGTATGAGAAACAGTCATTCAAAATTGTTAGGATCAGGACTGTGAGGCTAGCCCTGCACTAGATCCTTTAGCAGGTAGGGGTGCACTGAACTAACGTGTAAATCTCACGGAAGTCAAGCCCCAGGGTACAGCTCCTGAGAAGCCATCCCATCCAGCAACCTGCCTCGTGGACTGGATTCAAAGGTGTCCTTCCCTTTTTAGGAGCCTCCAGGGAGATTGAACAATATGTTGAAATTCCCTTTGATTTACCTATTTTCTGGGGATGAATCATTCTTTAAAAAAAACAACAACAACAACAAAAACTCTTGTTTGGATCTTAGTCATCTTTTTGTGGCCTTTCTCTCTCTTTCCCATTGTTCTTCTCCCTCCTCTTCTTCATCTCTGTCTTCATCTACTCCTCCCCCTCCCTCTTCCTCCTTGTCTCTCTCTCTTTAACCTCTTATCATGTGTGCCTTTTGTCGTTTCCATTTTGATTTTTCACTATTGTCTTTTTCTTCTCATATGCACTGAGGACCAATTCACTTGAGTTCCCATCACATGTAGATTCTTTTTTTTCCTTTAACAATAGGAAACCTTTTCTCTAGGTTCTATAACAGCTGTTAGGACCCTTCCTATAATACCCACTTTAATATCTGTGGCTTAACAGATATGCAGGAACATTATTGAAGTTTGAAATTGCCCTTTGTTTCATTGGCAAAGGACGAGACCCTGACCAAGGTCTGCACCATACTCTTATCTCGTGACCTCCTTAACTGCATGGAAAACCTCAACCTATGTCCAAAGGTACTGCTTTGCTGGGTAAATTCTCTGCATTAAATTTATATATGGTAAGAGAAAAACAGGGTAAAAAATACTTAAGTCACCACACCTACAAAGCCAGTTAGAACTTAATAAAGTGTTCACAGACAAACGATGCATTTGTAAAATCATGAATTTTGTCTCCAAATCATGTGAGAGGTATTTTTAGTTTCACTGGGCACATGACATTTATAAATTCTGATTGGCATTTCCTTCTTTGTTGAAAAGTGAACCTGGTTCAGTTTGCAGCAAATATGACAATATGCTGTGCAAATGTATATCTTAAATGCAGCTCTGTGGGGGTTAAACATTCAAGCTTATGTGAGACAGCATCGGTTTCAGGTCAAAGTGCTGTTCTTAAATGATCAGTATAGAACAGAAAAAAGGCATTGAAGTGACCTTGCTGAGGGTCTAAAACTGCACCGAAGCCTTTTCTGCATGATTAAGTGAGCAGAATCTTAGATTAGCTAAAAGCAGTGCAGAAACATAATGAGTTCACTTATTTTGGAGCATTTAATAACAGTTATAGACAGTTATGTGATCAGGCGGAGTTATGACTTATTCATTCTTTCATTGCTATTAAAATTACTGCATTTGAGGTTTTTAAAGTCATTGAAATAAAAAAAGTCTGATTTATGTTAGGAGAATTTAGCTTGCCCTTTGGTCTCTCAGTTTTTAAATGATATAATTAGACTTTTTAAAGACCATTCTAAAAGCATTATTAGCATTTTGTATAGCGGAAAGTAAATGCATGTTTTGTGGATAGTTTAATTTTAAAAGGGATAATAATACTTGATTCAGACAGTGATATTCATAGATTATTAAGGAAAGATTTTTTGTATGAAATTTCTCAAAAGGAAATTGTATAATTTTAGTAATAGACTATACAGAATACATGTGGATTTTGCTGTGTGTACACACAGATACTCTCTTTCTAATGCACTCTCTAATTTCATTTTGAATGGACATTACAAAGACATGGAAATAATACAACACAGCTTTCCTCCCATTTGGGAAAGCAAGGATGGGGAGAGAAAGTACCAGAGGATGTATTAACTCATGACCTTTAGCATATTTCCTCCGAAATTACAGAGCCATCTATCAGCCTGGGGGGTTGGGGGGGAAGCCTGCTTTAATCATAACAAAGAGATTTGCAGGTGGTTTGAATTAGCAGTAAACAACAACCATTAATAAATCATTTTGGAGGAATATGGAAATTTCATGGATGCATCAACATTTTAATATGATTCTACTCTTAAACTTTTCTTATGTATTTCATTGTATGCAAATACAATCCCCAAATAGTTCCAAATTAGACATTGCTTCCACTTTAGAGTGGATTATGGCACAATGCATAAAAGGCACAGACAAAACATATCTCACCATAAAACTGTGAAATAAAGTGCTGATTTTAGTTGGACACTGTAATAGGATTATTCGATGTATACATCTTTGCCCATAAAATTGAGCTGACTGCAATCTCTTTAAATAACAGCTATTTGTGCCACATGTGTGTTCTGCAAACAGTTTGTATATCTCTTTTGGAAGCTCAGAATGCAGTGCACTCTACTATCGAAGGATGGAAACTGATAAACACATTACTAAGGAGTGAACACAAAGGGCCCTTTAAGTAGCCAGGAATAGAGGATTACCCATGTGGATAAATGGATGGTCCAAATTTGTATCTGTTAAGACATGACTACACACACTTTTAGATATATACACATTTATATATGAGTGTGTATATATATATACACACACGCATGTGTATTTATGTCTCCCTATTTTATTTGAATGTATTTGAACTTAATTATTGAAGTTTGCCCTCCACATGAATAATCATTCTCTGGTGAGTGAGTCCTTAGCTAGTCTGGAATAGCCAAATGATCAATTCTGTTTGCCCTAGTTTGTTAATTGACAGCAAAAGGTGTCACTCAGTTTATAGGAGGGGAAGGTCAGGTTATTTGGGTGACAGCTGAGGGGTCAGATCGGGGAGCAGCAGCCTCTAGTGACTTCACAGCACTGGTGCTATTTGAGGAAGCAGCTCTGAAAACACTCACCGTTTCCTGATTGTGATGTTAACTCCTACCTGGACTGTTTCCGAAGGGACAAGATGCACTGGGAACACGAAACACACCAGGCCCACTGCCGGCCTCAGGGTGCCGGGGGAGGGTTATCGCAGTGGCCTCAAACTCATGCAGTGCAGATTTTTGTCCACTAGAGACTGATCTCCACCCAGTAAACATGTCACTTAAGGCTTCACAGTTTAGACTTGAACTATGGTCTCAGAGGTGAGAGGCTAGCGTTTCATCCACTAAGCCATTTAGCCTTTTCCTTTGAAGGAAGATTGATTTTAAAAAAGCTATTAACCTTTAGTGATTTATCTCATCAGATCATCTTCATTTTCTTCTGCTTATAATAAGACTATATTATATAGTTTTATTCTTCAGTTAATTCAACGAGACTATCTGAAAGGGAAATACATGAGAAATATAAAGAGGGGAGAGATAATAGAAAATTATCAGCAACACTGAAATGAAAATGTTAACAGGAAAAACAAAAGAAACTGAGCAAATGTTATCAAAGGTCTCAGAGGTACAATCACATAAGACATAATGGTTCTATGTAACCCAGTTTTACAGAAAATTTTCCACGTGTCACATTGATTCTAGGGCCATACACCAGGCTAATGACATAGATATTACCTTTTCTAGTGAAGAGACAAAGGGGACAGGTTTCATTTTTTGCAGTGACTAAAATATAAGCTAAGGAACCAGTGGTAATTAATTCACATTGAGTATATATTCAGAGGTGCACAAGAAACAGTGATTTTCAAAGAAATCGCATTAAAACACATTCTGTTCAGAGCCTGAAATTAGACATTTTGTCTATTTTTAGTGAAAAATGTGAAAAATGTGTTAAATAGTAACCTGTTCTGCTGCTTTATCCCAAATCCCTTTAAAGCGAACTAGAAATCGGTTGCTTCCCCTACTGAATCATGTTTGATTTATTGCATTATATTGATTGAGTTTCTACTTTGGAAAAAGTGTTACATTTTGTGAATAATGTGTTAGCATTAATGACTTTAATTCATTCTCCATAACTTTATGACAGACACTAATTTACATTTCTTTTGGAGTACCTGATAGCAAAAGAAGTTCTGGCATTTTAATTTTTTTTTCCTGTATCTTGCCAGGCTGAGCAAGCGTAGCGAATGTAAGAACACAGAATTAGGAAAGTGTCTATTTCTAGGAGTGTGGACTCTCTTCTCCTCCACCCCACTCTACCCCACCCCGACACTCAGGTATGTACATTGAAAGTCAAACTGAAGGCTTACAATAACATTTCAATATTTGCTCAGACTGAGCAACAATACGCATCAGTCTCTGCCATTTTCAGAGTTTATTTAACACTCATGGTTGAAATTCCTTTTGTTTCGGGTACTGTTAGTTTATTTAAGTTGGTGTTTGGGCAGGTGAGGCTAGCTCAACAATGGCAAGTTCTGACAACTTGTTTCTAAAGAAATTGAAGAAGCTGAGCTTGTCAAGCCCTTGTTCTGTATTTCCTGGACTGGTCAGTAAGGATACCAAGTAAGAAGATTTGAAACTGAAGAAATAAAAGACTAGAAAAATATTTGTGGTAATGGTCACCTTTGTCTGTGTTTTTTGAGCAAATGGAAGTGATGATCAAGTAACTCTGGTAGCTGGTGATAAGTGCTCTTCCTACGTATTTCCCAGTATACCATGACTTTGGTTAATAATATCTTTTCTCCAATTTTCCAGCACAGCTTTTATTTCTTTACCCCACTTTAGTTAAAAGGAAAGACATCTCACTTCTACGTATCTAGAGTAATGCTGGGGTTGATATTTGCAAAATGAATGTTGATGGGGATTTTGAAAAGCAGAATTCCTGTTAAAGGTGAAGGAAACAACACAGAGATAAAAGTAGTGTTGCATGAAAAGCAAGTGTGGGTCAGCTTTGAGAAATGAGAAAGGTTTGAGAAAGGGGGATACTAAGGGATTGACTGCTGCCTCTTACTTCTTGCTTCTCTTTGGTTCAACTCAAGTGCTAGGAAGCTGGGTTGCACAAATCTATTATCTCTCTGACTCTTGTCTCAACTCTTTAGTGGGCAGAAATTTGTTGTCTCTGCCCCTCGCCTACGCTAACCCCGAGCCCATTGAAACAAGCATTCCCATTAGATTTCCTGAATGTGATTCTTTCCATGTTAGTATCAAAACCACAGTGTCCTTGGGATTCTTGGTTGTTTCCTTTACCACATCTGTCTGGAAAGAGAAGGGGTAGGGAATGATCACTTGCGCTAGACCTGTGAACTTTAGAAAACTCTGGAAAAATGTTTAGCATTATAAGCTCTTTGAATTTGACTACTTATGATAAAGTATCATATTTAAAGATCTATAAGTTGTACTTTCCTACAAAGCTCATACTTTTTTATAGTTTGCAAATTTTTCTTTAATATAGAAAAATGCAACCATAAAATTGTCTTAGTAATAGCAATTAAATTAATTAACTGGGCGTTACTGACACATCCTAACATGATCTCCCATCCCAGATATGAAATAACATGCCAATAAGAATATCAAAATGTTTTAAAAGATAGTGAAAGAGTGAGGAATAAAACCAAAAAATATGCAGATCTCTCTTTTCAACACATGGAGCAATGTCACATTAGTACCCCTCCCTGCTTACATCCATTAAAATGTTGTAGTAGATTTTAAAAAAAAGATGATAGACCTCAGTTGACGAGAGATGCTATTCATTTTAAATTCCAAGCAGAACTGGCAATAAAAGTTAAGACCTTTAAGACCTGAGGGTCCCAACGTATGAACTCAACATACTCCAAAGACCTGCCACAGTCATCTACATGGTGAAATGGCAAGAGATTTTAATGGGCAACATTCTTACGGTTTAGGGTCTTTGTGCTGCCCTACCCTTTCCTTGCACCAGATCACATATAGAAGAAAATTTCAGTTCCAAATGGAGCTCTGAATTCTTGGCTTTAGATTTGATCCTTTAGCCTACTCATTCTTCCCTCAGCACCACCACACAATCTCCATCTCCTCAGCTTTCACTAGTATTGCTTCTTTTCTGCTTTGAATTTCTCCCCAGATGTTCATGACTATGATCATGGTTCTTCCTAGGTGATGATTCAGGTATCCCTGCCACCTGCCATCATTCTTTCAACATGTCTTGGTCCACTTGGTTATATATGACCCCTCCTGACTTTACTCAGCTCTAGTGAATGCTGTCCCTGTTGCTTTGTAGGTCTTATTTTTGCATAATTCACTGAAGTTCTAAGAAGACAATCCAAATAACAAATATCTGTCACTGTGTAGCATCAGTGGAAGGGACTGACTCCACCAAATAGAATGTGCTGAAAATATTTGTGAACTGAATTTTAATAATTTGTTAATTCACCTGTTGGGTTAGATGTAAGATGTAAGAGATGCTAGATGCTTGCCTAAGATTGTGGCAGGGGTGTTTGTGGAATCTCTGAGTGCAGTATATTGCTGTGTGTCCATAGAATCCAACCCCTTTGCCCTGTACCTTGATGTTAGGCATATCTTAGAGGAACCTCCCTTTAGGTACCAAGTAATGCCACTGAAATGTTCTTGGCAGGGTCCTGATCCCACTGGTTAAACCTACCACATATGCTAAATAGCGCTGTACCAAATTCAATGAGTAACAAATGAAAGAGAGAATCTGTTTCTAGCCATTTTTTTGTTTCTCTTCTGAAAATCAGCATGTGATTTGAGAAGCTACTCATGCAAAATGATTAATTTGGGACTACAGAAAATGAAAATTAATGTAGTTTTGTTTAATTGGTCTTTTCTCTTAAAGGGGAATAATAAATGTATCATGCTTACTGTGAACTCAAAAGGTGAAACTAATAAACCTCCCAAAACCTCATTTGCTTTATTATATCTCTTTTTCATATTATTGACAGATAGTATTGGCTCATTTTTAACCAAATGACACTCTCCATCCTCTTACTACTTCTGGATTAACTGGCAATAATTGGTATGTTCTTATGCTGAGTCATAATTTTTTACCTTGGTTTATAGCCAGAGTTCTGAAGGGTAACATTTCTAATGTCTGACTCAGTCAGCACATAAGGCAAATAGCTATTAAAGTAGTATAAATTGAATGTCTACTATGTCCCAAGAAGTACTCAGTCTAGGGGATACCTGTTATTGAAGTTACAAAGCCATCAGATCAATTTGTATAGTATTAACTCTAGACCCAATTGAACATAATTCTTGAGTCATTACCCTTTGCCAAATCTGAGTTTCTTCTAGCCTCTTGCCAAAATTCAGAACTAATATTTTCTTTCTAACTCTCTTGCACTTTTCAGATATTATTGGGAGTTGTATCAGGCACGGTTTTCTTATAGTGGATCTAAGTACCTCAGAAGGCATCAAGGTAGTTCCTGCAGTTTTAATAAGCATATTCAATTTCTCAGGGGGTCTAGTTACCACTAGTTGAGTTTTTAACAATACAAGTCAATCATATACAATGTTATTGAGAGCAAAAACCACTCCAAGTGCACAAGGTACTATCCTTGTAACTTTTCCCAGTAACAGTTCCATTAGACTTGAGGGCTCTTCTCCCAGTGAGGTGACCCAAATCAACCCAATTTACAGACTGGTCTCCACTTGGTCCGTGATAGTTGAGTTTAGCCCAATCTCTAAATCATCCTCTTGGGTTATAGTCCTCAATTTCCAGCTTCCAAAAGGATGGTTCTCAGCTCTCATTCTCATAATGCAAACTGGCCATGCTTGAAATGAAAGGTTATTGATGGAAATTAAGAATTGCTTATGGCAGCACAAAAAGCCATGCTAAAAAACAGGTGCAAATAAATGATGATAGAAGAGCCTTGTGAATTTGACTGTTTACCAGAAACAGCTCTGCACATATTGCTAGTGGAAATTTATTTTTCACCTGGTCTTTCCCTGTTCCTCTTCTAGGGGCATAGAGAATGAACATTAGGCCAAGAGAAGTAATAAAAAGAGAAAACAAAACTGTAAACTCAATTAATTAAAGGCTTGTCATCAACTGTAAGTGGCAGATGTATTTGTCCAGGGCGATTTTGTCCCAGTTACAAAGGCATCAGTGCACTATTACGCCTGGGCTTTCAGCCGTCTCTTAGGTGGAGCAAATTTGTGAGTGTTAAGCACACAATGAGATGTGCAGTTTTCAGCGAAGTTTCTAATCAAATGTTTAAACTCTGTGTGTAAAAATAACGTGATCAGAATAATTTTTCCCCTCAACAAAATAAAATCGAAGAATTTAGCCATGTGGAAATAATGGTTAGGCCACCGCATTCAGAGGATTAAGCATCATTGAATTCTAGCTTTCTAAAAAGTGCAGAAAAAAATACCTTAGAATATCATTTATTAAATTTCTTTTAACTGATTCATATCCTGTTAGAAATATAGAATTTGGATGCTTTTTTCCCCTATTTTCCTGTTTCTTATTCTTTGGGTCACCAGCTTCCCTTTACAGAAGTTTTCTGACTTATGCCTGCTTGGTTCAGGCTCTGCCCCTCAGTGGTCCTCTTGTCTCCGTGTAATCACCTGTCACAGAAACTTGCTCACCATCTGCACACCAGCACACACTCCTGTCCCTCCCAAAGCTGCTATGTCCCCAAACACTGTTTATATTGGCTTCTCTCAACCTGTACAAATTCCAATCTCTCCTTCAGCCTTGACTACTTGTTCTTCTTCTTCTTTTTTTTTTTTTTTTTTTTTTCAGACAGAGTCTCACTCTGTTGCCCAGGCTAGAATGCAGTGGTGTGATCATAGCTCATAGCAACCTCAAACTCCTGGGCTCAAGTGATCCTTCTGCCTTGGCCTCCTGAGGAGCTGGGATTATAGGCAGATGCCAACATGCCCAGCTAATTTTTTCTATTTTTGGTAGAGACGGGGTCTTGCTCTTGCTCAGACTGGTCTTGAACTCCTGACTTCAAGTGATCCTCCCACCTTGGCCTCCCAGAGTACTAGGATTACAGGCATGAGCTGCCACCGGCCAGCCTTAACTCCTTTGTCCTCTTCTATCCCCAACACTTCCATGATGCAGACTTGTGGCTCAATTATACTTCCTTCCTTCATGGTCTTCTTTCCTCCTGGCTTCTCATTCACTAACCACCCATGGCGACCTGGTTCTACCCAGTCACTTTACAGAAACCATTTTTTTCTAAAAGTCACTCATGACCTAATTGTCCAATCCAATGACACCTACAAATCTTTTCACTACTTTGACCATCTAGCCTTCTCATTCTCTCCTTTTTGGCCTTCTGACTCCATGATACTTTCTCTGTGTTTTCTTTCTACTTCTGAAATGTAGACAGCTGTGTGTTGGTGAATGTCTAACAACCACTTCTCTGGAGGACAAAAATAAAGCTCTGATACGTAGTATTTTCTGATTTCTGTGGTGTAAATACTCTCACCATGGTCCACTTCCAGCTACCAGTGTGATGTCACTGAATGCAGAATTGAGACAAGATGTGAACCATTGTCTCTCTCCATCTAGTGCCAGCTGACTCCAGCATGGCCCTGAGTCTTGGTCTTCTTTTGTTAGCTCACCCCTCAAAAGAGGAGCTCTCTGAAGGAGTGGTTTGTAAATTGGAGTGAATGTATCCCATGGGGAAGAACATATTAGAAATTCTATTTATACATATTTTTTACTTTATCTTTAAATAACTTTTGTATGGTTTTAATTATGTACACATTACATTATATAGTATACATATGATATGTGTGTATGTACAAATAGCTTACATTAATTGAAGTATTACTATATACTAGCCCTATGGTAGGCTATATAATCCTTACTACATTCTATAGTACTAAGGTCCAGAGAGGTTAAATAACTTGTTCAAGATCAAGTATAATTTATTATAAAAGTAAGTAAGTATGAAGAGACTTCAAAAAGTTCATGGAAAAATGGAATTAAAAGATAAAAATTAAAAATACAAACTTATTTCTCAACATAAGCACTGTCAAGTTCAAGATCCAGTCATTTAGTTCACAGAACTGAGGGTCCTGGAAATTTAACCATGTCAATATAGATTCTTTTACTTCTAACTGAAGAAAAAATGGATGGCCTTTAAAGATTTCTTGAGATTAGGAGGGAAAAAGAAATCATAAGGAGCCAGACCAGGGCTATAATGTGGATGTCTAGTGATGTCCCATAAAAACTCTTCCAAAGTTTCCCTTATTTGATGAGATGAATGAGCAGGAGCATTGCTGTTGTAGAGAAGAACTCTCTGGTGTAGCATTCCTGGGCATTTTTCTGCTCAAGCTTTCACTAACTTTCTAAAGCACTCTGATAATAAGCAGATGCTATCATTCCTTGGCCCTCCAGAAAGTCAACAAGCAAAATGCCTTAAGCATCCTCCCAAAACTGTTGCCATGACCTTTGCTCTTGACTGGTCCACTTTTGTCTTACTGGACTGCTTCTACCTCTTGGTAGCCATTGCTTTGATTGTGCTTTGTCTTCAAGATTATACTGGTGGAGTCATTTTCATCTCCTATTAGAATTCTTCGAAGAAATCATTCAGAATCTTGATCCCACTTGTTTAAGATTTCCACTGAAAACTCTGCTCTTCTCTGCAGCTTATCAGAACACAATAGTTTTGGCACCCATCTAGTGGAAAGTTTGTTGAACTTCAATTTTTCAGTTATAGACAATTAAGATGTCTATGGTATTTGCTATTGTTTGTACTGTTAATCATCATTCTTGTTCAGTTAGGACACAAGATGATTTTTTTCCTCATAAACTGATGTCGATGGTCTGTCACTGCAGGCTTTATCTGCAACATCATCTTGTCTCTTCTTAAAATGAGTTGTCTATTTGTAAACTAGTGATTTCTTTGGGGTATTGTCCCCATAAACTTTTGAAAGGCATCAATGATTTCACCATTCTTCCACCCAAGCTTCACCATAAATTTGATGTTTTCACTTGCTTCAATTTTAGCAGAATTCGTGTTGCTCTGATAGGGGCTCTTTTCAAACTGATGTCTTACCCTTCTTAGTGCTTCAAACTAGATCTTGTTCAGATATGTTATAACAAGTTAGTATGAATTTATTTTGGTGCAATTTTTTTAAGTCTATGCATAGTTTTTTCATAATATGCATTTTTCCATGAACTTTTTGAAGACCTCTCATATAGTATATTGATAGTGCATTCTCATTTATTTTTTGAACTGATGAGTTAAGTAATCAAAATATTTTGGAGGTTGTGATCTGAAACTTGGCTTTCTTTTCACTCTATTTACTCCTACCAGATTATCATACATGCACTATGGTTTTAACAACCTTCGTAAGCATTTGATTCCTTTATTTTCCTCTCTGTAGCCCTGGAGAGCTTCAGATCTAAATTTCCAAAGCCTTCTGGTTGCTACCACTTTAGTATGTTGCAAACATAATGAGAAGACTTTGGGGCTCACGTATTGAATTTTTGCTAGTATAATTGATTCTAATTATAAAGAAAGTTAAATTTCCAGAAAAATGTAAAAACATAACATTAAAAGATATCACTTGTTGTAATACATATTTATGAAAAACTGTTTTGTAGGGCTCTAAAAAATCAAATCAAGTATATTCTGGATTTCAGTTTCCTCATCTATAAAGCAAAAGAATTAGACTCAATAGTGGGTTCCTTGAAACTCTTTTTGTCTTTGATTTCTGGTAATACCACACTCTCTTGATGTTTTTAGTGTAAAATGAAGCTTCCAACTAAGCTACCGTTCAATAGAAATTCACTGGTTTGTGGACTTTTGTGCTTAATGAATGAAATTCTGATTTTTCTTAACATTAACTCCTTCAAAAATGAATATACGTGACTGTTCTAGAGATGACTTCTGACATCTGGCTTGGAAGTGACTCAATTTAAAGATAATAGGTGTCAGATATTTAAATGATATGTCCAGATTGACAAGTCTTGGAGATAATTTATGGTAAGCTATTTAGAAAAGAATGCATTATGCCCTTTGCACTTACTATAGGCATAAGGGAAATCTGAGTCTGCAAAACATTTGTTGTTTGCTAAGCTTTTGACACTTACCTACAAACCTTAATGTATTATTGGTATAGACAAAAACAATCAAAATGTAAAGGGGCAAGAGGAACATAACATTGAGGGTTTATTCTGCAATCTCTTTTCAGAGTTCCAAGTGATTTTAACTATACTACAGTTTTCCTTATGATGGGTGCTTTTTCTTCCTCTGCTATATGTTCAATCTTCTCACTTTCAAAAAAAATTAAGGATTCTTACTTAGAGCAAAAACATTTATGACTACAGCAAATATGATTTGGGGAGTAGATAGAAAGAAAAGTAAAGATTTTCTTCATTTCTTGACATGTACTGATTTATAAGATTTTGAACAAACGAGTTCTATAATTTCTTGATATTCATTTAGCAATATACGAAGCAGGGTAAAAGTGGCTACTTTGCATGTATATAATGTTTAAAACTTGCAGATTTTTATGTTTTTCACTTAGAAATGAATTGTATTTTTTCTTCATTGATGTATCTGAACTTTATGAGGCAGCTGTATAAATTAATCTTTCATTCCCAATAGGTGAAGCCTATTATTTTTCCAAGGTTATTATTTAGTCAACAGTTTAAGCAAATCCAGTTGGCTGTGAAATTGAAACAATCCTTTTAGCTTTTGGTATGTGTACTGATATGCACAGAAGGTGAAGAAAATGTTTGCTTTAAAAAATGATATACTCATGATAAGATGCCTAAATACACTGGGCCATTTCTGAACGTATGTTTGTAATTACCAATACATACTGTCCACGTCCTACAGAAATTCCTACTTGTTTCGAA
Organism: Eulemur rufifrons; assembly: GCF_041146395.1. NCBI lineage: Eukaryota > Metazoa > Chordata > Mammalia > Primates > Lemuridae > Eulemur > Eulemur rufifrons. The sequence continues at coordinate 53,011,983 of NC_090984.1, forward strand.
TTCTCAGTTTGTCCATTTATAAAAGGGGAAGGGTGGGAGCTGGTAAGAAGAATTATGAAGGGAATTCCAACCACACCTAAGGAAGATCTTAAAATTCCATTGACTTTCGCATTAGAGCTGCGTGAAAGTTAATATTTGCAGTCCACAGAGATTTATGCGAATCATTTTTAAAGTCCTAGTCACGTGGGGTCATGTCCCTCGGGTGTCATCAGAAATTTTGATTTGGGTTAGCTGGAATTCCCAGAGCTAAATTAATCAAAATGGCTGAAAGATACTAGGAAGATTTTGTGTTTAGGTAATATATTTCTTAGAGGCAGGAAGATGAATTTGATAACTATCCTGTGTTTTTAAATTATAAGAATTGAACTTTATTGTTTTTTAAAATCAAACAATACGGAGTGAATAAAGTAAAATCCCAAAGTTACATACATCAACCACTTGAGTTAACTAGTACTAATAGTTTTTTTCTTTTTAAGTAAAAATTATACTTCCTGTTGCATGGTTTGCTTTTATTTACTTAGGAACAGACCATTGGCCTCTTTCCATACCTATATATATATACACACATATATATATAGATTATATCAAATATATATTTATGAATCTCTCTATAGAAGGACATTTAGATTATCTCTAATTTAGGACCATTATAATGAATATTCATATTCTTATGTCTTAATGCTTCATGCTTCTATTCTGAAGGCTTGGGTATCAAAAGTAGGGTTGTGGGGTATATTTAACATTTTTACAGGTGCTCTCTTAGAAGGACTTTACATAACCTTTTCATTCTAAGATGTTGCTCTTCTGTACATACATAAAAAACTTGGTTTGGAGACTAAATGAAGCTAAACTAGACTTGGTCTTCAAAACAAGGAATGCTCGTGTTTTCACTTGTTGGGTTTAATTGCCTGACGATCAACAGCCAACTTTGTGCACCAAGGCAATATATATCTGTTTCAGTGAAAATCATGGAATTACTTATGGAAGTTTAATTTGGCTTTCTGAATATTTTTTAACATCATTCAAAAGGAAACTATAAATAATCTTCCTTGTGTATAATCTTTCTCTTAAGGAAAATAATACACACCTCACAGATTGGGTATGTTATTGCCTGCTGCTATTCCTGATTTATATCAGTGCTGATTTGCATTCTTATACTCTGTAGAACACTTTGTGAATTAGTAAATTTGCATTGGCACATCTATAGTTTTATCATAGGTAAAGGACATACAGCTCCAAGGCAACTGGGCCAAAACAAACCAGGAGGAAATTAGTGTAAGGTTAGAGGTGAATCAATATCTGAAAACAAAGCCTCTTCTCTTCTAATTCTCATTATATTTTGGGCTGATTCTGTTGCCCCAGATAAATTCTGGAACACACATACAAAAATACTTTTTACCTCTCCTTCCCTGTATTTTAGGCCAAAATGATTATTTATCCTATTGCTTCATCTAGTGGTTTAATATATTGAGATTAAAGACTCTAAGGGACAAGAGAATTTGCTGGATACTAATAGCAGCTATGATTTTGCTACTGGGGTCCTGAGAATTACAAAGTTCCATATGCCAATGAATCAGAGTTCTTGGATAGATCTGAGTGCTAGTGACCTTTCATGCTCTTCTTTGGGGAAATTGTTCCATCACACTGATGACTTTGTCCTTCTAAACTCTCAAGGATGCTAGCAACAGACACTCTTGTAGTCTAGACACACAAAGAGACATGCTTGGGTGAACACATCTGTTGTCCATGTCACTTAGTTGTTAATTTTATACCTTTTCAAAGAGCTCATTCTCAACATATGCAAAATTAAGACTTCAAGTTTCTGTGGGGGAGAGTAATGAGCAAATTGTTTCCAGCACTCTCTTTTTCTACTTCACATCATGGCACTGGTCTGATCCCAGGTGGGGCAATCAAGGCCCCAAATTTCATTGCTGTGCTCAAACTCAGAAATCACAACAAGTTGAGTGGCTCTTTGTTGATATGACAAAATTATTTTTGAATCAGGCCCTACCTTTTACTTTCAGAAGGAAGGGAAAACACTTTGTTAATAGTAATCACTTTATTCCTACCAAACCCCCAAGCTGAAGGAGCCAGCCAAGTCCTGTGCCTGGACTAGTGTACTAGTTTCAAGCTGCTTTTTCTACTTTTATCTGGTTTCCATGGTTACTGAATGCTCTTTGCATGAACTAGTTGGTCATGTTATTCCCTTGCTCCTTTCCATGGCTCCCATTTGACCATAGGGTAAAGTCCAAACTCTGGTTGTACCAGACAAGGCCTGCCATGATCTGAACTTTCTCCCAGCCTTCCTTTCCACAAAACCCTTTGTCCTGTAAGCTCCCATCATAGAGATTGCTCTGCAGTTTCCAGAACCCCCCAGAGTTGCAATCTCTTCTGCATAGCCTTTTAGAAATAAGAAATATTTCAATGAGAAACGTCTGAATTGCCTTTCTGCACTCTGACAGTCCTGTGGGGAATTGGTCACTCAGTCTTTTGTGCCTGCCTAGATCTGTGAGTATTTTAATTATAGCAACTGTAAAAGTTTATTAGGTATGTTTGTTTAGAAGTCTGTTTTACAGACTTTCTGGGCTGTAAATGCTTCATCAACAGAGGTAAGGGTCTTGATTTTTGTATAACCAAGGCCAGTATAGAGTCACGAGGCAATGACTAGTAGGCCAGATAAATGATGAATAAATATTAATCTCTCCATTGTAACCAAAGGAAAATCAGACCTAGTTTATCAGAGTCATAATTAGGATGGTGTGTATGTGTGTTAGCCTTATGCCAAAACAGATTTAAGGCATTCTTCAAAATTATGCACATTCTAACAGGATGATAAATAAATAGCAGTGAATATTAAGACTAAATTAAGAGTAATTGTAGAACCATGATTAGAACTCTGAGTCCACTTTGGCTTAAGCCATAAACAAATGTTTCCTTAAATTACACTGTTAGGAAGAGCCAGAAGTAGAGTAGACTAGAGATTCTTTAAAGAACAATCTGGGATTTACTAAAGGAATTGTGGGATTATAAAGAATATGGATATAGAAATTAGAATATTTTGAAGGGAAATGTCCATCAGTGAAACCAAACATATTAAATGCATGGAGTTATATTCATAATTTTAATTTGTCTAAGTTTCACAGTCCATACAGCTTGCAATAATGGCATCTCACTATTATTGTCAAAGGCCTGAGAATATACACACATTGCCATTGGATATTAAATTACAATTCTTACTTTTTAGGCATTTCCAGAGATCTTTGGCTTAAAATTTTGAAACCTCTCTTCAGGAGGCTTGCAATCAAGTATAGTGAGAAAGATACAAGATATGCATTAAATCAAGGAAATAAATTATTTTCTATTAATAGGGAAAAATGTTTGATTTGCTCTTTTGGGGGAACACAATTTCAGCTAATTATCCACACCATTTAACTGTGCTCGTAAGATATTTTAGGACCTTACAGTTTGGAAATGTCAGAGAAGCTGAGAGATAAAGAAACTATATGGAATTTGAAGGGCCACCAAAGAATGAAAAGCAACTGTTTATAATAAAGCACAGAAATTATTGTATTTTGCACTAAAAAAATCATTGGTTATAATGACAACTCTAAATGATAGAATTTGTCCTACTATGAAATCTAAATAATTGTACTTCAATCACTGACAGCATGTAGATTTAATGTAGAAAATGATCAGAAAAAAACTTGAAATATTTAAATTTTAGGTATAGCCTTTAATCATTTTCTAAATACTTAGCTAAGTTATAGTAAGTTCAAGAACTTCGAGAGTAGTTAAAATTTATCATGAGCAGAGATTATCTGCTCTGCATATACACTTACTAAAATACTATTAATGTGAGTGACTCCTTGGTGGAAGAAAGATACATATATCATGGAATATGATAGCTGCTTTCAGAAGAGATCAACTACATTTATTCAGTTTGGCTCTTTTGAAGGGAGGCACAAAATTAACTGACCATCATAAGAAGCTCTAATTATATTTAAAGTAAATATTTAGTACTTTAAGCACCCATGTTCCCTTGGATATACCACTAGACCAGTTTCTTTGTGGAAAATTAAGGCTCGTCTTTGAATATATATTCTAATTTCAGCTTCAAAAATGGAGACCCTTGATGAGATCTGTTCATCAGGCAGTCATCACAATTTCCATCTTTCAAGAAAAATGTGTTTCCTCTTTCTCCATTTCAAGTTAATAGAACTTTTATATTGACTCAGCTGTGGGAAAGGAAAATGTGAAACATATGACCAATTTATTTCCAATGTATTTCAACATTGTGAGCGAAGGAAAGTTTTTAATTCAAAGACGGCAAGGAAACGCCACCCACGTAAGTCTTCAGTAGGCTATAGAGGGGAGGTTTGCTCCAATAAACCCTAACAAGGCTGTTAGTTCCCAGGTATAGACTATAACCCTTCCCCTTTCTCCCAATATTTCCCTGTATTTGTCATCTCTCTTTATATGTACTAGAGATGAGGTGGAGGCAGGGGCTTGGAGATGGGAAAGAGAAAGACAACCTTCCCCTGATTTCTTTGGATTGATTTTGAGCCCAATGAAGAGTGTTAAAGGCAGTAGCTGAAATTTTCATTTGATAGAGATTTTTGTGACTGGCCTCAAGGGCAGCTTTAGGAACCCAGGCAATCAAGTTTGAAATGGTATTGTAGAAGAGACCCTTACCTCTGTGAATGCATGGTACCCTCAACTCCTGAAAGACGAGATCCTTTTGGGTAAATCCAGAAACAGCACACTAGCCAAGGCCATTGGCTTTCTCATGCTAATGAGCGTCAGGTGGTGAAGCTTCTTTGGGAGTCTTAGCAGCACGTGTGGACCAGTCGGAGTAGAACAACCTCTGAGAGATGGAGTTAGTGTGGCAGGGTGACTAGAGCTGATAGGGAACCAGGAAGGAAACACTCTGGTTACTTCTAGAAATCACTGTGTTATACTTGGGGAGGAGGTTCAGTGGAGTGGGGAATTCAGGCCTCTTTATTATATGGGCAGACACATTTGACCTAGTCATATCTTTGAGCTACAAAAGCATAAAGAGTTTTTTCTTTTCCATTTAAAAAATGATTAAATGTTTAATACGTGTATACACAGTCAATTCTTACTACTCAAAGATTCTGTATTTGCAAATTTGCCTACTTGCTAAAGTTTATTTGTAACCTCAAAATCAATATTCATGGTGCTTTCCCAATCATTTTCAGATGTACGAAGAGCTGTGAAAAAGTTGAATTGCTTGATTTGTACGTTTGTAGTTGAGACTGAACAAGGTGAAACTCTGCCTTCTTGCTTCAGCTTTCATAATGTAAACAAGCATCCTTTCTGTGGTCTATTTAGTGCCAATCAGTGCCAAGTTTTTTTGCATTTATTGTGCCTTTTGTTTGTGATTTCCCTGTTTAAAACAGTCCCCAAGCATAGTGCTGAAGTGCTGTCTAGTGTTCCTAAGCACAGGAAAGCTGTTGTATGCCTTCCAGAAGAAAATATGTGTTTTAGGTAGGGCTCATTCAGGCATGAATTATATAGTGCTGTTGGCAGTGAGTTTAATGTTAATGAATTAACAAAATATATTAAAAAGGTATCTTTAAATATAAACACACATAAAACAAGGCTGTGTATTCATTGGTTGATGAAAATGTGACTAGAAGCTTTCAGGAACTTTACTCTTTGTCCCTTAGGAACAATGGTTCAGTATTTGGTAATTTAGTGTTAGCAGTGACTTCATAGACTACTGAGAATGATGAGAATAGACTCTATTTATGTATAACTTTATATATAAGCTATAAAGAATAATATCAGTATTTTCACACTCATTCTAAGAAATAGTATATCAACAACACTTTTGAAGCTTCTTATATGTTTCTCCAAGATATTTCCCTGAGTCCCTTCTCTCCTTCAAGATAATCACTACCTTGAATTTTATGAATATCATTTAATGTTTTTCTTTGTTGCTTTATGTTGTATGTAAATATCCTTAAAACATACATTGTTTAGTCATGTATCTTCTGCAGATTTCTTTTTTTTTAAATTTCAAAATGTTAAAAGGGTACAAATATTTTTGTTACATGGATATGTTTTATAATACTTAAGTCGGGGCTTTTAGTATGCCGATTACCAGATTAGTGTTCATTGTACATAATAGGTAAGTTTTTAACCCTTCCTCTTTCCCACCTCTCCCCTTCTTCATTTCCAATGTCTCTTTGTGCCCCTGTGTGCCCAGTGATTAGCTCTCAATTGTTAGAGGGTACATGTGGTGTTTGTTTTTCCATTCCTGAGATGCTTCTCTTAGGATAATGGTCTCTAATTCATCCAAGTTGCTTCAAAAGACATTATTTCATTCTTTTTTATGGATGTATAGTACTCTTCTTGTTTTTTTAACTTGAGATTGTGTCTGTAAGATTTCATAGTATATGTGTATATCTAGAGTTCACTAATTTTCACTGCTGCAAGAAATTCCATTGTGTAAATAAGATACAATATTTATATGTTTTCCTATTGTGATGGTTAATTTTATGTGTCAACTTGACTGGGCTAAGGTGTGCCCAGATATTTGGTCAAATGTTCTGGGTGTGTCTGTGAGGGTGTTTCTACATGAGATAGACATTTGATTTGGTAGACTGATAAAGAAGAGTGCTCATTCAACCAATTGAAGACCTGAATAGAACACAAAGGCTGAATGAGAGGGAACTCATTTTGCCTGATTGTGAGAGCTAGTTTTGTCCTGCCTTTAGACTAGAACTGGAAAAATTAACTCTTTTTTGGATCTCCAGCCTGCCAGCTTTTGGACTAGAACTTACACCATCAACTCTCCTGGTTCTCAGATTTTTGGACTTGGACAGAAACTAAATCCTTGGCTCTCCTGGTCTCTCAGTTGTTAATTTACAGATTTAGGGACTTCTCAGCCTCCATATTCCCAATTTCCTATAATAAATCTCTTTATATGTAGGTATTTTGTGTTTCATACCTAACATTTTGTTTAGTTACTTTTGCATTCGTGTGATAAATGAATCGGCCTATAATTTCTTTTTATACATTTCATATTATCTTTATCTAATTTGTTACCTTAGTTATGCTGAAAAAATAAAATAATTTAGGAAATTAACCCTCTTTTTCTCTTTTATGGAGGAGTTGGTGTTAGATTAAATTATTTGTTCCGTGAATATTTTACAGATCATTCCTATAAAAAACTTAAGCATAGTGTTTTCTTTTGAGAAAAATGTTTCAATTTCTTTAGTTGCTGATGTGATTATTGGGAGTTTCTATTTCTTGTAGGATTTTCTTTGAAGTATATTTTTGTCGGCATATGTTCATGTTGTTTAATCTTTCAAATTTAATGATGTTAAACTGGTTTATAATATTCTGTAATTTTAATATTAAAAAAAAATTTTTAGCATAGATAAAAACAGCCAAAGACAAGAACTTAAGCCGACTTTGTCTTTAATGTTTCAGTATATTTTCCTTAAAGTACATATTTGGAGGTCACGCTAGGTAGAGATGACATGCAATGGCTAATAATTCCATTATATGATATGAAAAAAATACATGAGGACACTTGAATTGTTTTCTATCCTACAGAAATTATTCCATAACATCAAGAAGGAGGGAATCATCCCTAATTTAATCTATGAAGACAGTTTCACCTTGATACCAAACCCAGGAAAGGGCACAAATAAAAAAGAAAATTACAGACCAATACCCATTATGAATATAGTTGCAAAAATCCTCAACAAAGTAATAGCAAACCGAATTCAACAGCACATCAAAAAAATAATACACCACGATCAAGTGGGTTTCATCCTAGGAATGAAAAGATGGTACAACTTGTGGGAATCAATAAACGTGATTCACCACATAAGCAGAAGCAAAAGCAAAGACCATATGATCACCTCAATAGATGCAGAAAAATGATTCAATAAAATCCAGCACCCTTTCATGACAAAAACCCTCAACAAACTATGTATAGAAGGAACATTATAAAAGCCATAAATGACAAACCCACAGCCAACATCATACTGCTGTGTTGCACCTTATGATGGTCTCTGAAGATACACTGTGCATTTGTAACAACAGGAGCTGGCTGGCTGTCATTCTTGGCAGGTTGTATTGTCTCCTTGGCGTAGAATTTGGGAGAGTAGTTATTGAGGTTTTGTTGTTGCCTTACTTGAAAAAGTGTTCTTTTCTTTTTAATTCTGATTTCTATGGAGTTTTAAGGATCAGGTTAAGTAGATAAAAAGGTTAGACAGGTAGGACCCTGAGACAGTTCCCTTGAAAGCTGTTTGGCATTTATTTATTTTTTTTTCTGAGAGGAGTTTGTTTTCATTTTTTGTGTTAGTGTTCAGTATCGGTTTTTATTTGAATAAAAAAGTAGAGCAGCTAAGAAGTTTAAAAAACCCTCACTTTAGGGCACTTTTATAAACATTATATGTTTTATTTTCCCTAGGCAAAAAATAATAATAATGGTATTTATATCCTCACCCCATAATGCTCACTGCCCTGTCTCCTACTTACTTCCTACATGCCATCAATGTTGTAGAGGAATAATTAGATCAAATCTACAAAATGCCCTGAGCTTTGAGTGAAAGACCCTCTGAAAATACAGGTTGTCATTATGCTTGTGTCTTACAGACCCATCCAGCCACAGATGTCTCCATCAGGGCCCATCAGTTTGTGATGTTTAAACTTTAGAAAACAGTTGGAATTATCTGATGACTTCTAAAGAGCCACAGATCTGTAGGTCTTAGCGGGCGATAAAGCAGCAGGATCACATGGCCAGGAAACCAAATATGCATCCTTTATTGTCCCTATTCTCTGCCCCACCTTGTGTTTTCTGGTCACCTATACCCCAGACTGCCTCTCCACATGGTCCTAAGGCCTTAAAAATTTTCTTTAAATTTTATTAAAAGGGGACATTTCATTAAAAGGGGCATCTTCATTGAAAGGGGTACGGATAGATCATTGTCATCATGTCAGTCTTTCTCCCTCATTTAGAAGTTGGCATGAAAGGTTTGATGTACAAAACAATATCATCTGCTCTAATGATCTGTAGCCTGGAACGGGAGCTCAAAGGCTTCTGCCTTTCTGCCTCACACTGTGTAAGGGGAAACGGCCGGTGCTCATGTTTTATTGGAAGGATGGGGAACAAAGGATGTTAAGGGGACTACACAGGGGCCATGTGAGTCATAACAAGCTTTGTGAAATTGTTTCAACTCCTTTTCTCAACCTTAGCTGTTGTGACAAATGTGTCAAGAAGCTTCAGACAGGGAATACTGGATGCTGATGGAGCCTGGGTAGATGTAGAACAGGATTGTGCCTCGAAGTCAAAGTACCAAAGTAGGAAGGAGAGAAATGGAAAGTCTTTGCAGAAAGATAAGGTTACTGACATTTTCTCTTGCACTAGCTAAGCATTACTACTTTAAGAAAAAATTCATTTCTGGTCTGGAAAGCCACTTTGTCACAAGCATTTTGACTGCTTTTTATTTGTATTGATGCCATTACAATTTATTGACCTGAGAATGAAAGATAAAAAAAAAAACAACAATTGAGTATTCAGAAAAATGTATTCATCTCAAAGAGCACAAGTAGCTCACTCCCACATGTGAAGGGGTGTTCTTGCTTTCCCTTGGTCAGCTGTCATCAATCTGGAGATTTCATTTACACTGACTGGGAACAAGTATGTTTGGGGAAGTTGTAACTTCTCTGCAAGGGAATAAGATGTGCATTAAAGCCTACATGGCTTCCCTCTGGGACATATATCTGGGGCTGAGCTCAAAGTGTTGATCCCAAAAGCGCCCTAAGTAAGTTGCCAATGTTTCTGCCACCTACTGTATAGAGATTTCAAGTTCACAAGTCCTTGAATTCTTCCGCTACTACCTAGGAGCAGAGAAAGAAGTAAATATTGAATCCTGCAGACGGCACCTTATTTTCTGTTCATTTCCTTTCAGATCTTCAGGGTCAGCCAATGAAAGAACACTAGTAACCTTTACCAGAGGGAGCAAAGGCCACCACACGTTTAGAAACTAAATTTGAAATTTCACTGGCTTGCACTCTGCCATATTTCAGCTTGAAGTATAAGTTAAGCAGAAATATGTTTCTAATGCAAGTAGCTGGACTCTGGCTGGCTGCAAAGGGAAGTACATCTGAGTTTTGTTGCTAGATTTGAGAGGCTGCCTTACCGCCAGAAACTGAAGAAGTAGGAACTCAAAAGAACTATATTCTGATTTTCTCTTCTTTTATGCAGCCTGATAGAAATTTTTTACTTAGTTTTTTAATGCTGCAAAATTTGCATCTGCAAAATGGGGATGAATTACCTTTATTGACCTCCTAAAAACATTGTAAGGCAGGTAGTTAATGTCTTTAAAGCCTAAGGTAAGTAGCTATTCAATCAAGAGGTTTTTTTATATTATTATTATTATACCAAGCACAGAGTGAGGTCACACCAAATAATTGTTTTCTTTCGTGTCTAATGATACATTCTTAAAGCTCTTAGGGAGCCACTTTCATCACAGAGTTAACTGGAGTCCTGTTGATTACTCTTTGAAATTGAATGCAAAAAGACCGCTAATATCCAGTGGGGAAACAGGTACTCTCAGACGCTGTTGGTGGGAGTATAAATTGGAACAGTCTTTTTGGAGGGCAATTTGGTAAATTCTATCAAAATTTAAAGTGCTCAAACCCCTTTAACCAAGCAATTTCACTGGTGGGTTGTTTCTTAGAGAAAAACTTCCACGTGTGCACAGAGTAGCATGTGCAGGGATGGTCATTTGAGTTTCAGCGGTTTTTTTTTTTTTTTTTTTTTAGACAGTAAAGTATTAGAAACCTTTAAATATCTATCAACGAACAACTGGGAAAACTTAAATGACAGATCATCCATATTGTGACATCCTGTACACCATTAAAAAGAATGAAGAAATCTGTTTATCCTGATGGAAAGCTCTTTGGATGTATATTTGAGTGAAAAAAAGGAACAGTATGCTCCCATTTATGTCACAAAAGATATATTTTTATATGTGTATATGTTTGTAAAATTTAGGAATATTTATACCAAATCAATGACCTCTGGGAAGGAGAATAGGAAGAGTAAACAAGGGGAAGGTGACTTCTACTCTCTCTGTTTCCATATCCTTGGGTTTTTTAAAATATAGAGAACATACTTAGGTATTTTTACATAAAAATAATAAATAGATTTCAGAGATACTTCTGGTTTTCAAATAAAAATTGTCAGAATCATTGTATAGTCTATTTCTCATCTAAGTACCATCAGGACCAACGGAAGAAGGGCCAAAATTGCCAGGGATAAGTCAAGGCGTAGATATGTTGTCTTCATTGCCTTCAGTTCTGCCATTACCCTTTTTCCTACTTTGTTGTAAGCTACCAGACAATATAGGAATAAGAAAAACTTAAAGTGGTATTTTTGAAAGTATATTCCACAGAACAGTTACCTCAGATGTGAATGGGAATTCTGTTATTCAAAGCATCATCTATAGGACTCCATTTCCCCCTTTCTCCTCCCAGAAAGAGCCCCCTTTCCCTGTTATGCAGTTTGCCTGGGATTGGCCTTACTCTCAACCTCAGAAACGGGCCCTGATCGGCCTAAGCCAATCCACTCCATAATTCGTTTAGAGATAAGCACTCCTAAAGCAATCAGCACATCACATTTCTGTGGCCATAGTGAATGGTCCAGGTTGGGCATACGACAATCAGAAGAGGCTAACAATTTTATCTGATGTTTGAGGAAAAGAAGCTTTCTCTTCTCTTTGGAGGTAAACGAGGACTCCCTGGGAGAGACTGTCATGAGGGGAGCCGGCTCCAGGGTGAAGCTGACACAAGGAGGAGGTCAGAGATGAGTGAACTTCAGAGAATGAAACTGTGTATACACCTGGGGCCTGAAGCTCACACTGCTTTTTTAGTTAAGGGAAACTATAAATTCCCTTTATTCTTTAAATCAGTTGTGACTGGGGTCTCTGTTATTTGCATCATAGCTTATACACATAATAGGTCTCATATCACATCCCGAGAAGAAATGTAAAACGCTGGTTCAGAATGTGACTCGTGTCCGAATACTGGGATTTGAATCCCGTTATCACTAAGTGGCTGAGTGATCTTGAGCAAGTAACATAGAAATAATAATGGTGCCAATTTTATAGTCTTGTTATTGTGATTTGATGAGTTAATACATGTAAAACGCTTGACACTGTGGCTGGTATGTAAGACTACTGAATGAATTATTAGCCAGCAATAGCCATTGGATGTAATAAAAAGAGTTGCCTTATCAGATAGGTTCCGGGAATCTGAATCAAAGTAAACAGTTTCTTTACTGCACGACTTCTTGAAGCATTCTGTTGTATGTGGTATTGTACAGAGTTATTTGTCCACTGGAAACTTTTTTGGAGAAATAGCTTGAGTGACTGACTGACTAATCTGTAGAATCAAAATAGTGTCTTTGAGAGATTAATTAAAATAGGAGTCAGTGTGCCAGATGTCCAAGGGTCTATTGGTTTGGCTCCTGTCCTGTTTCTGTAACTTGGAGATACACACCTGGGGTATTTTGCTCTATGCCCACCTGCAAAAAATGGACACTTCTTTCTAATACTTAGGCTGGCTTTGAAATGTAATTTTTATTCCCAGCCAAAACTATCAGAAATTCAGTGTAAAATACTTTCTAGCAATAATAGCTACCCTTTTATTGAGTGGTTATAATGTACTGAGCACTTTGCTAAACTCCTTATGTTCATTACATTATCTTATTTAACCTCCTCAACATCATATCATATAGGTATGATGATCTCTCCCTTTTTTGGATAAAATAACCGCAGGTTAGAGAGAGCTAGTAATTGCCAAGGTCAGCAGCTGGTTAGTGGCTGAGCTTGAATTTGGAAGCAAGTCTGTCAAAACTTACAATAGTAACCAACATAGTAAGCTAGTATAAAGGAAACTTCCCCTAGAAATTGTCTTAGATTGCACATCTAGATGTTTATAATCTAAGTCTGGCAACCCAATAAATCCTTAAATCAATTCATGCATGGACAGTTAAGTGTGCACATAATACTATGAGGCTTTTGAGAGTGCCTCTTTTTCTTCTTCATCTTATATGGGTTTCAAAGCCAACAGTATCAAAGCACCATCACCCGAGAAACTGAAAACCCAACAACATGGCTTCTTTATCAAGGAATGTCTGTTTCTTGCAGTGGTCAGATTGCCTTTCAGCCTTTTTCTGCACAGTTGATAATTCAGAAGCATTCTCCTATACAGTAATTAAAAATGAGTTTTCCAGCCCTGTTGAAAAACTCCTCAATTTAGCCATGACAGGTTGTATTTTATAATGAGGTGAAAGGATATCACTGCTGGAGAAAAAAAAATCCACGGGCTCCGCTCCTCACAAAAGGCTGTCAAATACTATATGCTTCAGTGTAGTGGCTCATTGTGAAAGAAATGCTTCTGTAGGGTTTCAGATTTTTCTTGGTCTATCTGTATTCTCAGAACAAACAACTGTGAAGAAATGGTAAAGCTCTTTAAGGAGTCAAACTCTCAGTGACTGACTGGGCCGTTTTTCCCTTGGAACAGAAGCAAATGCTCACGACTGGCCCTGCTCACTGTCTCTCCAATGCCCGTTCAATAGAGCCCTAATTACAGTCTAGACTTTCACAATATAGGCATAGCTGAAGGATGGAAAAATTCACTCTGGCATTCACAGCCTTTCTGTGGGCCTGGGATGTTTGTCATAAACCATTTTTGGACTGTTTTGGTAGCCCGTCAACCCTTATCACACCCTCCTGTTTCCTTGTTTGAATGTGTTTTGCAAAATTATTGCAATTGTCATCCTTGCCCTGACCTCAAGGTAGCAAGGACCTAACTCTATTTCCTGTTTAAATTTAGACCAGAATTTCTGTGGAGTTCATACCATATTTATTGGCTGTGTGTATGTGACATGCACATGGGTTATTTTATATACTCACATACACACACATATTCATTCAAAGCTGAGACTATTGGACCAGGGCCAGTTTTCAGCTTTGGTGTGACACTTAAATGAGATCATTCAGTGCCCAAGCGCTTGTGGTCATTTGCCTTTTGGAAGTGGCTAACAGGCTGGAAGCTGGTTCATTTTCTTTTTTTTTTTTTTTTTTTTTTTTTTGAGACAGAGTCTCACCCTGTTGCCCAGGCTAGAGTGAGTGCCGTGGCGTCAGCCTAGCTCACAGCAACCTCAAACTCCTGAGCTCAAGCGATCCTCCTGTCTCAGCCTCCCGAGTAGCTGGGACTACAGGCATGCGCCACCATGCCCGGCTAATTTTTTCTATATATATTTTTAGCTGTCCATATAATTTCTTTCTATTTTTTTAGTAGAGGTGGGGTCTCGCTCTTGCTCAGGCTGGTCTCGAACTCCTGAGCTCAAACGATCCGCCCACCTCGGCCTCCCAGAGTGCTAGGATTACAGGCGTGAGCCACCGCGCCCGGCCAGCTGGTTCATTTTCTATGGTTCTTTTAAACACCACTAGCTGGGTGAAGATAGGAATGTACTGTCTTCCACATTGTTCCAGTAGGTTTTCCAGAAACTTCCTGAGTAGGACTCAAGTTAGTTCCTTTTTGGTTTTTCCCTCACTAAGTTGAGACCTTTTTTAGTGGAGATATATATAGATATATATATATACACACATACACACACACACACACATATAAAGTATATACAATTAAAAATATAGTTATATGTAATATATAATTAACATAATTACATGTTTATATAACTGATATAAATCATACAATTAATGATATAATCATATTATAGTATAAATTCTATATTATATATGTAATTATTTCAACATAAAAAGATCTTATGGGAAGTTTGCAGCTATAAATGACAGATTAAATGTCAAAAGAAAAGTAGAAAAACCTAAAGCACCTCGTTTTTGTGTTCAGTTCCATGACACTAGGAACTCTAATGTATAAACAAAACCAAAAGGGAAAATTAAATTTGTCAGCTAGAAAATTTTATATAAAATGTAGTCACAGTTATAGGAAATATTACAGATTATGTGACACCATATAGCCTTTATTTATCCGCCTTTTCATTGCCACAGAGAACATGTTAACCTTGAGAGCACTTTAAAAAAATTCAAGAGATCTGAGTCCTTGATTTCCTATTTACTTTCAATAATAATTCAGGTTTTGTGTCAAAATAATAATAAATATTGCCAAAAAGAAAAATTATTTCTGGACTTTGTTTCTTCAGAGGATGATATCACATTAAAACTTGGCAGAAAATGTGTTTGTTAAATATTAACTTCAATAGCTTGAAAGGAAAAATATTGGGAACCAAAATATGTTGGACAAATAACATTATATCTTAGTGTATCTGGGAGAGAATCTAGTCATAAAGTAGGATCTTTAGTGATTTATGTCCCATTGGGACAACACTATTTCAGTATATTTTGTTTGTTTGTTGCACTGTTCTCTGCATCACTCTAATGTTTATTGCATTTTGGTGTATATTTAATCTTTATTGCTTTTTCTCTAAATTGTTATATTTATAAGTTTAGGGTCCACAGAGTACTGTCCATCCCAATTTGTGGCAGCACCATCTAGTGGCAGAATGATAGTGTGTTCTTCCTAGCTTTAAATGGGGTAACAGGTGAAGAGCATGCTGGGAACAGAAGCCATTTTGTGAAGCTCAGTAATTGTCTAACATGGAGTAGAACTAAAATTCCACTTATTCATTAGCTTTATCTGCTTTCTGTGCATTTTTTCTTTTTCCTAAGAAACGGAGGCTTGTAAGAAGAGGATAATAACCAAGGCCAGTTTCATTAATTCAGTTTCTTTATAAATACTTATTGCAGCATCTTATATTAATGAAAGCTGGTAATTTTCCTATGTCTTGGTTCAGTTTCTTCTCTGATGTCTCATCAAGTCGAGATTACCATTTTCTAGGATTTCATACCTTGATTGACACTACAGTCTTTTGTCTTTTCTAATGTAGGTTCTCCTAAATCATCCCATATTATAATAGAATCACATTTTTAAACAATCTTTAAGAGAGATGATACAGGACCTTATTTACATCCAGCATTAAACAACTGAAGAAAATATTCTTAATATTTGGTATTTCTCAAATATTATATGCTATATTTAATTTCACTTCCTTTTTTCCTGTTTTCATTGGAACTTATCTCACTGCTGGGGAATTAAAATTGGTTTTATTGCCCTAAATTTGCAGGTCCTAGTTATTTATGCCCAAGGAATTACATGTTTTTCTCAGACTTTTTCTATGTTTGCCATTGTGACCAGGCTTCTGCCTTACAATGTTGGAACTGAAGTCCTGGCCTTGAAGCTCAGCCCATTTGGCTGAATTTCTGATCCCTCACTTAGTTGTTGATCTTCAGAAGTACAGATTCTAGGATCAAAGAAGCTGGTGCCACTTCCTAGTATTGTGACCTCAGGTAAGAAAATTAACCTTTAAAAGTCTGTTTAATCATCTGTAAAATATTTTTAATGTATGGTTTTGAAGATTAAGCACTTACTACACTTCTTGGCATGTAGTAAGCACTACTAAATCTCAGGTATTATTATTATTGCCCATCTCTTTCTGCTTGAGGTTGGATTGGATGTTGTTCCCCCTAGCTATAGTCCAACTTTAAACGGGCTAGGACCCCTGCTAGGAGATTCCTGCTGCTAGTTTGGATTTCTTGCATTTTGTGGAAGTCCCTCAACAGAAAGTTTACTACATAGGCAAAATGATGTCCTGTAGACATTGGTCATGCCTTTCCAGGGACAGTTCTAGAGCTTAATCAGTTTTCCTAGTCATAACCAGCTCCCTCGGTTTACTTTCCCTCTCTTGAAAGTCCACTTTTAAGGCCCCAGTATGATTTGGAGGTGAGTTCACTTGGGTTATAGATGACAAATTTTTTCTTTTATTTCTTTTTAACCTTTCTCTATCATCTGATGATCATGGGACATTAGAAATGAATGGGAAGGAGATGGATGCATGTGGTTTACTCTATTAAATGATCTGTATCTCCTAATCCTCAAAGCAGGAACTTAAATGGAAATGAGAATTTTATAAAGACATTACTTCTGAACATAGCTTTTATATTACACCAAGAGTTGGCATGTGATTCTCTGTTGCAGACTATCCTATTTCTTTGTGTGGAGATAGTAGTCCTCATTTTTGGCATCTGAAGAGAAACGCTTTATTGAAAATTCCTTGAGAGCAGAAACCATGGCTTATTCATCTCTCTATAGCCTTCACAGAGCTTAGCACAAAGGCTCTCACAGGGTAGATGCTTCATAAATATTGGTTGAAAGGAGAGACTACTTCTCCCAAACATCCTCTCTAGAAAGGTCACATCAGGAAGTACAGCCCCTCTGTTTGATCATTAGAAGACGAGGCCCCAAATATTTTAAGTTGATTCTTGCAATAAGTATCATTGCAGGTTTCCCCCATAAATTTTACTAGGAATTCTAACTATACACAAGGCGATTTTGGTTTTTTGAAAATAGGTTACTATTTTGTTATTCCAGGTATAAGAACCTAATTCAGAAATCCAGATATCTTTGAAAAGGAGCCATAATTTTATAAGTAATAGGTAATCCTAGTATTTTATATAACTCTTTCAAGTCCCAGGCAATAGGTTATAAGCCTTATTCCTTGTCATCATAACTCCTCTGTATGGAAAACATCAACAATTTCATGGAAAAAATTTGTTCCAACACTGCCCATCAAAATCTCTTAAGAGGAAGATTTATTTTCAAAGACCTTGTAAACAGCACTGTGTATAATCTCTTTTACCTGGTTATCTACAGGAATCCCAGATCAGTGTGTATTCGTTTATTCCTTTGCTTATTTATTCATTCATTACCTCATTTATGTATTTAACACTTTGTGAGTGCCACCTGTATAGTAGAGCATAAGAGAGTTCTTATAACTAGAAACCTCAATTTAATGCTATTCTTACCATGATGAGCCCCTGATCCTTTAAATTAGAGAGAAAAGCACATGAATGCTTTGTGTATATAATGCGACCTGTGGTTGGGGGAGATGTAAAAAGATTTTGGGAATAGTGAAGGAAAAATACTTTGTAAGAGTTGTAAAAGACCTCACAGTATGGTGGGAGGGGACGACCTTCAATCTGGGTCTTAAGGAGTAACTGGGAAGATGGCTGACCAGAGACACCAGCTGCCAGAGCATCTCAATAAGGAGAAGTTTTAGATGAAAGAGAAAAAACAAACATACAAACACAGATCAGATGTGGGTCTGAAGGAAGGCTGCTGGAACATTCAGCAGACTCCACTGAAGGAAGTTGTGGAGCAGAACAAGAGGAGCAAGGTATTGACAGAGATCAACCCTCGAGAAGCTTGGAGTCCAGTGAGAAGGGTAGGTGGAGCAGTTTATTTCTCCCTCCCTTGCATCTCTGACAGTCAGTGGGTTCCTGAGCTGCTGGAGAGATTTTTGGGCCCACACAAGCCCAGAGGCTGCTGCCACCAGTGAGCTAGGAGCTTCTTGTGGAGAAGGTACCAGTCTCCCTGCCCTCCTGGGGCACTTCCCACCCCCACAGACCTCAGCAGGGATGGCAGCTGCCATATTGCTTCTCTACCCACCATGTGCCTTTGTCTTTCTCAGGGGGCTTCAACTCCTCAGGTTTCATTTGGCTTGTTTCCACATAGACATTTCCCAACTTCGGCCCAAACTGCAGGAGCCACACAGGTCCAGTGGGTCCCAGGTGATCAGTGTGACTTCAGAGCTTGGACATTCTGGGTGGACTGCCTCCCAGAGTGAGGGACAGAGATGACCAGAGTTCTAACATTCCTCCATGCAGACTCTTTTCCTCCCCTCCCTCTCCCCCACCCATTGCTGCTGCTAAAGACAATTGAGCCACCACACCAAGGCGTCCACAGAGAGTGGGGCTCAGGCCTTTCCTCTTGGGGTCCTGTAGCAAATGGAGGGGTACTTGGTCTGTGAGCTCCCTGCTCCCTGGGCCTTCCTGGTGCTGCTTGCCCAGTGGCTCCATCAGAGCAGGGCATATCCTGAGGGGGAGGGACATCAATCCTGTTCTGGCACCCCATAGATGATTCAGGACCAGTGTGCTTCTCCCTGGCATAGTCAGGGATTGATCTTCTGGGACCCAGGGACAGGTTCTTAGGCCAGATCCCATGCCGGAAGGACTCAATCATGTTGCTTGGAGGCATAGAGGGGAGATTTGTGAATTGATCTTGGCAGGTCGGGGAGCCCACATGAGAAGATCAGGAGGGAGAGTGCAGTGTGGGTTCTAGATGCAGTGTGCTTACAGGGAAGCCCTTCCCCCACGGGAGTGCCACACTCTCAGCTCAGGCAGGGTTCCTGGGCAGGGAACCTCCCGGCCTGCAGCACAGTCATAAGTGAGCTCCACTGGCTTGAGCTCCTGCCTGCCAGCAGATGCCAGTGGGAGACCATGGAGCAAAGGAGCAGGTACAGGAGCAAGGCCCACTGCAGACTGCCAGATTGTGAATCTCAGACTGCCCCTCCTCCACAAGCTGAGTTTCTTGTTGGGTGGAACCACTTCAACCCCTACATGGTGGCTCTGCCCAGAAGCTGGGAGCAGACCTTTGACCCTTGCCAAAACAGCTACCTTGCCAGCCTTTGTAGAACTTAAGGACAGGCTCATCCAACACAGCCCTGCCCAGCCTACTTCCCCACCTGCCTCTGCTGTGGCATAGAATAAGGACTCATCTGGAAGTTCCAGGGCCCCATCTACCACCTGGGGAATTCCAATGCTTCTCTTGAGGGACTTGTTCCTTCCAGCAAGTGCCACATACTGACAGGAGGAGGTCAGTTTGCATGCCTTTTACAGCATTTACTGACTCAATTTTACAGGGTATGTGGGGGTCCAAGGAATGGTGATTTGGGAAAGTGCCCATCCCTGACCATAAAAAAACTGCACTATTGTATAAAGGCAGAAAGATCCCAGACTGGGGCCTTAGTGTACAAGCATTTAGGCCCCCCCCAACCTGAGGATAGCGCTCCCCATTTGGAGAGCTTGTCCTGACCCTCCTACCAGCAGCTCTGCCTAATGGCCAGAAAAGCAACTTCTGAGCCCCACTGAGGCTTTGCAAAGACTTTCAGGCTCCCCCAACCTACCCACAAACTGCCTTGCTCCTGCCCTCACCTCAGTGCTAGTGGAGATCTAGAAAGCTCCTGGCAGCTACAGAGTCCCTCCTAAAACTTGCGGCACTCAAGTATTCCACCCGGGGGACCAGAGTCTACCGTGGGCACAAAAGAACATCTTGGCAGCTGGCTATTTCACACAAACAGCAACCAATAACAGGGAAAACAACTATATAGCTCATAATAGCATTTTCCAACTCAAGCAAACAGAGTGTGGCTGATTCATACTCACAATTACCACCTGCCATATGGAGGTTAAGCTGGGGAATCCAACATAATTTACACTGCTGGGAAGAGGTGAAGACAGCAGGACAGAGGCAAATCAAGAGGATCATCAAACGTGCTTGAACACCCCATAGACAACTTGGGGCCACTCTTCTCCCTGGCACAGTTAGGGATTGATCTTTAGGATCTCAGGGACAGGCCTGCAAGCCAGACCCAGTATCCCCAGGACTTGATTGAGAGTACAGATGAAAAAAAAATCAGCAAAAGGACTCTGGAAATATGAAAAAAATCATAGCAAAAAGATATCTCCCAAAGAAAACAATACTCCTTATCAGTGGATACCAACTAAAATGAAAACATTGAAATGATTAATAAAGAATTTTCAATATTGATTATGAAGAAGCTCAATAAAATACAAGAGAAAATTGAAACCCAACACAAAGAAAAAACAAAGATAATACATGGAATGAATGAGAAATTTACTAAAGAAATCAAATTATTAAAGAAAATAAAAACTTAGGGAAATGAAAAATTCACTCAAGGAAATACAAAACACAGTCGAAAGCTTTAAGAATAGGCTACATCAGACAGAGAAAAGAATCTCGGCATGTGAAGACATCACTTTTGAATTAAGCAGGTCAGTCAAAGATAAAGAACAGAGAAATAAGAGGAATGAACAAAGCCTGCAAGAAGCATGGGATTATATAAAGAGGCATAACACAAGAATGATACACATCCCTGAGGGTGAAGAAGAAAATACACACGGGCTGGAAAACCTATTTGAGGGAATAATTGAGGAAAACTTCCCTAGTCTTGCTAGAAATTTAGATATTCAGGTACAGGAAGCTCAATGGACACCTGGGAGATTCATCACAAAGAAGAAATCGACATGACACATAGTCATCAGATTGGCCAAAGTTAACACAAAGGAGGAACTCCTATGAGCTGTAAGGTGAAAACATCAGGTAAGGTATAAAGGAAAATTCATCAGGCTACCTGCAGACTTCTCAACTGAGAACTTATAAGCCATAAGAAATTGGGGCCCCATTCTCAGTCTTCTCAAATAGAATAATGGCCAGCCTAGAATTTTGCATCCTGCAAAACTTATTTACTTATACAAGGTAGAAATAAAGACTTTCTCAGATAAGCAAACACTGAGGGACTTTGTCAAGACAAGACATGCTCTGCAGGAAGCACTCAGATCTGCATTAAACAGTGATCAGCACAATTTATACCCAATGGTGTAAAATCACCCAAAAGCTAAAGCTCAGAGCCTATATACTAAAATGCCTCAAGAGGTAAAACGAAGCAATAGGTTCTACCCAACAGTATGAATAGAAATCCACCCCACTTAGCAATTTTTTCAATAAACATGAATAGCTTGAATTTCTCACTCAAGAGACATAGGCTGGGTAACTGGATACAAAAATACAAGCCAAATATCTGCTATCTCCAGGAAACACATCTAACCCACAAGGACTCATTCAGACTCAAGACAAAGGATGGAAAATAATATTCCAAGCAAACAGAAATCAAAAGAAAGCTGGTGTAGCCATTCTCATGTCAAATAACACAAACTTCAAATCAATAAAAGTGAAAAAAGACAAAGATGGTCATTATATAATGGTAAAGGGAACAATTCAACAAGAATCATAACAATCCTAAATATGTACCTAACACAGGTGTGCCCAGATTCATAAAGTAAATCCTACTAGATCTAAGCAAAGTGATAAACAGCAGCATCATAATAGTCAGGCACTTCAACATCCCACTGACAGATCCTACAAACAGAAAATAAACAAAGAAACACTGGACATGATGGGACTCTAGAACAAATGGACTCAGTAGATATTTACAGAACATTCTACCCCAAAACTACTGAATATACAGTCTTCTCATCAGCACATAGAACATTCTCTATGAGTGATCACATTTTAGGCCACAAAACATGTCTCAACAAATTAAAAAAATAGAAATTATACCACGTATCTTCTCAGTCCACAATGGAATAAAATTAGAAATCAATTCCAACAGAAACATTCAACTCTACACAAAGTCATGGACCTTAAACAACATACTACTGAATGATTATTGGGTCAAGGAGAAAATTAAGATGGAAATCAAAAGATTCCTCAAACTAAGTGACAAAGGGTCACAAGTTATCAAAAATCTGTGGCATGCAGCAAAAGCAGTATGAAGAGGAAAATTCATAGCCTTAAATGCCTACATCAAAAAGACAGAAAATCACAAATAACTCTCTAATAAATCACCTCATAGAATTACAAAAGGAAGAGTAAACCAATCTTAAACCCAGCAGAAATAAAGAAATAACTAAGGTTAGAGCAGAACTAAATGAAATAGGTAATAAAGGAATTAAACAGAAGATTAATGAAACAAAAAGTTGTTTCTTTGAAAAGACAAATAAAATTCATAGACCTTTTGTCAGATTAAACAAAAAAAGAAGACTCTAATAAGCTGAATCAGAAATGAAAAAGGAGATATTACAACTGACACCAGAGAAATACAAAATATCATCTCTGAATTTTATAAAAATCTTAATGCACATAAACTTAAAAATATTGAGGAAATGAATAAAATCTTGAAAACACACAAACTCCCTAGGCTTGATCAAGAAGAAATGGAACTCCCAAACAGAGCAATATTGAGCAACAAAATTGAAGCACCAATAAAAAATCTTCTAACCAAAAAGTCCCAGACGAATGCTTTCACAGCCAAATTTTACCAGAACTACAAAGAAGAAATGCAACCCATATTCCAAAAATTATTTCATAACATTGAGAAGGAAAGAATCCTCCCCAACTCATTCTCCAAAGCCAGTATTACCTTGATACCAAAGCCAGAAAAGGACACAAGAAAAAAAGAAAACTATAGACCAATATCCCTTATATATATGGATGCAAAAATTCTCAATAAAACCCTAGCAAACTGAATTCAGTTGCATATAGAACAACAACAACAACAACAAAAATTCACCATGATCACGTGGACTTCATCCAGGGATTCAAGGATGGTTCAACATATGTAAAACTGTAAATGAGCTTCAGCATATAAATAGAAGCAAAAAAAAATCATATGATCATCTCAATAGATACAGAAAAAGCATTTGACAAAATTTTCACCCCTTTATTATAAGAACTCTCAAGGAAATAGGCATAGATGGAACATAATTAAAAATGATAAACAACAAGGAACCAACAAAGTTACCCACTATGACCACTTCTATTCAACACAGTGCTGGAAGTCCTAGCCAGAGCAATCAGACAAGAGAAGGAAATCAAGGGTATCCAAGTGGGGGCAGAAGAAATCAAACTATTGCTCTTTGCTGACAATATGCTCTTATATTTAGAACACCCTAAAGATTCTGCCAAGAGACCCCTGGATTGATAAATAGATTCAGCAAAGTCTCAGGTTACAAAATCAATGTACACAAATCAGTAGTACTGCTATACACCAAAAACAGTCAAGCTGAGAATCAAATCAAAGACTCAATACCTTTCATAATTGCAACAAAGAAAATAAAGTACCTAGGAATATATTTAACCAGGGAGGTGAAAGACCACTAGAAGGAGAACTATGAATCACTAAGGAAGGAAATAGCAGAGGATGTAAACAAATGGAAAAACATATCATGCTCATGGATCGATGATCATGTTGTTAAAACGTCCATACTGCCCAAAGTGATTTATAGATTCAATGAAATCCCGATCAAATATCAATGTCATTTTTCAAAGATCTAGAAAAAATAATTCTACACTTCATTTGGAACCAGAAAAGAGCCTGAATAGCCAAAACAACCTTAAGCAAAAGGAAAAAATTTGGAGGCATCACTTTACCAGGCTTTAAAATATACTACAAGGCTATATTACCATAACAGCCTGGTACTGGCGCAAAAATAGAGACATAGACCAATAGAACAGAACAGAGAACCCAGATATAAGCCATCCACATATTGCCATCTGATCTTTGACAAAGCAGACAACAATACACATGGGGCAAAAGAATCCCTACTTAATAAATGGTGCTGGGAAAATTAGATAGCCACATGTAGAATATTGAAACAGTACCCATATCTCTTAGAATTCACAAAAATTCAAGATGGATCATAGACTTAAATCTAAGACATAAAACAATAAGAATCCTAGAAAAAAATGTTGGAAAAACTCTTCTAGATATCAGCCTAGGCAAAGAATATGTGAAGAAGACCCCAATGACAATCACAGCAACAACAAAAATAAGTAAATGGGACTTGACTAAATAAAAAAGATTCTGAACAGCCAAGGAAACAATCAACAAAGCAAATAGGCAACCTACAGAATGGGAGAAAATATTTGCATGCTATATATCCAATAAAGGATTAATAATCAGAATCTACAAGGAACTCAAGAAAATCAGCAAGAAAAAAGCAAACAACCCCATTAAAAACTAGGCAAAAGACATGAACAGAAGCTTTTCAAAAGAAGATAGACAAATGGCCAGTAAACATACGAAAAAATGCTCAATGTCACTCATCATCAGGGAAATGCAAATCAAGACCACAATGAGATATCATCTAACCCCAGTAAGAATGGCAAAGTCCATAAACAATACATGCTGGCGTGAATGTAGAGAAATAGGAACACTTACACACTGTTGGTGGGACCACAAACTAGTACAACCTCTATGGAAAATAGTATGGAGATTCCTCAAAGAACTAAAAGTAGACCTACCATTTTATTCAGCAATCTCACCACTAGGTATTTACCTGAAGGAATAAAAGTCATTTTATCAAAAAGACACATGGGCTTGAATGTTTATTGCACCTCAACTCATAATTGCAAAGATGCAGGATCAACTCAAGTGCCCATCAGTTCATGAATGGATTAACAAAATGTGGTATATGTATAACATGGAGTACTACTCAGCCATAAAAGAATGAATTAATACCTTTTGCAACAATCTGGATGGAACTGGAGATCATTTTTCTAAGGAAGTATCTCAAGAATGGAAAAACAAACACGACATATACTCATTATCGTATTGGAACTAACTGATCATCACTCATGTACACAATAGAAAGTAAAACTCAAGGGAAATCATGCAGGTGAAGGTGGGAGGAGGGGATGGGTAAAATCATACCTAACGGGTACAATGTACATTATCTGGGTAATGGGTGCACTTTTAATTTGGTCTCAAGCAGTACAAAACAATCCTTGTAACAAAACAAAACAAAAAAAGTAACTGGACGGTCACCAAGTGAAGAACTAGGGAAATAGCAATAATTCTATAGAATAGAATCCTGAGAGGATTATCAACCTTTTGGTTTATTCTTCTAACATAAAACAGGGACTTTGATTTTAATTAATTAATTAATTCCTTTTTACCTAAAGCCATATTAACTATGGAGCAGTTGAGTGAGTTTACCTAAAAATGATAGTTACATTAGAAAAATAATTATAAAAGTAACTGTGCTCACACACTCTTTTCTATATTCAAAATAATTCAATTTCATTCTCCATTCTATTTACCCTGAGTACTCTGGACAGCAAAATCAGTTAAAGTGACAATTGCCACTATTACTAATCCAGAGGTCAAACTGATACAGTCTGGCCTGAAGCCCAGGCACACAAAAACAGGTGTTCATCATAAATCACATCATTAGAATAAACAATTTGTCATGTCCCAAAGCCTCAGGTAAACAAAAAACACTCTCGTTAGGCAGCTACTCCAAGGGCTGAGAAGTCATTTCCCAGGAGCTAGACCAAGGGCTAGTTCTGAAGACCCTGGAAATGTGCAGGGTTTGAGCAGCACAGGCCTTCTAAATTAATCCTTTACTGCCCAGAGGTGCAGGATCTCTAGTAGTCAGGGGTTTTTCCTTTTAATCTCTCTTGTGTGTGACTCAGTTTTTGTTTCTTGGTTCCCATTCTTTAGTGCTAACCTGCTATGTCTCTTATTCCAAGACACTAATAAGCCCCAGTGTGTGTGTGTGTGTGTGTGTGTGTGTGTACATTCTAGTACAAGGTACCAGCATCTCTAGCACCTGTTTTCCTAGGGCAACACTGACTCATGCCCATTCTATTAAATTAATATCTATATTTCAGTGGACTGATTTGTTGGAAACAATCATCTTTTTTTGCCACATATACTATATAGATGGATACGTGTATCTTGACCCTAAATATATCATTTTTATCATATAATTTATAATACCAAACACTGAGAAGTGTAAAGCTCTTCTTTACAGTGGCATGTATTACCTATACTTTAAATTCAAGAGACTGTTTATATGCTGGAGATGGCAGGGACTGGAAGGAAGGGCGGTATGGAGGAATGGGACAGAATTTCACAATTGATAATTATTTATAGAGGAGCAACTTTAAAAATAAATTCTGGACCCCACAAAAATAAAGTACAACTTACTATACAATATACTATATATTTATTCTTAGGAAGCAAATGCATAGTCATTATATCCTCTCTTTTAAGATCATTATGCTCTATGAATATTTTACATCTTCCTGAAACACATCCTTTCCCATCTCCCAGAACGTATGCCTTGGAGGGCTGAGCCTTTTCCTTCTGCCTCTGATGTGATGGGCCTGCACTTTGAAGGAGAACCCATAGTTTTCAAAAGTAGAGAAAAAAACAAAGGGCCAGCTCTTTTTATTACTGACAAGGAGGGCTTCAAATTGCTGACCCTACACTCCTGGAGCTGGAAGACAAGTGTCACCTTGATAAAGGCGGGTAGGGGGTGACAGGGAAATGTGGCCCTTCCTAGCTCTCCTGGAGCAGCTGGTTTCAGAGGATGTGTCCGGAGCACATGGCCCGCGGCTGCTCTCTGGGCCCGCTCTCTGCTTGTTTACCTCTGCTACCTGTTTTGTGAACAGGGAGTTTTATGGGGGAAGAAGATTTTTGTCTTGTGCCAGAGTCACATAATATGTATTACCTAATAGTGAAACAAGAGGTTTGCTCTATACATAATATAAAAACAAAACAAAACCCACATTGACTTATCTAATTTAATAGGGAAACGTCACATAAAGAAGTTTCCCTTCACCTAGACGGATCCATTACATAGTTTTCTAGTTTTGTGACTTTCAGGGTGTTGTCACTTTAGGCAGAGCTGTCTGTATTTATTCCACGAAGTTTTGTGTCAGTATTTCTAACCTACCATGGCCTTATTTGCCGGCGTTACCTATGTTAGTGTTTGGCACCACTTTCTACACCACCAGTTTGAGTAAAGTGTGCTCATTTGTCTGACAGCCTGCACGTTCATCTCCTAGAGTCTTTCCTAGTCTATCCTCTGCATTGGTTGGTCTAGACATTTTTGCTTCCCTATCAAATCCCTGATTGTCCCCCAAGCTGCCTCATTCTCAGCTGCCTGTTAGCTCTCCTACTTAGCAATCCAGCCTGCCCCAGTTGGGCCCTGCTGCCACCTCCATGTGGATGTGACTCCATCATTTGTCCACACAGTCCCTGTGTCTCCCTCTCCCTGGACCCTTCCTCTCAGCTCAGCCTATCAACAGCTCAGGTCTCTTCAGACCCCCAAGACCCTCGCAGCATCCACTGCTCCTGCCCCCGCGTTGGCTCATCCTTTCATTACTGCTCACCCCATCTGGGGCAGGGGCTGCCTGGGGTGTTTCGCTGCCTCAGTCCTTTCACCCCTCCCATCCATCCATCCTACTGCTGACTGATTACTCTTTGTAATATCCTCATGTCATTTTATTCTCAAAAACCTTTAATGGCTCCCCAGTGCTTATTAATAAAGTCCAGACTCCTTAGCTTTGCATTTTCTTGCCAAGCCTCCCCCGTGACCTGGCTGTCTGCCAGCCTTCCCGGCTTTATTTCCCTTTCCTCATCTTTATGTTCTCTACCTTTGGTCCACACCACGTTGCCTGTTGTTGCCTATTTGTGCATCGTGCTTCGCCATCTTCTTGTCTTCACTCACACCATCCTTCAGACTGAAAAGTTTTCTCTCTTTAAAGTTTGTCTCCTTTCCTCCCACCCCTGCTACCCAAATCCTATAGTAAGGTCTAGCTCAAAACTAATCTCTCCCAAATGCTATCCCAAGCTACAAATGTTCTCTTTTCATTTCAAATGGCTTTTTGTAAGAAGGATAGCTTGTGCTTATTCTACTTTGTACTGTGCTAGCTCTACTTACATAAATGCTTCATCTCTTATACTAGAGTTCCAGCTCTTTAAGATAGTGTTTATATTTACTTCTTTCTTGCATGTTCAAAATATCTATTTTAGCACAATATCTAAAAAATGCTAATGATGTTTCCATTGAATGAGTGAATGAATAGATCAATGAATGTCTCCAGAAGAAAGAACCACTGATGGAAGTATGTCTCATATCCTAACTCAGTGTCTAAGTGTGAATAAATTAAAATAATTACCCTCAGCACATCAATTCTTCCAGATATTTTGTAATTGTTCTTATCATGTAGAGCATATCAAGGTAATTGGGCACAATGTGTTTACGAGCTGTAAGGTATATTACTGGCTCAGTTTGAAATTTGTTTCCATCTAGATTAGTAATACTGCTTTCTAATGACCTCTGCATCTTGCAGCAGAAGTCATTAGATATTTATCAGAAACAGAAATCAGACGGAAAAGCCATCACATTCCCTCCTTCACTTTCACCTAAATGTAGAAAGTAGTTAGTATCTTCAAAACATTTACTGTTCTATGGCTTTTAAAGAAACCCCCCAAATTTAAAATACAAACACATTGTCTGCCTTTCTCATATTCTGACCTATAAAATTGCGCACTTTAAAGTTATTTTGAAACTCAGAAATAGAAATGGGAGCATCAAAATGCAACATTGTCAACACATTCAAAAATTTTGTAGGTTTGAGCTTTCAGAAAGGGACTTATTATTTTCATTCCTCCTGCTGAAACTCCCATTTATATGGCGTTGCCTTCCCCAAGGAGCCCCAATAAGCTTCACCCATTTTCCCACCACTGAAACAGAGAGGTACCCCTAGGCTGGAGAGCAGCTCCCATTTAATAGTGCATAACAACAGAACCAGGGCTGTCAAGCTCTGACAGCTTGAATGAGGGAAGATTTCAAACAATTATGAGTGGGATTTTAAATTCCTCACCTGAAATACATTGCAGAGTTTTTATCACAAAAGGGAGATACCTTGGAAACTGCCTGAAAATTCATCCAAGAGGAATTTAAGAGAAACTTGGCAGGTGCTCATGACACAACAGTTGAGAATAAGAAATGAAGTGGTGCACTGAAGGGATTTAGAGAGGTTGAACATAATCATTGATGTAAGAATGAGGCCAGGACCCAGGAGATGCGATCCCTGCTCTTTGTTACAAGACCTCAGGGATGGCAAGCCTCTAAACCCTTCCTTGTTGTTTTGTGTTTTGTCTCAAGCCAAGCAGTCTTATTCTTATTAGCTAAAAAACAGGCATTGTCTAGTCTAGTAAAGCCCATTCACGACTGGACAGAAAGGGACATAACTGCTATAAATTCACCATACTTTAAACATATTCATTCATCCTTAACAGGACTTCGGTAGAAAAATCCATCATCAGTGCTAGCAGGACTGTTTTGTTGATAAGGACTTTAAGTGAGTAAGGAAGTGTAAATGCTATTGTAGCCAGGCTCTGGGTGAGATAGTTTTTGACAAGGCTTGCCCTCTCTTCTTTCCAGATGACCACATCAGCATGTGTTAGTGACTTGCCAGCTTTACTCCTATAGCATCTTGTAATTTGGGGGGCATATTTCCTAACGATTTGTTTAGACTATTTTGAATTGCAGTCCTCTTTAAGAACACTTTTTAAAGCAACTTTATTCCTTCCCATCTTTATAACTAATCATTTTAAATCCTTTTGAAATGAAGACTGTAACAGGTGATCTCTGTGAAGTTCAAGCCATTCCA
This sequence comes from Eulemur rufifrons, assembly GCF_041146395.1. NCBI lineage: Eukaryota > Metazoa > Chordata > Mammalia > Primates > Lemuridae > Eulemur > Eulemur rufifrons. The sequence goes on from NC_090984.1 coordinate 53,042,244, forward strand.
ACAACTTGCATGACTTTGACTTAATTATTTAAATTTTCTGAAAGGCAAAGGGAAAGAAGAATGGTTTGTTAATAGCCATATGGGTCCACAATCCCTACATCTAAAGCCCTTGAGGCTGTATGCATTTTAGACTCACAATTTTTGAATTTTAGAAACTGAATTTGGTACATATATCATGTATCACGCTAACACTTTTAGTTGCACCTGGGCAGGGCCTAAAGTTATTCCATTCATATTTCTGGAGTGAAATATATTGCTATGGTTTGAACATGTCCCCCAGAGTTCTTGTGTTGGAAACTGAATCCTCAGTGCAACAAGTTGAAAGTCGTAACCCTCAGAGTTGATTAGACCCTGAGGGTCAAGCCCCTATGACTAGATTAATGCCATTATCATAGGAGTGTGATCCTGAAACTGGATGAGTTCGCCCCCACCCTTGCCCTTGCTCTCACACTCTCTTGCCCTTCTGCTTCTTGCCACAGATGACACAGCAGTGAGGCCCTCAGCAGAGGTAAGCCCCTTGACCTTGGACTTCCCAGCCTCCAGAACTGAAATAAATAAACTTCTTGTGTTTATAAATTACCCAGCCTTTGGTATTGTGTTATAGCAACATAAAATGGACTGAGACATGTAAGCATATTAACATCAGATCCATTTTTCCATCAATATGATATAAAATCCTTTTGGTTTCAGAGATTTTCAAGTTTCCAAATTGCAAATAAGTGACAGGTATTCACTTAACTTTCTTACTTTATTCTTTAAAACAGAAAATTATAAACAACAACAAAATCCTACAACATTCTTTGTTTTTAATGAGGAAATTGAACTTCAGTCCAAGGTCACACAACTAGTAAAGCATGGAGACAGGATGCTCACCCAGTGCCCTTCTAATCTATTTGACTATCGCACCTTTCTTTACACTACGTATCCACTTGGTTTGGTTCCATTTTTGCCTTCATTCTTACTGCTTAATATCTATAGATCCATTGAAAGCTCAGCTTTCCTTTTTATGTAGTGCTGGTCCTGATGTAATATTAAAAATGAAAAGGTATGTGAACTCAGATAGGACCTGAAACCCTCTGCAAGGTGACTGAGTACCTCAGTGATACAGCACCTCTTGTATTTATCCTGGATAGAGCTGGAACCCATTCTACTGAGGGAAGTGTCACAAGAATGGAAAAACAAGCACCACATGTACTCACCATCAAATTGGTATTAACTGATCAACACTTAAGTGCACATATAGTAATAACATTCATTGGGTGTTGGGCAGGTGGGAGCAGGGAGGAGGGGATGGGTATACACACACACCTAATGGGTACGGTGCACACCATCTGGGGATGGACACACTTGAAGCTCTGACTCGGGTGGGGCAAGGGCAAGATATGTAACCTAAACATTTGTACCCCCGTAATATGCTGAAATAAAAAAATTACATTAAATTTGTTTAGCTTGGTGCAAAAATAAATCACATTCATGTTAAAGCTTCCAAATGCCCCATTCACCTTCACTTTCTCCTGGCCACAAAAGCTCTGTTTTTATATGTGAAAATTATAGATGTAAGTTTATTTATGAGCACAAAAATTAATTCAAGATGGATCACAGACTTAAATGTAAGGCATAAAACCCTAAGAATGCTAGAAGAAAATGTAGGAAAAACACTTATAGATATTGGCCTAGGCAAAGAATTTATGACCAAGACCCCAATGGCAATTACGGCAACAACAATAATAAATAAATAGGATTTGATTAAACTAAAAAGCTTCTGCACAGCTAAGGAAATAATCAGCAGAGCAAATGAGTGACCTACAGACTGGGAGAAAATATTCACAAATTATACACCCAATGAAGGACTAATATCCAGAATCTACAAAGAACTCAAGCAAATCAGAAAGAAAAAACAACCCCATCAAAAAGTGGGCAAAAGCATGAAGAGAAGCTTTTCAAAAGAAGATAGACAAATGGCTAATAATCATGTGAATAAATGTTCAAAGTCACTAATCATCAGGGAAATACAAATTAAAGTCACAATGAGATATCACCTTAACCCTGTTAGAATGGCTTTTACTAAAAAGTCCAAAAACAATAGATGCTGGCATAGATGCAGAGAGAAAGGAACACTTACACACTGTTGGTGGGACTGCAAGTTAGTATACCCTTTATGGAAAACAGTTAGGAGATTCCTCAAAGAACTAAAGTAGACCTGCTATTTGATCTAGCAATCTCACTGCGGGTATGTACTCAAAGGAAAAGAAGTATTTTTATCAAAAAGACACCTGCACTCAATGTTTATAGCAGCACAATTCACAATTGCAAAGATGTGAAATCAACCCAAGTGCCCAGCAATTCATGAGTGGATCAATAAAATGTGGTATATGTATACCATAGAGTATTACTTAGCCACAAAAAGGATGAATTAATGCCTTTTGCAACAATGTGAATGAAACTGGAGACCAGTCTCTTAAGTGAAGTATCTAAAGAACGGAAAAACAAACACCACATGTATTCGCTATTAAAATGAAACTAACCAATGAGCCTACATATGAACAGAGGGAAGTAAAACTCTGTGGAAATTGGGGAAGCGGGCAGAGGGGAGTGGCAAAAACTTACCTAATGGGTACAACGAACACTGTTTAAGTGATGGACACACTTATAGCCGTGACTCAAGCATTGCAAAAGCAATCCATGTAGCAAAAACATTTGTACCTTCTTAATATTGTGAAAAAATAAAATCTCATAAAAATTTATGAGAACACTGAACTCTCTCCTCAAAGGGCAAAACCTACTTCAGGGATCCAGAGCAAACTGACCACTCAGGATTGCAAAGGAAAATACCATCTTTCTGAAAACTCAAGATTTCTTTTTTTTTTTTTTTTTTTTTTTTTTTTGTTGAGACAGCGTCTCACTTTGTTGCCAAGGCTAGAGTGAGTGCCGTGGCGTCAGCTTAGCTCACAGCAACCTCAGACTCCTCAGCTTAAGCGATCCTACTGCCTCAGCCTCCCGAGTAGCTGGGACTACAGGCATGCGCCACTATGCCCGGCTAATTTTTTCTATATAGATTTTTAGTTGTCCATATAATGTCTTTCTATTTTTAGTAGAGACGGGGTCTCGCTCAGGCTGGTCACGAACTCCTGACTCAAGATTTCTTATGCCAAAGTTTTAATCAACATTCTAGAATAGAATAGATATGTTATTGCAACTCTCTCTCATAATTAAAAAGTATAATCCTGCTCATTTCACAAGGGATCCAGAAACCCTTCATTTCAAAAGAGAATTGTTTTTGTACAATTCAAATCTTCAGGCATGTTAGATAGTTGTAACATTGTATTGCATAAGGTCACCAACACCATCAATTCAATAATCCTCTCGAATATGCTCTGCATTGCTCCAAAGCTGTCCTGGGCAGGGTGGCCAAAGTGATGGCATCAGTGAGTGGGGAGAAGCAGCCTGGCATCCTGGTGGCTTTTTCTCAGTGATACTCCCTACACTGTCACAGATTTCTTATAAAAGACTTTTAGTCTTGTTTTTAAAGTTTCCTCATTCTATTTCAGTATTGCTTGCTTTTGTAAATATAGTTGAACAAGAGCAAATGTACCCTGTTTGTCAATGTTTCCTTTGTCTATCTGTTTGCCTAGTGGCATAATAGACTCTGATCTTTTCTAGAATATATATATATATATATATATATATATATTCAGACTAATTTTGTGTGTTGTGTGTATTCACAATCTTTGAATGACTGGTGATAATATTTTTAAAAATTACTTTTTTTTCCTTCCCATGCAACTTTATAAGAATTTGTATCGTCCTCTTAGAATGCCTTGAATCACTCTCTATGAAGGTTTTTTTTTTTTTCCTGGTAATTTGTAAAACACTTGTATTTTGTCAAAAATAAATGTAGTTTTAGGAACACAGTAAATAAATGCCTCTGACTATGTTTTAGGGCCTTTTGAAAAATAATACAGAAAGTACTAGTTTCATGTTTCCACCTGTTCTAATAGTACTTTTTAATTTATAAGAAACCTTTACTGAAGTGCTGTATTTAAGTTTTGGGATGGGGAGAATTTGGAGAGGGTCCAGATAGAGTAATAAAAATCAGTAAGCCTACATGCAAATACATTTTGGGAAAATGGTAATGCTTGCCAAGATTTTAGTCAACCTGCCAAAAATCACATTTTACAAAATGCAGTGGTGTTACTCATGCATTTTTCGCACTGTGAATGCTAATGAATAATTCCCAGTGGTTGTAGAGGGGACTGGTCCAAAGAAGTGGCTTTGGAGCTTATGCACAAGTTAGAAGCTTAATGCAGATATGGTTTAAGACTTTTCTCTTAAAATTGGGCTCCATAGGCATCTAATTCTTTCTGTTCAATATTATGGAAATGAATCTAAAGGGCAGAAAAAATGTAGGAAAAAATGTTCTTAGTTCCAGGCACTTGTCGAAATTTTTCATTAACTGATCTACTTTAGGTTTGCTAAAAGAACAACTGGAGGAAAAGTTAAGTTTTCCTCCTAACAGTGTTGAGTTAGTATAAGACTCATATCCTTATTTTACCATCTTGGTTTTTCACAAATTCAGTCTTGTCTTGTAAAAGACAGATGGAATATATTAGATTCAGTCAACTATTCTGAGGCAGTCTTCCATAGTGGAAAAAATACGAAGTTCGCCATTCAATTGACTTGGCTACCAAGCATACCACTACCACATGTTAGCTCTGTAACTCGTGCTAGATGTGTAAATGAGAGTGACAATTGGTATCTAGCTTTTAGAGTTCTTATGATGATGATTAATGAAAATTTAAAAAATTGAAGTATTTGGTTTATAATAGGTGCTCAATAAATGAAAACCCTCTTCCTAAAAGCAATTATGGAACAGTCTGATTTAACAAGGGAATTGAAATCCAGTCATAAATTTAGAGGAAATGAGGTAAGTATATTTAAGTGATAAACTGGAGAAATTGAGGGAAGGAATCATTTTGATATCCTAAAAACAGATATACTTGAAATATTTCACATACCAGTTGAACAAATAAAAGGTAACTCTTCTCTTAGTGCATATGCCTGTCTTAATTCTGGTTAATTACATTTAATTAAAATATTTGAACCTCTTCCTTAGAAGTACATTCCTAAAACTAAAAGGAATGCACCAGTATCAGAATGGATAAAGTGTATAGATGTAATGGATAATCATTGCCAAAATTGCTAAAGTAGATAGATCTGTTTGCGTAAAAGATTTACCTTGAATTATTTAAGTTAGACTTTCAAAGTAGGTTCATATTTAGAGTTGCCAGGGAATGTATAGGATGTCCAGTTACATTTAAATTTCAGATAAGCAATGAATACTTTTTAAGTATAAACACAGGATGTACTTGTACTAAAATATTTTTATCGTTTATCTGAAATCTAAACTTAATTGAGTGTTCTATATTTTTATTTGCTAAGCATGGAAAACCAACTCATATTCTAAACTCTTGTTTATACATTGCATGGTTATATTATAAATTATCCTATCCTAAAACCAACTCCTTTGCTTATAATTGATCTCAGCCCTTTTATACATATCATTTCTGACTTATTTCTTGAGACCCTTTTTCCTTTATATGTAGAAAGAATGGTGAAGTTAAAATTCTAAAGGAACCCTGAAGCTAACTAGTCTATGAGAAATAGCTTCTACAAACTGCATAGTGAATATCAAACTGCGTTCACATTGCTCTATTTTAATAAGTAAGAGCAAAAGATCTCGAAAAGCAGAAGATAGCTGATATCATCAAATTCCACTACATGGCATTACAAAGGAGAGAGAAGGAACAATCAATTCAGAAGTTATGAAAACTCTCCCTTGGTAGGCTGCATATACGGTGTGGGAAGGCTCCTCTGTCTGCAGCAATATAATGAAGCTACAAGAGGGAGAGATTATGCTTTCAGTTTTATTCATATTATGCACGAGAATTTTGAATTAGTTTTTTGGTGGGTAAGCACCTTAAATCACCCATAAAACATCAGCTTTATTGTTCAGTATTTTAGAACAGAAGAAATAAGAAAGAGTTTGAAGAATTAAATGAATATCTAGAAAACTTGTTCATGCACATGCCTTAGGTTTTAACAGTAAATCACTAACTTTTTAGACCTGGAACTGCTTGCTAACACTTAGTTCCAGGGGGAAAAATAAGAGTGAAAGAGAAAATTTCCCCCGGATTGGAACAGAAAATAATGTTGAAGCAAATAGAACTCTATATACTTCTGACAGTTCAAATGATACATAAGTACACAGGCTGACAAGGGCTGGTTTGTCCCTGCAGTTCACTTCGCTCAACTCTGCATGGTTCTGTAGGACAATGAAATTCAATGCACTTAGAATTTCCAAAAAAAAAAAAAAAAAGAAGAAGAAGAAAAAGAAAAAAAAAGTGAGCTCAGATTCTTTTAAAAGCATTTCTATGAGAAAACGGATCATTTACATGCCAAAAGCACTTTTAATGTGACATATTTAGCACATGTATTATTTAGAACGAAAGCTGCTTGAACTTAGGGAATTTTAAAGTCTATAAAATGGCACCCCACTGAGCAGAAAGGTAGCTGTTCTCTGTTATGTGATTATTTTGAATAATAGACTTGTACATAACTTTTTACGAAATTAAAGGTATGACATTTACTTTCGTTTAGCCCCATAAATTGCACTTTAGAACATAAAAAATGGGGCTGATGTATGAATTTGTTGTTCCTTCAAGCAATTTAACTGATTTTTAAAGAACAGTTTTGTGTTTCATCTATTGAGTAACACATCAAACAGTTATCTTAGTAGATTTAATGAGACCTGTGTATCACTTAACTCTTAGGAGAAACGTTCAGGGACCTTTAAAATGAGGAAGAAAAGCGGACATCTAGGCTTGTTTTGTTTTCTGCTTTCACTGGGGCCCAAACCCAAGACCACCAGCTCCTTTCCAGAGGTGGCTGGATGCTGGAGGGAGCTTCACATCAACTGTTGCATACACCTCATGGTGACACAGCGGTCTGACTCAAGTCCTTTGGGGAAGAAAATTGGAGTTGCAAATCTGATAAGATTTTGGAGACATTCTTCTGACATCCTCGTTTGTCATAATTTTGCCTCAGATGAAGAGATACTGACAAATTAAGCTGAATACGCACATGAACACACACACAAGCACATATATTGTGCTGAACCTCTATGATGCAGCCAACCACAAATCTATCCATGCCTGACCAAGAAGCGATTCTCAAGGTAGAGTCCTAGGAACTTACCTTACAGTACAGATAAATTCAGGACTGTATATATGTTTACCAAGCAGGGTCCAGCATGCATCAGACCTCTGAATTTAAAGAAGTGAATGACTTTCTAGGGGGTGTTAGAGAGAGGGTGTTAAGGCTGTACTGAGATTTCCATTTTTAAATCTCTTCTCTCCTCCCCATCTCCTTCCCCCCTCCAGAGATTTCAATGATAGTGTTTAAATTTGCTTCAGGCTTAAAACTTGGCATTCAGAAAATCAGCTCAGCAACTCTTCAGCAATTTAGCTGGGTTTCCAGGAAGCCTCTTCAGTTCCCTTTAAAGATAGAGACACTTGATTGAAAAACAAAGTGCTGTTGTAGATTTGCTGTGGGTCCACACAGCTCTAAAAACAGGATGTATTTTTTCTTTAAGGAAATTTGCTTCGGCTAATCCATGAAAAGGTGTTTTTCTCTTCTTCTGACTTTTTGAATTAAAGTAATTAAGATTTTAAGTATAAGAAAATTGGCCCTAGTAAAACACAATATTTTTTACTATTTGCATAGATGTGTCTATATTGCTGTTGTAACAGCTTTGTTCAGAGAGAGAGATGGAACTAAAAGTGGATCTACAGCCCAAAAGGTGCAATTATGGTCATTTAAGCCAATAACATAATTATGTATATAGCGTATATATTTATCAGATATGTGCAGCCATTTTGAACTCTTTATGTATTATCATTGCCACTTTGCAGCTTTCTTGAAACAATTTTGAACATCATCTAAGCAAAAAATCACTGAAAAGGTTAAATGCTAAAAATGTACTTTTAAATTACATTGAGGTTATGGCATAAAGCCAGGAAAACCACAGAATTTTTATCTTACCATCCTTCTCTATTTCCTTGAGATTAATTAACATTAGAAATTTAATTAATTCTTATTGTAGTCAGCAGTCTTTTGTTCTTATTTTGAGAAATATAGTTCAAGAAGATGCTTACCCAGAAACACTTAAACAGTTTCAAACTCTATTAGCAGTTGAAGTTTATTTTATTTGTGTGCAACACTGCATTTCCATTCTCAGAATAAATACCTCCCCACCTGGGATTATGATGACTTTTCATTTTTAAACCAAAAATTTAGCATTGTTTGAAGTCTAGTTTATTTTGCACCTATCCAGGGCTCTCTTTAATGCAAGCAGGTAGGATCTCTAATCTTCCCATCTCGCTGCAATCCAACAGTTACTAATATTCACATGTGTGTGTTGGTGAAAAGGAAGATTTCTTTTAGCAAGCATGAGGCAAGGTTTTAATTTGTAGCTGATAATTTGCTACTGGAAGCTTACCCTGATTAGTCTTCTTACTGCACCAACAGTTTTTGAGGTGGTGTGAATTACCTGCTGTGTATGTTTTTACCACTCACTCAGGGATGAAAATGAATTACAACCTAGCCCTCAATTAAAGCTCGAAATAAGAAAACCTCAAACTTCTTTTATGTCCTCACTTCTAAAGAACAGAATTAGTTGCTTCTGATATCATTGGAATTGTAATTCACACTCTTAGGAATCCTGCAATGGATCTTTCAGCCCCACTCAAACAAGCACATCTCAGCTGTTACCCAATTACATTGCCTTTGCTCCAAGTCAAATCATCATCCAACAGCTGAGAATTGAAACAAACTCCATTTGTGAAAATGAACCATGAGTTTATCGATAATGCAGAATGTTTTAAGTGTTAATTATCTTCATCCTACAGAAATTAATATGTTATTTTTGGTCGTACTAATTGTGAAATCTAGGAAATTGAGTCGTGGGCTTTGATTTAATTTGTCATTAATGAACTGTCTAATTTTCAGCAGTGTGGAAAGAAATACATTAATAAAAACTTTGGATAAATATTTTTGACACACTGTTGTTAGATCTTTTGAGAAAACGTCCGTCACTTCTATCCAGTTTGTTACAAGTCTATAAAAGCTTGCATTGTGTTTGTTGGGTGATGTTGACATCTCAAAAGGGAACACATGGGCAGTCAAATAGTCTATGTGCTTATTCATCGGTTCACATTCTTATTAGGCTCCTATTGTGTGCTTCATTTGCTCATGCTGCAGGAAATGGAGAGCTCATGAGTCCTAAAGCACTTGCATGCCACATAGGAAAACAGTTTATTCCACTCACTTTCAGCAAGAAAGTGTCTTGTGAAGGCATTGTCTTCATGATTAGTTATGGATCCCGAGTCTCTCGCTGTTATACAAATCACTTATTTTCCTCTGGAAAAGAGGGGGATATCCAAGCATCTTCTCATGTAGGAGCAGTTTAGTAAGTAGCAAGAAGGAAGAAAAGCAAGCAGGGACTGAAGTTGTAGTGTGGCCTCCTGCTGTGCTGATTAGGAAGACTGAGGCCCACTAGAGGGTACCACCTCAGTCAATTTTTAAAAAGTTTGTTTTCTTGATGTGGCTAATGAAATAGAACATTCTATTTGAATTGTGAGAGAGGAAGCAGACAGCTTGGAGTGGATCACATACAGAGCTATGTAGGAAGAAGAATAAACAGAGGCTTCAGAGCTTAGAGCTTCCAAACAGATTACAAACTCCTGGATAATGGAAGGCTGTGTTTCTATTTCTTTTGTGTTTTTCATAACATCTAGTTCAAGGCTGGGTTCACAATTAGCATAAATTTTGGTTTCTTGATTAACAGCTCATGTTCCGAGGTTATAACTCTGGTTTACAAAACTGAAAGAAGGGCAGGTATGTGCTGGATACATTACCTTCAGCAAGGTTTATCTTACTTTCGATATTAGCGGAATTACATCAAATTTACCAGTGAATTTTCATTATATTTTTCTCTGCTTTGCAGTCATAAATTTCCTAGTTATAATTCTATTCTGTAATATCACAGGAAAGATGATATGTGCAGCTCTGTATGTTCACCTTCCTGGAAAGAGGAAAATCATTATTCATCTAGTTCTTCCTACCTCTTTTGCCATTAAGTGACAAGATTGTTGATAAGTGGCTACATATTATGCATATAACAATGTTCTTAGAACTCTATTCTTAGGAATAGAGAAGTAGACATTCAAATAGATTATAAATGGCAAATTAATGAGTTTAAAGGAGAGTTCTCTCTGATATAGGAAATACTTTCTTTTTTTTTTTTTCTGGAGTTAGCCTTTCCAGAGGTCTGTACACGGTTAAGTTGTTCATACTGTTTATGTGATACTTTAATGTTTCATTCAAGAAAACCCTACCATTGGGTTTTGCTTGGCTTAATGTGAAGATGAAGATGAGGGTTTTTAAAAATTATATCTTCTCAGACATAAGAATTGGGCCTTTATGAATATGAAGATAATATCTAAACATTTACTCAGGATTAGCCTGAAGTTGAAATTGGACCACTGTATGATTGATTTTATTACATACATATTGGGTGGTAGTTCCAATAAGAGTTGAAACAGAAACCTGTGTGACTATGTGTTAGGTAAAAGATAGGCAGGTTCATTAACTCAGGTGACTCTTCCAGACCAGTAATCTGAGAACAAGCTCAGAATTACATGGATGCAGGAATGTGGTGTAGGTAAGAACACAAGTTCATTTTACTGGGCAACCTTGGATGACGGTTTGCCTGCCTGTCTTCTTTTTCACTCTCTTCTATCTGCTTTACTACTTCACTCCCTTCCTTCCTTCCTCTTTTCTTCTCTCTCTTTTACTTTCTATCTATTAATAGCGGATCTACCACTGCATATAGGTTGTGTGTTATTACAGATTATTTTCCTCTTGTCTAGGGGTTGGGAAAAATAACAAATTCATTATGTATTTTTTATTTTAGATATGTGATAGAATTAAAAATGACAAATGAAAATCTATACAGCCCTCGAACTGGCAACTTGCACATATAATACTTGGACAGCATTTGTCTAAAAACAGGTGAATTGGGGGTCATATAGGACTGTCTGCAAGAGATGTCTAAACCAAACTGGAACGGAATGGAAATTTTAAGCAGTGCACTGATGCTGTCCCACTCACTGGATCCAGAGTATTTGATGGCCTTATGTCAGAAAAGTGTTCCTCATCTCACCCCTCTCTCCCTCCTGCCCAAGTTCACAACACATAAAGTATGTTATTTCTGCCAGCCTAAAAAATTTGAGAGTTTATCAATTATGTAGAAATTAGAAATTATGAAATATGATCTTGATATAGGCTGGTTATTTTTGCAGCTGGCTGGATCACATGAAGCAGAACTACTTAATTGTTCAAACTCTGTTTTTTTTTTTTTTTTCTTTTTTGCTCATATGCCAGATAAAAATCCTAACTACTCTGGAGGAAATAATGATGAGTAGTGAGATACAGAGCACTGAAGAAAAGTTTTAACTGTTAATATTTCAAAGTTTTTCTTTGGAAAAACATGGAAATGTGAATGATTTCTGATTTGTATAACAGTTAAGTGCATTTTGCTTGCCTTTCAGGCAATTTATTTCACTTAGCATGAGATAGTATATATTATCATAAATTAAGATGATTTTAAAAGATGGGAAACTAGTTTTAAAAAAAACCCAATTCTTTAACAGTTCACACACAATTCTAGAGCATTTAGGAAGAGGACTTTGGAGATTTAAAACTACGAAGCTTTGTGTTGATGGTGGTATAAGCTTGGCCCCATGCACAAATAAATCAATGAAAAAATCAGTCAAATACCAATAAAATTTTAATAGATATTGCACTGTGGGATTTATCTTTTTAAAAAGAAAATCTTGAGTTTAGAACAATTAAGTTTGTTGAGGCTAAGTTGGGCTACTGTATATATTTTTTTCATTTTTTTCCCACTTTTTATTTTTCACACGAACTCTAAGTCTGTTTTAGAGTTCATGTTATTTTAGGTGAATAAACACAATATTTGCTACTATAATGTTAGTAGATAAGTTAATTCAACCATCTAACTAGTCAACACATTTTTCTTAGCACTTATTCCATGCAAACACTGTGTTTGGGTGGTATAAAAATGAATCGTACACAAGTACTGTCCTCAAGAAGGTTATAGGTATGTAGGAGACACAAAACATGTCATTGTTTTGTCTGGGGATTGGTTGTACTCTACTTACAGGCTAATAACTTAGCCTATTGCTGTTTCATGGATGCTGCCAGAATACATGAGATTTCTGAGTCAGAGATGAAGGATTTTCTTATTCATAGCACAGCAAGCAGTAGCAGGTTAGTCTTCTTTGCTCACGGAGTCTCAGGAGGGTGACAAAGGGTGAAAAGGTGGATAAGGCACATGCAACATGCAGAGGATTTGTGTTGCAGCTGAGGAACATCAAGATTGGGGGACTCATTTTTTCTTTTTTCTTGTCAACTATTTATTGAGCTCTTGCTGGTATGTGTGTCTCATTGTGGGAGAGCATGGTGATAATAAGATTTTAATCCTATGAAGTGTCCCATGAGGTTTCTGTCTGTTCTGTCTTTAAACGGAACTCAATGAAAGTCATCACTTGAGACTTGCATTGTCTCTAAAGAACATTTCCTGGGGGGCCCATTGACCATTTTCCATCATAGAATCCCATTTCGGTATGAGATATCAGAAAGTCACTGTCCCTACTTGAGTTATTTTTGAGTTTCTCCAGGGGTTTATATTAGGAAAAGTCACATTTAATTTTCATCTCTTTGTACTATGTGGATTAACAGGTTTACATTAAAAGAAGTGGTGTGGTGGATTGATGCTTCTTATGGCCAGGTGGAGATTCAAACTGAAGTCTCTCTCCAGAGCCGAGGCTCATTGCCTTGCTGCCCATTGCACCCTGGGAACAAGAGGACATGAGAGGTGGAGGACAGGGTGGACGTTTTAGCCTTTTTCAGAGCCAGATTGTAAAAAAAACCTTAATATGCTCCTCAAATAAAGCTTGAACATAAAGGAACAGTTCAGCTTGTCATGTTCAGGATTTTTTCTTGGAAGCCCTCATTACTGAAAACGTGTACCATAGTCCTCTGTTATGGGTGATTTTGCTTTTTGTGGTTTCATTTACCCACAGTCAACTGTGGTCCAAAAATATTAAGTGAAAAATTCCAGAAATAAACAATTTATGTTTTAAATTGCACTCCATGCTGAGTAGGGTGATGAAATATTACGCCATTTCCCCGGGATGTGAACCCTCCCGTTGTCCACTGTATCCACACTGGCTACGCTACCTGCCCCTTAGTTACTTAGTAGCCATCTCTGGTATCAGATCAACTGTCAGGGTATTGCACTGCTTGTATTCAAGTGACTCTTACTTTACTTGATATTTCCAAATCACAAGATTATTGTGCCTAATTTATAAATTAAACTTTATCATAGGTATGCATGCATAGGAAAAAAAACATAGTAGATACAGTATATGCAGGATTTAGTACTGTCAGAGGTTTCAGGCATCCCTTGGGGGTCTTGGAGGGTATTCCCCATGCGCAACGGGGAACTACCATATAAGGAACAAATTGATCGCTAAAATGTGGGTGACTTAATCACTAAGAGAATTTTTTTTTTTTTTAGGATTTTAAAGGGTCCTCCCACTTGGCTGTTTGAGATCTTGATAAAGATATTACCCTGAACCAGCTGACAAGAGAGGAAAAAATTTAGTGAGAGAAAGAGAGAGATTTGCTATTAAGTCAAAATACAGAGTACTGTACAGGAAAATCTTCCTTGGGAGACAACATACTCTTCAAAAGAAAAGTGAGTTTGTTTTGGCAGGGGGCCTTGGAATTCTAGTTTGCAATTTAAATCTTTGCTAAAAATTACATTTTTAAGGCAGGTGCTTGTCTAGCACAGGTGGTTAGTGTAACAATCACTGTATCGACAGAAAAATATTATGAGGTATAGAGACACCAACCTAATGAAATAAAATGAAGAGGAGCAAAAACAAAAAAAAATTCACCTCTCTCTTCTTTCCTCCTTCACATACTCCTCCAAATAATTGTAATTTAATGTTCTATTCAGAAGAACATATTTATAACAGGGCAGCTCAATATTAATCTTAAAGTCAGAAAAATAACTTGTCATTTATTTAACCCCAGCCTGATGGGAGGTTAGATTCACTACTGAAAGTCTGTTACAAATAGCTGGGACATTCTAAGGTCACCAAATGATGGCTGTCATTTTCGTATTCAGTCCAATGATGAAAGAGCTTTTAAATGTTTGGACATTCAATCTATGTAGTGCCACGACCTGGACATACCGTTTTACTAAACACTAGCCCACTAAATCCTCTTAGAATGTTGTTTACCTCCAGATAAATCAAACCTGACAATGTAGGTTAACTTCACTGATTCATTTTTCAGCCACCAATGATTAATAATTTTTACAGAATGAAAGCTACAGGACTTCTTATTATACGGTGGACTACAGGGAGTGATATAATTCTTGGATGTCATGTGAAATGCGAAGCCATTTTTTCTGCAACTGATGTTCCCAGTTCTCTACTAAGCATAGTAGCTACCTTTTCTGCACTGGAGGATCATCCAGCAGGAATGACCTTATCAATTACTGTAAGTCAGCATCTTTCCCCCAGAGTTTGAGCAAGCTGTTCTCTACAATTTGTACCGGTGGCCCAGGACTAAATCCCGAATCCATTTCCAAGCCTAACCATGTCACATGCTGTAGCAGTGAAAGACATGTTGCTGCAGTAAGCAAAGACACAGGCTCTGCAAGGAGAGCTTTGCTGGCTGGCCAGAAACCCCACATGATGGAGAAAGACCAAGACACAAAGAACGAAAATGAGCAGAGAAGGGAAAAACAGCTCCTACTCTCCTGGGCCCAAGATGTTTTGCCCTGGAAAGATTAAGTGGCAGATTTTGCCAGCATTTATTTCACTTCTATTCATTTTGGCAAACTTTCCTTTCTCTGTTCACTACCTATCCAAATATCTCTGGTGTTCATTGTGATTTGAATGAAGATTAAGAATTAAAGTCAGCAAATGTTTCTGCTACAGGTGTCTTGAAAAGTCACCTGCTACTAGTTTTCTCTATGAGGCTTCTGAAGCTCCCTTTGTAATTTCTTTCCCCTGCACTCCTCCTCTAACTCTTTGTAAATAATATTTTCCATTATGTCATGTTTCCAGGGTAGCAGCACTTGTGAATGTGCGTGGTTTTTTTTTTGACTTCATATTCTGCTATTTTTGAATAGCTAATAGTGGTTACAACACTTTCCACACTTAGAATTGCTTTCTGGTAACATAGAAAAGAGAGATTTCTCTGAGAGATACAGCACATATAACCTCTCTTGACATCAAGGGCACAGAAATAGTTGATAAAATAGATGATTGATTACCTACTCTGAGCTCAGCACTTAGATTTTCCATTAGGTTCAGAAACTTCCATTAGGTTCACACCTAGAAAGTTTTGGCATTCACCCTTAATATCTTTATCTGATGGAATGCCAGTGATATTCCTGTTTGGGGACTGGATGCACTTTAAAAGAGCCAAGGAACTAAGTCAAAAACATTTTTTCCCTAAAAATATATTAAAATCTTAATAATATCTCATTTGGATTTGGTTGATGTTCAGGTTGAAGCTTTAGCTTAGTTCTAATTTTATTTCTACTGGCTTGAACATACATATTCTAATCCCATATGAAAACCAACATTTCATTTTTTCATAATAAAATTATGGTTTACTGCATAGTAAGAGCTCCATCCATTATGTGATACACAGATTATGCAGGCATTGGACACAAGGATGAAATGGCTCCTCTTCAGCTGTTCTTTTCTACTGTGTAATTACATAATTAGGATGTAGACTATCCATCATACAATTCTTTTTGTAATTCCATGGGAAAAGCTACTGAATATGGACAACAGATGATTCTTAAACCTCAATATCACAGCTGGTTTACATTTTTTATCCTAAATCCCGTAAGTGGGCAGGCCATGTTACAGAACCCTTTCATGCCAAATTTGCTTTTTTAAAATTGAAACCATTTTGGTATTATCCAAGAGAAAGGGAGCATTAAAGAATGGTTGACTGTTTACCTGATATTTATAAGTCTATCTACATTGTTTTTCAGTGAACAGTTTCCTTTCTCTAAAAGACATTTACCATCTTTAATCCCCATTGTAGCTGCTTTTTCATCTTTTCTTAATCTTTTTTTCATTATTCATGTTTTATACTTCATTTATTTCTTTCCTCTCTATTTAAAACTTTTCCTACTATTGTCCAACCCATAGACAACCTACATTTTAGTTCAAAGTTTTCTATATTCCCAATGAAGGATCTCGACCTAAGTCATTATCTTTTTAGTGTCCAATACATCTACCACCTACCTTATAGCACTTCACCTCTCACTAACAGTAAAAAAAAGATTTTTCAGATCTAATTAATTCGATAACTTGTGTTGATGATTAAAAATCCCCTTAAATATGTTTAACAGAATTGGTCTTAAATAGGTATTTTATCATTAGCATATAATATCAATAATAATAATAATGATAATCCCATAATATAAATTGAGAAAAACTGGGACTTAATTTTATGCAAGAAAGAATATGGGTCTCCTATGATAGCGGAAATATAGCTCAGTGGAAAGATAGCAGGATATAGAATATTGCAGAGGATGCAATTTTAGGTTCATTTTTATAAATGCACAGTGAGAATTAGGCAAGTGTTGCTCATTGCTTAAGTTTCTATGGGTATAGAATGAAGTACATTATAGGAATAAAAGAATTTTTAGCTCCAGTCAGCTCAATCAGCATATATTGAACATCTATTCTGGGTAAGATACTCAGCCAGGTAGGATAAATAGAGTTGTTTATATTGTGACCTCTCTCTTTTATCTTTATAATCTAATTCGGCAAATAAGTTGAGCAGCAACTAACTAATAAAATATATTCTAAGTGTCAAATATAATGTGTAAACAAAATATGGTGACCCATATGAATAATTTCTCTTGGAAGAATGTCTATTGTGGCTAAATGGAAGAGTTGTCATTGCAACTGAGCCTTAATCAATGAATATAAGTTCAAAATACAAATAGAAAAATATAGTTCAAAATGGAAGAGTACAGGGAGCAAAAGAACAGAGACAAGAAAGTTCAGGGAATATTTAGAAAACAATTAGAAATCTGGTGGAAGATGAGCTTGGAAGGGTATAATGTCATTATAATTCTGTTTTTTATTTACAGAAGTTCTATTTTTTTTCAAATCTGTTTTGTCCTCCTTTGTAGTTTATTATTCTTTACTCTATTTTTAAGCTTTAAAGATTCTTTAGATATATTAAACATGGTGTTTTATAATCTGTGTCTGATAATTACACTATCTGAAATATTTACACATTGGACTCTGCTATCTGCTCTTTTTGCTCCCTCCCACTAAGGATAATTTGTTATGTGTTGTTAGATTTTTGACTCTGAGCTACACATTTTCTTTGGACATGTATCTCTGGGAGTTTGGCCTAAATTGAAGTAGATTCTTCCAGAGAGGAATTGCCTTTGCTATTGAGAGTTGTGTGGTGGTGCTACCAGTGTAAGACCACTCTACATAGACTGCTCATTTGAAGTTTTTTGACCTACATAAACATCAGGAATTCAGGTGTATAACACCATGAGAAGAACCTATATCTGTTTCTCAAGGTGTATTTCCTTCTGCTACTTTGGCACCCAAACCAACATAGACAAGCTTTCTGGCTTTTTTCTTGTGTGTGGCAGGTTTATTTCTTGCCATCCTTGCACTAAATGTGATACTCTTTGGGATCTTATGTATACGAGGGAGTGATCCATCCTCATCTCTGAGCGAGGACTGTGGTTTCTTTACTGCCTCTCATGTATGGCATGGCCATCAGGGAGAAGCTTCAGATCATCTGGGATTGGTAGAAAACTCTCCGACAAATGGAATCTTTGGTAAATGCTTACATACCAGGAGTTCTTCTGTTACCTCTGTTTTGTCTTCTGGAATATTTTTTCATGATAGTTCAGTGATTAATTTCAAAAGATTAATTTTACATTTTATTTGGCATATAGGTCATTTAGGAAGGTCATTCAGGGTACTTAGTCTGTTATCCTGCTAGAAATAGAAGATAGAAATCATAAAGGTAAATTTTGGGCCAAGATTAGGATCCTATTTTTTTGCCTAAAAGGTTAAATGATATTTACTACAAAATAGAAATTCACTAGTGTTTTTTTGTTTGTTTGTTTTGTTTTCTTTTGTTTTTGAGGAGGTGACATGCTCAGAACTATTACTAGGAAAGGTGAGCTTTAAAGTGTGATATCAGAGACTGGAAGTGACTTAGAAGGTTGTTTTCATAGTTTAGATGAGAGGTAAAGAAACTAATCTGGGAGGGTGGCATAGGGAATAGAAGAGAGTCGTGGGTTGTCAAGAATACAGATGAGAAATGATCCTTGTTTTCATTGGTTAAACCAACTTGTTGGAATTTAGACTTAAGAGAGAGATTGTTGAAGATATTAACTATAGAGGGGGCTTGGTAGCTCTATCAATGTAAAGTCTAACTGAAATGTTAATAAAGCATCTGAATGCTGACCTTTCTATTAAAATAAGGACAAGTTCATGTAATTGGACTTTATCAGGAAAAATTTCACTAGAAATTATTGTTAGTCTGAGTTTGTTTGGGTAGGAAAGTTCTAATATACCTTGAGGTGTGACAAATCCCAGGGAAATGACACCTTGCTTTTTATAACCCAGGAAAGCATTGTCCTTCTGTGGTGAACTCCAGGTGGAATTAAATCATTACTCTTAATAGGCTGAAAATACATTGCAAATTCAGATTTACTCCATTCTCCAAATTGTAATCTTCCTAAAATACAATAATCTGAAATGAAATTTACTTCTTCTGAGCAACAATAAAATGAAGGGTAAACCACAAAGGAGATAGAAGCAATTAAAATATGGGAAATAATAAGTCTTACTTTGTCAGTGTTCTTAAAAATTTATAGAGGGATTAGTTTTATGATGCTGGCCTGTAATGGTTTTATGTTTGCTAAAGAGAACAGGGCATTTATTTATCTGTCAGGCCTCGGATTTCAAGCTCACTAGGCTGTCTTTCTGCGGGACATTCATAATTAAATTCCCCTAAGTGTCCTGAAAAAGTGAGTTGAAGGTTAGAGATTCAGAGTTGAAAGGGAGTCTTAGAGACCATTTAGATGTCTCTTGCCACAGAGAAGGCATGTGGGCTTAAGGAAAGAGAAGTGGTGGTGGTGGTGGTGGTGATGGTGGTGATGGTGGTGGTAATGGTGGTAGTGGTGGTGATGGTGGTGGTGGTGGTGATGGTGGTAGTGGTGGTCACGGTGGTGGTGGTGGTGGTGGGAATCTAGAGTCAGAAACACCTGGCTTCAATTCCTACCTCTGCCTTTTACTAAGTATGTGATCTTGGTCCAGTGACCTTTCTCTGTGAACCTCAGCTTATTTTTAAACTGGGAATAGTGATAGTATTTTCACAGAATTGTGGTATTAATAAGATACTTATGCAAATACCTATTACATTGTCTGATACATTACAGGTACTCAGCAAATAATTACTCTTGTTATTGTTACTGTTGTTGCTTAATCTAGCCTGTTAAATTTTTTGTTATAAATTCTCTATTGGTTAAAAATATGACTCCTTGAAGATTCCATTCTTTGGTCCATGTTCTGCCCTATGAAACAACAAAAAGTACATACCGGCATACCCCATTTTACTGCGGTTATTGCACTTTGCAGATGTTGCAATTATTGCAGCTATTGCAAAGTGAAGGTTTGTGGCAACCCTGCATGGAGCAAGTCTATTGGTGCCATCTTCCAACTGCTTGTGCCCACTTTGTGCCTCTGTGTCATGTTTTAGTAATTCTTGCAACATTTCAAATATTTTCATCATTATTATATTTGTATGGTTCTATGATCAGTGATCTTTGATGTTACTATTGTAATTGCTTTGGAACACCATGAACTGCACCCACATAAGATGGCAAAGTTAATCAATAAATGATCTATGTATTCTTACTGTTCTAGTGACTGACCATTTCCCCATTTTTGCCCTCTTCTCTGTCCTCTCTATTACCTGCAACAAAACAATATTGAAATTAGACCAATTAATGACCCTACAATAGCCTCTAAGTATTCAAGTGAAAGGAAGAGCCCCACATCCCTCATTTTAAATCAAAAACTAGCAGTAATTAAGCTTAGTGAAGAAGGTATATTGAAAGCCAAGGTAGATCGAAAGCTAGGCTTCTTGTACCAGTTAGTCAGGTTGTGAACATAAAGGAAAAGTTCTACTCCAGTGATCACATGAATGATAAGAAAGCAAAACATCCTAATGCTGATATGGAGAAAGTTTTAGTGGTCTGAATAGATCAAGCTGGCCACAACATTCCCTTAAGCTAAAGCCTAATCCAGAACAAAGCTCTAACTCGTTTTAATTCTATGAAGGCTGAGAAAAGTGAGGAAGCTTCAGAAGAAAAGTTGGAAGGTAGCAGAAGTTAGTTCATGAGATTTCAAAAAAGAAGCCATCTCCATAAAAGTGCAAAGTGAAGCAGCAAGTGCTGATGTAGAAGCTGCAGCAAGTTATTCAGAAGATCTAGCCAAAATAATTGATGAAAGTGGCTATATTAAACAGCAGATTTTCAATATAGATGAAACAACTTTCTGTTGGAAGAAGATGCCATCTAGGAGTTTCATAGCTATAAAGAAGAAGCCAATGTCTGGTGTCAAAGCTTCAAAGGACAAGCTGACTCTCTTGTTAGGGGCTAATGAAGCTGGTGACTTTAAGTTAAAGCCAATACTTATTTATCATTCTGGAAATCCTAGGGCCCTAAATAATTATGTACTAAGTCTACTTTTCCTGTTCTCTATAAATGGAATAACAAAGACTGGATGATAGTATATCTGTTTATACAATGTTTTACTGAATATTTTAAGTCCACTGTTGAGACCTATTGCTCAGAGAAAAAAAGATTCCTCTCAAAGTATTTCTGCTCATTGATAATGTACCTAGTCACTCAAGAACTCTGATGGAGATATACAGGGAAATTAATGTTGTTTTCATACCTGCTAACAAAACATCCATTCTCTAGTCTATATATCAAGGAGTAATTTTGACTTTCAAATCTTATTATTTAAGAAATATGTTTCATA
The DNA here is from genome assembly GCF_041146395.1 of Eulemur rufifrons. Lineage (NCBI taxonomy): Eukaryota > Metazoa > Chordata > Mammalia > Primates > Lemuridae > Eulemur > Eulemur rufifrons. The sequence goes on from NC_090984.1 coordinate 53,063,525, forward strand.
AGACTATAGCTGCCATAGATAGTGATTGCTCTGATGGATCTGGGCAAAACAGACTGAAAACCTGAAAAAATTCACCATTCTAGATACCATTAAGAACATGATTCATGGGAAGAGGTTAAAATATCAACACTCAACAAGAGTTTAGAAGATGTTGATTCCAACCCTCCTGGATGACTTTGAGGAATTTGAGACTTCAGTGCAGGAAGTAACTGCAGATGTGATGGAAATAGCAAGAGAACTAGAATTAGAAGTAGAGCCTGATCATGTGACTGAATTGCTCCAATCTCATGATAAAACTTGAACAAATGAGGAGTTGTTTCTTCTTGAGATGGAATTGACTCCTGGTGAAGATGCTGTGAACGTTGTTGAAATGATAACAAGGGATTTAGAATGTTACAAATGTACATGCAAAAAAGTAGAATAAAATGTGTTCCAAAATTCTTACGAAATAACAAGAGTAGACAACTAGCTACATGGAGATGAATAAAACTGTTGGGAGAATCGGAAGACTTGCTTACTAGCCAAGGATTCATTCCTACATTCCAGTCTAGCAAAATTATACATTTCTGCTTGACATGGGTCTTTGAGGTTGTTCACAGATAGTTGAAACTTGAATGCAAAATACATGAATACCAAGGTTTTATATTATTTTGGGCTATTTCTTCTGTTTACCTGCAAGTCTTAAGGCATAGAGGAAAAAAAAGAAAGAAAAGAAGAAAGAAAGAAAGAAAGAAAGAAAGAAAGAAAGAAAGAAAGAGAGAGAGAGAAAGAAAAGAAAAGGAAGGGAGAAAGAGAGAGAGAGAGGGAGGGAGAGAAAAGGAAAGGAAAGGAAAGGAAGAAAGGAAGGAAGGAAGGAAGAAGGAAGAACAAATAAATTATAAGCCATTATTCTTTGAATTTGGGCTTGATTAATTTAGTATTGTTCTGAGAAGACAAGTCTCTGGATGACACCAAAATGTCCCTGTCTTCTGAATGACAGAGCAGTGCTTGTCACTGCTCTGCTTTCCTATGTGCTGGAAAGAGTTAGCCAACCCATCATCTCTTTATATCCTCTTTAATTCTTAGATCTTAAGTATTACCAGTCTAGGAAATAGGTGCCATAAATCATTTTTAGTAGTTGGCCTCCTAGTTTATTAAAAAAAGCTTCTTAAAGATGGACTTTAAAATAGTTTTAAATTGAGGGAAAGCAAATGGCTTGGTGTTTCAGGTATGGAATGCTGTTCGAGGCACATGAGTTGGCGTGGAAGAGAAAAATGAGACAGTAGTTGGCTGAGAGATTTATTTAGGCTACAGGTAGGAGAAAAGTGATGAAACAGGATTTATATTTTGGGGCTCTGCATAGTTTCTGGCTATTGGATTCCTACTTTCCCTGAAACTGGGACCATTTAGCTCACTTACAGGATAAACTCTTCCCATTCTTCAGGACCAATTTTAATGAAGATGGATTCTCAACCATGAGACATATACACATATAGGCAATAAATATTATTCCCCTAAGGAGTTATTTATGTTTTACCCATGATAAAACACATCCCAAATGGTTGACATTGGATCATTTTAAGTTTCAGAATTCAACTCAGTTTCTTTCAGAATTGGAACATTCAGAATTAGAATCTGGTTAGAAAATCTGAGAACAAATTTAGGGTGATTTTGCTAATTATTTTTTATTTATAAAATTACTATTATTAATATAACCTTTCAGATAAATCTTCATTTGGAGATAACTTTTTTAAGCTTTAATTAGAAATTGAGAAGGTCCTTTTCCTTTCTGGTTTAGCATTGAATCTATACATGCCTGATTCAGTTCAGTAGGTATTTATTTAAAACTCCTATGCTTACGGTAGTTTATTAAGTGCTCTGGGTAGGCATAAAAAGAAATAAAACACAGCTCTTGCCATTCAGGGAAGGTGAGCCAAGGGCCAAAATAAACTTGTCCAATGACAGATGTGATATGTATAGGTTGTGATGGGTCATCCAATAAAAAATAGATTTCTGGATGAAGACTTAGTAAAGAGACTATGCAGGGAACAGCCTTTTCACTGGGACTTGGAGGAAAGTTGGATTTTGGAAGTTGGAGTCAAAGGGTTGGAGAGCATAGAGGATGGGAAAATGTTCACCTAGCACAGAATGAAATCAGGGAAATGGTTTCCTGGGTGCCAGTCCCACCTTAATCAGATAATTATATAGACAATAAGAGGTCTGTTATTATTTCTTGAAGGAGAGAACTGAGTTCCTAAAAAGAAAGAAATGAAACCAGGGAATCAGAAGAAAGTGTATAATATGTATGATATTTGTTTGTACAATTTTACTATAAGTTTTAGCTGAGTGTATATAAATTCTGGAATGTACGTATTCCTTTTCATTGTTCCAGGCCCTTGAAAAAAATTACTTATTCCATATTCAAAAGGGAACTTAAATTTGTGCAAGTATTAATATGATTGCTGGTGTTTTCAATACAAGCTAACCACAGGTAGCACAGGGCTTAACACATAATAGGAGGTCAATATGCATCTTGTTTATTAAAGGAACACTAGGTTCTTGAACCTTGCCTGAAATGTGGGGTAGAATGTGAAACACTGGGGTGTTTCAGTTTACTTCTGACTAGGTTTCATTTTGTTCTAATAAGCTTTTTCTTGGAGTCCTGAAGATAGAATTATGTATTGCCTTATGCTGAGTATTTGCTTGGGATACTGATTATAAATCTACATCAAAAGACTATGCCATGAGCTGTGTTAGCACCTCATTAATACTCCCTACACAAGAATCCCAGGTGTTGAAAGTATCATATTATGTCTGTTCCTTACACTTAGGCATAACCTATACCTCATCCTGAGTTAAATGAGTCTTTGTTTTCTTTGGAATTTTATGTTTGGGAAGGAAAGAAGGAAAAGAAGGGTACAGGATAGTAAGTGGTATAAAGGGGTAATCCAGTGTTTCTTATTTGTCTATTCTGTATCCAAATAACAACATTGTTTATAAATGTGCAATATTCATTTCCTTTAGGTATTTTTTTTAAAAAAGGAACAAAGGATTAAATGTCTAGTCAGTTGATGGCTAAAGTTAAGGAATCTGCAGGTATAAGGGCAATTGTTTTTAATACATTACCAATTCTTTTCACTTTTCCTCTTCTTGGAATGCTGGTTAGCCATAATGGATAAATAATGATATTATGGATGGAGATTTACATAGCAGATGAATCTATTTATAAACTATGTGGAGCTTCAGACCATCCTGCCAACCTTTTTAGAAACCCATACAAACTATTTATTGGTGTCTACAGCTCCCAAATAGCTTCTCCTAATTACAAGTATTTAAACATAAATGAAAGTGGAAGTTTAAAATTGATGCAGTGGGCAATTCTAATAAAACTTCAGATTGGCAGGAAAAGCCAGTTCTACTTTCACTGCATGTTAATTTTTTTCTATTTTATAATCAACAAAATGTGTTCATGTGAATGGCAGCAGATCCTAAATGTGGAGGTTTGAAGGGGGAGGAATGAATTATTGACCTTCACAGATGAGATCTTTTTCAGAGGCTTATGCACTGAGATACCCATGAAAATGCAAAACTGTAAAATGAGATTTTTTTTTCCCTTATTGATTTGGTCAGTTGGTAAAAGGGGGATGACAATAAGAGGAATGTTCAGCCCCCCATGTTCTGATCTTTCTGAGGTTGCAATAGAGAGGTTATACATTTCATTTGAGCTGACAGGAATTTGAAATGTTATAGATAGGTTTGCTGAGCCCGACCATTATTTACTGTTTGACTGTAATGTCAGTCTCTTTCTGCTTCTTCAATATTGTTTGCACTTTACCTTTGTGAAAAGGGCCTTGATTGAGCTATACGAGGGGAGATATTTCTATCTTTCTGTGGGATCAATGAAGATGTGTTTACAGGTCCCCGGCACAGTGTACACACCACAATAATGGATTTTAGTCCATGTTGACTGAAAGCTCTTTTTCTTTGTTACTTGTCAATCTTGTATCTATTACTTGATTGCAACATAAAAGGCTATTTGTCCAAGCACTGAAACAACAACTGTATCAGTCAAGCTGAAGTGGTTACCTCAACTAAATATATTCAGCTCTTAGGCCAACCAGTCACTTACAACTTGAAAGCAGGCAAGACTTTATTTACCCCTCCATTTAGGAGCCATTTCATGGTTGTGCTCACCTAAATTTAATTTTTTTTACCTCCTATTCTAAAGAGGTTATAATTAACGTGCACTTGTGGTCGAAAGGGGTTCCAGTTCACTTTAATCAGAGAATTATATACATAATAAGAGGTCTGTTATTATTTCTTGAAGGAGAGACCTGAGTTCTCAAAAAGAAAGAAAAGTTCCACACACTCATCAAGGTTTCTGCTTCCTGATAGTGGAGGCTGGTTTTTGAGCTTGTAAAAAAAAAAAATAATGACTCTCCCCTCTCCACATATATGTATGACTACTTAGCAAATGATGTTATGAGGTTGGAGATGAGAAATTTCCTCCTTCTGGTCATTTCAGTGGCAGCTTCATTACACTAAATTGGATACCCATCTCTTAATCATTTAACCTCTAGAGCAGTTAAAGGTTGTGGCCAACTTCCAGCCATCTTGAAGCTAGCCCAGAATATCTGGGTCAGTACTGATTGCATGCCCTTGGGCTCAGATTACAGATTAAATTTAATAAATAAAATTGTGCTTAAAAGAGACAGGAAACCCATCATTAAAGAAAATTTGTATTCGATTTAGTTTTAATATAAAGAAACTCTTGCTATATGTATAGTCATTTATTAATATTAACTCATTGTTTTCTAAGTCTGTATTTCTATATAGCGGATGAAACACAATTGAATCTACAAATATCCTCTCTCACAAAAGAAATCTGTGCCAATTTTTACACTTTAGAAAATTTGAGTTGGGTGGTATCACCATTTTTCAGGCAAAGAAACTGAGATCTGGAACAATTAAGTGGTGTATCCAAGTTCATATAGTCAGCCATGGATGAAACTGACTTCAGAACACAGGTTTCTAGATGCCTAGTCTAACACTTACCCCCTCAAGTTCACCACTCTAAGAAGAAGGGAAGAAGAGCCCATTTGGTAACTATATTAGTTTCTAGGGCTGCTGTAATAAAGTACCACAAACTGAGTGGCTTAAACAACAGAAATTTATTACCTCACAGTTTTAAAGTCCAGAAGTCTGAGATCCAGGTGTTGGTAGGGTTGGTTTCTTCTGAGAGCTGTGAGGGAGGACAAATCTGTTTCAAGCCTCTCCCCTTGGCTTCTGGTGGTTCACTGGCCATCTTTGGTGTTCCTTGGGTTGTTGATACATCAACCCAATCTCAGTTTTGATGTTCACGCTGTGTTCTCCCTGTCTGAATGTCTGGCTCCAAATTTCCCCTTTATGTCAGGGCACCACTCCCAGTGGAGTAGGGCTCACCTAATAATCTCATTTTCACTTGATTACCTCTGTAAATATCCTATCTACAATTAAGGTCACATGCTGAGGTACTGGAGGTTAGGACTTCAACATATGAATTTTGGGCCATAATTCAACCCATACCAAGGGCTCTCTTTAATTCTCAGTCTAGTAAGTCCCATTATTTCAAAGGCCACTTATTAAAAGGGGAAGGAAGAAGAAAGGCAAAATTTTATTTAACAAACAAAAAACCAACCAGATACTCCAGATCCTCTTTTTCTTAGCAAATGTAAATTAACAGTATAAACAGAAATTAGACAAACTTTTAAGTGTGGAAGGAGCAATTTCTAAGTGCCCTCAGGTGTTTTGTATACAAATAAGTAATACCCTAATTACAAATAGTTCTTATCTGTCTGTTGTCATGGTTGCCTAGGATTCTATTTTGGAAAATATTTTATCATCTTAGTTTGAATTATTCTACCTATTTCTTCATAATGAGACTGCAATTCTTTTTCATACTCAAAGCATTTTTGTAAATCCAATCAGCTTGTTCATTAGAAATTAGTTGAATTTAAGATTTAATAAAAATATTGAACACATATAAATCAATTGCAATCTTCTGTGATAGCCACTTTCAGTAGATTTTTGTTAATTTACTAATGCTTGAAGTTTCTACCTACTGCAGCTAGTCTTAACTGCCAAGCCCCTGAGGATGAAGAAGACTTGTGCTCAGCATGAGCTCTCAGCCTGTTGGGGAGGGTTTATCAATTGCAAATGCTCCCGTTGATCATCTGAATAATCACATCTGCTATAGAACTCAGCACAGGGGGGAGTGGGCCCAGGAAACAGTAGAAAATTGATGGGGAGTGGGGAAGATTAATAAAGAGCCGCTTACTAATTTTATTTTCAACAGATGCTGCTAAGGGTGATGTTTTCTACTTTACAGACTAAGAAGATAAACAAATGTGCATGACAGACAGACAAAACTGTAAGTATAATTTCCAGCCACCCATGTAAAACTTTTAGAATTTTTGGCATTTTGAAGGTTTGGGCGATGCAGATCAGCACCATTCTGAGGAGAGACAGGGATTGTCTTAAGTCAGTGCTTCCTGAGCTGGCATGTGCACAACCCCACAGGTGTCCAATAATGTTTTGGGAATATTAGATACTACAGTAAAAGCAGTGCATCCCCCTAGATCGTTAATTTTACTAGAGATCAGGGGTAGATGTTCTAAGTTTCTGAACTCTTTAAAAAGTTTTATTGCGTGCATGCAAAAGCAAAAGTAGAAAGCCAAAGAAGAAAACATTTATGTAATGAAAGATTTATGTAGTTCTTCTTTGGTATGGGGGTATGCAGTGCTATTAGATAATACAGAATTGTCACCATGAACAGGATGAAACACTGTGGTGAAAGGTTATGCTGATGTGATTGGTCTATGCCATTAAGGATTATCTGCAAAATGACAGATTAGTGTAGTGTAAATGTGTGATTTTTCACCAGGTCTGCAGGCCTACACACACACACACACACACACACACACACACAGACACATATTTCTTGATTAATGAAAATTAAATTAATCTCATTACAAAGTAACATTTAAAAACCTTTTGATTACATGAAACATCACTGGTACTGATAAATATGTTCATCTTCTTTCTGCAATTACAATCAATCAATCAAATTTTGGTTTATAAAACTATACATAGGGGTAGTGTCTCAATTTAGGTTCTTCTGGAATCCAACCCTAAGACAAAGATTTGAAAACAAGTGGTTTAGTTGGGAAGCGATCCTGGGAGATGGGACTAGGAAGTGGGAAAATGAGTCAAGGAAATGAAGGAAACCAGTAAGGGGAAAGAGTGTGTTAATTAAGCCAGTTACTGAATATGGAAAACTGAGGTTCAATTCCACTGTGGAATATTGGGATATAGCATACAAGACATCTTAGCATGAGATAGGGGCCAGGAAAGTGGGGTATTTAACCACCACTTCCATCTGTCATATTTGAAACTGTGTGCATGGCTGTTTCTCTTCGGCACTTGCAGCTTGTCCTGCCCTCTAGCTGACTGTGCTCCCACGGCTGGAAGATGCCAGGAGGAGAGCTGCCAGTGTTTCTAGTAAGCAGCCTTCGGTGTATAAAGATGAATGCCCAGAAAGTGGGGAAGGGGTGGGGCATGCACAGAATCACTGTAGTTGCTTTCACAGTAAATAGCAACAGCCAAAATTGCTTGAAGCCTCCTTCAATATCAATTTCAGAATTACCAACGGAATCTCAAATAATAAGAAAAGTTCAGTGATACTCTATGTTACCGACCTGGCTATTTTGGATCACAAAGAAACAGACTCAAAGAGTTGCCCTTATTGAATGTTCAAATGATGCATTTCATTGTGGCCCAAAATATTCTTGAACAACTGTTTGAAAAACTAAGGTAAATCTAGTTCTTTAATATGTGGCATGAAAATATGTATTAATATTTACCCTTATGCTCTATATTTATATGGATGGCATACAGAAGTCATGCTAATTTAATAATCGTTTAGTGTTGGAATAAGTGGCAAAGAAGTGCTCAGACGATAAGTAATTTCAACATCAGAGTGTTGACTGGGAAACATACACGCAACTGAGCCCAGATGGGGAAAAACCTAAGATACGAAAAACCTGCGGTGAGGGCCATGCTGCCTTCTCCCCAAAAGCAGCCACCACGGTTTCAAGCAGAACACCATGCTCAGAGGGTTGACCTCTTGATTTTTTTGGTGTGTACTTGTGCTGAAAGGTAATATTTGTTTAACACAATGGTTTGAAAAGTTTTCTTTTAAGAAAAATTTGTTATAAAATATCGACACTTACAGTTGGATCCCAGTCATAGTGTGGTCCAAAGAATGCAGTCTCCACAACCAAAAGTAATTTCAAAATGATTTCTTGCTTTTGTTGAACAAAATGAAGTGATATAGGGAAATAATTTTTGTTTCTTTCCCATAACTACCCTCATAAGTCATAGTTGTTCCTTTTCTCCTTTTCTTAAAATTTTCAGAAATACCCTTCCAGATCTTACCTGTGAACCACTTGCTGTCTTCTTTTCTCACTGTTTTTCCTTATTCACAAAAGCCTAAGAAATGATTGGGAAGGAAGGAATTACTTTAAGGGCAGAAGACAACAACATGCCAAAGCAAACAAAGCTAGAAATTTTTCCAACATGCGGGGAAAGGAGATAGAGGAAAGGTTTGGAACGCTCATACATTAATTATTTTTATCCCATCAAATTCATCATGAAATGGGAAGTGACTTTGAAAGTGTTTTCTTCTAGATAGATGGATGCCATATAGCATAATTGTTATAGTTTGAGCTCTGGGGACCCTGTGTTCAAGTCCTGCTTCTATCTGTCAGATCTTAGGATTTTTCGTATGTAAAATGTAGTAATTATAATATCTACTAAATAAGGTTGCTTAAAGTGTTAAATAGGTAATGTATATAAGCAATTGTACATCACTGGCTCATAGTAAATATACCATACATTTTAGCTATCACCACCTTCATTGTTATTATTACATTTACTTAGCATGGAAAAAATGCAGGAGAAGCTAACTTAGTTTGATATGTGTATGTGTTTGAATTGGAGAAAATAAGACATTACAGCAAAGGGTAAAAACCTGAAGAGAATGAACACATTTCTCAGCCTTATGATAAAAAGTAGCTGACCATATTGACTTATTTAGCCAGAATCTCTCAATCAACACCAATATGGTAGAACTCTAAATGATTTTACATCACCTTACATGGTTTAACTGACATTGAAATTTGAGAATTGAATGAAGAAAATTGATATTGGACTATGAGGTTTATGGGACCTAACTCACTTACAGCTGATGAAAATGTCAGAATTAGCATCAATTACAGAACACAATTACAAGTTTTTTATTTACTGGAAACGGGATTTGATAAATATTTCCTTGAGATGTAACAAAATGTACCACAGAAATCTCAATTTCATAATAGGGCACATGTGATCTGATCTTGTAGTGAGACACTATTATTTAAATTCCCACTATGAGTATCAAGCCCTCTGCCATCTCTTTGCCAGGATTCTAGTCATAGCAGTGCAGTGTTTTTCCCCTAAAATAGCTCAAAAAGAACTTTTTAAAAATGTTCCATTTGTGCACCTATTTATGTGACTATAGTATCTCAAAGTAGTGTAATGCCTCAGATCCCTAGATAAGTTTCTTTCTTTAGTTTTTATCATCAAACCAGTAGGTCTGAGTAATATATGTTTGGACAAAGGTCTAAATATACAAGACATACATCAATTTGGGAAAAGTAGTGTTGGAGGGAGTGTGAGATGTACAGCAATTTAGAGATTCCGTGGCATCACAGCCAGGACTTAGGCAAATCACTGAAATTCATTGCAAGCAATGAGAAGGTGAAGTTAAGAGTTGATTGAAGTAATCTCTTTTCATCCCAACTTTAAGATAAAGATTTGTCTTAAAGTATGAGTTTATGCTTGTAGTCAGAACTTCCCTGGAAGGCATCCAAAGCAGTGAATGGCAAAGTAGTGTATCATTTAATGAAATATAAGGAATGAAAGTCAATCATAAATTTATGAAGTATGTTACTCTAAGACATAGTACACAATTTTAGTGGCAACTTTATATTTTGGTGGAGAGTAGCAAAATTTAAATAATATATACTTTTAAGAAATGTGATTCAGGCCAAAAATGTTAAGGTATTTGAGTAAATTTCTGGATGATGCTGCCATAATGCATAACGAGGAAGGACGTTTCAGGCATCTAGACCCACCCAGCCTATTTCCAGCCTAGTATCATGGAGGATTCCAGACTCCTGCATTGCTCAGGGGAAGGCACAGGTTATCATTTTTTCCCTCTGTGGGAACTTTCTGCTGTACTCTTAAACTGCCCATAACAAACCGACGTGACTAAGTGTGTTTTAGCAGACTGGTTGTTCTGGGCAGGAAATGGGGAAGGCATAAAATCACTATTTGTCCTAGAAAGCACTATCTTCAAAATTGACATGCTACCAGGCAGAGAAAAGAAAGCAGATTTTTTTTTTCTAGGTATTTGAGTGATGTTAAGTCAATGATTAAACATTGGTGGATCCATTGTTCATTGTTAAGCAGTAAGAAAATAATGCAGGTCAATGAAATGAGTGCTATGATGATAACAAGCGGCATTATGTGCCATTGTCGTTCATTAAAGGTTTGATTTTTTGCGTGAATGAAAATAATTGCATTAACATAAAAATCAACTCTAAATTTTATCTGTTTTGCATGAATGCATGAAGAACTTTATATTAAAAGTGGGGGCTTTATTTGCTTGTTTGTTATATTATATATTCAATGGTTGACTGCAGGGGTGAAGAGGGTGTGAGAATAGAGGCAACATAAACAGAACTTAGTGTGATTATCTCATGTGGCTTTACTTAAGAACATTCTGAAATAATGACAAAATTACAATATTGTCAACCCCTTGCTAAACTGATTGTAAAATCAATGCTGGTTGGCTCTTGGAATAAAGCCTTCATTCTTTTTTTTTTTCTGTCTAAAATTGATGTGAGATTTTCTAGAACATTTTGAGCATCTAAAAGAGTTAAAAAATCAACAAGTCACTATTTTATCATTTCCTCTTTTGGCTAATGATAATTGAGTGATATGAGATAATTTGAATGTGCCACAAAAAAATAATAATTCCTAGTTTCATAGAATGTTATAGCTGTAAGGGACCTTGGACAGCATCTGGTTCAACAATTCACACAAGTAGTTAAGGCTACAAAACAGGGGAATCTTATTTTGCTTTCAGTTTTATTAACTGCATGTCTTTTTTAGCAAACAATTTGCATCTAAGCTATAGGAACCATTGGTAGCCATGAAAAAAATAAATTACATCTTTACATATTACATATTTTTGTTTCTTAGTGTCAACATTTTTATTAAAATGGAAACCAAATGCTTAATGTTGGCATAGTGGGAGAGATTTTAAAAATAACAAGACATCAATTTTGTAATCTCATTTTTTATGTGAAAAGGCATCTAGATTAATAGAAAAAACTTATAAACTCTCTCAGTATGTACTTACATATACTATTTGAATTTTTTAATCTATATATGTGTCATGGAATTTGTCCTTAAATGATAATAATGAAGCACTGTATGTATACATTTTATGTTTATTCATTCATTCTGACAACAAGCATTCATTGAGTGCATGCTCTGTCCTACGTTGTGAATATACCAGTGAACCAAAAGGCAAATTCCTTTATTCTTAAATGGCTTACATTTTAGCATGGGTGCCAGACAATGAGTAGATAAGTCAATATATAGGTAAGCAAAATAATGTCAAGAAATGACAAATGCTATGAAAAAGCATTAACTAGGATGGTAAAAGTTCATGTTCAGATGCCACTTGATATAATGGGGTCAAGGAAGCCCATCCTGAGGAGGAGGCATTTAAGTAATGTCTTGAAGGAAAGCAGGAAGTGAAACCTGAATTCTCAAGAAATAGAGGAAAGGAAGAACAAAGCCCCAAGGTGAGAACTGGTGTGGGGTGTGAGGACAGAATAAACAAGCCATAAAAGTGATAGGGAACTGGGGTAGAGGTGTTGTCCTCTTTGGATTTTATTCTAGGTATAAGAACCCATAAGATGGTGGAGAATAGGAAGGTGGAATAATCTGATAAACATTTTCAGTCTAGAAGAGATAGAAAAATTGGTGCTACACGAAGGAGGGGAAAGAACTGCAGGAGCAAAATCCTGGGGTAGGTGAGAGGGGCTGGGACTTGGTCCAGGGAGGGGTTGGCATTAGAGAGAGCGTACACTGTTAACCCACTAGAACAGGAGGAGGCTGTGCCAAGTGTGCGGGCAGATTCAGATAGGTCAGTAAATTTGGTGGGGGGTGTATGTAGCCATCCATTTTTCATTGTTTCTATTTTCTAGTGAAGTAAGAAACAACTTAATCAGCAGAGAATGAGGAAAAGTAGAAGTGGTGTTTGAGATTTAAAGAGAGAGGAAATAACGAGAAACTGTCATCCAAAGAGTTGGAGAGTGAATCGACTCGGTATATGTTTGTACAGATATGCCCCAACTTACCAGGATTCAACTTAAGATTTTTCAACTTTATGATGATGTGCCAGTGATAAACATTCAATAAAAACTGTACTTTGAGTACACATACAACCATTCTATTTTTCACTTTGAGTACAGTATTCAATAAATTACATGAGATATTAAACATACTATTATAATATAGGCTTCTTGTTACATAGTTTTGCCCAATTGTAGGTTAATGTAAATGTTCTGAGCATGTTTAAGATAGGGTAGGCTAAGGTATGATGTTTGGTAAGTTAGGTATATTAAATGCATTTTTGATTTACAATATTTTCAACTTATGATAGGTTTGTTGGGACTAACAACAATGAGATAGTTCCATCATAAATTGAGAAACATCTATCTATCTATATGTATATCTGTAAAATGTGTGTGTTAGATTAGGTTAGCTCTAAGGTAAAGTTTAAATTGTAATGCCTAAGAGCCTATATATTGTTTTCGGGCCCTAATGAGCTGTACTTATATGCATTTTTTACCATTTCTGAAATTTTTTCTCACTGTTGATCAAGTCATTGAAATAATCCACTAAACAAAATAAAAGTTATGGAAGGAAAAAGTAGTATTTTAGAAATAAAAATACTTAGAGTGGACGAAGTCTTTGTTTGCAGAAGCATGCTGAGAAACTAATTGCTGTTTGGTTTCACATCATGTGCCATTTCTCACCCTCATGATATGGGGTGACTGGGATAAAGAGAAGAAAAGAGTAACAAAGACAGAGATCTTTATATTAGCATGTACCACATTCACTGTCTTTCATGTCTATTTAGATAGTTTTCTTCATTTTTAACTGTACAGAAAAAAAATCTTTAGCAGAGCAATAGCAATACTTGGCATATGTTAGAGCCACAGTGCAATGTTTTTCTAAGAAGCTTGACATTGAGACCTGGGGCATAAATTTTGGTTATTCTTTTTTATAAAGTGCTGTCAGCTCAAGGAAATTTGTGGTAATGCTGTAATGAGACAATCTTAAGTGGATTAACAATATAGGATTTTGGTGAGAATTAAATGTGATAATGTATGTAAAGCATGTAATGCCAGGTATATATCAAATACTCCAAAACCTTATCTATCATTGTTATTATCATTATTGTTATCATTTAATCTTGGTGTTATCAAAACATCTGGATCAATGTCATGAAATTTATTTTATACATAAATTTATGTCTTGGGACACAGCCAGGCTGACATAGTTTATTATGGTAAGGGTTTGGATATTGACTCATAACCTACATAAAACAAGATCACTAATGAGTGGGCCATATCTTAGAAGGTCTTATAAGCCAATACTATAACCAATAATATAATTAACTAAAATACAGTTTATTATTTTTATTGTATGTCTTTTTTATCTTCTAGTGATCATTACCATATTTTAGAGTTGTTCGGAATAGTTGAGCTCTATGTGGTTGCACAGATGTTTAGTAAAACTGCAGAGTCTCAGGGAACAGTCCCCACAAGATTGTTCTCACTTCTGACACTGACCACAAGTTCAGGGGTCCCCAGGGCCACCCTTACTTCAGGTCAGCTGGCTGTAAGTTCAGGAGTTCCTAGGACCACCCTCAGGTTGAATAATTCACTAGAATCACTCAAAACACTCAGGTCAACCCTACAGTTATGATAACAGATTTATTTTAGTGAAAGGATAAAAATTAGAACCAGCCAAAGGGTGTGACACATAAGTTGAAGTCTGGGAAGGGCCAATGCAAAGTTTCTGGCCATCTTCTCTCCATGGTGTCCTGACGGAATTATATCCTCCTGGCTATGATGTGGGACAATACTCAAAGGTTATTGTCACCCGAGACTTTGTGTCCAGAGTTTTTATTGGGGCTTGATCACAAACTGCTCTCATGACTTATTCTTCTGGGGGTCAGACTGATGCCTTTAGTGTCTCCAGTTGCCCTGGAGGTTAGAACTGATATGTCACAGATCAAAGTCTCCATCACAAATCACACTGTCAGATTGTTCAGGAGCCAAAGCCCCCAAGCAAGCAAAGACACTCCTATCAGGCAACCAGTTCCAGGGGTCTAGAGAGCTCCTCTTAATAGCTGAGGGCAATGGCCAGATTTTTCTTTGGGTAAAATTAATTCTTCACTACACAGTGGTTTTTCCATGACCAAGAGATACAGTTAGGTTTGTTTGTTTCTTTCTGTTTTTGGCTTTAGAAATTGTTTTTAAATTAATTTACTTCGGTTTTATAATTATATAAAATATTGGGAGTTTCAAATCTAAAAAATAATGGATATTCAGAGAAGTCTAGCATCTATCTCTGTCTCCTTACTCTATTCCATCACTCTTCTGTAGGCAACTTTTAGTTTTATTTCATAGCTTATGTTTCATTTTTTTAAAGATAAGAAAGTATGTTAATGAATCTGCATATTTCTCTTTTTAAGATAAATAACAGCCCCAGTACAATTGTTTGGAAAAGATTCTTCCTCTTTGTAGTTTTGCAGTATCACCTCTGTCATCTAGCATAACCATTACACATGTAGGTCTTTTGATACACACTATTCTCTATTCCATTCATCTGTCTGACACCAGTACCACATTGTCCTAATTATGGCAGCTTTATAATAAAACTTAGTATGTGGTGGGAAGGTTCTATTGCCTTATCCTTTTTCTTCAAGGATGTCTTGGCTTGTTTTGGCTCTTCAGGATATTTGGTTTAAATTTCAGGTTCAACTTATTACACTTATTCAAAAAGTATTGTGATATCAACAGGATATTGAGTTTATACATCAATTTCATGAGAATTGTCATCCTTAAAATATTTTCTTTCGATCCATGAATATAGTATATCTGTTCCTATATTTAGAGTATTTTTCAGTAAAGTTTTATAATTTTCTTTATAACGATCTTATGCATCTTTTGTTAGATTTGTTTCTCTGCATTTCATATTTTTGGTGATACTGTAATAGTTGGATACTCTAAACAATAGCCTTCTTAAAAATTTTGATTTATGTTTGTGGCCAGTAGTAGAAATGATATTTATTTCTTTTCCAATCCTTTTATTTTTTTTTTCCTTATTAATCTGCATTGGCTAGGATCTCAAGTTCTTGACCTACATATCATCCTTTTCTTGTTTCTAATCTCAAAGGAATAGATTTCAATATTTCATCATTTTGAATGATGTTTATTTCTTTTTTGTAGATAAAAAAGAAATCCTCTCTTATTTCTAGTCTCCTAAGAGGTTTTTTTAAATATACTTCATTAGTGGATGTTGAGTTCTGTGATTTATTTGCCTCTATTTAAAAATCACATTCCTTTTAATAGATTCATTATTTAATTTTAATTTTGATAGATTAATTAACTGATTTGTTTTTTAATCCAACCTTATTTAATATTAGGATTATCTTCTCTTGTGATAATTTTATTTGGTCATGAGGTTACAGTTTTTTCGTACATTGCTGAATTTGTTTTGCTAATATTTCGTTTAGAAATTTTGAGTCTTTGTTTATGACAGCCTGTATTTTGCTTTTCTAGTGCTGTCAATATTAAGCTTTGGTATCAAAGTTATGCTAAGTTCATAAATGTGTTATGGGAATTCTTTTTTTTAATTAACGGAAGAGTTTGTATAAGATTTATATTATTGTTTCTAGAAAGATTGAACCTGGAAATTCACTGTGGGAAAATTGTGGTGGATACCGAGAAATGTTTTCTTAGGAAGACAAAAGACGGGGTAGGCAACCTATAGTGTTCACTGTAATAGAAATAATTATTCTTTCTTCTCAAGGATGCTATAAAGTTTTAACAAGGGAGCAATGTGAAAGTACCCAGCATAGTTTCTGGCAAATGGTACATCAATACAAGTATTATGTAAAAGTGTATTAATTTTTCTTTTCTAATAGTAGCTCTCTAAGTTTGTGTGGTAGCTATTGTGGCCATATCCCTAATTTTTATGAAATCTCCGAAGGACAAAGGATATTGTCAGCTACTTCCTGCCCTGTTTGAGTGCTTCACTGATAGCATATGCCTCTGGTCCCTACAATCTCAAAGCTTAGGAAATAAAGAGTCTTGCCTCTTGCTAAAGAATCAGAATCCCCTACTTAGCTTAGGAGAGTCTGTTTCTATTGTGCAGTAAGAGACTCACCCTCCATAGTGTCAA
Organism: Eulemur rufifrons; assembly: GCF_041146395.1. Taxonomy (NCBI): domain Eukaryota; kingdom Metazoa; phylum Chordata; class Mammalia; order Primates; family Lemuridae; genus Eulemur; species Eulemur rufifrons. The sequence continues at coordinate 53,080,139 of NC_090984.1, forward strand.
TATAAAAGAACTCAGCAATGGATCCTAACTATTCCCAAGTTTCCTTTGATATGACATATTAGTTAAAGTGGAATAAAAACAGAGTAGAGTTTTGTAACCTGAGTTCTATTTCTGGCTCTGACACTGTGTGATCTTGGACCAAGCATTTAACCCCTGCCAGCCTCGGTTTTCCTGTGTGGATAACATGGGCATTAGAGCTGTTAGCTAAATTTTCTTCCAGGTCTCAGACTATATTGATGTCTCTGACGGAATCTAAGGTCTGAGATGCCACTACTTTGGCAGTTTTGGCTGACTTAAGCATTGTTTTCTTTTTGCCTAAGTTTTTGAGCCATGTGGCTGTTGTGACTGCTGAGTTTCATTCCAGGGGTTGCTCTATTGCGGTGGTGAATTTCATGATCCCTACATAGACTGCAAATAGAGAATGATATTGGCTGAAAGGAGTAAGTGGTTTTGTTATTAGCATGAAGCAAAAGTTTTACTTTTCTTCCTTCTTTTCTAACCTCCACTCTCTATTTTTCTATTTGGCTCAGCAAAAATGTTAAACATCACACATATTTTTTTGCTTTGGAAATTCAGAATGAAAGATACACGATGGTAATAGCATCAGGACAGACAGGAAGAACCAATGAACGGCTGGGAGAAGGGATGGAGCTCATCAACAGCATGTTAGAAACACCATGTAGAAGCAGAAAATTCAGAATATTTATGTGTTGGGCTCTTTTCTGATCTCACCCTTGACAGGTTCGTGTCATTGCATTGGGTGCTGCCACTGCCAATCTCTGTCAGATTCTCTCCATTGTACTGTGCACAGTGGAAAATTAAAAATAGAAATAGTCATGCTATTGCCTCCTCTGAGCTTGAAAAAGAGAAGTATTTCCCTGTTAAACAAAAGACCCTGAATATTAGCATTATCAGAGTGTACAGAAATGCGTACGTGTGTGACAGAGAGAGAAAGAGAGAGAGAGAGAGAGAGAGAGAAAGAGGTGTTACCCTCTGTAGGGAAAGAGCCCTGGACTGCAAGGCAGACAGCTGGGTTTCAGGCCAGTCCTGGCTTTGTGTGAGCTTTAGGAAGTGCCTTCTTCTCTGAGGGCCTTAGTTTCTTACCCATTTATGATAAGAATGGTGAATTAGCTGATCCCCACACTCTGACTGCAAGCATTTCTGATGCAATGATTTTTAACTAGAACTTAAACAATGTGAGATATCACCTTAGTTCAGTTAACAATTGACATGGGACAAATCACAATCTCTTTGTGTTATTAATTAAATAGAAAAGAAAATTCTGTTCATACCACCCCAAAAGTTGCTTTGCAGCTTTGAGAATAAAAGTCTTTTTAAAACCCATTCTTTTATATCTGTACTAATAGAGTGGGATTAAAGGGAACTGAGTAAAATTCCTGCATCCTCCACTTCATATCTGTGTGAATATGGGAAGATGATTGAACTTCTCTGAACCTCATTTCCTTCATTTGCAAAGTCGAATAACCTCACAGGTTTGCTATCAAAATTAGGCAAGATGGATTATTGCTTAGAAAAGTTCTTAGTAAACAGAAATGAGCAGAATGAATGGTAGGCATTACTCTTTTTCAAATAATCAAACATATATTTTCAGGAAAGAATCTGAATCTTGGGTTCATGTGACTTTCACAAAGGACTCTGCGGTGACCCAGTGGTGGGGGGCGGGGGGGTGGCTTCAAACAGACAAGTGTTTCCCCATTAATGCACATCTCTGAGGTGCACTGCACTCGTGCTAGACTCAGCTCTGCATGTGTGCGGCTCAGGAGTATCTTCCTCACCTTGCTGTACATTATCACCAATCTGCTGTACTTACTCTTTTTTTTTTTTTTTTTCTTTTTTGAGACAGAGTCTTGCTCTGTTGCCTGGGATAGAGTGAGTGCCATGGCGTCAGCCTAGCTCACAGCAACCTCAAACTCCTGGGCTTAAGCAATCCTACTGCCTCAGCCTCCTGAGTAGCTGGGACTACAAGCATGCACCACCATGCCCGGCTAATTTTTTCTATATATATTTTTAGTTGGCCAGATAATTTCTTTCTATTTTTAGTAGAGACGGGGTCTTGCTCTTGCTCAGGCTGGTCTTGAACTCCTGACCTTGAGTGATCCACCCGCCTCGGCCTCCCAGAGTGCTAGGATTGCAGGCGTGAGCCACCGCGCCCGGCCCTGTACTTACCCTTGTGCCTCCTTCTCATCCATCCGCTCTAGTTCGATGGTGGTTAATAATCCACCATCCTTCTTAAAAAAATCTCTCTTTGAGTTTTATTTCGAGGAAGTTTTGTTGGTTAAAATACAAGTACCTAATTTTTAGTGTCATATTTAAATAATTAAATTTAAATTAGAGGTAGAAAATATATGTGATAGTTTTACATAATTTTAGGGCTTAGGAAGGGATTGATATTTTAGTATCTTTATGTGTGTGTGTGTGTCTGTTGTAGGTGGAGGAATATGTTTATTGGCTAAGACTACAAATGTGATTAAGCCTGGATGTTTGTGGTTTGGCTAAGGAAGGAAGGGAATCAGAAAGGAGAGGATACCAGATTGTCACCAAGGCTAAGTCAACCATTCGTCCTGGCTAGTGGCCCCTCCAGAAGACATTTTCTTTGGTGAACACTCCAATGATTGGATATTAGCCTTTTGTTTCCCTAATGACAGTGGATACTTTTATTTTTCTTTATCAGCTAGAAAAGGACTTGTTATGGCACTTAAATTATTTCTCAACTGCATATTTTATTACTGGCAAAAATATTTAGAAAATTTTATAAAAATTATCTATAATCATAAGATTCATAAGATTTTTGTGGTCATCTTTTTTCCTCTGTGGTTCATTATTATGCACTAAGATGATTAACAGAAGTTTCCATTGGGTGCTGATTCTTCATTACTTAAACCTATACAGTCCATAAAATATGAGTGATTACAAATCTTTAAGAATATCTCCTCAGTTCAAAGAAAAGACTCTGAAAAATAGCAATTTGAAGGTAATATATTCTTTCTTTAAAGCTGAAAATGTACATCATGTTTTTTAAATTTCCACAAGTTTAAGTTGAACATTTATTTATTTGTTAGCTTCTGGCATGCATGTGTGTATGTATTTATGCATGTATGTATGTATTCATTCATCCATTCAATCCTGATTCACAAACAATGCTTTGGGATTTCTAATTTGTGTTGTTTCAAACCCTATTTGGACACATGAGGAATATCATACATCCACTCAGCAGTCATGAATAGAACAAACACGTGAGAACTAGAGAGTGATATAAAACATAAAAGAATATACGTAGAGAGGAATTCAAGGAAGAGAGTAATGTGTGTTGGATGTCAGTAGAAAAGATAAAAAGGAGAAGTTGATCTATCTTGTGATGAGAGAATAATGAAAGATGCATACTTCTTATAGTTAAGGGTTCCCAAAAAGAATAGTCTGACTAGAGCAAAGATTTTAGGTTAGAGAAAATGAGCTATGGAAGCACATGTTTGATGATTTTACACACCAGAAATATGAATTCTAAATGGGAGTTAGTGAAGGCTAGAAAATAGGAAACGAAATGCCATGAGTGGTATTTTAACAAAGGCATTGTGCAGGATGATGTATAGGAAATTTTGGTTTTGGTTCTCTCTCTCTTTTTTCTATTTTAGTTTTTAATTTCATCAAAATTATACATGGATATAGTTTAATGTGGCAAATATTCTACAAATCTTCTTCTGAAAAACAGTGATCCTCTAGATCTCTTTCTTCTTCTTCTTGAAAGAAAACATATTCACACGTTTAAATTCAAGTTCTTTTTGTTCATCTACCTCTAAATAACATGGCTATATGGTTATGTTCTGATTTTTCAGACACCTACTTCCTGTCTTCTGATCCTTCCAATGTAGCTATTTGAAACCATTTTTCCCTCTAAACTTTTCATTTTGCCCTGCTGTTTTGAATTTTCAGAGATATTACTTGGTGTGGGTCTATTTTCATGCACTGTGCTGGACATTCAGTAGAACATTTATGCTGGAATCTTACATACTTCAGTTCTGGAAAAAAATGTTACAATTATGTAGTTGATGACTTCCTCCATGTATTTTCTTTTTCCTTGGGTCTTTTTGTTATTTGGAATTTTCCTTTAATTTTCTTATTTTTCACGCCTGTTTTACATGTTTTGTCCTTTTCCTCTACTTTTTAGGAGATTCCTGTGGCTTTATCTTTGATCCTTCCAATGCTTTTTTCTTTTAATTTGTTTCTTGTTTTTAATTTCCAAAAGCCTTCATGTATTCTCAAATGTCTTTTTTAAACTGCATCTTTTATTCTTTTCTAGCTGTAATATCTTCTCCTATCTATCTAAGATATCAATAATAATTATAAAGTCTTTTTTTCCTTCCATAGTTTTTGTTATACGTGGCCCTTTTCTGTTTATTTTGGCCTCCCACTTTCCCACCAGAGGCTTTTCTTAAATTTTCCAGCAGGTGATTCATATTTAAGAAGGAGAAATACCCAATTTCAGTGGGAAGTCTGAGCTCATGGGCAAGGCTGATTCCCTGGGTCTTCACTTTAGAATCACCTGGCTGGGCTGCCTTGTTAGCATAGTTTTTTAGGTCTTTCCTCTTGGGCTGCAAAAAAGATGAGTCAATCTCATGCTTCATGTTCTAAGTCTGGCTGTCCACGTTCCCAGGTCTAAAAAAGGTGAGAGACTCAACCTTTAGGGTATACACTATCTTAATCTTCCCAGTTACAGAATGGAACATCTGAAATTCCCAGTCAATAATAATCAACTTATTGTCTCTAAAAAGGTAAAGCTTCAGTCTTCTCCCAGGATTAGGGAGTGCAGCTGCCCACTGGCACAGAGTGATGGAAGAGATTTGTGCCTTATTTTTTCTTAACCAAATTTTTAATCAATCCTCTCATTTTTGGATCCACTTTCAGTCTGCTTCCAGAGGAACTTTGTACTGTGGAATTCTGAATATTTTGAGAGTTCTGCGGTGTTAAGTAGGCTGGTTTTAGGCTTCCCTATTTCTGGCTAACAACTCAGCTTTTTCATGTCTTTTATGTCATTTACTGCTCTTTTATTTTCTGTCAACATTTAGTTGCTGTTGCCTTTTAATCTAGTATCTTTGTTCTCGGGGCTTATGTCTTAAAAATGTCTTTAATTTTCATGAGGTTTGGAAAGCAATTGGAGGAAAACACAAGTTCTAAATTTTCTATCTTTAACCAGAAGTTTCCACCAGCTTTTGCTTTTGCTTTGTTGGTATGGGAATATTGGAGTCAAAGTTAGAAAGTGATAAAAGAAATAATATGCAAAGTAAAGAGGATTCAGACCAGGGAAACAGCAATAATAGATGTTTTCGAAGGAAGAGTCAACAGAATATGTTGACTAATTTAGGTGGGAGAAATAAAAACAGTGAAGGGTGAAGCCAGGATGTTATGTTGGGTGACAAGAACAATGGTGGTGTCACTGCTGCAAATTATTAGAGCAGAATTGGAAATCAAGCTTAAAAAAAAGATAACTCAAAAGACCCTATGTGTGTTATTTTTTGAAGTAAATATTATTTGCATATAAGATAGAGATTTTTCTTCTGCTCATTGCAGATTGGGTTCTATTAAAATTCACTACAACAACTATAACCTGCTCCTCGTTTAAGCAAAATATTATTTTAATATGGAGAATTAGTTACCATACAATTATTGGAAGTACTATGGAAGAGTACTCTTTGTTGGGTGTCCAGGAATGACTTCCAGAATAAGACTGCTGAAATCACATGTCAGGAGAGTTGATAGCTCTGCTGCAATTATGAATGTGGAGAATCAAGAGGCAATCATGGGCATTCAAGTTCAGGACCCCATTGCCATAGCTGTGGTCCAATGATGAGGATATTGCTGCCACCATAAATGTGTCTCAATCCTCATGAAGTGCCAGACCTCAGAAGGCTTCTGTAGACACAGCTGGCATCTTTATAACCTTGCTTCATAGGAGCAACAGCCAAAGAAGCAGCAAAGTTGTTCTTTTTAACTTTCACCTTTCAAATGTTTTGCAAGTACATATCATTAATAGAATTTAATTCCACATTCAGGATTCTGGCTGCAAGGGAGACTCGGAAAAGTAGTTTTTAGATTTTTAGCCTCTAACGTAGAGGGAGATACACTGAAAAGATGTCACAATGGAGGCTGAGTGTGAATTCAAAATATCAGACATAATCATCCCCTTTGGTTACTCAATGTAGATAAATTTTATAAATTAATTATAAACATTACCAAACAACAACAACAAAAAAGAAACAACATACCCCCACACATACTGCAACATACCCGTTTTACAAGTGAAAAAGTACTTAACTTCTCACCCAAATGAGGACTCTTGTGTGATTAATTGTGAGTGAATCTCTGAGTACTATTCATTTCCCTTTTGGTTCAATCATAAGCCTACCTTGATATTCCATAGACTAAGGAATAAATTATAAATTTATACATTGATATAAAAAAACAGAAGGACAGAAAGGGAAATTTGAAGTTGGTTAATATACACAAATGTACATAAAATAGAGAAAGAAAGAAAATTTCACTAATGAAATCTATTACTGCAACTAGTCACAAAACCATAACTAATAGAACTTCTTTCCTCCACTGTGCTTTAAATGATCCATTTTCTCTCAATAAGCACTTCAGCTAGTAGATTCTTCAATGAATGAAAGGCGACTCAACCTATTCTGGAGGGCATATGCCTCACTGGTCATCCTTCCAGTGTGCTTCAGGCTTCCAATCAATTGTACTGTTAGACATAGTGTCAGAGGCACCCCCAAATGATCCCCTCCCTATAGACACAAGCTTCCTCGTCCCATTGTCTATCTTATTTCCTCTTGTTGATTAAGATCAAACACTTCAGTCAATACAGTTATCTACCTTTTGCCTGTTGTTTCAGCGACAAGAGGAAATGAAAATGGCAATCTCAACATCAAGTTCATTTTTATATCCTTCCCTTGGTGAGGCCTTTTTCCTTTAGAAATGAATACCTCTAAACCAGCAGAGCCCAAAGTTGTAGTGACAAAAAACAAAAATTTTGCACGTGGTTCATTAGGTATCATAGGGAGAGGAACCACGAAACTACTTTACCTTTTAGTTCTCTAATTCATTCATTCTGGGTATGGGAAAAATGGCATCATCTACAGTCACAGATTGATAGCATAGTCCACATCATATAGGCATCACATAGGCCAACGCCAAGCTTACAAGTTGTTATTCTCCACCTGGTACCACAGTTAAGTTTTCAACAGGTCAATTCCACAATTCTTTAAGTACAGCTGCTTCCACATGAGGGAGTACGTGAAAAGACCAGTGAATCCCGTGGGTGTCAACTCACTGCTTTACTTTCTTTTTCTGTATGATGACTTATTTGATGATCATGAAAGGATATAGTGATGAGAAATATGGAATAAAGTAAGACTGTGGATGATGAGCTTGTAGATGCAGGTCAGGCATAACAGGCAAATCCTTTTTCTTTTCTTCCAGTGGGGAGTGATTTCTAGCCCCTCCTTGGAGGGTAGGCCCAATATTATTAATCCATGGGAACTGGTGCCATGTCAGGGGCTTAGGATTGATTTCTGCTATTGGAAGACAGGGTGTCCATTCCTTTCCGGAACAGATTTGGGGAGGGTAAATCATTATGGTTGAGTGTGCACACACATGAAACCCTGCCACCACGGCCAGTTTGTTCATGGGTACTTTGAACAAACCCTTGAGTAGTTATGGGACAAAGCTAATTGGGAGAAAGTTTTGATAAATTCTTACTAAAGGGCATCTGCTTCTGTGCAGTGGGTATCCTTGGATGACAATTCATAAGGGACACAAATGCCCTCAAATTCTGGGACAATTATGAGAGGTACATCCTCATAGCTCTTTCTGAGAGATCTTCATTCAACATATGTTTTTGAGAGTATTTGATATGCTAAACTGTTGTTAGTACATAGAATATAGTAGGGAGCAAAATCCTGGCCTTATAGTACTTATATAATCAGCACTCTAATCTTGTTCCTTCTAGTCTTTGATCATACAGGCAAACTGTTAGTTACCGATCAAAAATCAATATAGATCCCTGCCTCTGGTCATATCTTCTTCCAGGTAAAGTGGAAAACCTGATATGCCATTCAAATTTATGTCCACTAGAGGATTTCCCTTTTGTATTCCTCAGTGAAGCTCTTAGTGCTGCTACTGTGTACGTGACCTCTAAGTGCAGAAATGAGGATACGAACCCAGTGCTGACGTAAGCACAAGGCGGGGCCTTCGTTTCCCCAAGGGAGAAGGGGGCAGTATCACCTACTTGTTGCCACTGAGCACAAAGGGAATCATGAAAGAATATACGAGTAGATTAGCATATATCCATCAAAGTCACAAATACATGTACACCAATGTTCATTTTACACTATGATAGTTTTGTCACTTTACTTTTACACATGAAGTGATATGGTGGAAAGGGCACTAAACAGAGTCAGGAGCCTCATCTTATGGTCTTGACTTTACCATAGACTTGCTAAGAAAAGCACTAAACACTGAGCCATTGTTTCTTCTCCTATAAAGATTGTAACATTTGACCTATCATGGTGAGGTTATGAAAATGAAAAATGTTACATAATATATGAAGATGAAATATGTTACATGATATATGAAAAATGCATATATGCAACTTATAAAAAAGATGTTTGTGAAAACATTACTGCCTAAACATCTAATAACGGGGAATAATTAAACAAATATAAGTGGATAATTATATTTTCAAAGAACATTTAATAACTTGGAAAATTTCAAATTAAGTAATATTGTATGAAAATCTATCCAATAAAATTGGATTATGAACCAACATATGAACAGAAGAAAAGTTATAAAATTTTAACAATGGTTTTTGAAGAAATGCAGGGTTGAAGAATAGTGGGTGATGTTTGTTTTGTTCTTATTTCTCAAATAGGTAGGTAGATAGCAAGTTGAATTTTATAGTCAGAGAAAAGTCATTTAAAATAACATTTCAGTGCAATTTGTTCCTTTGGTAGAGGCGATAGATTTATGAATACACTGTGAAAGTTTCACAAAAACTTGAGAAAGACTACACTGAGCTTAGTTTTCCTCCATATTTAGAGAGTAGACTCTTTTAATGATTAATTGCAGAGGATAGAAATGAGTAATAAAACCAAGCTTTCTCCCCCTACTTTCATTCTATAGAGTTGTGTCTTTTAAGTTGTCAAGCAGTAGCTTTATGAGATAGGTATTATTATATTCTCATTTTACAGATGACAAAATTTAGCCACACAGATTAAATAACTCATCCAGACCCAAATCAAGATCACACAGCTAGAAAGTTGCACAGATGGAATTTGAACTGAGGTGACCTGGCACTTTAGTCTGGGCTTGTCATTGTTGTATTGTAGGGCATGTTGCCTCCCTTTCTGTCTCCAACATCTATTTATTGAGTGTTTCTTATCTCTAATAAATATGACATAGTCCCTGCCCTGTAGGAATTTTATTAATGTAAGCAGATACATTAAAATACAGCAGGATAAGTTAATGCAGGATGATTGGAGTCATGGGGGAGTTCAGAGGAAGATGCTGCTTGTCCCATGCAGAGAGAGGAGGCATTAGGTAAGACTACACAGAGGAGGTGATATTTGATCTGGATATTGGAGGAAAAAAGAAGCTGGGCAGGCAAAACAGCAGAAAGCTAGCTGGGCAAAGTGCTCTATTAACCCCTCTATGAGATGGCTGGTGTCTTAGCTTTGTATTTTCCGCATGGGGCAAGTGAGCTCTCAGATGCCTCTCACATTTGCAGGCATACGAGAGATGACAATCAAGGCCCGGCAAGTTTTCTGTAAGTGGAGCAGGATAATCTCACATATTTCCTGCTGTGGTCAAGAGATGCTGATATTGATATTTGAGCTGTTTCTCCTCCCTGGATCATCCTGTTCCTATAAGGCCAATAAAACATGCTGTGCCAGTTTGTGACATCTCTCAAATGTTTTGGATTTGTAATTTTGAACTAAAGTGAAGCCTTTCATTTACTCTTGGGAAATATAATTTTCTATTTAGCCTTTTTAAAAGGAGTAAGAAGAAAGATTTATAAAAGCAAATTTTTCCAGACGTTAAAAAAATAATAAGTATAGCACAATTCGGACGAACCAAGAACGAAAAATACTTAAAAGATGTAGAATATAATTTCTTAAACTATAGATTGACTTAACATGCTGAGGTAAGGCATTTAGCACAATTAGCTTGGAGTTTTACTGAGTCCACGTTTCAAACTGAAGCCTTCATCAGAGTCAACACTCAGGGTGGATATGTCTGTCCCTGATTTTCATTGCAGCCAAGGAAAATAGGAGTTACTTTCTATGCTTACCGATTACCTGCTTAGAATGTGATAGTCTGCATTTACAGTAACTAGAGGAAGACACAGAGATATGTTTGTTGGATATACCAAGGTTTTTGAAAGGCAAAAACACTATTTATGGCTTCTACGCTTATATTATGCTGTCAACAGAAATATGCAAACTTGCAAATCCCACATCTAAATTTGATTCTTAGTAATTCATATCTTTATATGTTAATAGCATAGTAGTGCTATGGATTTAGTCCAAAAACTCAAGTGTTTCATTATGTTTCACTCTCACTACCCTTGGACAAAGTTGGCTTATGTTAATGAGGTTTTGGAAACAAGATTATAACCGTGCCTTAGAAACTGTTCTCAAAGTACTGGCTGATATACTGAGATCTTGTCTTGAGAGCATGTCATAAAATTATTAAAGTGATTGCTGTAAATTATTGGTGACTGTCATAAAGAATGTGGTCTATTAGGATGTTGGAACAGAACTGAAAGCAAAACAAATGTCAAGGTTTCTAAAGAAGCACTGAGGTAGGTATATTTTACTGGCTCCAAGTAAAAGGATTAGAGGATTGGGAGAGGTCCTTATAAAAGACACGTGGTGCAGTTGTAGAAACTTGTCCTAAGGAAATAATTCAAAAGAGAGAAAGGAAAAAAAAAAACAAAAACTATTTTCATGTAAATGTTTCCTGTAGCTTTATTTATATTAGCAAAAATACACTTTTTCCTGACTAAATCTTGACCCAGTTTATAATTAACTGCCTGCTCTATCTGACCTCTGAGTGTCCCCTGGACACCTAACACCTCAGCCAATTATGTCCAAGACTGGATAATCATTAGTGAATCTGCCTCTCCCTCTGCTACCTAATATGCATTTCTCATTCTGGTACAATGTGTTCACCATTCCCCTGGAACTTCTGCTTGCGTTCCTGAAATCGTCTTTGATCCCATCAGTCACTAGTCAGGTGCAGGCTGGTCTGCCTTCACACTGCTCTTTTCCACTCATCCCAGGGCTGGTCTACTTTACTCTCTCCCCACCTTTTTCTCACTCTTACAACAGCCTCCTAACTTGCCTTCCTGCCTTCAGGATCCTGGCCGTTCCCCTTTCCTCTTCTCCAAGCTCGACCTCAACTATCCTCTGCATGCCACCACAAGTTCTTAAATTCCATCACTACACTGATACTAAATTCTATGTGCCTGCAAAATGAACTCCAAACTCCTGAGCATTCAGATAGTGGCACAAACATCCCAATGAGTTCTAACATCCCCTCTTCCCCAACTTAGACCTCGTCTACCTTTTCAGTCCTGTGGTTCCATGTGTCTGACCCTGCACCCCTGAATATATCTGATGCCCCAACCTTACCCCCAGGGCATTTCCTTAAAGCCCTATCTTTTTCTTGTTCTTATTTTCCCTTTCTTATGTAACTCTGTCAACTGTTTTCTCTCATGTACACTAGTAGTATGACAATGCATTTTGTTCCAAACTACAGGTGGTTAATTGTTCACCTATCTCTGTCTTCCTTAGTAGATTACAAACAAAGTCATTGAAGGTGCTGATCTTAACATTTATCTTCTGAGACTTTATGCCTGTTCCTCACCCAAGTAATAAGTTTTCTGCTTATAATAGCTCTTAAAGTACATTTGTTACGTTGTCAAACAAAGTATTTTAACTAATGTCTAATTTGATGTAAGTACAACTTTATATAACCAATGTAAGCTAAAGAGATTAAAATTGCTTACATTTATAATTAAATAAGTCAGTTGAGGGTGATGGGAGGGTGTCAACATTCATTATGAACAAGCTATGTTTTCAGCCATGATGCAGTGCTGGTCTATGGGATGGATTCCATCACTGATTTAAATGTATGTATTGTGGGTCTACTATGTCCAGGGCTCTGTATTGAGAGCTAGGAATAGAAAGATTGGTAATATACAGCTCTACCCTCAGTAATCTTACAGTGTAGTGCCAAAGAAGGATAATAACAGTACCAGTCATATAGTACTGCACAACAAGTAATAGAATAGAGGAAGGCAGAGGGTGCGGGGGACACATAGGGGTAGATGATCATTCAGGGAGAGCTTGTGCAGGGCAGACTGATTATTCTAGGGAAGGACAATGGTAGAGCATCAAAATAGGACATTGGCATGTGGGCTTTACAAAGAGTTAAATATGGCTTGATGAGAGAGAGAGTGGGGAGAGAGAGAGTGTGTGTGCACATGTGTTGATGGAGTTTGGTGACGAAAGAAAAAGACCTGAAAGAGAAACTGAGCAATGGAGTCATGAACCATCTTGTATTGATCCAAGAGTCTGAATTTTGTTAAGAAGAAAACAGGAAGACTGAAGTTTTGAGTAGGTAAATGGCATAATTAGAATATTTAGAAAGTACATTCTACAAAATTTGCATATATTATCTCATTTAATCCTCTCCTTATTAGATAGGTGGTCTTTATCCCTGTTACAGAGGAGGAAAGTGAGCTCTCTCTTCTTTTCTTTCCTCTCGAAGCTAATTACCCCTCATCATTTACCTCTCTGTTTTTATGTCATCTCCTTAGGGAGGGTTCCTTTGAAAAGTTTGTCTAAATTTCTTTTTCTAGGGGGGACAAAACAGAAGAAAGAGTACCAGAAGGAAAGAGGGCTGGGATTTGTAAATAAGTTGGCCAGGGTAGGCATCATTGAGAAGTTGATGTTTGGGCAAACTTTAAAGATGGTGAGAGAATTCCTCATAATGATGTCTTGGGGGAGAGCATCCTGGGATCTGCCAGTGCAAAGGCCCTGAGGCAGGATCATGCTTGACTTGTTTGAGGCACAACAAAAAGAATGGAGCTGGAATATATTCCATCTGTTCTTAACAGAATCTCTGTAGAGAATAGGTGTGCAGTAAATAATTTTTGAATGAATAGGTGAATAAATAATGAAAGGTCATATTGAGGTTTGCTCAATCCCATACCCCTTCCAGCATGTTACCCTTTCAATAATTAACTCCTAGATGGCTGACATCATTTAAACAGTGTTGAGATAGAATCTTTATGAATGGGTGTCCATTAAGGACCCTGTACAAACCCATCGACAGTTTATGTGTAGATGTGTGTGCCATTTCTGCAGACAAATACCCTTTCGTGTGTCTTTACGAGAAGCAACAGTGACACACAGTGGTTGATTGAGTGAATCAGACATGTTCTCCCTCCAGATATCCCAGGAGGTACAGCAGATATTTCTCAGACTTTCTTTCTTTGGAAAGTTGGTTGTCTTGTTAATTCAGACAGGTATTAACTACCCAATATATTCAGCATATCCCTCGTTGTAAGCTGTCAGGCTGTGACACAACATCACATAATGTGACGTTACATGATACATAATGCCGGAATTAAAAAAAAAAATCCCAGACACTTCTTTCAGTGAAATAGTAGGTAGGTAATCTGAATATTTGGGGTAATTGGCTCTAGGAAGAGAGAGGCATCATTATTTCAGGCTCCCTAGTGAGCGTTAATTAGCCATATTGCTTCATTGTGTGACAAAGAGAACGCTGCTAGTAGTGCTAAATCTACAATGACACCTTGGCTTTAGGAGCACAGGTATTTTAAACTACCTTGACGGACTGACATGTAGGTAATTCTATTCAGAGCCTAACAGTGAACTTGGCGGTTGGAACTGTCTCTCCTCAGAGGTGCGGGAGTTAGTTGTGACTCTGAGAGGTTTCCTTTCCTTTGTCCTACTCCCTCCCCCAATCCCAATCGTCCTGCAACTGGGAAAAATCATCAGTATTCACGACAGCAGGCCTGTGTTCTACCTGGGCTTTAAGAACTATACATCTGTGTTTTTGAGGCATCAAGTTCTGCAGACAGAGATTCAACAGCTCTTAACATTTAAGGATGGGCCATGACAGTTAGGAAGAGCTTTCCGGGACCCTTCAGGTCCCTTTAATCCTTTGTTTGCAGATACGGCAAGAAGGCTAGTTGCAGAGTGGAAATATTCTTAAAGGCTGAGTTCTCTGGAACCAACATTCAACAACATTGTCTTTATTTATTTTAATAATGGCAGAAATAGTAGGCTGGGCAGCAACGGGTAAAACACCAGCATTATGGTTCTGTTCTCTTACGTCAGGGAAGAGATAAATGGTTCTGCACATAGGAAGGTGATGCTGCTCATCCCCCACATACAAGAAATGCTTATGATTTTCTGTATTTTTATACCAGTCGGGACAGTAGATTTTCCCCAAGCATCCAAATCCTCTCACCAGCAGCCTTGGATACCAGGCATGCATACCTAGAAGACAGATGTTCAAAGCTATGGAACAGTCTAAAACCAAGGTTCAGAAAAACAAAAAACTAACAGGCTTACCTTTGCCATTGTATCCTCAGAGATGAACTGTACCTGAAGATTCTAAAATGTGTGCTTTCTGACAGAGCTCCTGAGATGCTGAGCTGAAAACACCATTTATCTGCAATTGCTTGAAGAGGGGCCTCTAAATGACCTCCTTCATCTTCCCTTAAACATAAGCTTCTTTCAATACATTATAAGAGTCTATCTATGACCTGTGGATCCAAAAATTGAGCTGAGTATGTAACAGAGACTAGCATTATCTAGGCATCGATACAATGTGGGTGGGAAGGGAAGCTAAAGAAACTCAAAAGAGCAAGAGTTTTAATATCATGCAGAGAAAGGAAACTTAAAGGATTGACTTCTGGCCTTGAACACATCGTTGGTGGGGGTAGCAGCTCTGAGAACTTAGCAAGAATCTCTTTCTGTCTCCTTTCCATTTTTGCTCTGCTTAAAATATGGATAACAATAATATTATTTATACAGTATCTTATGACATAATAAATACATTCACATATCTCAGCTCACTTGCTTCTGATTTTATCAACATAAAATATTTATTGACACCCCTGCCGCATGACAAATCATTGGCTTAACATCTTCCCACGCTTCGTGAGTCTAGATTCATTCTTCTCCCCTTTTCACTAACTTAATTCAATGTTTTCCTGGATGAAAACAACAAATTCAAAATGAAGGGAAAAAATGTTCTTATCTGCTAGTGTCTCTTCAATAGCCTACAAATATGAAAATTCTGACAATAATTTTTTGTTGGTGCAAGAAGGAGGATATGAAAGATGAAAGGAGATGTTATGGGGAAGAGAGGGCTCCTGTCCACATGAGAAAGGTTAAGGCCTGGCTTTTATGCTAAGTGAAGGACACCCCAGTAGTGACCTTGTGCTTTCCTCTTCTGTGGCCAATGGTGCAAAACCAGCAAGAACTTTGGGATGTGGCAGATTAGAGGTTTCTAGTTAAAATTTTCAGGTCTCAAGGATTCTAATTTTCTGTATATGTAAAAGTTAAAAATCACACATAGCCTATTTAACAAAAAATTATCAGCCTGAGATTGCATGGGAATTTACAGTAATAATACACTGTGGTTGGTTGCTACAGGCAGGAGCTCCTATTGTTTGTAGGATTCCTGTGAAGAAGGTCGTCCTGCAGATATAGGTGCAAACAATATTAATTTGAAAACAATATTAATTTGACTCTATGGAACTTTTTTTTTTTTTTTGAGACAGAGCCTCACTCTGTTGCCCGGGCTAGAGTGAGTGCCGTGGCGTCAGTCTAGCTCACAGCAACCTCAAACTCCTGGGCTTAAGCCATCCTTCTGCCTCAGTCTCCCGAGTAGCTGGAACACAGGCATGCGCCACCATGCCCGGCTAATTTTTTCTATATATATTTTTAGTTGGCCAGATAATTTCTTTCTATTTTTAGTAGAGACGGGGTCTCGCTCTTGCTCAGGCTGGTCTTGAACTCCTGAGCTCAGACGATCCGCCCACCTCGGCCTCCCAGAGTGCTAGGATTACAGGCGTGAGCCACCGCGCCCGGCCTATGGAACCCTTTTATATAGGGTCCTTGGATTCTTCCGAATGAATGTGAAAACCTCAAAATCCTATCAACCACAAATTTTAGTGATTATTGATGTTTTCATTTTCTTTTAATTCTTTTGCAAATGTATCTTATTTTGCATAGTGAAAATAGAAACGAATTCTTATGACCACTGGAGTGTTTTAGAGCCTGAAGGAAATTTAGACATAATCTAGACTTTTCAGTTGGAGAACCTGATGCCCAGAGAGACCAAACAAGACTTGCTCAAGCTAGTTCTTACTGTTAGTCAAATGCTTTTCCTGATATGGCATTTAGCTGTTCTCAATTCTTTAGAAACTTCTATTGGCCAGAGAAATTTCTGGTGAACCAGCACATTCTAAGATGACTCTGCTTTCTTCTTACTGGCATCTCCTTGCATAAGGTATTGGAGTTTCCCAACCCTCACACACCATAAGTTCACATCTCTGTGAGATACACCCTCTCGTCAGGCCTGGACTATTCTGAGTTGGTCTTTGATCTCATCATACTTTTAGGATCCTCTATCTTGAGGCTGACTGTTGGCCTAGATTTGTGATCTCCAGGGCTTCAATCTTTAAGGCTAAGCTAGAAATAGATTCACTTTTAAGGGTAAAGAGAGAGCCAATGTTGCTAAAATATTTTTGCCATAACATTTACTTACACTTGAAATTTTTTTATTGGAAATTAATATTTTAAATCAAGATGGAGAGTGGAAAAACTGGAAAGAGAGCATAAATGGAAAAGATAGAAGGAATAGAAAACCAAAATAGTCCATCAGAAATCCCATGTTGGCAAATCTCAAATAATGCTGATGGATCAAATAAAACAATTAAATCAAAGGGTGGTAAACTTACCTTATAGGGTACTCAGTAACTTATAAAGTTCTTCCACATGCATTACATTATTTGCTTTTCACAATGGCTCTGCAGGACAGAAATAATTGTAAATAGTTTATTAATAAGAAAACTGAGATTCAAATATTTTTAGTGGCTTGCCTACATTCATGCAGTTTGAAATGGCAGAGGTATTACCCAAACCACAAGTCTCCTGGCTGCAGATCATGTGCTTTTCTAACCGTACCACCCTACTTTACAGTTATTTTTAAAAACTCAGATGCCTTAGGGAACTCAGCTGGTTGTAGCATTGTGGCCCCTATGGCAGAAGTCATAAGTTTTATTCCTGTGTATCTTGGTAGCTATTTAGAGTGAAAGCCACAGTTATAGCTCAACTAAATGCTCCTTAGTTTCAGGGAGAACAAGGTATCTGTGTATATGAAGTAAATGTATCACCTTTACTAAATCAAGAATGTAGGCTCTCCACCTAATTCATAGAGTACTAAATTATCTTTGTGTTTGACGAGTAATAAATGTTCATTATCATCTCTTTGGCTATTTAATACTGCTTCCAGATTTGGATTTGCAAAGCCAGCACTATAACCTAAATACTCACATGTTAAGGCCCTGCCATCAGGTAAATAGAGGTGCTTTGAGATATGGTTGGTGATATTACCCAAAGTATGAAGATTTATATTTTCTAGAATAGGACAATTTGTTTTTAGTGCTCATGGATGTTAGTAAATATTATCATGTAAAGGTCCTATGAAAATCTGGTACAGGAAAAAAAATCCCTTCTTGCCATGGGTGTTTTTAGGCCTCATGTATTTAACAAGGTCATCAGCTTGCGCTGACTGAATTAGAGCACTAGAAATACTGTGATCTTTAGAAAAAACATTTTTCTCCAGATTTGTGCCTTGGAATCTTCAAACTTGATGAGTTTATTTCAAGGAGGATTTTTGGGGAAAAAAAAATCTCATTTGCCTGGCAGCATATCATTCCTGAGGGAACACATGTTTATATTTTGCTGAATTAAACAACTCCACAGCAGTTATTGGAGAGCTAAAGATATATTAATACTGAACTGTAGGCAACCACATGTTGATAATGAGCCCATTTTGTGTCTTGGCTTGCAGTAAAGAATGTGAAAATGCCTCATTCTGTGTTAGTTTTTCCTTCTGACAGTACTGATACACTGCCGCAGGCAGTCTAAAAATAATAGCATGAGGTTAACTGACAATTGCAGGTGTATTTATACTGATATTCTGATATTAGCATGTTGCTTAAAAATACTACTGGAGGTGATACAGCATGCATCCAAATAAATTTTCTCTATTAGAGAGAAAAAGCTGGTTGAAAAAACAAAGAATTTTTTTCTCTTAATGATTAATGGAAACAACTGTGGCCATTTTAATAATCTTCCCCCCGTGAATTCTGATTTTTTCAAAATCTGTGCGCAGTGGATTGAAAGCAACAGAATCCATCTGAGAAAGGTGTCACCAAATGTGCCTCCCTCCACACACACAAACACACATACACACACACACCCCTACAAGTGCACCACACATCTATGTGTGCACATATGCACCAAACAGTCTAAGAACCAGGATTTGGAAACCTCCTAAATCACTGAGGATGGTCAGAAGCCTCTTGTCTATGACATTGCACCTGCTTCTAACATCGATCCTGGTTACTTTTCTGGACTATAATTTGGTTTTGCCTCTGGATTTTATCTGCTTCTAGGCATCATTATTTTATTCAAAACTAGTATTGATGTGCTGAGTTTTCTTACCTTCAAAATCCACTTTCTGTCCCCTCCTTCTCCCTATTGACGGCATTAAAAGGTTTGCTTGCTTCTGCTTGGATTCAACCCATGGAAGGTACCAGCCAGGTATTGGAGTGGCTTTGAGGGATGTATTTTCCCTGCAACCTTCCCCCTGTAGGGCTACATCTGTTCCTCTGACAAAAGCCACCACCTTTGGCCCTTTCCTAAAGCCGCAGTCCCTGCTAAGTTGCAGTTAGATCTCCCATCCCCTTGCCCACTGGGCAAGATGAGGCAATGCCTTTCTGCTGTGGACGGGCCTGTAGTTCCATCATCCCTTGTTGTTTCTCTTAACCCTGATTACATCCTTGTAAATAATTCTTTTATTGAGTTCTCTTCAGTTACTGTGTTCGAGTGTGATTTCTATTTCCCGTAAGGATCCTGAGCTGAAAAAGGTGCTGTGTACAGGCTCTATAGTAGCCACTGGGTCATAAAAGGTAATAAAACCCAGGCCTCTTCTCAAGGAACTGATCACAGCTAAGACAGAGTTACGCAGAGGGCAATGGGAAAGCGCTAACAAAGGTTGTCTAAATCACAGTGGCAGTGGTGCTAAGGGAAGGGTTTTGTGGAAGAGATGAGGCTTGAGGTGAGACTATTTATTATTGAAAAATTCAAATATATAAAAATAGAAAAAAAATTATAATAAGATCCTAAGTAACCATCACTCAGTTTCAACAATCATCAACTCAAAGCCAATTTTATTTATCTCATTTGCTTCCCCACCCACCTCCCCAACATGATTTTGAAATTATTTCTGGACAGCCTGTAATTTTATCAGTATCTCAAAAACATAAGCACAGTATCACCATCCTCCAAAAAATCAACAAATTTAAATATAATGGAATAGTCAGTGTTTGAAAATATCTAATTGTATTGTGAATGTTCTTTTTTCCAGTTTATTTATTTGACTTTGCATCAGATAAGGTCCATGTAGTATTACAATTGTTCTCCCCTAATGTATAGGTTTTTCCCCATATATCAATTTTCCCTGAGCATTTTTTTGTTGGGAAAACCTAGCTTACACAGAATTTCCCTTAGTCTGGACTTTCTCAATTGCATAACATGTTCTCTATTTTCTATAACTTGATTATTAGAAATAGAGCTCATTCTGACTCAGGTTCAACTGTGGTTTTGGTGGAGGGGCAAGGTTACTTCCTAGGTTGGCAGTCTGTACTTCTGCCAGACGGATATAATGTTGGTTGCTTCTCGTTTTTTCATTTTAAGAGACATTGATAATCATTGTCCTAGGCCAGTGGTTTTCAAACCTCAGTGTTCATTAACATCACTTGGAGAACTTGTTAAAACCCAGAGTGCTGGGCCCTACCCCAGATTTTCTGATTTAGAAGTTCTTAGGTAAGACTGAGAATTTGCATTCCTGACAAGTGCCCAGGTGACGCTGGCACTGATGGCCCAATGACCACATTTTAAGAACTGCTCTAGTTAGCTCATTAATTCATTAAGGTTCATTTCAAGCATTTCCCCTCCCAAAACCCAGACCTGGAATCAGCGATTTCTCCAAGGATCCCTGGTTCCTTTAGGAGGTATCTTATTTAGGGCTCATATTCTGAGGGCTAGAGGCACTCATTTCAGCAGGGCTGGTCATTGTTTCAAGACACTATGGAGGATAGAGTTAGGAAATATATTTTTAAAAGAAAAATAAATCATGAATTTATATTGATAGTTCTAATCCAAATTAAAGACTATATAGTTCAAGACAACTTAACCTCACTTGTGTTACTATAGTATCTCCTTTCTCTCCTATTTTACTAAGTGAAGTATCCCAAGAATGGAAAAATAAGCACCACATGTACTCACCATCAGATTGGTTTCACTGATCAACATCTAAGAGCACATTTAGGAATAACATCAATCGGGTGTCGGGCAGATGTGGGGGGTGAGGGGATGAGTGTATACATACATAATGAGTGAGATGCGCACCGTTTAGGGGATGGACATGTTTGAAGCTCTGATTCAGGGGGGTGGTAGGGGCAAGGGCAATATACGTAACCTAAACTTTCGTACACCCATAATATGCTGAAATAATAAAAAAATCCCTGCTTTTAATAACCACCAATATAATTCTCATTTATCCCCTCATATTAATCACACAATAATCTTAAAATAATAATACCAACATGTCCACTAAGTACATGATTCCCCCAAAAAGTCTAATTTTGTGGGTTTTTTTTTTTTTTGAGTGGGTGCCTTTATTCTACTTTTAATCATTAGGGCATATCCCACTAGGGACATATGATCAAAGTACCATATTTTAAAGTCACTAGAATGAGTTCATTTCTATGTAGCTATGCCCCTACTATTTATATATTTATCCAATATTTATCAACCACTCTTGTATGCCTTTTTAATGATATTTTAAAATTTTAGGCCGGGTGCGGTGGCTCACGCCTGTAATCCTAGCTCTCTGGGAGGCCGAGGTGGGCGGATTGTTTGAGCTCAGGAGTTCGAGACCACCCTGAGCAAGAGCGAGACCCCATCTCTACTAAAAATAGAAAGAAATTATATGGACAGCTAAAAAAAAAATATATAGAAAAAATTAGCCGGGCATGGTGGCGCATGCCTGTAGTCCCAGCTACTCGGGAGGCTGAGACAGGAGGATCGCTTGAGCCCAGGAGTTTGAGGTTGCTGTGAGCTAGGCTGACGCCACGGCACTCACTCTAGCCTGGGCAACAGAGTGAGACTCTGTCTCAAAAAAAATAAAATAAAATAAAATAAAATTTTATTGTCTATAAAACTTCCTCTTTTTCATATTTTATTCCTCTTAAGGCACACGCTGTTGCATTAGTTGCTTTTGTGTTTTTTCTTAACTTTAGAGATAATTTTTTCTTTTATTTTTAATTATTTTCTGAATTCTTTTACATCTTTTTTCAAATCTTCTTTTTATCCAATCACCACACTTATGAGTTTTTAAATTCTGATTTATGTTGTTCTTTATAAGTTCTATAATTTCATTATTTTTAGCTCACTTTGAAACATTAGGTCCTTCCTCTGTTTTTTGGGCATATTTTTCTGGTATACTTTCATTATTTGCAAAATTTATTTCATCCTCTATTTTCATGCTAATTTTATGCAGGATTATATAGTGGTCCTTTTCTGCTGTTCATTATGTGAAATGACTTTTTCTGGACTTTTAGAAGAGATGGTAGACTAGAATGGCTACCTCTTTGTCATTTCAATGAAGGAAAAATAATCTCAACTTTTTTAGATCTTCCTCCTATGTTACTTTTCTCAATTTTATGTTGATGTTCTCTTTTTCCTTCGCTCCTTTAGTTCCTCTTCTGCTTTCTGTGGCTTAGGATCCCAACAGTTTCTCCTTAGTGCCAAGCTTTGTTATGTAAGGGTTGATTTGTCTGTCAGTTTTAAAGTTTAGAGGCCACATACTCTAAAACTCTTCAGGACCATCAGATCAAACTTTGGACCACTTGTCCTCACCCTCGAATTGGAACTTTCAAAATTTTCTCCCATTTTCTCCTGCTGTTCTCAGAAAGACCCACTGTGCTTTCCAGTGAGTTGGGGGTTTCCAGCTCCCAGTGCTATCCTAGTCAATTTGCCTTTCTCTGATTTCTCCCACACAGTTTTAATACCATATGGGTCTTGTAGTTTCTCATGACTTGGCTCTACCTAATCATATTTTGGAGTTTATGAGTGTGTTTGAGATCTAGTGTTATTATTGATGTAGTCCACAGGGTCTTGTTTGTCCTACTATAGTTTCTACGACTATCTTAATGGGAGGATTCAGGAAGCTGCCAGATCTTCCAGAATACTTCTGTAACTGACTCTTGGCAGATTGGCTAGGTGTGTAGGAGGGAGGGCTGGGAAGGAGAGGGCAGAAAAGAAAGGTGAGGGCTTCTGAATAAAAGTATCATATGGGAAGGCACAAAGGTGTAAAACACCGTGATGATTGCAATAGCAGAGCTGCATTCTGGTTCAGTATGCATCCAGTAAGAGGTTAGTGTGAGGTAATGGAAGGAATGAACTACTGAGACAGACGGGTGTGATCACAGTGAGCCATATGTGCTAACCTTGGAAGTCTGAACTTTAATGCTATAGGGAGATGTTGAAGGATGCAAAGCAGAGAAGTGACATTAGGTTAGTAATTTAGAAAGGTTTCTCTGGCAGCAGTATAGAGAATGGTCTTGAAGTCATCCTGAGAGTAACAGGAACCCTCCCTGCTCCCCATATTAGGGAACCATGGCAAAGTGAGAGGTGGTGAGGGACTAAAGCAAGGCAGTAGCAGATGGAACAGAAATGCTGTTTTTTATGTTAAATATGCAGGGTGTAGCAAATGTTGGATATGACAGGACAGGTTAGATGAGTAGGAGAAACCTAAGATGAGTCTTAGGTTTCTGGGTGATATCTTGGTTCCTAAAATACTGACCATTCTACTTCTTGTGGCTCTTGTTCTTGTTAGGTTGTTCTGATACTTCTCAAAATGGTGCTTTTGGAGATGCTTGTTTGTTTGATTGTACCCTGTAAGATTAGTGATATACAGAATTCAGTTATGAATTCAAAACTTGTATAAAAACAGTCTGTAATCTACAAAATAGTACAAAGAAGGCCCAAGGTTATTTTTCCTTAAAACACACCCGAACTGGCAATCTATCTTACAGAATTTAACTACAATATTTGTATTTATACTAGCATTCTAATTTCCTTCTTTGAGATGAGGGAAGTGTAAGATAGGAGCAGAAAGAAGCAGGAAGTTGAAATTGGTTTTCTGAACTAGATTGTGACTTCACAGAAATTAAGGAGTGGAAAGAAGGGCACAGAAAAACAACCAGGGCTGTACTTCTGTCCTTTCCATCCACCTGGAGCAAAATTCTGTAGGCTTGATGCTCAATGCGAGGTCCCCAGCTGCCACAGACATCACTGGGGAGCTTGTCAGAAATGCAGACTCTCAGGTCCCACCTCAGACCTACTGAATCAGTCTCTGCATTTTAAAAAATCCTGGGGTGATTTGTCTGAATATCAAAGTTTGAGCATCACCACGCTAGACTATGTCAGGAAGTAAACTTTTTGTAACTCTACCTTAACTGTCTTAGATTAGCAAGAGTCCCTATCCTAACAAAGTATTTATTTAGTGAATATTCTACAGGAACTTGAAAGAGTGAATGTAAGGAGGGTGTATAACACAGAAATTTAGGATTTGTGCTCTGTATACAGTTTACTTGGGTTCAACATCTAGCTTCAGAGCTGATTAGTTATGTGAATATGGGAAAGATGCCTAACCTTTCTGCAGATTGCTGTCCTCTTTTACAGATTTATAAAAGTGAATTAAGAGTTCTTCCTTCATAAGATAGTTGTGAGAATCAAATCAAACAGTATGTGTAAAGTGGTTAGCAGAGTTCCTGGTGCATAAGAAATGCATCATAAATATTAGCTATTATTATTAAAACTTAACAGCTTAAAAATGTCTTACAGTTTGGATGTATCTAATGCCTTGTTAGAAGTAACGATACAGTATGCAGAGACTTCATTCTTTCAAATATGTAACATTGTCAGTGACTATGTTATTGTACAAGCATTTGAAGATATTTCTCAGGAAAAGATAAATCTTCAGTATTGTAGTTATATGTATTTGTGTGATATGATTTCCTGGAAAAGGTAAAGTATCAATATTAGAACTTAAAAATAGTCTATTCAAGAATTTACTTGTATATTCTGGTATAACCTGTCTAGGTGAACTGAATGGAAAAATTCCTTTTCTTTAAAAAAATCTTGAACTTTAGAAAGCTTGAGTTGTTCTCATGTTTCTGTCTACTCTGTTTTATGTTTTTTGGTGTCTATAATCTGATAAAATCAGATGAAATATTACTTTAGATGCTGAATGACTGAGCCACTGCTAATATGTCTTGAGACATTTTGAGCGAATCATCCCAGCAGCAAAGCAACAACAACCATACAAAACATTGCATCTAACCATAAACAAACAAACAAAAGCAAAACATAAGACATAAACCCCCAGGTTTTACACACTTCAAGAACCTATCTGATTTATCCTATCATCATGCACACATTTTAAAAGCCATGTTATTCCCTAGCAAGCATTTTAAACTAGAGAGGCCCATACTATGGAGGGTAGAATGAGGTTTGAGAAGTAAACCCAGATTGTATTTATTTCTTATTACAGAGCTCAGCATTTTAATGTTCCCTCATCAACAAAAAGACTTTCCCCTACACACCCTTGGTACTTTTTATTTATGTTCACCTGCTACTCAATTAGCACCCCATCAAAGCGCAGAGTTGCAGGGAGTTTATTGTCGGACCACTGCACTGTAACCCTTAACCCTCTATCTCACCTACATTACACATGGAGTTAAAAACAGTCCCCTGACTGTGCTTGGAAAACATGTCTTTTTATTTGGTGTTTGTGTAAGGTTTTCCTTGAGGGCTTTACCCTGAGTATTCATAAACTTATAACAGTATCTACATGTGTCTGACATTTATTACCTTCCATAGGACTGTAAAACATACTTTTCTCTTTTAACTGCATCTGCTGACATGTTACATAAAACAAGCTTTAAATATTGCCTATAAATTAATTAGCATTTTCCCTCTATTAGTAAAAGCAGATGAAAGTTTACCAAAGCTGCTTTAGTATATTTAGAAGTTTTAATTGAATTCTATTCAAAAGAAAGTGGGATTATTCTTATCCAGTTTTATTTTTCATTTAGTTATATTTGTATATTTGTATTAGCCAAGCAAACTATTAATATTCATTTGTAGAAATTTAAGGAAATACAGTAAAATTTCAAAAAGAAAACTAACACCTCCCCCTTCAAAATTATTTCACTGATTTCATAATCTCTATTATTATTTTGTTTTCTTCCTTAAATATATAAATAGCTATTATTTTATATAAATATCTATTTATAAATATTATGTTTTTACATCTGTATAATTGTTTTCTATATATAATACTTTATATAAATGTATTTTTCATACAAAATTTAGCATTAGGCTTATAATTTATATGTTATTTTGTGTCCTGTGTTCATTACTTAATATTGTATAATTATCATGTCCCATGTAATCAAATATTCACCTTAATTTTGATTTTTAATATTATCTACAGTCATTTATCTCATGAAGGTGCCATAATTTTTCCCACCATTTATGAGAATTAAAAATTTTTGCTATTATGAATGACCTTAAGGTAAGCATCTTTCTTTGTAAAATTATATCTGCATTTCTGATTATTTCTTCAAGAGAGATTCCTAGAAGTGGAAACTCTGTTTAAAAGTTGTGCACAGCAAAATCAATAAGATAAAATGGCATCATATGGAGTGGGAAAAAGTATTTGCAAACCATATATCTCATGAGGAGTTAATATCCAAAATGTATAAAGAACCCATGCAAATCACTAGTGGAAGAACAAATAACCCAGTTAAAAAATAGACAAAAGACCTGAATAGACATTTCTCCAAACAAGACATAAAAATGGCTAACAGGTATGTGGAAAGATCTCAACATCATTAATCATCAGGAAAAAGCAAATCAAAACCACTATGAGATAACAACTCATACCAATTAGGATGTCTATTATCAGTAAGTCAAAAGATAATAAATGGTGAGTGTGTGGAGAAAAGAGAAATCTTGTACACTGTTTGTGGGAATGTAGACTGGTACAGCCATTGTGAAAGATACTATCTCCATACTGTTTCTAAAGAAATTAAAAATAGAACTACTATATGACCCAACAATCCCTCTTTTGGGTATATACCCAAAGGAAATAAAATCACCACCTCATAAAGATGTCTGCACTCCCACGTTTATTGCAGCATTATGTACAATAGCCAAGATAGGGAAACAATCTAAGTGACCATAGACAAATGAATGGATAAAGAAACTGTAGTACATATAATACAATGCAATATTATTGAGCTCTAAAAAGAACAAGATCTTGCCATTTGCCACACTATGGATGAGCCTGACGGACATTCTGCTAAGTGAAATAAACCAGACACAGACAGAAAAATATTGCATGATGTCACTTAAATGTGGAATCTAAAAAAATATTCAAATACACAGGGATAGAGAACAAAACACTGGCCACCAGAGGCAGTGGGGTTGGGGTGTGGAGATGTAGGTCACTGCCTATAACCCTAGCACTTTGGGTGCCCGAGGAAGGAGGATCACTTAAGGCGAGGAGTTCAAGGCCAGCCTGAACAACATAGTGAGAGCCCATCTTTACAAAAAAAAAAAAAAAAAAAAATTAGGCAGGCACAATGGCATGTGCTTATAGTCCTAGCTACTTGAGAGGCTGAGATGGGAGGATAACTTAAGCTCAGGAGTTCAAGGCTGCAGTGAGCTATGATTACTCGCAGAGAGCGAGACCCCATCTCTTAAAAAAATATTCAAATGATCAGGCTACAATATATAAAATTTTACAACCTTTCAGGAGAACATTCTGGCAAAGGGTTTTAAGAGCCTTTGAAGTATTTGACCTATCTTCAAGTTTGTTGAATCTCTCGTCTGCATAATGGAGCCTGCTGTTGAAGCCTTCTATTTAGTTTTTCAGTTCTGTCATTGTATTTTTTAACTCCAGTATTTCTGTTTGGTTCTTATTTCATGGTTTCTGTTTCTTTATTTTGTTTCTTTATTTCCGTTTCTGTTTCTCATTTTGTTCATACATTGTTTTTCTGATTATATTTAGTTGTTTGCCTGTGTTCTCTTGTATCTCATTGAGCTTATTTAAGGTGGTTATTTTGAATCATTTGCCAGGAAATTTGTGGGCTCCATTTCTTTGGAATTGGTTACTGGGGCTTATAAGTTTCTTTGGGTGATGCCATGTTTTCCTGATTCTTCATGATCCATGCAAACTTGTATAGGTACTTGTGCATTTGAAGGCGCAAACACCTCTTCCAGTCTTTGCAGAGTAATTTTGGCAGGTAGACCTTCTCCTTTTGGATCCCTGGGCTGATGAATTACCTCTGGGATCACAGTCAAGTGGGTTGGAGCCAGGTCATGTGATTGCCGCTGGGTTCTCAGTAGCATCTGTGGTTGACAGGCCTGTTTTGGGTAGGCATGAATCCTGGTCTGATCCCTGGAAAGATGGCATTGCCTCCAGGACCTTAGCCAGTAGGTCAAAGCTATGCTTCAGGGTTCACAATTAGATCCACATATAGCAGGCTTGTTACCAGGTGTGTAGATGGGTATTATTCTTGCTGGGTTCTTGAGAGGGATCCTGCCAGGTCACTAGATGGGTCCATGGGTGGACAGGACTGTCCCTAGGACATGGGTGACTGAGGTTGCAGCTGGGTCACAGGCCTGCTTCAGGATCTGTAGTTGTTTCAAGGTGAGTAGGCCTGGCTTCAGTGGCATGGACAGGCATGTTACCAGGTGGGTCTTGGGTGGACCCGGGAACACAACTGTGAGGGGCTATAACTGAGTTATAGAGCCACTTCAGGATCCAAATTGAATTAAGGTCAGCAGGCTTACTTTCATGGCACAGATGTCTTCTGAAAGGTCCTTGGGCAGGCAGGACTGCTTCCTGATCATGGCTAAAAGAGTCTATAGCCAACTTACAGGGGCACTTCAGGATCTGTAGTGGGATCGAGGTCAGTGGGCCTGCCTCTGAAAGCATGGACAGGCATGTCTTATGGAAGGATCCCAGTAGGCCTCAGACAAAGCAATCTACAAGAAGTGAGACTTTAACAAGTGTGAAAGTCTGGGAAATCAACCAAAAATCTGGTGGTTGCTATCCTATACATACTTTCCTTGTGTATAAGACATAAATGGTATATAATTTCAGCAATATTTAACTCAGCAAAACACATTTAACTCAAAAAGATAAATATTAGTAAATCTATAATTTATTCTGTTCATTAAAGCCTTTGGATGACTGTCTTTTTTGATGTCATAGTCTGAGCATCAATCATAAAACTAATCTTCACCATAGTAGCTAGACTGATTCCCTCTGGAAACTTTCAGCACTTTCTCTCTATGCTATTTTAAAGTTTTAGAAAAGAAATGTCCAATTATGCACATTTTTCACTTTCCTTTTACTTGGCAAATGGTGGTTTTATTTCAATCTGAACAATTTTAGCATTCTTTTAATTATCTTTTATAATTTCCTATTGGGAAAAATATCTTTTATAATTTCATTTTTTCTTTTCTTTTTTGCTTCTTTCTGTGAGTTCTATTAGAGATATTTAAAGTTCTGTATCTATTCTCCATGTTACTTAACTTTTGATTGTATTTTCCCTCTCTAGCTGATGCTAATGATCCCCCACCCAAGTATTACTTTTACTGTTTTTTTTGTATTGTATTGTTTTTTAGCACATCCTTCAACTGCTACCTGAATTACTTCTAACACTTCACACTTGTAACCTTCTTTGGAGAGTTGTTTTTTTGGGGGCGGGGGGGCGGGGGGGGGGGAAGGACCTGGAGCTGATTTGCTTGGAAGATGGCCAGCAGTCAATGATTAACCAATGTAAAATATAAAAGCCCAGACCTTTTGCTTTAAGGTGAGGTAAACTCTTTAGTGCAATTTGCACTGTGAAGTATTCCATGAAATACAATGAGGCTAGACATCATTTGAACTCACATTCTTGCTTGACTTCTTTTTTTCTTTTCTGTTTCCTTTCTCCTTTACAGGTTTTTTGTTGTTGTTTTGTTTTGTTTGTGTTTTGAGAGCATATCCTTAATAAATTACTTTCATGTGAATCCTTGTATTAGGTTCTGTTTCTGTACAATCTCATGATCTTTTTATCTTTTTGCACTCTATTTCTGGAGAATTTCTTAGTTTCATCTCTCAGGTCATTAGATTTTATCTTTGGTTTTGTCTATGTGGTAATTTAGCCTATCTATGGAATTTTTTACTTTGTTAATTAAAATTTTAATTAATAAAAATTTCCCTGAGATATTTATGAGTAAAATTGTGTCATATCTAGGATTTCTTTAAATAACACAGAATGGAGGGATAAAACTGTGGGCAGTAGAGATAAAATATGATGAACCGTGAGTTGATAATTATTGAAGGTAGATGAGAGGTACATGGGCATTGATTATATATACTTCTATTGAATATGTTTAACATTTTTCATAGTAAAAACCTTGTTTTGAAACTATCTGTTGGTTGCTTTTTATTTTTCATTGATACAGTCCTGAATTTTTTCTGAGATTATTAAAGATAATTATGCCCAGTTTATATTTTAGCCATACTAACTTTTTGCAGGTTTTTCTCATATTACTTCTTTTGGTTGGTTGGTTGGTTTTGTTTTGTTTTGACATCCTCTTTCTCTCATGTATGGTCTGAGTTTTCCTCGAATAGTTAGCAATATTGAATATTTGTCATTTTTAAAACTTTTCTGATCATCTTTGAATATGAGAATCCTTGGCGATTGGCCCCTTGTGCTTGTGACAGCTTGTTAGATGACTGAGTGGGTGAGATGGATGATAGTGCCCATGCTGTGCAGTGGTCCAAGAGTTTATTGGGAGTACATAGATGTTCCTCATCTTTCCTGGGATACTTACTTTACTGCATCATTGATCTACCTCTCCAGGATCTAGTGTCTCCACTCTGCTGTTTTACTTATGAAAGTGTAACTACAGGATGTTCTTGGATAGTGATTTAGGGTGGGAATGGGTATCAATTTGTTTGGCTTCTCCAAATGCAACTATTTCCTTGATTAAAGTAGCAGATGTCCTTGTATCTACTAACTATTGTTTTTGAGGCTTCTTCCTCTCAAACAGTCCTTACTTCTTAATGGTTTATTTATGGTTCATTTAAATGGTACATTTTTTCAGGCTATAATCTTTTGCAGCTTTAATTTTTCACAAATCTAATACTATCTCCTTTGTATGTTACATGGATTTATTTTTCTGTAGTGTTATAAATCAATTTTTGAAAACAAAACAAAACAAAAAATCTCTTGTGTGTGTTGTTTCATGGTGTTTGTAACAGGAGGGAAGGGAGTCATGTGAGCAGAGTTCACCATCTTGATCCAATCCTCCAGTAAGATTCACTGTGGTTTATAATTCCATTGTTGCAACTCATTTCCTTCTGGTTTATTGTTTTCGTATCCCATCCTGTTTTCTTTTGTCTCATCTTGTTATTTCCTCCTAGCTTTCTGTTCCCACGTCATATACTTTTGCGTGCTATTGGAGCTGCTAGATGCCTTTTTTTCAAATTCGTTCTGATTCCTATCCTAGATTATTTTCAGAAGACAGCTTAACTCTGGGTGAAGTGTAACTCTTCTTTTTAGAGGTAGGGTGGCAGATCAGGTTGATTCAACAGCTCAGAGCACAATTTCCAGTATCCAATGTGTGCTGCTTGTTTTTCTGGTGTGGCTTCTTGGATCAGTGTAGGAAGACGTATCCTGATGCTTATTTTCATTTCTCTAATTCTCAATGTCCTTTTCCCTCTTTTCTACTATCTTCTAGCTGTAAAACTCTCTTGGGGCAAAATCTCACAGAAACATTGTGCCAAAGCCAGTTCTTGTACAACTTCTATGAGTTTCTATGTGCAAATAAAAATAGAGAGATTAATTCATTCAAATACTCAACAATTCGTAGCTGCCTTTTCCATGCATCCCTGGTCCTGGGACTTGGAGCGGGCGGATGAAAATCTACTTTGTCTATCACAAAATCAAAACACATCCACTAACAGAAGAGGCCTAGTAATTCTGGACGTTACAGATTGTGTGACCCAGAAGTTAATGATGAAGGAAGACTTCTGCATTTTCTTTTTCCACACTGAGTAGACTTTCCCTATTTTGTCCATTCTATTTTTAAGGAAAATTTCCTATATATGCTAATAATAATTTTTCTCTTAGGATTTGATTTGCTTGTTGATATGAGGTGTTTTATTTTCATAGACATTATGATGGGAAGTTGTTGGAATGTCTGCCTCAAGGTCTACTATTAATAGCAACTGTAGAAATACAGTTTAATTTTTGACTTCTGTTAAACATTGACTTTTCTTTACAACAAATACCATATCTTAAGTACTTGGTTTTACCAGTAGTTTACCATTCCAGATTTTAAATACATTTGACTCATTTATTTTATAATTTACAAAAGAAAATTATTTCAAAAAATCTTCATTACTAGACAAGATTTTGATAGACCTTGGTAATTCAACATGTCACATTGTCCAACAGAACATTACCAGGAGGTACTCTCTCAGGTTTCATCCAAGCCCTTGTTTTTTCTTAACTAAAGCTCTTTTGACAAAGTAGCTATTTGAGACAACTTCCCATATTGTGCCCCTTCAGGTGGTAATTCTGCCTCTGGTTTTTACAGGATTAAGAAATGTTAATCTCAATGGGAGGAGAACCACTTTTCTCCACATTTATATGTTGCATCTACAGTAACACTGCTACGCTGAATTATCTATAAGCATCTTTTCAGGAAGCATGATCAATGCCCATTATTCTGAAATATATATGTGAAGAAACAGAGAGAAGCAAGTAATAGCATTTTAACAGAGGGTTGAATCATCAATCTTCCCCCTCCCTACTCTTTTCTTGAAGTAGGGCTTGTTTTTTCTTTAACAAACAAATACTTCAGAAGTTGAATTTTATAAAGGGAATTTCTTATTTTGAAGCATTTTACACTTTTCCTCAATGTTTTGAAAGGATCAAGTGAAATTTTTGTAATGTGGATAATATTTTTTTATGTTTGATACAGCATGGACATAATTTCCTTATTAGATTTACTAAGAGTCATTATCACAATTTTTCAAATGACTCAGAAATATGCTTTTTAAAAAGTATATCTAACATAAATGTATACCAAAACTATTGAACATTTACCATCTTAGAGACTTTAATGTTAATTTTAATCTGTTAATTGTTATTTTGCCATAATCGTGGAAGAGTTATGACTGGATATATCTGTTACTGACACTGTTCCTTGCTGGCTACTGTGTGTGAGTATGTCTGACTGTGATTTTCATCTCACTATTAAATGCCAGGGTTGGATTGGCTGTTCTGTTCTATATGTGCTCCTGGACACTGCACTTAGCTACTGGAACTTGAATTTCTATAAACCCATGCTTATTTCCCACTGAATTCCTAGCCTATCATGCTCTGAGGAAAGTAAAGTTGTGGCTCCTAATAATCTTTAAAAGCTCCCTGGCACAACTCATAAATCCTTAGCAAGAATATACACAGGCCTTTATTATGTCTAAATTTTGGGTGAAATCAATATAGATTATGTAATCTCATAGAATTCTAGCCTAAGAATCAGGTGGCCTTCTCCTTTTGATAATGTGATAGCTATTTTAAAATAATATCTATATTTCTTTTTTCTGATTGCTAAAGTACACGTTTATTGTAAGAAATGTAAAAAGAAGAGGGATGGATAAAAGAAAATAGGAAAATAAAAATGCTCAGAGAAAAACACTATTAACAATAAAGAAAGTATCAATAGCTTTCAAGTCTTTTTTAAAATTAGTTGTTAATTACACAATTAATACCTGAACATCTCTTCTCTGTATAAAATTAACTTACTAAAGGTAAGGTTTAGTAATCATTATCTTTCATTTCAATCCCTACCCAATTATCAATTTGCTGTGTGTCTGTCCAAACTTTTTTCTACGTATTACACACACACACACACACACACACATACACACACACACAAAGTGTAAGTGCTCCATCACCTGTTAATATTAATATTTCATTGTGTACTTCTTAAACGGACACTCTTCTACATAACATACTGTAACTATCAATATTAGGAAATCAATGTTGATACAATATCACCACTCAAATTTTGTTGACTGTTATGCCAATGCCATCTATAGCTAGTTTCCCAGTCCAGTAACTAATCAAATATCATAAGTTGCATTGAATCATAATGTCTCTATAGTCTCTTTCAATATGGAATAGTCCCTCAATCTTTTCATATGTGTCATCACCTTGATATTTTTTAAGAATACAGTTTCTTGGTGTAATTTCTCTCAGTTAGCATTTGTCATTGTTTCTTCATAACTGGAATTACGCTATGCTTTGGTTATAGTGACGCACTGTTCTTAGAACATCCTACAAGAGGCACACAACTCCAGTATTTCTGATATTAACTTTAAACATTTGATTAAGATGGTGTTTTCTAGGTTTCTCCACTGTGAATTTAATTGAAGTGTATTTTTTAGTTATTATTTAATTAGTAATCAATAAGTATTTTTCAGGGAGATAATTTGTAAATATCCTCTTTCTCATCAAAATGTCACCCATTAATTTTAGCATCCATTGCTGATAATTGACTGAAATAATTATTATTATGGTTGCCAAAAGAGATTATCTAATTTCAGCTTTCTTTCTGGACTTATTAGTTGGCATTCTACTATAAGATAAATCTTTCCAGCTTTCTCCATTTAGTATTCATTTAAAAAAATTAGTATAATGTTATGGATTCCTATTTTATTCAATGAGTTATAATTCATTGCATCATTATTTATTTTGGTTCTTAGATTATCTAAAATTTGGTCCCTCAAGATTGCTCCTGTTTTCTTTGATATGTTTTCTTCATTCTTTGAGCAGTTCTTTATTTTTTGGTACAGCCATTTCTCCAAGAATCTCTAATTATTTTTAATGGGGAGATGTATGTAGAAACCAAGATTTGGGTGCTCAGTGTGCTCATTGCTACTAAGGTGTCATTGCTTCTAGGACAGAGCTTAGAAATATGTGTATTCACGTATACGTCTATATTTATTTCTGTATTAAAAACTGTATGTTCACATCAATACTCCCAATACCACACCAACACCCCAGAGCTTATTCTAACTTTTTCTCTTTCCATATTTGTAATTCTCTTCTGTGACAAAGAGAAATGTTGCTCCCACTGTCCTCATTACATTTACTTATTTTCTCAAACACCTTGTATGCAAACAATGTCCTGAATTTGCAGTTTGCCCCCTTGTCCACAGCCTTGCTGAATATACCCATGCAGCTGATTCACTACTCAGCCTCAACCAAGGAAAGGAAAAGAATAAAAGAGCCTCTTAAATTTTTAATAAACCTATTTTAAGTCTTTGAAATTTATTATTGTCTATATTCTCCCCTGTATAAATCAAAAACAGGAACATACTTTTATTTCTATCTGTCCCCCATGTTGACATCTGAAATTTTATTTCCAGATTAATAAACTTTAAAAGTTTGTTTATTTAGACTTAATAATTAATTTTTTAAAAGTTCTTATTTATTGTTTCCTCCTGAATCCCTTATTCTTCTTGCTGAATTACATCGTACTAGAGAATATTTGTCAGTTTGTGATTGGTAAATGTTTTTATTTCGTTTTCATATTTTTATATCATTTGTCTGGCCATAGATTTAGAATTATACATTTTTGAGTTCTTTAAAGATTTTCTCATTTTTTAAATTGATTTAATGTTGCTAATGGGAAGACTGGCCTTAGATATAAGATTTATCTATGACAATTATTCATAAAAATCAATAGTAACAACTAATCAGAAAATTTAATTAAACATATGATTACATTTAAAACAGCAACAAAAACTTTAAATATGTCATATTTAAACAAAGCAGTTTTAAGAGTTCTGTGAAGAATAATGAAAACTGTATGAAGAACATAAAAAACTCAGGAAATGCAAAGATAGTTCATGTTCTTCGATAGGAAAATGCCATATAAGAGGCTAACATTTATACCAATAATATATCAATATTAATTTATTGGTAGCTCTATCAAAGCTCTAGCTGAAATTCCTTAGAAATGTATTCTATGAGCATTGTGTTTGCTTAACAAAAAACAAATAAACCAATCAAATGAAATAAAGAACTAAGAGAGAGAGAATATACATAAACATTCATAAATATAGACATACATGCACATATATATTCAGGAGTAAGCTTAAGTTTAGCTTTCAGAATTTTAAAAAATAAAATCTTTGCCAAGTTTCCATTATTTTAACTACATATAAGTGAATTACAAATATTTTTCTCTATTTCTGGCTTTTGGAATTGTTTATATGATATAATAATAATAATCATTTATTCTTAAAAAGCCTGATCTCTAAATATATCAATGAATAAAGACATATTTGACTATAATGCCTTGATAACTTACTAAATTTCTTATCAAAGCATTATCTACTTCTTTTATAAATCAATATTGTTAATTTATATTTTTCCAGAAAATTAACCATCTCATTGATTTTTTTTTCAAAAAAGAAGCATGATATTATATATGGTTTTCTTTTATGTTATAAACCCATTCCTGATTTTTCTATTCACCTTTTATATTTGTGTAGATTTATCAAATATTTCCTACTTTACATATATTGGAAGAACCAGTGCTTATGTTTATTTAACATATTTTTTTTTTTATTTAATTTTACAGAATCAAAGAGTCTAACAGTATATCTTGTTAGATACAGTATGTCCTCATAATGTATACATTATTTCTTGTACAATGATATGAAATAATATGGGAAATATTCATGATAAATTATTAAGTGAACAGTGCAAGTTAAAAACAATAGTTTCATATTTTTTCCCCACCCCCCCTTTCCCGAGTCAGCACCTTCAAGTGTTACCACTCCCCAAACGGTGCGCAATGCACTCATTGTGTAGGCATACCCCCATCCCCTCCCCCACCCCCCACCTCAGTCTGATGTCCAATTGGTGTCGTTTCCAGATTTGTATTTAGGTGATGATCAAGGAAACCAATTTTCTGGTGAGTACATGTGATGCTGTTTTTCCATTCTTGGGATACTTCACTTAATATAATGGGTTCCAACTCTCTCCAGGAGAACCATAGAGATGTTGTATCTTCATCATTCCTTATAGCTGAGTAGTATTCCATGGTATACATATACCACAGTTTACTAATCCAATCATGTATTGATGGGCATTTGGGTTGTTTCCACATCTTTGCTATTGTGAATTGTGCTGCTATAAACATTTGGGTACACGTGCCTTTGTTACAGAATGACCTTTTTTCCTTTGGGTATATGCCCAGTAATGGGATTGCTGGGTCAAATGGCAGGTCTACTTGAATCTGTTTAAGATACCTCCATAATGCTTTCCACAGAGGTTGCACTAGTTTGCAGTCCCACCAGCAGTGTATTAGTGTTCCTGTCTCTCCACACCCACGCCAACATGTGTTGTTTTGGGTTTTTTTGATAAAGGCCATTCTCACTGGGGTTAAGTGATATCTCATTGTGGTTTTGATTTGCATTTCCCTGATGATTAGAGATGTTGAACACTTTTTCATATGTTTGTTAGCCATTTTTATATCTTCTTTTGAAAAATTTCTATTCATGTCCTTTGCCCACTTTTTGATAGGGTTGCTTGATTTTTTCTTGCTGATTTTCCTGAGTTCTAAATAGATTCTTGTTATCAGTCCTTTATCTGATGTGTAGTATGCAAAAATTTTTTCCCATTCTGTAGGTGGTCTGTTTATTCTCTGGACTGTTTCTTTGGCTGTGCAGAAGCTTTTTAATTTAATCATGTCCCATTCATTTATTTTTGTTGCTGCTGTGATTGCCTTGGGGGTCTTCTTCATAAATTCTTTGCCTAGGCCAATGTCTGTAAGAGTCTTTCCTACATTTTCTTCTTTATTCTTTCTATTGTTTGTTGTTTAAAAGCTATTCCTCATATCTTTAACTTTTCAGATACTTATTTTCTTATTTATTTTTTCTTTTCTTTTTATACTAAAACACTTAAATCTATGTGGTGATTACATCTTTGTTTAAATTATCTAAATTTATATATACTGCTTTTTAATTGTATTAGCTTTTATATAGCCCATTATCGAAGCTTTGATTTCTTTTTCAACCCACAAATCAAGAGATTATTTTTCTTTCTTTCTTTCTTTACTGCTCACATGGTTTAATTTTTATTATAGTTTTGGTTCTTTGGAGTATGGAGGAAGATATGTTTTACTAGTATTCTTTAAGATACTAAAAAAAATTTAATATTATTAAAGCAAAATGAAATGATTTCAAGAAAATGAGAAACTTATTATACTTGTACTTCCATTAGTGCCTTTTTCCCCTTCTATATTGACATTTCTGGTTAATCATAACATAATTCTGGATTTTAAAGTCCAGGTATTTTTTGCTTTTTGTAGATATATTTTTCCCTTTCAATACTTATTATGACACTTGCATTAAATGTGGACATATTCATAAGAATTATTCAAGCAAAACTGTTTAGTATTTTTAATATTACCAATGCACCTTTAGAATGTAATGGCTTATGTTTTTAAGTTTGTTAAGTCCATCTTTCCATCACCTAGAGGATGGTCTTGAATAATTTTTAAGGTGTATAATGTGGTTGGTAAGTTTTCTAAGTCCTGCATTCTTAGCAATGCATTCCTATTGTTCGTACAACATGCCTGAAAACGAACGTATTTCTGTTGCTACTTGGCTTAGTGTCATACTCCTTCCTCAAAACTCTGTAGATATTACTCCATTTTGTCCTGGAGAGTTAATGTTATAGAGAATGAAAAACCGAGGACAACCTGATTTTTCTTTTCTTCTTAGAGATATAATGTGTTTTTAAAATTTGTTTTCTGCAGGAATATATGTATGAATATTTTTCTTATTAAAATCCCAAGAATATATCAAAGTATATAGACCTTTTCAATATATTTTATCTAGCATGTGTATGCATTAGAGAAGTGAACTCTATCTCTTTTGCCTCGTGGTTCTACGAAGGGTGTTTTGTGTCTTTTGGTCCCCTTGAAGGATCCCTCCCTATTGTCTAGCAAGCCAGTTCCCTGAAAGGAGTTACTTATATGATTTGTGAGTTTGAAATATGATGATCAGCCCCTTCTGAACATTTCTCTCTCTTGACTGCATAGAGGATACGAACTTGGTGTTCTCTGACCGCTGTTGGAAGCCTGCAGGTGAACATCCTTGATAGTGACTGGGTTGGTATGTTTGTCTGTTAGAAATTCCTATTATTGTTTTGATTTCTTTGTGTGTGTGTGTGTTTTATTTTCTTGAACTGCCTTCAATATCCCTTACCTAGTAGAAGGTAATCAGAACA
The DNA here is from genome assembly GCF_041146395.1 of Eulemur rufifrons. Classification (NCBI taxonomy): domain Eukaryota; kingdom Metazoa; phylum Chordata; class Mammalia; order Primates; family Lemuridae; genus Eulemur; species Eulemur rufifrons. Next base: position 53,119,008 of record NC_090984.1, read on the forward strand.
GCAACTAAACTAAAGAAAAACTAAGGGTAATGCTCCAGGTAATTTTGGGATGTTCTTGGTACAGAGGTAAATATTCCTACTATAGCTGGCCCCAACTTGAGTTACTGAATTTCTGAAATGGTAAACTAAAATTTTAGCCAATTCTTGACTTTCTTTTTATCTCTTTAACTGGACCTAAAAGGTAGAGTCAAACCTAGAATCACATTTTCTTAGACAAAATCTACCTGATATCCTGATATTAACAAGCATAGAGCTTATTCAGTAAGGATAGCGAAACAAACAAACAAACAATGGAAAGAAAAGCAAAGAAACACACAAAACATTTCTTGACATATGAAAATATGTTGATGTTCTGAAAAGTGGTTCAATATAAAGGAGTAGAATATATGTTGTCCTTTAAACCGGGCAATTGCAAAGCTGTGAGGGGAATACCGAAGCATTTGGAGGCCATATTTTAATCTCACTACAGCTGCCCTCAGCAGAAGCTTGCCACAGCAGTGCTTTCGTTCTGTGTTGGGTGCAGCAGGAGAAATAGCCCTGCCATGTAATCTCTGCTCACAGTGATCTCTAGTCTATATATACCCTCAAGGTGCCAGTGATTCTCACCCAATCAAATTAAGAGATGTTTGTGGATTTCTGCTGGGATTCCTTCTACTCACTTTTCAGATGTTCAGTAGTGACTATGGATTGAGTCAGGCCTTCTTTCATTGTAGTGATGCCTATAGTAGCATACCTCTCAGGAATCCTGGTGTCCTCACAGTTTGCAGTGCTGATATAGGCTTTTCTCTATTTTTATACATGAGTAGTCATTTCAATGACAATTTGGAAAGTGGACCAGGGGCAGTTAATCATATTTTAAGCAACTATCTTTTCTGCAAGTCTGTTCACTTAAATGGATTACATTGACCTGTAATTCTGTTTCCCTGTTTGTAAAGTAGAGATAAACTTAATTACTTCCCAGAGTCGTGAAGATAAATGTAGTTCATAGATGTGAAAAATATCTGGAAGTGAATATTGTATGAATTAGAAATTATGATTGGGCTTTCAAATAGTCACAAATATTGAAGCAAAAAAAAAAATTATAAGTTTAGGACTAAAATCTTCAACTACTCTCTGTGGATGAAGTACTCATTCCCTACATTAAGAATAGCCACTGGATATACTAATTTAGTTTAGTAGTGTGCTCTGAGGTAACCAGAAGAGGAAGTAGTGACATATTCTTGTAGCAGACCATGTGCACAATCAGAATAGGAACAAATAAAGTGTGTAGTTTCTTTTTATTATACATCTGTTTTCATCGCTATTTTCTTTGTAAAAAATACTTCTTCAATAAAACGACCTTATGATGAGTTTACTATGTTTCCATAATATTATGATGCAGATATTTCTTTACAGCCAGAGTTTGAGTATGCAGAGGTAAAATGCAGCAGTGAAAAGTTGCTGTTCGAATTTCCTTTTCTGTTGATCTCTAAATATAGATGGGAGTTGCTTGGAACCTATTTGACTCAAGATAGTATTTTGGAGGCTTATCATGTTTTATTTTTTTTTAGTTACTCATTTTAAAAAACTTCTCTCATTAAAAAATTCCTTTGCTCTTCTTTTTAATAACTGAGATGTAGTGTGTAGATTATTATTACAGAGTTTGGATCATTTGTTTGGCTTTGAATCCTACACCATCAATATTTAACCATTTTAAGCCTGGATTTCTTAAATAAAATTGAGATTACATACCTTTACCAGGTTGATAATTACACATATGTATATGTATGTATATTTGTATGTATATAGATTAGTAATTTTAAAATGAGCTTAATAATCTAATATAGTAAGCAGTATCTTACCTAATAGTTGTTCATTTTTTCTAGAATGGCATGGAAGCAGAATTTGATTTGGATTGCAGAGAGCTAAGTGGCTTCTTTCTTATGACTAATATTTTCTTTATCCTCTGTGGGATACCTATGCATGTCAGATAGTTATAAACAGAGTGGACATCTGTGGGGAAGAGTTAACAATAAGTGATACTCTTCTTCAATTACTTTTTAAAAATTACACTGTACTGGATGTGAAGAAAGTAGGTAAAAAATATCAACTTAGTGAGTGTACTGACGGGTTGAATCAGTGCTGTGGAAGGATAGTGATAACAGACACTCTCACTATAAAACATGTGCTTAACATGGAATTGTCCGTTAAATTGGAACTTGTAATTCTTAATAGACAGATAGTGGGCAATGAGAACTCAAGTTTAAAGCATTTGGTCCTCCATCGGATTTGATGTCCTATTAGTGAACAACTTTGTCCATGAAAATAATGAAATACTTATTTATAATATGGACATATGCACATATGGATACAGGCTTTGATTTCTTCAGGGATATAACAAATGTGTAAATCTCAGGGTAGTTTATTTGGGTGATGTGTTTCAAATGTCCCTGAAGTTTTAATTACATCAAATGAAGACTCTTAAATAAACTCACAAGAAAAATTATTGTTTGCTTTAGCCATAATCCCTTGTGCTATTAAGTACTTGACATGTCACTCAATAGAACAAGATGCTTGATTATCTAAAGGTGATCGTAAATTACTTAGTATTGCCAGATAGTCTCAGTCCTGGTTTGAAGAATGTATGTTGTGGAATCCAAGTTCAGGTTTTGAATCAAAGTTCAGAATGTTGTTCAAGCATAGATTCTACATACACAATGGTAATTCTGAAATCCACAAAATAGTTTGATTATTCTTCAAGATATAGGGCCTCCATGAATGATATTCATCAAGGTCATTATGGAAAACCAAACCATGTTCAATTTGGTTGCTTTCTCTGGAGTTCCACCTAACTTACATCAATTTTTCTCACCCCTATTAGCCTCACTGCAATCATTTTTCAGCTCCTTAGCTCATACATTCGTACCTTCAGAAAACCTCATTGACTCCTTAGAATAAGTTATATCCCCTGTTAAGTGCTCACATAGCAATTTATCTTTCTCCTATGAAAGCAGTCATTACATAATGTTGATGTTACTTATTTAATTCTCTTTTCCTCCCAGCTCAATCCTCAAGATTAGACAGTAAAATAAATCCTTAGAAGGGAGGAACCATGCTTGCTCTATTCTTATTGTTGTTTTCTAAAGCTCTTACCTCTATCAGAAGGCCTGGCCCAAATCAGACATTAAAAATTATTACCAAAAGAATAAGTAAATTAATGAATAAATGGTTATGCAAATTCCCAGGTGTGATGATTTTGTTCTCAATAGAAAGAAAAACTTCACTTAAAGCTAAAATTGGCAGTGGCTCATGCCTGTAATCCTAGCACTCGGGGAGGCCAAGGTGGGAGGATCACTCGAGGTCAGGAGTTTGAGACCAGCTTGAGCAAGAGCGAGACCCAGTCTCTACTAAAAAATAGTAAGAAATTAACCGAACAACTAAAAATATATAGAAAAAATTAGCTGAGCATGTGGCACATGCCTGTAGTCCCAGCTACTTGGAAGTCTGAGGCAGTAGGATTGCTTGAGCTCAAGAGTTTGAGGTTGCTGTGAGCTAGGCTGATGCCACGGCACTCTAGCCCAGGCAACAGAGTGAGACTCTGTCTCAAAAAAAAAAAAAAAAAAAGCTAAAATTGAAAGTTTATCTTAAGACTCACAGGTTTGGGTTCAAAGTCAATAAATTAACCAAAACAACCTAACAAAGCCATATAAGTGGTTTTGTAACAGTGAAAAATTTATGTATACTTAAATTTTAATTCTTTCAATTCATTGATCCTAAAAATTGTGAATGGAGCCAGTCTCTAAATAAAAGCTTTAATTTGCAGATAAGAAAATCATTGATCTTAAGTCAGCAACATATCTCATGCAATTTTATGGTCTATCGATAAGAAAATCATTGATCTTAAGTCAGCAACATATCTCATGCAATTTTATGGTCTATCCCTTGCTTTCAAATAGATTTACAAGTTAATTTTGCTCATCATATTTTTTTCTCTAGCCATTTGAAAAATGTTTTCGATTCTAATTTGAGGCCTACAACCTGCCCTAAGGCCAGACTGACATGGTCACTGCTCCTGATACCACCAGGTCAAGGAGGAAGAGGGAAGACCAGACACTCCCATGCACCCCTAGGACAAATCCCACTGCTGCTGCTATGGGCTGCTGTGAGACCAGGGCATCAGTAGAATGCACTTTTTACAGCTAGTTGTCCACACAGCTCCAGCTGAGAGGGGCCCCATCTTTCCCTATGGCAGGCCCACAGTGCAGCTACCTGAGCCCATACCTGAGCATCTGTGGGTAGGTAGCCTGGGGACTAGCCCACCTCTGCCTATCAAAGCCAGAATCTGAACACACTATAAGGAGGGCCTGAGGACAAGTCTACTGGCTGGTCTCATCCCCCAGTACTAGAGCACACCATCCAGGGGCCTGGAAATTGCCTAGCATAGTCCACCATCATTGGACTGACCACTCCTGTTAGGGTCAGAGATTGGGCTGACCCAATCTACCAATGCCATTACAGCTGACACTTACCTGCACATGCCACCAGCAGGCCAGAGGTTGGGAATACCAACCAATTGCATCCCCCACCAAAACCAGCAGAAACTGCTTGGGTTCCAGTGAGTTGTTCCACCATTGCTACTGACATCACTCACGTCACAGCAGCTTCCCAGGGTCATGAGAACCCATCCACATGCCCAGCCCATCACTACCACTACTGTGATCCAAGCAAGCCAACTAGAGGCCCAAGAATCAGCTTTCCAAGACCCACTAACAACAGTGCTAGCATAAGCCACTCTAGGGCCCAAGAACAGGCACACTCAGCCCATCGCTGCCACCACTGGGACCCAAAGATTGGCCCACTTGGCATTCTAATCCCCAGAAAAATTTCATCACAGCCTCCACTAATAATCATACATATAAAGACAACCAGAAAACAATTAACAATATGATAGGAACAAAGCCTCACATGTGAGCAATAACCTTGAACATAAAGGACAAAATTCCCCACTTCAAATATAGAAAATGACTGAATGGATTTAAAAAATGATGCAACTGTTTGATACTTACAAGAAACTCAACTTACTTGTAAAGATATATATAGACTGGATGTATGGGGATTGTAAAAAGTATCTCATACAAACAGAAACAAAAAGCAACTATACTTATATCTATACTATACTTAGATAAAACAGAATTTATGTCAAGAATAGTACAAAAAAGGACAAAGAAGGTCATTATATAATGATAAAAGTATCCTTCAAGGAAGAAGATATAACAATTCTAAATATATATGCACATAACATGAGCACTAAGGTTCATGACGCAAATATCACTAGATCTAAAGTGAGAGAGAGACTGCAATACAATAACAATGGTAAACTTCAGCACCCCACTATCAGCATTATACAGATAATCTATACGGAAACACTGGATTCAAACTGGACTTTAGTCCAAATGAACCTAACAGACATTTACAGAACATTCTATTCACCAACTGCAGAATATACATTCTTTTCATCAGCACATGGAACATTCTCCAGAAGAGACAATATGATAAGCCACAGAATAAGTCTCAACAAATATAAAATAATCAAAATCATATCAAGTATCTTCACAGACCACACTAAAATAAAACTGGAAATCAATAACAAAAAGAACTCCAGAAACTATGCAAATACGTAGAAATTAAACAACATGCTCTTTAATGACCATTGGGTCAATGAAGAAATTAAGATGGAAATAAAAATTTTCTAGAAACAAATGAAAATGAAAACATAACATACCAAAACCTGTGGGATTCACAAAAGCAGTGCTAAGAGGGATGTTTATAGCCATAAATACCTACATCAAAAAAAGTAGAAAGATTACATACTAACAATCTAACAATAAACTAAAAAGAGCTAGAAAAACAAAAGCAAACCAAACCCAAAATTAGTAGAAGAAAGAAAATAATTAATATCAGCAAAGAACTAAATGATATAGAGACCAAAAAAAGAAAAATACAAAGGATTGACAAAATGAAAAGTTGGTTCTTAAAAAAAATAAATGAAATCTAAACTAACCAAGAAAAGAAGAAAGAAGACCTAAATAAACAAAATCAGAAGTGAAAAAGGAGACATTACAGCTGATACCACAGAAATACAAAAGATCATCAGAGACTATTATAACAACTGAAAAACTGGAAAATCTAGAGAAAATGGATAAATTTCTGGAAACACACAATTCTACCAAGACTCTATCAGGAAGAAATAAAAAACCTGAACAACTAATAATGAGTAGAAAGTTTGAATCAGTAATAAAAAAGTCTCCCAACAAAGAAAATCTCTGGACCGATGGCTTCATAGCTGCATTCTACTAAACATATGAAAAAGTAGTACCAATCCTTCTGAAACTATTCTGAAAAATTAAAGATGAGGGAATCCTTGTTCTACAAGGTCAGTGTCACCCTGAAACCAAAACTAGACAAGGACACATTAAAAAAGGAAACTATAGACCAGTATCCCCTGATGAACACAGATGCAAAAATCTTCAACAAAATATTATCAAACTGAATCCAACAGCACATGGAAAAGATATTACATCATGATCAAGTGGGATTTACACCAGGGATGCAAAGATAGCTTAAAATAGGCAAATCAAAGAACATGATACATCACATCCACAAAATGAAGAACAAAAACCTTATGAGCATGTCAATAGATACAGAAAGGCATTTGATAAAATTCATCATCCTTTCATGATAAAATCACTCAACAAACTAGGCATAGAAGGAACATATTTAATCTCTACAAGAAAATCTACAAAACACTGCTTAAAGAAATTGAAGATGACACAAACAAATAGAAAAACATCCATGCTCATGGATCAGAAGAATCAATATTTTTAAAATTATATTGTCCAAAGAAATCTACAGATTCAATGCAATCCCTATCAAAATACTAATGCCATTCTTCACAGAATGAGATAAAACAATCCTAAAATTTATATGGAACCATAAAAGAGCCCAAAGAGCCAGAGCAATTCTCAGCCAAAAGAACACAGCTTGTAGGTGTCACATTACCTGACACCAAAAATATTATGAGGTTACAGTAAACAAAACAGCATGGTATTGGTATAAATATAGACACCTAGACCCATGGAATAGAATAGAAAACCCAGCAATAAAGCCACATATTTAATAACAACTGATCTGTGACAAAGCCAACAAGAACTTAACATTGAGGAAAGGACACCTTATTCAATAAATGGTGATGGGAAAATTGGACAGCCACATTCTGAAGAGTCAAATTGGATTTCTCTCTCTCTCATCATACATAAGAAGCAATTCAAAATGGATTAAAGATTACATATAAGACCCCAAACTATAAAAGTACTAGAAGGAAACCTAGGGAAAACTCTTTTGGACATTGGATTAGGCAAAGAATTTATGACTAAGGCCTCGAAAGTACAGGCAACAAAACCAAAAATAGACAAATGAGATTTAATTAGTCTAAAATGCACCTTCATAGCAAAAGAAACAATCAAAAGAGTGAAGAGACAACCTGTTGATGGGAGAAAATATTTACAACCTGAATTATTCATCCTACAGGGGATTAAGATCTGAAACTCAAACAATTCAATGGTAAAAAACTAAATAATTCCATTAAAAAGTGGGCAATGTGACATGAATAGACGTTCTCAAAAGAAGACAAACACATAGCCAACAGATATATGAAAAAATGCTCAACATCACTAACCGTCAGAGAAATGCAAATCAAACCACAGTGACATATCATCTTACCTCAGATAGAATGGCTATTACTAAAAAGACATAGAAAAACTGATGTTGGTGAGGATGAAGAGAAAAGGAAACTCTTAAATACTGTTGTTGGGGGCTGGGTGCAGTGGCTCACGCCTGTAGTCCTAACACTCTGGGAGGTTTAGGCAGGAGGATCATTTGAGGTCAGGTGTTCAAGAACAGGCTGAGCAAACATGGGACACCGTCTATACTAAAAATAGAAAAAATTAGTAGGGCATGGAGGTGCACGCCTGTAGTCCCAGCTATTTGGGAGGCTGAGGCCAGAGAATCACTGGAACCTAGAAGTTTGAGGTTGCTGTGAGCTAGGCGGATGCCACAGCACTCTAGCCCAGGCAACAGAGAGAGACTCTGTCTCAAAAAAGTACAAACACACACACATACACACACACACACTCTGTTTTGGGGAAAGTAAACTAGGACAGCCACTGTGGAAAACAGCATGGAGATTTCTCAAAACACTAAAAATTGAACTACCATTCATTCTAGCAATCTCTCTACTGGGTATCTCCCCAGAGGAATAGAAATCAATACATCAAAAAAAAAAAAAAAAAATCTGCACTCCCATGTTTATTTCAGCACTATTCACACCAGCAAAGTTATGGAATCAGCCTAAATGCCTATCAGTGAATGAACAGATAATGAATATGTGGTATATATACACAATGGAATACTATTCATCTATAAAAAAAGAATAAAATCATGTCATTTGTAGCATATGGATGGAATTGGAGATCATTATGTTAAGCGAAATAGGCCAGGCACAGAAAGACAAATACCACGTGTTCTCACTCATGTGAGTTAAAAAATCTGATCACATGGAGGTAGAAAGATAGCAAACAGAGGCATGGAAGAGTGAGAGGAAGGGGAGAGGAGGACAAAAAGAAGTGGGTTAAAGAATACAAAAATAGTTAGTTAGAAGGATTAAATTCAATGTTTGATAGCAGAGTAGGGTGACTAACGTTAAAAATGTATTATACTCAGGAGATGAACACCCTTAATACTCTGTCTGGATCACTATGCAGTATATACATGTACAAAATTTCACATGTACCCCCTAAGTTTGTACAAATAAAAAAATAAAAACAAATAAATATCAGACATACTGAGCTGGGTTTTTAGCTTGGTTATGGTGGAAATACCTGCTCTGTAACCTCATAAGACAGTGTAATAGAGTGGAAAGAACCTAGCTCTTGAATAAAATGAATCTGAGTTTAAGTTCTACCTGCTCTGTATTGGAAACTTAGCAATTTTTTTTTTTTTTTTTTTACTTCTCTGAGGTCAGATTCCTTATCTGTATAATGGAATAACAATACCTAAGTCATCAGAATGTAATTTGGGATTCAGTGGGGTATTAAATGAAAAAACTTGAACAGTAACCATTTTCCTTTCTTAACTTCCTCCCTTTCTTCACTTATCAAAGCGGGATAGGAGAGGAATTCTACCACTCTGGGTGGTTAACACAAATTTATGGCAATCTCTGAAATACATTGGAATTTTCACTTAATGGATTCGTAATAGATTAAAATAGATTATTACTATTTATTAGTAATAGTAATAAAATAATGATAATTTACATGGCACTTTAGAGTTTAAAAGACACATTTTCATAATTATCTTATTTACTTCCCACAATGACCCAGTGATAGTATGCGGTGAGATGTATTAACTCAGAGTCAAACCACCTTGGTTTACATTCTGGCTCTTCTGCTTACTATTGCCCTTTGACACCTTTCTCTCCCCTCCTCTCTGTTATTCTCCATCCACAACATGAAGATTATAGTGTCTGCCTCATAGGATTGTTATGAGGATTAGTGCAACAATTGTGCACAGCATTTTGCAAGCATCAACTATTTAATAATTGTTAGCTATAATTATCTGTGCTTCCTCAATGAAAAAACTCAAGGCCAGAGAGTTTAAGTGAATTTTAAAAGTTCGAATACATAGTTTGAGTCTAATTAATGTTTTAGACTGTGATCTTCTGATTCTAAACCATATGATATTTCCATTACAGTTGTCTTATTAACCTAGAATCTCCAGATAAATTCTACGTAATGTCAAAATGATTTCTAAATGTCATATATTGGTCACCTTTATTGTGCTTCTGTGTGTTAACAGGGCATAGAGAATCAAAGTGAACAAGTGGTCCAAGTCTAGTCCATTGGCTTGCACCAAATAAGAGCCTATAAAATGTATGTTGAATGAATGAATGAATTGGATATTTGCTTATCATTAGACTTTTAGGGTAACATATCTGGTGGCATATTATTCTCCAAAAGAAGAGACACTTCAAGATGTACTTAATTCTCTCATATGATTTTGATTGTCTGGATTTAACATGAAAGAGCATCAGATAGAGTTAACTTAGTTTGGTTCATTATAATAATTCATCACTATGACACTATTTTCCTTTGCCAAGGTGGTTATTATAGGGTGGAAATTGTATATAGAAGATGAAGTGAAATAATTGACTTCATTTGAGTGGAGGACCACTCACCTTTTAGAGAAAGATTTCTTAGAAATTTATTATTGTGTTTTGAAAACTTCCACTGGAGAAAAAGCAGAAATTTGGTCTCAGTTAATAGTTCTTCAAATCTAAAATGGATTATCCTTGCCTATTTATATAGCATTTTTTTTTTTTTTTTTTGCCAACTTTAAACCCTCTTTGGCCCTAATCTAATGTAATATATGGTAAGGTTTCAGCTTTATCTTTTAAGCAACATTAAGAACTTTGGTACTACCAAAAATGAATTTTGAGTCACTCCTGATGGGGATAATTAGAAAAAAGGCAGAATTCTGGAAAGAAATGAGAAATAAAAGAGGTTGCAGAATGGTCTCTGTGAAGCAAATTTGAGAAATTCCCACTCACAAATACGGAATGGACTGAACAAAAGTTTCCTCTATATCACGGAGGATCATGCTTTTGGACTTAGGAAATAGGACTCAAACAAACTCCAAGTATTAAAATCAGAAAGGTATTGAGTAGCTGAACTATCGAGATGGATGCCAAGGAAAAGAGGGACTAGCAAGAGGTGACAGCAGTGGGGATAGAAAAGAGAAGCCGGATTTGATAAATGTTGGGATTTTTAAATCGAGACAGGGTTTTGACTAAATTTGAGACTAACAGGTATGAATCAAAGATGGTGCTCAGGTTTTTTTGCTGGAAGGCTAGGTGGTCAGAAACTTTACAGAGATAAGGAATACAGTAGAAGAAGAGCTATTGAGATAGGAATAGTGAATTAATTTTGGATCTATTATGTGTGTGATATGACAGGACATTTATTTTTTAGTAAGTTTAATGTACAATGCGCTAGGTAAAGGTCTGCGAGAGTTTTGGAGAGACACAGGGTATTAATCCTGACTTTAAAGAATTTTATTTTCTATTAAGGAAGAAAAGATATGAGTGCAACTAACTAAATGTTTAGTAGATTATTCTAAGAGGCATGCAAGAGATAGCAGGAAAACAAGTCCAAACAAGGGAGATATGTTTTTTTTACCTGAAAAATGACTACTATGTCACTATCCTTCTAGTTAGGTTTCTTTTGATATTTTATTTGTAAACTAATTATCAATGAGGAAAATTGGCTGTATGTGTGTTGACAACCTTAGTTGACAGTAAACAAATTTAGTTTCTAATTTATATTTATACAATAGTGTCTACTTTTGTGACTATAGATAGAAAGAGATATTCTTCCTGGTGCAGAATCTCTACTCTTTGTTTTATGAATTTAAAATTTCTCCTTGCATTTATTATTGATTGACTCTTAATCTATTTACTTAAGCCACAGTAGTAAATAAGATGTGTTTTAGCAATTTAAAGTTTGATATTATCATCTAAATTTTCTAAAAAATTTTATCTTTTTATTTAATACCTAGTATATTATTTTGACGAATTAAATTTTTTCCAAAATATTTCCAAAGTTTGATCATAATCATTTATATGTGAAAATCATAAATTTGATATACTGATTTTTACTTTCAATAGCCCAATAATTTAAATTACTTTCATTAGTTCAAGTATATTTAACAGTATAGTTAAATGTACTTGATTGCTACATTAGAAAGAAAATATATTTCTTGATTGCTACATTAGAAAGAAAATAAATTTACATTTTATATCATTAATCAATTTTAATGGATATATAATTTCTGTGGGCTTTTCTTTATTAATAAAGTCATACTTTCTGTGTAATCCATTTAAAAATATTTGTGTAGCTTAGAGTTGAAGGCTTCTTAAATTTGTTTTTGTATTTCAGGCTTTCTATTATATATAAATGTATGTGCTACTAATTTTGAAAGAAGAACAAAGCCCCTGTGAGTTACATTGTAGATGTTAATGACATTGTTAAAATGATGACAGATTGCTTTAATGGTGGATATGCACTTAATTGGAGGAAGTCTAACAAAATGTGCTATTTCATATTACTTAAAAGAGTCAGTCAAGAGCCATCACCTACTTACAGTTGTGTGTTAAACCAAATCATAAAGCATGTGTAATATTAAAACCAATAGAAATTGCAAGAAGCATGTATTCATGCACTGTACATTCATCTAGACAACCCATTAAATAGTGTTTGTTAACCTTTAATTCAGATGTCTATAATAAGATAACATAATGTAAAACACAAGTCAATGGAGGGCTGTAAAACTGTTTCTGCTATAGTTTTTATTAGCCTGCTATTTGATTCTGAATACAGTTACACCCTGGAGCAAATCTTGTATACAAGTATGGTATCAATATATTATGATAAAAATTTAACCTATTAAATAGGTGACAATTATTAAGTTAATTGCTAGGATCCATGAAATTATAGACATTGTTGTTGATAAATGTCACCTATATTCAATTCTATATCATGGACTTGCCCTTGCAATTCAGAGGACCCATGAAGGCTCTTCACTGCACCCTCCAAATTATAAAACCCAGAGTTGTTTAGCTACCCAGAGGATTTTTTTATTTAATTTTTATGTTACCTATTGTATTTTGAAAGGATATGTATATAGACATAGATATATATATTTCTCATAGATGAAGGGAAAGAATACCCTACTAAAATGAGTGGACAGTTATCAATACTTCTAATTATATTCTTTTCACTTGTATTTTCCAGGTTTTCTGTAATAAACATGTATTCTTACATAGGAAAAATTTATAAATTAAGTTGATTATTGTTATATAGAAAAAGTGATGAAGAAAACCTGTGCTAATCTCCTGCTCATGTTCACAAAAAATAAGCCTTGCAATCGGAAACTTAGATCTTATCTTAGAGGAGGAGTGTTAACTGAAATTTAACATTCATTTGTTTGGCCAGAGAAGCCATGGATGTTATTTGCTTGACATTGATGGAAATTATTATTTCATGTTCCTCAAAAGTTCAAAGTGGTGACCCACTCATAAATAGTAGCCATCAAGACATTCTCACTTCCTCCTCACACTGTGGATGGATGGCATGAGCACTCAAGCTTTTGGAGAAGTCAGAAAATGGAGTTTACTTGATGTCTGTGAAGTTTTCATCTTCCCTGGGTAAACATTGATAAGCATTTTTCTTGGAAAGTTGACCTGGATTGGGAATAAGGTAAAATAAGGGATTTTGAAATGTAACCTTCACACTAAATGACCTGTTTAGAGAAAACTGCAAATCTACTTTTCTTTGTGCTGGTTGACATAGCTTCTACATCTATTTAGGAAAGAGGTAAAGAACATTGGGTGCTTTTCCTTGTAAGTTTTTTTCCATCTTTCCATTCATATGTAAACACACACACACACACTCTCTCTCTTTCATACGCACACACATACTCAAACATATGCATGCATATACTCACACACATATGTACACACATTGAGATTTAAATTTTTGAATACTCAAGAACCAACGCTATTTACGTAAGTCCTCTGAAGTGATCAATATGTTCTTTACTTACAAGAAAAAATGTGTTTGTGGCTTATTGGTACTTTTTCATTTCTTGACAGTTTTTCAAAAACCATTTTTTGCCTCTGATTCTTTAGCTACATTTCTTCATAGTTGTGAGCCCAATATATTTCTTGAAGAGTGATACTACAGCTTGCTTTTTGCTCTCTGATGATTTTAGGACACTGAACCATTAATTTCCTAATCTTTATCATGAACTCACTCCTAAAAATTGTGTAATTGTGTGGTCTATTTTCACTTAATTCATTTAAACATATACAGGTTTTACACAAGAGGCCATTATGGTAATTCCCAAGTTCATTTTTCTCTTTCCCAAAGCTTGTGACTTCTTAATATCTAGATATTAAGTTTTTATTTGTATTTATTTATTTGTATTTATTTGTAACCCATGAATGCCTGGGGCTGACTCTAGACTAAGTCATATAATGTTAAAACAGCTAATCAAACACAATAATTTACATTTAAATCCATTATTAACCCTCCTAAGGTTTTCTTATCACTTATAATTAGTTCTTTGAGATTATTTACATTATTTATGCTGTTAAACAGAGTCATTTCTCCCAACTAAATTGAGTGTATACCAATACTAAAACTACTTTAATAGGACAGTGGTCAAGTTGCTGTGTCTCTAATTAAGAACCACTATACCTTGGGCTGGTTTAGTTATTGATAAAAGTGAGTAGGTTGTTAAAGAAATTGGAAATAAAGTTTTTTATCCCTCTTTAAAAAAATTTTCCTGCCTCCAAACTGAATTCTAACTCTACTATAATAAAATGTTTGAACATTTTGAGCAGGTACAATGACTTGCTTGCTGAAACTAGTTTGTTCCAGTAGCATCTTCTCTGATTCTCAAATCATTGGACAGTAGCCTCACCTGAACCACCCTAAAAATAGCCTGTAACTAGAAGGTTAATTTTGTATTGGTTTTCTGCTGCAGTATAACAAATTACCACAAACTTAGCAACTTAAGAAAAAAACCCTCATTTATTATCTCACAGTTTCTGTGGGTCAGGAGTCTCAAAAGAAATCAAAGGGCCATGTACGCTGTGTTTCTTTCTAGAGCTTGAAGCCCCTTTTGGGCTCACATAATTTTTGGCAGAATTCTGGCATTTGCAGTTGTAGGACTAAGGTCTCCTTTTCCTTCTGGTTACATCCAGGGGTCACCCTCAAGTCCTAGAGATTAGCCCAAGTTCCTTCCCCTGCGACCCTCAAACACACCTCTCACAACATGGAAGCTTGCTTTCTAAGGACAGCAAGAGAACCTGACCTCAGAAAAGGTCTCAGTCCTCCATTAAAGGGCTTCAAACTGATTAAGTCAGGTCCACCCAGGATAAACTGCCTTTTGACTAAGTCAACTGATCTGGGCCTTTCATTACGTCTGCAAAATCCCATCATCCTCGTAATATAAGGGGTTGTATCATGGATGTAACACAAGGGGTAGAGATCATGGGGCTGTCTTAAAATTCTACCTGCTATAAATTTGTATTTCAGGTATTTTATGACTACAAATTGAGGGAAGAAGGTTAAAACCAATAGGACTTCTAGACATTTTCTTTCTTGTCATAGAGAAATTATATTCTGCTACCCAATTGTTTTTGTTTTTCATCATATACAGGAAGAACTGATTCCAAGAATCCTTTTTAATGTGCAGTGCACATGAAGCACCGCTGTTTCTTACAATCATTGCACCTCAGAGGATGCCTTTGCTAGAAAGCCACGATATTTATAATTAATGGTAACAGCTACAACCTATTGAACATCTATGTGTTTGCATATAAACACTTTTTAAACCTTAAATACTCTACAAAAACTAGGTATTGTCACTGTTACTACCATTTTATAGAGAAAAAAACCAAAGATCAAAAAGTGTACATTATTTTTTTAGTGTCACAGAGATTGTAGGGGTAGAGGACTTATGTGAATTAGGTCTTTCTAAATCTAAAGTCTGTGTTTTTTTCTCCTTTTATTTCACTGTATTGAAAAATCACATGGATTAGGTAAAGTTGACATAGCCCATCTGAAAAGTCCATGAAGCCCCAAATGACCAATGTATAGTCAAATCTCACTCATAACAATTTCCCCTAGAGCTTTGGGATTTAGTATTAAAAAGGCTTTAAAATCTATAACCAGAAAGAAAGCCTGGTGCTGAATAGATGTGTGTATCTCCTTGCACCATTGATGTCAAGCATTGAAATGGTAATAGATTACCCCACTTCCAGAGATGTGGTAGAAGACAGAGGGAAAAAGGGTTAAAATACCTGTATGCTTTATTGCAATTTAATGTGATTTGCTCCATGTGAACAAAAAGAAAAAAAAAAAAAAACTCTAAATACTTCTGTAATATTCCCTAGAGTCAATCACTTTGTTAATGCACAGTGAAGTTTCAGGATGTATTATTTCTACAGAAAGCTAACTTTGCTAGGACATGTGAGTTACAGCACCACCCCCACCCTCCTCTCCCTTTTCTAATATTAATCTTAAAAGAACTATAGTTATGTCTCTTAGACATTGCTCACTTTAGGGGAAAAAATCTTCCTTATGAGAATCACTCTTTGTAGAGATCAGCCCTCCCAGAAGATTTTAACATAATTCTGGTTAAGAATTTTTGAATACATTCCATGCAATACTGCACAGAGATTCATGAGCAGCATACCCCATGAGGGCATGAAGAAAGTTAACAGTGAAAACTTGCCAAGCCTTTTGTGATAGTTCACTGATCCCAGAAAGCCAACAAGGACTTTGGCCAGTAGTCCCTAAGGTGCTATGACTAGTCATAGTATCCTCAGCTTTTAAACATATTTATTTAAAGGGCTTGGAATTTATAAGCAACTGCTAAGAAATATTGATGTCCAAAAACTTTGTGAATCACTGCACTTAACTGTCAAAAACTAATTAAAATGTGTGGAAGATACCTACTTTCTGTGATTCTCTTTATTTTTAATTCTTTCCTTAATTATCTATTTTCTAAGTCATTCTCTTTCTTCTGGAAAAATTGTTAAAATGGTTGTGCATTGGAACCTTTTAGAGAAGGCACTTCATGAGGCAGATAAGCAATAATTTGTTAAAAAGCTAATTTATCAAGACTCCAGGGGCATGACCCCATAGGACATGCCATTTATTGTTTATACCAGATTTGTGCCTTTGCATAACTATATCCTAGGAAGAAAATATTGCCTCTGGCTTGTAGAATCAATCCATGAACATTCAGCTACTGTTAAGATTAGTTAAAGACAAGCCCATAAATATAACATGTTATTGAGAACACTTAAAAGCAATCCCAGGAGTAAAAGTAGCAACTAATTTTTGGAAGAATGTACTTTTAATGACATTGTGACCCAAAAATATGATGTCACTATTCAGCTATCTTTACAGCATGATCCAAAGAAATATATGTCAGGCACACAGACAGGCACTCTGCATACTTGCCTCACTTATTCCCCACAACCCCATGAGAAACATATTTTGCTCATGTTGGCAAGGATGAAAATGAACCTGCCTCATAATCCAAAGCTTCTCCAAGGCAAGGACAATGAATTATTAACCATGTACTTCAGTGCTGTCCACAGGTCTGGTACAGAGTAGGTACTCAATTAATCCTGGATGAATTGTTTTCTCACATCTAAAGGGGCAGAGCTAGAATTCAAATTCAGCTCCATCTAATTCCAAAGGATATGCAACTCAATTATGCCATGTGGATTAGTATGAAATTATTTATTTATAGATAAAAGCCAAAATTATAGTTAACATAATCTGACCACCAAAATAATCACAGATCTCAGGCTAAATTTAAGTATGGCTTCCCTAATTAACTCCACTCTGCTCAGGCTGGCGGGGTGTGAGGATACATACTTTAAGAAGACTGTTATCAATATTCTCTCTCTCTTTCTCTCCTTCTCTCTCTATCTCTGTCTCTCTCTCTCTATCTAAACACACACATATTAATTTGCAGCCCAGACCTTCTGTACCCTACATTAGGTTTTTCAATTGATTGATATATTAACATATCTACTTAGAAATTTTAAGATTTAATTTGAGTATTTGTCCTCTCTCTCTCTCTCTCTATATATATATATATACACACACACACATATACACATATATATACATATATATATAAAATTTGCAGCCCCGACCTTCTGAACCCTATATTATTATATCCAAATGATTGGTTTGTTTAATATATCTACTTAGAAATCTTAAAATTATCTCTAACTCAAAAAAAGAAGTAAGCACCAACAAAGTGGAGGACCTGGCTGTCTGCTTCATGACTGTTTCCCAAGAGTTTTGATGATTCCTGACATAAAGCAGGTTTTTAGGAGATTGTTGAATGAATGGATGGATGAATGAATGAACAAACTGAAAGTCTTTTCCATCTCTTGATAGTCCTGTCAAAATCTGCTTTTTCTCTTGTAGTTCTTACAAAGTGAATGGCCCTATCTTCATCCTGGCAACTCAAAGTCTAAAATCTAGGAATTATCCTCTGCATTCTATTTCATTTGCCTTTTTGACATCCAAATGTAACAAATGACCATATAGTGTCACTTTCCTCTCTTAGAGTACACTGTGCTTTTACAGTCTTTCCTTCTTCTCTATCCCAACTGATACTGCTTAATACAAATCCATACCTTCCTTTTCTGGATTATTGGACTAACTTCCTAAATGGTGTCTGTGCCTCCAGGTTTGAAATCCTCCAATCCATCTTCTGTATTATGCTGTTATTTTCTGAAATACAAATCTAATTATGTTATTTATAAGTTGAGAATCATTCAGTAATTTCACCTTATCCAGATAATTATGGTTAATACCTCAAATAAGGCAAACATAACAACAACAAACTATCCAACAATGGATCCCGTGATTATTAACATTTATTTTGGATTCTATTCCTGCCAGCTTTTTCTAAAAGCTTTCATTACCAATTTTTATTCTTTTTCCTGTATCTTTAACCTCTTCCACTTAACTGGAACTGTCCCATTAACAATTAAATATACAAATAATTTCTATGTTGAAAATAATTTAAATCCTCCTTGATCCATCAGGAACTTAATTTTACCTCCCCATTTGTGAGCAATTGTCTGCTTCCTGCTCGTTTCCTCCTGCTCATCCCACACTGGCCTGACTTTTGCCAGCCCTTCTCCACTGGAAGTCTCACTAAGGATGCCATTGATTTTCCTGTTGTGAATTTTCAGAACTCATCATCCTTGACTTCTTAGCAACGCCTGACAGTTGCTCACCACTTTTTTCTTCCTTAAAAGAATCTCTTCCTTCAGCTTTGTGACATCACATTCTCTTTGTTTTCCTCCCGTTTCTCTGGTTATTTTTTTATTTTCCATTCCAGCTCCTTTCCCTCTACCTGGCCATTAAATGAGAGTTTCTTAGAGTGCAGTCATAGACCCTCTGTTTACATGACATCTTTATTTGATGTCTGAAAGTAGTTTCAAATACTCATTGAATGCCTGCTATGCATTAGGTACAGTGCTGAGAAATAATAATAATAGTAATAATAAAATCAGCCCTTGACACCTAGGAACTTGTCTAACGCTTACATCTAGGCTATGTTGTTCTCTTGTTAGGCATAAATAATCTTCCTAACATCAGAAAAGGTCACTCTGAGACCATGAGACAAAATAAAACCACTTGCTAACTTTGTCTAAGCACAGAAAAAAATAAGATTACTGCGTAAAATACCAAACACTCCCCTCTCCTGGCTAATCTGAATGGGTGCTATTTAACCAATTACAGCTTTTGCCTTGCAGTAGTCTGCCTCCTCCAAGGATAAGATTTATTGAGGTATCCAATCATAGGCTTGCCCCTACTTTCTGATAGCACTCCTGTTTAGAGCAAACCCCTGCTTCCTTGAATCCTCTCCTAAATCTCCCAACCAAAGCCCAAATACTACAATACGTCCTCTCTAACACTTTTTACTGAGATGTGCATGGCTCCCATGTCATGTGCTCTACTTTGCTGTAATAGCAATAAACCCAATTTCATCAACTGTAAGTTTGTTCCCAGTGGTCTTTGGCTGGAGAGCATTGACAATGCTGAGCATTGTAAGTGGATTACTTACTCTTTGCAACAACTCTATAAATTGTAATTACTGCTATCATTATCTTTTTTAGTGTACATGGACATAAACTGAGGCTTAAAGATTTCGAAAAAAATTTTACCCAAGATCATATCAGTCCGTCATAGAGGATTTGAATTGGGGCAACATGAATCTAGAGCTAGAGCTGCTAAGATGCACACTAGACATCTTCAATAAATATTACTTGAACAGACTGAATAAATGAATTACTGCTTCTAACTCACCATCCCCTAACTTTAGACACACAGAATTATTTGCTTTTTTATGCCTCAATATAGTTTATTTAACCCAATATATCCAAAATATTACCATCCCAGCATGTAATCAATATAAAAATTATTAATGAGATGTTTTACATTCTTTATTTCAAACTAAGTCTTTGAGATGTAGTGTGTATTTTATACTTACAGAATTTTTCAGTTTGGACTAGCCATATGTAGTTACCACAGCTTTAGAAAACTGAAATATTTCTCACTTTAGGAAATTTAGTAATGGCTTTTTTAATTCTAGAAAATATTGTCACCCACTCAAGACACACTAAATGAATGACAATAAATATTTTCTTACTTTACTATATACTAGGTAGGATGATTAAATTTCTTCTTTTTATTTTTTATTGTTTTTAAAACATTTACTTTCTTGATAACAGCTTAGCAATGCTGTGATAGATTCAGTTATCATAATCAGTGTATTTGCAATGTATTGACTTGGCTTAAAAGACTGTATCATGCTGTCAAATTTCAATATCATAGTCTCATTGTAACTACAAATTTATCAAAAAAAGCTTTTGCTTATCAGAACCTTCACATTTTTTTAAGAATAGAATAATATAATTCCAAAATACACTGACAGAGATATGCAACTGAAAATATTAGAGACATTTCATTATTTCTTCTTCAGGGTACAGTAGCTTAGCATCACCTTATCATAAAAACAGTAATAGACAAATTGGATCCAGGTGCTCCCAGGTGAACTTTTTGATAATCAAAAGAAATCAGTATGCTCAGCACTCAAATATTTAAAAGACCACTGAGGTCTCTTGAAAACTTATGATAGTTTGATTCAAATTAGGAAGGTGATGGAAATAATAAAGTCATGTTTAAAGAAAACTTACCCTATAATGATAGAGCTATAAAATGAAAATGTAACTCTATTACTCTCATTAACATACATTTGTTATAGACAATATTTCAATTTATTGGAGGCGATGGGTATAACTCAACTGGATTTGAATAAAAGCCCCTTGGATTCATAGGTAGAGATAATGCCTTCTTGGCAGATGGAAGCAAAAAGTTATCCCATTTCTGGGGGGCTTTTGTTATTGCTTATAACTATCATCTGAAAAATGTTATTAGTCTCCAAATCTAAATTGCCACAAATAATGTAAGAAATAAGCAGGAGGGCCACAGGCTTTGGATTGCATATTAATGTCATACAAGTTGCACATATGCACCTAGAATATGTGTGTACAGGCAGTGTTGAGATTTTGTTCTTGTCAAACAAAATATCATCCTTTGATTTTTTTTCTCCTCATTATCATTCACTTATTCATTATCATTAACATATTCTTTAGGAATATAGTAGAGAAAGGACTATTAATGGAGACAAAATGGGAGTTCACGGGACAGGTGAGAGCCATAAGAAATTTGAAGAGGTTTCAAGTTACTCCTGAATATAACTTGATCAACATTGAAGTGACAATTTAAAATTAATTCACACCTTGATGATTTTTCATACACTCCCTTTATGAGACATCCTGCTATATAATCCCCTCATTTATTTTATTTTTAGTCTCTCTGCTTTGCCCCCACACCAGTTCCAAATACACAGTTGCGTAGGTCCCCTCAACCCCAAGAGGAGACCTTGGGTAGAGGAACTTGGAAAAGGAGCTCCTGACATATTAGAAGATGGAGAGAATACCCGTTATTGTTGCCCCTGTGTTTTCCTTGCTACTGTATCCCAGTTGCTTAGAACTGTGAAAGAAGGCAGGATACTAAAACTCTGAAAGAATCCAACCTTTCTGGCCAGAGGAACTGAGAAAAGGGGCTGATGAGAACTAGAGAGTGTGGCAGAAAACCCTGGCAGGAGAGAGCTGGAGAAGGGCATCCCTAATTTCCTACTTAAGCTGATACAAATACTGAGGTCAACCCTAAGCAGTGTATGTGCAGAACATAACCAAAGAAGTGCAGCAAAGACTTTCAAAACTGATCTACAATATAAACACCTATTATTTGAATTTTTAAATATTGAAAATGTACTTCTTTTATAATTTAAAAATTAAAAAATGAATAGAAAAGCTGATATATCTGGAATAAGTCAAATGGAGTAGATTTTAAGGCAAAAGCAATACTAGGGATAGAGAGGAGTACTTAAAGTTCCAAATTTGTAGGTATCTAATAACATAATGTTAAAATACATAAAGCAAAGATTGGTAGAGTTACAAGTAGAAATAGGAAAATCCACAGTAATAGTGGGAGACCAAGAAAACTTTTTTAGTACTTGGTAGAATAATCACATATTATTTTTATATTTGTATATTTTAGATGTATTCTTTATTTATCTAAATAGTTGTTTTACATTCAGCTTGACAATCTTTGCCTCTTAACTAGAGCCTTTAGCGTACAGTCATGCATCGCTTAACCACAGGGATATATTCTGATAAATGCATTGTTAGATAATTTTGTCCTTGTGCAAACATCATAGAGTACACTTACATAAACCTAGACGGTATCACCTACTACACTCCTAGGCTATATGGTGTAGCCTATTGCTCCTAGGCTACAGACCTGTACAGCATGTTACTATTCTGAATACTGTAGGCAATTGTAATACAAGGGTAAGGATTTGTATATCAAAACATAGAAAAGATACAGTAAAAAAACAGCATTATAATTTTATGGGACCATTGTCATATATGTGGTCTGTCTTTGACCAAAATGTCATTATGCAGGGCATGATTGTATTTAGATTTAGCATACATACTGACACATTTGTGTTTAAATCTATTATCTTATTGTTTTCTATTTGCTCTACATTCACTGGAGTGCTTTTTGGATGATTTGAGTTTCTTAAAAATATCCCATTTTTCCTCATGTTGGGGCCAAGACTCTCCACCCTCTAAAAGTTTGCTGAAAAATCACTAACATGAGGCAGATTGATTAATGAAAAGGACATACAAATTTGTTTAGTGTGTCTATGCAGGGGCCTTCAAGAATGAAGACTGAACCTCCCAATGAGGTACAAAAGTTTATAAAGAATGAGAACATAGATTATGACAAAACAGTGGTGTAAAGATATTATTGCAGGACTTTCTGATATTTTAATAATATCTTTACACCACAGAGCAGAGGCTAAAACCAAACAAACAAGAAAACTACATGAGTAATGCACACAAGTCTTGACCCCACATGTAGCATCATGGGAACCTGCCATTGGCACTTTCAGCCTGCATTAATGTCATTTTATTACCTTTGTGGACATGCTTGCGTGGGGGAATCTGGGCATGTGTGGAAAAGATGTATTGCTGCTGAAGGGACCTGGAAGAGCCTTTTTTCCCCTTGGGGAATACTGAATAAACTGTGTATTGTGTGCCTGAGTTTAGACTGTGACCCTTACATTAGGTCAAGAGTGAAATGTTGCACTTGTGGCATGATGTCAGCACTCAAAAAGTTTCAGATTTTACAGCATTTCAGATTTCAGATTTTTCAGATTAAGGATGCTGAACTGGTACAATGAACCAAGTTTTTTTTAAATCCTATAACAGTCCTTGCATCTGTGGCTTGAAGTCTTTCATCACTATTAGAAAGTTCTTAGCTATCAGCTTTTCAAGTATTGTTTATTTCCTGTTCTCTCCATCTCCTCTTTTTTAGGACTTCGATATGTTAAGTCTTTCTATGGTATTGTCTATTAAATCTCACATATACCATTTTCTGTATTTTCCCTTCTTCTACCTCTTCTTGTTTCACTGTGTATAGTTTCTTCTGACCTATGCTGTAGCTTCCTAATAATTTTTTGGAGCTATGTCTTATCCAGTGTTAACCCAGCTGTTGAGTTTTATTTGGTTATTATATATAGTTTCAGAATTTCTACTTCATTCTTTTTATAAGTTTTGAGATAGCTGATAAAATTCTCAATTTTTATATCCTTGAACACATTTTTTGGGATCCTTTCAAGTGAGTATAATAAAATGACTTTGCTTCTCTTATGGGGTGATTATGATATTCAAATGAGGTAACCTCTGTGAATGCACTTTGCAAGGTATGAATCTCTACACAAAAGGCAACACTACATTGCCTACTATTTTAGAGACTAATTAGGAGGCAATAGATTTCTCAAGAGAAGATTTAATTTTAAAAGGCTATTGGTAAGAATAACCACAAAACATCAAGCATCCTAGTTCAAAAATAGGCAAAGGACTTGTTAACAGATATTTCTCCATGGAAGATATACAAATGGCCAATAAACACATGAGAAGATGCTCAATATCAGTAATCATTAAAAATGCAAATCAAAACCACAATGAAATATCACCTCATACCCATTAGGATGGCTACTATAACACAGAACAAAACAAAGCAACAGAAAATAAGTGTTGGCAAGAGGTGGAGAAATTGGAATCCTTGTGCACTGTTGGTGAGAATATAAAAACAGCTGTTGTGGAGAATAGTATGATGGTTCCTCAAAAAATTAAAAATTGATTTACCATATGACCCAACAATTTCACTTCTGGGTACATACATAAAAGAATTAAAAGAAGGGTCTTGAAATATTTATATACCCATGTTCATAGCAGCATTAGTCACGATAGCTAAAATGTACAAGCAACCCAAGTATGCATCCAGAGATGAATGGATAAACAAAATGGAATATTATATATACGCAATGGAATATTATTCAGCCTTAAAAAGAAAGGAGATTCTGATATATGTACAATATGGATGAACTTGACGACATATGTTAAGTAAAATGACCCAGTCACCAAAAAGACAAATATAGAATAATTCCACTTATACGAGATATTTAGAGTAGTCAAAATCATAGAGACAGAAGGTAGAATGGTGGCTTCCAGAGTCTGAGGGGAGGAGAGAATAGGGAATTATTGTTAATGGGTATAGAGTTTCAGTTTGCAAGATGAAAAGAGTTCTAGTGATGAATGGTGATGGCTGCACATGAATATGAATATAGTTAATACCATTGAACTGTACACTTAAAAATGGTGAAATTTCCTGTTATGTGTATTTTATAATAAAAAATGTTTAGAAAGGTAAATATAAAGGAAAAAAAATTTTAAAGGCTATTGATAGTATCTGAAAATTATTCAGCAGAATTCCATTCAGAAAATGAACAGATTCTGATATATGACCACTTAATAAAATTTGTTAAAAAATAAAATTGTATCTTCAAGGAGACAAAAGAGAATAATAAACTAAGAGGCCCCAAGAGAATACATTTATATAAATACATACACAAACACACACACACATACACACAGAGTGATTGAAACCTCTGTTTGTATTAGCCTAGGAGGTTCTCCCTGTTGAGTGGATTTTGTGGAACAGCTGGATTTGGGGACATAAAATTCAGAGAGTGGGACATAAAATTCAGAGAGTGGAGATAGCTTAAAATATCATTTTATAGTCTCCTTTTCTTGAGTGAACATTCAGAAGTGAGTCTTCTTTAGAACAGGGAGATTAGCAAATTAATACAATTTGAGTATGTTGTTGCAAAAGCAATAGAGCATTCAATAATAATTGAAACTTTATTTTTTTCCTTTCTTGGAGCATTTTCAAAAAATGAAAATGATTCGCTCAATCACATAGCTTAATGTGAAAACTGTTTATTCTTTGGGTAATATCCAAGTGAATAAGAGAAACAAAAAATTAGAATTATATTTAAAAATAAGTTACAATTACACAAGATGAAATGTTTCCATCTTTGCATTCTGAAATATTAATCCACTCAATTAAATGTTTAAAATGTGGCAGTTGTTGATCCCTATGTAGTCAAGTCAACTAATAGAATCTAAACTTTCAGATAATTGTTTTACAGATGTATGTTAGAAATAAAATTTGTTAAAATATGAAAGAGGCTTTGAAATTACCTTATTTCAAATATTTAAATGAGAGAAAATCATCTGTCTCAAGTAATGTAAGCAAAGAGTGTGAAAGGCAAGAAAATAGACCTGAAAGCCACTAAATTAATGAGCACCTGTTTTGTATAACACAGTTCACAAAGGAGGTAGAAATAATCATTCTTTTATTCATAGATGTTACACAGTTTTTCTAATGTTCTAATTATTTATCTATTCTAACCAATTTCTACCATTTAACAAGTGAAAAGTAACAAGTGAAAAAATAATAAAGTGACTATAATTAAAAATGTGATTTTGAACATCTATTAGACTAATTTTTAAACAAGTACTTGATTATAACATAAGAATCAGAAATGGAATGAATACTCAGGAAGAAAACAAGCTGCCCAGGTGCAAAATGAGGAGTAATTTGCTAAGTATGTGTCAAACAGAACATGTAGAATTTAGTGGTCCACAAAATACCTACAAAAGGAATGGCATATCACGGGAAATGCTAGATTAATCTTGTCAAACTGTAAGCCAGAATGGAATTTTGATAAAGGATTGTAGCATTCCTTAGATCTATAGCATATATAATCATTTGCTGCATGACAACATTTTGGTTAATGACATTCCGCATATATGATAATGGTCCCATTAGATTATAATACTGTATTTTTACTGTACCTTTTCTATGTTTAGCTATATTTAGATACACATTTATGTACCATTGTATTATAATTGCCTACAGTATTCAGTACATGCTGTACAGGTTTGTAGCCCAGGAGCAATAGGCTACAACATATAGCCTAGGTGTGTAGTAGGCTGTACCATCTAGGTTTGTGTAAGACACTGTATCTGTGATGTTTGCACAGTGTTGAAATTGCCTAACAATGTATTTCTCAGAACTTATCCCCATTGTTAAGTGACACATGATTATATGAGATACATCAAACACTTAAAGAGCTTCAGAATTCAATTACTATTGTAGTTTTTTTTTCTTTCTTGCCATTGCTATTTTGTTATATTTCTCTCTACCCTTCTTTTTTTTCTTAATTAAAAAAATTGTATTGCAATTGTAATTATAGATACTGTATGTAATATGTTTTATCTTGCTATTTAAAATAAACATCATTAAAATTATTTTTCATCTGATCATATAATTTTCATAGCAACCCTTTTAAACCTACATACTATTGCATAAAGTGTACCTGATGGATCAAGTGTATCATGATTAACTGGGCATTTAGGAACTTTTTTCTGTCATAAATATTGCTGAGATGAACATCTTTATACACACAGTGTTCATTGTTGGGGTCTTGTTAATGACATATTTCTGGAATTAGGATTATTTGATCAAAATATTAAACTACACAGTCACATATATGACTCATTTGGTAAGTGAGAATTCTGTATCATCATTGTTTAAATTTGCTTTTATGGGATTGCGAGTGAGAGTTAACATTTTCATCATGTTTCTTTACTAATTGTAATTCTTTTGTGAATTATCTGATCATATTCTTTGTTCATTTAATTACGGGCTCTTAATAAATGTTTTGTGAATTTATTTGGGTGATTTACATAATAAAAGCCACTCTTGCTATATTTGCTATAAATACTTGCACTAGTCTATAGTATGCCTTTTACTGTTATTCCTATTTATTCTACTGAAGAAAATATAAATAATGTTTATTATTGTGTAAAATTGTTACTTTCTTTTTATTCAATTTCTTCTCTTTTTCTGAGCTTAAAAAATCCTCTCCTTTACAGGAGCTTTATAAATATTTTCTTCTATTTTTATTGTCTTATAATTTGATTATCTATATATGTTTATAGCTATACATATATAAGTTATTTTAAAATTTTTTGGCATTCAAAGTAAAATACAGTCCAAATTTATTCTTTTCTTGAAAGTTCCTAGTCAATTGTTTTAATGTTTACTACAAAAACGTTGCTACTCCATGGCCCTTTTTCCTTTTATTTTTATATGTAAAAGAATTTAAATTGATTATTTTTATTTCTTTGATCCACAAATATATAATATTATATATATTAGTTCATGTCATACTGTTTTAATTATTGTAGTTTAATGAAATAGGGCGAGTCGTGTAGCATTGCAATTTGTCTTAATTGTCTTTGATACTCTCTCCTCTTGTTTTCTTGACTAAGACTTAGGTCATTTTTTAAATTCTCAAAACCCCATTACTATTTTTATTGATAATGCAGTAAACTTTTAAGTTAATATGCAAAGAATTTGATCTAACAACTTGATATTTACCTTTCCCATTACAGACTATGTTATCTCTCTACATCATCAAATCTTTCTGTATATTTTAAAAATATGTGGAATGTATAGAATTTTCTTTATGTAAGTCACATTACACATGTTGTTACATTATTCCAGAGTTGGCAGAGCATTGTACAGTCAGACAGGCCTACTTTAGAGACTTTTCTGTCCCTTACTAGATAATGAATTTTTCTGCCACTTAACTAGACTGATAAATTCTATTATTTTTTTCAGCTGATTCCTATGGACTTTCTGATTATACAATACATAAATATTTGCTTTTTCCTCTTCATTATCAAGATTTATGACCCTTATTTCTACTTGCATTGTCTAATACTGTTGGGACAAAAACAATCAAAGGTAATGATTAAAGACATTACCAGATTTGATCCCAATTTTTATAAGAAAGATTACCTTTAGTATTTTACTACAGGTTGAAATAGCTATTTTTATCTTCCTTAGGATGTATGCTTTTATGCCTATTTTTAGTATTTTAGGCGGGAACATGCATTAACAAATCAAATTCCTTTTTTTAAATTTGGTTTTGTTTTCTTATTCAAGCTATAAACATGCTATATTATGTAGCCTAATCAGGGAGTCCTGCTTTTCTCTCTGAATCTGTGTTTCTGGATCATTCAAGGTTTGATCAGGGAAGCATGAGTATGTGGAATAAGAGGTTTATGATAGAGTTGGACAATTGTGGAAGCCAGTCAAGAAGGTCTCTGTGTTGGAGGAAGGGCTTGCAGTTGATACAGGTCAGCAAGGTTGGTGGTTGAGAAGAAAGCTGGATGTACAGGTAGAGGAAGCCACGACAAACTGGAACCTGTGAGCACAAACTGTAACCTGCCTCTATCTCTTTAGGCTTCCAACTCTGATATTGTGGGTGACCTACAGAGGAAGTTAGCACCCTTCATCATGAGATGCCTCACCCAGCCAGGACCCTAAGGATCCAAAGGAGGAGATACAGCAGGAACTGGAGGTGAGCCAGCAGGTGAGGACTGCCCTGTGAGACCCCAGCAGCACCTCATAGTCTATGCCAACCTTATGAGCCAAGTGGCTGCTACTCCACTTTGCTCTTCCAAATGTCATACAGACTTCTCCTCTGGCCAGGCTTAAAGTAGAACCAGACAAGGAAGGGAATTCTGGTGAATACATTAATATTTTCAGCTTAGTTAAGTCAGAACAGTACAGAATCACCACAGTTTATCTATACAATGAGAATAATAATATTCATGTAGCATGGTATCATGACTATCAGAGATAAATTATGTAAAGTATCTAGATAAAATGTATGCCAGGTTAATTATGGACATTGCCATTATGGATTATACTACTAGGTTTCCTAATATTGAATGTATGTACCTTGCTGTTATCATTTACTCTTGCCAGAGAATTATACACTTTATGCTACATTCCTTTGAAATTTGCTTTGCTTATTGTTAACACATACCAGCTGCATTATTTCTTGTGTAATTTTCCAACACTAGACCATTCTTACAACTATTTTCACTCTGATATAATGATATTTTCATTGTGGTAGAAAAAGAAAGGATATAGCAAGGATATTATGTGAATACCAGTGCAAACACTTATATGGCTTTAATTATCAGTTAAGCTGATAATGTACCTTAACTATCATTTCATTAATTTGGCTTTGGAGTCATAGTGATATGATGGTTGCATTTTTTTAAATATTTTACAAGTAATCTGATACTGAATAGTTGTCACAGTTTATATAATAGATCATATGATGGAATTTTTGCCTGGTGTTTTTTTGCATGTAGATCAATAGGAACAATAGTCTTTCACTATAAGCCATAATAATATTCATAACCCTGAAATTATTAATGTCATATATTTTCTCATTTATTAATAATTATAATTTAAAAATTATAATTTCCTTGATTAACCAGGACTCTTAGAACTGACATCAATCAATTGAAGTCAATGGTGAAATTCTTTTTACTTTCCTTAAGTGTGTCTTTAAAACATTTTGGCCTACATAATTTTATTTTAAAGAAGAAACTAAAGTTTGATCAGTGCTTCTTTAGTTCTTTAGTCTATCCTGTCAATGGCATTTTCTCTTCCTTTAGTCTTTGTCTTCAGTGTGTATCTCTTAGGTAATATAGACCATATTTCATGATATTAAGTTAATGTTTGATCACTGAGTTTAATGTGTGAATTGTTAATAATTATATAGGATCATGCTTAGTAATAAGTGAATAAAGTTTAATTCTTTAAATTTTGGAGAAGTAGGGATTTTAAAGTCTGGCACTTTGAATAATTAATAATGTGGTTGATAGAACTTCTCAAAGTCACTATGATTTTCACACACAAAAAGGACATTCTCAAAAGAGAAATAAGTTCTCTTTGCAGGATCTAACAGATTATATTTACACAGCATGATGATTTTTAGCAGGGGCAGATCCAGGTTTTGTGCATCTATGATGTGGGTAGTACTTTCTAACTTTTTAAGGAAAAGAATATAAAATTATTAGGAATACAATAATGTTCACTTTGGATGGGGCTATTTAACTGATGGACCCTGTAACTTAAGCTTTATTAATTTTGTATAAACTCTTCCTCTGCTCTAGGAATATATTGGGTGACTTTTATATTACTATTAAATATTTTTTAATAAAATTAAGTGGATTTTGATGAAAACTTCTACTGTTTGGATCTAATTTTGCATTGTAAAATAACCCACTTTTTTAATTCTAAGAACTCTCTAAAACAATATAATGGCTTCATAGTTTATTTCTGTTTTAAATGCTGATGATCTTTTAATGACAACAGAAGATACCAAAAGTTATCCTTTTAAAATTTGTCAGCAGTATTTATTTGGTGCCTACTGTGTGAGAAGCAGTGAAATAATGGTATTAAACATCTCTTGGGGTCTTTCTTCTGAACAATTTTATGCTAAGAACAACATAACTCCTGACTCATAAGGGCACTTTGAAAAGGGTAAATGAAGTGGTAGCACAAGGTTTACTTTAACAACTAAAAAAATGTGTCATATGTATTAATGTCAACAACTGGAATTTTACCTCATTAGGCAATTTCTGGATCTAAGGCTCTGATTATTATTCTAAGCAGAAAAAATATGCTAATTATTCACTCTGAATGTAGAAGGAAAAAAGGTGTAAAATCTCCCGTTAGCCGTGTGACCATGTACTAATTGCATGTCATGTGTCAAAATAATGCAGCTCACTGTGCCTAAAGCAATTAGGCACACAGAACTCCATTAATGAAGCACTGTCTGTCACTAAAAGTGTTTTCTGTGCTATAGTGGAAGATTAAAATATTAACTTCTCAAATATTTATGATAGTTACTGACAGCATTTCAAAATGTTGCTTTTAACAAAAGCTTTCTATTAAGAATTAGTTTTTAATTTGGATTTTATATTCAAAGAATGTATTAACATATGGGAGTAAGATGGAATTTCTTACTAGGTATCGGAAGAGAGTTTATTAAAAAAGGTAGATTACTTTTAGAAAACTTTACCATGCCTTTGTCCCCTATTTTTTTCCTCAGAAAGGGGCTTTCTGAGGGTATTACCAAAATATCTCTTTTCCTCATTTAAATATCCACCTGACAATGATGTGTAATATAAGTAAGTTTTACTTATATCCATTCTCCATTTTATTCAAATTCATCAGTTCTGAACTCATTATAATAAGTCAGGCCCTACTAGTCAAATATATTGCAATCTACATATTATTTAGTGATTTGAGAAATATCCAGAAGGGATGACAGTAACCTTAAAGATCATCAATACTAAATCAACCAATAATAATAACACTGCCACTTCTATACTAAACCTATTTATTGAGTGATTGCCATCTACCAGGTCCTATGCATTACATGTAGTATTTTATTGGATTCTGGCTTTGAACTCTATTTTTATTCCTTTACTCTTTGTAACCATCTGAGTCTGAACTAATTACCATGATGGATAACTGACTTTGCCTTGATCTATGCCTCAATTTTTAGTCTGAAAGTTTTTGGCCAAAACAACTGCCTTCTTTAATTTTTGAGTTTTAACATCATTTCTTTCAGTGCATTCTGCTTCTTTACCAGTTTTTATGAATGAAAAATAATATGTTCTCATTTGATTAGGATTCCTTGGTTCCAGTTTATCTAAGATCAGTTATTTTCTGAAATCTGTTTAGATTCTTCCCAAGATGGTATAATTCTACTCATTAATTCAGGAGGGAAACCACTAATAGCTGTAATTAAACTAGGAATATTACAGTAAGATGATACTTACCTATTTTTGAAACTTTATTTTGCCATTTTTGAAGTATCTTCTGAGTTTAGTAGAAATCTTTTGTTTTTTAAACATACCTTAGAAAATTTAGTGCCAAACACTCTATCCTGGATTAGTACTTCAAACTTTTTGGTCTAGCTCAATAAATGCTATTAAGTATGGAATGTCTGATTTCCTTAAGTACTAAGTTTGACAGTTGCTATCTCTGACATTTTACTTTGACACTTCTTGTTTTATTTTTTGTTGTGAAGGCACATCCTCCTTCTTTCAAACACATGCTTTGGCTTGTGATTATCTTTCAATTTTTTTTTTTTTTTAGAGCAGTTTTGGTGAAACTATGGATAAGTCAAAAATTCATGTTATTTTTGAATATGAGTTCTGTCATGGAACCAATGCAGCTCAGACAGCTCAAAATATCAACAAAGTGTTTGGGAAAGATGCAGCTAATGAATGCACAGCATGTCAATGATTTGAGAAGTTCCATTCTGGTGGTTTTAATCTTGAAAATGAGCCATGTGGATGACCTGAGAACAAGGTGGATAATGATGAGCTGAAAGCTGTAGTGGAAGCGAATCCATCTCAACTGACGCATGAATTAGCAGCAAGTTTTGACATTACTATTCCAACAATATTGGACCATTTGAAACAAATAGGCAAGGTAAAGAAGCTGGGTAGATGGGTACTGCATGAATTAAATGAGTGTCAGAAGGAAAATTGTCTCGAAGCTTGCCTTTCTTTGCTGTCACGACATAAAGGCAAACCATTTCTACACCGTATTGTTATGTGTGATGAAAAATGGATTCTTTTTGACAATCACAAGTGTTTGGCACAATGGTTGGATAATGATGAAGTGCTGAAACACAGACCAAAACCAAGTATTCACCAAAAAATGCTAATGGTATCTGTTTGATGGTCCAGTGTTGGTATTACCCACTACAGTCAATTACAGTGGATGTCTACTGCAACCAGTTGGATGAAATGGTGAGGATGCTTGTGATTAAGCAGCTGAGATTGGTCAATAGAGACAGGCCAATCCTCTTGCAAGACCACGTGTTGCAGAAAACAATGCTGCTCAAACTACAGAAGCTGGACTCGGAAATTCTCTGTCGTCTATCATATTCACCAGAACTTGCGCCAACTGACTACCACTTCTTCCAGGGTTTGGGCCACTTCTTGAAAGGAAAAAAATTAAATTCTGAACAGGCTGTGGAAAAGGTGTTTCATGATTTCATCGTCACTCGCTTTCTAGGCTTCTTTGCTGCTGGCATAAGCAAGCTACCGTGAGATGACAAAACTGTGTTGATAGTATAGGAACATATTTTGTTCCTTGTACTGTTTGATCTATAATAAACTAAACTTTTGATTAAAAGTCAGACATTTCATATTTAATGACCTAATGTAATTCAATACAAAATTAAATTATAAATCTCCACTCAGGTAGCAGTAAATTCTAATTTTTTGTTTTCACGTTCAAAGCTTAAGGATCACTTGAAGTTTTTGTGCTAGGTTATATTTTTTCTCTCCTCTGGTCACTCCTATATGTATGGAAGGACAGCCTTGCTATCAATTAATAGAAACATTCATTAGTCTTGCAAACTGGGAGGAACACATTTTGTAGCCACATCAGTAATTTTTCTGCCTGGTAGGAAAACTCGCTGCAGTTCTTAGCTGACTGAGTGCTTATTCATTAACACCCTGAGCATGACGACCTCCAGATTTTTCACTTTGGGGTAGTATATGGTGAATATTATTATAACAAGTGTTTATTTTGTTGGGGGCTCAAATAGACTATATGAAGGAGTAGGCGGAGGTTTAATATTTATAATCAGGATACAGTTGGTCCATATCTACACCTAAATTGGAAAGACAATTTCAAACCTTTAGCATATGGATATTGGATATTTGGATGGGAGGAGAAATTCCATAGGATTTCACATTCTGTGAAGCATTAAATAGAAATTAAATTATAAAACAATAACTTGTTCAGTTTGTCTTTCAAATCAAACCCTTTGGCCATATCTGAAGCTCTGTATTTTATGGGAAGGGTAAAATAAAATGAATATGTTGGAGAGATTTGATTCCTTAAGTGGATTTTAATCATTCTCCTTTTGTCCAGATTGTTGGTGATCTTTAAGTGAAAAACACTGACTTCTTTTTATTTCTCTATCAGGTAACTTTACAAGCATATTAATTTTATAAGTTCTGTTTCATAAAGTTAGTTTAGTTGAATCTAGTAGAATGCATGTTCTATAAATAGAGACTTTTTTCTATCTTATTTAATTCTGGTACTCGTTAAAGTTTAATCCCTGGTACATAGTGGTTTCTGGCATTAATGTGTGTTTAATAAGTATTTGCTAAATGAATGGATGAATGTTTTATATTCATTTGTTTCTTTATCCATTTTAACTTTTATTATATTATATGTTTTACAGATATAAAAATTTATATGTTATGCAAATATTATTAATAAAGCATAAGGGTACAATGAACATTCATGAACCAAACACTCAGCTCAAGAGATAGGACATTACCAATAATTGGCATCTACTTATATGTTCCTCCCCTGTCTTAGAACTGTGACACTTTCTAAGAGACACCACTATCCTAAATTTTGTGTCTGTTATTCCATTGCTTTTTTAAAAAATATGGGGTTCTGTCATAAACACTGGTTGCTTAGGAGTATATTGTTTTGTTTAGTTTTGCTATTTAAGGGTTTCTACAAAAGTGTTAGTATACAATATGTTATCTTCTTATACTTGCTTTTAAAAATTATTTCAATATATTTGGGGCTACAAGTGCAGTTTTGTTACATGGATATATTTTGAAGCATTGAGGTCTGGGCTTTTAGTGTACCTATCACCTAAATTATGTACATTGTACCCAATAGGTTTTTCATCCTTCTACCCCCTCCTGCCTTCCCAACATTGGATCTTCAATATCTATTATTCTATTCTGTATAACCATGCATACTCATAGTTTAGCTCCCACTTACAAGTGAGAACATGTGGTATTTGATCTTCCAATCCTGAGTTACCTCACTTAGGATAATGGCCTCAAGTTTTAGCCAAAAGACATTATTTAATTCTTTTGTATAGTTGAGTAGTATTCCATGGGGGGTGTGTGTGTGTGTGTGTGTGTGTGTGTATCACATTTTCTTTATCCGCCCACTTGGTAGACACTTAGATTAATTCTATATCTTCGCAATTGTGAATTGTACTGTGATAAACATACAAGTGTAGGTATCTTTTTGCTATAATGACTTTGGGTAGATACCCAGTAATGGGATTGCTAGATTGAATGGTAGATCTTACTTTTAGTTCTTTGAGAAATCTCCATACTGTTTTCCATAAAGATTGTACTGATTTACATTCCAAAAAACAGCGTATAAGTATTTCCTTTTTACCACGTCTGCACCAACGTTTGTTTATCTCCTCAAAGAACCAACTTTTCATTTCATTGATCCTCTGTAATTTTTTTAATTTCAATTTCATTTAGAGTTTCTCTGATCTTTGTCATTTCATTTCTGCTAGCTTTAGGTTTGGTTTGTTCTTGTTTTTCTAGTTCTTTGAGGTGTGATATTAGGTTGTTAATTTTAATCTTTCTGCCTTTTTGATGTAGGCATTCAGTGCTATAAAATTCTCTCTTAGCAGTGCTTTTACTGTATCCCAGAGGTTTTGAAAAGTTGTGTTACTATTATCATTAATTTTGAAAAGCTTTTTAATTTCCATCTTGATTTTATTATTGATCCAAAGATCATTCAGAAGTAGGTTGTTTAATTTCCATGTGTTTGTATAGTTTTGAGAGTTCCTCTTGGAATTAATTTCTAGTTTTATTTTGCCGTGGTCTGAGAAGATATTTGATATGATTTTGATTTTTTTAAATTTGAGACTTATTTTGTGGCCTAACACATGGTCTATCTTGGAAAATGTTCCATGTGACAATGAGAAGATTGTATATTCTGCAGTTTTGGGGTAGAATATTCTATAAATGATTGTTAAGCCCATTTGTTCTAGAGTCTCATTTAAGTCCAGTGTATCTTTGTTGATTTTCTGCCTCAGTGATTTGTCTAATGCTGTTAGTGGATTGCTGAAATCTCCCACAATTATTATATTGTTGTCTATCTCTTTTTTTAGGTCTATAGTATTTGTTTTATGAATCTGGGTGCTTCAGTGTTGGGTACATACATATTGAGGATTGTTATGTTTTCTTGTTGAATTCCTTTTTTTTCCATTATATAATGACCTTTGCCTTTTTAATTGTTGTTAGTTTAAAGTCTGTTTTATTTGATATATGTATAGCTACTCTTGCTTGCTTTTGGTTTCCATTTGCATAGAACATCTTTTTCCACCCCTATGCTTTGAGTCTATAAAAGTCTTTACCAGTTAAGTGAGTCTCTTGAAGGCAATAGATATTTGGATTCTGTTTTTTTTATCCATTCCACCAATCCATATTCTTAAGTCAAACATTCAGCTTAGCCTGTTTCCATTCAAAGTATATATTGGTATCTGATGTTCTGTTCCTGTCGTAATGCTAATTGTTACCTAATTGTTTGTATTTTCAAATTGTGAAATTGTTTTTTATAGGACCTGCGAGTTTTATGGTTTCATATGTTTTTATTCATTTCCATATTTAGAATTCCCTTAAACATTTCTTGTAAAGTCAGTCTAGTGGTGACTAATTCCCTCAGCATTTGTCTGTCTGGGAAAGACTTTATTTCTCCCTCATTGTGAAGCTTAGTTTAACAGGATACAAAATTCATGACCATTTGTTCTAGAGTCTCATTTAAGTCCAGGGTCTCTTTGTTGATTTTCTGCCTCAATAATTTGTCTTTCCTTTGAGAATATTGAAAATAGGACCCTAATCTCTCTTTCTGCTGCAAAGTCTGCTGTTAGTATGATGAACTTTCCTTTGCAGATAACTGCTGCTTTTAAATTTTTTTCTTCATATTGATTATAGATAGTCTAATGACTATATCCCGTGGTGTAGACCATCTTGCAATTTATCTCCCTGGTGTTTGCTGAGCCTCTTCTAGCTGGATATTTAAGTCTCTTTGAAAGACCAGGGAAGTTATCCTCAATTATTCCCTCAAATAGGTTTTCCACACTTTTTACTTTTTCTTCTCCTCCCTCAGGAATATCTATGACTCACAGATTTTGATGTTTTACATAATCCTGTATTTCTTGAAGACTTTGCTGTTTTTTGTTTGTTTATTTGTTTTTTGTAATTCTTTTTTTTATTATTATTTTTTGTCTTACTGGGTTAATTCAAGACCTGTCTTCAAGCTCTGAAATTCTTTTTTTGGCTTGGTCTATTCTATTGTTTGAGTTTTCAATTGTGTTTTTAAATTTACCAATGTGTCTTTCATTTCCAGCAGTTAAATTTTTAATACATGTCTTGAATTTTTTTTTTTTTTTTGGTTTCTTTGTTTTGGTTTTCAATTTTCTCTTGGATCTCATGAAGCTTCCTTGCAATCTGTATTCTGAATTCTTTATCTCTCAGTTCATAATTTTCCTTTTGGTTGGGTTCCGTTGCTAGGAAGATAGTATGATCCTTTGGGAGTGTCCAATCTGTCTGTTTTTTCATACTGTCAGAGTTCTTATGCTGACTCTTAACTATCTGGAGAAGTTGTCACTTCTTAATTTTGAATTTACTTTCAGTTAGATAAGACTTTTTTATTTATTTATTTTATTTTATCTTATTTTATTTTTTCCCTAGAGAATATTCCTGTAATATAAGTTGTATTTGTTTATTTAACTTCAATTTGGGGTACTTACAGGGGGCCAAGGCTCTGTCTGTGTTCCTTGGTTATAGATAGCCTTTGTGCTGGCTTTCTCAGATGCTGATTGTTGTAGGCTTGTCCTGGGCTGCAGTGCAACCACCAGGCCAGCAGGTGTTGCTCATGTGGAGCCTGCTACAGCAAGAGCCTGTGGGTTTGTGGTTGATCTCAGTTTGCTCAAGTGGTGGAGTGCTCTGTGGAGTACCTGATGTTCTGGGTTCCCTTCTCAGCCCTGGAGAGGTGGACAAAGTTGGGCAGAGTTGGACCACCAATGGACTCATACACCCGAATGATGAGTGGAGGTACCAGCCTTGACACGATGGCGGGGGAACTTGTGTTGAATTGCACTGTGGTTTCCATCAGAGATGGGAGGAGGAAGGGAACTGCACCAGCTCCAGGACCTGGGTAGGCAGATGCATGATCCACCTCCCTATCCCCATACTGTCCCAGGGCTCATGACTTTCAGTTCACATAGATATTGTTGTTTTCCTCTAGGCCATAATGTAGCTGAGGGCTGCTAAAAAAGCCTTTCCCACAGCTTTCTGCCCAGATGGCCTCAGGGAGAAACTTCTCTCATCCCAAAATAGACAGCTTTGCAGCCTATCTGTACTCCACTGCAAGAAGCTGGTGCTCCTAAAAGGGAAAGACCTGGGCCCTGCCCTCTGTGCAGGCCTGGGCATGGTGGCCAGTCAGTGGAGGTGCAGATGCTCCTAAATGCCCTGGAATGACCATCCCTCAGTACACCTGTGCCAGCAGTCCACAGGAACAGCTGTATCAGCAGCAGTGGGCAGGGGGATGAGGACAAGTCCCCAAATGGAGGAGAGTGTGGGCTCTGGTCCCCTTAGTCCCAAGGGGCTCCAGGGCATGCTGTACTCTCCTCTCACATAAGGGCATCCTGCCCTGAGTGTCAAAACTCGGAGAATCCCACAGTTCCCCTAGGATCCACAAGTCCCCTGTGGCTGTTGAAGTCTGAGTAGGTATTGGGAAATATTTTCAGGGGATCCAGTGATGCAGAGACCCAAAGGCTAAGATCCCCTGAGTAGCAGCTGGAAAAATGCTGCCTTTCTGTGTAGGAATGGAAATGAGCTGCACTATCCATGTAGACCCAGGCTTGGTGGGCACACTGTTAGTGGAGGTACAGCCCCACCACAAGCCCAGGACTGGCTTTCCACTGGAACATCCATGCCAAACTCCCATGGGAGCAGTCACGGCTATGTCCACAGCAGTGGGTGATGGGAGTAGTCTCCGTCTCCATGTCCTTTCCTGGGCACCAGTGCCACTTGTCCTCTGGGGTAAAACCTCTCTCCTCCCTCCACTGAGAGGGATGTAGACACCTTCAATTCACAAGCAAGAAGCTCTCAGGTGAAGGAGGGAATGAGTTCTGGTTTCCTTTGTCCTAAGGGGCACTTTAGTTCACTTTCCCCAGTGGTAGCCTGGCCTGAGGGCTAGAATTCTGGGAATCCCATAGCTTTCCTGGGTCCTATTGGATCTTTATGGTCGTCATAGTCTAAGTGGGTGCTGGGGAAAGTTTGTGGGGAATCCAGTGATGTGGAAACAGAAGGGCTGAGGCTCCCTGGGCAAGACAGAGGTCCACAATGGGTGCACAGGCAATATGGTGCCCACTGCCTCAGCTCCAGGTCTGTGTAGAGGAGAAGTGACCCTGTGTAGGCTAGTAGCCTGGTGATCTACCCTTAAGAAGTTCTCAAATCACCAACTGAAGCAGTTCTTGGAATTGTGACAGTAGAGGGTCTCTCCAGCATTTCAGAGTCAGCAGTCTGCCACAGGGGTGAGGAAGCAAATGGAAACATCCTCACCTACCCTTTCCATGAGACTCCAAATTCCTTGGGTATTGATCTCTGCTAAACTTTTGTTTCTTCTTATTCAGGACCCAAATTTCTTCCCATGGGCTCTCTGGTATATTCTGGTATTCTTCCTTCAGTATTCTACATGGGCCATGCTTCTTTACCGGCAAATTGGAATCTTCTCTCTGAGGAGAACTGGTGACCAATGTTTCTAGTCAACCATCTTGGGAAAAAAAAGGGATTTGCTTTTTAAACTCAAAAGTATGCTTTCAAGGTTTATCCCTGTTGTTCTATATAGCTTTTTCTTTCCTTTATTGTTATATAACAGTCTGTTGTGTGACTATATTATCTTGATGGAAAATTTTTATATTTTCCAGTTTTTTGCTTTTATGAAGAATGCTGCTGTCAACATTCACGTGTATCTCTCGGTACATATGCATAAAATTGTATCACTGGGTTGGAAGGTGTTTAATGGATCACCTTGGAGGAAAAATATCAAATTATTTTCCAAGATAATTTGAAAATTGAAATAAGCAGCTTTCCTTCTAAGCAACAGTAGATCAGATTTCCCACTGCTCCATATCCTTTTCAAAAATGCTATAATCAGACTTCTAATTTCATGTTAGCTTTGACATTTTTGTTGGTTTGATTTTTTGCTTTTGTTGATTTATTGTTTTAGAATGGAAGGATGCTTAGGGTCTAACTCTATTTTTTGTGAGACTGAGATTTCTCAAATAGTGTAGCTTTTCAAACCTCAGTTATTCTGTATTTAAAAGGTCCCATGGTGCTGTAGGTCAGCCATATTGCCAGAATCTGAACGCTCTTTATTCACTTGCTATTTGAAAAGCGATTCAAAGGTTGCTAGATACAAGTTCAATATACAAAAGTCGATTACAGTTTTCCATATAAGCAATAATCAAATACAATAATATACTCTTTAAGAAATGTAATTTGAATTACTAACTAAAAATATAAGCTATTTAAAAATAAATTATAGAAAGATGTGGTAAAGCTGTTAGGAAGAAAACTATAACATTTAATTGATTATCAGATATAAAATGGGCAGATATACTATTCATTGATAGAAGACTCAGTATTCACCAAAAAAGTCAGTTCTTTCAAAATTGATCCATCAATTCAAAGCAATTCCATTTCAAGTCCTACTATGTTTATTCTCAGATCTAAACAACAAACTCGATCAAAAATTGGTGTGGAAGAATGAAGGGCCAAGAATTACCAAGACACTTCTAAAGAAGCCTCAGCAGGAAGATTTATCCTATTAAATATCAAGAGTTATGAAGGAAAATTATAAACACAACGTAGTAGTATTAAACAATGTAGTAGTATTGGTGTAGGAATGCAAAATAGACCAATGGAATAAAACAGAGAGCCAAGGAGCCTATATATAAATAAAAGCACATGCATTTAAGAATATAGCTTTCATGGAGATCAATGAAGAAAGGTAAATCTATTCAGTAAATATTGCTGGGACAAATATTTTTCATATTGAAAAAATTTTCTAATTCTGTACACAAAAATCAATCCCAGACAAATCAAGAACTTAAATGTTAAAGAGAAATTCCTAAAATTTTAGAAAATAATCAAATATATTACCTTGGAGTAAAGGATGATATTGTAAATAAGAGATAAAAAGGGAAAACTATAAAGGAAAAATTAATAAATTCAAAAATAATGCTATTAAGAATCTTACATATATACCCAAGAGAAATTCTTGTACATGAAGACAAGTGCAAGAATGTTGAAAACAACTGATTGTAATAAAAAAAAGAAACTGCTAAATGTCTAGCAAATAGAGAACAGCATGTTAAAAAATAGAACGCTATATAGCAGTTTAAATTAATAAATTAGAGCTATATTTATCATTATAAATAACACTCAAAAATATAATTCTGAGTGAAAAGAAGTAACATGGAGAAGGATACTTTCATCTTTGACTTTTGCCAAAATGTGTTACCATTTAGAGATGCAAACCTATAGTAAATATATAAAGACATGCATGTAAATGTTAACCACATTTAACATAGCAATTACTTAGGAGGCAATGGGAGAAGAAAGAATGGGGTATGTGGGGTTACACAGCAACCTTCAACCATATAAATAATGTTTCATTTCTTAAGCTTGATACATCAGTGTCCATTATATTTGTTATGCCTTTTTTATATCTCATACATTCCTCAAAATACATATTTAGTTCCTTTTTATTAACACTTTATAAATTTCTGGCTAATCAGAATATATACTATTTAGTTTAATTTTTATCTAATTTTTAATTTATATTAACCCATCTCATTTCCATATAGTTAAAAACATAAAAATTGGCTAAAAATTGTCCTAATCTTTATGTTTAAATCTTTTCTCAATAAGGTTAGCTGCCCCAAAATAAAAAAATCATGTATTGACTCTATGTGAGGTACTGTACCAATTGTTAGAAAGGCAGAAATATATATATATGTGTGTGTGTGTGTGTGTGTGTGTGTATATATATATACATATATATATATGGCATCCCTACTCTGGAGGATGTCACAATTCAGTGAAGAAGATCAGCATGTGAATAATTATAGTGTAAAATACAAAGTAATTTATAAAGGAAACTAATGAGCTGGTCATGAAGTATGAATAGCAGTGTCAGGCATTCGAGATAAAGGCACACCATATTTAAAGGCAAAGTTGTAGACAAAGTATTAACAGTTTCAAAATTTGGGGTTTTCTAAAAAAATAAAAATTTTCTATTCAAATGCTGACTCTATTTATCTTGAGGAAGTTGAATTGACTCAGTTCTAACATGCTACTATTACAATTCTTCCTATTGTTCCAATCTAATAGAATTTTCAGTTTGTTTTCTGGATACTTTTGTCACCTATTGCTCAGTTTGTTTTAATTATGGAATTTAGGCTCATTCTTAATTTCCTATAGGAACAGTAATTAACTACTCTAGGAATAGTAATTTTACCTGGTTCATAAATGAGCATATACTAAACAATACTACTGTGCTGTAAATCTTATTCATCTGGTTTATAGCTCTGGCTTCTTGAAGATAAAACTGTTGTTTCTCTACTGGAAAATGAAGTAGTGTGTGATTGAAATGGGGTGGGGGAGAAAGAGAGAGACCCAAGTTTAATCTGGTTTAGGGTTTGAGTATTTGAGTAACTGGCTTTCTTTAGTGCTGGCTTCAGTAGGACAACATGTGGCACAGTGTGATTGCTGCTCTAACAGAAACTCAATCTGCTTGGAGAGTTCAGAGAGGCAGGAGAATTTCCATGGGAGAACGGAGAAAGTCTCATGTAGGAGGTTGCATTTGATCTGGATCTTGGCAACTGGGAGGATTTAAAGTGGGCAGAAAGAGAAGGAAGAAATCATAATTAAATGGAATAAGTCCTATACAAAAATTGCACAGTGGCTAGTGGCTAAAGATTAAAAATTAGATCAAAGATAAAAAGTTCTTGGGTGCTGACTTTAATACTAATTAATTTATCAGTTAACAACTTGATTGAGTGTTTACTATGAAGCAAACTACTGTGCTCAAAGATTATATTCTCAAAGAATTTAGCAATCCAAGGGATGAAATACACACAAAAATAAATCTAAAATTTAAAGACAGTATATATTAGAAATTAAGAAGTACATCTGGGCTCTAGATGTACAAAGAGAAAGTTGAATCTTACCTTAGCACCAAATGAACACAGGACCCTATTGTCAGAAACACCCTTTCAACAAAAACACCAAGTTACCTTTACTTGTATACTTATTCTCCCCACGCTCTTGGAAATAGCTGCCATGTGAAATATGTTTGGAATACCCAATTATCCTTCTCAGCACATAGCTATTGGCAAATGAAAGTATTTATCAGAAAATAACATGATAAAGTGTTACAGAAACATACACATATTAAATAGAATCTTCCAACATTGGTGAAAGTTCAATTTTTTCCAGTGTCCTTCACCTCATGCAAAGGACCTAAAAACTGTATGGAAGTTTCTTGTTCCAGATTCCAGCATCTCCTTCTGGTTTTTTGGCCTT
The DNA here is from genome assembly GCF_041146395.1 of Eulemur rufifrons. Lineage (NCBI taxonomy): Eukaryota > Metazoa > Chordata > Mammalia > Primates > Lemuridae > Eulemur > Eulemur rufifrons. The sequence goes on from NC_090984.1 coordinate 53,163,043, forward strand.
TCTCAGCTTTTCTCAACCTTCTTGGAACCAACAGGGTATTCTACTGCCTCTGACACATTCTCAGCTAGTTTGCACTGAAATAATCTGCATTTTGACTCATAGTCTTAGCAGAAAAGAGGACAAATTGAGCTTTAATATGATATTCTTCTTCCTTTTTTCTTTTCTTTCTGATATTGGTACTTTAATCCATTCACTATAGGTAGAAAAGAAATTTTTATTCTCTGGTCTTTGCTCAACTTTCCCTCAAATGGATTCTTTGCTCAATCCTTCTCCTTCCTCCTTCCTTTCTCCTGAACACGTGTGCACACACATGTATGCGCACACACGTGTACTCTCACACACCTGCCAGATTACAAACTCTCTTTTTGCACTGTCTCTGGAAGTTCTGTTTTCTTTTCTTCTTTCAACCTATTTAATGTTTAGTGCTCCCTGAGCCACTGGGTGCAGGCCCTCACAGGTGCCTAGGGCCCTGCCCTGGGATGCAGGACCCATGGGTGTGCACACCCAACTCAGCCCTTTCTGCGTGTGTGCCCAGCCCCCCCCCCCCCCCCCCCCCCCCCCCCCCGCCGCCAGGGATGAAGGGCGGGGTAGTTGCCGGACAGGTATGGGGAGCAGGCTAAAAGTTGTTCCCCCAAGGTGGAAGGAAGAGAGACTGCCAATCAGCTGAGTTCCGAGCCCTCACACAACCTATGGTATCCCCTTAGACTTCACTTACTAAACACAAAATCAAAGATAAAATTATTACTACAAATTAAATTATTAACAATCTGAAGATAATGACTGCAAAGCATTAAATGCCCAGGGGTGGGTGGCTTGTTGAGTGTGAGGCTCTGTGTGTCTGTACCGGTCACAAGCCCATGCAAGTGAGTAAGGCCCCATCATGATGCAGTGTCACCATACTATTATTTTAAAGCTTTTCTTGACAATTTCTGTGGACCTGAGAATGTGAGACAGGAAGAAGAGAACCATGACTACTTTGATAAAGGAGCAGGGGAGGACAAGGTAGAAAAGGGAGAAATGTTCCTCTAAGGCGTGGAAAGAGTTCAAATAATACTGCCAGAAATACATGTAAACTCCTGGAGGTTTCCCTCAAACTCTTTTGGAATTGAATTCTTCTAATGAAATTTTATGTTGACTTTGGAAGTAATAACTACCTCTCATCAGGCACCAAGATATCATTGAGCAATTTTATGTGCTTCTTTTTCTAAAAGAAATGTGCAACTTGGGCTTAATACAAATGCTGTATCTAATTAGCTTGAACCATATGAAATTGCTGATATTCAACCATTTCTGACCTACAAAAACAGCAGTTTTATGTGGTTTCACCTAATATTACCTAGCCAATGTTATTTTCTCCTTTAACAAGTATACACAAATATTGTATCTCACATCTCATTTTCTTCAATCCTCCTTCAGTTGCTTGATAATTGTGCAATATTACATCAATTTTTAATAAAACTATTTCAGCATTTTTTTCTGAACATATTTGTGTTTCTATGAAGTTTAAGGAGATACCCTTTAATAATATTAGAAAATTGATCTGCCCTGATTAAGTGGAAAGTACATCAAAATTAGAAACAAATATATTTTCCTTGATGGTAAGATGGAAACCAGAAGATACTGACTTAGTTCCTTGGACCTTTCTTTCACCATGTCCCCATTAGGCATTGCTTTTCATGTTTGGCCTTTTAAGAAACCAGTCAGGCCTATGGGGGCAAATATATTTTTTACTTCTTTTTAGTCCTCTTTTTTGGTTTAGTGTTACATATTTGAAATTGGTATACATTTTCTTAAGTCAACCAATTTTTTTTCCCTTAGCCTGATAGTATGCAGAAGGCAGAAAGAAGTATAAGGTATTAATTGACTCTTTCAAATAAAAAATTTTCATCTAGCCTGGTTCTTAGGCTGGGCCCAGAGACTGACAAGGAGAAGCCACAAAAGGCACTGGGTCATGAAGAAGAGTAGCTGGTCTCAGTGCTAAACTCTAAGACCTACGTATTTATAAATGTTCTGTTTGTTCAACTGACTTTCTTTCTTTGATTTAAATTTCTGATATATTTGCATTGTAAGAATTTCTTCCTCTTTAGATATTTTTAAAATAAATTAATATCAGTTATAAAATGCTTTCTCTTTGGACAAAGCAAATTTCGGTTTTGAAATCAGTAACTCAAGAACATAATAAAAGTGATGAAAGTACATTATTTCCTAAAGTCATATCATGACAACTAGCAAAAATTCAGTTAGAAAAATCTGCAACACTAATGTTACAATCAAACTTTCATATAGTGCTTTCTTTCTGAAAAAAAATTATAAGATAAAAGAAAACCATGGTACTTAAATTTCATTTTTTGAAAGTGGCTTGCTAAATTTTATAATCTGGAAAAAAGTATGAAATTACTTAAACCTAAATAATTAATGTTGTATGACTTATGAGCATCATTGATCAACTTTTACTCCAAAAATCAAGGGAATTTGAGCCGGAGTGCCTCTGGCCTATATTATGGCATCAATTGTCAAACTTCCTTTTTTCTTTTTAACCACAGAATTGTTATTCCTGTATGTTGACTGCAGACTCTACCTTAGTTTGGGAGCTATTAACATCTATCAGGATCAATTGTACATACTTGAACTAAGAAAAATTTACTTGACAACTCTAATGGCTGTGAAAAAGCCATTACAGAGCCAGGGAGAAAAGGGGGGAAAGAGGCCAAGGCATGCCAAAGAACCAGAGGAGGAATTTTTCTCTCTTTCTCTTACTAACTCCTACCATTCTTCCTATTTCTGTTTCTAGCTCCAACTCTGCATTTTTCTTCTTTGTCTGTTTTTGCAAAGTTAAATGTGTATTTCTCAATGCTTATGCCTTTGTGTTTTGCTGAAAACATGCATGTAGAACAGAGGGACATGGCCTGGGAGCTGTGGGCCACTGGGAACACATGGCCATGCAGTGTGATTGCAGCCGAGGGGCCCAGCAAGCACTGGGGACAAGACTGTCCTTTAAAAAGAGCAGCAAGGAGCATGAAGGAAATCGTGTAATAGGTGGTATTTGTCAGGCCACCAGAGCAGCACTACCTTGTAGTCAGTTCTGCCCAGAGGAGCCTTTCAATGAGCAAATAAGGGATGATGCCATTGGTGAGTAGAATCACTTCTCAGAGTCTTTTTCATTATTTTTCAGAGCTGCTCCACCCAACAGATTCCTTACAATTCCAAGCCAAATTTAAAGTAAATACACCTACAAAAGGTAACCATAAAAGCCTTGTAAGTTCAGCCAAATTACTTGCAACTTGGCACTGCAGAGGATTTGGGCAGCCTTAATAAACATTCCTTTATATAAAACAAAAAAGGTATATAATTCATATTGCCCTTTGATGAGTAGTTGCCATTTTCCCCAAATACATTAAGAATTTACTTATTTTTTTTCTGATCCTGCCTCCTGTTGTATTTATATTTTAAAAAGCAACAAAAGGAGTAAAAAATGTGTATTGTCCTGAAGACGACTGCTGAGAGATGATGGTGACTGGGGCTGTCCAAGGGCTGTGCAATTGATTTTCAAATCAAATGACTTGTTTATGAAAATAATTCTATAACCTCAGCATCTATTTAGAATGCAGCAGACATCTTTCCGGGGAGAAGAAATGCATCAAAAAAAAAAAAAAAAAAAAAAAAAAGAAAGAAAGAAAAAAGAAAAAGAAAAAAAAGAGGGAAGAAAGAAAAAAAGAAAAGAGAAAAACAGATTTTTACTTTTAGCTCATCTTCAGATTTGCAAGGGACAATAAGCGAGATTCATTAGGCCATTTGTTTCTGTCATCTGCCATGATTCAAAATGAAATACTAAATGTTTCATGGACTCAGAAAAAGAGTAAAATTTGTCTTTGTGTTGGCTGTGCAAAGACGGTGTGGCTTACAGCCCCCGTACAAGGGGCCTGACGGATGAAAGGGGGCAGGGTGGTGCCGTCTGAATGATGATGGGCTAATATCATCACCCTCTTGTCAGCTGTAATAGGCTTTTCCTCACAGAAATAATTCATAAAACCGCTACATTATATTCTATCCCTGACAGGCCCTATCTATCCTCCAACCCAGCAGGCTCACAACTAATAAGAAAATATGTGGTTCAGGAACCCTGAAAAATTAAACAGGTAGTTTATGAACAATTTGTTTCATGGGGATGTTTATTATGTTTATTAAATATTGAGCCTTTAATGTTTTCCCAGTGCAGATAATATCATAAAAATGCTGACTTAAGCCTCAGATGTATTCTTAGAAAATGACATTTTACAGCACTGGTAGTACATAGTAAATAACTAAATTATAGCAGCTTCTGTGTGTGTATAGAGACAGTATGTAGAAAATGTAATTTATAATGTATCTTTATGTACATGTGTATGTGGGATGCATCCCTGTGTATCGCACTCCAGCTTCCCTCGTAGGCTCGGGTTTAAAAGTAAGTTGGGGAATACCATTATTTTAGTGCTTGTCTTGGGGAAGGTCAGCCTGAGATTTGTTTTATTGCCGGTACTAAAGGAGAAACCTTCAGTTCAGTGTTTCAGGCATCAAGAGTACACATACTCCGGGCACTGATAATAAACTTAATCAGGAGTGTTACTTTGTAAGTACAATTTTTATATAAATCCTTTACCTGGTTTTCTCTGGAGACCAATGTATGTGAGAATATGAGGGTAAAATGGCTCCTGGTAATGTGATGTTCTTTATTTGAAAAGTATCAAATTAGATACAGAAACTGTTCTGCAGAGAGGCGGCAGAGAAAGTGCATGAAGCATGTTCTTCCCGTGCCCATACCTTGCACATTACTAGCTTTGCTGTCATAATATATTTAATCAGCGTGACAGTAAATGATCTTCTGCTGTAGACAAGAAAGTGGAAGATTATCTGCATCTTACAGGGTTAATGGCCCTTCCATAATAAACAATACCCACAGTATGAAAATAAGGCAATAATTCACGTACATATTTCAGAAAGCACATGCCCAAGGTGATTTACAAAGGAAGTTGGATCAAACCTGTGGTTAAATGCTATAGCATTCCAGGGCACAGCTTTACTGATCTCAGAAGGACATCTTAATTTACTATATATACCTGCAGAGAAACATACACACAGGCATTTTGTAATGAATACATCCTCATAGGGTTTCACCGAGGGTATAGGTACATGTAATGTGAAAATTCAGATGAAAGAGAAAATATCAGCATGAAGAGGTTAAATGCAGCATCTATTTGAAGAGTGGTTATCAGTGAATCAGCTTCAAACTAGGGGAGTTCTTTAGAGGTCACTCATGGACCTTTGTTGTCTAATGCTTTTATAAATATCCAAAATTAAGGAACAGAGACAAACTGACCCAAGCTTGAGGGTGACCCTGGAATCTAGCATCCACATTAAGGGTGACTTTTGTAAATTGTGAGGCATGGTCAGAGGTTCATCAGAAAGGACAGGTACCCTTAGGCAGGAAAGCTAAGCTTGCCCATATGAGATGGGGGATGCCTAACTCTTTTCAGGTGCAGGAATAACCACTCTTGCTTTCATTGTGGATGATAAGCCAGTTGACAAAAAAACAGAATGAATATCTAAAAAATCAAGAAAGACTGCAACTATTAAACTAGGGAGTATAAAATAACCCTTGTGTTCAGAACTGTTCAGCTCTAAGTGTTTTTCAATCTAGCTGCTATAAATAAAAAGCAGTGTGGAGAATTTGGACAGAAAAGGGTAAGGGATTGAGCTATGTAACTTGCAGAAGAGAACAGTGAGGATGACTAACAAACTTTACTTCTAACGGGATTCTTATCCAGAGATTGGAAACAAACTGTTTTCCTCCCCACCAGTAAACTGGCCGAGCAGGATGGATTACAATTAAATGCATTATGTTTTTATAATGGGATCATTAAATATCAGATTAGTTAGGAAAAAAGGTATATTCTGTTGCTGAGATTTTAAAAGTAGATTTGATCTTCATTTGTTAGGAATACGCTAAAAGCATTCTGTCCTTAAGAGAAAGGGTTTGGTTATTTAACCTCTTTTAGTTCCTTCCAGCTTGAAGAATTTACAAATCCATGGTTGAAGGACCCTGCACACGGTTTCTGACATTTCCACTTAGAGCATATTTTAATAATCATTAGGCCTATCTGAGGCTTCTTTTAAATTTAATTTTAAATAATAAAAACTGTAACTCCCTCTCCTACCCCAAATACCTTCTCCAAGTGGTAGGTTATTTTCTAATACAGTTGAGAAATTATTTATTTAAACTTCAATCCGTTTGGCATTGTATGCCTGGGCATAGACTTTCTGAGGTGAGGCTGCCGCTCCTGGAGGTGATACCCACTGAAAGGCAGTGGTTAGTTCTTGTCGGGGTGGGATGACCCTTTCTGTGTTGCCTGTGGCTTTTCTATGCAGTCTGAACTTGTTTATGAAGCCTAGAATCCCTGAATAGTTCTCTGTGCAAGACACAGACAAAATGGATAGCAGTGTGTGGAAAGAAAAAATTTACTCTGGGTCATTAAAGAACCATGAACATCCTAAACAGCATTAGGCTATGTTTGGTCTCAGGGGCACATGTTGTGCTACCAATTTCAGACATTCTCCTTTTGAGAGGGAGGCAGTTGGTGGCAATTAATTACCCCTGGATAGCACATACAGCTGCAGCCTATGTATGGAAACAGAAGAGAAATTAGATTTAATTGGCCTTAGCACAATCAAGAATGTGGCATTTATTTAATTATGAATTGTTGGGAATGGAACCTTGATTAGTGTTTTATTGCATTTTTAATATTAATAATATAATTAATAACACATACAGCACATAAAAATGAAATAAGCTTCTTGCATGTTACATTAAGGTATTGCATGTTATTTTTAGAGACACATGAAGTGTGTTCTTTTGACAATCAAAAAATTCTCGACTGTATCAAAAATGAAGGGTTTGTTACCCTTGAGTGTCAGCCACATTGATTATTTCAAAGTTTTTCTTTATCAAGCCAGGGCCTGACGCATCCTCAGCAGACCTTGTATTAGTCGGTGAAATGATTCATTGAAACCCAATTTATTTTCTATTTTGGTCTGCTTTTTGGCTTTGAAGTTAAAATGTTTGTCATTAAGTGCCCTTGCATCTTTTACTTGGTAATAACAGAGATTTTTTTTTAAAAGGAAAAAAATTCTAAAGTTTAAACTAAAAGTACAGAAAATAAAATAGTCTAGCTACATGAAGCTTTTAAATTTGTCATAATTTTCAAGTACTGATTTAACTTTTATGGAAATGTTTGCCTAGGAAATATCTTACATCGTATTAATAAAATAATTGTACTTATACTTTTGATTATTTACATAGTATTTTTCCTGGTTTGCATATCTTAAATAAAATTCTTAAAAATGAGACCCCAGAGTTTTTTTGTTAACCCAATGGTTTTGAAGGATGAACATTTGCTCCCAATTTAATGGAACATACTGTATTACAATCTGCATTTAAACAGTGTTTCCCTGGTGGGAATATCCCCCAAATGCCACACAGACTAAACAAAATGAATGCTTCTGACTGCCATGCTGTATTTAAAAAATCTGTCTTATATTCCACACGTGCCAGGCAATCTTTCTGCACAGTTTCACACAAAAGCAGCAGGATTAAAAGTGCTTTGCTTTTGCATCACGCATTTGTAAATAGAGGAAAAGCAACACCCCATGGTCCTACAGATGTTTATAAACTACAGCAGTTGTGTGTTCTAGAGAGTAAGAGAGAAATTGTCTTACTACACTTGTAATAGTCCCAGTGACTTACTGTGCTGTCTAGAGAGCACTATTTATTCTTAATTCTTCCACCTCTGCAAATAGGATGCTGAAGTTTTACACCCTCCAATTAAGTGGAGAGAAGGAATTTAACAGCGATACAAGTACAGAAGGTAAGCAAGAAGCTAGCAAGGCCAACCCTAGATTCACAAGGTCAAGGCTTGGAAAGAGGATAATTTTACAGAAAACAGCTTTTCTACTTTCCTTTTCTTGAGTTTTTTAATTCTTTTTTTTTGTCATATGAAGAAAAAATACTTTCACAGAGGATTCTTGACACTTCTTCACTTCATTAAACATTTTTAAAATACCTGCGTGGTATCTATGTCCCTGTTTAAGATATACTGATATCAAAATTAAAGATGGATTTGCTCCTAGAAATCATTAAAGAATCTTAGGAAAAAAAGCAATTGTATTATTATCTTTTTTATGCGGGGCCCCCAGAAGCAGTGCTCAGGGAAAGTGCTGTGGCCTTGGAGTCAGGAGATCTAGTTTTCATTCTTGTTATTTTGCCAGGAATCGACTGTGTGAGCTTGGACTCATCCTTCTTTCTCTTGCACTCAATTTCCTCATTTGCAAAATGAAAATATTAGGCTCCTTAGAAGATCTCTGAGGCCCCTTCATATCTAATATTCTATTCTTTTCTATAGCATTGAGGAGAAATGCTAAAGCCTTAAAAAGAAAAGAGAAAGTCCTAAAATTTAAAAATATTTTCTAAAGACATATAGAAATGAAACTGGTATTCAAAACAACAGAACAGACTCTTCTTGGCGAAAAATATCCCTGTGAAAACCAACTCAAAAGACCAAACAGGAGACTAGGGAGTACGAAGAAGCAATTGTTTTCTTTCCTTTTTACCAGGAGCAGGGAGACATTTTCATAAATACGAGGGAAATCTAGCTGCTGTTGGTTGCTCTGTGACCTCCTGCAGAGTGAACTCCATCTGGCATTGGTGTGCTTTGGGTACCCTGCCCCGCTGGTGGCTTTAGCCCTTCACGTGAGGATGGGTTAGTGCTGAGGAAACGTCTCAGCTGCCCCTTGAATTGGCCTTTAGAAGTTAAAACAGGAGAAAGAGACATGCAGAGTGAATAAAATCATACCTCACATTATAGCAGCGTTTGGCACTTGATACCGGACATCAGAAATAATAGTTAAACATTAACACATATGTGTACATTTATATGTGTCTATAGACATAACCCCTGCCTTCCCGCTAACTTCCCTGCTAAGTTGAGCTTGCTGTTATTGTTTGATTAGTTGTAGAGCTGTTTTCAAGATCTGACAGTTGGAAGTAGCTTCATTTTATAAAGTTAAATGAACTTGGGCCAGAAAACAGTCCCTCATATGAGTAATTTTTTATAAACATATGGGAACTGAATTACTTGTTACTTTAAGCAGATGACAAGTATCATTATCCAAAGTGGTGTTGGTTTGGTGCAGGAGCTGTGTGTGCTCCTAATGTACTTGCTTTACTTTTCTATAGGAAAACCCCTCAGATACAGTGTGTAATAGCAGCATGTACCTGTCTGTCAACAAGGACGTCTAGGATATGGAATCACGACTGCAGCAGCTGGCAGAGACAGGCAGCAAACAACCCACGCTTGACAGAACCACCCAAACCTTTGGTGGCTAAGAAGCCAGTAGCAAAGCAACAATTAAGGGCCAGGATTTTATTTCCTATTCCTCCAACCCCATCTTCTCATCACTCCTTTGTACAGAATATATAATTACAATAAAGACTTCCAATGAGAACAAGGCATAAGGGATTCTTGTAGCAATTATACTCAAAACAAAAATATTAAAAACATACACTCACAACTGAGAAAATAAAGCCAGGTGAACATGAGAACATATCCGCTGGGTACAATTATAAAGAAGATGCATCCCAAACTTCATTATCAATGTATGATTTGACACGTCCCTCATAATGTAACTCATTACATTTACAAATAAGTCTTCACAGGTGTTGAGAATAGAATGGCTGGCTGGAGCGTGTATTTAATTCACAGGGAAGGAAGGGCATGCATGTTTATTGTGCATGTGGCTACTGACGGCTATCGAAATTGTTTTTCTTTTGTGCTGAAAAAATATAAACAAATATTTTTAAGATAAAAATTCTATAAGTCAGGGAGACTGTAAGTGCCTTGATAAGGTGCTGGCTTTTTCGGGGTTTACTGAAGAATCTTGGAGATAAATCTATTCTCCTTTGGACAACCATGCTGGGCAACTGGGAATTGGAAGGGAGTAGGAGGTTGAGAAAAGAAAGGCAATCCATTTTTTGTGGGGTTCAGGAGAAGCTTGTATTCATTAAAGGTCGTTTCTAGATGTGACTTTCAGGCTAGAAACTGACTGTAGATTTGTATTGCGGGAACGGTGGAAAGGAGAAATGAATGACTTCTTAGATGCACTTGCCTGTAGTGTACAAATAGAACATACATACTTCTACTGCCAGTGGCCTCTCCTTTATAAATAACGAGGTGCTGCATCTTAAGACAGATTTCCAGTAACCTATTGCAAGACTGAATTCAGAGCCTTTTCTTATTATATATTTTGTTTGTTTATTGGTTAATAACCGTGATTTAAGTTTTGAAATCTAAAAGTGAAACAGAGACTGGATTGGATTTGGGGGAAGTTTGACTACTTCTGTGATGGAAAAGAAGTCGTTGCAGCTGATACAAGTGACTGCAGGGGATCAGATTACCTGTCCCCTCTGGCCCCAGATGTTTATGTTAGTGAGAGGTTTTCCTTGCCTCAGAATCCACCCCCTTTGCCTTCCGATTTCCTCTCCCTTTGGTGAGCTATTTTAGCTTGTCTCCAGCTGCCCAACAAAATAGCATCACATCCCTGACACCAGAGGGGAAAATAAAACCAACTTTTAAAAAAAGTGTTTGCATGTCAATGTTTTATACTTTTAAAAGATTGAAAAAAACTTGTCTGCACATCATACATTGCAAATAACTGGGACGCACAGACACTGAGGAAGAAAAACCAAATCAAACTTTTGCCTCAGGGAGGAATAAGCAAGAGAGGATTTTATTATTTCCATGTGTTATTTTGAATATATTATTCCGAACAGCACTTAGCACCTTCATGGTGCTAAATTAATTTAAAATGATAATATTTTCCCTTCCTTTCTAAGTGATTTCTTTTGTGGGTGTTATAGGGTACAGGTGGTGGGCAGAAAACTTGGGGGTTTTGATCCTGCATGAGAAATATTTCAAGTTGTTAAGTTTTTATATACCCAATTTGTTGCTGGGTAACAAACCATGGAGGTAGAATATGATTATATTTCCAGAATAGGTATTTTCATTGGGTTTATAAAAATTATGTATTTATAAAGCTGTGCTAGATTTTTCAAAGCATTTCACGGTTGTTATCCTACTTAACCCTTCAACCTCCCCACGTGCTAGTTAGTTGAGGTGGTACTTTACAGAATTTACAGAGGAGGAAGGTTAAATGACTTAATCCAAGTTGGGGGAGGTGGTATCACCTGAAGCCCACTACTGTCTCCTCTCCCTCACAAAGTAGACACAGATTGTACTTGAAGTAGAAAGTAATTATCTTTCTTGAATATATTTCCTCTTTACGTTCTTGGAAACCAGGACCCATGGCTTATGATGGGCTAGAAAGTTTTTTCTAGGAGGAGACAACAAAGGCTCTAGTGAAGACACATTGTAATAAAATGTAGTTAACTCATAATTATCTCTCTATTCTTTGCTGTTAGTTTTGTTTTTGTTTTCAGATAAGGATGCTGAGCTTCATAAAAGGAATCTAACTCCTCAACCAGAGCTGGACCAGGATGGAGAGACGTCTCCATGTCCCCTTCTCTTTGCAATCGGGCGGGGTCTTTGTGGTGTTTTTCCCTTTTCTCTCGTTGCTCTGTGCTGGTTCCTCTTTCTCTCTATCAGAACCAATTTCAGGAATTGAGTTGGACGCATTCTCTCACATTCTGGGAATTCAGGTTTTACACACACACGCACACAGACACACACACACAAACTTTAAGTGAGACAGATTTTTGTCTTTCTTTCCAAGGAATCAAGGGGGAATAACTTTTCACTTAACAATCACTGTTATGGAATGGTAAGTTGGAAAGCAGACTTGAGTGGTAAACAGATGTTTAAAAGAGAAGATTGAAAATTTTAGGAGTGAATTGAAAGAAAAATAGCTATTGGCATTGTAGGGGAGGTGTGGACACGAGGAGAGAGAAAAAGACAGGAAAAGGGAGAAAATTAGAGGAACAGACATAGCTAGAGAAACAGAGAAAAGAAAGACAAAAAGGAAAGAAGAGAAAGACATCAGGGAAAGTAGGGATAGGCAGGAAAGAAAGAAGGGGCAAGTGGGAAGGAGAAGAAAGAAAGGAGCAATTAAAAAAAGAATGGGGTAGAAAGAAAGAAGACAGTACATGTACATTTCTAGAAGATAAAAGTCAGTAAAGGCTGGGCACGGTGGTGGCTCACATCTGTAATCCTGGCAGTCTGGGAGGCTGAGGCAGGAGGATTGCTTGAGGTCAGGAGTTCAAAATCAGCCTAAGCAAGAGCGAGACCCCGCCCCATTAAAAACAGAAAACTTGGCTGGGGTTAGCAGTGCACACCTGTAGTCCCAGCTACTCAGGAGGCTGAGGCAGGAGGATCACTTGAGCCCAGGAGTTTGAGATTGCAGTGAGCTATGATGATCTCAATTAAAAAAAAATAATAAAGTAAAAGCAGAAAGTCTCAGACCAGAACTTGATTTTAGAGACTTTGAAGTTAAGTTTCAAAGATGATTATGGTAATATTTAATATGATAAAGTAGTCGAGCGTGGATTTTTCTTTTTAAATTTGGTGGAAATATGGATACAGAAGATTATAGGAAGACAGGTCAGTCACCTTTTAAAATAAAAATTAAATAATTTAAAATTAATCAGATCCTGAGATTGACTTTGTCTTAATTTTCAAATGGGAAATCTTGATTAAGAATAGTTCAGGCCGGGCGCGGTGGCTCACGCCTGTAATCCTAGCTCTCTGGGAGGCCGAGGTGGGCGGATCGTTTGAGCTCAGGAGTTCGAGACCAGCCTGAGCAAGAGCGAGACCCCACCTCTAAAAATAGAAAGAAATTATATGGACAGCTAAAAATATATATAGAAAAAATTAGCCGGGCATGGTGGTGCATGCCTGTAGTCCCAGCTACTCGGGAGGCTGAGACAGGAGGATCGCTTGAGCCCAGGAGTTTGAGGTTGCTGTGAGCTAGGCTGACGCCACGGCACTCACTCTAGCCTGGGCAACAGAGTGAGACTCTGTCTCAAAAACAGAACAAAACAAAACAAAACAAAACAAAAAAAAAAGAATAGTTCAAAAGTTTAGGCTCAAGTGCTTTGATGATGACTTATAATTAATATTAAACATAAGTTTCCTATGAATTATTATTTTATACATTTAAAAATATGATTCTCTTGATTATTTTAAAACTTGAATCATTGAGTTATGAAATTGAGTTAGATGGTAGCAAACAATTAAAAAATAAGACAGAATAAATAAGACTATATTTATTTACAATAAATAAGAGTATAAGGTTAGAACTAAAATGTAGAACTGAGTGTAGCAAATGTAGGAAGGGTAAATATTGATTTCTGAAGCTTTTGTTTTATGTGTGTATAGGTGCATGAGTGTGTGTGTGTGTGTGTATATCCCCAAAGTAAAATGCTTTTCTTACTGCACATGACAATTAAAAATGTTAGAAAAATACTGAACTGGGTGGTATTGAACAAAAATTTACACAGAATATGCATGTGTCATGTTCTCTGATCTGTTTTAATAGAATATTTATTCCTGATGGGAGGAAGATTATTTCACAACATACCCATTTTATTTTTCAGCCTGTCATATTTCCAGAGTTAATTTTTCATTCAGAGGCATTGTTTGATTAATGAATATGTGTAAAAGGTGCTTTGGTTCAACATGATATGTAATTAGGGAATTGCAAATTAAAGCAACAATGAGATACCACTACCCACCTATGAGAATGGCCAAAATCCAAAACACTAACAACACCAAATGCTGGTGAGGATGCGGAGTAACAGGAACTCTCATTCATTGCTGGTGGGAATAAAAGTGGTACGTACAGCCACTTTGGAAGACAGTTTGGCAGTTTCTTACAAAATGAAACATAACTCTGTTCATATGATCCAGCAATCATGATCCTTGGTATTTACTCAAAGGAGTTTAAAACTTATGTCCACACAAAAACCTACACACAGATGTTTGTCACAGGTTTTTTCATAATTGCCAAAACTTAAAAGCAACCAAGATGTTCTTTAGTAGGTGCATGGATAAATAATTGTGGTACATTCAGACAATGGAATATTATTTGGCACTAAAAAGAAATGAGCTGTCAGGCCATTAAAAAGACATGGAAGAACACTAAAGGCATATTATTAAGTGAAAATAGCCAATTTGAAAAGGTTATATGCTATATGATTCCAACTATATGAAATTATGGATAAGACAAAAATATAGAAATAGTAAATGGATCAGTGGTTGCCAGGGTTACGGAGAAGTGAGAGATGTTTAGGCAGAGCACAGAGGATTTTGAGGACAGTGAAACTGTCCTGTATATGATATACTACAATGGTAGATATTTGTCATCATACATTTATCCAACCTTATAGAATGCATAACACCAACAGTGAACCCTAATGGAGACTCTGGATTTGGCTGATAATGCTGTTTCAATGTAAATTCATCAGTTGTAACAAATGTACCACCCTGGTACAGGATATTGATAATGGGGGAGGCTGTAGGTATGTGGGAATGAGGATGTCTGGGAACTTTCAGTATTTTCCACTCAATTTTGCTCTGAACTTAAAACTGTACTAAAAATATAGTTTGTTAACTTTTTTTAAATAAAAGGGGACATGCACTTAAAATGTTGATTTTTTTTTTTTGCCAAATTGACCTTTAATGAGTTACACCCATTTGTTCTCCCATCCACTTTACATGTGTCAGTTTCCTCACATTCATACCAACTCTGTATGTACTATTAATTTTGTTTTATATGTTTACCATCCCAATATGTAAGAAATAGTATTTTGTTACCTTTTTAATTTGCTTATATCTTTAATTATGATTAAAGCTAACCTTCTTTTCCTATGTTTATAAACTATTAGACTTCCTTTTATATTAATTGCCTGTTCATGTTTTTTGAAAATTGTGTAGTTTTTAAAATTAATAGTGAAAAAATTAGCTTATTTTTTTTTTTTTTTTAAGAAAAAGGGGGCTTTGAGTTCTTTAGAAAGATTCTTAGTGTAAGTCTAAAATAGAAGAAGCAGTCAGTAGGGTGTGCTGAAAAATTATGGAGATAACACCAGATCACTTGTCACTCAAACCTGGCCTGTTCCTTAGGTGCCCAGGGATCACCAGTGCTATTCTGGCTCCTGGGGCTGGAGGTGCCAGGGTGACATAACCCTTGCTTTCAGGAGCACGATCTTAAAGAATCTGGAAATCTTTCTCTTTGCTTCTTTTCCTCTTGAAGAGGTAGAAGGAAATAGAACAAGGAGGAGGTAAGGGAAAAGTGGGCAGTAAACGCCGATTTTTCAGCTCAGGGGTCCAATGCTAAAGAGGACACAGGTAAACAGGAACTGGGGGTGGTTGCCGTCCTGCAGAGGAGTTGGCATGGACTCTGTGGTACTAGCCCCAATGCCAACACTGCTGTGTGAGCTCCAGATAATTGTAGCAAATTCAGACAAATCGATTTGCATTCTCTTTAATCAAGAGTGAGTGGCAGGAAGCTCCTTTCTTGATTGTTTCAGGCACTGCTGCCCCAGCCGAGCTACCCACCACCGAGGTGTAACCTTTTGGTGGTCTGGTCCCCCAGGGGAGAATACTGCGGAGCATGTATCCCCATGTGCCGTCCTGGCCTCACGGCCTCGACTTTCCAGCCAAATCATTGTGGCCGGCTGGAAAGAAGCCCAGGCACCCACTCTACTCTTCAGATTTGCCAAAATCAGTAGTCAAGAAAACAGTGAAAGAAAAGACGATCCTTCACCTGTCAAATAAGACAGGTGTTCTAGTCTCACCTGCACAAATCAGGTATTTTATTAGTGCTCTTTTTTGAGAGTCATTTCTGATTATCCGTGTCTATTTACATTGATTCAACATTACTGCAACGTTCAGGCCGGGTGGAAGATACAACCTGTATAGGTACAAACCCTTTCATGCCTCTCTGTGTTTACGAAGGATGTGGGCTCATTTGCTAGAGCTTTGAGCTCTTTGACTGTCAGGATTGGCAATCACACAAAACCTCCTTCTCCTTTTCCCTCCCCACAGCTGTTCGAGTTATACTGAAATTATTTTTCCTGCCTCCAGAGGAAATGTCTTTGGAATTCAGTCTCCTGGTGCACCATTTCCGCATATACATCTTAAATAAATAGACAACCCCCAATGGAGGGGAACCCCAAATTATGTTTTCATTGTTAGCCCTACAATAATTTCAGAATGTGTCCCCAGCCCCGGCCCCCCACACCATAACACACGTCTCTGAAATCCCCCCACCATTCTATTTGCATGCCTTTATTATGTAGTCTACCTTCGTGAGGACAATGTGTCAGGAAGCAACCCGTCTGTAAGTGACTAGAGTTAAAACCATCCTCAACAAATCGGCAACGCGCTCGGCTCAGAGCCGTGCTAATAATGCCATCCTGTCAGCTTCTATGCTTTTGATAAACACTCCTTCCCAGCGAAGGATGTGGGCAAGTTATGTAATCATTTGGAAATATGTCAACATCACCATGGGATTGGGGCAATTAAGCCTGCTCCTCCTTACGTAAATGCAGAATGGGGTCAGAAAAGTGGGTACTTATACCCGATTTAGTGACGGCATCTGGAGCCAATTCGTTTTTGTTTAATATCTTCTCCTTTACGTAGTTGGAATTTCTCCAGTGAGGGATGGCAGAAGTGAGGAGAGGGAAAAGGGGAGGTGGAGAATAGCTCAACAGGAGAAAAACCAGATAGGAGATTGAGGTGTGTGTGTGTGTGTGTGTGTGTGTGTGTTTGTGTGTTGGGGACAATGCTTTTGCTACTTCTTTTTTGCTCACCCGACCCTCAAAGCCCTGACTGCAAAATGGCTCCTCCCATCCTTTGCAACTCTCCTGGACAAGCATCTCATGGTACCGCTGGGCTTCCTCTGCAGGTAGTGGATGCAGTGTTAGGAGAGGGTGCCCTCTCTGACCCATGCAGCAATCTACCTGTATGCAGCTTGGCTGGAGTTCTGACGTTTGTCTGCCATGAGCAGTGACAAGGTTTCTGTCTCTTCTCCTGTCAGATCTCATAGGGGAGATGCGGGAGCTGAGACTCCCAGTATGCCTGCTCAATTTGGTGCACATTTCCGAATACCTCCCGCCTTTCTAAACTTCCACTGTCAGGACAATATTTTATTGTTGTATTTTGGTTTAAGTTTAAAATTACCCCCTTTTCTGGTCATTCTTTACTCACACATCTGGGGTACATCATTTCTTTGAAAGTAAGGAAAGTCAAGTGAGCATTTCCAATTCTTATCAGGTCAATGACTCAAAGCCAGACAAATTTGGGTGGGTTGGCAGTTTTTACAAAACAACTGTCTGCGCATTTGGCCTAATGCTTCTCCACCTTGCCAATGACCACAGAGCTGGGAATCCAACCCCATCAAACCATTGCCGGGTGCTGTCATGTGTAGCAAATGTATCCTGGTGTTTGTGGTAGAGGAGGTCTATTTTAGCTTCCTGTGGTGGTTTCCTGGCCTGCACTTTGAGGCCCGTGTCTGCCTGGGATCGTGCTTCTCCTGCTTTCTTTACCCAGTGCAGCTGCTTCTGTTGTGGGTAATTGAAGGGGAGGTGAATTTCCAGGAATGCATGTGGTGTTTGGTCCTGCATCCTAGTGGTTGGGGTCACTGCTGTGTCTCATGCCAAGTGCCAGCCCTTGAAGCAAACATGCTGGAGAGGCCATGACTCCAAATCTCTGGAAGCCCTGCTGTGTGGAGATGGAGAGTGTGGGAAGTGGGAAGAGGTGAGATGAAGGTAGAGTCTGGCCTAAAGCAGATGGGAAAGAGGTGGAGATGTGGAGGAGGGGAGAGGGCAGAGAGCACCCCTGTTGGGATGTTTCCTCTCCTTCCTCCCATCTCTTCTTTTATCTTCTGTACGCTCCTTTTTCCTTCAAACTCTTGTTTCTGACCTCATCTGGGATTGGCTCTTGGCCTGTTTCTCTATTGTTAACAGCCATGCTAATGTCTGCCAGGTGTTTCCCACTGCAAGATGGAGTACAACACGATGGGTAAGAGAGGAAACAGTGAAGGGTCAAATCTCTAAGCCTTTGAGTCAAAAGTGGGGTCTGATGAAACAGCAATCTTTAAGCAGAGAGAAGAGGAAAATGGTGGGAGGCGTTGGCTTCTATCAGAGCTCACAGTCCATTAACACACTGTAGGCGGGACACTTGCTGAGCACCAATAACTAGGATGTCAACAAAGAGTGTTTTCCCTCCAGACACCCCCACCCACTGAGGTTTGAGAAAATTGTACTGAAAATGCCAGGTACTATCTAAAAATAGATTTACCTTGCCACAATTCCTTATGTGCAATACAGGAATAAACTTAGAGCCATTCTTTGCAACTTCTGTAAATGTAGTTCAATCTGAAAGCAAGACACTTTTTATATGGGCAGGGCAGCAGTTTCCATCAGAGAGTGACAAAGGCAAAAGGAAAGTTCTAAGACATTTGTTTCAAGAAGGAAGTGATGCCCAATTTAGAAGTTATATGGATCACAGTAAAAGAGAGTATTAGGTGATGGGTGAAAAATTCCAAAGCAGAGAGTAACAGAATAAATTTGTTTGATGATATTGGTGAGCTAATCTAGGAACACCAACTAATTTGAGATTATTGATGGCGTCTGGTATGTTGTTGCCCCTCAGGACAATTTTACTTTCTGAGATAAAAGCTATTAGAGTGGAAGTGATACATTGAGACGTACTTTA
This sequence comes from Eulemur rufifrons, assembly GCF_041146395.1. Classification (NCBI taxonomy): domain Eukaryota; kingdom Metazoa; phylum Chordata; class Mammalia; order Primates; family Lemuridae; genus Eulemur; species Eulemur rufifrons. The sequence continues at coordinate 53,181,801 of NC_090984.1, forward strand.
TGTAAATGATATATGTATTCATATATGCTACTACACACATTGGTATGTGTTACAAAAAAATAAACAAGAACTAAACTCCGTTATGAATCTCTGAAGTAGGTATGTTCGTGAGAGCTGCTACTTATGGATGGAGAATGCTCACCAGTAAAAGAAAATGTCCAAGACTCCACCACTTTGAGATTGAGTGACAGCAATAAGAGAAAGACTTATTACCTCAAAAAGAGTCCACCAATTTTTTAAAAAATCAATCTGCATAGATTACTTAGGGAGTTGCTTACTTTTGGTATTGTTGAAATTACCAGAAACATCTGGCTTCCACATATCCCCTCCTTGTGCCTGTTTCCTCCATTAGAGAGAATACTGAGTCCTCCAACCCCCACCACCAATCAATCCCTCAATTTAGTCCTTTTCTGGGAGGTTGTATTTCATAGATTTGAGATGATCCTGTGATCAAAAGAAAAGTGTGTTTCCTACCTATGTGACACTCTCAGTGTTTTATAATTATATTTGGTGCATTGACTTCTGCATTGCTTTTGTTTTGAGCTGTGTGATTAGGTCATCCTGGTTAAAAATGGTTCAGGTTAACATAAAGATTTAAAAAGGCATTCCCATGTGCTCCTATGTGAAAACAGCTTTATTTCATGAGTCCTGTAGTTTGCCATAATGCATAAGTCAGAAACTGAGTGAATTCTTGAATATTAATCTTTATCTTTATATCCTAAGTTAAAGGAGATAAGGAGAAAATATTTAAAAAAAAAAAACCTCTGCCAGAGTTTAAGTTCTCTATTTTTTTTTATATTATGCTATTTAGAGGAAAGAATTAGTAAATATCAAACATTAAAAAATAGGGTTGTCCAGGCTATATTTAGGAGTTAAAATCAATTCAGCTCAATCTCCTGTGCCTGTTATACCTGGAACTGTGCTTCTGTACAGTGAGAATTAGTGTTTAGAATAGTGACTTCAATACACCGCAGAATCTTAAAATAAGTAACAAAAATTCTATTATAGAAGAATATCTCTTATCCTAATTCTACCTATCCATCTCTGGTATAACTGATTCTCTCCACATCTTTGGCAAAACTCACTGGCTGATATTGTGTGCTTACACACTCTTGTGGCAAGCATGTTGACACACCTTTTTTCCCACAGATTGAGTTGTGTGTTTGTAAGAGCCAGTTGCATTTGCTCCCAAATCTGATTATGTCAGTTTTGCTTGTTCTTATAATTACATAATTTAATTAAATATGATGCAAACTGATGTAGTAAGGCTAGGAGAAGAGAGCTGTTGTTTCTAAGTTGAATACTTTGAAGACTCAGTAAAGGAAATCACTAAAATATTACTACCAAAATATGTGAGGGTGTAGCAACTGTAAAGAATTGAGGAAAAATATCATTTATCAATGTAGAGTCTTCCCTGAGATTAACTCACAATTGTCATTAAGTTCTTAATTCAGTTCAAACTGGCAGTGATAGAGACTGCATTTTGATTTGTGAGACTCCAGTTGGACTGACATTGTTCTTTAGCCACAGAATCACTAGTTTCAATTTTACAAGCTAAAAGGGCTTCTATCATATTTGGTATGCTATCCTTAAGGAAATAGAAAGTATTTGTATATAATTCACTCATTTATTTATTCAACAAACCAATATTTACCATGTACTATGTTCTAGGACCTACGCTAGGCATAGAATTCAAGGTCATTGCCCTTAAGGGGCTCATGTTTAGTGGGGAGAGAAAGACACTTAAACAGATGGTAGCAATATAACTGAAGTTTTCAGGACAAACAAGAGTTTGCCAGATGAATAAGGCAGGGGGAGCACTATTGGTGAAAAGTGGGAATATGAAATAGTGTGCTGTTTCAGGGGACCACTTGGAGTAACGAAACGGGAGGTTAATAAGGTTGGCAGTGGCCACATGGTGATGAGTGTAGGTTCTGAACTCTGAAGTTTTCACTGTATCCTGAAAGCTGTGAAGAGCTGCTGAAGCTTTTTAAACCAGAGCAAAGATCAGATTTGTGTTTTAACATAATTACTCTGGCATCAGATTAGAATCTAGATTAGAGGTAGTAAAGATTTAAGCTAAAGACCAGTGGCAGCTATTGTCCAGTCAAAAAATGATGAGCATTTGAACATCTGAACTAAGGCATTCAATAGCGAAGTTGTATGTGGAGAGAGAGAGCAAGAGAAAGAGTGAGAGAGAGAGAGAGAGAAATAATGGATCCATTGCTGAAATTTCATCCCACCAGGATTTAATTTAAGCAATTATAGGCCTACCAACATATATATAAAATAACAGTTTTTAATTAAAATACTCAATTGAGATTTGATTTTCAAGAGCATTAGACTGAGATTTTAGAATAATATGATAAGGAGCAATGAATTAATTTATTTTAATAATATTTTTGAGCCAATGGATTATATAAATTATATATAAATGATAGTAATAATGCTTCCAATTTAGGGAAATGGTTAGTGCTCTAAAATCTGCTTCTTCTCATTGATCCCACACTCGTTAGTGTAACAGAGGTAGCATTTGTAAATGAAGAATTTCCAACTTTGTTTTCCTTGAGAGAATCCAGATGTATCCTTTAGAAGTTGGCTTAATTGTGGGCTGAGCCACTGTACTTTGGCATTATTCTAAACATGATACTGCCTAAATTTAGAATGAATCCTGTTGAATTTGTTAGAAATTCTCAAAAGATGAGGTTGAAAGGGAATAAAAGCCTATTTAGTCTTGGGACCATCACTCTCAGCTATAGAAATGTTTAAATAGAACAAGCCCCAGAATAAAACAAAAGCAAGTATCAGTCCACAAACTTGAAAACATAATTTTACAATAAATATTCATATATACTCAATTATTATAACTGCTTAACATCCTCTCCTGCGATAGAGAAAACTCTGTTATGCTGAAAACCTCATCATCAAAAGGTATTTTAAAACCAGGTGACATGGTGTTAAATGTTGAGTGATTTCTGGGTCATTGTGTCAACAATAGTTTTCAAAGGAAAATATAAAATCTGCTTTAAAGGTTGGTATTCAGAATTACCCAGAAAATGATGTTATTAAGGTATAAGCCAGGACAATGACTCCTCAGGTAACAGATATAAAAGCTCAACTCTTAATATGCTGTAAGTCTGAAACTAACATCTTTACCCTGCTTACCTTCTTACTTTGTTAGCTAAATGTGTATTGTATAGTTGAAAGCTTTGGCACATCCACTAACAATGCACTTTTCATTATTCAAAGCTTTAAAAAAAAGATCTTAATAATTTTGCAGTTCTAAAGATGAGATTGTCATAAATGTCCAGCTATATAAAATCAGAATTAAATCATTTGTAAGCAGAGTAGCTTAGAAACTAGCAAAAAACATTGCAGACTTCCTGTATTCTCCTCTTTATTCACGACACTGTGCTGCAGGTAATTTTGAGGTGGCAGCACTCCATTTATTGTACAATTATGTCATGTTATTTTCCTATTGCCACAAAGCTGCCATGAAGCATGCTCCATATATGCCTGAAGAGTTTACCTTGTATGAATATTTGCATTAAATAAATGAAAATTCACCTCTTTCTACAGATATCATGCAGAGACACAAAAGTGTTCCCTGCTATTAGCAATGGGCTTGTACCCATAAAAATTGTAAATGAATTTTTGCTTGATTTGTTCCATTTATATAAAATAGATTGAACATGCAGCTTTATGAAAATGTGTTTATTTAACCAGAAACCACAAATATTTTTAAGAATGCAGTTTCCTATTTAACTTTTAATTCCAGAATTTCTCTTTATGAATGTTCAGAGTGATTTTATTGAACTGTACGCTAAAATAAATGTACCAGTGGGATTTTATAGCATTTCTTTTTTTTTTTTTTTCAACAGAATGTTTGTTTGGGATAGAACATGAGTTTAGAACTATGATTGATAGATGTTTGAAATAAAATGTCTGCAAAAGCAGAGAGAGCAGATTCAGGGCGACTTCACTGTGAATATCTGACAGTCCAAGTCAATGTAAACTCTAATGGACAATGGAAAGCTCCCATGGTAATTATATTTTTATTGTGATTAAAAATTCCTACATGACCATATTTTTCTTTATTTGCAACCTCAGCAAGAGAAAGCTGGATCCTTTGTATACTAATTTTATTACTATTTTGAAATGCTAGAAACCAAGTCAAAATTGCAGTCTCCATTGTGAACACTGGTGCTTGTACTCTGTTCTCCATAAAAAGCATGTGAATATACATATATATAATATAATAATTAGTTGTAGAAATTAAATAACATCTGAAGGAAAAAAATGCATCCAGAGAAACGAAGTAGAAGTACAAATCTATTTTGGTTATCCTGTCAGTAATTCATGCTGGATAATCATGAGCCCAGCAGTTAATGACCTCTACTCTGATACATTAAGTCCAACCAAAGATAATGGTGTCCTGGGTAAATTAACAAACCCAGTGGTAAACTTGCTTCCAGTTCAGCAGGAGACAGTGTGCAAATTAGCATTAGTTCTTAATAAGATCAGTGTCCTGCAATCCACAGTTCTTCAGTGTTCATAATGCTGTCTCTTTTCAGGTGAAAATTTTTTCTCCTGAAAAGCCTTATACAATACTTTCTCTTGACGGAGATTGTTGTCATCCTAATCAGTCCCCCACCTTAAAACTTTCTCCATTTTTCCCACTTTCATGCTGTGAAGGCTGCTGTGAGTTGTTGAGAATGATTATTCATTTGTAAGCTTCTTTAATAACATTTTCGTTCGATGTTGAGGTTCCCAGCAGAGTCAACCAAGAATTTGATTTTATAATTATAACCATTCTGGAAAAGTTATGGTAAGTGTATGGGCAATCTTGGTAGAATTTACTAATCACCACTTTATGTGTTCTTTCCAAACAGCATTTATACTTTGTTAAATAGCTGGAATACCCATAGACAAGTAGGTACTGAGTTATTTTGTAGGGCTCTTAGGTGGCTGTGCCTGTCCTAGGTTGCATTTGGAAAAGGATAAGACCTACAAGGAAAGATGAGGATTATTGTAAAAATTTAGTTTAAAGCCATGTTTTATTACAGTGTTTGGAACATTAAATATTTTTAAAAGTAATTATTAAAAAAGAGAACCTTGTGGTACATGTGATATTGGTGCACATCTGCTATTTTATTTGAAATAAATATATTTGGCTTTGAGTACCTGCTAAAAATGATATATAGATTAGTGCTTCAAAGAAATGACACATGTCTAAACAAATAAGGAGTACGTGTATGTACACATTTGTGTACATGCATATACGTGTGCATATGTGTGTGTGTGTGTGTTTACAACCACCTATCTTAGAGTTGAAGCACAAGACCATGAAGGTCTGTATGCATATTTCGATAGGTTTGGAATGTTTGGGATACAAGTTCTCACACATTATCTGTCAAAAGTTTTGTAAGTGAAAAAAGTTAAATACATGGATCTTGTCTGAAGAATCCTCTCACTGTAAAATGTTTACCTTTTGTGACACATATTATTATTTCATGATTATGTTAAAATACTCTTAAAGAGTTTTACATGTTAACCAGCTACTAAGAATGCCTTAATAGAGTACTAATTTTGTTAGAGGTGTCTCGACAATTTGAATTTTATATGCATGCATTATGTTTTTTTAAAATGGGAAAATTATGCATCTGAAGGAATCTGTCTAGAATAATGGGGTTCTATAGAGGTTACTTTAATCACGTTCTCCAGCAGTTATAGCTGTTTTACATCTTATTTGCAACAAAAGGGAACTCTAATTATCTTCAAAAAGAGCATAAAATGGTGTGTCTTGCTGCTGATGTAATGTTGATTCCTGAATGCTGCTGATAGGAACTGACAACTAAATGCATGTCACACTTTTCAAAAATCAGCCATAGTGACAGGATAACCACCTTTTGTGACCTAGGAGCCCGAAAAGGGAGTATATATTTGCCTGTTAAGTAGAAACAATTTGCAGTCTTTCTTTTTTTTAAATAAAAATACACTTGTCCCTAGGTTAGAAATAATTTATTTACTAATGTTAAAACTTGCTTATGTGATTTAAATTTTTAGAAGCCACCTACTGTAAATTATCCTAACTGTATTTAGTCTCAGTTCAAACTGTGGGAAGGAGAGTTGCCTGAACCTCTGACCTCTCGTTTTCCTGCATTTTTTTTTCTTCTTATCTTACAGACATAGATGGGTATATATTTATACCCAATACTGGAGTCCTGCATATATGATTAACATGTGCTTCAGTTTTATTTCCAACTCACACGGATCTCATTTATAAATACAAATGAGATGCATATAGCCTATTACAAAATATTAAAATTAGAATTGAAAATAAGATTGCATGTTTTAAGTCTGGCTGCAGTAGTCATGTTATACAGTGTTTGTAAGATTGAACTGGTCGACTCTGAGCCCCAGATATGAAATTAATCAATGCAGGTCTGTAATATACTGCAAATAACCAACCTGTACCACAGACTTGATTTAAGATTCACATTAAATGATGGTGAGCTGGTCTAGAAAAGAAGTCATACTCATCCATATACAGCATGTTCAAATGTACAGAACTCAACTCCAAAACTAAGGTTGAGCCTTTGTGAACAATAAAACTTGCAGCTTATACTCAGGCAGACTTTTATGCACAATGAGGACATGACATCAGATTCTATTGCTTCTATCTGTCTTTACTCTTCTCCTGCCTCGAGTAGGAGACTTGAAGGGGTGAGGGGCAGAGGTAGAGACCAGAAGAGACATTTCCCTGTGTTATATAGACAATTACAAAAATATATCTTTACTATGACTGCTTAGACCAGAGAAAATTTTCACTGAGCTCTGAATTTTGAACATAAGCATTTATGGCTCAACTATTTACAGAATGGATTAATCTACTTTGGGGATTAAATTGGCATTCTCTTTTTCCCTTTGCCCAGCTAGCATTCAAGTTTTCAATAATACAGCTGAATTACAAGGAGTAATAGTAGGCAGAGAAATGGAGAGAGAGAAAAAGAGAGAGGGAGTTAAAAATAGAAAAAGAGAGAAAAAGGGAAGCAGAAAGAGATGGGAGAGATATATATCTACAAATGAGTTTGATAAAAATATAAATAAGCTCAAATAATTATTTGCCTTTTAGCATCATGTGCACCTTCCACTGCGAATATAGTAAATAAAAAATGGCTATAAATAAAACTCTATATTTGAGCAGATGCTATAATTCAAATGTATTTCTCCATTCATCCAACAAAAATTACCTCACCTTTGAGGTAGTGAGTAGTAGCCTAGGTGCTGAGGACATGGCAGCGAACAGTGACACCAAAGAGGAGACATTGTAGTTGGTGAGATACAGGTTGTAATGAATAATCAAATTACAATCAGGATCAGGTCAAGGGAAGCTACGAGGTACTCAAAGGTCAGGGAAGGTATTCTTGAGGAAATGATCACAGGTTATAGGGAAAATTACTGCAGGAACTGAATAGTGGGCAAGGAGAGTGGTGGCTCTCTATATTGGTAGCAACTGTGGATACAGTGTAGCAGATGAGTGGTGTCCCTGGAATTAAGTCATTCTTAAACTCCCGTGGTGGTGAGAGCAGTGATGCTCTTACTGTTCTTTGCTTCTTAGTTCAAGGAGAATTTCCTGAGTGCTCCATGATGATAGAAAATCATGTGTTCTATTGTACAAACAAACAAATTCCTTTTTGTTGTTGTAATTGTTAATATAAACTTTGGAATCTGAAAAGACTAGCTCTAACAATTTCTAACTGTGCAACTTGGGTCAATTTACTTGGAGTTTCCATTTCCTCATTTGTAAAATAGAGATAACACCCACATTGGTGTGCTACTGTTCACAGTAAAATATACATAACATCATACCTACTGCAAAGTAGGCACTAAACACATTCCCAGTAACATGGAATCAGTAAAGTTTTCTGGAAGAGATCTGGAGATTAAAAATAGAAGTAAATAAAAATAAAGAGTCAGACATGTAATGGAGAGAGAGAGTAATTCCCAGGATGCCTGCTACCTAAAAATCCTTCATGCAGGAATCATTTATTCAGTGCTCACTTCCCAGACTGCACCATTAAATAACTCATCATGTTCCAGCCCCAGGAATTTGAACCTTTCCAAGCTAGATGCCTTCATTCTCCCTTCAATTTTGCTATATCCTTACTCTACATGGGTTGTATCAGATTTCACCAAGCTTATTCTATGGGATATTAATACATGTTATATGTAAAAAAATAAAGCAAAGGTTTTCTTTGCCAAATAAATTTAGAAAACTCTGGCTAAATGAAGCCAAACAATTCTCAGAACTTTTTATTAAGCTAATGAGCACTGTTTACCCCTCACCCCAGCCACCAGAAAAGAGCATGGTATATGCAGTTTTCCAAATGTTCTTGACATATAAGAGCATCTGGAGAAATTCTCTTCCTTACGAGGAACAAAGGTCTTTTTGCTCCCCTTAAAGATGTTAATAGAGTCTCTCTCATTTTCTTTCTTTCTCACATATACTCACACATTTCTCTTGCAAGAAAAATGGTTATTAAAAGTTGAAAGATGGCCGGGCGCGGTGGCTCACGCCTGTAATCCTAGCACTCTGGGAGGCCGAGGTGGGCGGATCGTTTGAGCTCAGGAGTTCGAGACCAGCCTGAGCAAGAGCGAGACCCCATCTCTACTAAAAATAGAAAGAAATTATATGGACAGCTAAAAATATATATATAGAAAAAATTAGCCGGGCATGGTGGTGCATGCCTGTAGTCCCAGCTACTCGGGAGGCTGAGACAGGAGGATCACTTGAGCTCAGGAGTTTGAGGTTGCTGTGAGCTAGGCTAACGCCACGGCACTCACTCTAGCCTGGGCAACAGAGTGAGACTCTGTCTCAAAAAAAAAAAAAAAAAAAAAAAAAAAAAAAAAAAAAAAAGTTGAAAGATGCTCAAGACAATGTAGCAGGCATAAAGATAGAAATGTAGATCAATGGAATAGAATTGAAAGTCCAAAAATAAATCCTCATATTTAATTAATTTTTGAGAAGGGTGCCCAGATAATTCAATGGCAGAAAGAATAGCCTTTTCAACAAATGAGACACTTGAATGTCCACATGCAAAAGAACAAAGTTACACCCCCTTCCTTATACCATACACAAAATTAATCATACACCTAAACGTAAGAGCTAAAACTATACAATCTTTAGAAGAAAATGTAGAAGTCCATCTTTGTGATTCAGGGTTAGACAATGATTTCTTAGTTACAACACCAAAAGCACAGCAAGAAAAAAAAACACAGATAAATTGGAGATCAACAAAATTAAAAATTTTGTGTTGTAAATAATACCATGAAGAAAGTGAAAAGAACCCACCAAGTGAGAGAGAATATTTGCAAATTATATCAAACATATTTGTTAAGATATTTTTATCCAGGATATATAAAGAACTCTAAAGTTAAATAACAAGAAAATAAATAACCCAGTTCAAAAACGGACAAAAGATTTAAATAGACATTTCTCCAAGGAAGTTATACAAATAATAGCCTTATGCCAATACTCAACAACTATTTTCATGAGATAAATGCAAATTAAAACATAGCAAGATATTACTTCACATCTACAAGGATGGCTAGAATGAAAAAGACACACACTAAAAGTGTTGACAAGGATGTGGAGAAGTTATATTAATAACTTTCATACATTGTTAGTGGGAATTAAAATGGTGAAACCACTTTGGAAAACCATTTGAGTTTTTCAGTAAGTTAAACATATGATTCAGCAGTTCTACAGGGTGCCCCAAAAGTAACCATATGTAGGAAAAATGGGAAATTGTAGCTAAATATACCTTTATTTACAAAATATTGATTATAAAATTTTACAAAATGTGTCCTTTATATGGAGACTTTTGTCTCCTGTATTCCTAGGAATGTGCCTAAGAAAAATAAAAACATATGTAACACACAAAAATTTGTACATACTCATAGCCACATCATTCATAATAACCAAAAAATACAAAAAACACCAAATATCTATCTGCTGATGAATAAAGAAAATATGGTATATCTATACAATGGAATATTATTTGGGAATCAATAAGAACAAAATACTGATACATGTAACAACATGAATAAACCTCAAAAAGGTTATGCAAGTGAAAAGCCAGCCACAAACATTGCATATTGAATAAGTCCATTTATATGAATTGTCCAGCATAGCCAAATCTATATAGAGATACAATGGGTTAGTGATTGCCTCGCACTGTAGAAGAGTGAAGGGGGAATGGGCAATGATTGGATACTGGGTACAGACTTTCTTTGGGGAACGATAAAAATGTTCTAAAATTAGATTGTGGTGGTAGTTGTACAACTCTGTAAATATACTAAAAAATATTGATTTATATATCAAATGAGCAAACTTTATGGGATGTAAATTATATCTCCATAAAGCTGTTTTTTATGTTTTTTTTTTGTTGTTGTTTTTGTTTTTTTTAAAAAAAGACTGGATGGAAAAAAAAGTTGGAGTCTGCTAGTCTGGAAAAAGACTCTAGGATAAGACTCAAGAGTCTTCCATAATTTTATAAAATAAGAGCAATAGTAGAGAAATCCAAATCCAAATATTACCAAGTATTTTAAAAACACTATCAAACCCAAATTAATTCCCACAAAAAATAGTTTGTGAATATAAATGGCATATGCTTAAGCTTACATACACACAAATAAAACTCTGGGAGATCACTGCTACCAACTCACTATCACTACTATGACTAATATATTTCTTTTAGCTTTGATTTTGTTTTTTACAGATTTTTATTCTTTAATTTTAGGAGAGTATTCAGTTTAATGCAAACTCAAGAAATGGTTAGTATTAATCTGGACTGTCATATTTATATAATGGTAATATCTCTAAAATATAAGTATGTATATATGTATTAACATATATAAAAATGTAAGAGAAAGTAATTGATTTTATTTCTGAATACTTTTTATGCAAAGAATCTTTATAAACTACTGACCTGGAAATGATAACACTTTGAAGGAAGAATTTTGAATTAATCACTTAAGAGGTCTCTCTTTTGTTGATTTTACATAATAAATGAAGACAAACCTATGTCTGAAGTCTGTGATGCTAATTCCTTTTTTCATAATTTTCAAGTAGACGCAAGGAAGAAATTTTTTTTTAAAAGAATGGGTCATAATTTTAAGATATTATTATTAGAATATTGTTTGTCTTCATTTATTATGGGATTTGATGTACAGCAATCTGCAGAATTACCTTTCCTAGTATTGAATTATTTGCAGATTTATTTTAGATAACTAATATTCCTGAAATGGTGCAAGTGCATACCTATGGAAACAGGAGGAATGGATAAACTGGAAAAAGGCAACTGTGTCTGCATTTCCCTAATGGCCAATGATGTTCAACAAATTTTTTTGTGCATATTTTCCATCTGTGTATCTTCTTTGGTGAAATGTCTCTTCTTTTTGGCCTATTTCCTGATTGGATTATTTCTTATTTTGCTGTAGAGTTGTGAGAGTTCATTATTTATTTTAGATACTAGTTTTTTGTATAATATGTGAATTGCAAATATTTATTCCCTCCTGCTGTTGTTTCAAAATTTCAGTGTTAGTTTTTGCATGCCCTCCCCCCCAACACTGTTTTTAAGGAACTAAAATATTACATCTGGTGAATGGCAAAGATTTCACTACGCTTCCAATGCAGAACACCTATGAAGCAGAGGAATCTTGACTTTTTAAACAGTTGCAGATTAAAAAGAAAAGATGAAGGACTCCTTCAGTTCTTCACTCATCTTTGAAAACTTTCCAGAATACTGCTTCACATTATAAAAAAGAAAAAATATCTTGCATTAGAATTCTTCAACATCTGAATATTGCTTCACATTGTTCTGCAGCAAATACCATGCAGTCTGTATCTGGTTCTGTGTTCCTGTAATGGTAATGATCTGATCTTCAGCTCCTAAAGTCTGATCAATTTTGATCAAACCTCCTGACTCATGACAGATTTGTTTAATCTGCTGACCACCTTTGCCAATAAAGTGCTAGCCAATCTTGGGAATAGTTACTTGTGTAGTAATAATAGGTCCACCAAGTTCACCATATAAGCCATGGCCCCCTGCATAGGAATAATCTTATATGGAGCCATCCTGTGGTTCATAACCCATCTGCCATTCTGATAGGTTCCATGTATCTGTTGAAGAATCCCAAGTTTTATCAACATTGAAACCAACCATGCCACTGTAATGGTCTCTAGGTCTTCCTCTTCAGTAGATCATTAGATCTCCTCTTCTAAGTGGTGGTGGTGAAGGAAGAGGAACATTCCAAGCTCTGCTACTTCATCAGGTAGGAGGAGGAGGCAGCAGTCCTCAATAAATCCTCATATCATCATAATCTCTTCCAGATGGAGGCATGGGATGCCCACCCCGACAAGGAGGCATTCTGTCAAAACCACCTCTTCCCTGCATCAGAAATCCCATGTACTATCCTTGGTGCTCATCAAATATCACTGTAAAACCACCATAATCATATGTTTCATTATAAAAATTAGAATCATAAGGCTGTGAACATTCTTTACTGGGAGACACAAATATAAGATCAACAATGATCTTTATACACTCTATAACCCCATCAGGATTTTCTCCAGTAAAAACGACCGTTTTGATTATGAAAATAATCAAAAGTCAGTGAACTGAGGACAGCATTCCTGGAGAAGTTTGATTGTTGCCTAAGTGTTCTCTTGAAGTTCTTTGATTTTAGCACTTTAGACGCTAATAATTCCTCCTGCCAGATTCTCATGAATTACTGTCTCAACTTGCAGTCAAAGTCACTTCCTTTATAGTGCTGGTAATTTAAGCATTCCATAGCACTGAATTCCAGTGGTATCTGGCTGGCTGCAGTGGGTGATGGCAATTGCAGACCCTCTTCTGTAGTAGGGATGGTTTTCCTCAGAATTTCTCCAATTGTTTCAGTATCAGCTCTGATATTCAGTATGCATTCAGGGTTGCTGCTGTCTGCAGCACTAGAGTGACTGAAGCACTGGCAATTGTAGTCTGTATAAAGAGCCTTAATATTCTTGCCTCCTTTCCCAATCACTGCTCTAGCATTCTTGCTCATTAGTGTTCCGACATCATTGGTTCTTAGAATGTTTGTAATAACTATGTACAGATAGTTCATATATGCTGCAGGGTATTTGCCAGATTCACCATAGGTTTCAATGTTGGGGAAGGTTTCCTCTGGCTGTTCAGTTTTCATTTTCTTATATTACATAGACATAGCAATCAGTTATTATATATCCTTGCAGAGCAGAACTGAAGTGTCCTGGGCAGGACCAACAACTGACACTCTAGTGCTGCAGTAGCCCCACAAGGCCACTGTCCCTTAGCATGGTATGTTTTAATTTTCAGTGTCCACATGCTCATTACCAGTATGCTGAAATTCAACTGACATTTGTGTATTTATCTTGTATCCCTATGACCTTGCTAAATTCACTTATTAGTTCTAGGTGTTTTTGGTTTTCATTTTGGTTTTTTTCTTAGATTCTGATATATCTTTGGGTTCCATTCTTCAATTGTCCCGATGAATAACATCTGGCTTCTTTCTGTCCACACTAATTTTCTTATCAAATGGTCAATTGGCCACATCTTTGGTGTTCTCTCCTGAACATGCATTTTTCTTTCTTTGCAACATGGCCAGCCTGAGAATTTTCCAAATCTTTCAATTCTGCCACTGTTTTGATTATAAATGCCATCTTTAAATCATTTCTTTCACATTTTACTATAAGCAGTCAAGAAAACCCGTGCTTTACTTCTCAACATTTTGTTTTGATATTTCTTCCACCAAATATTTTATTTCATTGTTCACAACTTCCACCTTCCACAAAGCACCAGGGAATGAACCCAATTCACCCAGTTTTTGCCACTTTATTAAAAAAAATGCTCTTATTCTAAGTTTACAATATGTTTCCTCATTTGCATCTGAGATCTCACAAGAACGGCCTTTACTGTTCATGGTTCTATCAACATCCTGTTTATGACCACTTTGGTAATCTCTAAGATCGAGGCTTTGTCTACAGCGCTCTTCTTCTGAGCCCTCACCGGATTCACCCTTAATACTCCATTTATGGCAATGTAGGCTGCACCTATTCTGCTCCTCCAAACACTTCCAGCCTCTGCCATTACCCAGTACTGAAGCTGCTTCCACATTTTTAGGAATTTTTTACAGCAGCATCCCATTTCTCAATACCGATTTCAGTTCCAGTGTATTTGGGATACTATAACAAGATACCATAAACAACAGAAATTTATTTCTCATAGTTCTGGAGGCTGCAAAGTCCAAAATTGAGGTGCCAGTAGATTCACTGCCTGGGGAAGGCTCGTTCCCTAGAGATGGTGACTTGTACATGTCTTCACATAGTGGAAGGGGCGAACAAGATCCCTCCCTTTTCTTAAGTGCACTAATCCTATTTATAAAGGCTTTTTCCTTATGACCTAATCACAACCCCCAAAGGTCCCACCTCTTAATACCTTTAAGGTGTAAAGGTTAGCTTTTAACATATGAATTGGGGAGGGACGCGAACATTCAGACCATACCAAGGTAGCCTGTGTTTTTCCAGTTTTTATATACAGACCTGTTTGTCATAGTCCCTTATTTTTCTTTTGATGTCTGCAGGATCTACAGTGATAGTCTCTGTTTCATTTATGATATTGGTAATTTGTATCTTCCTTCATTTTACTTCTTCAGTCTTGCTAGAGGTTTGATAATTTTTTTGATATTTTCATTGTCTCATTAATTTTTCTCTATTGTTTTCCATTCTTATCCTTACCATTTCTTTCCTTTTGCTTGCTTTATTCCACTCATTTTTCTAGCTCCTGAGGTGTAAGCTTAGATTATTGAGACTTTCTCTCTTTTCTAATGCGTGCACTTTTTGCTATAAATTTCCCTCTCCATACTGCTGTACCTGGGTCTGACAAATTTTGATATATTTATTTTAATTTCATTCAATCCAATATATTTTATATTTTCCTGAGACTTGCTCTTAGACCCATTGATTATTAGAAATATGTAGTTTAGTTTTCAAATGTTTCAAGATTTTCCTATTATCTTTCTGTTATTTATTTCTAGTTTAATTTCATTGTGGTCAGAAAACACATTCTGTATGATTTTTAGTCTTTAAAAATTTTGAGGTTTGTTTTATGGACCAGGATGCAGTTTATCTTGGTATGTATTCTGTGGACACTGAAAATAATGTATATTCTTCTGTTTTGGGTGGAGTGTTCTATAAATGTCAATTAGATTTTGTTGGTTGGTAATGTTGAATATACTTATATCTGTGTAGATTTTCTTCCTAGCAGTTCTATCAGATTTTGAAATGGAGTTTTTATCTTTCTAACTATAATTTTAAATTGTTTATTTTTTCAGGTATGGTGGTACACATCTGTAGTCCCAGTTACTCATGAGTCTGAGGTAGGAAGATTACTTAAGCCGAGAAGTTTGAATCCAGCCTCAGCAACATAGCAAGACCCTATCTCTAACACAAGAAAATGTTTATTTTTCTTTTCAGTTCTATCAGTTTTTGCTTCACATATTTTTCAGCTCTGTTGCTTAGTGTATACACTTTTAAAATTGCTATGTCTTCTTCATGGATTGATCCTTTTATTATTATATAATGTCCCCCTCTTTCTTTTGCATTTTTTCTTGCTTTGATTTCTACTTTATGTGACATTCCTATACCCAGTCCTATTTACTCTTGGTTAATATTTATATATTTTTTCCTTTTTATTTTCAACTTTCAATTTGCCTGTATTGTTATGTTTGAAGTGAGTTCCCTGTAGATTACATATAGTTGGGTCATGTTCTTTTATCCATGCTTCCAATTTGTGTCTTACAGTTGCATTTAGATCATTTCCATGGAATGTAATTGTTGATATGTTAGCAACTAAGTCTGCTATTTTGTATGTTTGCTCTTTTTTTCATTGTTCTGTTTTAACTGCCTTTCCATGAATTACTTGAACATATTTTATAATTACATTTTCACCTATTCATAGTGTTTTTAAATGCATCTCTTTCTAGCTTTTTTAATGGTTTCTTTGGGTATTACATATAAATACCACAAACATACACACAGACACACACACACATATATATAACATCTCAGTTTACTGATATCATTTTACCAATTTGAGTGGTGTATAGAAAACTTTCCTCCATTTATATTCCTTTGTCCTCACCCATTTATAATGTTTTCATCTTAAATATTACTCTACCTGCATTTAGAATCAAATCCGATATAGTTATGACTTTTGTTTCAACAGTAAAACATAATTTAGAAGACTCAAGAGGAGAAGCAAAGTCTATAGCTTTATCCATATTTTTGCTTATCCTATTTATCCTTCCTTCCTGGTATTCCAAGATTTCTTTTTTAGTTGTTCTCTTTCAAAAAAAGGAAAAAAAAAAAACAAAAAACTTCCTTAGCCATCCTTTTAGAGCAGGTCTGCACAAATTCTCTTAGTTTTCGTTCAGCTGAGGATGTCTTCATTTCCCCTTCATTCCTGAAGGATATTCTTTCTTGTAAAAGATTCTTAGTTGAAAATTCTTTTCTTTTAGCACTTAAAACATGTTGTGCCACTTCCTTCTGGCCTTCATAGTTTCTTTTTTTTTTTTTGAGACAAGGGTCTCACTCTGTTGCCCGGGCTAGAGTGAGTGCCGTGGCGTCAGCCTAGCTCTCAGCAACCTCAAACTCCTGGGCTCAGGCGATCCTTCTGCTTTAGTCTCCCTAGTAGCTGGGACTACAGGCATGCGCCACCATGCCCAGCTAATTTTTTTTCTATATATATTTTTAGCTGTCCATATAATTTCTTTCTATTTTTAGTAGAGATGGGGTCTCGCTCTTGCTCAGGCTGGTCTCAAACTCCTGAGCTCAAGCAACCCACCCGCCTTGGCCTCCCAGAGTGCTAGGATTACAGGCATGAGCCACTGCGCCCAGCCTGGCCTTCATAGTTTCTGATGAGAAATCCACTCTAATTCAAATTGTTTTTCCCATATAGGAAAGGTTTTTTTTCTTTCTTATTGCTTCAAGACATTTTCTTTTTCTTTAGTTTTCTTAAACTTGATTATCATGTGTCTTGTGGATTTCTTTGGATATATCCTATTTGGAATTCATTAACCTTCTTGAATCTATAGGTTTAAGTCTTCTGCTAAATTTGTGAAGTGTTTAATCATTACTTTTTTGAGTACTTTTTCAGTTCTGGCTTTTTTCTCCACTCCCTCTGAGACATAGACTTCGTAAATGTTAGAACTTTTGTTATAGTCCCACAGGTTCCTGAGGATTGATTCTTTTTTTTTTTTTTTTTTTTTTTAGGATATTTTCTCTCTGCTGTTCAGATTTGACAATTTCTATTGCTCTATCTTCAAGTTCACTGAATTTTTTTCCAATTGTGTCCTCCATTCTGCTGTCAAGTCCAACCATTGAATTTTTTAGTTCAGTTACTATATTTTTTAGTTCTAACATTTATTTTGTTCCTCTTAGTATTTTCCTCTTTGTGTTTGGAAGGAAGACTATTTTTTTATATGTCTGAAGTGTGCTCATAATTGTTCATTGAAGGACATTTATGACAAGAACATATTTTTTAGATAATGCTAATTTTCCATTTTCTTTCTATTATCATCTATTAATTGTCTTTTCAAAATTCAGTTTGAAATATTCTTGGATGTTGGTATGATGAATGATTTTTAATTAAAAGCTTAACATTTTGGATACTATGTTATAAGACCCTGAATCTTATTTAAACCTCTGTTTTAGGTGGCTTCTACTGACACTCCTCTGGCAGGTAAAGGAGGAGTGCTACCTCCTACCTGTCAGGTAGGAGTCGAAGTTCAGGTTCTCCACTTGACCTCTGTTGATACCCAGAGTGGAGACTCTTCATTATTACTGGGTGAAGATGGAAAGTTTGGTTCTCCACAATGCCTCTATTTGCTTCACTGACTGGGAAGAGTAGGATTGCCTGCTTCTTGCTCCTCAAATCATCTTCACCGACAACATGAGGTGAGGTGGATAGCCTCATTAACACTAGGCGGAGGTGAAAGTCCTGACACTATCCCAGCAGAGAGGGGAGGGTGTATCATTACTGTGATGGAGTGGGTAGAAATCCAGGATCTCTACTACCTGGGAATCCACTGACACTAGGGGAACAGGGGGAACTCATTACTACCTGGGAAGGTTAGAAGTCATGACACTCTACTTTGATTTCTCATACACTAACCCAGTGGGGGATTTGGTTATCTCATTATGGCCTGACTAGATTGGAGGTCTAGACTCCCCACTCAGGCTTTGTTAGCATGAGTGGAGGTGGGGCTCCATTCATTCTGTACTGTTTAGCTTCAGTGGGGCAGTTGTTTTCTAAAAGTTTTCATTCTTGCAAGGCTACCTCTTTCCTCATCCTTTTGCCAGAGAGAGTGAAATTTTGTTGGTTCTTTTTCTGAGTGTTCCCATTGGTATTTCTGGTATTGCTTCCTTTTTCAGGGATAAGTCTGGTATATGTGACATAAAAAGAAAAAGGGAACTCGCCATCATGTTGTTCTTTGTGTTCTGATGTCTCTAGTATGTCTATTTTTTCTCTTCACCTTTCATAGACTTTATTTTATAAATCATGTCTAGGGTTTCTACCTGTAGTTCATTAGAGGAATGAGAAAAAGTATGTCTACTCTATCTTCCCAGAAGCAGAAGTCTCCCTGTTTAGTTTTTTTTGCTGCCCTTATTGTTTTAAGAAACTTCCAAAATATTTTCCAGATTGGCTGAGTGTACCATTTACACTGCCACCAGCAATATGTGAGAGGTATAGTTTCTCTACACTCTCTCCAGTATTTAATGTTGTTGCTATTGTTTATTGTTGTTTTACTAAAGGTATAGTGATATCTCATCATAGCCTTAAATTGCATTCTCTTGATGGCTAGTGATGTTGAACATCTTTTAATGTGCTTATTTGCATCTCTGTATGCTTTTTGGTGAGAAGTCTTTTTATGACTTTTGCCCATTTTCTATCTAATTTCAATCTGACTTAATCTGATAACCAGAACAGTGAATTTTCATGATTCTTAGGCCAAGTTCTCTCAACAATACTAGGAAATAGAGAAATGAGACAACTTCGTTAGATGACAATATCATTTATGATTATGATCTATATCAGAGTTTCTCAACTTTGGCACCATTAAAGACGTTGAGACTTTGGGATGGATAATTCTTTGTTGTGGGGAATTGAATGTATTGTACGATATTAAACAGCATCCATAGTCTTCATCCATGAGATAGCAGGACCCTCTCTCTCCTCAGTTAGGGTGACCAAAACTGTCTCAAGACATTGCTAAATGTCCCCTGGGTGGAAAATCACCTTAAATTGAAAACCAATGATCTACACTCACTTTAACCAATATCAGTGGGAGAAAAAAAATGTATTAAACACAGGATCTTCTGAGCATATAAGCTGAATTTGATTCTTCTACACATAACTCAATTTTATTATCTATCATAACTTCCTCCCTTGTGGTGCAACACCTTCCCTCCACCAGCTGCACTGTGTCACATCCCCCACCCCAACTCTTCCCCAGGCTCTCCTTCATGTTGGTGTTTTGTAGACCACATGTGACTTTTTGTATGATTATTATTTTTCTCATTTGTATGTGGTTTTTCTCATTAAAATGCCATTATCAAAAGGTGTAAGCCCCTTAGTTAGGGTGGCATGGAAAAGATCCATTGGCAATTCAGCCTTTACTGAAATTGTTTTTTTAAGGCTGAATAGTACTCCATTGTATTTACTGAAATGTTGACTCACTTGGTAAAGCTGCCACTGTGTTCTTGGCTCACTTCAAGTTTGTGGTCAAGAAATGCTTAACCTTCCTTCATTTCATCTGCTTTTTTTCCATTCCTCTTTTGGTCTCTCCATAATTTCTTGCTGATCTTTACAGTTTCTCCTGAATATATCTTAACCCATATTTTTTCCACTAACTAAACTTGATACTTTTTTCTTTTGTTTTATAATAGATTCCCCATCTGAATTCCTCTCTGGTCAATAATACTGATGTAGGATTTTTTTATACAAAAGAAAATCCAGGATATAACCAAATCAATTCTAAATAAAGGTAGGGACTAATTTCAATGTGATTACAAAAAATTCTGTTCTGAAATGGGAAGAAATGGAAATTTGAACTGTTTATAAAGAATATAGTTGAAATTGGGATCCAAGGGAAGAAAATTTCTAAGAAAAAAACTTGCTTAGTGCATAAGATATGGCTAAGGTAATCCTATTTCGGGCATGTAAATTGACAGCTAGGCATAACAGGATAATAATGTGTGTCGTTACTACAAAGTGGTTTTTTAAGTGGACCTAGACCACCAGGGATAAAAAATGATTGTTAGAATTCAATATTTGTTGTGTCTTAAATATAGTACTTAGCAGAACCAAAGATATTAAGTCATAATAATGTTCTTTCTCCTTTTTATTTCTGGAATTGATTGAATAAATGCATCACCTTTTGCTAAGACCTCAGCCCTGGTATAAGAATATACCTTTCTAAAGACACTTCCATTGGAATTAACTCATTATGGCTGATGTACATCATCTTCTTCACTTTAGAATTGTAGTACAGAAAACAATGATACTATTCGACCATTTATGAATTATCAACATTTAAATTTTTAAAAGATGTGAGCATCTCTGGTAATTTCTGGCCATATACTTTTGATTTCAGTATTCAATTCTGATATTTCTCCATGTCAAGAAAATATGGACATGATTAGGTTTTTCTTTTGCTTAACTACAAAAATTAAAGGAATATTTTGCCGCCTTCAACTTTATTGGTTCTTGGAATGTTTGCAATAACTATGTACAGATAAAATTTAGATGAACTTTTTAAAAGCTGAACTCGACTTTTTTGAAGATGGTTGATTTCAATTAGAATTGAGTGAAAGGTTAAGCCAGCATTTCTATATAAATTATTGCATATTGCTGAGTCACGTGGGTGTTAAGACTTTAACAAGTTGTGATATTTTCTTCAACATGTGACACTAAAAAATATGACACCTAAGAGCCAATTTGTAAGACATATTTTTCTCAAAATATCTTTATAACTTAAGAAATGTTCCATTTCAGTTTTTTAAAACCTGTTTTAAAAAGCGTCAGTTTTTAATTAATGCCAAGTATCGAGTTTGAGGATTAGTCATATTTCTTGCTGTTACTATTTTTTTTACTATTGGTAACCTTTTGTTCATGACCCTGCTCATTAGCACATCCAACTGGAACAGAAGCAAAAAAAAAAAAAAAAAAAGTAGGCAATTCAAATGAATCCATTATATTATTTTCTAACATCCTTGGTCAATTTGGGAAAGGAGATGGTAGAGCCCATGGACCAAATTACCAATTTGTAACACATGTAGATTTTACATTACTTTTAGGAAGCCTAGAATCAGCATAAGTGAACTAAACCAATGTGCATGCATTGGCTTATAATGCATGTGCCATTATAATACCTTCCTTTAATACATTTAGCAGCAGTGGTAGAATGAAGGATTAAGAATGGCATAATGAAAACACAGGATTATTTGATTCTGAAATATAGGAGTTAACAAAATAATTTTTTTTTTAGAAATACAGGGTTTACACCATGTACAACTGAGGACTGTCCCTCTATTGAAATCTTTGAGTTACCAAACAAGTTAAAATGTATAAATATGTAGAAAAATAATTCTTTTTAAGACCAAAATTACACCTGGCATACATTTGTTATGTATATATATGTAGACATATATCTATATTTGTGTCTAGCTATATTTCGGTTTTTCTATTGAAAATATAATTTTTACTTGTGGCAAATTTAATGTTATATATCTAAGCCAAAAATGAAGATAAAAATAACTTTGTGTTCATATAAGGGAAAAAGAATTAGTCTCTTAAGCTTTCTTCTTGGGGAGGTAAGAAAAAACAATTTTTTAAAATCAAAAGATAAGTTTTAAAAAACTTAAAGAGATCTATAAAATATAAGTTCATCTAAACAAGTCCTTGGAATATTTTCTGTGGTAATAATAGAGAGAAAAAAAGCTGGGAATTTCCAACTGAGGATAAATTTATTCATTAATATTGTTAATTTATTTATTTTAATGTAAAAGTCAATGTTTACATATATTTATGCAAATATTTTCCAATTTCTCTACTACCCATTGCTTCTTGCATCTTGTTCCTGAATTTCAGTTCAACTTTTTTCTTATATAAATCTATTAGTTTTTTAAAGTAAGAGTCTTGAAGTCACCAATTATCTCTATCCTTATTTGAGAATATTCTAAATAGGATTTTTGCTTTAAATGATACTTTTAATTTTTTCTTTAAATGATACTTTTAATTATTTTTTCTTTTGCTATGCTTTTCCGTTCCTCCTCCTCCTCCCTCTCCTCCTCCACCTCCTCCTCTTGCTCTGTTGCCCAGGCTAGAGTGCCATGGCATCACGGTAGCCTCCCGGGTAGCTGGGACTACAGGCATGCACCACCATGCCCGGCTAATTTTTTCTATTTTTAGTTATTTGGCTAATTTCTTTCTATTTTTAGTAGAGACGGGATCTCGCTCTTGCTCAGGCTGGTCTCGCACTCCTGAGCTCAAGCAATCCTCCCGCCTTGGCCTCCCAGAGTGCTAGGATTACAGGCATGAGCCACCATGCCCAGCCACCTTCCCTAACTTTAAACCTGAGGCAAAGGCAAGTTTTGGTATTACTATTCTGAACAGGAGAGTAGAGTATTTATAATCCTTTTTTCCACGAGAGCCCAGCACATACAGAATCTCAGCACTAAGACTGCAGCTTTACCTGGGCCCCAAATTGTGTCCTCAATCTGCATGGATGTTAAGAACTCAAGAGGCCAGCCATCAGGATTCATACTAGTCTGACATTCCTCTGGGGTATAGAGTCATCTACAGAGTAACAAGTTTACCATTCCAGCTTTGTTTCTTCTTCCTTTCCACCCCTAATAATTTTTTCTTTCATATTAAGGTATGTATTTTACATTTTTCATTACATTTTATTGTTCCATATTGTCTTTGAATTAACTTGTTAATTATACATCTTTTACTCTCCCTTTAGTGGATACCTTAGAGATTACAAAATATATCTTTGATTTATTGAAGTCTAATATAAATTATTACTTTTAATATTACCTTAATAATGCAGAAACTTGGAATATATAATCTCTGTTTTCCATCCTCTGACCTTTGGCAGTATTGTTGTCATACATGTTAGTTTCCGCTATATTTTAAACTCTATAAGACACTACTATGATGTTTTGTATAGTAAATACATTTTTAATATTTACCCACATATTTAACACTTTCCAGTGTTCTTCATTTCCTCCTGCATGTCCATGTTTACATTTGGAATCATTTTCCCTAAGTCTGAAGTGTATATTATTACAGACCTGTTAAAAACCAATTATCTTCATTTCCCTTTATTAGATAAAATCCTCATTTCACCTTCACTGTTGAAAGATACTTTTATTTGGTGTAGAGTTTTAAGTTGTCAGTTACTTTCTTTAAGCACATTAATAATTTTTCCATTGTCCTCTGGCACATATTACTTCTGTTGGGAAGTCAGCTGCTAGCCTGATTGTTGCACCTCGGAGGGTAATACCTTCTTTTCCTCTAGTTGCTTTTTAATTATTAATTTGTCTTAGGTACTTAGCAAATATATTATGATGTGCCTAGATGTGTGACTTTCTGTATTTATCCTGCTTGGTTAAACTTTATGCCTCTGTAATTTCATATCTTCCAACAATTTGGAACATTCTTCTGTTGTATCTCTTTGTATATTTATTCTGCCTCATTTTCTCTATCCTGTCTTTCTGGAATTTCACTTTTACTTATATTAGAAATTTGAGACATGTTCTATATTTTCCTCTTGCTCTTTTGTTTCTTTGTTTTAATCTAATTCTTCTCTGTATGCTTCAATTTTAGTATTTTTTATTGCTTTATCTTCCAGTTAGTTGTCTTCATTTGTGTCTTATCTAATAAGTCCTTAATTGTGTTCTTAATTCAGATATATTTTTAGTTCTAGAATACCTATCTGATTTTTTTTCATATAGATTTCAATTCTTAAATTATTTTGGTTCTCATCTTTTTACTTCGTTTTGCCCAGCTTTTCACCTCTTTTCTTAAATATGACAGTTATTTTTAAGTATGTCTCTGCTACTTTAAAATATAGATTATATGGATTATGTACAGGTTTGCTTCTATTGTCTGTCACTTTTATTATATGTCAGATGTTGTGTATTTGAAAACTCACACACCATCCAGATGATACTCTCTTCTACCAGAGAGAATTAAACATTTCTGTTTAGAACATAAAATGCAAGGTAAGGTAGCATGGGAGGGCTTATCATTTTGATATAATCAGGAATTAAGTTATGTTGGGGCTGGGTTGCAATTTTAGTAAAATTCAATCTATGCCTGGGTCATTCTGATTCCTAGGGCATGACCACCAGGGATTTCAAGTGAGAACCTGCTAGTTCTTTATCTCCTCAACCCTAAAAGCTTGCAGGAATTACTTCTGTCTATCGGAGGCTTAAACTTAGTTCTTTAGCCTCATACTCCATAAAACTTCAAAATTTGGTCTTGAGAGGGAGACTGACATGTGTTTGATGCCCTCAGTTCTCCAATTTTATCATTCTAGCCCAACACAATGCCAAAGTATCTGTTACTTTCTTGATATCCCAATAGCCTTCTGCCAGATCCAAGATGAATTTTCAGCCTCTGGCTATGCTGAACACTGATAATTGTCCCTAGGGGAAAAAATGTCTATAGATTCTTAGTGGCAATTCACAATTTCTTCTAAGGATTTTGTCTCTTGTTTTCTTTTTTAATTTTTTAAGTTATATCTCCTCCTTCTGATGGGACTTTGTTTTCTAAGACTCATGAAACCATAGGATATTTTACTCTTTCCACAGATTTCAGTTTTGCTTATTTGCCTCCCATGCAGCTTCAAAACTCAACTAATGTCTTATGTGGAACAAAATGGCCTTTTGTTTAAGGCTCTTTAAATGTTTCCAATTTTGTCATTTCCATCTCTGTGATTGCTTAAAGTTTTGTGTGTTTCTCTTTTTACCAGCAATGGCCTTGTGGTTATGTCAAGCTGTGGATCCCAACTTCTAGCCTGTACCTAGAATCAGCAGATGCCACACAAAAAATAAGCTATAATCTCATCTCATCTCTGGACACTTTAATCTCCTCTAGAAATTTAGTCCTAGCTCTCATTGCTTCCACAGTTTTCTGATAGTTTTTAAATTATGATGTTTTCCCTGTAATGTTGCCAGCTTTTCCAATTGTTATGAGTATGATTATTGACATATTAATACAACTTGTCTGGAATCAGAAGTCAGATTTGCTTAAATATGTTCAATCTATATTATTTTTATTTGTAGCAAGAGAAGGTTCTATTTAGGTATACCATTATAATCATTATTAGTATTATTATCACCTAATTTTTTTGAAAGTTTAAGCTAGATGCTTTACTAAATGCTTAATATGGTCTACTTCATCTAATTCTTACCACAAACCTATGAGGAAAATACCACTATTAAAATAACTTTATAGGTAAGAAAAAATTGAGGCTTATAGGCTAACTATCCCACAAACAATTAGTGATAGGTAAAGTCGGGGTTTTATCTCAGACTACTAAACTCTACTGCTTCCCACAACATCCTTCTAGGGTATAGGACATTATTATTGCTCTATATCATTTTCTAACTCTTTTATCTGCAGCTGATTTTTCTCCTTAAAATAGGATAAATTTCTAATCCATGAGCACTAAGTTTAATACTGAACTAATATCACTCTGATTTTAGGCATTCGAAAATATATTGATATAACATGTCAATAACATGTACAATCTAAGTGTATGTGAAGCAAGATTTCTAATAAAAATGCATTGACTATTTAGAAAATGGACCCAACATGTGGCATTGTCTACTCAGTCTCTGTTCATGCTGATTTCTGATGGTTTCATGGAATATTGTGTTAGTTTTTAGGGCTAATGAGTTTGGCTTAATTTCTTTACCCCTCTCAGCCAAGTCTTTCCACATTGTGGCTTCTCCCATGGGGTCCTTGCTAATAAATATTTTAATTGAACCACTTTATTAAAATGAGTGTCTATATGATCATCTAGACACCCCACAGACAGGAGGAGAGATGAGGAGTTCAAATGAGATTGGGGTAGGCAGATCCAGGTTTGATCCTGATACTGCATTATCACAAACCCTGATAATAAGGGAATCCAAATTCACACAAGATTAGAAAACATAATGAAATGAAACTTTAAATACTTGTTAAGTTTGCTTTCATCGACATTTATTAAGCACAAATGATTGGCACGATTTCCAAGCACAGAAAGCAAAATGCTGTTAACCATACGTTAATTTCAATTGCTATATAAGTCGAAAATTTGCTGATTTCATTCATCCAGGTAGGTGATTGTCTAGCTTTCTGTCCCTATAAGGAATGTCTTCTGTCCATTTTACAAAAAGAATAATAAAAGTAAAATTTCTGCTTCCTGTTCTGTTTAGAATAGCATTTTCCTTGTTTCTTTGTCTTTTCCCTCGTATCCACAACTGTTCACAATTTTGAATAATTTTTATCCTTTTATAATTTATATTTTTTTAAATGACTTTATAATTATTTGTATAACTCTATGCAAAGAATATACTTCCAAAGAGTATAACCTAACAAATCAAAATTTTAAAGAAGAAAAAATCTCTTTAAAAGAAATTTCCAAGTGTTCTTATGCTTCTGAAAAAAATCTAGATAGCATGTATATGTTCTTATATAAGATTCTGTGTTTAATTTGAAGCCTTGAAATATACATGGCTGTTAAAGATTTCATATTCTAAGACAAGGAGAAAATAGTCATAGACTAATGCTAATATCTTTCTCTATTCCTAAACTGAAAACAGTTATCCTTATTACAGCTTGGGAAAAGGACATTGAGAACTCTCTTAATTTAAATAGCATCTCACTTGGTAAAGAATTCAAAACTTGGAGTGCTAAAGGGTGGGGGAAAAGAAGGGAATGATGTTACTGGTATAAAGTAAGCCAAGACAGCTCTCTTGTTCGGAAGGTACAAAGGAGAACCTAAGGGTGATTCAGTTAGCTATAGAAAAGAGGTGTGAATAACGAATGGATGAATATGTCTCTTTACACAAATAGTAGTTCAGGTTGAGCAGTAACTGAAAGTTGTTTATGAAAAAAATCCTTTTAAAATCATTACTGTGTTTACTAGCTGATTAATTTGAAAATAAAAATGCCCATAAAATTTTTATCAAGTCTTAAGAATACAGAAGTTCACAATCAATTTGATTTTTACTCCATGTTTTGCCTATTAGGCAGAACCCAACAGTAAAAGAAATTGGGCATACATACCATTTCATATTTGGGTATGTTAAATTGGTCTATTTTAATCTGGTTAAAGCAAATTTCCTCAAATTTTCCTTGAGTCACAATAAGAATACCTTTTTACATTGTGAACATCTCAATTGCCTTTAATACTTTAATACTTCCCCTTAGCCACATCTGGTTCCAATCACCTTTTAGGCTTGCTGAAATAATTGTAATAAAAATAATAGTAATAATAAAGGTGAATTAAATACCCATAAATACAGCACATATTGGTTTCCTAAATTCGTTTCATTCCTAGGATGTGTTTTTGCCTCTATCCTTAAATGAGGGGAATTCCTAAATGCCTCCACTGAAGTTATTACCTTCCTGTCCCTCGAATTATCTTCTTTGTGACACTTTCTACCATTTGGAAACATGTGGGAATATTTTAATTCATCCTAGAACATAAACCATGAAAAAGAATCGGTCAGGTAAACTACCCTCCAGAAGTTTCTTTGAGTCCTATGCAAATGTGCCTACTCTGTCCTTCTCAAGTGACCTTTGCATGGGCAGCTTTGATGAGTCAACAAAAGCTCCTTACACTTCCTCTCGGGATAATAGTAACATAGTTTATCTATTGTTTTATATTTATGTGACTACATTACTACATAATTCTTCCTAAAACTAAAATAGATCTTCATAGCGGTGATTTTCTGTCTCCATAAAGATGTGGCTGGCCGCAGCTAAACAGTGGAATTCTTTAGGAAAGAAACAAGGAAAGAAGGAAGGAGGGAGGGAAGGAAGGAAAGAAGGGAACTATACACACACACACACACACACACACACACACTCTCATCACACAGTTTTCACTTGTTCCTCCTGCCTCAAATTCACACAAATCAATGAACATCTATTAAAATCCAGTCTGTGCTAGCAATTTTGTGATGCTCAAGGCATTGGGTTAAATGAGGCACAAGGTCTATGTTCAAGAAACTTATAGAATAGATACTGACAATTTGCCATATATTTCTGTGAATGTTGGCTGGGGAGAAGATAAATTCTAGTCTCAGTGCCACTTTAAATATGTTTATTTTCTACATGACTCCAGGTTATTCACTCCTGCCTAGAAGCAGCAATAGGGGATTTTGTCATTGAACTGTTTCATACTCGTAGATCATGTGTTGTACCAAAATGACATGCACACATATATTGTACTTCTGTTCTCTTTTATTCAATGTAAGTTCTGCCTCTGATTAGTCAATTACTTAATCAACAAAGAGAAATTCTATGGAAAGACTTTTTCATAGGGGCAAACCCAGATCTAATAGGTAGAAATACAGGTAAAATGATGGGAAAGGCCCTAAGTCCAAAGTCAGTAAACATGGCTATAGATTCAAGTTTGCCACAAAATGGGAGTGAGTCCATGGTTTGCTGGGTTTCTGTCTCATCTGTAATACAAAAGATGCCTCTTAGCTCAGAAACTCTCTGATGAGAATACTCATTTCAAGCATCATTTACAACTGCAGAAATTGCAATTAGAGTACAGATTGTTGCCTTGCAAATAGAAACTTTAGAAGCAGGTCCAGTTATAGAAACATAATCCTGGTGGGAGAATCTTCCAGCATCTCTTCCTATTGAGTTTTGGCCTTTATCAATGCAGATGATGCCTCTGGGGCTTTCTGGGTTCAAGAGGAGTTTGTCAGGATTAGCAAAGAAGCAGGTTCCACTTGCTTCATGCTATTTGGGTCCAGGTAAGAGCCTCTAATAGCATATATTTGAATACAGTTGATTATATTTACCCTGTAAAAATTTTAATTGTTACATAATTTAGAAAAGGAGTATCTTAGAGAAAGCCTTCAAAAATTACGTAATTATATATTTTCCATGTAATTGAGATATGAATGACCAATATTTTTGCATTCTAATTTAGACATTTTTTAGTTCAAAAGAGGAATTGGGGAGTTGTTTATTAATAGAACAAGAGAAACACAAGATAGAGAACTAGAGTAAATGGAAATACACTTTTTCTTTCTATCTGTAATCTAGAACTTTCTTTCTCTTTTATCTTTATTTTTCCTTCTCATTTCCACAGAGTTTTAGGGTCCTAAAAATTTGTATGTTGATACCAAGGACACTAGAAAATGTATAAATGCATAAAGACCCTATATAACCATACCTCCAAATAGACATTGACCAAGAGTGCCAGTGCAGTAGTTGGACTTGGTGTATTAAATGTTTATATATTCTTTCACTAAATGCAGTAAATATTATGAATCATGCTATTTGCAATGTCTCATGTTTCTGAAATGGATGGAGGGAGAGATTTACCTTTGTTTTATCTGTGGAAAAATATTTTCTAAGCAAAGTTATTGTTGAAAATATATTTCAACAGAAAGACATTTATTCCATTTAGAAAATTTGATTGGGTACTTTAAAAACCACTCTGTGTTAATTTATTTACAAATAATCAATATGGTAATTATAAGTAATGCTATCATTTATTTACTTGCATGTAATAAAACTGAATTTTTAAAAACCTGTTTTATTCCAAGGACTACTTGCTATAGATTATTTACTATTTAGAGTTCTCTTCTCTCCTCTACCATTCAATTTCTGCCCCAATGAATTGAGTTTTTATATGCAAGGAAATTATATAACTGGTCATTTTTACATATGTATATATGCACATACACATACATATCACCTTTCTTCCAAGAAGCTCTAAGTGTTTCATTCATATTATCATGTTTTTTTCCTTGGGGAGTAGAAATTATCTTATCATACCAAAAAAAAAAAGACAAAAAAATTAAGAGTGGGGTCTAGAATCCAAATTATCTGTCTCTGATCCTGACTATAGGTTTCTATAAACAATGACAAGCATTCATTGAGCACATACTATGTGCCTAGCATTGTCCTAGAGGTTTCTCATGCATAGTCTCACTTGTGGTCCTGTAGGCAGGTAATATCAATACCTCCATTTTTGCAAAGAAGGAAACAGATGTGGAGACGTGAAGTAACTTACCCAAAGTCTCAGGTTTATAAGTGGCAGAGCCAGACTCATCCCAGTCTATCAACATCCAATGCCTTAATCTAAGCACTAAGCTCACTACTTACTTCAGCCCCACTTTCAGTCCCTGGTGCGCTCTCATACATTCATTTCTTTATTTCTTATGCCAGAGAAGTATGTAATGTTATGTACATGAAGCTTTAAGCTTCAGGGTCCCTGTGTGTGGGGAGGGGGCTCTGCAGCCAATGAGGATATTGGAGCAGGTTTCTGAGAATTGAAAGAAGAGGCAAGCGGCAGCGGGCAGATGAGACATGTTCCTTTATTGTCGTGGGGATGCAGCGCGCAGCGAGAACATGGTGAGCGCTTATATATGGCTCAGAACAATAGTGGCAACATGTCAAGCAAAGTGTGATCACATGGGTTTTACACAGGAGGTGACATCATGGTTACACAACTATGCTGACTCATGCATCACTTGAAGGCCGGCAGAAGGCATGCCAGCAGTCATTTTAGTTTGGCCCAAGAAACCTATTGCCTATACAAATGAATTTCCCCTTACACTGTGATTAGTAGGAGTTGCTGGGATTTCTAGGAGGGCAGAGAAAGCCTGCTTATGATTAGGAAGCACCTTTGTGTAAGCATTTCCAGTAAATTGCCTAAAGAGATCTCAGAAGAGATCTGAATCTCCAAGGCTCTAGGAATTTGTTGTGATTTTTTCATTCTATATAATTATTTCCTTTCATATCTAATTTTGTATTTATAGTTTGATATTCTTTTCCTTAAAGAGGGCCCCTAAAACTGAGTAAGTTTTGATTCCACAAAACGTGGATCCCCCCTACTTACCTTTTAGATTTTTAGCAAATAGGAGATGACGGCATCCACTCTGTCGTTAGAAACATGCTGAATGCTAGGTGTCAGCAGGAAGAGCTAGTTGTATGGCCAGGATCAGACTGCCTTAGAAGGCAACTGATAATTTCAGGAGCTACTGCAGGTCTATATATTTGTTTTAAAAAATAGTAGGAGATAGAAGATACCCTATTAATTCTGAATTCTCTCTTAATAATCTGGCATGATGGAAATTTGCCTAGTCAAAAAGTAACACCTTAAGGCTAATTTTTAATCCAATATGTAAATAACTCAACCAGTAGCTTTCAAACTTTTTTTAATGCAACCCACATGAAGAAATACAGGTTACATACTTGTCATGACCCATGAAACAGATTTTACAATTTGCTAATGGGTGACAGAATTTAGTTTGAAAAAAAACAGCATGAGAACATACTGGCTCCCTCAAATGACTTTTTTTTTTCCATAAGCAAAAACATGAGGAACATGGGGAAAATGGATTAATCGAGCTGTTCCTCTTTTTTCCAATCACTTTCCACAATGAGAAGCAGGACTAGCTGTTCTGAAGGGACAGTAAAGAGAAGTCGGTCATTCAATGTACTAAAGACATTGTCGTTGGTTTGTTGGTCCAGTTATTATTTGGGAGTGAGCCATTCCATGGTTTTCTCTGGCCATTTCACACAGAGCCTCACCCTGGTTCATGAGCTCCGTTGCCTAATCATCCACAGGAGGCTAATTTAAATGACTATGCCATTCATGATTAAGTCATCAGGTAATGATGGACAGACATTGTTTGTTTAAATTCTCTTCCAAAAGATTTTTTTCCCAAAGTATTTAAATACAGAAACTAGTTGGAGATAGTTATTAAGAGACTTGGTACACTGGATAAAGAGTGATAATCTTCTACAGTATGTACATATTACCAAGAACAATCAACATATGCTAGGTAAATTGCACGTTTTGTGGGGAAAAAAAGTAGCAGATTGAATGAACGCTCAGTATCTTTGCCAAAACTACAGACTTTCACAGGGCTTCTTTTTGTACCCTATGTCTTTGCAAAAATGAAATTCATAATAACTTTAAGTAGCCTTGCAACATGAATTTGTGAATCAATGTTACCTTTTCATTTGAAGTTAATTGGTTTCAAATGAAGGAACGTTAATGTATATATTAATTGGCAAAATAGAATTGCAGGTGCACCTTCAGTTTTGAATTTGATACACCAATTTCTTTTTATCTGTAATAGAGTAGATTTATCAAATGCCAGCCACCTGTGGGAATTTGAAAGTCACTAAAAAGCCTCACACTGATGTGAAACCTTTAAAGTTTAAGTCTGAAGAGCTTATTTGTAAGCACTTTTTAATGTATTTTCGAAATGTCCAGTGATGATGGTAACAGTCATTGGGAGTGAGTATCTATTAAAGCAATTTGTTATTCCCACTTTCTGGGTGAGATGATCACTGCCCCTTTCAGTAGATTTCATCAGTAAGAGGAAAGCTCTATTGATTACTCGCTGCTATACATGAAATATCTTAGCTCATCAAGCTCAAGAGTGAATGTGTATTCTTCTTGGACAAGTAAGGAAAATGTGGACAAGTAAGGAAAATGTTTGTAAAATTCTCTCGTGTTATGAGCTATTCCTAATCTTCCTCCCATATCACAAACCTGCTGAGAACCACTGCTGGGGGCACATCATACTCCAACCATTTGCTCCTCTATCTAAATAACCAAGCCAATGCCTGGTCCCATTTTCCCAATGCCTGTGAATCTTTTATGCAATTATATTAAAAAAGATGCAGCTATTTAGTATTAGTCCCACTTGCTCAATCCTATACACTCTGAGCAAAGCAGGATATTACTTCTACATGAATGGATGGGAAAACAAAAATATTGGGGCAGGTAAAGAATGCAAATAAACATGTCGAACATTTGTTTAGATCAATATTTAGTGCCTTTGTCCTGAGCACTGTGCTAGGCTTTTTCCTGATGGCATCTCAATTAAACATTGCTTGATTTCCCAAAGAACTTTTCCTATCCCTGTCTTACAATGAGGACAATCAGACTCAGAGGAGCAAATCCCCTGAAAGATGTCTGAAAGGTGGTACAAAGCTGAGTCAGAATCCAAGAGGAAGTGTCTGAAGACAAAGCTGATGGCAATGTGCTCTCAGGTCCCAAGTTAATCTGGCTGGTCTAGGACAAGAACCAAGCTCTTATCTTCCTGTCCTACCTTCCATTTACTAGACTATGCTGCATCATAACGTGGCCACAGATTTATCATCTCAGAGCAAGATGGTCCTCTAAATGTGGGCACTTTACTATTGAAGTAGCTTGGGTGAAAGGTCCAGAGATGCCCATGAGAGGCCAGCCATTCAATTCATCATCCCAACACATGTTTGTGATACAGCAACAGAGGTCTGAGTCCCTCAAAATCAAATCTCTTTTCACAAATTTAACCAAGTGTCGTTGCCATCTGGGAAGAAACTTGGCTTCATTAATTAACAAGTAGCTGTGATGGTTGATTGATAACTGAGCGAAGCCGTCTTGCTTATTTTATAGTTGGAGCCTTTTCATTGTGGTCATGCTCTGAGAGTTTTTCGGGCTTATTTTTCAAGAGTTCCAAGCTCGACCTGCCCTGTCTTGATTCTCCAGCACAAGATTGTTCTAAGCTGTGATTACTTACAAAAGATTTGAATAGCTTTTGCCTAGCTTTCCCTTTTCTGAACAGAGCTATTGATTCTCTGCTCTGTGGTAACCATTGCTTTCTAGATGAAGATACATGCCAAAAGAAATCATTAACAATCTCAACACCAATTCAGTTAGGTGAATAGCAGCTACATACTGTATGCCAGGTGTAGTCCAAGAGCATAAGGAGATTACATAAATGAAAATATGATCCGTCAAAGGAGAAAGACACATGCACAAATAACTTCAGTGTAAATCTCATTGTGCTTTCATAGAGGTGCATGATAGAGTTGGCTACATCTCACTAGGAGAGTCAGCAATATGTAAAAAAAGAGAAAAAAAGAGAAAATATTGGACCTGGGCATAGAAGACAAAGAATATTTCAACAGTCAGAGAAGAGCCTTGGATGACAGGGAGGAGAAACTATAGAACATTACAGGCAGGGGAGACAGCATGAGCAAAGGTATGTTGGTATGAAAACGTATGTTTAGAAAATTACAAGTAGCAGCATATTGAGAGATGAGGATATGAAAGAGGTGGTTGAGATTCAAGAGAATCTGGAAAATTTTTCAAAGCAAGATTGCCAAGCAATACTAAGGAGTTATAACTTCATTTTATAGGAAATAGGAAGCTTTTATGAATTTATAAGTAGAGCAGAAAAAGGAAGATTGTTTAGGACATACAGGAATTTCAAGGAAAGAAATGACTGTGAATGAGTTTAGAAATAGAAAATGATTGTATTCACTTCAAAAAAGTACTTAAGAAGAGTTTGAATAAATTTCCCACCCATTCGTATGACAGTGTGTCATTTTCAACCTTGTATATCAATACGCCAATTAACTTTTTGAAATATACTCCAGACTGAAGTTTTTTGAAGTACAGATGTCTGTTATGTAGCAAATTCGTGAGAAGGTATTTTTATATGAAATACTTGCTGGGGAGAATGATAGCATGAAGGCAGTTTCCTTTGCATTAATAAAGATGGTAGAATAAGCAATCTTGGCCATGCTGTTTTGAAATCATGGTCTCTTAGCATGACTCTAAGGATTTTGTTTGGGAAGCATAATTCCAAAAACAGCACCCAGGTGCAATGCAAAAACGTTCATGTCTTTCTGAATTACCAGTACTACCTGAAGGAGGATGCTACCGTAGCCTTTGTTTCCCCTGCTTTATAAACTCCAAGATTCGAAAGACTCATAGATTTTTAGCAAGAAGGTAGCAGAGACTATGAACAGCAAAGGGTGAGAAAAAATGAATTCATCCCTATTATTATTGTCTTTGAGAGAAAAACAACTCAACCCTCTGATTCCTTTATCCTTCTATTGACTTTGTCATTTTAATCACATTTATTTCCTAATGTGACTGTTCTATGAATGTACTGAATTTTCTATTTCTTTCTCCACTATAATGTGGAAGTGTACCCATATTTTCACAGGACATGTCTCCAATCCTTGTCTTTTTTATTTACTCTCAACTTAATTAATTTTAATCCTTCATTGGTGCTTTAAATGAGTCAAATGAGAATAATGCCAACCAGGGTGATTTTCACCCTTTTATTAGCAAATGTGAAACATGTGTAACTCATAATCACCTATTTGTTCTCAGCCCAGGGTAACTTGAGAGTCTTCGAGATTTCTGCTCTCTCCAGGCACTCACCAAAAGGAAATGCAAGACTTGGTCCTTGTAACTCTACGAATCAAGTCCAGATTTGATTATTCAAGGTTTCTATTTCCTACATACTATCAAAAACCTAGCCTGAAATTTAATTTATCTGCTAGACATTTTAAGCTAAATAGTTAAATGAAAGTCACTAAGCACTAATGAAGACTTCCAATGGGAACAGTGAGGAGTGGGGAACCTGCGGCCTTGGGGCCTCATGTGGTCTCCTGGATCCTTGAGTGCAGCCTTTTGACTAAATCCAAATTTTACAGAGCAAATCCTTTTAATAAAGGATTTAATGAAGTTTGGATTCAGTTGAGGGGCCTCACTTGGGAATCTGGAGGGCCACATGTGACATGGATGATCTCTTTTTTAATGAATCTTTGCATTAAACTCTCTTTCAAACAACCCAAGTTGTAGACACTTGTGTGAATACACTGATTACAGATATATAGACCCACATACATTGCAAAATGGAACTAATTCTCTCCTTAGTCCTGCTAACAGATAGCAGTGGTTGACAAAAAAAAAAAAGAAAAGCTTAATTAAAATTATTTAAAATTAGTCCTGCTAACAGATAGCAGTGGTTGACAAAAAAAGAAAAAAAAAGAAAAGCTTAACTAAAATTATTTAAAATAATAACTTTATGATCACAGAGAACAATGAGAAATTTCTCCACTGCTGATTTCACACCTAAGAATGTATTGATGGTTAGGGTAGGTTTTCTTATTTATGTATAATCATTTTAATGTAATAAAAAATGAATGTAACCTCCAAATTTTATTCATTTACTTGTTATTATTGGGGATTAGGATGCTCTTCATACAGTCATCTTCTCCTTGTCATCACCTTGTGGCCTCCTCAGACAGGTGCCCTAAACCACACAAGCTGCAGTAGCCTCATGCTACTGACTCTCGCATTACCATCTTTTCTTCATAGCAGTTATCACTATCAGACGTTTCTTACTTATGTATTTATATGTATATTTACTATGCCACTCCACTCCAGAATGTAAGCGCCATGAAAGTAGGAACATTTCTGTCTTATTCACCACTGTATTCCCAGTGCCTAAAATCTACCTGGAATAAGAGGAAAACTGAGTTATACCTAGTGGGTGTGATTTCAATGGACTTGGGACTTACTGGTCATAGAATTTAGAAAAAAAATTATTTTCTTTATTGAGTATGTATCTTTCAGAATATGAACATTTTGAATACCTTGGAGGTAGACATGTCCATGTTAAAACATTGAGAGTAAGAAAATATTCACGTGTCCTGTTTGCACTGTATTGTAACTGTACTGCTATGAACTGAATTGTGTTCACTCAAAATTTATATATTGAAACTCTAACTCTGAATATGACTATTATTTGAAAATAGGACCTATAGGAAGTACTTTAGTCTGTTTTCTGTTGCTTTTAATAGAATACTTGAAACTGGGTAATTTATAAAGAAAAGGAATTTATGTCTTACAGTCTTGGAGGATGGGAAGTCTAAGGTCGAGGGGGCGCATCTACTGAGAGCTTCTTACTTGTGGGCTCTCTCTGTGGGGTGCTTAGGTGGGACAGGGTATCACATGGCAAGTGGGGTGGAGCTTGCTAACATGCTAATATGCTAGCTCAGGTATCCCCTCTTTTTCTTATAAAGCCACCAGTTCCCTCCATAGTAACCCATTAATCCATTAATTCATGAATGGATTAATCCATTCATGAGGGCAAAGCCCTCATGATTCAATCACCTCTTAAAGGCCCCCCCCCCCCATTACTACCACATTGGGGATTAAGTTTCAACATGAGTTTTGGAGGGAACATTCAAACCATAGCAGAAGGTAATTAAGGTTAAATAAGGTCACTGGGGTGAGGCCCTAATCTGATAGGACTGGTGATCTTTGTCCTTAAAGAAGTGATACACCAGAGCTCCCCTTCATGCCCTTGCCATGTGAAGACACCGCCAGGTGGCCATCTCAAGTCAGGGAGCTCTCTCCAGAAACTAAATTTGTCTGCACCTTGTTCTTGGACTCCGTAGTCTCCAGAACTGGGAAAAAAAATAAATTTCTGTTGTTTAAGCCACCCAGTCTATGATATTTTGTTATAGCAGCCTGAGCTAATAGACTAATACTAATGAAGATACAATTATTTTTAGAGACTATGTTGGAACATTTTCTATTTTTCATGCCCCACAATTCAGGGCTTGTTATACTTATGCCATTGGTAACATTACTTGAAAGGTCATGGTGATGGGTATTAATGGAAAAGGGTTAAAACAGTTCTGTAAGATCAAAGCTGATATTGTCACAATGCAGTTTTCCTTCTACAAACTTTATCATCATTATATGCTATGTTCCAAAAATAGATGGCATTGAATGGACAAGGGGAAAAACATTGGTTGTCATTACAACTGCTTCAATTTTATTTATCAAGGGATTGTCTTCTGGAAGAAGATGTGTCTTCTATTGGCCTTAATATTCTGTGAGATCAGGAAAATGTTGGGTCATCTAGTTCGTTAGCACTCTTTGAACATTAAGAAAGCAAATTAAGACCAAAATCACAAACACTAATAATTCCCATGTCCCTTTATGGTATTTTCAGGAAGCAGATCTAGCACATGCAGAACAGAAAATCAGCTAAAGTGCTCACATTATTAACTTAGTAACACCTGCAAACATCTGGTGACCTAAGTTTTCTCTTGTTTTATTTTGTTTTCAAGAAGTAAAGTCTGCAAGGGTCTATGAGAGTGAAGAAAAGTCATTGTAGCTAAAGGGTCATCCAAATAATTATTTTTTAAAATTATATTGGTCATTTTAGCATGCTTTATGTACTAATCTAAATTAATGAATTAAGCAGGTGCATACATTGTTTTAATTAACAACAGCTGCATTATAGGAACATTATAGGAGCTTGTTATGGCATCATTTATTAAGAATATGTTGCCAATGCATTTTATAACATGCATTATAAAAAGTTATTAAAAGGTGCAACTATATCTTAGAATCATTCAATAAATATTAATAAAACATTTATGATTGTGCTTTAATTTAAAATGTTATCATTATCTTTCAAGCAGATGTCATGCACCAGGCACCAATGAGACACTCATGATGACATAAATAGTAAAGTAGTGGTTAGCAGCTTTCCTTACTGTGTTGTAAACATCCTCTCCTTTACGATTTTGGAAGTACTCACCTTCCAAATGGTAGCTCCTGAATCTCCTTGTGTGCTACTTGAATCTCAATAGGAAAATGGAAAAATTAAAAAAAAAAAACTTTGCCGCAGCTTTTCTGAGTTTTAAACTACAGTTATAGCTACATGTAACTCACTTATTAGATACCAATGATGGTTGAATTTTTCCATGTCATATGTAACTAAGGTTTAGTTAGTTTTCTTCTAATTCTATTGCTTATATTACCAAATATATTTATTGAGTCAGAATAGTCCTCTCAAGTCCCAGTGGGATTCAATAGCCCATTAATTGCTTTGAAATTTCATCAATCAGCTTATAACTTACTGTAGGCAATGGTGATGAATGGAATGGCTAAAAATAGGTCCATTTACTTCAGTTAATCATTTGTTTTACCAAATATCAGTTTGCAAAATAGTGGCAAGCACTCTTCTCTAGATTAAATGGGCCGAAAATAGATATAGCATTTTTGAAACTAGAAACTCAGACAAATCAATGAAAAGTCCTGAAATGGGTTCTTCTTACAATGCAGAAAATACAAAGACTATAAACTACATCTGTGATAATTAATAAGCTATAAAAACAAAATTATAGAATTAACAATATTTCTCTCCACGTAATGCAGATATAAAATGATGAATAACTAGCATTTTAGCTATAATTCTTTTACTTTTCTTACATGTAGTGCTAGAATGTGAATTCCACCACCACCACCCCTCACTGCCTGCAAACCCACTGACAATGAAGTTGGTTTTTTTA
Source organism: Eulemur rufifrons (assembly GCF_041146395.1). Taxonomy (NCBI): domain Eukaryota; kingdom Metazoa; phylum Chordata; class Mammalia; order Primates; family Lemuridae; genus Eulemur; species Eulemur rufifrons. The sequence continues at coordinate 53,221,316 of NC_090984.1, forward strand.
GGCCAACCAAGCAAGAACCATTGATACCACCTTTCATTGTCAGTGAATAAATCTGTTAAACTCTCTAGCTGTTCTCAGTTAAGCTAGATTCATTATTTCTAGCTTAAATCCCTTAGCTTTAAACTAAGACAGAGATTTACTGTAGTTCTTTTTGCTGAGGAATGCTTATTAACTTCTTTTTCCATCTTAACCCAACAAACCCAAAGGACAACCATGTTTTCTATCTAATAGATCCTGTTCTTAAAGCTTTCTTTCATATAAAGGAAGGCTAAATCCTCAAAGCCTCAAAGAACCCAAATCTTTAGACCTGTTTGGTTTGTAGCTTCTCAGGCAACATTTCATGATGAGGAATATGCCACGGGCAGAGTTGACTTCAATTTTTGTTATTTTAAAAACAGGGGGAGAAGATTTTTAAAAGGAGGAGGAGGAGGGAGAGAGGAAATAAAGGAAAGATAAAAATTCAAAAATGTCTTTGAATAAGGGTGGTCATGATTTTATATATATATATAAATACACACACACATATACACACATATATTATGAAACATTATATGGTTTCCACATGACTTTTGCTTCCCCTATATCATTTGGAAATATTTAAGATCTATATACAAAATTTTGAATTCCTCAATATATGTTGAGTACACTTGGTCTTGAGTGGTGGACTTAAAAGGTCCATGGTGAAAACATTATTCTGATTTAGTTGTAGTAGCAGTAATAGGAGAAGTAATATAATGGTAGTAATAATGCTTTAAGTTCCTTTGCCCAGATAAGCCTCACAGCTGACATTTTATACTAGTTCCTGCGATAGATTGAAAGGATCCGATTGTGGTAAATTGAGAGTCATGATCTGATCCACAAACTGTGTATTTTCTTCCCACCCCCAGCTTCACTGAGGTATGATTGACAAATAAAATATGTATATATATTTTACAGTGTACAACATGGTGTTTTGATACATGCATACGTTGTGAAATGATTGCCCCAATCAAGCTAATTAACATATCCATCATCTCACATAATTACCTTTTGTGTGTCTTGAGAACATTTAAGATTTAGTCTCTTTGCAAATTTCAAGTGTACAATAAAGTTTTAACTGTATACTATAGTCACTGTGACGTACATTAGATCTCCAGATCTTATTCATCCTACCTAACTGAAACTTAATATCCTTTGATCAACACCTTTCCACATAAAACTATTTATTTTCTACTTTAAAATTTTTGTTCGTTGTTTGTGAAATGAGTAACATATACTTCCCTTTCGTTTCTTAGAAACATGAAGAATCATATATAATACCTGATAAATTAGTGTAACTGTGCATCTCCTATCTGACGTACTTTATGGTGCTTCTCATGGGGTTTTGTGCAGTGAAAATACCAAGTGTTTACTTGTTGAATTGAATTTAATGTGAAGGTATTTTGAAAAGTTACACAAATAATCAGTAATATCAGTTGATTGTTTTAACTCATGTGATTTAAAAGCATTACACACTTAAGTGACATTATTGGTCCAAGAAAATTCTTTGCAGATAATACAAATGACTGAAATTATCAAACCAAAATCTTCCAGACTAAAATTTGAGGGTAACTGTTTATAAATGAGTTCTCATTTCCAGACTGAATTTACCATTTAGCCTTAATCTGTGCAAATTATGATTGATTTTAGAAAATCTGTGAAAAATTGAGTTTTCAGAAACTAGGAAATTTTATACTCTGAGTGGTTTTCTTAAAAATAATGATTCCTAAAACCATGTATCTTTTTAATCCAAGAAAGTTATTACATATGATTACAGTTTATAGTTTTCTAAATCCTACTTGTTTTGCTTGTGCTGGGTAGAGAGCACCATAGCTTGTAATGTCTATGCATATTATATACTCATGGGAATTTTGAGCTAACATTAATTGAGCATTTGTTATACCAAATTCTGTTCTAAGTACTTTATATTTTTAAATAATTTTATTTATGTTAGTAATTATCTAACAACCTGATAAGGTAGACACTAATGTGATCTCCATTTTGCAGGTGAGAAAATTGAGACACTAACAAATGAAGTAATTCTAAAAGCTCATAGTTAGTAAGTGAAGGAATCAGAATTTTAAACCAGGGTAGACAAAGCCAAAGCAAGATGTGCAAATGTTCCCTGTATCCCCAACCTTGAATAAATTCATACCCGTCTCTTTGAGGCTGGCACCTGCAAAAAGAAATGACCCAATGCAGCAGATTGGTTTCATTTTAGAGTGATTATCTAAAATCTCAGATGGTCTCTCAACATAGTCCAGGAATCCTAAAATTCTTATATAATAAACATCTCCCACTTTCCAAGATGATAATTTCATAATTTCTCCTCTCTTTTCAAATGTTTAACATGAGCTGATGTTTAACATCAGCTTTAAAAAAAGAAAAATAGAAATAGCCAGAGTAGCACTTTCTCTTCTGCTCACCTCCAAATCTGCAAACATTTGCACCTTCCTTTCTGCTAATACAATTAAGCAAGAGTTTGTCTTTATTTGGAGAAAAGTTCCTCAATGAGGGTGCTGGATTCGAGCCCCACCACACCAGCTCGGTCTGGCCTCCTCTCAGCTGAATTGGCAACATCTCCCTCTCTAATGGATCACCTTTAGTAGCTTTCAACCTGCTCTGGCATTTCCCGTTCTAAAAACCGTGCAGACAAACCCTCACAGGACCCTTTGTCTAGTCCATCTTCCATACAATTTCTCTACTCCCCTTCACAGCAAATTGCTCTTCTTGACTTCTCTACTTCCTCAGATTTGTTCTCCTATTATCCTAATTCAGTGTGGCTTCTACTCCCATCACTCAACAGAAATGAACAACTTTCTGTCCTTATAATACACAGTCTGTCAGGAATAGTCAAAAGTTATACACTCCTTTAAACATGTGTCTCTCCAGGATTCCACAATACCGGCCTGGTCTAGTTTTCTTCCTGCCTTTCTAAAGCATCTTCTTAATCTCCTTTCCAGGTTCTGCTGTCTGAACCCACCCCATAAACATTGCCATTCCCCACAGTTTTGTTCTGAATCTTTTTATCTGTCCTTTCCTTACCCTCCCCTTAAGACTCTCAACATTTTAAACACTCTCTACATACTTGTGGTAGACAGAATAATTGCCCCTCCAAAAGTTATCTCTATCCTAATCTCTGGAACCTGTGAATGTTACCTTTTATGGCAAGGAAGGATGTTGCAGGTGTGATTTAATAAAGGATCTTGAGATGATAAGATTAGCCTGGGTTCTCCAGATGGGGCCTAAATACAATCACATGTATCCTTATAAAAGAAAGCAGAATGGGCCGGGTGCAGGGGTTCTTACCTGTGATCCTAGCACTTTGGGAGGCCAAGGTGGGTGGATTGCTTGAGATCAGGAGTTCGTCTCTACAAAAAAAAAATAAAAAAACTAGCTGGATGTGGTGGGATACACCTGTAGTCCCGGCTACTTGGGAGGCTGAGGCAGGAAGATTACTTGAGCCCAGGAGTTTGAGGTTGCTGTGAGCTATGATGATGCCACTGTGCTCCAGTCAGGGCAACAGAGTGAGACTCTGTCTCAAAAACAAACAAACAAAAAGAAAGAGATTTAAGACATACAAAAGGAAAGAAGGTAATGTGACCACAGAGGCAGAGATTGGAGTAATGTAGCCATAAACTAAGGAATACTGTAGCCACCAGAAGCTGGAAGAGGCAAGGAACAGATTGTCTAGTAGAGTCCCCGGAGAGAGCACCACCTTCATTTCAGGCTTCTAGTCTTCAGAACACAGGTAACTTTTGTTGTTCTAAACTAATAAATCTGTTGTAATTTGTTATAGCAGCCACAGGAAACTTACAAAGGCTACCAAGTTAAATATTCAATCCAAATATCTCCTCTAAGCTTTAAAATCATAAACAACTTTCTTCTGGCCTTCGCCATATCTTCTTACAGGTATTTCATCTGTGACACGTCCACCATGGAACTCTTTTCTATATCTAACTCTGTTTCTATATCCCTTCTCCATATCTGTTCCTCTCCCAATCTGCCTATATCAGTAAATAGTATTATTGTCCACCCAACTGCTAAAGCTAGAAATTGCATTCCTCCCTTGATTCTTGTCTTTTCCTTTTCTTAGATATGGGGCAAGGGAATCCTGCACCTAAACTATCAATATCAACATACCTTGTCATTTTTTTGGAGTCTCAGGTGCACAGAATTGTCTTAATCATGACATTTTCTTATTTGTTCATGCATGGTTCATTTTTATTTACAGGCATAACTTGTTTTATTGTGCATCATTTTATTGTGCTTTGCAGATATTGCATTTTTTTTTTTACAAATTGAGAATTTTTTCCAACCTTGTGTAGAACAAGTCTATCAGCACCATTTTTCCAACAGCATGTGTTTACTTCATGTCTCTGTGTCACACCTTGGTAATTCTTACTAAATATTCCATGCTGTTCATGTTATATCCATTATGGTGATCAGTGATCTTTGTATCTATTGTAATTGTTTTGGGGCGCTACAAACCATACCCATATGAGATAGCAAATATCAGTAAATGTTGTATCTGTCTTGGCTGCTCCACCAGTCTGTTGTTCTCTTATCTTTCTCCCTGTCCTTGGGCCTCCCTATTCCCTAAGACACAATGATATTGAAATTAGGCCAATTAAATAGGCCAATGTCCTCTAAGTGTTCATGTGAAAGGAAGAGTCACACGTGTCTCGCTTTAAACCAAAAGCTAGAAATGATTAAGCTTAGTGAGGAAGGCATGTCAAAAGCCCAGATAGACTGAAAGCTAGGCCTCTTGTGCCAAACAGTTAACCAAGTTTTGCATGCAAAGGAAAAGTTCTTGAAAGAAATTAAAAATGCTACTCCAACATACCTGCAAATGTTAAGAAAGTAAAACAGCCTAGTGCTGATATGGAGAAAGTTTTAGTGGTTTGGATACAAGATCAAATCGCCACAACATTTCCATTAAGCCAAAGGTTAATGTAGAGCAAGGCCATAACTCTCTTCAAATCTATGATGGCTGAAAGAGGTGAAGAATCTGCAGAAGAAAAGTTTGAAAGTAGCAGAATTTGGTTCATAATGCTTAAGGAAAGAAGCTGTCTCCATAACATAAAAGTGCAAGGTGAAGCAGCAAGTGCTGATGTAGAAGCTGCAGCAAATTATCCAGAAGATCTAGCTAAGATCATTGATAAGGGTGGCTACACTAACAACAGATTTTCATTGTAGGTAAAACAGCCTTCTATTGGAAGAAGATGCCATCTAGGCTTTTCATAGCTAGAGAGAAGGCAATGCCTGGCTTCAAAATTTCAAAGGACAAGCTGACTCTTGTTAAGGGCTAGTGCAGCTGGCGACTTTAAGTTAAGCCAATGCTCCTTCACCATTCCAGCTTCCCTCCTTCCCCTCACTCATTTCACACCAGCCACACTGCTCTCCTCACAGTTGGGCAAAAACTCCAAGCTCTTTCCTACCTTAGTGCTCTCATGCATGCATTTTGTACCTGAAACATTTCCTTCTGCTTCTCACGTGGTCTGTCATCAAGCCTTCTCTTCATTCAAGTCTTAACCATAAAGCTCACCTTCTAGAAAAATGTTTCCTCACCACCCTGTTCATTGTTAGACCCCTATTTATTCTCTATTGAAAAATCCTTTAGTTTCCTTCATAATATGTGTGGCAAGTTGCAGTATTTATGTTTGTATTTATGCCTTTTTTCTTTGCTGGACTATAAACTCTCAAAATCAAAGAACTGGTTTTATCTTCGTATAATGCCCTAGCAAACTGCCCGCCATACACAGATCAAAGTACATGGAATTAATAATACACTTTACTTTTTTACTACAAAAAGGCAGGATCATGTGATTATCTGGTTAAAACCAAGAATAATTGGTGCTCAATGAATATTAAAGTTCTGCCTAAATGAACAAATGGATGGAGACACATGCTGTAGGGTAAGAGTGTTGGTACCACAGCATACTTTGAGAATCCTAGCAGAAAGGCACCACATGAGTTCAAAATGCTATTATGTTTTGACTCAATCTTTCAGCACTCCACACAAGAATAATCTAGTTTGAGACAACTTGGTAAAGTATCAGCTTTCACCTATATTACCTGCTCTGACACCTTAGCAGCTGAAGACACTTAGTCCAATTAACAACTTCGACCAATCTTCCCTGGCACAGAGGAATCCAGTTCTGCAATTCCTCTACCTCATCCATTGTAACTTTATTCACTGCCTTAGTTCTCTCATTAACAACTACATTCTTGGGTTCTGTCCTGTCTCAAACAGGTTTTAATTGCCATAGCAATTCTTTAAACATGTGGTCTCTTATTGATTCGGTTCATCTGTGTCTACCAAAGTCTGCCCTGTGTTCCTACCATCCCATACCTGTTCTTTTGGGTTTGTGTTCAGCCATGGCCACTAGTTTTATTCAGTTTTGTTTTTCACAATCCTTTTTATATAAGAACACCCTAGCCTGGACATTAATATACCTTCTTTATCTGCAGTATTCTCTTACGTATCTAGTGCTGTTTATCATTTTTTTATCCACTGAAATTCATTTTTGCGCTTGGGTTTTGAATCAGATCTAAACTACAAGCAGTGAAAATATTATTCCTGACCTCTTTGAACTTAAAAGCATTTGAATACAAGCTACTATTTTGATTTTTTTTTCAAAATATAGCCCTTTATATATGGCAGAATGCTAGGAACTTTCTGGTTCTCAAACCCATTCTGTCATTTTTGTTCTGGGACACAGAGTGATGCAAAGTTTCCATAAAGTAAGTTTATAGAATATTTTTGCCAAGAAAATATATGTTTAGGAGGATAGCCCATAATTTGCAGCTGATCCATTTTAAAGTTTTGCCAAAATATTATACAAGTAACAAAACTATTATACCATGTGTAAATAGTAATAATTAGTATTATTATACTAATCTAAACATCATATGAAAATTATGTTAATCTTTTTAAATTACTACACCAATGGTTTGAGCTTAAAAAACAATTAACAACAAAGAAAATCTCCAACATCACTAAAATGTAAAAGATAAAAAGTAAAAGTGTCTAAAAGCTTGCTTTTTCAAGATCTCTTTAAGATAATATATATATATATTTTTTACCAGAATCTTTTATATGCAGATGTGAAGCTGAGAGTGGGCATTGGGAAGAAACATCTATCATAAATCATAAGAATGATTAATCCTCTGGGTCATATATCCCCCCCATCATTTGCTCGTGGCCAGATTCCTCTTGAGCTTAAAACTAATTCCATTCATGCTTTGGGCTTGGAGCACCACGTTCATTTGCATAATACATTTTGCACTCACCGGATGCCAAGTGTAGATTAATAATCTGATTTGGGGAATAGTGAACAATTGTTTGGGAAAGTTGCAATTTTTTACTGCTTTTGGGGTGCTCAAATTACAAATCCAGTGACAAGTAGCATATTGATCCAAACATGTTTGTGCCACAGAAATAAATATCATAGAAATACCAATATTTAAATTTAAAATATGGTAGTATTGTCCGACATTCACTGCCTTTTGGCAGGCGAGTCAGTGAATCTGTGAATGTATTCATGCAAATAATTGTTCATGATCACACTAAATCTCTTGACTGCTATTGTTAGCACCAACCACACAATGCCATAGCAGGGTTTTTGGAACTATCTTTGAATTTTTCTGAATGGAACACATACCCAGGGGCAGAGTGGGATTTAAACTGGGTTGCATTTATTTTTGGCTCTCTGTCTGCTCTCTTCACACCTCACAGCACTTCAATCCAAAGCACATTTTTATAAAACATAGAGCTACTTGGTTCAGGTATTATTTGAATGCTGCTTCTGTGGTACCAAAGAGATAGAAAGTCAATTATCTCGCTATTTTGAGAGGCTATAACAATCCCAACACCATCCAACACTAATACTCAGCAAGCCTGTGAGTCTTGTTAATAATGTTTTTCTCTGTAAATGATCTTTTGGCAAGAGTCATGAGACCACAACCAAGTCACTGGAAATCCCTGAGAAAGAAAACATTTTGGTGTAAAGGGTTTATGAAAAATGACACTTTGTTGCAGTTTTTTCCAAGCAAATTATAACTGCCTGTCATGCAGACAAGGGTTGCCATGGTAAGCAGTTTTTTGAATAGGTAAACCAAATAAAAGTGAGGCAGAGCATGTGTGAAGCTCGTGGGAAAGGGAAGTTCAGGTTGCCTGAAGCAAGAATAACTTCAGTATTTAAAATCACGAAGAGCCCAGCACCCTTTTTCCAAATGTGGTTCAGGCAAATGTCTATTTTTCTCTCTCAGGCAGTTTCTTTCTAAAATGTTTAGCATAGAAATCACTAATGGTTAGTGGAGGAAAAGACTGAATCATAGTACTATTACTAGTAGGTTAAAGTTGTTCTTTGATTCTAAAAACAATGAACCTCTCTTCTCTTTAACATACATCATTGTGACTGTGCCAAGTATAAAACAGTATTTCAGATACTTACTCCCTAAACAATTGCCCAAAGATAGGGTAAAAGTCCCATAATTCTAGTAAGATTATCAAAATTATTTAGTAGGACATTGTCACTTTTCTAATTATCCCTAATTCAAGAACTCTTCTGTTTATATTATTATTTCACTTGATGTCATTTAACAAAATAGAGACATTAGTCAATAGTTATCAATATATACCACATTATTGAATGCTTCTTTACCAGGCCCTCTTTTTTCCTAGCTACACTCTTCAGTGTTTCATCTAGCTCCACAGCTTTTAATATCTTCTATATGCTGCTGGCTCCCACATCTAAACATCAAAAACTCCAGCCCAAAACTCCCTGCCCCCATTCCCAGATTTGTACTTTGACGTGCCTACAAATATCTCTACTTGCATATCTAACAGATACCCTCGTCTTCCCTATAGTGGGCTGAGCATGAGCTAAGTTTGTTTCCTTCTACATAAAATCTCTAAAAATCACAGATATTAATAGATAAACTAATAAAAAAATCATGCACAGAAAGAAAAATTAGAACAGGGAGCAAGCAAAGAGAAAACTCTCAGGAATGCCAGAGGATAGCAAGCAGATAGGGTGGAGTTACTGAATACTGAAAGCAAAGGGTGGCCTGGGAGAAATCACAGGAAGGCTGGTTGAGATACCTTAGCAAGAGCAATCAGGTAAATAAACACTGTCAGAACCTGAACCAAGCAGCTGTGACAGATTTGTGTCTCTAGCCACAGGGATGTGTGTACTTGGGTCAGAGAGACATGGCCATGTCCAGGTGGCTGGCAAAGGCTGGGAGAAATGGACAGCATCTACACCCAGAAAACTAGCTACCCAGGTACAGCACCAGGAATTATGTCCCACTCTACCTCAGCGCTCACTGAGAACCCAGCCAGAATAGCTTCTCAGCAGGATCTCCCCCCCCCCCTTTAGCAGACGTAGGGCCCATATAGACACTGTTCAACAAGAAATCACCACTTCAAGAATAGAGGCACAATCATGCATCTCTAAGCACTAAGGAAAACCTAGAGCCTAAAATCAATACAAGAGCATCAATAAATGAATTGCTTAGACTGAACAAAGTTAATAGAACAAAGAGAAAAGATCATGAAAATGAATATAATGGGTAACTGTACTTAGAAAGATAAAGAAAAATAGCATACCCACAAAAAAGGGACATGTTTTTGTACAAAGAACCAATCGGAGATCTCAAAAATGAAAAATACAGTTCATTAAATTAAAGCAAAGCCAATGAATTCTCCCAGAGAGACCTTCAGAAAGGCTGAGACATAGAGGATATATTGAAAAGTCCAAGTGTCCATCTTATGGTAGTTTCACATTGAGAGAAAAGGAAGAATGGGAATAGGCAATATTTAAAGAACCATTAGATGAGAATTTTCCAAAAATTAAAAGAAGTCCATAGACTAAAAGTGCACACAAAGCCAAACATAATTTAAGACACACCCATTTACAACATTTTGGTATAAAATTTCAGGAACTGAGTATAAAGAGAAAAAAATTATAAACATTTCTGGAAAGATATAAAATCAGATTATTAATACTAGAACAAGATTTAGATTGATATCAGTCTTCTCAAAAGCAACCCTGGATGTGAGGATATGATGGAGCAGTATCTTGAAGGAAGTGCTAAGGGAAAGTAACTTTATCCAAGGATTCTACAGCAAGGCTGACATTCAAATGTGGGGGTGAAATTAAGATATGTCTTAATAGAAATTGAGACCTAAAGGAATGCCAGTATTCAAAAAGTTTGCTAGCTACAGACATCTGAAAGAGTAACTACAACATGTAGTCAAGCAAAGGAACTGTCTCCTGGCCTGGAAAATGGACTCCTCCAAAATGGAGCTCCCCATTCTCCTGCCCCGATCCTGCCTCTCTCCGAATCTTCTGCATCTCAGGCAATGGCACAGCTATCCACCATGACACTTACTCTTCGTTTTCCATCTTCCCTTACATTCAATTCTTCATCATATCCTACAGGTTGTATCTTCAAAACTATCTCGAATCTATGCTTTTTTGTCTGTCTGCATTGACACCACCCAATTTCAAGCCACTCTCATTTTTCTCCTACGCTCCTGCAGCAGTCTCCTAACTACCTGTGCTCCTACTCATCTCCCATCCCTTCTCTCACACAGCCAGAATGATTTTTTAAAGCTTGAGCTACAAAATGTTACTTTCTTCTCAAAACTCTTCAATGGTTTTACATTGCTCTTTGAATAAAATGCCACCTCTGTAGAACAGCCTGGAAAGGTGGGGCCTATCTGACTCTAGTCTCTTTCTCAAATATGATCTTGTACCATTCTCTGCCTTGCTCCTTATGCTTTGGTGGTGCCAGCCTCCTATTCTGAAACTCATTAATTCCTTTTCCACCTCAGAACACTTACTATCTCCTCCAACTGGAATGTTCTTCCACACTCTTCATGTGGATGGCTCCTTAAGGCTTAGCTCAAATGCTGCTTTCTCTGCCTTTTTCTGGTACTTGCTTTATAACACCCTGTTTATTTTTCTGCATAATACTTACCACAACCTATAATTACTTTATTTATTTTTACTATTTATTGTTCATATTTTCCACTAACATGTAAGCTGAGGACAGTGATACTAGTGTTGTTATTCAAGTTTCCTTTACCTTAAAGGAGCTCGTTTTGCTCTGGGAAGATAACACTGTTACTGACAGAACAGGTGGAAAACAGCTACATTCCCTAATTGAATGGACCCAAAAAAATACATGAGAAAGATCTTGAATCATTGTGGGAATTGAGGTTCTTACAATTCCTCTACAGACATTCACACAAAGACAATTATCTGATAGACTAGAAGCAAGAGAATGTGCGGGTGATAAGCCTAACCAGGATCACAGATGGAGAGGATAGGTCCCCTGAGATAAATTTACCATAGATAAGAAAGAAGTCTGAAAGGTTAGCCAGACAGAGCCTGGAATTGAGGCTGTGCTCATCTACCCTCCCCTTTGCTCAGCCCCTATCAGGGTACTTGTATCATTTGTGAAGGAAAGGTGTGGCAAGTCTAAACCATTCTGCTGTAGAATCTTCCTCTGAAAGAGCTGGGCTTAGGAGAGGAAGGGTATGCCCCACAATTCAGAGAGGAAGTAATGAGCAGCCGAGACTCAGGGGACTTTGCCAGTCTGGACGAATGTGGTTGTCTGGAGGCGGTCAGCAAACAGAGACTGTCACCTTGAGTACAGCACAGTGACTGGGAGCATGGGTGACTGTGGGGCTTCAGGCAGGACCTCTAAAATACTTGTTGAACTCCTGCCTCCTCTACACACAGATCGACAACCAGCCCTTTCCTTACCAGGGTCTCTAAGGGGACAATGATCTTTTCATAGGAGTCACACTGGATAGGGTCAGCCATGTTACATATTTGACACTCATGGGATTCTCAGATATGTTTGGGAAGAGCATGTTCAGAAAAATCAAGATGCCATACTAATCTAGAGTTGGGAGCTCAGAGTGCTGAATTGTGGAGATGCTCGGAACTGAGTCACAACTTAGGAATACAAAGATACAAAGGCATAGTTTCTCCATTTATGGAGATGCAAACTAATTAGAGTAAATATAATAGTAATGAAATAAAAAAAAAGTATTGAGTCTTCTATATCAGGGCTCTGGTAAATACTTTACACGCTTTATCCACTCAAGCTTTTCAGTAATCATATAAGTACAATGATTATCATTTTTTAGATGAAGGAAATGAAGCTTGTAATGATAATGTGACTTATCTAAACTGGTAAGGTTTGGAACCAGTAGTTGAATCCGGACAGTCCAGGGGGCACCTGCTTAACCACTGTGGTCACTGACTTCCTAACAGTATTGAGAAAACAAACCTATTGAACATTACAGTCACAATGTAGCTTATAGATGTCCTCAACCATAAGTAAACCTACAGTTGCTCCTGGGATTACTAGGGGCAAATCATGGCTACACAGGACACATAGGACATTGAGGCAGTGTCTCCACAGAGGGGCCTGGTGGTTAACTAGTGGCTGCTTGGCCCCCCTACTCTGAGAGGTAAAAGAGGAACCAAGCCTTGGCCAGGACTGCTGCTGGATTGGAGGGTAGAAAATAGAAATTTTAACAGGAATCCCCATGTTTGCCTAGGGGAGTCAAGGGAAGGATTCTTGGGGCAATAACGTTTGAATGGACCCTGGACTAAGAATATAACATAAGAGCACCACAGTCACATGACTTGGGTTGAGGATCAGAAGTCTAGTCCATGGGAAAACAGATGTGGGCAAGACAGGGCTATAGGGCTTGATATCTGGACAGCTGCATATGCTATTCAGACCAAAACTCAAGAAGGTAAGATGGGAACTTAGTAAAATGATATATTAGTAAGAAGGCAAAATCCAATTAAGAAAACTGTGGAATAAGGTCAGAGTGGCATCAACCAGTAAGTTGGCTTGAAACTAATTCCTTGAAAATTGAACTAGAGCTTTAACTTCCCTAAAAACAGTATTGATCTCAACAAAAGAAACTAGGTTGAGCCTCCAGGAAGTTCCCAGTCACAAAAGAGAAAGAATGCAAGAAAGAATAACTATGCATTTGCCGCTATCTAGTACTCTAGTTTCCGGTATTTTTCTCTCTGCTGTGTTCTCAAGTCTAACATAAAAGTCTCTCCTTCTTCAGTCCCCAACATAATCACACTCCCTCTGGTTGGTGAATAAATGTTTTTTTCTTTGTTTTAAATCAGGCAGAATGGTTGAAGTATAATTAAGATATGAAATACTCTTGCCCTTGTCTTTTTTTTTTTTTTTTGGTATTGACATTTTTTCCCCTATTTTATTTATTTATTTATTTATTTCAGCATATTATGGGGGTAAAAAAGTTTAGGTTACGTATATTGCCCTTGTCCCCCTCACCCCACCCCCCGCCGAATCAGAGCTTCAAGAGTGTCCATCCCCTAGATGGTGTGCATGGCACTCATTATGTATGTATACACCCATCCCCTCACCCCTCCACATCTGCCTGACACCCAATTAATGTTATTCCTAAATCTGCTCTTAGGTGATCATCAGTGAAACCAATTTGATGGTGAGTACACGTGGTGCTTATTTTTCCATTCTTGGGATACTTCAGTTAGTAGAATGGGTTCCAGTTCTATCCAGAAAAATACAAGAGGTGCTATATCACCATTGTTTCTTATAGCTGAGTAGTACTCTATGGTATACATATGCCACATTTTATTAATCCACTCATGTATTTTTTAATTTCAAAATATTAAGGAGTAATTTCTACAGTATGGGTGCCACTTCTTCTTTGTAGGTCTGGTAAAATTTGGCTGTGAATCCATCTGGTCCAGCTGGTCCAGGGCTTCTTTTTGTTGGAAGCTTTTGTATTACTGCTTCAATTTCATTGCTATTGTTCTGTTCAGGAGTTCTATTTCTTCCTAATTGAATCTTGGAAGGTTGTGTGTTTCCAGGAATTTGTCTATTTCCTCTGTTTTCGAGTTTATATGAGTGGAGATTTTCATAGTATTGACAGATGATATTTTGTATTTCTGTAGTATCTCCTTTTTCATTTCAGATTGAGTGTACTTGGGTCCTCTCTTCTATTTCTGGTTAATCTAGCAAGAGGTCTATCAATTTTTTTTATCTTTTCAAAGAACCAACTTTTTTATTTCATTGATCCTTTGTATTGTTTTTTTGTTTTTCACTTTGTTTTAGTTCTGCTCCACCTTAGTTTTTTCTTTTCTTCTGCTGGCTTTGGGTTTGATTTGCTCTTCCTTTTCTAGTTCCTTGAGATGAGTCATTAGATTGGTGATTGGTGATCTTTCTGTCTTTTTGATGTAAGAATTTAAGGCTATGAATTTTCCCTTAAAGAATGCTTTTGCTGAATCCCTTAGATTTCAATAGCTTGTGTCCCCTCTGTCATTCAGTTTGAGGAATCTTTATTTCCATCTTAATTTCATTATTGGCCCAATAATTGATCAGCAGCAGATTGTTTAATTTCTGTGACTTTGTGCAGAATTGAGTTTTACTCTTGGAGTTGATTTCTAGTTTTATTCCCCTGTGGTCTGAGAAGATGCATGGTATGATTTCTGTTTTTTAAAATTTGTTGAGACATATTTTGTGGCCTAAGATATGATCTATCTTGGAGAATGTTCCATGTGCTGATTAAAAGAATGTATATTCAGCAGTTCTGAAGGTGAAGTGTCCTGTAAATGTCTGTTAGGCCCATTTGTTCTATAATACCATTTAAGTCCAATATTCCTTTATTTTCTGCTTGGATGATCTGTCCATTTCTGCCAGTGGGGTGTTGAGGTCCCTGGCAATTATGATGCTTTTGTTTATCTCTTTGCTTAGATGTGGTAGGGCTTGCTTTATGAATCTGGGCACTCCTGTATCAGATGCATAAATATCCAACAATATACACTGAGGAAAAGAAGCCCTATTTAACAAATGGTCCTGGGAGAATTGGATAGCCACATGCAGAAGAATGAAATAGGATCCATATCTCTTACCACCCACAAAAACTAATTCAAGACTTAAATGTAAGGCATGAAACCATAAGAATGTTAGAAGAAAATGTTGGAAAAACTCTTCAAGATATTAGCCTAGGCAAAGAATTTATAAAGAATACCCCAATGGCAATCACAGGAAAAACAAAAATAAATAAATGGGACTGGATTAAATTAAAAGGCTTCTGCACAGAGAAATAATCAACAGAACAAATATTAATAGACAACCTACCACTTCACCTTCAGAACTACTGAATATACATTCTTTTAATCAGCACATGCCTTTTACCTGCTTTTAATTTGGTAGTGCATTTTATAATTGATGATATCTTTGATTCAAGAAATTATTATACAGTTGGAATCTTTTCTGAGAAGCTACATTTTGCCCAAAATTGGCCCTCAACAGCAAAACTGGCTAAACTTGTGTCTTAAAGTTTCTTTACATCTGGTGTATACCATCCAGGGCTGAGCTACCTGCGTCTTATGTCCAGGAGCCACCAACTTCTCTTTGGGATTCACATTCCTGAGAAAGACCCTGTCTCTTCATCTTTACCTAGAGGAAAAATAGAGCCCTTCTCCATGAACAACAACTTGCTGTTAATATTATGGAGTTAATGCTATAGAAATTTACATAATGATGGACAGAAAAAAAAAATAAGAAAAATTCAAAAGAGAGGTCAATGGCTGTCATTTGTTTTTTTATTGACTACCAAAGTGTGAACTGTAATGGCGGAGTCTGTCTTTCTAGCATACATGTTAATGTGCCCGAAGGCTAGTAAGCATTGAGTGTATTTAATATTCATGATAAATAAAGTCATGAAACCACTGATTTTGCTTTTTTAGAAAATTTATTTATTTTTCTAAAAATAAAAACTTCTCTGTTAATTAAAATTGGAGAAAAACACTATGCATCCAAAAGGCTTTATGGAATTCTACTCAATGACAAAAAACAATGGTGATCTAGCACCTCTTGTATTATTTTGGATGGAGCTGGAGCCCATTCTACTAAATATCACAAGAATGGAAAAATAAGTACCACATGTACTCACTGTCAAATAGGTATTAATTGATCAACACTTATATGCACATATATAGTAACATTCATCAGGTGTTGGGGAGGTGGGAGGGGGGCAGAGGGGATGGATATATTCACACCTAATGGATGTGGTGCATACCATCTGGGGGATGGACATGCTTGAAGCTCTGATTAGGGTGAGGCAAAGGCAATATATGTAACCTAAACATTTGTACCCCCATAATTAAAAAAAAATAAAAATTAAAAAAAATTTAAAAATTAAAAAAAGGCTTTGAAGAAAGAAATAATAGAATAATTCTGATTCTGTAGAAAAGAACATGTAAGTTGTTTATTGAGCAGTTGTTTGCAATCTCCCTACATGCTACAAGCCCTCTTCTTCCAAGAAATCAGAGAGGAATGGATCAGGAACACACTTGAGACTTTCGGGCACCAAGTGCAATGCAAAGCCCCCTACAACTACCAAGCCTAAAATCCATGTATTAAATGAAACAAGTAAGGGGGCATGATGGCATTTAACATTCCAAATTGTGTGCCCTGCAGCTTACCCAGTGAAACTGGGCCCACTTTCTGTTTCAATCCATTTCTTTTCATGTGTTGAGTGGAACTAAGCCAGAAATTGACCCAGAAATTCCCAGGCATATTGGTCCACTGTGGCTTTAGCAGATGCATTCTTTCATTCTGGCTCAATCTAAAATCCCTGTACCTTGTGCATCTAAAAGAGGAAGAACATTTTTACTCTGTCTCCATCATCTGGCATGCCCAAGTGTGAATTTTATAAATTTTTAAATATATTTTATAAATATTCTTTGGTATATATTCAATATTTATTAAAATTATTAAATATACATAAAAATCAAACCAGCTGTACTGCTCAGCTTCTGAGTTATATTGCCAGGTATTTACGAGGCCAAGGCCACTGTATTGGGGTGTGATATCTGACAAAATGGCAAGAGGCATGTTGGCTAAACACAGGGCTACAGGGGAGAACCACTATTGGGCCCAGTGTTACTTCTTTGGATTTTGAAGGGTATATTTACTCATTGATATTGATGATTTTCTACTTTGGGAGATGGGTCTTTCTGTTGGTTTAAACTGAAGGCACTGATGAAGCCAAAACTGTGAGTTTAATTTTTAAAATGACAGCTCAGTTTGGCGTAGAGGAAATCTCTCATGCTCAGCCCTATCCTATGCTGCTCCCTGAGTGCCAGCTGCCATTGCAGATGAGGTTCAGTGCATACATGTGATCGGAGCCCTGCAATGTGGAAAAACAAATGCAAGTATACGTGTACACTAGCACACCTTTCCAGCCATTCTTTCCTTCTTTCAGCCATTCATTCTTTCATTCAATAAGCTATAACCAAGTACTCACAGAATATAGAACACATTAACATTAAATCCAACAAGGAAGACACAGTCATCCTTGTTGGATTTGAATCCAGGCATGTTAAGAACAGCACATATTTTGAGTGTGTAGACTTTATCTAGGTTGTTCATAACTTGGCTTTGGTTGATGTTTAATTTTTATTTACTAAACATAATGTTTAAGAAGTGGTGCTGACTTTGATTTCTTAAAGCTATGATAAGAATAGATTCACGGAGAAGTATGAATTAGCTTTGGTAAACTTGTAGCCAACTTCTACTTTTATAAAACTTACACTTATTGCTAAAGGCTTTTACTTTTCTGTATCTTCATGGAGCTCAATATGTCTGTGAGAAACCTAAATCTTTCTACATATAAACGCCATAATTATTTGTTTTAGTTCTGAAAGTTCCTTTTCATTCAGTAGTATTGAGCTCTTCTAAAACTATACTCTTTTATGTATTTTATATGAGGACTTCTGATAAATTAGTAATTGAGAAAGTGACCACTTGGAGCTCTTATTCTCATGATATTACTTGCTTTGGGCCAAAGATCTGAGGTTATGGAATTCAAACAGACATAGATTCCTTTATCAAATGATACTAAGATGTGCTTTTTGTTACACTGTATAATGAGAAGTATATGCATGATACCTAAAAAAAATGAAAAACTCCTCAAGTTCATACTGTACAAATTCCAAAATTACGGTCACGTTGTTTGAATTCACTAAATTTCCTAGAGCAGAGTCACGCCCACTTTTATATTATGCTTCTTTATCAGGCTTGCCTAAAAGCCCAGGGTTTGGTCTTTGGGCTGGTAATGCAGTGTTTACTTCCTGGCTGTGATATATTATAAGAAGATCAAGAAACTCAACTGCAAGACTCACTTTTCTGTGCATTTATTTCCTTGTCTTCAAAATGGAAAAGATAGTGTCATTCTTATTTGTGAGAACTAAATGTTTATAATGATGTAAACTTATTCATAACTATAAAGTGGCCATAAATATAAGTTCTTGTTAGTCTTATATTACACTATATTGGAGGTGGAGGTGCTTTCTCAAATTCTTTGTAAACTTGTAATGCATTCAAGGCAAAAGTTCATTTATTCACTTACAAATATGTCTGATGCTGTTGCTGTGATATTTATGTTTCATTTCCATATGTGGAATCCTGATTAAACCTACAGATTTTATTTTCGCTTGTAATCCCTATGTGTCTGATGACAAGAATTCCCCGTCTGTCTTTCACAGAAGGATGATTATTGGTGCTATGGTGTATAGAGTGTAATGTTTGGGAATCCTTTAAACATTTTATTGTGTACTTGAATTCTAAGGATGAAAACAGAAAAATGGTAAGAATTGCGAAATGGATTCTGATGAATGATCAGACAAGCATGCTTTTATTCCATTTCCATCATTTTGAATTTTAAATCACCTTTTAAAGGGCACTAACGCATTCTTGCAAATTAGTCTGTTCTCCAATTAATGTGCCTAACATGACAATAAGACCAATTTCAGCTTGGCTAAGCAGGCCAGTCAACCAGGAGTGTGTGACTTGAGGACTTGGAAAGCTTGTAGAGTCCACATTTCCTTCCTCCTCCCTCCTCTGGGGCCCTTTTAACAGCTTAGATCTAATTAGGCCAGTTAATCCACCCAAAACTAGTGGATAGAAGAGTTTTTATCCAAAGCTTCCCACTATTTATAACAATATAAAAATCTTCAATATGCTCAAATCTAATTGCTACATGGAACAATGACCATGCATCTCTTAATCTAGATCAGTGCTTTTCAATAGAAATAGATTTTGAGCCACACACATAATTTTAAATATTCTAGTAGCCACATCATAAAAAAGTAAGAAAATAAACACAACAAAAATCAGGTGAAATAAATTTTAACAGCATATTTTACTTAACCTATCAAATCCAAAATATTATCATTTCATCATACAATTAATACAAAACATTGTTAACACGATATTTTATTATTTTTGCTTGTCTTCAAAATCCAGTGTGTATTTTATACTTATAACTCATTGTAATTTGAACATTTCAAGTGCTCAATACCCACATGTGGTTAATAGCTACCACATTTGACAGGCCAGCTCTAGATCATGAGAATTTTTTCCTTGATAAGCCCATTTCATGACATTTACTGATATACAGACGGTTCCTTCTTTGTCTCTTTATTTTCCAGGCCGTGCACATTTTTGACATGCATTAAATTTTATAAAAGTAGACTGAAAATAGTAATGATGAGAAATGCCAGGTTTTATTACAAGAAAGTGTTCATAAATAGAAATGACTTTGTGTTTTCAATCAAAAAGTAAATAATGCTTGCATGGAAATATGGGCCTCAGATTTTCCAAAGGAAAATTGAAGAGTAGAGTGCAAGAAGAAACCGATTATGTACTTTATGAATGTAGAGATGTGCCATTTTCCAAGTTTCTATAGAAAAATAGTGATTTTGAACTATAAGAAATGCTAAGTCATAGCACAAAATAGTCCTTCCTGGTATTTTGGTCTGAAAGATATCTATTAAATGATTGCCTTGGGTGGTTAGGATTGAACACCATACCAATAAGGATTGGCCCTGGCATATTGGAACTCCTAAGTTAAAATAGTCCATAGGAAAGTAAATAGGAAAGCAAATACATAGAGATTTATGGGTTTTCTAAAATGTCCTCCTCATTTAGTACTCTCAAAATAATTTTCTTTGTCAGTTTTGCATTATTTGGAAAAGCTTTTTTTTCTCTATTTTTGTTGACTTGGAAATGAGTAGGGAGAGTAGAGGCCCATAGTGTTTTTCACATCCATGCAAGGGGAAATGTTTTCTTTAGGCCTTCCTTATTCTAATATCTGACATCTTATAGCCTTAATGGATATGGCACATGGACACAAATGCAGGGATATCATGCCAGAAAGAAGTATCCTCAGCACTGCTGCCATATTTGAGGCCAGCCTAAGTCTGTGGTTTGGGAGTTCTTTGGAGGGTGGTCTCAGAACCACCAAAAGCATCTTATTTATCACCAGCATGGTATCTTTTAAGGATGCATCTGCCCATGCATCTGGGCATGTTGTGTTCCTGTATGTCAAGATCTCAAGACATTTGAAAACTCATGATTAGATAATTAGAATTAGTGGTAGTAGTAGGTTTAGTATAATTATTATTTAAAATACTCTTTATCCACAGAGTTTAGGAATAGTCAAAACAAAAGTAAATATATATATACCCAAACCTGCACATGAATGTTTATAGCAGCTTTATTCATAATCACCAAAACTTGGAAGCAATCAAGATGTCCTTCAGTAGATAAATGGATAAACAGTGGTAAATCTAGACAATTAAATATTATTCAGAGCTAAAAGAAATGAGCTATCATGCCATGAAAAGACATGGAGGAATCTTAAATGTATATTATTAAGTGAAGGAGCCATTTGGAAAGGCTCCCTACTGTGTGATTTCCAACTACATGACATTCTGAAAAAGACAAAATTATGGCAAAATTAAAAAGATCAGTGGTTGCCAGAGGTTAGGGGAGAGGGAAGAATGAATAGGCAGAGCACAGAGGACTTTTTAGGGCAGTGAAAATACTCTGTGTAACACTATAATGGTGGATTCATATCATTATACAGTTGTCCACACCCATATAGAATATATAACACCACGAGTGAACCTTAATGCAAACTATGGACTTTGGGTGATAATGATGCATCAGTGTAGGTTCATCAGTTGTAACAATGTACCACTCAGGTGGGGGATGTTGATAACAGGGGAGACTATGCATGTGTTGGGGTAGGGGACAGATGAGAAATCTCTGTACTTTTCTCTCAATTTTGCCATGAACCTAAAGCTGCTCTTAAAAAAAGGAAGTATTTTTTTTTAAGTGACAGTAGATAGCTAGGTAGACTTAAAATAATTCACTCTCATTTGAAAATTACAATCTATTCATTCCTTTAAAAATATATCCAAATATTGATCCACCTTCTTTTGCTCAATTTAATGTGTATAAATATCATCTGAGGTACATAACAAATGTTGATTCCCAGAGCTTCACTCCTGGAGATTCTAATTCAGGCGTGATGTGGAACCCAGGAATTTGAAAGCATTGAAGCCCTCTCAGATGATTTTGAAGATCACATTTAAAGAAATGTGACTCTGTCTGGATTGACATCAATCAGAATCATGTATACAGATGTAGGAATTGCTACTTTTGCAGATGGATTAATTATTTCCAGCAATGCTGTTAAGCTTAAAGTCAAATCAGTAAATAAGTGTTAGTTCTTTGTGTGGGCAGGTTTTGATTAAATAGTGCTTTCAATACTTTAAAATACAGCACTGCCTAAGTACAGATTTTTAAAGGCATTCAGCACCTTAAAAAAATCAATAAATAATTTGCATTTTAGAAAGAGCAATGAAAATGTTCAATATAAGAATATCATAGTCATTGGTCATTAAAAATGCAGGCTCTTTTTAAGTGCTAACTATGAAAAGTGGATATAAATATAGATACTTTTCTAAATATAAGCTTGCTTTCTCAGATAAAGCTTATTTTGTGTTTGCTAAGGTATCCCGTAATCTACATTATTAAAAATGCTCTTATTGTTTAAAAGGAAAAGTTACCCCTTTTACTTATTAAAAATGGAAACATCTTTTTTTTTTCAGAAATATTATACACTATGAGATAGATTTTATCAGCCCAGCTTCATCTGCCAACAGGTAGTTTTAAGTATTTGCCTCTCAGTAGAATTGGTGACAGGCTCTGACAATTTGATTTTATTCTAACGAGCAGAAAGACCATGTCAAAATTGGGAAGCTACAGGTGTATTTCAGAGCCTCATGGCTGAACCTGACTGCACCTTCACTTATTTTAAAATTAAATTTTTATTAGCTTTTAGTCATCATATTTGCTGAGAAATTGTACCATGCTTCAGAGTGGAGGCAAGAATCATGGTGATTGAATATTGACATCGAAAAGATAATATTTTTTCTCTATTTCAGAAAATTATAATCATTCTCATACAAGTGAATAAAAATTAAAATATATTTGCATTCAAAATGCAGTATATATAAAATATACAAAGTATTACATATATAATTGAATAGATTTAATGTACGTAGTTAAACATATTTATTAATATTTTATACTCCCAAAGGATGAAAATGAAAAAACCTCTAATTTCTCAGTCAGAGAAATTTATAACAAAATATTTGTAATTCTTAGCATCTGAATTTGCTCTCTGGAATGAGTCATAAGTTATCACAATATCTAGGCCTAGAATTACCATCAAAGCTATACATGAGAACTAAACTTATTTTTTCTCACGAGTACTAGGTTAATAAGAAAACAGAAATTACAACTACATTCATTTAAGTTTCTCTAAAATGACCAAATATTAAACATGTAGAAAAGCTAAGATGAATGGCTAATGACTTTGTTTACTAAGGAACAGGTTAAATTATGTTTCTGTTTATAAAAGAATTACATGCTGATTATTTTTTAAAAACATAGAAAACCAAGAAAACAGAAAGAAAAAAATTTAACCAGAACCCATTGTCTATAATGCAGAAATAATTACTGTTAATGTATTTCATTTGTTTGTCTAAGAAGTATATGTATTTTTTACATAATTCTGATGTAAACTTTCACATGCTGCTTTAATAAACTTCAGCCCTAAATCATAAAGATTTTCCTATGTCATTCATTTGTTGTAATTTCCTTTTTTAGTAATATATAATATACCAATTATTTATAATTTATTTGAAGACTTCTTTAATTTTTGGCATTTAGGGTTCCAAATGTTTACTGTTACAAAGAAATTTATGATAAATACCTTCTATATGTTAATGATTATCCCCATTTCCACAGAACAAATCTTATAAGTATCGTAAAAAATATCAACATTTCTGTGCCACTTAATATGTGTTATCATATATATGTTATTACACAATAATATGTGTTGCCACATAATACCCAGTCTCTATTTCCACAAAGATGTGCCAATTTACACTTATATCCCAGTGTCTCAAAGTTTTGGTCCCATCACACCTCAAGAGAACAGATGAATTTCAATGCGTTTTTGTAGTGAGAGTACTATTCCAGTGGTCTTTAAAAGCAGCAATTAAATGAGGTCAAAAGGAAGAGCCTGACTTAATCCGTGAAAAATATGACTTTACTGTTAATTAACTGACCCCAAAGCTTAGTGATATTTCTCCTTATTAGCTCTTAGACCCTGAACTTTTTCTTGTGCTTATGCAAGTCAGGCTAATAGGGAACATGTAATGGCAATCATTAATTGCACTGGATATTTCAAATCTGAGGTTTAGTCATTGCCCATTTTCCTTTTTGTTTTTTTAAAACTTGTAGTTTTCTGAGGGATTAACTGTGCCTGTTATTATCTCTTTGCCCTTGTCATATTTTATAAGAGACACATACACACAGAGACATCTGCCAAGGTAAACTGGGCCAAGGGCATTTTTCTTTGGATTGCCCAGATAGGATACAGTGTCCAGTTTAGCTGTTGATAACAAATAACCCTTAACCATTTGTTAATAACACTGTTGTTGTGTTATTATTTGTTGATGACCCTCTCTCTTTCTGCCATTTTACTTAATATAGAGAGTATGATGCAGAAATTATAGGGAAAAGACTTTATATTGCATTTTCCCCTACTCTATGAACTTAAATTGTGAGGTTTACAGTTCTATAATATTTAGAGTGAGTAAATGAAACTGTTAAAATACCTGGTTAGTCTCCATTGCTATGAGCATCAGCCCTGCTGTGTTCTTGGTCTGTAAACAGATTTGTTGGTGTTTACTATTTTGTTTGTTCTGACATTCCCATAGGACTTGATCTGATATGTTTGTGGAACTGAATAGACTTTAAGAGAAACTGAGAAAGTAGCATTAATAGATTTATCACAGTTCTGAAAGCTCTTAACAGTCACTGTGCACGGTACCAAACTCCAAGCTTGTAGATCCAACTGCCTGCTTGACATCTCTACTTGCATGTCTCACCTCAAACAGCATGAACCCCTAAACCTCCTTCACCTGCCACTTTAACCGTCACAGCTGTTGGCAGCCGTCTCCTCCTAAATTTTAGTCCAATATTCTTGTAGTGTCGTTGACTCTTCTCTTTCTTTCATACCTGACACCTAATGCATGAAAGAGTCCTATTCAGTTCTGCTTTCAAACTGGTTGCAGAACTCTATTATTTCTTATCACTTCCACTCCTACCCTGGTCCAAGGCATCATCATCTCTCAGCCGATTTGTGGTTAGGTGAGAAAAATCATGTCACTTCCCTCTCCCCTTTCGGAACCCTGTAATTCATTGTTCTCCATCTCACTCAAAAATTTTAAATAGTCCCTAAGATGGCCCCTGCTAACCCTTTCACCTCCTTTCCTGCATTGATGCTCTTGTTCATTTCATTCACTCTGGAGTCATTCTGTCCTCCCTGCTTCACCTCTGCCTCGAGGTCTTTGCACTAGTGGTTTCCCTGTCTGGAGTGCTCTTCCTCCAGATAACCACCTAACTAAGCTTGCACTTCCTGCAACGTTTTGCACAAATGTCATCTTAATGAGGCCTACCCTGACCATCGTATTTAAATTGTAATGCCAGCACTTTAGGTCCTTCTTACTCTGCTCTACTTCACTTTTTTTTTTTTTCCTAAAGCATTGTTACCTTCTAATCTACCAGGTAATATATGTATTTACTATTTCTATTGTATGGTGTTTGTCTCCCCCACTAGAAGGTAAGGTAAACAAGGGTAAGGATCTCTACTTCCCTTGTTCACTAATGAAAATTCTAAGTTCAGGACTGTGTTCTGCACATGAAAAGAGCAGAACAAATACTTGACAAATAAAGGCTCCCAAAACAAACAAAATAAGCTAAAATTCTGAGGCTAAGAATTAATCCTTAATGTGCTTGTTAGCTTTAATGGTGTTGTAGAGAGATGCAGCTGCATCAAAACGTGCCCCTGTCTTTTCCCCCTTTGCCTACAACCCCTGTTTCTCTTAGTTACTCCCCATCTCCTTGGGTTTCCATCCTGATTCATGCCTCTGAACCTGCTCCGTGAAGACCAACAGAAACATCCATCTTGGAAAATTCTCATCTTCTTGATCTCTCAGAAGCATTAAAAATAATTATCTGGTCCTCCCACCCGCCCACCCACCCACTTGGAACCTTATTCTGTGGATTCTGTATCTGGTATTCTCATGGTTGACTCCTATTTCAGGTCTCCTTGCTTGGCGCCTTCCCCTCTGCTCAGCCTGTAAATATTGGAAAGCCCCAGGGTTCTGCTCTGGGCAATCCATTCTTCCCTCTTGATTCTGCACTTGCAATTCCATCTATGCAGCTATTACTGCTAAATGCATATTTCCAGTCTTGAGTGTCACATTCATACATACAACTGTCTACTTGACATCAACATTTAGATGTCTAATATAGGCAGCTTTAAGTAAATGGTTAAAACTGGACTCTTGACGGTACCACTCTTTGCCCCTTCCTAATTCCATCTCCCCATCTGAGTAAACACCAACAACCTTACCCAGTTGTTCAAGGCAGAAAACCTGGATGACATCTTGATTCCCCTGTCCTTATCATCGCTCCTTGAATCTAAGCCATAATGAGACCTTTGAGCTTTCTCTCAAGTACACCACAAATCCAAGCACTGGTTACCAACTCCACTTCTGCCATCACTGCTCACTCACACGACTTCAGGAATCTCCTGCCTATTCTCTTTGTTTCCATTTGAGGTCCCTAGAATTCATTGGCTACACAGAAGATACCAAATCAGATCATGACATTCCTGCTTTACTCTCCAAAAGTGTTCTGTTGTACTTAGAATAATCCCAAAGGCTTTACTGTGTTCTCTAAAATGCACATGATGCATCCCTTTCTACCTCTAACCCTCATCTCATACCACTCTCTCTCATTCACTACACTCCACCCACCTTGATCTTCTTTCTGTTTATTTTTAACTAAATAAACACTTTCTCCCCTTCAGGGGATATGTGCTTGATGTTCCCTGTCTGGATCACTCTTTGTTACTTCCGTATGAGCACAAACCTTTGCCTTTCAGAGAGGACTTCTCCGACTCTAAAGAGCACCCCTACTCAGTCACTGTCACGTGACCCCTTTAAATTTGTTCTGTCCTCCAGGCCTCAACTAGAATGTAAGCTACCCAAGAGCCCAGACTTATCTTTCTTGTTCGGTGCTATATCTACAGTGCTTTGTAAAATGTCTGGCCCTTAGATGGTGCTCAAAAAATATTTTTGAATAAATGGGTGGATAAATAAATAAAAGAATAACTGAATAAATTAGCTATAGTTGAGTACCTTACTGGTTGGGTATATATTTGGTTTAAACATTACTAAACAAGACAATTTCAGATTGTTGTAAAGTCCTTTTTATATACATCTTAGAGATGTTGGCCAATTTTTTACTTCTAAAGTAATTGGATATTGCTGGGTTTCTTTTTTGGTTTTGTTTTTATTTTTACAGATGGAGAAACTAAGATACAGATTGACTGTTCAACATTACTGGTAATCTCTGTCTAGGACCATTATTGAATTTCTATTCAGAATTGCTAATGATACTCTTGGCCCATCTCCACACATTAGACCATACTTCCTGAATATAATCAATTTGCTTATATAAGAGAACAAAACAGAGTGCACAAAATTCCATTTATTTGGCTGCTTTTTTTTTTCTTAGGATACCTGGCCCTTTGCTATCTTAGTATCAGAGAACTATAGTGCTGATATTAATTGAGTTTGGGGGAATACAGAATGAAATTTTTAGAATAAAAACAAGGAGCAGATTGTCATTTGGATAGAAATTTACTATTTTGTCTTTGGACATAAATCTGGACAGATTACTGCTATTTACCATGCTAATTTTCTTTTCTTTCTTTTTTTTTAGAGAAGTAAACACAATTCCACTAGAGTTTAAATAACACATTTCATTAAATGAGCGGGGATACTTAACACTATGTTTATCAATGATGATCACCTCCCTAGTACAGTGAACCCATCAGGTGATATGACAATATCTTAACTTGAACTATTCACTAAGTATCTGTAAAAGGAGAGAACAATTAAAATAATCAAAGGCAAACTTGCCAAAACACTTCAAGGGTGATTTGAGAGCCTATGTTTATCAGATGAAAGAACGCTTCTTAGAAGTTACTGTTACCAGAGACTGAGATGAAAGGAAACATTGGTGAGACAGAAATTCTGCAACAGAAATGATTGAATAGAAATATGAAAGAAAACACACTCAGCATCCAAGTATAGACCTAATTGCAAAGAGGAACAATTCCATGAAATGCAATTAAACTTCTAGAGAGATCAAAGCATTCTTGCACAAGGGTGTGAGGGCAAAGAAATAGTTCTCTTATGATTAAGAAACATTACCAAAATTTAGAGGAACATCCAGAATATCCTCTAAGTTTGGGGAAAAAATGGAATTAATGTATATAATAGATGATTTGTTATGATGTCATGAGCACAAAATATAAATGCAATTAGTCCAGCTAGTAAAATAAATTACCCTGTACTATAATTGTCATCAAAATCATCTTTATAATAATAGTTATTTCATTTTATAATGTTTTTGAAAATTAACTTTACAACACTGGAAATGATTCATAATTCTCAATTGTGCCAAAATATAGACATAGTATTCATAGAAGACTGAATTTGTAATGCCATTCTTTTGAATTTCTTGAAGCACTTGAAAGACAATGAACTTCACTACTTCAAGGTAAAATGGAGGAACATGTTTTGTACATAGAACATATGCATTAATATTTCTCCCACTGAGAATTTTCCTTACCCAAAATCCTAGTTAATTTGGATTTTATTTTTGTTTCCAACTTTTTTCCTAATAAGAAAGAAAGCAGATGGTAGATGGAAGTATAAGTCTTGTTATTGTTGTCTTTGTTTATCTGTTTGTTTTCAAAGAAGCCTAGGAGAGTGAACAGAAGCTAGGAGAATGTAGAGTCTAATTCTGTTAAAAGAGAAAGTATTAGGCATGTGTGTCAGCAGGACAGATGGTTAATACTTTAGCAAGAAGCTCCCATGAATTGTGTAAGACCACATAACCTTAGATTGTACGTAGAGGAACTGAAAAATATCCATTCAAATTATATCTTAAAGCTTTAAAAAAGTTACTCAAAGGCTCTCAAACGATTAAAAGACTCTATGTATGAAACCAAGTAGACTTCTGAGGCAGGACATAATAGTGCTATGTCATAAATTCAGAAAGATGTGGGAAACAAAATAAAACAAATCTCTTAGCATAGATTTTATTTCCAATAGAGCACTTTCAGGTATTTTAATAAAATCACAGGAAAGGCAGTTTCTGAAATATTTATAGTAAGCATGATATATTCTAAATGAAAATAAACTGTATAGGCAACTGTTGTAATGAAATAAAGATACCTATTATAACTAAAAATAAAAAGCATCATGGATATTCACTTTAAGTATTTTTCCATCTTTTTATAATGTATATTTATAAGAATTTTAACAGATTAACCTGAGATTTCTGACCCAAGTTTTCTACTTCAACCAATAATTTTGATATTATAAGGCTCATGGGGAACAATACTTTCCTGACCATGAAAATAGTCAAATGTTCTGATTTTCTAAAGAAAAGAATGAACTAGTATTTCTAACTTACAATAGTCATGCATATCAAATAAAAACAGATGTTCCACATCTCAAACCACATTTCCTTCCTTTTACAAAAATTCTCAACAAGTTATTAGAACATTTCTACCCTGGCAAAGTAATAATTTCTGAAGGAAAAAAATCTAACAAATTTAAATGTTATCACTAAAGAAAAACACTAAACCACAATGATAAACAATAATACAGAAATTAAGGAACAAAAAACATACAAAACAACCAGAATTCAATTAATAAAATGACAGGAATAAGCCCTCATATATCAATAATAACTTTGAATGTAAACAGACTAAACTTTCCACTTAAAAAATATAGACTGGCTGCATTGATTAAAAAACGTGACCTAACTATATGCTGCCTTCAAGAAACTTGTCTCATTTGTAAAGATACAGACTGAAAGCAAAGAGATGGAAAAAAGATATTAAATGCAAATGGAAGCCAAAAGTGACCAGGGGTAGCTATATTTATATCAGATAAAACAGACCATAAGTCAAAAACAGTAAAAAGGCATAAAGAAGGTCATTATATAATGATAAAGGGATCAATTTAGCAAGAGGATATAACAATTCTAAACATATATGCACCCCAAAATGGAATATATAAATATATAGAGCAAATATCAATAGAACTAAAGGGAGGGATAGACTTCAATAAAATAATAGTTAGCAACTTCAACATCCACTCTCATCACAAGACAGATCATCTAGACAGAAAATTAACAAGAAAAAAAAATTGGATTTAAACTGCACTTTAGACCAAATGGACCTAACAGATATTTATAGACCATTTCATCCTACAGCTACAGAATACATTTTCTTCTCATCAGCACATGGAATATTCTCTAAGAGAGGCAATATGTTAGGACACAAAACAAGTCTCCACAAATTTTTAAAAATCAAAATTACATCAAATATCTTCCCAGGTCACAATGGAGTAAAATAGATATCAAAAATAAAAGGAATTTTGGAAGTTGTACAAATATATGAAAATTAAACAACATGCTCCTGAGTGACCACTGGGTCAAGAAGAAATTAAGTAGGAAGTTAAAAAAATTTTTGAAACAAACAACAATCAAAACACAACATACAAAAATCTATGAGATACAGTAAAGCTGTGCTAAGAGGGAAGACTATAACAATAAACATTTATATCAAAAATGTAGAAATATTTCAAATAATTTAATGATGCACCACAAGGAATTAGAAAACCAAGAGTAAATCAAACCCAAAATTAGTTGAAGAAGAGAAATAATAAAGATCAGAGAAGAACTAAATGAAGTAGAGGCTAAAAGTACAATAGAAATGATCAACAAAACAAAAAGTTGGTTTTTGGAAAAGATAAACCAAATCAGTGAACTTCTTGCTAAACTAAGCAAGAAAAAAAGAGAGAACACCCATATAAACAAAACCAGAAATGAAAAAAGGAGATATTACAACAGAAACCACAGAAATACAAAAGATAGTCAGAAACTATTCTGAACAACTATATGCTAACAAACTGGAAAACCTAGAGGAAATATGTAGACTCCTGGACACATACAACCACCAAGATTGAATAAGGAAGAAATGGAAAAGCTAAAAAGGTTAATAATCAGTAATAAAATGTCTCCCAATAAAGAAAAACCTAGGGCTTTATGGCATCACTGTCAAATCATACCAAATATACAAAAAAGAACAAACACCGTGCTCCCTAAACTATTTCAAAAAATTAAGAGACGAAAGTTCTACTTAACTCATTCTATGAGGCCAGCATTACCCTGATACTAAAACCAGACAAGGACACAACAAAAGAGGAAAACTACAGACCAATATCCTTGATGAATATAGATGTAAAAATCCTCAACAAAATACTAGCAAACTGAATCTATCAGCTCATCAAAAAGATGATACACCATGATTAGGTGGGATTTATTCAAGGGATGGAAGGATGGTTCAACATACACAAATCAATAAATATGATATATCATGCCAACAGAATAAAAGACAAAAACCATATGATCATCTCAATAGACACAGAAAAAGCATTTGATAAAACTTGACATCCCTTTATGATAAAAGATAACTTTCAAAAAACTAGTCATAGAAGGAACATACATCAACATAATAAAGTCCATATATGACAAACCCACAACTAACAAACATAATTAAGGAAGAATGCTGAAAACCTTTCCTCTAAGAACTGGAACAAGACAAGAATGCCCACCTTCACCACTTCTACTCAACATAGTACTGAAAGTCCTAGCCAAAACAATCAGGCAAGAGAAAGAAATAAAAGACATCCAAATTAGAAAAGAGGAAGTCAAATTGCCCCTCTTTGCAGACGACATGATTTTATATCTAGAAAAACCTCAAGACTCCACCAAAAAACTCTCATGTCTGATAAATAAATTTATAAAGTTGCAGGATACAAGATCAACATACAAAAATCAGTGGTGTTTTTATATGCCAATAATAAACTAGCTGAGAAAGAAATCAAGGTGACAATCCCATTTACAATAGCTAAGAAAATAAACTATTTAAATATCTAGAAATAAATCTAACCAAGGAGGTGAAAGATCACTACAAGAAAAACTACAAAAACACTAATGAAAGAAATTGAAGAGGACACAAACAAGTGGAAAGACATCTCATGCTTATGTATGAGAAGAATTAATATTATTAAAATGTCCATACTACCCTAAGCAGTCTACATATTCAATGAAACCCCTATCAAAATATCACTGTTATTTTTCACAGAAGAAAAAACAATCCTAAAATTCATATGGAACTAAAAAAGAGCCCAAATAGCCAAAGTAATCCTAAGCATAAAGAACAAAGCTGGAGGTATCATACTACCTTACTGAAAAATATATTACAAAGCTATAGTAACCAAACA
The DNA here is from genome assembly GCF_041146395.1 of Eulemur rufifrons. NCBI lineage: Eukaryota > Metazoa > Chordata > Mammalia > Primates > Lemuridae > Eulemur > Eulemur rufifrons. The sequence continues at coordinate 53,253,244 of NC_090984.1, forward strand.
GCATGGTATTGGTATAAAAACAGACACATAAACCAATGGAACAGAATAGAGAACCCAGAAATAAATCCACATATTTACAGCCAACTGATTTTCAACAAAGATGGCAAGAACATACCTTGAAGAAAGGATACCCTTTTCAATAAATGGTTCTGGGAAAATTCAACATACATGTGCAAGAGAATGAAATTGGATCTCTAACATCATTTACAAAAATCAACTGAAGAGAGTTTAAAGACTTCAAGTTAAGACCAGAAACTTATATTAAAAAGACAAAAAAATAAATAAATAAATAAATAAATAAAAGATGCTGGCAAGGATGCAGAGAAAAGGGAACTCTTATATACTATTGGTGAGAATATAAATTAATACAGCTACTATGGAACACAGTATGGAAATTTGTCAAAACACTAAAACTAAAACTATCATATGATTCAGCAATCCCACTGCAGGATATTTATCCAAAGTAAAGGAAATTAGTGTCTCAAAGGGATATCTGCAACCCCACATTTATTGCAGCACTATTCATAATAGCAAAGATATGGAATCCACCTAAGTGTCCATCAACAGACAAATGGGTAAAGAAAATGTGGTATACGTATATAATGGAATACTATTTGGCCATTAAAAAAAATGAAGCCACATCATTTGCAGCAACATGAATGGAACTGGAGGTCATTATGTTAAGTTAAATAGTCCAGGCACAGAAAGACAAGTGTCACATGACCTCACTCATATGTGGGAGCTAAAGGAGTTGGTTCTATGGAGAGAGTAGTATGGTAGATACTGAAGGCTGGGAAGTGTGTGTGGTGGGGGAGGATGAAGAGAGGATGATTAATGGGTGCAAATATACAGTTAGACAGAAAGAATAAGTTATAATGTTTTGTAGCTGAGTAAGGTGACTATAGTTAACAATATATTGTATATTTCAAAATAGCTAGAAGAGAAGTTTTGACATGTTCCCAACATGTAGAAATGATAAATACTCAAGATGATGGGTACCCTAAATACCTTGATTATTATACATTCTATGTATGTAATAAAATATCACATGTACCCCATAAATATGGTTACCCATAAACAAATGTTATATGTCAATAAAAAAATTTAAAAAGGAAAATTTTATATTTGTTATTTCAAAGCCATGCTAGAGTATAGCATTATACTAGAATGTTAGACTAAACACCATTTTTTCAAATTGACTTTTTATTTTTTTTTGCTGCAAAATAAAATACTATTTAGCATTAATAAAGGGAAATGTTCATTTCCGAATGTGACAGCATTTAGAGATAGAGCCTGTAAAGAGATAATAAAGGTTAAGTGAGTTCATAAGGATAGAACTTTTCCCCCACAGTTAGTTATCAGTATTGTCTCTCAATAATATCCAAAACTATCAATAGTAAAAATTATTTTGGTTGCAAAGAACAAAAACCTACTTTAATTGAAATTGAAAATTCTTAATTCCTTTTGACTCCTTTTATACTCACTGTTATAATATATATTACTTATTTGACATGTGGCATCTGCTACTTGGTTTCACTCTGAGCCTCTCTAGAACAGAGACCATGTCCCTGTATATACAATACAATTGAATAGAAACTCATAGCAACATTCTGAATTCGTGTTTCTCTTTAAGGTATTTGCTAAGTCTTCAGCCAGGTAATGGCAAGAAGATTAGAAGCTAGACAGAGCACAATTGCTAAGAAGCAGAGAAGATAGTAGAAATTTTAGAAACCCAATAGGGTTGAAGATAAACATTGAAGGTTGGGCCTCCCAAAGTAATCAGGACTTGAGAGAACAAGATTCTAGAGAGAATGGAAACATAAAGAAGTGATTTTCACACTATTTATCAGTTTTCTTTTTCAGGCATTTGCCAATTGTTAAGTTGCAAAGAAGGAAGTTGAAAAGTTCAGGAGAGCTTTAATTTCACAAACCTGGAATTAAAGATGCATCAAAAAGGAGGTTCTCTGGTAACTATGCCAGACTCTAGTGGGCCTCTTGAAAAGCGACATCTTAGTACTAAGGGAGAACCAGAGGTAGATAGAAGCTTACAAAGTCTTAAATTTAGCTCTGAGTCAAAATCTCATTGATTGAGGTGATCTGTTCCTACTCTTTATACCTGCCAGAGAATAGGTGAAATCTTCTCTTGAGACTGAATACCTCACCCAGGTCATCTATGATTTTTTATACCAACTATTTGACATTCAAATCAAAATTATGGGGCCCACATAGAAACAGGACCAAGAAAAATATCAGAATATAGAAACAGATCAACAGATGATTTTGACTTTTAGCTATCAAAGATTTACTTTAACTGTGTTAACATGCTTAAGAAAAGAAATGATAATATTGAAGATATTTGTTAGAGAACTGGAAACTATGAAAAATACAGTATTTCTAGAACTGAAAATGCAATAACTTAACATTAAGAAATACTGAATATGTACCCTTTGGGTCTAGCATCTTTCACTCATCTATGTCATTGTAGGTACCAATAATTCATTACATTTTTATTGCTGAGTAGGATTTCATTATAATGGATATACCAGAATTTATTTATGCATTCACTTTTTGATGGACATGTGAGTTATTTCCAGTTTAGGGATATTACAAATAAGGCTGCTATGAGCATTCATGTATAAATTTCTGAATGAATTTATGCTTTCTTTTCTCTTGAGTAAATACATAGGAATACAATGGCTGGATGAATTGGTATATGAGAAGAACCAACATTTTAACACTGTTGAGTCTTCCAACTCATAATAAGGTGTCTCTTTCCATATATTTATGTTTTTTAAATGTCTCTGAATGATGTTTTATAGTTTATAGTGTACAGGTCTTATAAGATTTTTGTCAGATTCATTGTTAGGTATTTCATATTTTTGAAGCTACTGTTAATGCTATTTAAAATTTTCAATTTCTAAGTATTTATTGCTAGTAAATAGAAATACAACTAATTTAGGTATAATGATTTTGTATCTGTCACTTTGCTGAACACATTAATAAGATTTAGTACCTTTTCTGTAAATTCCATCAGATTTTCTGCATAGATGTGTTGTGATATGTGGATAAAGATATTATTTCTTTCTTTACGATATGGATACTGTTTTTTTTTTTTTTGCTTGCCTTATTACATTGTCTAGAAATTTCAATATAATGGTAAATAGATGTAGTGACAGTAGACATCCCTGTCTTGTTTCTGAAAGCATTCAGTTTTGTACCATTTTTCAAGGATCCTTTTTATGAAGTTAAAGAAGTTCCATTTTATTTTTAGTTTACTGAGAATTTTTTTGGGGGCATATGAATTGGATTTTGTAAAATGCTTTTCTGGGATTGATATTATCATATAATTTTTCTTTTTAAATTTGTTAATATGCTGAATTACATTGATTGATTTTCATGTGTTAAACCAACCTTGCTTTCCTAAGATTAACTCCATTTGATCATTATGTGTTATTTCTTTTAAATATTGTTGGATTCAATTTTCTAAAATTTTGTTCACAATTTTTACATCTATGCTCATGAGAGATATTGATCTATAGTCTTCATTTCTAGTAATGTCTTTTTATGGTAAAGGTTAGCAAATAATTCTTTTCTCATAGAATTAGTTGAGAAGTTTTACATCTATTTCAGTTTTCTTTCTTTCTTTTTTTCTTTCCTTTTTTATTTTTGTGATACAGGTTTTTGCTCTGTCAGCCGGGCTGAACTGTAGTGGTGTGACCATAGCTTACTTCAGCATCTCTGTAATAATGAATTATCTGGCCCAAAATATTGATAGTGCCAAGTTTGAGACACATTGCTTTAATAGATATATGGCTATTCAGGTTATCTATTCTTGAGTGAACTTTATTATTTTGTGTTTTTCAAGAAATTGGTCCATTTCATGTATATAGTCAAACTGACAATCTCTGCTTTGCAATTGGGTTTTTAGATAATTTACATTTATTGTGATTATTAATATGATGATGTTTAAGTCTCTTATTTTGTTACTTTTTTTCCTATTTATCCTTTTACTCTTTTACTGAATTCTCTTGGATTAACTAATTGAGCATTTTTTTTTTTTTTGAGACAGGGTCTCACTCTGTTGCCCAGGCTAGAGTGCAGTGGCATCATCATAGCTCACTGCCACCTACCATGCCTAGGCTCTAGCTATCCTCAGCCTCCTGCGTAGCTGGGAGTACATGTGCATGCCACCACTCCCAGCAAATTTTTTTTAAATATTTTTGTAGAGATGGGATCTTATTATGTTGCTCAGGCTGGTCTTGAGCTCATGGCCTCAAGTGATCCTCTCCCCTTGTCCTCCCACAGTGAGAGGATTACAGACATGAGCCACCATGTCCAGCCCAATTGAGCATTTTTTTCCTCAAGTGTATCTCCTTTATTGGTTAATTATTAATAATTATAAATCTTTTATTTTAGTATTTGTTTTACAAATAATAGTATACCTTTTTAACTTATAACAATCTATTATCAGTGATACTATATTACTTCACATGTAAAATAAGACTTTTATAATAGTATACTAGTTGAATTTTGAGCTCCCCTAAGCCTTTATGTTACTTTTGTCATATATTTTACTTATTTACATAGTATAACTCCTAAAACACATTGTAATCCACTCTGTTCATTTGTTTAAATGGTAATTACCTTTTTGAAGATTTAAACAATGTAAAAATATGATATAGTTACCCTTGTAGTTGCCATTTCTGGTGTTCTTCATTTCTTGGTTAGATTCATATTTCCACCTTATTTTATTTTCCTCTTTCTGAAAAACTTCATTTGTAAGGTGGGTCTGTTGGTGGTGATTTCTTTCACCATTGCTTGTCTGAAAAAGTCTTTATTTATGTTTGATTTTGAAAAATATTTTTGCTGAATATAGAACTCTAAACATTGTTTTCTCTTGCATTGTTTCTGATAAGAAACAGATGTTGTCATCCTTATCTTTGTTCTTCTCTATGTAATATACCTTTTTATTTTCTCTGGATGCTTTTAAGAATTTTTTCTTTATCTCTGGCTTTGGGAAATTTGATTATGCTATCCCTTGGCATAGTTTTCTTCATATTTCTTGTGTTTGCAGTTAATTGAGCTTCTTGGATCTATAGCTTTATGAATTTAAGTTCGAGAAGTTTTCATCCATTATTTTAAATATTTTTTCCTGTGTTCTACCTCAAACATACATCACATTTCTCCTTTGGGAACTCTAGTTATACATACAGAAAATTGTTTTAAGTTGTTCTATAACTAATTAATGTTATCCTTATTTTTAAATTCTTTCTCTTTTTTTTGATTCATTGTAAATAGTTTCTATTGCTATGTCTTCAAGTTCACTAATCCTTTTATCTGATATCTAATCTTCCCATAATTATATTCAGTACATTTGGGCCTTTTTATATCTTCCATGTCTCTACTCAATTTCATTACAAGTAGCTCTGAGGTATAATTTACACACAATAAAATTCACCTGTTTTAAGTGTACAAGTCAATCATTTTTAGTACAAGTCTTAATGCAGTCATACTTTCATCTCTTTTGGTTAGCAGGGTTATAAGGTAATTCAATGCTTAACATTTTAAGGAACTATTGTATTATTTCTCAAAGTGGTTGCAACCTTATATGGTTTTCAGTTTCTTTATATACTCACCAACAATAATATCCTTGTTTACAAATTCCAACATCTGTATAAGTTCTAGATCCTTTTTAATTAGTTGATTTTTCTTTTTGTTATGAGTTATATTATCTTGCCAGGTTGTAAGCTTGGCAGTCTTCAACTGGATGCCAGACATTGTGAATTTTACCTTGTTGCATGCTAGATATTTTTGCATTCCTATAAATATTTATGAGCTTTGTTCTAGTACATAGTTAAATTACTTGGAAACAGTTTGATCCTTTTAAGTCTTGCTTTTAAGATTTGTTAGGTGGAACCAAAATAGCAGTTAGTCTAGGGCTAATTATCCCCCATACTTAGTCAAGACTTTTCTGTGTATTCTATCCAATGCTATGTGAATTGTGAGATTTTCCCATCTGGCTGGTGACAACAGACACTATTCCTGGACCTGTCTCAGCACCAGGCACTGTTACTGCTAATTCCGTCAGATGGTTCTTTCCCTGGGAGCAGATAGTTTCCTCACACACATATGATAACAATTACTCGGCTGAATCCTTGAGGGGGACCCTCCTCAGATCCACGGTGTTCTTTCTCTGTGCAGATTTGTCCTCTCTGGTACTTTCGATGATGACTGAGAACTCTTGATGATTTAGTCTCCCTGAACTCTCAGCTCTTTTTTCTCAACTCAAGGATTCTTCTGGTCTTTGCCTGGGTCCCCCTTTTTTTGCCTGGAATTCTCTTATGGCAATCAGCTGGGGCACTTGTAGGTCTCCTCTCATTTGTTTACTATTTGCTCCCAGTTAGTCCATTTTCATTCAAATAGGAAGCCCCTAAAATGACATTTTTAAATTGCTGAAAGAAAATAATTCCCACTCTAGAACTTTATCTAGGAGGTAAAAATATCCTTAGAAAAATATATGCAATTATTGTTTGTCAGTTAAAAATAAAATAAAACTAAAAATAAGAATGCAACTCTGTCATGCAATGGATAGCGCATTGGACTTCTAAAAATAAGAATGCAAAATAAAGACATTACGAGATAAACAAAACTGAAAGAATTTGTCAGAAGCAATCACACATTCAAAGAAAAGAGCAGAGAGAATTCTGCAGGCAGAAAGAAAATGATCCCTGAAGGACTCACAGAAATTCAGATAGAAAGTATGAACAATTGAATGGGTTAACATGCAAAAAAAATACAAACCGGAAGTTTGTGCAAAACAGTGTTGTGTACAAAATAATGTTGTGTACATAATAATGTGTGGATTTCAAATATACACCTAAAATTAAAATTCAGTGAACCTAGGCTGAGTATAGTGGCTCATGCCTATAATCCCAACACTTTGGGAGGCCAAGGCAGAAGGATTGCTTGAGGCCAGGAGTTTGAGACCATCCCAGGGAACCCAGCAAGACCCTGTCTCCATAAAAAAAACTTTTTAAAAATTAATCTGTCATAGTGGCATATGCCTGTAGTCCTAGATTTTCAGGAGGCTGGGGCAGGAGGATCCCTTGAACCCAAGAGTTTGAGGCTGCAGTGACCTATGATCATACCGCCACACTCCAGCCTGGACTACAAAGTGATGCCCTGTCTCCAAAAAAAAAAAAAATTCACTGAAACTATAACACAATATGCAGCAGAAGTAAATATTAATGTTCTAAAGTCTAAGCAGTCTGTAAATTTCTACTTTGTTTTTGACTCTAATTAAGTCAGATACTTGTAATTTCAAGATTCACCACTAAAAGAATAGTTTAAAAATGTAAATCAGAAGGCACCAGAGAGATGGAAAGTTAGCTTATTTTCTTATTTTATAATCAACATGAAATACATTTGTATACCATTATCTTGCTCATATAAAAAAATTAGAAGATTAAGACAAAATAGAAAACTACAACTTTAATAAAATATCAGTTTTTAGTTGGGTCTGGTGGTGCACACCTGTTATCCCAGCTACTGGGAGGCTGAGGCAAGAGGGTTCCATGAGCCCAAAAGTTTGAGACCAGCCTGGGAAAGGTAGCGAGACCTCATCTCAAAACACACACACATACAGAGTTTTACCCTGATGAGAAAGAGTAAGAACCAGAATAATATGCATGCCATCTTTTATTACTTCTAAAACTCACATATTTTAAAATTTTAATTCCTCTGAATTTGAGACATGTCTTGCAATCAACAAGTTATCATAGTTTAAGTGGCAGCAATATTTTTTCTTTCTGAGTGATACATAAAATAATGGTGTAATTTATAGCTGATTGAATTTTAAATTTAATGAATTCTAATAGGTACTTGCTATATATATTAATGGGCTATCTTTAGATATGCAAAAGTAAGCCCGAGCTCACTAAATAATTACTAATTGATAAAATATGAGAATTGGGAAATGAAAAAAATTTCAAGGATAGATGTCTCTCTCATGCTAGAGAATTTTATTATATTAATGTAATGGCAATGTGATGTTTTGCTATATAAGGCACCTCTAATATTCAACACTAAATTGTTATAGGAATATAAATTTTCTAAAAGGTCACCAAGGTCTCTTCAAACATGATTGTCTTAAGCAGAAAAGAAAGTGACTTTGACATTTTGGTGGATGTGAAGTAGAAGAAATAGAATGAACACATCATGGATATACCAATGAGCTCTAGAATTAAGCAGAAGCGGTAACATATGACCTTAAATTTGCATGACAACTTTGGTTCTTGAAAATTTCTGCAATCTTGGAAAAACTATTGGATATACCTAGCCAATTTCATTTAATCTTAAAAGAACAGAGTGACATCATCTGATACATATTTATATGTACATTTTTGTGCTCCTACTACATGCAGGTTATTGTGCAAGTTATTTTAGATGATGAAAAAAAAAGCAAATGACATTGCACTAGATCTCAAATTATTATATTTCTGTATGTATACATATTACATACATACACATGTAAATAGTTATATTAAAAAGATAGATATCTAGAGAATTATCACAAAAATATAAAGAAGTTATAAAGAGTAAATAAGATGAAAACTTTTAATCTGAAATAAGTAAAGGTTATCAACATGTGATTAAAAAAGAAAACTTACTAAGTATAGAATCTAGTAATCAAAGGCACGTACATTACAACAACATGATAGCATTTTTATCTCAGCCAATTTGATTGATATCTAAATATAATAATTCTATGAAAAAACTGGTATTATCATTCTAAATTGGTTTAATACTTTTGGAAAGACAAATAATAATGATCACTATTTATTATGCTTTACTTTGTGCCAAGTTTTAACATATTATTCCTAATTCTTACAAGAACACTACATAGTAGGGGGTATTACCTAATTATACAATAAGAAACAGAGTCTATAAAAGATTAAATTATGTGCTTAAGACCACATAAATGGGTGAGATAAAATTTCTATCCAGGTGGATGGCTCTAAAACTTATATTCCTTTCATTGCATTATTAAGGTTCACACTTTTTTTTGGTGATCAATAGGTACTTTTACTTTTTTTAAATTTCTTTTATTCAGCATATTACGGGGGTACAAATGTTTCGGTTACGTATATTGCCTTTGCACCACCTGAGTCAGAGCTTCAAGCGTGTCCATCCCCCAGATGGTGTGCACCAAATACATTAGGTGTGGATATTCTCATCCCCTCCCCCCATCTGCCTGACACCCGATTAATGTTATTACTGTATGTGCACTTAAGTGTTGTTCAGTTAATACCAATTTGATGGTGAGTACATGTGGAGCTTGTTTTTCCATTCTTGAATGTTCACATTTTTTGAGCCAATAATTTCCCTTCTGAGAATTTGCCTTAAAAATAATGTAAATATTTAAAAAGCCATAGTCATGTAGATATTTTAAATAGCATAGGATATAATCACAATACTGTAAATAATTTATTGGCATTGAAATAGTGTATAGTTAAATAAATCTTGGTATACAAACTTAATGGAATATCAGCCAGCATTTTTTTACAGGGTACAAAACTACACGATATGATCAGGGCCGGGCACAGTGGCTCATGATTGTAATCCTAGCACTCTGGGAGAGGCCTTATTTGAGCTCAGGAGTTCGAGACCAGCCTGAACAAGAGTGAGACCCTGTGTCTACTAAAAATAGAAAGAAATTAGCTGGACAACTGAAAATATATAGAAACAATTAGCCGGGCATGGTGGCACATGCCTGTAGTCCCAGCTACTTGGGAGACTGAGGCAGAAGGATTGCTTAAGCCCAGGAGTTTGAGGTTGCTGTGAGCAAGGCTGATGCCACTGCACTCTAGCCTGGGCAACAGAGTGAGACTCCATCTCAAAAAACAAACAACAAAAAAAACCACTATATGATATGATCAGTATTTTTTGCAAATGTATAACATAACCTTATGGCCTTATGAAAATTAGAAGGAAAGTACATATAATTATCATGGTTATTAATTTAGAGCGTTGAATTATGGATGATGTTTTTCTCCATTGTCCAAACTCTTTAATGATATTTTATTACTTTACAATTAATTTTTTTGAGATAAACAGGAGTACAGAGCAGTTGACAAAAGGTTCCAAAAAGTACCATAAACAAGGGGCATAGGCTTTGAGATAAGGTAACGAATAAGCATTATAGTCACAGTCACAGGGGACAGTTTTCTAGAGAAGACTCAAGCCTGGCCTGGAAAAATGAATAGAATTTAGATATACAGAATGCTAGTTTTGCCAAATCAAGTCTATGAAGTGATTTCAAACATCATATGTCATTATTTTTAAAAAGAAGGAGCAGGTGTTTAAATATTAAATAATTCACTTGGGACCTTTGTCCCCTCACTATGATGGAAATTGTGTTGGCCTGGGGGTTTTAGATGAGGCAGTAGAGAAGGAATGGTGTCTCAATTCTTTGTTCTAAGAGATTTAAATTTTATCGCTCACCTCTTGTGGCTCTCCCTCTAGCTTTTCCTTCTTCTGTGCTCGGGGAGGAAAGGGCATGTGATATTAAACCGTCCTAAGAGAGTACAGGAAGGAAGAAATACTACCAGAACATGCCCAACTTCAAGCAGTGCTTTGGTTCTACTAATCTCTACCAGTCATTCTCAAAAACAGATATTCAAAGTCTACTAAACATCTCTGGGCTGAGCACAAGTTGGGAATGAATTTATTGGGATGCTACATCTCCAAAATATTGTTCTATTTCCCAGAGTAAATAACCTTGCCCATTAGCTTTAGATCCTAAGATCAATGCCAAGAGTTAGATGGTGCATAGTTTCATGAAAATATGCTTTTCTAAATTTATCTATTTATTTGACTACAACAAATAATTCATTTTTGTTTGAATCTAACAAGTTATTATAACATTGTGCCTCTTGTTTTTATGGCTAGAATAGAAAGCAATTAAAACATAAATTCAAAGAGGAAGTGAAATTTTCATGGGTATTTCAATTCACATGTTGATAAAATGTGTAAATAACATTATAATTATTTCTCCCAAATCCCCACTTTCATTGCACAGTGATACAGCAATACGGCAAGTAGGGTTGTCTGTTTTTGAAGTAAAAACCTGAAGTCATTTATGTTCATCACTAACATAAGACATGGATAAACATGAGAGCTTTTCTAACCATGAGCCCTAAGAGGCTATGTAGCATTTCCCGCTCTCTACCCACCTTCCACCCACTGAATAAAATAACCATCACAGAATAGCACTTTCCTCTTGCTTAAATTTGGTTTTAAAGTGAAGCATAACTTTCTGAATAATTATTTTCAGCTTGTAAATGGTGTCTCTCTCTAACCAACCAAGCATATAACAAGAAGATGAAGATGAGACTTATTTTCACTTCATTTCACTTCTTTGTAATTGACAAGCTCTCTCTGGGTGTCAACTTTAAAAGATGACAAATCCTAAATCTTAGAGGACCCAATTCAATAGTTCAGCTTTCTAAATTGTTTGCAAATTAATCTACATTTTCAAATGAGTCAGGCATGAAATATAAGATGATATCTATATTACAAAAATATTAATTTCCTTGTCTTTCTCTTTTTCTCTGTCAAAGACAAAAGGTACATTGAAAATATTCATTTTAAGAGATTGTGAAAATGAACATATACTGTGCATTTTAGTGGAATGACTTTTGCTAGTTTTTTAACACTAATTCATTTCCATCTATTTAAAAATGCAAGTTATTCAGTTTGTAAATGTTCTGTATATTGATGAAGGAAAAATTAAATTTGTGAAGTCTTTTCAATGCATTACACTTTTAAATGAAGGCTCACTTAGGTTTAATAAATGAAATAATAATTTGAGCCTTGCTGGTTTAATGCTAGCCTGAACCCTCTCCTCAGGTAGGCTTTGCCTCACTCAGTTTACCTGTATGTAAGTAAACACTGCTGCATTGTTTCCATACAAGCTAATTGACAGTTGTACAGTGCTCTGCACATTTTTAGTTCCTGAGTAAACTTGCTATAAAACTGATATCAGTGATTTACTAAAGGATATAAAATGTAAGATAGACATTCTGGGGTTTTCTCTCTAAAATGAAGTTTCAGAGAATTTTTAGCCCCATTGATTAGCAATATATTTCGTGCCTAACAGTTAACTTCAATATCACTATCAAAAGACATTGATCTAAATTAATTAATGATTATTAGTGGGCAGCAAAATCATATAATCAATTTCATATAATACTATTTCCTTAATACTTTAAAATCCTCTCTAAAGGAAGTCTAGGAAAATATCTCCACTTCAGGAAATATGAGTGAAAGAATTTCCACATTGTTTTAGATATTAGCTTTGCCTTGATCAACTGTCACAGTTATCCTCATCTAATATTTTTGGACATAAAATTAAGATAAATCAAATAAATTAATAAAGGCAAAGTAACCATTTTTATGAGCAGGGTCACTTTCTCTCTGGGATAGGAAACAATGGCCAGTGAAGCTGCCAATTAGGTCACAGTTAAATTCATCAGAGGCTTGTTTGTTTAGGAACATCATATAAAGGCATGTATTTGTAGACTAAGAGGGACTTTACAGGCCCCGCATCCAAGTTAATTATTTTATGGAAAAACTGAGGATAGGATAATTAATACAAATCCAAAAGGGAAAAATTATAATGAAAATAGGTATTTGTAAAAGTCTTTTATATATTCTGCACATTTCATTATATGTGTTAGTAAAGAACATAAAGGTGACTTTTTACATATGACTAGATTCATATCTGAGTTCAGGACTATAGCCCTCACCACTGTGGCTTTACAGTGACAGAGAGATGGCACAAAAGCTCAGCTCCTTGAGTTGCTGATTCAGCTGCTGCCATCGAGAAGGGGGCAGAATTTTTATCTGATGTAAGTCAATGAAGGGAATATAATTTAATGCAAAACTCTGGGATTGAAGAACAGAGAAAGAAACCAGAGACTCTAATTTGGGGTTCCAAAACAATTACGCATGAGTCCTTCTTTGATTTCAATGGTTCTAATATTACCGTTTCACTAATTAAAATTGAATCTCATGACTGAACATTCTTCATTGAACTATGCTGAATGTATTTCTGAAATGTTCTGTCTCACACTGGCTACACCACACCAATAATTTCTATATCCTGCTATTTGGACATGGTGTCTTGAATTCAGACAGCGTTAGTTACACATATGGGTTTTGTTGATTTGTTTCTTCTGCCTTCCTGCTTGGTCCATTCATAAATTTCAGCAGTAATAGAGATTATTATATTATAATATAGTTATTTGCATAGATGTCTGTCTTCTCCCTTAAATTGTGCATTCTTAAGGGCATGAATTTCTCTATTTTCTCCATACTGTCAAATAAGTGCCATGATTTGGGTAGGTATCAAGAAAAAAAAAATTTAAGAATGAATGAATGAATGTGAATGCAAGTTCAGAATTATTAATTGTTCTTCCAATCAGCCAGCTATTTATCTTCCTCTCTGTTCTGTCTTAAATTTAAGATCTGGTTAAAAAAATATATAAATGTATCTGATATATTATCACTTTTCTTATTCTCCCCTGAGACTTTCAGTGCTGGGATACAGCTTCTTATTTGAAATACTGGTATACGTGCTCAGCAGCCATTTTGTAAAGCAGCTATACCTGATTCTTTCCTTTCCCTGAAAGGACTTCTGGATTGATAACAAAGAAAGAAAGTGGGGTTATCTAAGGAAGCAAAGATACTAATATCATTAGAATATAGAAAAGAAAAATTCCAAATGAATTTATCTTTTTGTATAAGCCCATTTGAATTGTTTTTTTGTCACACATATATCAGTTAATTCAACAAATATTTATTGATCTGGAAATATAGCACTAAAAATAAACGTGTTCTTAGTATTCTTTTTCTATTGAATAAATAACTTACATTGAGATATTTTTTAAAAAGATATCAATGTCATTGATTGGAGTGTTTGATTATCCATGCTGTAGCCTTCCTCCATTGCTCTGATAAATACTTGGTTCATGTTATTATCACCACCAAATACTTGCACTTAGAGATCATTAAAATACCTAGTTAAGAGGGTTGTTCATAGATTAATACCTAGCAGAATGCTTTACATTTATGAGAAACTCAAGAAAAATATTACATATCTGATAGAAATAAAATGATTATGGGTTTGTTTTCCCAGTTCTGTTTTTGGTCTATCACTCTCATCTATGCTACTGCTAAATTACTGCTCCATGAAAGATGCTGTCGACAATCAGGCATCCACTTAGACAAGATTTTATTTGTTCATTTGATGTTCAGAGCTTTCTCATGGTCTCTAGATTCTGCCCCCAGTACCTTTCATAGTGTAGACAACCTCTGGTTTAGAACAGGGATTGGCAAGCTCTTTCTATAAAGAAATAGGTAGTAAACATTTTCCGTCTTGCAGGCTATATGGTCTCTGTTGCATCTACTCAGCTCTGCCACTGTGGCATGAAAGCAGTCATAGACCATACAGGAAGAAATGGGCATGGCTGTGTTCCAATAAAATTTTAGGTATGAAAACAGGTGGGAGGCTGAATTTTGGGTCATAGGTTGGCAACCCCTGGGACTTTTCCCAATGTCACTTCTAACCATGTTTCACTAGTCTTTCAGATCTGGGACAAATATGCAGTTGTGATCCAATTCCAAGCACTTCAAGTAGCTTAACCTTCTCTTAAATGTCACATGAATGCTCAGTTTTAGTTTTCTTATGTGAAGTAATGATAATATGCCCTTTCTGCCTCTTTTGTGAAGGATGAAATTACTATATGTGAAGGGTCTTTTTTAATCATTTGTGAAATCTCATGTAGGGCCAGAGTAGGACTATTTGGTGATAAACCTGTTAAATTATTCAGATCAAAATTTCTTAAACTATTGGTCTTAGAAATGGGAAGTTTAAATATAAGAAAAAAATCATGACATTTTTGGTGAGTTTTTCAGATGTGACCATATCAAAGGGGACAAAACACATGCCTAAACTTATATTAAATAGCTACCTAGGGCATCTTTGACTTCTTAGTTATACTAGTGTTATATCTCTTTATCCCTAGTGACTCAATAATTCCTTATAATGAGCATGTTTGAAAACAGTGGATTCTTACTTCACATACGATTTATAATTAAGAAATAATTGAATGATTCAAAAATGTCAAGAATTTGGTCCAATGGTTATGTTAACATAAATAATTATGTGATTCTAACCATACCTTTTCAGTCTACTCTGATCATTTCCAAGCACATTTTACTAGTTTCTCAGAAATGTGTCTCTAATGTATAAAACTGTGTTCTAAAAAAAAAAAAAAAAAAAATCTAGCAGCAGAATCCAGGAAGAAAATGGAGTACACATTCACTGAGCTGTGAAATGTGAAGATCTATTCAACTCCATTAACTACAAAATATACATCATCCACTAACGTACTGGACAACGAATGACTCTACGTGGAGCGCTACATGTCCAAATTACTGCAAGATGAACACTTTGGTAAAGGTTAGATGCTGAAGATATCAGTTTACTTATTTTAGTGGAAAAGTAAGCAGTGATGTTGACCTTGCAGTCCTTTCAAAAGCTTAATTCTCTCTGATTCCAATGAGCACTATAGGAATTTTAGAAAATTCTCTGAGGGAATCATCCATGACCTTTATTTCCAGGGTAGAGAAAGAGCAAATTATTTGCAACATTTTTCATTTTAGAAAATGTGTAACCTATGTGGACTTCAGAATGATTTTTATGTATTAAGTGCCTATTAAATGCCTGTTATGTAAATTTTATGCAAGTAAATGAAATCAACAGAGAAATAAATAAATAGGTTTCTCTATGTCACAAGAAGCTTAAAGTGACATTTTGTCAACATGAATTTTAATAATTTTAAAGTGAAACAATTTGCATTTGTTTTTTTAAATACTTTCTTAATTATCATGATATATTTATATTTAGGGAGTCCTTATGAAGATTAAAATAACTCACTTTTAAAAATTTTTGGAGTTGGAATTTATTTTTTTCTGTTGCAAGATAGATATTTTCTGAGATGCTATGGGGGAAAATATAAGACTTGAATATGTCACCATAATAATCAGCAAGAATTCTTATATGAATAGTAAGTAACAGTATTTAGGAATACAAATAAGTAAGATGGGTAAATGTCATATCTCTCTTCTCATGAAATTTATTTTATACACACACCTCTGTGTGTGTATATATATGAAATCAAGTATTTATATGTACAGCAATAAATAATTTAAAGCAACATAAGTGAAGTGACAAGTAATTAAGACAAATGAGTCAGAAATTTAGAAAGACTTATGTTTTCATCACTTATAATAAGTAATTATAATTATAATTATAATAAGCTAGCACTTATTGTGTGCTTACCATGTGCTTGACACTGTTGTAAGTGCTTTCCATATATCATTTATTTCTCACAACCTACTTACGAGATAAATTCTGTTGTTACTCCCATTTTACAGATGAGGAAACTGAGAATTAGTGGAATTGAGAACCTTTCCCAAATTCACACACCCATAAAGTGGAATAGTAATCCCAAGCAGTCTAACTGCTGAACCAACATACTGAATCATCAAGTTATTCTTCCTCTCTCCCAATAACACATTTTTTCCATTACAAAGGACCTTCACTTTTGTATAATTGACTTTAAACTCCCTATACCATACTTTTCGCAAGGCCCTTGACTTTATATGATTGATGGTAAACACCTCAAACTTTTGTATATTTCATATGGTATTACTAAAGCACATGCATAATTTATATTTTTGAAAATTCAGCTAACAGGTGGAAATTTTGAGTTATCCTTGGATGCTGCTTGCCCTTACCAAATGATTTGTTGCCACTTTTGAGCGGTAGAATGTACACAATTATTAATACTGCAACATTTGAATGCATTCTTTCATCCTTGACTGAAACTAAACCATGGAAATGCTAATCCTAGTTATGTGAAAGACCTCATGAAATTAAAATTGATAAACCAAAGTTTGAAACCACTAGCAGGCTAAAAGCTACAAGACTTTTTAGCCTCATGCATATTTTCGTTGGACTTGAGCCAATTGATTTCAATTGTAAAAGAGGAAAAAAATCAATATTTACAATCATTTATGAAATACTGAAAATGTATTATCAAAGATTGTGCCTAAAGGTAGGCATAATTCAGCGTTCCATAATATTAGCTCTCTTTTAAACTTCACCTCACCCTGTAGCCCACAATTCCTAGGTTTATTCTTTACCTCCCATATTGTTTTCTTGTGCTGATTTTCAGAATATGTTATGTATTAAATTCATGAACTCCCTATATAATACTACAATATTTAATCCTACATGCTCAAAGTCTATTTAAGGCTTTGAAATAATTCCATCATTTATCCCAAGTGAAAAACAATATTTTCAGTTCACATTTTTGATTTACTGTGAATTGTCTGGGCATGGGAAGAGGTCCAATTATGTAAGCTATGCCTATTTAGTCATTGGAATTTATTTGTAAAGCTGTTACCAACTTCAAATTTGGGGAGAAATAAAGAATGATCAGTCAAAAATAGAAGCATGGTATGCACGTCATTTGTTTTGAAGGAAATTTCCAATTTCTATAATTATAATCCAATATATGAATACCAGGAACTCGAAGTTTTTATATAAGAAAGGTCAAGACATTTCAAATGTTTTAGACAAAACCTTATAGAAGTATCTTTTAGAGAAGAACAAAAATAAAAACAATTTTATACAAAATTTAGGAAGGAAATATAAAAACGTGAACTGCAGTTATTTGTGTGTGGTTTTCTTCCTTCTTTCCCATTTTTCCCTATTCTTTTTTTTTCCTCTTGTTCTGCGTTATTTCTTAAATTAGAGTATACATTGAGTCCAGCCAGAATATAGGATGCACACGACTGTGCCTATTTCCCTATTCTTAATATTTCCTACAATAATCCCACAGCAATTACACTCAAATTTGAATTTGGGGATTTGGTGGAAATAATTAGGCAGAATGTCTTCATGTCTAAGCCACAAACAGATCATAATCTTACAAATTTTTATCTGTAAGTATTTCAGGTGGTAAAGATGTTATATTAAAATATTCTGAATTCAAAACTACTATCTATAATTTTTTTGAAATTAACTTAGTCAAATGGAAGTGGAAATCACAGATTTATTCCATGTTCATTTTATCAACACTTCCTGCAATGCAATTCAATTTTGGAGACAGGTCTATGTGGGATCTTAGTGTAACATCTGAGTAGGAAAATAATGCAGTTTGAATTTGATGGCTTTCTCCTCACTAATTCTTTGAATTATATTCCTATGTATTTCAATTAATCTTTTTAATGGCACCATTCATTTTTGTGGGGTCAGGTTTTCGCCATAACATAGAATAGCATGGTATAATAATTTTTCTTTGTTAGTGCAGCATGACTAATTAAGTACTTCCTTTTAATGTTTGATTGAATTTGGTAAAACCGTAGTTCAAACAAATGAAGGTATGTTGCTGACCTCAGATGGGACCTGGGTTTAAGGAAATCCTTTGATGGAGCAAGCTGAATTAGTTCTTTTTCTCACTCTATTTTTATCAAGTTATGAAATATGTCAGGCTAGTTTAAAATAATGAAAGTATATTTGTAAGATGTTTATTGAATTGTGCACTTTCTAGCTCTGATCCAAAAGTTGAAGGGAAAACAGAATTTTCTTTGTATAGATTATATATACATGATTTATATAAAAATTTTATACATTTTTCTTTTAAAATGTTATTAAGTCGGGATGACTGGTTGTTATGTTTCCATTTATCATAATGTCACATTATTTCAATGTTGTCATGTGAATAATAGGCAATCAGGAGTGAAAGTTTTTCAAAATTGCAGTTCTCTAGATGTTACAATTAAATTAATTACAAATCTAGAATAAACAGTTCTTAATCACATAAAACAGTTCTGCCACATTATACACACTTTTGTTATGATGTAAATTGAAAGGCAATGGAATTTTTTTTAAATAAATAAAGCCGCATGCTCACAAAGCTCCTGCTTACCCCTCATTAATAAACAGATGCACTGAAAAAGATGTGCCCCAAACATCTGCTCTTGCTAAAAGTGACATCTTATTTTTCAATTTTAATATTAACAATTCAACAATCTAAATAATATTTATTTCTAATTTTAATTTGAACAATCAACAGCTAAACAATTCTTAAGTACTTTATTTATAGGCTAAACCAGCTTGTCAAAATGGGCTGTTTTCAGCAGAGGTTCAAAGAGATAGAGGCAGTCAGGGGATGCAAGATCTTACAACTAGTGGAGGAGAATATCTCAAGACACAGGTTCTAAAGTGCTGGAGTTACGCATAGAATAGGACAAAGTGGATCATAATTCTGGGTCCCATGTCCTGTAGCAGGTAGGAAGAGACTGGTGAAGAGGACTAAATGAAGAAATTGGCTCTACCAGCAGCTGGTGATAACAGGGGAAGTGGGGAAGGAGAGAGATGTTTATGTACAACAAACCTATGACTGGCCCCATTATTGCTAAGTGAAAGCAATGGGACTGCCTTAGAACACGTCCATGATCTAATAAGAGCTAAGAGGAAGTCAAATTTAAATTGGGTTTTAGTTTTTCTAAGGCCGTGGCTTGTGTTCATAACCACTACCTTAGGGCAAAAGCCTGAGAATGTGCTTTCACCAGCACCCTGTGATGAAGCCTAATTTTCATTCTCTGGCCACAGAAAATTTCCTTCCAAGCAAAATTCACTTTGCAGCTATTTTGTGACACATTTAGTGCTACCCTTCGTTCTCCTCTATTTGAGTGTCCCAGTGTCAGTCAGTTTTTCCTGGGAATATTCAAGGCTCTTCCTGGGAAGGCTACAGTCTTCCTCTTGGTTTCTTATAGGTTTTAATGAGAGAGGCTGGGTTTTGTTGTTGTTGTTTTGTTTTATTAGATCAGTTAGTCTGCTAAATTGAGGCTGCTGTAACACATAAAAACCCGTATAACAATTAGCTATGAACCTTAATCAAGGAACATTCTGTAAATGGTGCTGCTTGTCTGGATTTGAATCCTGTGAACACTGGAATCTGAGCTAGAATAATTGGGGATTTGGGTGGGGGAGAGGAAGTTACAATAAGTTCAGAAATCTTTCTATAAAAATATCTGGAGTTCCTTTTAAATTTCAGACATTTTGGGAAATGACTGAAGGGATTAGTTGAAAATGACAAAAACCATAATTTGGAGTGATAAATCTACTCTATTATATAAAATATTATCTTACACAGCCATATGTATTGAAAACTATAGATAATATATAATCAAGCCCACATATAAACTTTTGATTTACCTCATTACTGTAATAAACAAAATGATCATCTCTGTAATGGTCTGCTCTGAATTCTTCTTTTCCTGATGGTCATATTTATTTATTCACTCTTTCTTTCTTTATTCACTGAAATACATATATGCTGGGCAAGCACACAGATGCTGAGCTGGGGCTGCAAGGTCCGATCCTGCTGCTAAGAGTCTTTCTTGTTCTCTACTAGATCTGCACTCCTGTGGATCTGTGCTGTATTAAGCCAAGCACAAGGTTATCACAGAACTCATGTGAACCCAGGGGACCTGAAGCCATTTAAATGTCTTGGGGAATTAGGGAAGACTTTCTAGAGGAAGTCTATTTGAAGCCAAGACATGAAAGAAGAGCAAAAGTTGGCTGGGAAAAGAGTTGAAGTAGAGCATTCCTGCTAAAGGAAATAGTACCTGCAAAATCCTTCTGTCAAGGCCTTCACTTGGAATTTATGTCAAATACAAAATTTAGATTTTATTTTTAGAGTCTTTATTGCTGTGGACCAGGAAGACTTTGTTTCCTTCCATTAAATTGTGCTGTATAACACTGCCTCTTTTCATTTTTTTTTCTTGAGAATGGCAAGCACTAAATGTCTCTCTCTTTTTCCATCTGAGCTGTTAGGCCTGCCTGAGTGCTTAGTGTACTCTGCTGGGTCCTCTATAAATGAAAGAAGAATGAACAAAAGAATCCTGGCCAACTGTTTCTCTGGATCTTAAGACAGATACTGTTTTGAACACTGGGATCAAAAATATTTTGATATCTATGCTTCAACAGCAGTAAAAGTATTTTTAGTGCAAATGAATGATTTTTAGGAGTAGAAAAAAAAAGATGAAACTGACATTAGCATGCTGATTGCTTTTGATGAAAGAGGTTTATTCACAAATTCAATAAACTTCCATATAATAATTTTCTTCATTGAGGACACATAAGAATACTGTAGAAAACTTTGTGACATTACATATTCCCAGGGGCCACCCCATACCTAATATTGAAACACTAAAGTGATGTGCAGCCCTTGTAAGAGCTATTGGCTTAAAAAATATGAACAACTGTTATAAGATTCCAGTAGTATCATCCATACTATGTTAAAAACAATGCATTCAATAGCACTTCCCAAAGCCTATATTACACTAAAACAATTAGATTGGTTAGTATAATTATCTATGTATAGTCATTTCACATAACTTTATTTATCTTTGTTCTTTTCTGAGAGTTGTTAATAATATTTTTCTAATCCTCTATTTTGGAATGCCTTGGATTTGTACAAAAGGTAGTATTTATTCATTCAATGTTATTTATCAAGAATCTATTATGTGGCTATACTCTGCTAAGCACCAGGCTACATACTATCTTCAGAAATTCTATACTAGAAGAAATAGTCAAGTAAACCAACAATTATAACACTATATTTTTAAGTATTGGCAAATGATACATACAAAATATATTCTAGCAGAAGACTATACCTGGGAAGTAAAGTCAGTAGGAAAAGTGGAGCATCTTGAAAAAATTACTAATGAACTAAATTAATTTTAAAGGACACGAAGGTCTTAGAGGAAGAAAGGTATTCTATGCCACGAGACCAGCATGCAGGATGGCAAAGAGTAGTGAAAGAACCTGAGAGAGCATTTGAGAAAGTTAGAGTAACTTTCAAAGTAATTGCGGTTTTGGACAGTGAATTTTAAATCATTATAACTAGGCTCAAACACATCTTTGTTAATCAAAATAGGAACCATTACAATGAACACATTTTTCCCAACAAGAAATAAGTTTACTTATTCCTATAGCATAAAAATCTGTGCTTTGGGATTTGACAAACTGTTGAAAAGCATTTTCTGCATCCTGCTGGTTGTGGAAGCATTTTCCCTGCAAAAATTTGTCAAGATGCTTGAAGAAGTGGTAGTCAGTTGGCGAGAGGTCAGGTGAATATGGCAGATGAGGCAAAACTTCATAGCCCAATTCGTTCAACTTTTGAAGCGTTGGTTGTGTGACATGCGCTCCAGCGTTGTGGTGAAGAATTGGGACCTTTCTGTTGACCAGTGCCAGATGCAGGCAATGCAGTTTTCGGTGCATCTCATTGATTTGCTGAGCGTACTTCTCAGATGTAACGGTTTCGCCGGGATTCAGAAAGCTGAGGTGGATGAGACTGGCAGCCAAAGACTACCACAGAGGGACCGTGACCTTTTTGGGGGGCAAGTTTGACTTTGGGAAGTGCTTTGAAGCTTCTTCTCTGTCCAACTGCTGAGCTGGTTGTTACTGATAAGTCATATAAAATCCACTTTTCGTTGCATGTCATAATTTGATCGAGAAATGGTTTATTGTTGCATTCAAGAAGAGAAGACAACACTTCAAAACGATGATTTTTTTGATTTTTGGTCAGCTCATGAAGTATCCACTTATGGAGCTTTTTCACCTTTCCAATCGATGTTGAGTTCTTCTGCAACTTCTTGTGTACTTGTAAGAGGATCAGCTTCGATGATTGTGCTCAGTTGGTCGTTGTCAACTTCTGATGGCCGGCCACTGTGTTCCTCGTCTTCAAGGCTCTCCTCTCCTTTGCAAATCTTCTTGAACCACCACTGCACTGTATGTTCGTTAGTAGTTCTTGAGACAAATGCGTTGTTGATATTGTGAGTTGTCTCCGCTGCTTTACGACCCATTTTGAACTCCAGTGAGAAAATCACTTGAATTTGCTTTCTGTCTAACATCATTTCCATAGTCTAAAATAAATATAAAATAAACAGCAAGTAATATCATTAGCAAAAAAAAAAATAAAGCGAGAAATGTGCATTAAAATGATGTATAACATAACCACATGTATTTAAGAATGTATTCCAATATCAAACAGCAAATTTCAACAATGCTAAAACAGCAATTACTTTTGTACCATCCTAATATCTACAGTGAAGAATATACACTGGGATGGCAGCTGAGGAGAAGGCCAGAGACTTAGGCAGATCTATAGCAAGAGAATTTTAAGTGGGGAATAATATTAAGAAAATGGGGTAGGCACAGTGAGAATATCTCTGTTGCGCACTATTTATTTATTGCTGTCATAGGTACTGCAAGTCATATAACAATGAGCAAGATCTAGTCAATGACCATAGGCATATTTATTTATTTACTCCCTGCCTTTTTTCCAAAATGTATTTGAAACAAGACTGATCCCAAGTTGCTTGGTACCTTGTGGGGAGAGGGAATGATAGGTAATATCTAAGTACCTGGATTATATAAAAACACATACCAAATGCAGGTAAATTGTTTTAAAAAATAAATTTCCTAAAGGAGTACAGCCAGGATCAATTCCAACAGAGGTGATTAAGAAATGTATCAAGCAAGCTAAGCCATGGAGGAGAGTTCTTTTGGGGAAGAACATTATAACCATAACTTTGAAGCTGTCCAAATATCCTAAGCTCATTCTAAATTAAACTTATCCAGTACCTGGAAAAAAGGAAATAATTAAAAATGAATTGAAACAAGAAAAAAATATTCTGAAGTCTACTAAGGGGATTATACATAATGAAATATAGGATTTATAAATTCTTCCAAAGAGGACATTTGATTTTTCACATTATGAGCATTATCTTATTTCCCTTCTAAATCATGTTTCCCAGACCTGCTTCCCAGCACTTCTGTCACTTATTCTGGATTATCTTCTCTGCCACTTTCTGATGGTTTGTTGTCCCAAATGTCATGTCAATGGTCTAGTGCCAAATACCAGGAATTTTGCCACAAAATGCAAAGTGTTTTCATGTTTCATAAAGTCAGGGAACTCAGCCAGCTAATATACTCAAAGAGAATAGTGATACAGAGGAGAATGATAACTGAGACAGACTGAAACTAAATATAAACAAAGATTCAACCTCATCAGATTTTTTTCTTCTACTGACATTGCCTTTTGTCTACTTCAGACTCCTTGAAAAAGAGTATAGTTGATTACCAATTAAAGATTACTTTGTGATCTTCTAACACAGTCTTTAAACTTTGACTAGATGTGATTGCCAAGGAAAAGAGCAATCTTTGGTTTAAAAAATACTCCTTTTGTGAAGCCTTTGAATAAAGTGGTAAATACCACTAACTGATGCTTTTTGCCTAGAAACATGTGTATGGTGGATGTGTTTAGATAGGCAGATTAACAGAAGGAAATGTAAACATATCTTTATTTCAACTACAAAGACGCCTTTGTTTTTCTGGAACCAGAAGTTTAAGTAAACTTCTTACAGTCAATATTTATTTGTCTACTCTATGGTCAGCAAGAAAAAAATTATCAGCTAAAAACAAGTCAAACTTTAAAATGGGGATTGGAAGGAAAAGCTATTGAAATGAAAAGTCAAGTCAAACATTTTGAATGACTACAGGAACATTAAACAAAGGGTTGTGGAAGTCTATTTGGTCTGAAATATTGTACAGTGACTACAAGAACTCGTAGAAACATGTAAGAATTTAAATATAACATTCACAATGAAGATTACAATATGCAATATCCTAGTAATCTTTCCTGATAAATTTTAAGTCTAAAAGCCTCAAGGCCATTAATCAAACACCATATCATGGGGGAATTTAAGTAATTAGATGTTTTTCTTCCTATGACCAATTTCTTTCAGTATGTAACTTTGGTCTGAAAAAAATGATAAAGAGAATATAAAATTTAATATTAAATTAAATAAATGTGAAGGAAATTATTTTAAATTTCAATAATTAGTTAATTCTGCTTAACAGTTCCCAAGCGTCTATGAACATAACTGAGTTTCTCAATATCATCGTTCTTAAGAAAAACTTAAAGTCATCCCATCTTAATCTTGGAAGTGAAATATCAATAATGTAGTTGACAGATGGCATCTGAATACACTGATTCTGGGTCCATTGACATGAAGAGTGTTGACTCAAGATGATCAATGCAGGCACAAGGAAAACCAAAATAGAAGATGCATTGTAGGATTTGCTTGATTTCTCCTAAATCAGAGGTTATTCCCAGTCCCTCTTGAACTCTTCATAGGTCCCTTTTCCCAGTGTCTTTTTAGGAGTGCACAACTAATCTAAGTAACTGCAGACCCAAGGGTGCTGGCAAGACTAACTTGGTATTAGGAGCCTCTCTCTATATCTGACACTAGAAGTAGGGACAGCTCAATTCAGACTTCAACCCCAGATAAAATAGGTGCAAATATTTGCATTCATTAGTATCTAGAACAAGTTTACTTCATTTAAAATCTTCATCCCTTTAATCATATGATTCTACCCTGACAAAATTTTCCTTTCAGCTTTCCATCTATTCCTTTTCTGGTTTCTATACTGATGTTCTTTCTCAACCAGGACCCTAAACACCTTCTAAACTTCGGTATTAGCTAATTTATTATCTCTAGACCAAAGCAATAAATTTGAAAGTAGGAAAATGGATACATTCCAAAAATAAATATAGATAATAAATATTGACTCAAGAATAAACATTTTGGACATATCAACAATTACAAAGGATGTTATAATTTTATCATTCGCCGTGGGAAAGAGCTAGGGACAAAGAAATCTCCCCTCGACAGAGTGATCTAGGAGCACCAGCTGCAGCTGAAGGTGGAATCCATGGAACTCCAGAAGCTGCTGAGCCTTGGATTTCTGCTGTGCTCTCTGACTTGCCTCATGTTGGAGATGGTAGCTTCCTCTCCTTCACCTTTATCTGCTTTGAGAATAAAAGACAAAGCAGGATCGAAGCCACGCTCAAGAGACAACCACAGGGCCTTGCCGAGCAACTTCAAGGATTACCTGTGGGATTTCATCAAGAGCTCTGTACCTCCAGCAGCCATTTTTGCTTTTCTTATCACCACAGTACTAATGGGGACCCTCTGCTGCCGCACCATTCTTATAGGTGAGCCAGTCCAGTGAAGAACTAGAAGATTCAACGAGGCAAGTGTGGTATTTGGCTTGCTGAATTTCAAGAGAGTGGAGAGTGTGCTATATGCTCAAAAATGAGAAAGTATCTATTGGTGAAAATTAAATTGTCTTCCATCTTAAAAAAAAAAAAAAGAAAAAGAAAAGGTAGAAGATCAGATGCAGATGTAACTTTAAAGGAACAGACAGTTCTTATACAGGTATATTATCCCCCACAGTTCCTATATTCAAAACCAGAAGTTTGACTTCTTAAGTCTTATCCCAATTAGTGTGAATATTCAAACATTTTTCTGCAGAAATATTAATATGATTACAGAGTACTATGCTAGATTCAGCATCTAAAGCAAAATCTTAAGTATTAGCAAACCAAATCCAGGAATATAATTTTAAATAATCATTTCTACCAATTACATTTAGTCTGGGAACACAAGAATAGTAGAAAGTTTATCAATAGTAGTCATTTAAAAGGAAAAAGATATTAATAGACATAGATGAGATGTTCGACATAATTCAGTTTGCTATAGCTGATTTTTAAAACAAAAGGCATATAATTAAAAAAGAATTTGAAGAAACATTTCAATGTAAGTTAAATAGTATTTGCCAAAAGCCAACAACAAGCATCAAGTGGAGAAATGTTAAAAGCCATTTTAATATCTTTAGTAATAAGACAGAGGTACTGACAGTAACACTAGCCTTGTTTTTGAGGCTCTATCAAATGTAACATGACATGCATAATATAGAAGCACTACAAAAACAAAGACACCACCATTATTTATAGATGATATAACTGTTTTTAGAAAACCTTAGAGAATCAACTAACATGCTTTGAAATAAAAATAAAATTAGTTGAGTGCCTGTCATTGAGTAGCTTTTTGGTAACCCCTCGATACTTAAACTTTCTCTGCCTTAGTTCTCTTATCTGAGAAATGGGAAAATAATGGTATATAACTTGTGTTATTGTAAGGATTAAACTAGTCATTATCTATATAGTGCTTAGAATGCCTGGCTAAAAGATACTAGACATGTCAATTTCCCTCCTGCCTCACTGGTCACTTTTTCCACTCTAAAGGCCTATTTTTCTTTGCCTTACCTCCCAATGTTGGAGTGCTTCAAGACTCAATAATTAGATTCTATTATATAGCTATGCACTCTTCCATAGGTGATCTCACATGGAAATCAACTTAAAATAAATTCTGTTCATAGCACTTATATGTATGTATGCATTTATTTTCTATCTCTCACCATTCCAATATAACCTGCACAAGTGCAAGGAATTTATCTTATTCATGGTTTTGTTGCTACTATCTAAAATTATACCAGCTAAAAACTATGCATTCGTTAAATAAATTAAACAATGAATTAGCACCAGTCATAACCAGTTAGAAATAAAAATATAAAATCTTCAATTAATGATAACAAAAAATACATACAATACCTAAGAATAAATTCAAAAACTATGATACAAAATCTCTAAGAAAAAAAATTATAAAATTTAAGAAACATAAAACTTGAATGAATGTAGAGACATGCTATGCTCTTGGATGGGAAGACTTTCATATTGTAAAAATATCAATCCTTGAATTTATATTTATTATATATTTTTATGTATTACTATTAGAATCATGACAGGATTTGTTTCTTTATTTGCTTTCTGAAACACAAATTGTGCAAATGTTCAAATGGCAGAAAAATATGTAAGATTTGCTGAGGAAACCTCATAAAAGTGTAGTAAGAGGGGGAGTTAGCATTTGATTAAAACAACATTCCAAGTCAGTAGTGCAAAAAATGGATTATCCAATAAATGAGGTAAGGACACCTGACTAACCATTAAAAAGAAAATGAAGTTCTCACTCCTAGGTAATTACCCAAGAGAATGAAAACATATCCACATGAATCTCTACATGTAAATGTTTATTACAATATCTTTTTTTATAATTGCCAGAAATGGGAAACAACTCAAGTGTCCTTCAACTGGTGAATGTATGACCATATCATATATCTGTGCAAAGGAATACAACTCAGCAATTTAAAGGAAATTACTAATCTACACATAACACACAAAAATATGGGTCAAGCTCAAAAGAATTATGTTAAGTGAAAGAAGCCAGACTTAAAAGACAACATACTGTATTATTCCATTTGTATGACTTCCTGGAAAAGGCAACACTATAGAGGAGACAGATCAGTTGTTGCCAGGGACTAGGAGTGTAGGGAAAGAATTAACCACAAGGGATCATGAAGGAACTTTTTTGAAGTGATAAAAATATAAAAATTATACCTCAATAAACTGAAGTTGGAAAAAAAAAGGAAATGAGGTTAGATTCCCACTTCAAATCATGAACAGGAAAATATTTAGATGGGTTATAAACATAAATGTAGACAGGAAGGGAAAACCTCACTTAGGAATGAAAAAATTTGTTTCCAGGACCTTTCCTGCAAACCAAGGCTCAGGTAGGAGTGAACATTAATCAGTCCTCTTGCAATTGCTCCAGTCTTGCTCCCAGGGGGATTAATAATGATAAGGGATGATTTTTGAGACCTGTGCAAGTCTTTAACAACATACAAATGTAAAACATATTTCACTCTCAATTTAAATGAATTTTCAAAACTGTTCTACTTAGTGATAGACTCCTGAGAACCTTAAACTTTATTTTCTGGTAATGAAATATAATTAATATATATCCATTATGGAAAACTTGACAAACAAATAAAAGCCCATAATAGTGTATAAAAATTACTCATAATCCTATCAATACTTTTTCTCTGTGTTTTTCAAAAACATACAGAATAAAGAGTGAAATTCTTCCTCTCCCTTAATCCAACGCTGTTCCCAAGAGGGCAGTCTCCGTCATCTGAAGTTTGGTATACATGCTGCTAGAGATTTTTCTGCTTCTGCACACACAAGTAGGTTAGGGGTTTTAAAACTAATGTATTTTAATTTTTTTCAAAAATATAATCATGCTATACATATTTTCCCGAAATTTGCTTTTTCACTTTATAAATACACTTTGAACATCTAAAAATATATATAAATGTAGGAATGAAATTAGGATGATTTTAGAAGAATTACAGAATATCTGTGAAACGTGGAATGCAAGGATTTCTTAATTAAGATAGTAGGTTCAAAAGACATAACATATAGGTCTTCTGTATCTAAAATATACAAAAGAAAAATTATTTAAGCAAATTATTAGGCAGAAATATTAAAATACACAGAATATGTTAATAATAATAATGTAAATAAAACCAACCACCAAAAAAAAGGAAAATAAAATGAATAGGCAAGTCAAAGAAAAGGAAAAACAAATAGATAATAAACACAATAAAAAATATATAACAATGCCAATGGTCAAGACAATGCAAATTAAAATCACAATCAGATAACATTTTCTAGTTATGATTGGCAAAAAATATTTACATTGAAAACATTAAAGGGTGGGGCGGGGAAAATAATAAAAAAAAAAGAAAACATTAAGTATCAAAAGTGTATTTCTACAAACTTTTTGTGATGGTGTGTGTTAGTTACTATAACCATTTAGTAAAAAATAAAAATTATGTCAACAAACATACTTGATCAGCAGTTGAACTTCTGGATATTTATTTAATAAATTAATTAAAATTATTTGTATATTAAAAAAATATTTCAATTATCAAATTACTTTTTATCAAAATTGATTATTTTAGGCCGGGCACGGTCACTCACAACTGTAATCCTAGCACTCTGGGAGGCCGAGGCAGGTGGATCGTTTGAGTTCAGGAGTTTGAGATCAGCCTGAGCAAGAGTGAGACCCCATCTCTACTAAAAAAAAAAAAAAAAATACAAAGAAATTAGGTGGACAACTAAAAAAAAAATATATATATATATATATATATATATATAAAATTAGCCGGGCATAATGGCGAATGCCTGTAGTCCCAGCTACTCGGGAGGCTGAGGCAGTAGGATCGCTTGAGCCCAGGAGTTTGAGGTTGCTGTGAGCTAGGCTGATGCCACGGCACTCACTCTAGCTCGGGCAACGGAGTGAGACTCTGTCTCAAAAAAAAATTGATTATTTGAAATTAAATGAAAATGTTTTGGTTTTTTCTGGGTTAATTGAACTAAAATGAAATGTTTAATAAAGTATAAATTCAGAAAAATACATGTGAGAAAGATATTGCAGCATGGTTTGCATTAGCAAAAACAAGAAAGAAAACAAAACAATAAAAGACAACCTTAAATGTATAATCTTACAATGAATATTATGTAACCACTAAAAAGAATAAGATAGACTTATGTACCTTCACTTCAAAGTATGTGTACATTGCATGGTTTAACAAACATGCAAATAACTGGAGGTCATGCATACATGATTTTACTTTTTATTAAATCAACAAAAACCTTAATTGTATAGATGGACATAGAGGATATTGTGGAGTCATCCACCCAGATTTCCTCTTCAAGGCCATTCCCCAATTACTGGGATTACCAGCTCATGATGGCTCTGAGCTTTGTCCTTTACTGGGAATTACACTCCTGCCAAGGTTGTTCCTACTGCCAAAGGTTGGCCAGTGACTGGCTGATGTGGGCATACAAAATCCTAGCACCCTTGCCTAAATTTGGGACAACTCTGAAAGGTTCTTTGTGAAAGGACAGCCTTGTTAATAAACTAGCTAACAGAGAAAGATAAACTATCAAACAGACCATAAGAGGAATAAACTCACAGCACTTAATTGCCCCTTTAAAAGGGAAAGATCACAGCACAACTGCCCTTTTGTTTGATCAAGCATCTGTGGCTTCAGTTGTTTTTGAGAGTTTTTTTTTCACAGCCTTGAAGCACCCTAAGCAGACAGTAGGAGTGTGATCTCCCTGCTCCAGTTCTCACCAGACCAGATTTCAAGGACCCTGATAAACTGGCCTCACAAAGAAGAAAAAAAATTAAAAAGCAGACACAGCAGCTTTATAGCTGTTTTTGATGTCAGCTGGCAACAATCACTTTTTTTCTTTCTCTTTGCCCCCCTAACAAAAACCCCAAATCAAGGGAGAAAAATTAAAAAATGGTATAGGCTCTGCAAATCCCTCTACCCGCCAACCGCCCCCCCCCCAAAAAACCCAATCCCGCATCCTCACAGCCAACATTTCTTTCTTTCTCTCGAGTTGTACCCTTCCCACTTTGGAGAAGTAAAATAAGCTTTCTTTCTTTAAAACTATTCTAATCTTTGTGTTGAGAAATCTTACTCCACCTGTGTACCCATTCACACCCTAACACCTTGGAGTTCTAGAGTTTCTTTGTAAGTTTGGCTGAGGTCTCAGTTGCAACTTCATCCAAGATCAGCTCACCTTCTGACTAATGCTGCCTTTCTCACTTCCTTAATTAAGAGTGTATCTATCTTAGAGGTGTACTTGCAAGCACTCACGCCAACAGACATTTTGCATATAACAGCCTGTCTCAAAGTCTGTTTCCAGAGAGCTTACTCAAAACTAACATGTGGCTGTCTTTGTTAATAAACGCAGAGGGAAAATACCAAAAACCAAAAATATACACAGCAAATCATTTATACTAGATAACTAAGGGTATAGGATTGGAGAGGAAAGGCAAATGAGAGTATATCACTTTATTCACATCTTTATTGTTTCAGTGATTAAACTTACAGATTATTTCTTTTGTAACTTAAATTATTCAGAAACTACTTTGTGAAACATCATAGAGAATGACTCCTTGTGACATATACTACGAAAGAAATACACCATTTAATTTCTTTTACCTGCTTTAAAAAGAAACTTGTTCAAAGTTTCTTTTAAGCTACTCAGAAAAGTAAGTCATCAGGCCTCCCAAATGGGCATATTCCACACTTTTAATTTTATGCTGGCAGAGAATGTGATCAATAAATTATTGCTGTTTGTGAAACATTTGCTTTCATAGTTCTAACATATTTTAACTCCTAGGGTTACCAGAATTTTTTTTCCCACATTATTTGACAGCTGAAATTAAACAAATCCTCTTCAACTGCAGAGCTAATAGAAGGTTTACTACGTGTGTCATTAGCACCATCCATATAAGGTAACAGAAAATATGAGGTGTGGATTTTTAAAATATGATAAAATGAGAATACTGTTAGATGCACAGGAAGGTGTGACTTTAGGCCAGGCATATTCTTATTAGAATAAAACTGCCTCTATTTTATTTTATTAAAATAATCAGCATTATGTGTTTTGAGTTGACATCTTTCAAATTATTTTATCAAATCAAAACTATATACCTTAGTTGAAATATGTTTTAACTATCATGTCATTTTAATGTAATGTGTGGCATCAAAGATTGTTTTATAAATAGGCTGCTAAACATTTTTATGTTCAAGAACATCACGGTTAGAATGAAGAAACATAATTTATTTGGTTATATCTTTTAGCACTTTTGCAACATGTTTTTGATGCTGAGTAGAAGACTCTTAGGAAAACATGAAAGCACATTAAAAAATGCCCCAAATATTTAAATATTAACATATTAGAGTATTTATATAGAATTTTTAATGAGCATGTGTTATTCATAATCATAATACTGAGATTATACATTATCACATCCGGGCAGCCTGTAATCTTGAGATAGCCTTTTTTACACTTTGCATTTACACAACTTATTTTTATTCAGAAATATTCTAAGAATACTACACAAAGACTAGAATGTTGTGCAGTCTACCTACAACCAGGACGAGATTAGAAAGTCTTCATTCCCTTTTTAAAACACACAGACTGATGTATTCAGCATGTGTTAAATGCCAATTGAGTTGTATACTTCCTACAGCACATTATTTTCATTTCTAATCCTGTTTATGCCAGTAATAGTTATTACAATTCCATAACTTAATTAAATATATGAAATAAGTAAGTATAAGTATATAAAGAGAGTTGTTCTTAAAAAAAATTAAAATGATGAATGTGTAAAACTAGATAAAGACAAATTGCTTTTTACAAAAAGTAATTGCTTCGCATTTAAGTGTGGTTGAGACAACTATAAAACGTTAGAGCCAAAATTTGTAAGAATCTAGAATAATTCACATACTCCTTTACAAATGTTTTAACATCACTCAAAGATACTGAAAATGGAGATTATGAAGAATACGTATAGATATGGTTTATTCATGAAAATTTTATGAAACTTCAATCAGCAGACGCATCCTCAAAGAAAACTGACTTCAGCCAGTCAGTAAGCCTATCCTCAAAGAAAATGCTTTTACTCTCCATCAAAAAATAAAATAAAATAAATAAAATTTTAAAGAAATGGTGTATGACTCTATATATTTTAAATAAAATATGCATCAATGTCTATAATAGTTTTTATAATTCTTCTCCTAAACTGTTTCTCTTAACTGACCAATACCTGGCCCCAATTTTGTTATTGTAAGAAGGCTTCCACTCTAGTCAAATGTGTAGGTATTAGAATCCAACTGCCTGAGTCCAAATGCAAGCTCCAACATTTAATATATGTGGGGCTTGAACAAGTTATTTAACTTCCTTGAGTCTTAGTTTCTTCATCTGTTGAAGAAGAATGAAGAGATGAATCAACTTCACGGAGTTGGGTGAGCATCAGTTGGATCCTCGCTGAGCACAGTGCCCAGCAGTTGGTAAGCTCTCAGTACATGCGAGCTAGTTTCAACAGGATGTGGTGTCAGACTGTTAATCAGCATCCATTACTGTCCAACAATGTGCATTTTTTCCCTCACAACTCCCAGTTGTTTTTAAAAAATAAAGGATTACATATGAAAAGTGACTAATCTAATTTTATTTTTATTAGTATTGAGCCTATACAGTTAAACTTAGAAAGGAAATGTAAAATTCAGTTTTGCTATGACAATGTTTGATGTAAATACAATCTTAAGGATTACTGAAGTTACAAAACTATGCCCTACATCATCCTTTTTTACTGAAAACAAACATACTTTAATATACCTGTGGTTTGTTCTTTCAGAAACAATATGAGATGATAGCTGCTTAAGTTATACACTAAAACATGGCTTGTTTGAGAGGAAAAATTTCAAAAACAGTAGTCCATGTTTTAGGCACCCAGGTACTCATATGCAAAATAATACTCATTTGTAAAATGTATGGTTCACTATAATCACCCTCTTTTATGAAAGTATGGAATTGCCAATGCAATTTCAAAGGTCAATGAAATGTTGCCTCTTTCCAACTTGGCCAATAGTGTTTGCATGATTCAGGTGACACCTCTAAATACTTCTAGCTTTGTTTTTAGATATGACTGAAGTAGAACTTTTATGCATATGCATGAAAGGAAAAATTAAAGCCTAGAAATTACTAGTTTCTTGGATTTTAAACATACAATTTCTACTGTAAATTATTTTAAGTGATTTTTAATTTTTTTAGTAAAAATAAGTCTGTAATTCCAAAACTGCTATTCAATCTGTGCAGTTTGGCATCAAGAAAATGAATGTCATCTCTCTTGTGTTTAGTAATGTAATTTCTTCTTATTAGTCTTTACTCAGTGTATGCTAAGGCAATTATTCTTTCTGACACCATCCTCCTGTATGCAGTCGAAAAACAGCATATTCCTTATGTGGAGCAGATAATCCTAAATTTAGACCACCTATCAATTCATAGGAATAAAGATCTATAAACCATCAGCCCATTATTTAGTAAAATTTCCTGCTATCACTGATTCTAACAACTTTCTTAATACCAAAATACTATAAAAGAATAAATCTTCTTTCATAATAGTTTTGTTTGAAGAAAAAGTGAAACTGACTGTACCTGATATGGTTTTTTCAGATTGCCCAATGTTGATTAAATAATATAAATTTCAATAGATTATTTTTATCTCTGGAATTTTATCAAAAAATTATAAAAATATGGCATTTCTATTCTTCTTATTCTCACTTCTCCACGCACGCATGACAGAGAGACAGAAGAAAGATGATTTGGTAATGAAAAATTATTTTCTCTAAGTAAACATCAAGATTTTTCAAGATGGACTCATTTTCCTGGCCAAACTTAATAATGATAACTAAGATAATAACCTTGAATAATAGCATACAACCTTTCTTCTCTACAAGTTCTATTAAACTGGGAAAATACAAATATATCCTCATCCATCATTTCTGATTACATCATTTGAAAGTCTGCTTTAAAGTGGGGAAATTATAGAAAAAGAATTTTGCTTATTATTGCTTTACAAACAGTATAGATACATTTAAACTATTCAATAAGGGTTTGAAACATAAAGATATTTCAAACTTTAAGAAATTTTAATTAAGAAATTCTTTTCTCGAGATACCCATTTCATATTAATACTGTGTCCTGTTGTAAACCATGCTTGACAGTATTGAGTGTAGGCCATTACGCAAATCCATAATGCTAAAAGGAGTTGGGCTAATTTATCTTTTTCAAGCAAATGACCTCTAGGGCATTGTGAACTTTTATCAGGGAGATTAGCTTTCTGGAGTGAAAATATTTGACATCCAAAAAGACTGGTTCCTTGAACCAGGAGGGCTGGGGCAGGGGGGAGGAGGAGAAGGGAATAACATATCTCACATGCTCATGGTCGTGGCTGGAATGGGATGATGTAACCAAGGATTTTTTATCCACAGTTTACTAAGGGAAGGCGACATATAAAATCAGCCTGTCTGTTTTCCCTCACTATCAGATTATGCTATAATCACCTTGAGTATTGGCAACATCACAGGTTGTGCTCGCTATATGTCCCTCCAGTGACGTCACAGAAAGCTTCATTGTACCTTGTCAAGTTGGACTGGGAAGCTAGACTTCAGGTACCAACACCACTGCCACTATCACACCTGATAGTTGAAGAGTGCTTTTTAGTTTTAAAAGTGTTATACCTAGAGTGAACCTATGTCCCTGTTTGCCCTGGAAGGTCCTGGTTTATGCATATTGTTCCAGTATAATTAACAATACCTCCCTGTTTCTGTCTCGAAAGTATCCTGGTTTAGAAGATAAAATTATATAGTCATGCTAACTTTAATAAACATTAATTTATATGGTCAGTCTATGAACCCCAATAATCTGTCAGAAAAATGAGCATGGTTTCCATATAACAGATGAGAAAACTGAGGTCTTGAGAGAGTTACTCATTGCTGAGTAACTGAGCCTAAACTAGGCCTTTAGGGTCCTTTTTTCAAGACTCTTCCTTACTACATACTGAGTTCCCAGAGCCAGGTCCTGAGTGCCTCCTGAATAGCCACTCAGGAAGAGTGCTGCTGTCCTGACATATTGCATGAATAGTATATTCAAAATACATTTATTCTTCATAGGGTATAGATTAGAGATCATCCCAGAATTCTTATTAGTTGATTGTGTGGAGTGTACGTGCATGTATGTGTGGTGTGTGCATGTGTGTGCTTGATTGGTCACATCCCTAAGGGCCAAACAGAATCTGATAAGAGCCCATACAAATAGAGCCAAGAACTCCAAGATCAGAGGTCACAGCAGCCTCAGGCAGCCTCAGGCTGCTCTGACCTCTGAACCCTAGGTGCCTGATTTCTGGATCTAGCC
The DNA here is from genome assembly GCF_041146395.1 of Eulemur rufifrons. Lineage (NCBI taxonomy): Eukaryota > Metazoa > Chordata > Mammalia > Primates > Lemuridae > Eulemur > Eulemur rufifrons. Next base: position 53,289,975 of record NC_090984.1, read on the forward strand.
AGTAGGAACTGTGTTAATCCTTCCTCCCACACACACACCCCGTTTTGACACATATTGCCACACCAGAAAATTTCAAGTGCGGAAGTAGGCAGCAGAGCAGTTTCTCTATGTGCAGTCTCACCCAGTGAATGCTTTACAACCACAGGATCTTGCCTCTGCTCTAAGTTTTGCATTTTTTCCTTCTGTCTTAGAAATCTGAGTATTTATGGTCATGGTTTAATTGCAAGATAAAAGCAAATGTTAAACAATAATTCAGTTATTTTGAATTTGCCTGGGAGGAGACTTTTTTTTTAATTTTCTAATTTTAGAGTTAATGTTATTTCACAATTAAAAATAATTTCAAAAGCAATAGCCCAGCTTCAAAGAAGAAAGAGTACAAAAATAATTTATTATGAAACAAGTAGATGCATTTAAAAAGGAAAAAATGTTTAATTACATCTTAGTATATTTGCAGTGATTCATGATGGCTATTTACATCAAATGATTTTTTAAATATTAAATATTAAATCCATTTAAATGCAATAAGTTGTATGGAGAATTTTCATCTTTATTTCAGAGTCATGCTACTTTAAAATTCGTCATTAGAGCTAATAAGAAATTATATTGGAACTACTCTGTACATTTAAATGAAGCATAAATCAATTATTGAAGCAAGGAATTTTTTCATCATTGTAATGATTATCGGAATAAATTTAATTCTTCAATGCTGCCTAATGATATCTTCAATAACAAAAAATTTGCATAGACTTAATTTTTACTAGGAACTCTTTAAATGTGGTTATAATGTCCTTTTTCAGAAAAAAATATCTGAAAGAATTCTCATGCAGTATTAGAATGCTCTAAATGCCAGATTCAGTTATCCTCAATACCCTGGAAACCAAAATTAGATTCAGAATCAATATACTGTACTATCCATTTAACATCTAGTACACCAAACACTAACAACATTTATGAAAGAGTAACAGACTCAAAAGGTTAAGCTGGTAAAAGCAATCAATATACCAAAGCAGTATTATAGAAAGTGGAATTTTGTATGTCAGTGACTTCCTCAGGTGTGACCCAAAGAAGCTAGTTCACTTTTACAAGAATGTCCTTTGGTATTTCTTTTGGAATTCACATGAAAATCCATTTAGTCAGACATAAAACACAGACACCCGCTGGCTGTACCATGCACTTTGAATGTCTTACCTTTTGTGGAGAACAATACAAGTGCAAATATAAAATCAATGTTTGACTGTCTTGCTGATTTCATCTGATGTAAGTCAATAGAATTATGTAATTGTCACTATTATTATTATTGTTTTTAAGTGTATTTTATGTGCCAAAAGTTTGGGAAGAACTCCATATGTATAGTCTCACTTAGTCCTTACAACAATGTTCCTCATTTTCCTGATGAGGAAGCAGACACAGAGGAATTGTGATTGGCCAGGGTTCCTCTGCAGGGAGGTGACCATGCTGGAACTCCCACTTGGTCTATCTGATGTCAAAGAGCATCCTACTGACTATAGACAAATGTCACTGTTTGATCTGCAGCATTCCCAAGGACTCCACAGTATCAAAAAGACAATAAAACTAAGTGATGAAAGTTTGTCATTATCCCTACACACACACACACACACACACACACACAATTTAGATTAATCAATATAAATGTGACCCTAAAAAGTTCTGAACATTGATCTACATATAAAAATTTTAAAATGCACTAAAAAAATGATACTTTGCTAAATGTCTTCACATGTCCTATGACTTCTAACCCAGGCACTGTAAAATAATTTAAGTGTTCTTGGTAGAGTTGGCCATCAGAAGGTTACATGGTCACCTCAATGGCTAATCCATTGCACTCCATGCAGATCTGTATTACTTCCCCCTAAGACTAGAGTGATCCCAATGGAATCTTCATTCTTTGATAGAGCTTATCATTTATGAAGTGAGTTACTGATGATACCTAACATGATAAAGCTTGAAACAGCTAGCTAGATAGGTAGATGGATAAATGGATAGAGAGATGTAGGTATGCTTTCTTGAATGTGAGAAAAGAGGAGTGGTGTTTCAGCTGACCTTTGGGGAATTTGTTTATTGGGAGTACATCAATGACATTGATGTCATGTGTGTTTTCTGCATCAGGAAAAAAGGTTTACAACAGCTGCTTAAGGAAGATAGAACCAGAGTAAGAGATTTTCCCCTTGGACTTGGGGAATCAGCATATTCATTCAGTTACAATCAAGAACAAACCAACTAAATTAAAGGATAGGTGTAGGACATATGATGCTTGTATTTATTCATTATGTTATAGTGTTTAGAGATGTCATGATCTAGATTTCACATTACTGCTTCATTGACATAAACCCACAAAGACTAAGAAGACTTTTGGGGGGCATATATAGAAAATTATCCATCTGAGCTCACATGCTCCTAAGAAATCCAACTCATGAATACACAGTAAGCTATATGAATATATTTCTATTGATAAGTCTGAGTAACATCAAAGAGAATTATATACAATTAATCTCTTTTTTCTCTTTTTGCTAACTTCTAGGATATAGATGATTACACTTTAACTAACAAAATGCTATAGAGATGTGCTTAAATACAGAAGCATATAATGACTACTTTTAGATGCATAATACTTCACTCAGCTATCAATATTTTATGTCAGTAAAAATAAACTTTAAAAAGAAGCTAAGAGGACACAACCAAACAATGTAAACATTTTCTGCCATATTTCCTTTTCCATTTAGAATCTGACAAAGCTAGCCAAGGCTAGTACCTGAGACAAGAAACTAGGCATGTGAGCACCAGGGCAGGAGTCCATAGGTCTGAATCCTGCCTGGCTCTGCCACTTATTAGCTGAGCGCCCTTTACCAATTCTCTTGATTTTTCTGGTTCTCAATGTTATCATCTTTGCATAAAGGGGGGTTAACAAATATACTTACAGTGCTAAAATTATTGATAAGGACTTTAAATTTTAAATTGAATAATGCACAATTATTTAGGAAATGTTTAAATGATTATTTATAAAACTATATTTGATCGATTTATTTCTCTTTCATTCTTTACCCAAGACCAAATCCTTTCTTGTTGATAAACACAACAGAGAATGTGTATCATATTGAATTATATAGGCACGGTTATACAACATAGAATTTCTGCAAAGGAAGTCATCATCACTTCCTCTTTCCACAGAGAAAAGGACTGAGCCCTAGCACTACTGACATTCCAGGCACTAGGCAATTTTATAGAGAAAGTTTGGGAATTAATATCTTAGTGCTTTCTGATTTTAGCCCTATGGAAGCATGTTACTTTTCCATGGGTTATTCATTTTTGTTTTCTTCCCAAGATCATGAACTCTGGGAAGCTCATTTTTTTTTTTTATTTCACCCAGTATTTGTCACAATGCCTGGGGCATCACAGGTACAATGACTAAAATTTGTTGAGCTGATTAGACATGTTTGCGACACAAGGAGAAATCAGCAGTGATCTGTCATCTGCAGAGCTCTCCTGTCTTAAGTGCAGTGCTGCCCAGTGGTAGCTTCAGTTTTGTGCTTTGAGTGGACAATAGAGTGGCTGATAGGGACAATGTGGAGAGGGAGGCTCAAAACTATAAGAGACTTGTGCTCTTATAATCTCTCAGCTCTTAATGTCTTTCCCTAAATCATTGAGTTGGCAAGTGTCTTACATGCCATTAGGCCAACCTCCTACTAATACAAGAATCCCTTCTGCAGTTTCCTGAGTTTGACTCAGTTTCTTTTTCCATAGGAAGAACATATTATCTCAATAAAGATTCTTGTTTTTTTTAAAGTTTCTCCTTGCATTGAGCTCACTCACTGGCCTAGTTCTACTATCAGCTCTTTGTCTGCATGCCGTTGTCATGCAGGAACGCTGTTTTACACATTCATAAACTTATATGTCTCAACATTAAGAGGCAAATTTGAAAAAATAAGTTCACCATGATATAGCAGAGTGGCTATAGATAATGAATTCACAGAGGCCCCTTGGGTGCTAATTCCTTTCCTCTCCCAAATGTAAGAACATTAGCTGGGCCTGATTTCAGAATTATGATCCCACTACTTACTGACTGGGTAACAGTTTGGCAACTTATTAAACTATCAAAGCTTAATGACCTATATTTATAAAAATGTGTAAAGTAGTGATTGGCACATGATCAGTTTCCTTCTTTCCCAATCACAGGATTGTCACTTAAATTTTGTTCCATTCTATGAATATTACCCATTGTTTATCTAATGGGTAATCTAATATTTTTAAAATGTTCATACCTTTCCAGACTTTGATAACTCTGCTAGAATCCACATTTATAAAGTTTTCCATCTATCGACTTGTCATATTGTATAAATTTAATTTTTAAATTAATTTATTAAATTATCAAATGCTTTCTTCTGGTTCTCTTATATCAGGATTTGTCTATTTTATTGAAACTAGTCATATTTTACAGATCAACTCTGCTGCTAACAGTAACCAGAAGATTTTGAAGTCTAACCCTGATAAAAATAATAAAATATAATAAGTAATACATACAAACAACTACAAAAATTTAAAGTATGATAGAGTATAAAGTTTTCACACTTATAACTTAATTAACTGCAAAGGTAGATACAGGACATTGTGGTACATATAACATTTCAAGTATTTGAAGATCAAGCAATGTATCTAGATTAGTCACCTTAGAAAGGGAAACTACTGAAAAGAATGGGCTTTTGTCTTCCAGACAACTTTATTATAAGCCATAGTATGTTAGTTGATCTTTTAGTTATGGTAATTTAGAAAAATAGTACTTTACTAATAGTGAAACCAAAACTTTGGAACTGATGTACTTTGAAAGAGCTCTCATAAGAACACAGTGAACATAAAGCTAGATACATAGTAGACACAATGAATGTGCTGCCTATGTTTTCTATTCATTCTCCTACTCTTGCCATGATTGTACTTTTTTATTTTTTATTCATCCTCACCTGAGAATCCCTTCCACTGAGCAAAGTTTACCCCTGCCTGGTAACAGACGTGCAAAGTCACTTGTTCCCATGGGGTATTGTTTATAAAGAGAAGAAATCTCAAGGACCAAGTTGCCACAAGATCATCACAAGTGTGTAGTGAAAAAAAGTAAGATTTCTCCTTTCCATTATCCAAAGGCAGATGGAAGGGAATATAAAAAATACACTTGAAAAAAGTACACTGTACTTGGAAACAGGTGATTTTTAGCAAATCTTCCATTCCTGTTATATTTTATATTTTAAAATAATTATAATTTTTATAAAACCATTCTTAGAGACATCCTCTTGCAAAATATTCTTTCTTTTTTGTGTTCAAATAGGAATGATTTTTTTCCTCCACAGAACACACCAATTCATTATCTTTGCAATACCCAAGCAGGTGACAAATATCTCGGCCCATTGCACAGATGGAGATAGTGAAACATTGACAGACTGACTAGGTCAAGCTCGGGGGTGATGCCAGTTACTGAAATTCACTTTCATAATTCGTAGTTTATGAAATAAGTCTTTGGGACAAAGCTTCTTGATGTATCATAGTCATATCACACTGTTTTGACAGGAAAGGAAACATATCTAAATGAAATCATTGCCACAGTGAAACCTAGTAGAAATGCTTTGTCAGCAATGACAAACTTTTCTTATTTGATTTGTTACAAAATCACAGAATTTTGAGCTGAAAGGGATCATACAAATAATGTAATCCACCTCCTCATTGCCCAAACGAGGAACTAATTCCTAAAGAAGTAATGCAAATTACCCAAACAGATACAGTTAATCCACACCAGGGTTGGGAAAACAGCCAAGTCTCCTTACTCCACGTGTGTTGTTTATTCCCCTATTATTTCTTGTCCCCTATTATTCTGTCCTGTATATTCCTAAGGAATGTTTAGAATTAAACATAAACATAGATCCTGAAGGATCCTAATAGACCTTCTAATCCAGTCCCTAATCTACGTGTCATCTCAACGTAACATTCTCTTTCATACTTTGTCCTTGGGTGTGCCTCTGCCCACTCTTCTTCTCTACCTTATTCTCATAAGACCCTTTCACATGTTACTTTTGGCACAAGGTCTTCACCAACCCCATCAGACAGTCATTTGTTTTCCTCACTATAGTCTCTCACAACAGTTTACAATGTGGTAAATGACTTGGTTGTGTGCCTATTTCCCTCCTAGACCATGAACAAATATTAGGACCATGCCCAAATCAGTTAAAACTTTCTAAGTTGCAAATAAAGGAATCCTATTCCAACTAACATAAAAAGGATTTCATTTGGTTTGGTCTTAAGAATCTGGGGCTATCTCCCACAGTGCAGGGCTGAGATGCAGCCCCTTTTCAGGAATGCACCAAGGGCAGGACTGGAGCATGACAAAAACACCAGTAAAACCTCTCTTTATTTTCTCTTGTTCCTGCTTCTCTTTGCACATCTGCTTCATTCCTTGCTGTTATTGCAGAACAGCTGTCTCTATTTTCCAGTCCATAGACTTGAAAATGGACACTACTGGTAGTGCTCCATTCATAATATCTGCACTCAAGATTAAGGCAGAGAGGACTGGAATCTCCTAGTCTCAAATACAACTCTGAGGAAAGCCTGGCCCAGCTTGGGAAGGGGCTCACTCCTCTCCAATCAGCTGTGACCAGGAGACAGAAACAATTGCATTAATGTGGCCGCTCTCACTGTAACTCTGGGGATGACAGAGAAGGAAGTCTCCAGAAAGGGGAGCAGAGCTGAGACGGCACAGACAAAACTGGGTTTCTACCACATTGTCATATTCATCATTGTATTCTTATCCCCCCTTCGCTAACAGCACACTGCCAACACACTGATGAACTGGTACTTGGGACCATGGCAGACCAAATGTTTTGAATGAATGAATTTAAAATATTTTACACAAACCCCTAATTTTCTACATGAGTAAAGTGAGAACCAGGGAGAGTAAGTGACTCCTGTGATGCCACAAAAATGGTTGATCAAAAGAAAATCCAGATCTCCAGAATATTAGTCTTAGGCTTTTATTTAAGTGTTTACTAAGTATTTATTTTGTGCCAGATAATTTACCAAGTGCTTTAACAACATCTCGATTAATCCTCATAAAAACACTATGATAAGTACTATTACTATGCAAGAAGGAATCTGAGACTTACAGAAATGAAATGATTTCCATGGATCAAAGCCAGGACTCAAAGCCAGGTCTGCCTTCACAGACAGCTCTAAACAAGCACTGCTCAATAAAATAAGAAGTAAGCTACACATATGATTTTTATACTTTGTTTTAGCCACATTTTAAAAAGTGAAAAAAGGAACAGGTGAAATCTTATTTCAGTAATACATTTCATTTCACCCAGTGTATCTAAAATAATATTAATATCACTTCAGCATACATTCAATATTAAAAATTATTAGATCACATTCGTTTCTTTGAATGAAGTCTTTCCTTATAGCACATCTCAATTTAAACAAGCCACATTTCAAGTGCTCAGTAGGAACACCTGGCTAGTAGCTATCATATTGGACAGTGCAGCTCTAAATGATTATGTTCAGCTACCCATCAAAACTAGTTTAATTGCATGAATTTTGATGCAACATCAGGAAAAATTATCAGTTGTACATTATTTTTATATCTAGCCCTCCCCTGGATATTGCATCCAATATTGCACTGCCTGATTGAAGGCAGGTCACACCAGCCTGTGATCTCTTGCCTGCACCTCCAATGAACTACTTTCATTGCTACTATAGGCACAATGGAAGGCCACCAAAAAGATGACCAACTCAGGGCTCAGACTTTTCTCTACCCTCACAGCAGAGAAGCCCATCCCAAGAAAATCTACCATGAAGTATCAGCTTTGCTTTGTGCCATATCAAAAGGAACAAGTTCAAGCTCAGTTTACTCAAAAATTCAAAAGCACAGGTAGTTCAACATACCTGATTTCTGGTTCTGCTTTCAATGTGCCCCTTTCACCAGATAACAAGCAGTAGATGTGTTTTGACTCAGATGGTTTTCCAACTTTGTGTGTAGACCTTTAGCAAGAATGTTGTAACCTATTTAGATACAGAGGGAGGGGCTCAGCATTAAGAACATGCTGAGCATCCATCTCTGCCTCATTTCTCAGACCCTGGGCAGCAATTAACATCACCAGCTGACTATGCTTGTCCTCTTTTCAACACCATTCTCAACACTGGGAAGCAACTATACATAATGAAAAGAAACAGGATGATTGTTGGGAAGCCCACTAATATATGAGAATACGTGAGGTGGAACTCGAGGAAAGATAATTATGTGAGCCACATCTACAATAATGAAAAATGACCAGTTCATGAACTCTATGAGTTCACAGTTCTGCATTATCTAATTCTTGTTAATTTCCAAAACATATAATTTATTCATATAAACCTGAGTACTTTGTTTTATTGATGAGAAAATCTAAAGAGACTGAGAACTATTCTAAAATTTAAACATTTAAGAATTAAGTACCATATCTGCTATTGATCTGCCATTTTGAAATATTATGTTTTTATAAGCTCCCTTCTTCTACATATTTCTATAATATTAAAGAGTTCAGAGAAACCCACACTTAAATATGTTAATAAGAAATAAAATGTATTAAAATGAATACATTTACATCACACTCATTTCTAATATCCATAATCTATTTTCTTCTATGTAGAGTAGCACTCATTTGCAAATTCAACATATTAATCATAAAGACATTTGTTTTTCCATTTTGTTAAGTTTTTGTCACATGCTTTTGTCACTGACCACATTATAGAACAAATGAGAAGAATTTAGAACAATAGACACAGTACCTGCCTTGAAGAAATACATAATTTAAATTCTTTCTTGGAGAAATAAGACAAACAAGATAAATTACTGCATGACTCCCATAATTGCCAAAGTAAGTAGAACAGAAGCAAACAGAAACTGTGTTAATTGATTGAAGAAAAGGGACACTAAATTTGAGATAGCTACCTGGAAGACTTGTAAGCCCCAGCAAAAGTATGGCTCAATAAAGAAAAAAAAAAATTCAATAAACTTAGGGGTGAGATTAAAAGGAAAACCAGTGGGTGACACGAAGAGAAGATTGGATAGAATTTAGGTTACAAGACAAAAAATTGAATTTTAGTTGATGAAAACAGATAGAGAGAAATGAGAACCTTGAAAAACAATCTCAAGGGTTACCTGAGACATAGTACGCCTTCAATAAATGTTTCTTATCATTAAGATAAATGTGGAAAATGGGGATACTTCACAGAAAGACAATGAATAATATCAATATTCATTAATATTCCAATAATAAAGTGGGAGTGATTTTGGAGTTACTTTAGCTGTAATGTTTTAGAGGGAAAATTGGCTAGAGTCTGGGAAACCAAGAAGAATGGAGAAATAGAAGCGTAAAGACCCCGTTGAGACAAGGAAAAAAGGAATAAACAAAAATAGAACAATGTTTTAGAGAAATAATTGGGAAGAGTTACTACAGGGTACAGGTGATTTAGTAAAAAATCAAAAATATGATGTTATTCATCACCCTTCTTTATGGGAATCAGTGCAGACTGGCATAAGACTGGTCTGTTTCTGGAGGGGAACAAATCATGACATTTCTTGTGTTCAGCTTTTTGTTGAGGGTGGGTGAGAGACAGAGACAGAGAGTATGTGAGCACTGTTCTAGCCCACTCTATAATATTGTTGTATTAAAAAGCTCTTTTAATATCTTCAAGTTTTAAAAAAGACAGAATTATATACCCAAAATGACATTATCATTATTTTTGTGTTCAATGCAAATCTCATGCCATATTGTCAGCCCATTTCCTTTTCTTCTGTCTTCACAGAATTCTCTCTCTGGAATCCACAACCTCGTTCAGTGAGTGTTGCATTTTTTCCAAGGAATGAGCAAGAATAAGTTCTCTGATTAGACATGCTTACTTGACATTTTGTACAAATACACACTTTGTAAAGTCTACATTTATAGTCAAGGAACTAACTAAAAATTCTCTCTGTGTTTAATTGTAAGGATTATATAACACCTAAGTATATCTTTACCTTTCTAAGCTGTTTGTGTACTTAAGCTACTTTTTAATGACTTCCTACCATTTTTTATGTCTATATCTTGCTTTCTGTTTCAGTCATAAACTATTTCAAAATATAATGGCTTAGAATAAAACCAATTATTTCCTTAGCTCACAAATCTGCAATTTGGGCAGGATATTATGGGGAACACTTGCCTTTGCTCCACACTGATCAGCCGAGGTGGCTCAATGGAGGACTGGAGAATCCACAGGACTTCCAAGAAGGCTCACTCACCTGTCTGGCAAGTTGATGTTGGCTGTCTGCTGGGAACTCAGGACCAGGGGTGTTAATTCTTCTTCTCATGTATCTCTCCAAGTGGGCTTCTCCACAAGTTGCTTGGGCTTCCTCATAGTATGGTGTCTGGTTTCCAAGAGTGAGCATTCCAGGAGAACAGGCAGAAGCCGTATCACTTTTTATGACCTAAGCTTGGCAGTCACCAAGCATCCTTGCTGCATAGTCACAAGTCATCCAAGATTCAAGGAAGGAACCACAGACCCCACCTCTCAATGGGAGAAATGTCAAAGTCACATGATAGAAAGAGTTACATGGGATGAGAAAAACCATTGTGGCCATTTGAAAATCCAACTGCCACAACTTCAAAATCTGTCTAATTTTAAGTTAAAAACAAACAAACAAATTTCTTGTTCATTGCTTCTCCTTGTGTCCCTACCCAAATTTCATCACTCAGAAACCCAAAGTTTCTCTCTCGGTTTGTTGGCTCTTTGGAGAGAACCACAAGGAGAGGATTAGGAAACAGAAAGCCTCTGTCTGCTAGACTTACAAGAGCAACGACTCTTAGCCCGGGAGTCTAATGCTGTGCACTTCCAAGAGATCATTTGGTACATCTGTTACAAATAAAAGTACTTCCCGGTTTGATAGTCATGACCTAGCAAATCACAGCCCCCACAGCCTTCTCACCATATGCAACTTCTGGAGTAAATCTAGAGGAAAGCAAGAAACATGTAACCTGGAACAACCAGCTTAAAGTTAGACAATACACACTACCGGGAACAGATGGCAGGGTTTCTATTGAGAATCAGTTTCTGAGAGTTTCTTTAAAGGATCCTGTATTCCAAATGACAGACTAAACAAACTGTTTGATCTTGGTAGAGTCTTGGTTCAGATCTAAGGAGCTGTGTGTGTGTCGTGGAACAAACATAGGCTCTCAAACAAATAGATTAAGGTTTTAATGCAGCTCTGCCACTTAACTGTGTGATCTTAAGCAAGTCACTTAATTCCTTTAAGCCTCAGATCCCTTTTTTTTTTTTTAAGGAGGAGTAAAAACACCTATTGCACAGGGTTGTGGTAAGGACTAAATTAGATAAAGTATGGAAAGCCCTTATACCTCGCACATGGCAGTCGCTAGGAAATCTCTTCCTCTTTTCTCTGCTGCTGACTCACTATACTTCAGAGCACTTAATTTTTCTGAATTTCAATTATCCCATTTTATAGCAAAAAATGAATGAATAAATGAATGGTCAGATGAATTTGACCTCCATATCTCAAACCAGCAAGTTGATGGCAATGCCAAGGATAATGTAAATGATGTCAATATATTACAATCTAAAATATATCACGTGCTCTTCAGATGCAGAAGTTGCATAAGTGTAGTGAAATCCCATAATTATATTTTCTAAAAAAAAAAGAAAAAAGAAAAACCCTCCACAACTGCAGGCAAATATTAAAAGGGATATTACATTTGTGTAAATGAAGATTCTCAAAAGAAAAAGACTACACAGAGAATCCTTCCCAGAAAACATGCATGCATGTGGATTTTCACAATAAAAATAATTTTGCATATATGTACTATACATACAATTTTGTTTGAGAAGACTGCTGGTGAATAAGACAATTTCGTGGAAGGTAGATTTTAAAAATACTCTTCCTAACGCCTATGGAGAACTTAATCAGATTCAGTGATGAAATCACCAAAGAAATATCCATTAAGCCTTTCAAGTGTACCATTTTTGCTCTGGGCTTATACCACTGGCCTTTTTCTATGTCATTGCACCAGTACCCTTTTATGACGAAACCAGCAAATAGAGGAATGTTGGCAGCCTCTGCATGTTTCCTTCCCTGAGCCCAATGAGGGAAGAGTGGCACATTTGTAGTATTTGCCAAAACAGCCTAGAGGAGACACTTATTGGGCTGCGTTTAAAACCTTGGCAAATAACAGAAGCTAATTTCAGCTTTAGATGACAACTCATTAAATCCAGACTCTCTTTGACCAGAATCCCACTTCAAGCCACATCCTAGTCTTTAATGTTCTAGGGAGGAATCCCTCAGTGTCACTGCAGTGCCTACTACCTACTATCTTTTATCTTCTAATCATGATGCCTTGTAAAATCCATCTCAACATTAGGCCAGCTTTCTATGGCTTTGAATACTATGGGTTTGTGGTTTGGGGGCCTTCTAGAACATTCCATTATTATGTTAGTTATTTTCCATTTGAGTCATTGTAAATTGGCAGCTGGCCTAAGAGGCTATTACCTGCCTTATCAGAATCAATTAGTATTCTATTAGCAAAAATTAAGTCCAGACCAACAGAGAGGAGCAAGTCAGCCTAATCTGAAGAGAAACCTGGTTTCCTCATCTATGAAAAGGATTTCTTTTTCACAAGATTGCTATAATGATCAAGTGACAAAATATTTTTGAAAGCACTTCATAAACTCTACAAAGGTAAGGAGATAGGAAAGCAATACTGAGTCCAGGCGTGGTGGCTCACACCTGTAATCCTAGCACTCTGGGAGGCCAAGGTGGGAGGATCACTTGAGGTCAGGAGTTTGAGACCAGCCTGATCAAGAGCAAGAGTAAGACCCCATCTCTACAAAAATAGAAAAATTAGCTGAGCATAGTGGTGGGCATCTGTAGTCCCAGCTACTTGGGAGGCTGAGGCAGGAGGATCACTAGAGCCCAGGAGTTTGAGGTTGCTGTGAGCTCTGATGACGCCATTGCATTCTAACCTAGTGACAGAATAAGAATAAGACCCTATTTCAAAAAAAAAAGAAAACAAAAAAGTTCATTATACTAAGAAACTCTAGGAAGTCAACATGGAGCCCTAGGATAGAAATGCCAAAGGGAATCCCTCACAGAAAAGTATTAAGTCAGGAGAAATTAAAGTCACAGAAGCAGCTGTGATCAGAAGCTTAGGTCCCTGCCTAGGTCAGCTGAGGTCATCTCAGGTGTGGAACCCAGGAGATAAGAGCCAGTATGGGAGCACCAAGGTCCAGACATAAGGCTTGAGGCAGGGAGGTATAAAAGATTCAGCTTGCCATCCAGCACAGGCAGTGTGGAGGACCTTAATTGCATGTTCACCACCTTACAGGAAGATGTGAGGCCTGTTTTCCTCAAATAAACAAATGAGAGAGAGAGAGCACTTAACTTTTAAGCATGAGAATGAAATTTGCCAGGCAAAGTTAACCCTAAAGAGAACAACATAGTTTGTTATTATGCCTTCTATATTCTAACCCCACAGAAGTCCACTTCCACCATATCATGCCTCCTTCCCCTGGACATCTGGTCTCTGACCAGCTGACCATTCCATCTTGGGGTACAACAATAATGGTCCATAATGGCTGACATGTTATTTCTCCTAAATAACAGCTTTGCTATAGGAGACTTTTAATGTCATCAGTCAAACAAATGAGTACCTCACTGTATAGCTAATGGAAGTGAAGCTCTGTCCGTGTTTCCAGACATCCCTCAAATCACCCTACCAGGGTAGGCACCACCTCTGCCTAGATATAAGATGTCAAACAGCAAGAGGTAAGTAGGTGGCTCGGTTCCAGTTGGAGGTGCTTAGTGGTGATGGTGATAGGATGGGGGTGGTAGTCATTCGTTTGAAAGCCAAGATATATGCAAAACAGTTTGGGAGAAAATGATACACATCATTCACATTTTTTATGATTTTGTAAACAATGAAGTTAATGGTCTGGCATTGTGCATACAATTACCATAATATTAATTTATTCAACAAATATTTATTAAGCATTTACCATATGCTGGGCACGGTGCCAGGTCTAGAATATACAGTGAACAAGAAGACACAAATTTAAGCACTCAAATAAATAATTTGAAATTGTGATGGCTATTCTAAAGGAAGATACAGGGCAATGGAAGAGAAAATAACAAGGACATGTGATTTGAACTGGAACTTAGGAAGGGATTTTCTGAGCTTGCATTCTGAAGGATAAACAGGAATTAGGTGAAAAGAGGGAGGCAAGAAGTTTCTGGGTGCTGAGATACAGAAAAGCCTAGTTATTTGTCTACGAGGTGACAAGAAGGGCACTATGGCTGTAGCCCAGAGAGCCAGGTGAAACGTGGGGTGAGAAGACCTGGAGGGGTATGCAGTGGACATGTCATGTGGCATCCTGTAGGTCTGTAAAGAATTTTGGCAACTAAATTTAGTCTGCCAAAAGCACAAGAAAAAGCAGTGGGCAGTGGGAGATGGGCAGGGTCATTTAATTAGGGGAATGACACAGTATTTAGATTTCAAGAAGTCACTCTGGTTCTTGGGGAGATGGAATCACAGCAAGGCCAAGGGAGCTCAGATTGACAGGCAAGAGAGGAGCATGGACTAGAATGGTGACAAAAAAAGTAAAAAAGAGATTCAAGGTATATTTTACAAGGAGATGCTGAAAAACTTAATGATGAGTTGATTGGGGTGAGGGTTCTCTGGGACAGAGGAGGTGTCAGGAATCACTCTCATATTTCTGACATAGCACCTAGGCAGATGGAGGTATCATAAATGGAGATGAGCAGACTCTCATGAATTGATGGAATTTAGACAAGCGTAAAACTCATACAGTGTGGATATAGGATTCACCTTCTAATATTCAACAAAAGTCGCAGTGCCGATCACCATCATCATTTTAGTGTGTCTGTGCATCTGTGTGTGACAGTGACTGTGTTTGTGCTTTGTGGAGGGGGGGAAGTGAGCTTAAAAAGGAAAATTGCAAACAAGTAGGTACCTAAAATAATGAAAAATGATCACTGACTGGTATAGATGCTGCTGGGGAGTCTTTCTGATGCAAATATATACCTAAGTTAGCTTTGCTTTCACCTCAAGAACAAAAAAATAAGAAAAGCAAGGTTTAGAAAAGAAACAGTGCCACCACAAGCTGCAGATTCCATTGTTTCTAGAGAAAAATTCATTTACATCAAATATCTGAAGCTGTCAGTGCACACAAAGACTTTGAAAGCATTTGTTTGGAGCTAATACTGTACTTTCTATTTATATTCTAATACCTCGTCCACCCCCTTATGATTCTTTGTGAACTTGCTCAAGTTTGGGCTCTACTATACTTTCATTTTTTTTCTCCTGAGACATACTTGTAATCTTTGCAGACTTGTTCCAAGAGCAAAGAAACGGATCATTAAAGAAAGAATGAAATGTCATTTGATGGTGTGCCTGCTGCTTTCTTTGTGGGGAATCTGTTCCCACAGCCCTGTAAAACAGGAAAGGCTGAACGCTGTGGAAGTTAAGGAGCAGATTAGACCTGGGGAAGGTCAGAAAACACATGTTCGACCCACCCCCTTCCAAGCAAATGAATTCTGAAGCTGGATGAAACTGGACATCGCTGATTGTTTTCAGTGAGAATAATATTTTTGTGACATGTCTCAGGAGTGATAAGTGGTCTATGACAATGAACTCTAATGTGGACAGTGGACACTAAGCTCTCATAAAACAAATAATAATAAAACTAACAAAACTTTAGTATATATGGGGCTAACAAAAATGCAGTTTAAACTAATGAGACAGATGATCTGACAAGAGTCATTGGCCACTTGAAGTTCCGATGATGATAATCTAAAAGGAAAAAAATGAAATCTTCAGGAATATTTTGAATGTTACAAGAAAGGAGCCTATATCAAAGATAGATCAAGAATATTAGGACTAGTAAGATAGGAGGAGATATAAGAACATACATCTTCAGTTTTGCAAAAGAAATACAGAAAGGATGAACCAGGAGCTAACGAGATTGGTTCTCTGCAGGGAGTGGATGGGAAGTGGCAGAAAATAGGAGAAATGGGAATGAGTGGGTGGCTCAGAGGGAGTGACACATCCCTGGGTGTTCCATTTGGTACAGCTCTTACTTAGAACCACGATACTATTTCACATTCCAAAAGGATAAATGTAATGATATAAAATCAATCAGGATGTAGAGATAACCCAAAAAAGAAACAAACCTAATTGTAGAATTGTATTTCAAATGAATAGTACAACCACACTGAACGGGTAGGGAAGAAAATAGCTGACCTATGTAACTGAGGAAAACAGTATCTTGCCTGGGTAGTCTCAGGCTAAAGACCAAAAGAGCTATACACAGACACTGCACTTGGGTTAGCAAATGTGTTTCTTAGAGGGATCTGGGTTAATAATTCTAAAACTACCTGACGTGTATATTAGGCATAAAAAAATAAGTAAATATTTTGTAGAGAGCTAGATTTCCCAGAGGTGGAGAAAGAAGTTACAAATAAGGAAAGAGGGAAACAAGAACAAACGCTGTGATACTGGATTTAAATCAGAGACTCCAGCATGAACTCACGGATTTTACTATGTATACAACAGATAGATATAGAAATAGATAGAGATGTGTGTGTGTGTGTGTGTGTGTGTGTGTGCATGGATTGGTATACACAAACTTTTCAGTTGTGTCCCCTGAGAGGGCCTAGAAACAATGACATCTCATTGCCAATGAACACACCCAACACCCAGATCTTGGTTTCTAAACACCATCTTCAATGAAGAGAACCTATTCTTCCTGGAGAAGCAGATGACTCCTGGACCAAACAGAGAAAGTACAAGATTATCTTGGAATTGTTTTTAGCAATAGAAAGTAAAGAAGTGCTCAACTATAAATGGAGGTATGTCGAGGGGACATGGGAGCCAACCTGAAGGACCTCCTGATGGCCAAACCTGGAGCAATTTGAGCAGAAAAATACTGATAGCACTGGATTATAAAAAACAGAATAAAGTAAGTATATAAGAATCCATACTGATATACTTAAATAATTGTGTAAATAAATGGGAAGAAGAGACAGCTTTTCCCTATAGAAGAGTTTCATTGAATACATGTGAGTGGAATGTGGGAAATTCAAAGTCATAATTAAGATAACACCACAATAATAATTGTTGCAGGCGTGACCCATCAACAGACACTCGTATCAGCAGACAAAAATTTGAGGAGGAACAGGACATACATTGGCATAGTCTCAAAGTATCTCCACCAAGATATTTATTAAATACAGCAAAAAATATCATAACTTCACAATAGAGAAACCCAGCAGACACCAATTTAACCAAGCAATCAAGGTTAGTATCATCACAATGAAATATATCAAGATCAAGTACCCCTGACATGATACATTGATAAGAGTAGTATTTAGAGTATTTTTTTGCCAAAAGAAAACATATAACATCAATCCAATTATGAGATAAAAACAGATAAACCCAAATTGAGAGGTATTTTACAAAATAACTGAGAGTACTCTTCATGAAAGACAAGACTAAGGAACTGTCACAGACTGGCAGAGACCAAGGAGACAGGACAACTAAATGCAATGTGAAATCCTGGATTGGATCCTTAATCTGGAAAAGAAATAGAGAGACCATTAGTAAAACTCAAATTAGATCTCTAATTAATAGTATTGTTCCAGATGAAGTTTCTAGTTTTGATACTTATTACCAGAAATTTTACTGTAAAGTTAAAATTATTTCAAAACAAAAAGTTGAGAAAAAAAACAAAGTAGGAGAGTTCCTAGAGTTATTACTAGATGCTTGAAAAGGAGAACATGAGTGTGGTAGAGAAAAATAAACTTTATTTATGAAAGATCCAACTAAAACCATCTGTGCTACTGTTTAAATGAAGTATGGAAAATTACTCCATCAATTTTTTGTTTGACTCAGTGATCATCTAAGAATAACTTAGTATTTTAAGTAAATCCTCACTTGATTTGATTTCCTAAATTTGGTGTCCTAAGTTCAATCTATAGCTTCCCAATTTTATTTCTTGTTTTCTACTATAATGAACAGTTAGAAATAAGAAGATATTTCATGGGAATGGATCTCTTTCTAAGCAGAGTACTGGTCTCCTTCAAGGGAAAAATCATCAGTTTCATGCTCCAGCTGTTATTGTAACAAGCAAATAAGGAGTCTTTAGCTTGTAAGCAAAATTCTTGAGAAAAAGAAGCAAATTAGAGCTTTTACTTCATGAATTATTGTTTCTCTCCAAGTAGTCTTGTGGTTTCCAGGCACATATTGGAGGTAAGATCAATCATTTATTTAATGAATGATGTTCATTAAATTTATCTTATTTGGTATTTCATGTATTCCCAAGATACTAAAGAACATACAGAGACTGGGAAAAGAGAAAAAGAGAATAAAATTCCACAAATCTTTTCTTAAATCTTTAGTCACAGTATAAGAAATACAAGTAGCTTATAATATAAAGTGTACCCCACAATTAAGTATGCGTAGAAAATAAGTTGCATTGTGGTAGCCACAATGACCTTGCACAACAATAGCGTAGATGTTTTCTCAAGTTCTCTAATGGGCCTTCTACTTTCCAAAATCTTCCTGCCATGATTGTTGATGATTGAATGGCTTTACTAGGAAGGAGATTTTCATTTCAGAATTACTATAAAATCAGAAAGAGATAAAACAATGTCTTTAAATTATATCAAAGATTAAATGACTAAAAGCAGATCCTATTTTCAAAGTTGATCATGATAGGTGAGAAAGACACAAAAGAGAAGAGAAACATTATCTCTTACTTAAAATACTGATTAACTTTTTTCTTTAAAAACTTGCCTGATTAGATGAGGGGAAAAAAAAGATGGGAAAAATAAAATAGTTTACTGAGATTTTACTCAATATCAGGCATTGTTCTAAGCACTTTTAGGCATTTATTCATTAATTGCCAAATAACTCAAGAGATAGCTATGTTTATTATGCCTATTTTGCAGATGAGTAAACTGAGGAATGAGAGCTAACAAAGCTGGGACATAAAATTGGGGTACTTGCTGCCTTGAAGAAAGTCAAAATAACGCCTTTAGTCCTAAAAGTGGGACTGTTGTCAGCAGCTTAAGTGTTGTGGTTTTTTATAATTTAGAAATAACATTTCCAAATGCATGTGCTTGTTGTAGAGATATGTTAAATTCTCTAGGATGCACTGGCAAATCAATGATTATTGAGGAACTTGTGTCACTGGTACTATAATCCCAATGTAATCCTTTCAATCATGGGCCTTACTTCCAAAATAACATAAAAACTAGATATGGAAGGAAATATTATTAGAGAAAAGGACAAATAAGGTACATAGAAGAGGTCAGAGCTATGCATTATGGCAACCACAGAACTTTCTGAGATCCATGCTTCTATGAGCCATGAAGTCTAATTTCTTATATACTAATTTACCATAGACTTAATGTTTTTCAATTTTCAAGTGCATCATATCCACTATTATAAGAAAGCAAAAAAGACAAAAACAAAGTAAATATACGAATTAAAAATTTTGTAACAAATTTTATAATAATAGAAGGAACAGATTTGTTATACTAAACACTAAACAAAAGGCACAGTGGCTATGGAAGCAGAGAAGTTAAAAAGAGCAAGACCAACAAGCAATTTAGAATGGCCAGAAAGCTGGAACTAGGCACGGGAGAGCCAGGTGAGACAGAAAGAGCTCTGCAGGAGACTGCTCCCAAGGGATTAACATGCCAAAAAGGGGGTCTAATTTTGTATGTATATGTGTGTGTGTGTTGTGAACAAGGAGGAGCCATCAAAGGATTTTAAAGAAAGTGCTGCCAAATTTTCATCTCTGTAAGTTGCAGCTTCAGCGCGAAGAACAGATGAAAGGTGTTGGAAGCAGGGAGTTGGGTAAAGAGTTCACCCTAATAAGAAATGATGAAATATTGTTGAGGGATTGGAGCGAACAGAGAATTATGTAATCAGATAAATATTGAACATCATAAACTTTGGGGGGAAACCAATAATTATAGAGCAGACTAAGGAAAAATATACCTATGAAGGAGTTTGAGGAAGGAGAAAAATGATCAAAATGGCAGGAGGAGAACCGAGAGAGAATAACTCCAGGCAGAACAAGCCAGTGGTTTGGATTTTAAAGTTCATGTAGAAATGGTTAATGATGACTTGGGCCCACATAACAGAGGGAATTAGAGCTGAGATCCTATGAGATGTGGGACTCAAGAAAGGCTATATCCTTAGTGAAAAGGTAGACTAGAAAAACCAATCTCTTGTGTAGTGCAGGGAAATGACAAAGTTACTAGTGTCTTTTAGCCTTGTCTCTTGACAAAACAGTCTCTCTGAGAATCCTAAACTCTGGATCTACCCCCATATGGGATTTTGGGCTTTTTAATAGACTGTATTTTTTTGGAGCAATTTTAGGTTGACAACAAAATTGAGCAGAAGGTACAGAGATTTCCCATATACCTCCTGCCCCCACACATGCACAGCCTGTCCCACTATCAACATCCCCCACTGGAGTGTACATTGTTATAATTGATGCATCTGCACCGACACATCATTATCACCCAAAGTCCATAGTTTACATTAGGGTCACTCTTGGGGCTACAAATTCTGTGGGTTTAGACAAATGTATAATGACATGTACCTACCAC
Source organism: Eulemur rufifrons (assembly GCF_041146395.1). NCBI lineage: Eukaryota > Metazoa > Chordata > Mammalia > Primates > Lemuridae > Eulemur > Eulemur rufifrons. Next base: position 53,310,688 of record NC_090984.1, read on the forward strand.
TGTGATAGTGTACAGAACAGTCTCACTGCCCCGAAAATCTTTTGTGCTGTAACTATTTCATCCCTCCCTTCCCTTAGCCTCTGACAATTCCTGCTCCTTTTACTATCTCCATGGTTTTGCCTTTTCCAGACTGTCATATAGTTGGAATCATACAGTATGCAGCCTTTTCAGGTTGGCTTCTTTCACTTAGTAATGTGCATTTAACTTTCCTCCACATATGTTTATGGTTTGTTAGCTCATTTCTTTTTAGTGCTGAATAACATTTCATTGTCTGGATGTACCACAGTTTACTCCCCTACTGAAGAACATCTTGGTTGCTTCCCAATGTGGGCTATTATGAGTAAAGCTGCTGTATACACCCCTGTGCAAGTTTGTGTTTGGGACCATATGGGTTTTGAGTTAGAGTTAAACTACGTATGTGATCAAGAACTACCAACGTTAGGAATTAACATAAAAAGTGGTCTTTAGTCATCGATAAAGTCACTGGCATTAATAACTGCCAAAACAAAAAGTATCTCAGGAGGAAGATGCCTTCAATCTCAGAAGCAAAAGACCACAGAACGACCCTACTCAAAATGAGGTTAAGTTTATAATCCATAATGTACACATGTACACACACGCACAAACACAGAAAAAAATAATCTATCATCAGAAACGAGCAAACTGATCTCTCAGAAACACTGTAGGCCCCCAAAATTACACTAATAGAACTATCAGATAGAGACCTTTAAAAATGGATAGTAAAAATAATAAACATAAAAAAGAAGAAACATGAGAAAAAACATTATCCATAGATACCAAGGAATTTTGAAAAGAAAACCATTTCTAAAATAAAAGTAAAAAACACAATTATTAAAACGAAAAACAAAGTTTAAACAGCAGACAGGTAAACAACAGAATCATCAAAGATGACGAAAGGAATAGTGAACTAGAAGAAAGATCTGAAGAAATTACCCTGAATGCCACATAGGGAAATAAAAAGGTGGAAAATATGAAGAGGTATTAGAAACATTCTTAGAATCAATGAGAGGTCCTGACATAATGCCTATGTAAAAATTCTAGAAGGAAGAATAGAACATGAGAGAGATAGTATATAAAAAAATAATGGGTGATAATTTTCTAGAATTGATAAAAGACAAATAAATGCTCAGATTTTGAAAGCAGGAGACCTAGTGGGAGGTGAGGAAATCGTCTTTTGAGAAGGTTGGCCATAAGAAGGAAAAGCTAGATGGAAATATGCTACAACTGAAAAGCTTTTCTAAAGATATGTGAGCTCTGAGTGTGCTTTTATACCTGAGGCAAAAAGCCAGTAGAGGGAAAGTTTCAAGATAGAGGGTGGCCTAATGATAGAGTAAGCACAGACGAGAAGGGGAAAGCCCTGAGAGGGTGCGGCAGCCTGGACAACATCTTTAACCGGTGAAGGTGGGTTCAGGAATTACAATGGAGTCTGGTTTTCTTTCCACTGATTACCGTTAATTGACCACAGGCACTAGACCCCACTCCTGACTCAGCCACTTGTTAGCAATGTGGCTTTATGTAGGTGACTCAAATCCTTTCTTAAGCCTCAGTTTTGTTTCTGAAAAATTACATAAGGGCTATGTAAGAATTTGAAAAATCTGGGCAAAGTACAGGCAAATCTGAATATAACAGGTGTTCAATTAACATTAGTGATTGTGTTCTACCTTTAACATTTGGAGCGATGCTAGACTGAAATCTTTTATCATTACATCTGAGTCTCCAATGATTCCATGTTCATCACTCACGAGATTAAAAAGAAGGGAAGGGGAGTATTGCCAATACAGTCTACTCCTCTAATTCCTCTAGCCCTCCAGAAGTTATCCAAAGCTTCCAAGCTTCTGAAATGTTCTATAATATTTTCCTCTATTCTCACTGTCTGTTTCTAAATCATTTGTTTGACTAGATATATATAACTGGATATATACATGTATAATTATACATATATACACTTATGAGCATGAATATATGTCCATATATATGATAAATGTATTCATAGGTATTATTTTAACTTTAAAAGTCTGCAGAAAATTCATTTGTAAAAATCTCAGCTAAATGAAGTCTATAAAAAAGAATGGCACCTATTTCGGGTGTGTAGTAGGATGGGTTATGACAATGTTTTTGACAGTTAATTGTTCATATATACCATAAACATTTTGGTTAATTATAAAAGCCAAATATAGAAATACAGAAGGGCCTGTGAAATCACAGTCACTGCTTTCATTATACGGATGAGTAAACCGAGAGAAGCTAAGCCATGTGCTCAAGGCACACAGCCTTGGATTTCCAGTGCAGTTTTCTAGGAGGTAAGTAGTAGCGACCACATGTGTATCATCACTCTTTTATATGTTAAGACAAAGAACCTTGAACAGAGCTCCATTAGACAATGCGCTCAAATTCTCCAAGCAACAAGACAGCAAGGCTGCAATTAGAAAGCCCTCTTTCCCCACATCATTTGTTAACAGCACCTTTGTATCTGTAGTTTCCTTACTCCTCCCACCTTGGTAGAAAAGAGAAGTCCATTTTACCCACAAGGATACTAATTGCCTCACACAATGACACTTAGTAATGACTGTGGGCTGAATCTAAGTTTAAATAGTGAGCAACAGACACTACACATAAATGAAGGTCACAGACAACGCAAGAATCAGAAACCGAGGATTTGTGAACTTCATGTCATGAAGACAACTCACCTGAATAATTATCAATGAAACAATAAACCAGTTATTTAAGGAAGAGGAGTGTAATTCACATTTTATGCAGCAACTGCTATGTGGCTCTAGTACCCCAGTCTCTTTCACCCCTGACTTTCTGTCAGTCTTTGGCTATACTTGCTTTCCAACCTCAATTCAACATTGCTACATGGGAGCCTTCACTCTCTTCAAAGGAAGAATTAAGTCACATGTTAACTGGATGTACTATACAATCTTATAGCGTGTCATTGTTTATGTTTCTTTAACAACCTTTTGACTTGCCTCTACATTTTTGCCATCATCTCTTGGTAATACCAAGAACTTACATAAAATTCCTTTGTTCTATTGTTTGCTGTTTCAAATTCCATTGTTTTGCTATTATCTTAAAAGAGGTACATGATCACTAAAGACTTGCAATGATAATGTTTTGACATTGTAATTTAACATGGCAATGTGGTCTCAATAATCTTCCAGAGACATTGTTTTACCATTGTCTTGACATTGTAAAATGGTCTCTCCAGACTTACATTTTGCCATCGCCTTGACATTGTAATATGGTCTCTATAGATTTGCATTGAAGTTTGTTTTGTCATTGTCTTGATATCATAATGTCCTCTCCATGGACTTCTCTTCACATATATCATCCTCTCCAAAGACTTGCATATCAGCCCCATTACAAGAGCAATGTGTACTGTTAACTTCCCATACAGGTGAACTGGGAATGATCTTTCATGGTTTCTACTTAACAGTAAGGTATCACATCTCATCGATAACTATTTTCAAACTCTTTTAACTCAACTCTTCCCAAATCTCATTTCTGATGCAGGGTTTTTGTCAAGAAAAAAAGTGGACAAATTCCCATTAGGTAAAATCTGCCTGCACATTTTTCATTTTTAATATTAAACTCACTCACTTTAAAAGCATTAAAGTGGAGCAGATCATGAGGGAGTTTGCATCTCTCTAACCCATAATGGGGAGCTATTTCATAGAGTCAATCCAAGCTAGTACAATAGCACAGTACAGCAGTGCATTAGAAAGAGAAAATACTGATACATTCTCTATTCACAAAATACCTTTGTAACTTCTGTTCCCCTTTTTAATTTCAACACTTCTAATGCTTCCTGCTTTAGACAATGTCTCTGCATATTATGTACCCCATGTATTTCCCCATTTTATGTACCCTAAAAACAGTAGGTGTGTTTAATAACCATATTTTCATTCTGTCTTCTACATACGTGCTTCAACTGAATTATTTTTTTCATGGTCACAAAGTGCAAGTATAAACAAAAGCCCATTTAATGGGATCATGAGTTTCCTCCAAAAAAAAAAAAAAAAAGAATATTTTCGTTTGAGCCCTTTGGGGGAAAGTGAGGAATGAATAGGTCTCTGATAGTTGGACTCTGCCTAGAGGGCAGCCTCTGCCGGCTGAATGCTCGCCACTCCCCTCCCCCAATCATTAGAACACAAGGAGTAAGCTTATAACATTTAGTGAGTTCCAATGCTGTCCAAGAACTGTGCCAAGTACTTCAAGTGCATGATCTCAGCACTGTATACCCTTGCACTTTGTAAATTCTCCTTACTTCTATCCCTTTTCAGAGACTTAGAGAGCCTGAGTCACTTGCTAAAGTAACACAGCTATTACATGCTAGCAGTGGGATTTAAGCTCAGGTCACCTAGGCACCTGACCAGAAGTTTTTTTTTTTTTTTTTATTTCAGCTTATTATGGGGGTACAAAAGTTTAGTTTATGTATATTGTCCATACCCTCCCATCCCCCCAAGTCAGAGCTTCAAGTGTGTCCATTCCCCAGACAGTGACCAGAAGTTCTTAATTCAAAGAGCATTGAAAGGGGAAGTAGTGTATCTTAATTTTGCTAACTTCTAACTGAGATGCATTATTTCTTTCAATTATGAATGCAGGAAATAAAGCATAGTGGTATCAGCAGTACCTGAGACTTTGAAACCAAGAGAAACATGGATATTTTCATATCACATGGCAGTTACTGCAGATATCTCAAAATAGTATTTATGCTTATGGCTAAATCGAAATTGCAATCATTGTTAGATCTGCCTCTGGATCTAGTTAATATCTTCAAGAAGTACATACATAACTATGTCAGAATTTGGTTTTTCTAATGTTTTGATAACTGGAATTGTACTTCAATATAATTCATTTTCTTCTATGGTTTCCTTCCATGATTTTGGCCACATGCACATAACACCTGTATTTTATTTACATGTTTTTCTTTAAAACAGTCTATACATGTTTTACTTAATAAGTTCTCTACAGGTGAAACTTTCTCTTTCTCCTGTTATAACAACTAATTATATTTTTAAAATGTTAAAATACATATGCAACTATTAAAGTTTTAATAAGAAAAATCTGTAGCTCACATTTCATATTTTGAGAAATGCTAAACTAAGGCATAAAATGTCAGGTCTGGCACCAACCTGGCAAAGGCTTTCTCTGCTTTGCTAAAAGATCAGTCACCATGGAATGATCAGGAGGTTTCTCCCGGGGCTGTTGTGTGAGTGCAAAGCTGCTGCACGCAGAGCTCAGGGCAGCTCTCACGATGGAGATGGGCTGCAGGAAGCAGTTCCCCTAGGAGGCACAAAGAACCTGGCTTTGAAGTCACACTGTGCTGTAGATTTTTCTCAGTCATCCGCTAGCTGTGCAGTCTTGGCTAACTCTCTCAGCCCTTGTTGATTTGCCTGACCTGCAGAATTCCAGAAAAGGGTAAATGAGATGCTACACGAGGTGCCTGATCCTGATTGGATGCTTACTGGATGCTTGTTCCCGTCCCAGTGCCCCTTCCCCGGCTTTCTTTGTCTTGGATAGGAGGATGAGGAGAAGTCTGGAAACTGAACTGAAAGATGGAAGTGATTTCAGTGATGTGCTATCACAGTAATGTGTCTGACAGGTAAAGACTCAGCTCAAGGGGAGGTGAGGGTGGTAGCAACCTGATTCAGAAAACCTGGACTCCTACTTCCAAGCATTGCCAAGTGGCCTCGGGCCAATGTACTTCCCTGAGTACTAAGTTTTCTTCTCTATATATGAGAGGGATGCATGATGTACATCATTGCTTTATTATAATAATTACATGAAAAGGTATGTGCAAGAGTACTCTGTAACTGATATCCATACCATAGAGGAAAGTCTTACAGTTGCCTACCTGGCTTATGGGCTTTCCAACTTATTTTTAACTTTTCTGGATGAGTCGAAGTCACCATTATGAACATCTCTTATTTTACTAGACAGTAAGGCAAATTGTTTCTACAATTCCTGTCTCTTTTCTACAATTTTGAACTATCAGCTATTCTGCCTGCTCTCTGCTTACTCATTTATGTATTCAAGAAAATGTATTGATCCTCTGCATTATGCCAGACCATGCTGATGATGATAATAGCTGCTAGAAAGACCTAACACTTAAACAACACTCAGTATGTGCCAGAGAGTATTCAAAATATTTTGTGTATACTAACACATTTAATCTCCACATCAATTTTATGATTACTAATTTGCAGATGAGAAAACTAAAACAGAGAGGTTAGGTAACTTGTCCAATACCACACAGCTAGCAGCTGACAGGGCTAGAAATCACACTGATTCAGTCCAACTCTAGAGTCTCTGTTGTAAGCACTATATTTTGCTTCCTCTCCAGATAGTCAAGATGTACATCATATATTTCTTCAGGGAGCTTTTGTGAAATAACTGCAACCCAACAACAATAACAAAATAAAGATTTGCAGTTTCCTGAGAATTTTCACAACAGTGTTTCATTTGATTTCTTCAATGGTTCTGAAGACAGGGAAGATATTAGCATCTTCATTCTATAAATAAGAAAAACTTTGGCTTAATTTTAGAGTGCTGAAAAATACATTAAAATTTGAGAAGCAAAGACCTCAACTTAAAATTTTATTAATACTAAAGCATCATTTTCATGGATGTTCTCTTCTTCTATAATTCTATATAGGGTTATTATAAAGGTCAAATAGGTAAGCAAATACTTTGTAGATTCCAAAGAACTGCATTTTACCTACAAGAAATGGTATTCTTAGTATTAGTAGCAGTAGTAACATTATAGTAGTGTCATTTTCAGTGCCCACAGAAATCTGACTCTCCATGGAAGATCTGGCTAATTTAATCAAGAGCTATCATCCTCACAATAACTTCAAACCTCAAAGATCCTATTCAGGCCTTAAACCCACCGACAACTGTACAAGCATTCCCTGCTAATATTACATTGTAAGATATTTCAAACCAACAAATGTGGACTATGTCTTCCTCAAAGATAGGAGTCTGAATTCTAAACCTAACCCTTCAGTCAACCTATTATGAGAAGTGATTCACCTGCAAACCTCTGGCCTTAGTATCCTCACCTGTAAAAAGCTGATAGAAGTAACAATAAAAAGAGTCCTCTTGTACTCTCTTATTTCCACTGTTGTTTGTTCTTCTTCCACCCTCCAACCCTTGTCTCTTCAACCAGTTCCTTTTTGTTTTGAGACAGGGTCCTGCTGTATCGCCCAGGCTAGAGCGCAATGGCATGATCATAGCTCACTGTAACCTCAAACTCCTGGGCTCAAGCAATCCTCCCACCTCAGCCTCCTGAGTACCTAGGACTACAGGTGCATGCCACCATGTCCAGCCAATGTTTTTATTTTTTGTAGAGATGGTGTCTTGTTATCTTGACCAGGTTGGTCTCAAACTCCTCGCCTCAAATGATCCTCTTGCCTCAGCTTCCCAAGGTGCTGGGATTACAGGGATGAGCCACTGCGCCTGGGCTCCAGCTCCTATTTGTAATACTATGCTCTTTGCACTCTCTTGGCCACAGGCTTTCATTCAATACCCACTTTATAAATGTCATTTGTCACTCTGTATTTGGTGATAAAGGAAATACAATTTTTCTTGGGAATGACAGCTATTAATCCAATGATTTTTCAAAACCAGGGCACTGGGTTAATATTTTCACCTAACATACTATGTCTATATATTTCAATGCTATTAATTGCAGAGATTTGGGTTTTACAGAGTTCAGACAGTATCAATATGTGTGTTCAAGATTGGAAACATTATCAAGACTGCATATTGTTTCCAACCTTGACCAGGTGTTTCTTTATGGTTAGAGTTCTTTTTGAATCAAACTTGTGTAGGAAAAAATTCAAGGGCTTAATCCATTTTATGAAGCAGAAAGGGCTCTGGCTGTGAAGACTGACAAGTCTAAAATCTGAGTCTCAGTGTACTCATCTGTAAAGTGGAAGTGATACAATCTACTTCACAGGTTTGTTCAGAAGAGAAATGAAATTATGAGAGGAAATCCCTAGACACAGTGCCCAGCATGTAGCAGGTGTTCAGTGTTAATTTCTCCTTATACTTCTCCTGCCCTGACTGCCCACATTTGAAGCCTACACTCAGAAGATTCAGGATTCGGCACATCATACTTAGTGGATATTGTCAGATAAGAGCCTTGGTTTAGTATCTTTCAGATTACAATAATATTAAACAATAGCCATCACTTTAAGAGTTGAAAAGCAATTTACTTTCCTTGTTAAAAAAAATCACCAAAGTTTATAAACTTGTAAAACCCTGTTCCTAGGTACCTCACCTCTGTTGGAACAGAAGCAGAATTACCACCCCCAACATTTATTTTGATTTTACAACATAAATCATCAACAGACTTTTTAAGACTATTAGTTGTAATGACACCAGTTTTGTGCAAAGACTACATTCCAGTTTTTCGTGGCACTTACTTATTTCCAATTTTTCAAATTAAAAAGGGGTGTTCAGATTAGACTCCAATCCTAGACTTGTTATTAACCTGTAAGTCTTAGAAATGGGCGACATTTGATGAGGAAAAAAAAAAAAAAACTAAAACCAAATGTCCTTTCAATATATAACATTAATCAATTAAGGATGACTCAGAAGTACAGCCATGTAAGTGATAACAGCTCATGTAGTCTATGCAAAAATAAAATAAGTGTTGAGTGATAGGAATAGCTTCTAAAAATAATCATGTAATAGAAAAAGAAGCTCCGTGTGTTCGAGCTAAAGTTTAACATTTGGTTTTCATTCTCCACTATTCAGTTTTACATGCATGGAATTCCTAGTAATATCGACATAGGGAGAGCAAAGTATCAGTCAAAATCCACCAGACAGATGTGAAAATTGAATTTTTCCAGTAAGTTATAATGTAAAAGGAAATACTGGTACATTGCAAGGTAAGATACTAGAGGGGAACATTGCGTGAAGATGAGGATTGCAACTATAGCAACGTGGGAAATTGTGATTATAAAAATCTGAGGAAGAGCTCTACTGATAAGGATGAGCAAGGCAAAGGAATTTTCTCCTAATGATTCAGATGTTTGAAACGACAATATATGTAAGGGATAAGCTAGTATTTCACCCACACTGCTGCGCAGGTAACAATGCCCAGGCGGAGAAGGCATCTGAGACTGCAGACTGCAGCCCTGCCCGGCCGAGCACAGGCTGCTCTGCCACAGAACATGAGCAGTGATTCTCTGATAAGAAAGACACTGATCTTGGGAGCTTCACTGATGTATTCTGGGGGGAATAAACATGATTAAAATCTCATCTTATCCTCAAATTTCTTACGATTTCATATGTATTATAAGACATGTATATAAATAACTCTAATAGGATAGAAAATGGTCATGGTGATTTAAGAAACAAATAATGATAATGAATATTTGCTTAGCTATAGAATATTATACTTTTCAAATTGCTTTCACCTGTATCATCTCATTGAACTGCCTCACAGTGCCGTGATGTAGAGGTTAGTAATGGTAGATATTCTCATTAAAGCTTGTTACGGGAACTTGTCCGTAATCACACGTTGAGTATATGGCCTTGTGGGGATATCAACTCTGCCTGTAGCTGTTTTATCATTTTGCTTTTAAACACCCACAGTATCGTTCACATTAACATATACTTGCAGAATTTATAAAGGTATTTTCCTGTTCTCACATTTAAATTATGCAATTACCCCATGAAGTAGATATTATTTACCATTAGTTTACCTATTTTATGGATGAAAAAACTGAGGTTTAGAGAAGTTAGTGTCTTGATAAAGTCTCATACCTGCCAATAGCAGAACGAGGATTTTGGCCCAGGTCTTTTGATCATGTGATGGCCACTTAACATTTCAGAGGCTGGAGATATTATTTCTGATTATAAGAAGTGGCATTTGGTTGGGCCTTGAAAACTAGGTACGTAGATGTTGGCAGAGATGAGAATAATCCAGGTAAAGGAATTGTATCAACCAAAGAATGTAGTAGGTCAGAGAGACTAACGAAGTAGGAGTGTGAGACGTGTTGGGATATAAAACAAAATTAATTTGGAATCAGTCGGTGGAAAGTCTTAACTACCTTTTTGGAAAGTTTGAACTTTATTCTTTAGGAAATGGAGATGAACAATAATGTATTTTTTTATTATTCTTTGTTCTGTTTTTTGTTTTTAATCTGGTAATGGCACAAGAATGTCTTTAAGAATGGGGAGAGATTGAAGTTAGGGGAGCAAGTCTAGAGATTATTGCAATAGTCTAGGCAAGCAATAACGAACTTACGAGTTAGTGGTAGTAGAAATGAAAAATCAAAATAATTATTCCCATTCTGCAGATGAGAAAACTGAGGCATTGAAAAGATAAATTTTAGATTTATGCTGTGTTTCCAATGGGTTTTTATAAACAATGAGAGCTAGTGAGTGTGATGACTGACACTCCGAAGCATGGGATGCGAGGCTTTTCTCAGCTTGAACACTCCTACCAACCTGTCTCCCATGCCACACACCTTTAGTGCCAGAAACCCAAACTACCATACTCAATGCACCGTGTATGTTCTCTGCACTGTTCCCCACATTGTTCCCTCCATGGTGGAATTCTTTTCCTCCAGGGAACACCCGCTCTGTCCTCTGCAGTCCAGTTCGCCTCTGAAGAGCCTTCTCCAAGAGCCCTGGTGGGCAGCTGTCCCATCTACATTGTGTGTGTGTCTATGACAGCATTCATCACATTGTACTGTATTTCTGAATTAATCCTTTTTTTTTTTTTTTTTTACCTAAAAGGCATCTAGTTGTGTGTAGAGAGAGAGAAAGAAGAGCTGGGTTCTTATGTGTTAGATTGTTCAAATGGTTTTCATTTCTAGGACTCTGCTTCTCCCTGCAACCCCGCCTTGTTACCCCTTCATTCAATCATCCCCGTTCCCCTTGCACTTTGCTTCAGACTGATTACCTGATCTCCAGGTCACCTGACACCCTTATTTCTTCATTCTCTAGGCTGTCCTGTGACCTAATTGGGCAGCTGAGCACACAGCACTGCCGCTGCCTCTGCCTCACAGTGGGAGTCTCTGGCAACACCCAGTCCCCTCCTCTGGATGGCGACTGCAGCAGTCCTGAATGCAAAGGGATTTTATTGCTAATGTGATTAATCAAATATGGGGGGAGGGAGTGTGGGGCAGTGCATTTCCCGGAAAGTTTTTCCCTCTTCATTACTTACATCACATCTACTTTCATCAGAGGGAACAGGGATATGCAAAAATGAGATGTGAAATGATTCAGACATTTTTGACAAAGCACCATGCAGAGTAGACAAAAGAATATATTTAAAGGGGAACACACTCATTTCAAACTCAGTTTCATATTTTCTTTACAGATTTTCCAACATCCGCTCGGGACACAAATATGAATCATGCACAGTAGACGATAAGGTGCTTTGGTTTCCCAATGTCAGAAGACACAGTAATCCATGAGTACCTAAATTTTGGTGTCTTATAGAAAAATCTTTAGTAATATTTTCTTAATTTTTAAGCTGGGCAGTCAAGGTTGAGTATAAATTTTACTTTACTCAGTTTGTGCCAAGCTTCTAAATTTGGAAATGAACAGTACTGGCTCACAATAAAAAAAAAAAAGAACAAAATTTGAAAGGGGAAACAAGAGTTAGCATAACTTTTCAAATTCCTTTGGAAGGAAGAAATCTTAGAAATAATGTGGGTAAGTTTATTGTCCAGAATATCTAGGCAACTGTGATTTTCATAGGTTAGTATGGCTATTAAGATCTTGGTCTCTGGAGTGAGAACCAATTGGAGAAAATCTTTAGTCTGCCTTTTGCTAGCTTTTTGACCTTGGGAAAAGTTCTTCAACTTCATAAGCCTCTAACGTGGAAATAATGCAAGAACAGTACATACCTTACAGATTTGTTAGAAGGATTAAATGAGATGAAATATATGAAGTGTGCTAGTGGCTACATGGTAATGGATACATTATTAGATATTATGTAAATATTGTTATTAGTTATATTTCACTGGCTTTTAACTTTTCCAGGAATTATCATCAGAGGGAAGCCGCTGTTATTTCTTTTGAATAGACCTTAATGTTAATTATGTATTAGCGAACTTCCGCATCTACTATAAAAGGTTGATTATATAAAACTAAAGGGTCAAAAGAAATACTGTGTTCAAACTGAATGTTATCATGTAGAAAGTTCTGCTGTTTAGTGGCCATTGAGGTCCACAAATATTTTGACTCATCCCATAACAAAGTGGATTCTAATTCCTCTCCCCTTAGTGACTGGTTTCTAACGACGGAATGTGGTAGAAATAACACTGCATGATTTCTGAATCTGGGTGAGAAAAGGCTAGATAGCCACTCTTGGCTCTCTTAGGACATGCACCTACCTTGAAATCTGCCCCTCCATGCTGAGGACCACATAGAGATGCCACTTAGAGAAAGAGGGAGATGCCCAGGGAGTCCCAGTTATTAGAGTACCTGCATCAACATATGAATGAATGGGCCTCAGATGATCTCAGCCTCCAGCCCCCAGCTCCCAGCTGATAAAAAATGGAGCAGGAACAAACTGCTGACACCCGTCCTTGTTCAAATTGCAAATTTGTAAGCAAAATGAATATTGTTTTAATTCACTAAGCTTTGGAGTGATTTTTGGGAAAAGTGACCAATTTGTGCATTTCTAAAGGTTGGTTAATTAAATAGGTACCACATCTTGCCCAACTTGAAAACTTAACCATGTGTCTGATAGTGCTCCAAAAGACATTATTAAACAATTAGCACACAGTAGCATTTTCCTACAAATACATATTTAATGAACTTTAGATATAATGTAATCTAACCTTAAAAAAAAAAAAAGAAAGAAAGAAAACCAAGCTCAGGGAGGTCATATAAATTTTTCCATATTTTACAGCAAAATGGTACCACCAATTCAACGAGCTATTTGCTTCCCTGATGCTTTGCAGAATGCTCACTCATGAGCACTCCCTTGGCATCTTATAGCTGCCTTAATTATTGCTCCATTATATTGTAGTTTGATTACTGCTCCATCCTCCACCCCTACTAGACTATTCTCTTCTTGACAGCAGGCACATTTGTATTATTCATTTTTGTATACATAGAAACTGGCATGTCCCCAATTAGTTAAATGCCCCTTGATAAAAGATTTTTTGGCAGAGCATATTATTTGGAATTTTTCTTATATATATATATATATATATATATATATATATATATATAGGTCAGTAGTTCTCAACTCAGAAATACTAATGTCAAGGCCATACTCCTGGAGACTGACTGAATTGGCCTAGAGTGGGAATCCAGGTCTCTGTGAATTGCAGAAGCTCCCAAGCTAAGTTCTTCAAGCAGCTCTATTGTCACGTGTAATCACTAGTTGTGTTTCCATGGGTAAGTTATGTCCCCGACGTTGCATCTGCACAGAAGCAATGACCTAAAAGTGGTCTCTTGGAGGATGAATTTTCTTTTATCTTCATTCACAACTCTCCGTCTGAACGATAGTTATGTCCCCGGATGTTTGAGGGCAAGAGAGGAGGCAAAGGTAGTGCTCAAGATGAAGCAAACTTTCCCACCACCCCATATCCAGGCTGGTTGGTTTTAACCTACCAGAAGTTGTCCCTTTGGCCATCTAAGGACTCTAAGTCAGCTGTGTTGCTTAAGGGAGCAACCTGTCTCCTAAAACAGCCCTTGCTCTATAGAGGTTGGCCCTGTGGTTTTGTCTACCAGGAAATTGGATGCAGAAGAGGGGGAAATGGTTAAATAGTTTTGCTGCTTTAACTGGACCCTAAAAAAACACTGTAGTGCAGTGTGCTGAAGGATGCTATTTTAACTTACAAAGAATCGTGAACCTATTTTTTTTTTATTTAAACCTCAAACTGATTTTATATTCCTGTGTAATTTTACTTATCTGTTTGTTCATTTTTCCTTTGGTAAAATAGACAATTAGAGCCCTCTCACATGACAAACTAAAGTAAGTCTCACAGAAATAAATGAAATAAACAAATATAGGGCATCTTTTAAACATAAGCGTGTAATAGCTACAAAGCCAGTACAGTGTAGCTGAACACACAGAAGCATGGGTGTCGTGTCACAGATCTCTTACTAGCAGGGTAGCTGTGGTTAATTTACTTCAACCCTGTTCACTGCAATTTCTTCATGTGCAAAATATCAATCCAATAGGACTGTGATTAAAATCAAATGAGGCACCCCAGTCTTATATGAGAAAAACATCAGAAACATTCCAGTAAGAGAGGCATTCTACAAAATACCTGACCAGTACATTTCAAAATTGTCACAATCATCAACAAGGAAAGACTGAGACACTGTCATAGTCAAGAGAGGCCTAAGGAAAAATGACAACTAAAATAAATAAAAAAAAAAAAGTAATGTGGTATCTTGGATGGGATCCTGGGACAGAAAATGGTCAGGGCATTGAGTTAAAACTAAGAAAATCTGAATAAAGTAGGGACTTAAATTAGTAACAGTGTATCTATATTAGTTTAATAATTGTAACAAAAATTCTATATTAAGATATTACTAACAGGACAAACTGAGTTCAGGGTATATGAGAACTTTCCATACTATTTTCTCAATTTTTCTGTGAATCTAAAACTAAAAAATAGAGTCTATTTTTCTTCATCACAGGAAGCAACGTACATAAAACACATCGTTGGTGCTCCATAAATGTAACATCTTCTTCTCTGGGCCGTATGGAAAAACAAACTGCTGTCCATGTCTTCCTGTATCTTTTTCCCCTTTCTCATCCAACCAGGATTCTAGGGAAAATGTGAGTCTTCCCTACATTTTCATTTGCAGGTTGCCAGGGGTGAGAATAGCTATACTTACTTTAAGTTTATTTTAATTCTCCTGGAGATTGAAGAGTTGTGTCTAAGGGGTAGTTTCTACTACAGAATGATTCTTGTTAGACTCTATTAGAGTTTTGTTGGCTCGGGCCCCCAAAAAATAAATTTATGAACCCTTAAGCCAGTCCAATGCCTCAGTAACTACCAGAGCAATTCATTTTTGTTCCTTGAAAGAAAATTTGGTATATTAAAACTATT
This sequence comes from Eulemur rufifrons, assembly GCF_041146395.1. Taxonomy (NCBI): domain Eukaryota; kingdom Metazoa; phylum Chordata; class Mammalia; order Primates; family Lemuridae; genus Eulemur; species Eulemur rufifrons. The sequence continues at coordinate 53,325,759 of NC_090984.1, forward strand.
TTGAAATTAGGAATAAGAGCCATATAAAAATGTTTCTAAAAAAAATGTTTGTAAACATAATGTATAAGCTATTCAGATGGCTTTACATACCTAGAATAAAATTCCTTTCTATTTTCTGGCTTGGTTCATTACTTTTCTTTTATTGCACCAACAGCTTACAACTCAAACATGAAATAATTAAATACTTGAATTTTTAGAATAGAGGTAAAAAAATGAAAAGTTAAATCTTGTTGTTTTTCTAAGTCACATGAAGGATTTTAGTTTATAAATCATATAGTCATTCAAGTAAAATTTTACTTTAGAAAAGTAAGGACCCTAGGCAAAATTAACTACATGGTTTAACCACTATATTAGATAACACTCATCTTGGGATGTAGAGTAGTATTTTTATCTGCATATTATATTTTAAGTTAATATAACATTAAGGCATAAGATATCTCTTCCTAAACCACAAAAGGCATTCCTAAGTTTCCCCATATTCTTCTCCATCAAAGAAGTTGCACTGAAAATTTAAACCATTTCATCTTGAATTTAGATGTGGCAAAATTCAGGAAGCGTGTTAATCAGTGGCTTATCTAAATTCCCACAGTGCACTGCGATTCAGATTGTTACTGCTGAGGTCTTGGTCAGGCAGTGTGCCCGGTGAATCTCTACCCAGGATTTAAGATTCCTTAGCAGTATTAACACATTGGAAAACATTATTCCAATCACTAGTTTCTAAGTGCCTTCATTTTCTCAAGTACAAAATGGACATAATTGAATATTTACTACATCTTAAAGAAGCGTGCAGCTTTTAGAACACTGAAAAATTTAAGAGGCTCAGGTGAAAGATTAAAGAATTAAGTGTAAAAACCATCTTTCTTAATTTTGATTTAAATGAGTAATATCCAGTATGATGTAATACAGCAGGTTGCATAGCATAATTTGGCATATTGCACAAAATATCTCAAAAAGCACTCGATAGACCTAAACAGAATCCAGTCGCCTACACTGTTAGTAACTAAGATTATTAGGGAGATAATATAGATAATATTTTATAACTGTTTTTTTCCTTTAAGCAAAACCTTTTTCTTGTTTATTGCACTGTCCTTGACCTTCATTTAAGTGAATAATTCACTCATTTCTTGTTAAAGATAGTAATAGGAAATGAGCATGAAAAAGAAAAATAAAATTTTAATTTTTGAAGCTATGGATTTATTACATATATCTAATTTTATACAGCCTTCGAGACAAAAAAAATTACATATATAAATAGATATCTATAGTTCTATCTGTATCCATATCTATCCCAGAAGGTAAATATTATTTAGTTTCAGGGAAATCTTTCCTAGATTGTTACATTGCATAATTCAGTATCATTTTCATATGAATCTCTTTCTTTAATGGGTTTAACAATTCTTTGTGTTTAAATTCTGGTGGCCATTGTATAAAAATATTTTTCACTCTAAATTGCCCATTGTTACTGAGAAAGAGGATTGTTGAGTTAAAAACTGAAACTTGTTATTTTGATATGCTCAATAAGTTAGATCGATAGTAAAATTCTAAGAGGAAAAAGATAATCTGCTTTCTGATATTGTGTGTCCTTTGTTACTTCAACCATTAACATCTGTGAGCCGCTGTCAGTAATTTCTTTAATGAGATTATTGTGTTTTTCTTTTAGAAATGTAACTGTCAAGCATTTTACATTTGTCCTTGCTAATAATTCCCCAGGCCTTTATTAAAGAGATTTACAGATTTCTTAAATCCACAGTCCTGCATCACTCTGATACCGACTTCTAATAAAATAATAAATTAGATTTTATTCTTTGCCTTATCCTTACAAATGAGCAAATAAAAAAAGTGTTTACTGAATAAGCTGTCCAAAGCCCAAATAAATCTTATGCTTCTCTTTTTCAAGCATTTTGATAGCTATAAATGAGCACCTACTTGACATTGAATAAAATGACCATTTTAACACGATATATTTTTATAAAAATGAGAACTTCATAATTGGAAAAGAAGCATTGTGTGGTTCAGGAGATTTTCAAAGAAAACATCCAGTAATAGTAAATTAATTAAAAATTTTCCCCACAGCCTTACTTTCTTACTTTAGTAGGTTTGCCTAAGAAAATCTGCTAAATTACAAAATGCTTTTTTTCCAATTCCAACTCACTTGAGCAGATCTGTGTAGCTAAGTAGCTTAAGATGCATGATTTAGAAATATTTTCAAACATCTTCACTAGAACTACAAAATAATCAGATGTTCATCGTTTAAAATGAAATGCTAAACTGTTTGGAAATATTCTCTAAAACCAGCAAAAATCATAAGGCAGATGATTTGGCTCTCAGTGTCTTCCTCTCTACCTGCGTTCTTCCCTCTTTCTCTCCATAATGCCATGTTGTAGTACATCCTTCTTAGCCTCCAATCAACATTTCAAGCACTGGGATCATGTTTGATATTGTCAGATGGCCTGGAAAATTAAAAACCCAATTAAAGGCTCAGCACGCGGGTCAGCTCTTCTGCATATCAAAAGGCCTCCTCTGGCTATTCTGCTCAAATTGTATCTGTTAACAGCTCACTTTGCAGAAAGTGAAATAGCAGAGCGTTTATGAGTAATAAGTACTTTCCAGCTGATACATTTCAAACATAAACCACTTTCATGGCCCCGGCAAAAAGTACAAGTCATAATCAAATTGTCAATTTTTTCCTGTGAGATGCATGGATCTATTGTAACTGTGATTGTTAAAGGAAATGCATTTTACTCACATGTTGGGGGAAAAAAAGATGCACATTTTCCCTACAATTAAAGATTTTTTGTCACTTTTTTACTGCCTTTCCTTTACATTTCTAAATAGTTACTATAATTGATTTTCGGGTTGCATTCTTTTTTTTTTTTTTTTTGGTAGGAGAATCGTTTATAGTTTTTATGTAGTGGAAGAAATGGTTGGAGTGAATAGCATTTTTGTTTAGCTGGGGTATTAATGTTCACCCAAATGTTTATAATGTGAATGTGCAAAGCACTAAAAGCTTTCGAGCTAAATGCAAATTAGTCGAGCACTCAAATGACATTTTTAGAAGGAGTTTTCATCTGTCAATGTGGCATAATATTAAGTCAAACTAAAGTCACTACTTTAGCTACTGGCCATTTGAAAAAAAATTTCATAAGATACCAGGGTTGACAGAAAAGAAAACAAACTACATAAATATTTTTCAACATATTATATTAACCAAGCAGCTGCTACAGGATTTCACAAGAAGTTAGCATATAATGTCTCCCCTTAGAATATACTGTGAGTGTATGCAATGTCAAAAATCTAAATCCCTGGGTTTTGCATAATGCATTAAGGTCCACATCTAGACAAGAAAGATTTTTCAAAGAAATGTCATGTGATGAAATAACACATACTTCCTTCAGTTAAAAGAAAAATAAAAAATAATAGTGATAATAATCCAAAAATATTGTGAATTAGGAAAATAAGTACCCACTGCAAAGTGTATTTATATACCTCAGATTATGCCTCTTGAAATAAGCACCACTGTTTCTAAGTGATTCCTGTGTCTATTGGTTAATTATTTATAGTGAGTACTTGATCTCTACATTGTTCTCAAAACAAGAGCCTACTAGAACCTATAGTAATTGTCCAGAATCATTGAGAATCCAGGACTCATCAAAGGAAGGGGAATTGTCAGCCACAACAGAAGCCTCAACTTAAACCCACTTCCACTGCCCCTAGTTATATAAATCCAAACTCACCCACTGTTTGAGGCACTGGCAACACAAAGTGGCATGGAAAGTTGTCATTAATGGAGTGTGAGCCTGCACACTGATGTTTTTAATCTGCGTTTGGTGGGCTCATTGCTGCTGTGTATGTTGATATTCTCTTCTGAGATGTCCACATACCCCTTGAAGCTTTAATTGTTCTTCTGGCTATAAGTAATATTTTATTGTGCTTTTCAAAGATGCCAATAACAAATTTTAGAAGGGACTGCTCCCTTTTTTCCATAAAAGGGGAAAAATAAAAGGTGGAGGAAAATCTTCAAATATTACTTCCAACCCTCTTTATTGACTGGATATATTAGAAACTTGGTGATTTTCCACCTAGTCTTCAATAAATTTTTAAAGATTTTTCCAAGCTTGGGACAGTAGTCTCAAAACACAGCAGCCGATCCCACCATGGCGCCTTTTGGTCCGTAATAAAAGAAGCGACAGATCCTTAACTACAGAGGCATGAGTGGGCGCCCTATTAATGACTCAAGCGCCTCACTACACCTTATTCATATTAAAGGGCAACATATTGCATATTAATAGACAATTTAAAATAATTACAGGCTTTAATCTTTTCTAAAGAACAGTTTCTTGTCTCTTGAAAGTTTTGTACTTCTTATATAAAAAAGAAAGCAAGTGCTTTTTCAGAGAAACAATGTATAATAATATGTCAGTAAAGATTGAGCAATTTTGAGTAGTGATGGGTGAAAAGGACATTATGTTCTTTTTTCTTGTCATGGTCGGTATTTTTCTGTCAGTCGGCAAAGGCTGCACTCAGCAAGAAGAAGCTAAAGACCTGCATTGAGAGACGTGAGGGTGACAGCTACCCTGACAGGTCAGAAGATGACTGCAGAATTAGCCTTACTTTAATTCGCACTAAAATTCACAGCTCCTGACGAGGAAATGGGAAAAAGAAATTTCCTTACACATTTTCTTTTCATTTCATGTGCAGATTATACATATTCTGCTTCCATTAACAAGAAGGAGATTGTACTTTATGCAGCTCTATATTTAAGGGCAAAAGACCAAGAAGATGACAAGAGTGACCTCTCTCTTGTCTTATGATCACTGCCAGTTTGACATGACACTAATTAGACTGCCTTAATCTAAACCCAGTTAGTTCTGCATGCTTGCAGCAAAACCATTGTAAACCCTAATGTAAATTGCCTTAGGCCTTTGTCTTCTTAAATCCTGCCTCTCTCCTCCACCCACACCCCCCATCTTTACATACTCACATGTATACATATGAAAAACCAGATCTTTAATAATCCCTATCCCATTAATCTTAACAAATAAGCCCACAAATGTCCTCCTAATATTCCTCTTCTGTAAATGTCACCGATTTCCACTACGTAATGCTGTCTTGTATGACTTGCTGGACATGGTTGGAAGTTTCCTTTCATTGTAAAAGCCTTGAAGGAGAAAAAGGTCTGAAAAGGCCAAGGGAGATTTTTAAAGTACATGATGACGCCAGAGCTGTGAAATATGTTTAAGTGTGAATTGAATACCCTTCTCTTAAAAAAAAAAAGAAAGAAAGAAAGAAAGAAAGAAGAAGACACTCTCTTGGCCAGCTGATTCAAAAGGGATTCAATTAATTCATTAAGAGGTAATACAATATTGAGAGGGGTCTACTGGAAGAAGAGCCAGTAAATCAACATTCCCTTAGAGACCCAAGGGAACCCTAAGCATGAAGAAAATATAAGGAAGAAGAAGAAGAAAAGATTAATAAGCTAAGACCTATTTAAGAAATACCAGATATACATGATCACACAGAAGCCCCTTGAATGAAGCCAGCTAAATTCCTCCTTATTGCACAAAATGTCATCTGCTCGATGCAAAGTGCAGGAAGGAACTGGCCATACCGAGTAGCTCCCCAGCGGAAGAAGCTGTAGCAGAACGTGCATGTCTGCACTCCAGAGGTCTTCCTGCTTCTTGCAGAATCAATGTCGTTTTTCCCCTGTTGACAGATCTTAAAGGATGCAGCAGTTTTGCAATAAGGTCACACTTACTCTCAAACAGTATATGGTTGGAGATACCTAGAAGGAGATGGTATTTCCATTTGTCTCTGTACTGTGTAAAAGGTAAATGTGCTCTTGAAGATAGAGCTGAGAAACGGGCTTCTTCCTCTTCATATCTGTGATGCTCTGTATGGGGGTGACACTCCCCCGACATCCTCTGTGCAGGAGGTAGCAGGGCCAGAGATCCCAACCACGGTGTTGACTGATCCATTGAGTGCACATATTCTCAAGCCTGTTCCTACATACTCTTTATCATAATTGCATAGTTGCTTAATAACAGTGTCCACCATATACTGAACACCTAATCTACACCAGAGTCTGAGCGGGAGCTTCATGAACATTATTTCATTTTATCCTGCAAAACCTTTCAGCAAATGTATTGTTTCCCCATTTTACAGAGAATGAAATTAAGCATCGAAGAGTCTAAATAGCTTGCCTAGGGTCAAATATCTACTTTACTATGCAAACGGGAATGTGTGAGAAGAGGGGCGGCATAATACAAGCCAGAGATAAAACTGTGGTTACCTGAAGAGAGCATGGCCATCTAAAGGTTAAATTGAACAGACCTATGAGTCAATGATGCCTGCAGTCTGCACTCCCGGACAGCCTTACACTGCCTCTGCTTTAAGAGTCTTGCAAATAGCCACTCTGGTAGCAAAGTTACAACGCATGAAATAACAATGGGGAAACACGGATTTCCTTTCTTTTCCACTCTGCATCTCTATGTAAATGCCGTGATCAGAGGGAGAGACAAGTGTGCAGAGGTCACTCAACATAGCCACCTTAGGTCGGAACCCAAGTTGACCTTCTATAGTTGTTATAATTTTGTTATTAACCAACACTAGCAGTTGTTTGTGAATTTCTCTCTCCTTGTTTGTGTACAGATTTTCTTGGCTGAATGACGGGAAAGTCACTGCTAATGAATATTAAAAGCCTGTAATTTAGTCAAAAACAATGTTGTCCACACTTTTTTCTGAGTAATTTTAGTTGTGTGTGTGTGTGTGTGTGTGTGTGTGTTTTAAATCAAGCATAAATGGCAGATAATGTTCCTCTGAATGGGGCCCGTAGGCTTTCTTAGCTGAGGCTTGTTTAGCTTGCCAAGTTTAAATATTTTCTGAACTGATCCCAGAACTGAGAAGCCTTCATCATAGCATAGCATTAAAAATGATGGATGTGATACATATTTAATACAATAAAATGGCCATTTATATGCCCATACTAGACACAGGGGAAATCCTCACAGGAAAGATTTCTAAAATCAAAAGGGGCCTATTCTCTAATCGATGTGAGGGGATTTACGCGGATAACTCCCATTAATGCTAATGGGTGTTATGAGCTTATACCCTCCATGCACCATTGGAAAGATACACTCAGTGCCACTCGAAAGGAAGCTGTTGCGCTGATGAGATTCCACAGAGTACGCCGGGGGAAGGAAAATTTGAGGAAGAGCTAAAATGACAGTAAAGTTGCAGCCATCGTGTGCTTCATAGAAACACTGCTCTCTTCTCTCTCTGCGGGCTAGGTTCAGGGTGACTGTTACTGGGATGTTTTTGGACCACAGGCCATGGCAGAGTGTGGTTACAATATTTAGACTCTTAAACTGTATTTGCTGTTTTTAACTCTTAAATGCAATGTCTGCTTATGTGCTCAGGTAGGTTTGGGAAAGTGAGCGATGCTGGAAAAAATCCTAAGTCAAGTCTGAGTCACATGATAGCATTTGCTTCCTCTTACTCTAGAGAGAGAAAAAGAGCTGCCTATATAAACCTGGCTACTCTTTATCCCAAATTCTATGAGAAAGAGAGAAAGTTCTCAGGGCTTGCTCAACTAAGATGACTTTAGGGCCTTAACTCTGTGGCGAGTCGCTACTAGCTTTCATTATGCATAATGTGACAAACGTGGGGGAGGGAGTTTTTCGTCTGGGTTAACTTCACCCAAAGTGCAGTGGTAAGAATGAATTAAGTATCAAGTGCTTGTAAGTACATTCCCCTTTGATAGGTATATTTTGCAGCCATTGAAAGTGGTTCATTTACTAGAAATACAACACCGTAAATTAACACTTCAATGAAGAGAACAATTATTCATGTATAATATTTCATATTTAACACAGCTATCTTTCCCTAATAATATCAGTGGAGAGAAACTGAAGCTCCCAGGGACTAGAGCAAAAGCCACTCAGAATGAGTGCAATGGCTCAATGTCTGACTCCATTCAAGTCTGCACCTTCTCTTCCAAACACTCCTGTAGTGTTTTCTCTTGTGACTTTCTTACGGCACTAATCACACATTATACTGTACTATAATTATTTATGTGTTTGTCTCAGATGCCCTAAACCACAAATTCTTGGCATCTGGATCCATTTCTGAGTCATCCCCACATTGTCAAACTCACAGTAGTTTCTCAATAAACACTGAAGGAATAAATGAACAAATGACTGATACCCAACTGGGGCCCATAGTATCTTTCCATTTATTATTTTTAGTGCATGCTCAATGCTCTATTCCTATAGTATTTTCTCCAGAATACTTATAAATGTCCTCAAGGAAAAGAGTGGAGAAGTTTGGAAAATGTGAGGGTGGCTTCTGACCCTTGAGAAGAAGGAGAGACGAGCTGCGTGAGTCTGCACTGGACTCTTACTGGTTGGACCACTCTGCACAATCTTTCTCCCTCACTCTCCACAAGGGCTCCGTGCCCCACCTTTAATGTTTTATGGCTGCAACAGACCATAACGACATTGCCCATAATTTACAAAGCCACCTAACAGAGTCTTCTCTTGTTTTTCTTTTTAAAATTACATTTATTTTTAAAAAGAATACTTTTGGATAGCCCCATATTCTTGATGTTTGAGGAGAGAAATTTGGTCCCAGTTGAAAATAGTGTCATCCCTTCCTTTTATACAGTCATCTCTCAGTAACTGTGGGCATTGGTTTCAGGACCCTGCAGCCACCGAAATCAGCTCAAGTGTCGTCTTTGCATAGAACCTACACATACCCTTCCCTGTACACTTTAAATCATCTCTAAGTTATGTATAATATCTAATAAAACGTATTAATAAATGCCATGTAAATAGTTGTTGTACTGTATTATTTAGGGAATAATGACAAGAAAAAATGTCTGTACCTGTTCAGTACATATGCAATTTTTTTCTGAATATTTTTGATCCCCGGTTGGTTGAATCCATGGATGCAGAACCCGTGGACATGGAACTCATGAATTTGGAGGGCCGACTGTGTATTTCTTTATTAAAGTCCCAGGTGATTTAGTTAAAAGAACGATACTTTCAAAGTATTACGGGTACGAATGTTTTGGGTTACATATTTTGAAACTAAAAAAAAAGATCCTGGCTCAAGTATACACTGTTTTAATTGGCCTTCATTTTTTTGTAGCCATCTAATTATGCCCATTTAAAAAATGTTTTTACCATGTCACAGATTCTCAGTCTTCTTAAATAGTAGCCAATAATTTTCAGTAAAATCAATCAATAGAAATAAAAAAAAATAAAGGACAATCCTTGAACTTTAGAAATGATGTCTAAAATAATATAATTGACTATATGCACTCGAAATCTTGAAACTTAGGGAAATATTTAAGTATCATAAGTGACATAAATCAAGAGAACCATATTTGAGGATAACCCACTGGAAGGCAATATACTGTTCCTATTACAAAGTCTGGCATTATGCTGGAAACTGATGCAACTCAAACATTATTTTAATAATCACCAAAATAGCTTATTAATTTAGTCAACTCCATACATTAAAAATGAACCAGCCCAGCTGACAGGTTCCAAGCAGGTAAAATAACTGATTAATTTTCCACTTTTATCCCTTAGCCCTGGCATCTTGTAGTCATATATGTTTTCATTTATATATTTCTCAAATGAGAAATAAAATCCTTAAAACTTCAAGCAATGATCTTGTTTGTATTTATACTGTTTTTACTTCAGCAATTGAATAATTTTAAGGGATAGCAAATAACTGTGTAACTAATCAGGATGGAAAAAATAAAAGTCAGTTTTCCTTTTCACCCTTAAACATTTCTTTTCCACAAAAGTCTTCCCCTGACCTCTACCTCTACCCCAACTAGTGGCTGTAAGTTTGACCTGATAAACAGTTTGGTGGCATGCAGGAAAGACATAGAGTTAAAATGAAAATTAAGCACTTTATTGACAAGAAGAATTAATATCCAACAAAAAATAAAATCCATATGCACTTTCTTGCCGAGGAAAAATGATGTGCAGACAACACAGACTATTGATTTGAACCAATGGAAGTTAAAGTGGAATATTTATTGGGCCTTACAGTATTTAAATGCCCTAAATTCCACTTAGTACCACTAGCTGCTAACGCTGCAGAAATCTAGAATTGCACCCTGCAGTTTGTACTAATTGGTGGGAAATGTAGGCCTGATGTCAAAGACAACTATAATTGTCTGATGAAAATAACTTGCTTTTGACACCAGTATATGTTGCACCCTGTATATCACATCCTCCTTGCGTAAGGAGGTGTTGTTTTATATAGCCAAGGTAATTATAATTGGCTTTAATGTATCTGAAATAACTATATGTAAAAGAGTATAAGAAAGAAGAGGCTTACAATGACCTAGTAGCATTTATGACAAAATGGTTGCTCAAGGAATTTAAAATATTTAAGAAAGCCTAACTGAAAGCACAGGCTTATAATATGCAGGTTTTAGAATGTTAGAAAGCTGTGATTTAGAGACGATCCTATTTTGACCATAATGCATTTTGTCATGTGAAGATAAAACGTAGAGGACGTTTACATTTCTCCGACCCAGTGAGCTTCCACTTCGGGACTTGCATCTTTTTTCTCACATCAATAGACATCTTTTAAAACACTGTATTCATGTCTGTCTCTCTTGACGGCAAATAAAACTTAATAAATAAAATTCCACACAATAAATACGTTAGATTAAGGAGCAGCGTTGACAAAGGGTGGATGTTTTCAAAAATAATTTGTGAAATACAAATAAATTTAACAAGGCTAATGTGTTACCGGCTTCAAATATATTATGGATGACGTGCAGAAGTATAATGACCCAAAAGAGCATTGGCGCGAGTTTTCACACTGCTTAAATTACTGCCAGATAGGGAAAAAAACGTTCTCCAGAAGTTGGACCCATTGCCTCTGTAGATCAACATCTGACTGCAGCAACATCTTGGCTTGTCACTAAATTTCAAATCAACAGCAGCCACTGGTAACTTATTACAAGGAGTGTTTTCACTTCAGAGCATCAAATCCTATGGCATATTTTTATTATGTGCAGTGTTTCCTCCCATCTCCTACTCTCAACTTTCTGCCAGGTTTTGTGCCTTCTGACCCACTGCCTTTGTAGTTGGCCAAATCCACTCTATATTTCCCTAGAAGCTTCTTTCTTACACAATCTCACAGATAGATTTGGAAAGAAGTGATGGCCCATCCTCATTCCTCTGCTCTTCAATGTTACAATACTCATTATACTTTACACCACAAAATGTATTTCATACCTCCTCTTCTCCCCATGCAGGATTGTGAAGTTAACATTTACTTTGTGTTGAAATAAGCCAAGCAATATGCTAATGTTTTACATGTATTGTTTAATAGAATCCTCACATCAATTCTGTCAGAGAGTTACTATCAATTGTTTCCATTTTACAGATGAGAAAACTGAGTTCTGTTTGCCAATGCCTGTGTTCTTAAGCACTTATTATAATGCTTCCTATCCACTATGAAATTTATGTTTGTGCCACATGCACAGTTTTTAGATTCATTGTGTTTATCTAACAAGAATGAACATCATATAGTCCCTACCGCATAAAATATGATTATAACATGTTGCTAATGACAACCAAAATCTGTAATGTATAGTTTTAATAGCATTGAATTTTCATAATTTTTAGATATCTTTGGATACCACAGTAATTACAAGGGGGAAGCCATGTCAGCACTCTGATGAACTCATCACAAATCCTCTAGCAAGATTCTGTAATAAATCTTGAATTAATAAAGCAACAATTTACAAACAGGATTCATATATGGTGATAAAAATAGGTTTAGGAAATGGGAAGATCCCTTGGAAATATCCTGCAAACTACAAAGTGGTCTCCTCTTGTCAGTTATATGTATAATGTTTAAAAATTCCTCATTTTTTTGGTGTGTGTATATGACCTACAACACATTCCTGTAGTTTTATTAAAGAGTGTGTGTTTGTGAATTTCTTCATATTTTGAAAAATACTATGAAGAAGATTTGTTTACCCTATAGATTTTGACAAAATTTGTTTGTCTTTTTAGAAATAGTATAGTTTTTAAATAAAAAATAAAAGATAAAGCAACATTTAAAACTAATCTTAGAGTAGAATTAGAAAATTAAAGAGAATAATTACTGGCAGTCTCTCTTAATAGACTACATCAAAACAGGTCTGCATAATAGTAGCATCTAGTTGTTTTTACTGTGAAATTGTACTTATTAAAAAACACACATTGGATTTTTATGGGTCATTTATATTAACAAAAGCTTTCTACTACATCATACGGCCATGTAGTGGGGGCCAACTTTGTATCAGACACTGCAATGGGTATGCTATATAGATAGACATAGATATAGAAAGAGATAAAGAAACAGATATAGACATAGATCTATAATAATAGAAATTGCAGCCTGGATATATTGAGCATTTCCTATTTGACATGCACTGTGCTAAGTTATTTATTTGTTAGTATATTTATTGAGACAGATCTAGTTCCATGTTGCAGATAGGTTAGAGAAATGAATAAAACAGGGGCTAAATAAAAGGTAGTAATAAATGGCCTCTGTTTTATAGATAAGAAAACTGAGACTCAGAAGTATTTAATGAAACTGGCCCAGCATCATATGGCATAAAAGTAATGAAGGTGAGCTTTAACTTCTACATCTATTCACTTTAGAAATCTTGTGTTTACCTCCACAGTATGTTTCTGTGTAGTGTACAATCTGGGCTTATTACTGTTAGTCATGAAGGACTTTTCATACTGTTTGGGTACGAGAAACTTAAGATTAGTACTTGCTCAAACTTAACTCTAGTATAAATTCTTATAAAATAAACTTCCAGGGGGTTTTATCAAAAAGTACTATTTTAGTCATTAATTCCAAGATTAAAAATTGGAAAAAATTATATGCTGCCAGGTGGTAAAAATTAGAACCACTATTCCTTCATGATGAAACCCGTTAGTGCTGCTTACTTTTATAGATTTTCATGGAAGGCTATCATGGTAGGGTAGGAATGTGAGTAAGAATAAATGTCTTAGTTTCAAGCTACAACTCTAACATCAGCTATTTTAATTTTTCGAAAAAATGTAATGAGTACCTATTAACATCAGGCACTGAAATAAGTGCTGGGGATACAATGGTGGAAAAGAAATCTCCATGACTATATGTAGCTTCCAATCTAATCAGGGCAATAGACATTGCACAAAGAGTTGAAAAATGAGAATTGTGAAGAATAAAAATAGAATGTTTGAGAGAAAGATTAACTCGAAGGAGTCATTGGGGGAATCCAAAATTAGACTGGGGCTTTAGGGGAAGGCAATTTGGAAAAGGTGAATGTTAAGTTGAATTTTCAAAGACTAGTAGGATTGGCACAGGTGGGAAATGACAAGAAGAGCCTTCTAGGAATAGACATACAAAGATCCCAATAACTCAAGACTGGGAAATAGTATGTGTCAGAAATAGAGATAAGGCCAGAGTGATCTGTGTCAAGGTGAGTAGGGTTGGGCATGGGATGGGAGGCAAGTGACACAGCAGAGCTGGGCAAGACCAAACCATAAAGGCCTTGTTGAGAATGTTGGCCACTGGAAGGCACGGCTTAATGCCAATTGTGAGGACTTTCAGATCTCCCCTGGATGTCATGGTACAGGCCTCAGGCAGCCAAGAGTCCTGCTACCCATGATGGCATGAGGTTGAGGAGGATGAGAATACAGTAGGTAGGAAACCGCAAAATCACACTTCATCATCTCTGTCACCACCTACCAAAGTTGTGCACGAAGAATGCCAGTTTGTGCTGTCTAAATGAGATTAAGATAAGGGTTCCTGGTATGACCAAGAGGAAGGTACTGTTAACTTCACAGTTTCGTTCCAATTCCACTTCTGCATCTTGTATGGAAAGCACCCAAAAGCAGCCACTGAGGTAAGTGAGCCTGAGGAAAGAGGGCTAAAGTGAGTGATGCCAGGAAGCCCAGAGCAATGCTTCCAGAATTTCATCGTTTCATTAAGAGATGAGCTGTCCCACGAACGACGGATGTGTTCTGACACTTCCCCCTGTTGCACATGTTAATTTTGCATGTGATATTGTTTTGCACAAAATGATTACATTTGATTGATAACTTCCATGCCACATTTCAATTTAATTGGAAACAGCTCAATATTCCCTCTTTAAAAAAGAAAAAGAATACAGAACATGTACATGAGGAAAATACTCTCTCATTCTCTTCGTAGTTTTCAGCCAAATTATCATGCATATAAAAGAACCCACTTCTTCCTGTTGTAAGCACTATAACCTTACCAAACAATTATAATTTACTAAAGACTTAAGACAGAACAACTTTTAATGTCGTTCAGCTACAGGTAAAAATATATTTTCCAACACAAAATTAAACATAGTTATGGATTTTTGTAAACAAAATATTCTCTGGGTAAAATAAATCTTCATAATTGGTAATATTAGTAAAGACAGAAAAACATATTGAAAAATAAAGTTACTTGTGCCTTTAGAGTTATTTGAAAGTCTGTTTCATTTTGAAAAATAACATAACTATTGTCATTCAGACTTAATTATCCATAATTTCCTCAAACAGTTTCTGGAAAAAATAACAATACAGGAGCATAAACAGCTTCATGTTCATATTCATAAGGTCATATTATAAGAAATTATTTTCTGTTCTAATACAGATATAACAATTAGTATTAAAAGTATTTCAACAATTTTCCTGAAACAATGAGTCACAGAAGCTTCTGTTCCTTCAAAATTATTATGCAAATAGTTAAAATATTGAAATGAACCTAAGAATTGGTACCCTAACAGATCAGTACTGTAATAATTTGTTGACAAGGAATAATCTCTTTGAAACAATGTAAAAACAGCTAGGAAAGAAAACTTAAAAAATTATGCCTACGGAGCATTTAAATGTAGATGCTGAATAAATTATCTGTACATTAAAAGGTTTATATATTTCAAAGAAATGATAAAAAATTTGAAAAAATCTGAGAAGATTTAACAAAAAGCAGTAGAATTCTAAATGTGATCAAAACTATAGGAGAGCTCTATTAAATGTATAACCTTTTTGCACACAAATTACTCTTTTCAGAACCTGCTCTTTTATTGGATTGCTCTGCCATTTTATGGAATATATTTTAATGTTGTACAAAGAAAATGAATTTCACGGATTTGATTTAACAGTTCAGTTTCTCTGTTACTATCTTGTGCTCTTGTGCTGCAATGGAAGTTTGCTCTTTTATTCAGTTGTCTACTCCATTATAGGTTTGACAAGGTGTGTGTGTGTGTGTGTGTGTGTGTATTTAACGTCATTCAGCTTAGGGTACAAACCATGTATTATTCAAAGAAAGTCTATCATTTTACCAGTAATTTTCAGCGCATGCTCCCTAAAACAGCATCTGATCGATAAAAGTTAGATTCAGCAAATCATTTGACCTACACTCTGACAAATGACTAGATTAGGAAGCTTTCCAGGGCTTGTGGAATATTGCATACTTAGACCAGGGAGCTGATTTGTGGAAACCATTTTCTACTTTTTAAATTATCTTCATTGATTTTGATCCTTTTGAAATTTGGTTTATTTTGAAGCAAACTTAATTGTGGGGTATACACTATTTCTAGGAAGGAGCCTTTTAAATAGTAAAAACAAAGCAATGATACAAATACATTGACAGGAGTAGACATTATGTCTATATATTAGAAGTCCAAAGCTTTGTGATTATAGTGGTTATTCATTTTTTTCTTCTTAATAGAGGGCATGGTAATATAAGGCCACCGAATTCAAAAGAGAATGTATGATTTGCCTAACAGTATAATATAACCTTTCTTTTTATTTTTTTTTATTTCAGCATATTATGGGGATACAAAAGTTTAGGTTATGTATATTGCCCATGCTCTCCAACCCCCCCCCCCTGGCCCCCCGAGTCAGAGCTTCAAGCGTGTTCATAACCTTAGGGCAAATTTACAATAACAAAACATAGTCTAGATGAAGTGAGTTTTGTTACTGAATAATCTGTTTTTCTACACCCTCTTCTTGTCTTGATGTGCTACTGGAAAGAAGACTAAAGTCAAGAATTAAAGGAAAAATAGAGCAAGGAAACTGACAGTCTGTCTCTCTGTCCACCTGCTCCTTTCCTTCACCACGTAAGTAGGTGACTCTCTGGAATTCACCTTTTAAAATGATACTGCCCTTCCACCTCAACCATGTCCATGCTCCTGTTTATATTCAGCCATGTCACCTTTTAAGAAAAATTAAATATACCAAACAAATAAACAAACAAAAGTACTGTGTAAAGTGCTGCGTTTAGTGAACAAGAAGAGATCCTACAGATCATCAAATCTAAAACTTTCATTTCGCCCAAGAGGAAACCACGGCTCAGAAATGACTAGTGAACTCACTCAAGTTCACTGAGCTAGCTAATAGCAAAATTAAGATCAAATCCAAGCTCCCTGAATTTCCAAACTTTCCACCACGTTGACTATTTTAGAAAGTCATCAAGGAAGAGATATCTTCATGGCAATGGGACTAGAAGATTACTTTAACACATTAACTGCCATGTGAGTTGTATTTAACTCACACTAGCTTTGAGCCTAGTGCCTTGTGGAGCATATGTAACTCACACGTTTCTTCACCTTGGGAGCCATGAGAACTACTTTTCAAGTTGCGTATAACCCATGCACAGAAAACAATAAACAATAACACATTTTTCATTGAATTAGAAAGGATGGTTTATTTTCAAAGTTTTTATTCTATTATTCGATTGTTTTAATAAAACACTGTGGACCCAGGGAAAAATTTTTTTCTAGTGTGACAGTCAACATTTAAATATATTACTTGATTTATAATGTAGCTCTAGTTAGCATCTAGAAAAAGATATATTAGAAAAGAAAAAAAAATTTACAAAGTATTTTTTTTGTTAACCCTTTCCACTCTCTCCCAGAAACAGGTGAATGACAAAGAAAAAAATTCATTTCCTACACTGAAAATGATTTATAAGCTGTCTGACAGGGACAGTATCAAAAATAACCTAAGAATTGCCCTATATATTTTAAAAATAAATTTAGCCAATTCAAAAAACAGTTTCAAAATCAAATGCTTTTGGTAGTACAAAAACTTTTGGATAGCAATTGCCTTCTATGTCAGCCTGGGGTATTTTTGACGATGTCAATAAGAGGCATTTGATTTTGAACAAATGATTTTCCTAATTGTATCAAGAATAGAAAGCAGAGCTTTATATTACTAAATAATTTACCTTCAAATTTATAGCTGGTGGTGGGAAAAAGAAAGAATGGTTACCCCCATCAATTAAACCTGGCTATAAGTAGATATTTAATATAAAGCTGTGATTTAAGAAAGTCCTACATAAAGAATCATAAGTAGGACCTACATAAGGTATAAGGAAGCATTGAGTACGGCTGTAAGTGACACCATTAGTATAATGGTAAAGAAATTTTGAATTATAAATACATTTTTAAATAGAAAATGCATTTGACATATGAGAAATTTTTAAAAATAGGAAAAATATGAAGATGAGAAAATTGGAAATCTTTGTTATTTATGTTCATACATGACTTATTTTTAAGAGCAATTATCTAATTATTTAAAGTTTATATTAATTACACTTGACTTATAAAAGTTAAGGTAGCTAAGTTCTGGATGTTAACAGGTTAACAACATATGAGATTAATGTATCTATTTTGTGTCCCATGCCTGTATGTTACACTAAGTAATATTATTATTGGTAAACCTACGTTGGTTCAGGTTTTTATCTGATAACAATGTACATCATATAATTTTAGTTTTATTATTTTTACTTATGCAACTGTAATGAAACCTGGAGAAAATATGGAAGCTATTTCAGGCATGAAGCAGGCATTTTATGAAGATTTTTGAAGAAGGAAAGCAGAAGAATGTGTTTCTAATCCATGCATTTCAAAGCTGCCACAATGGTATTCTGAATTGTCTTGTAATTAATTCTCTCTGTTTCATATTATTCTGAGACTAGTCATTTGGAGAAAATATGTAGAACTTGTCTGGCCTTTCTGAATCTATTTTTCACAGTTGCAAACTACTGGTCAAACAAATTAAATTACTGCAGCAGTATGTAACTAATTTTATGTAAATTAAGGTGTTAATGTTCTGAATCACATTCCTGAAAATGGTCTGTTTTCTCTTGCAGCTTTTCTTCATTAATAATGCTATGAATAATCAAATAGAAAAATTAATTTCTGCAAGACTAAGTGGATAAATTGTTACCCTTTGGCCCCTCAAAGAATTACATCTAAGTATAGTTTTATGCTCAGCTCAGAATACAGTTGTCAGTAGCCCAACCAAATAAATCAACATTTTAAACTTAATGCAACTAGAGGTGAGATGATGTGAAATAAATTCCATCTTGTTTATATGGAGGGAGAACTTTAGAGCTAATGGTAAAGTTGTGTGATGCAGAATTAGTGCCAAGCAGGGACCTTTATGGGCAGTCTTTCTGCTCCCAGTAAAAGATATCATCTTACTCCAACATCTATTCTCTGCTTGAACTTCGCAATGTCCACCTCAAAATGACCCATATGAAGTTATGAAATATCAGTGGAATAAAATATTTATAATTGGAAATACATAAGAGAAGTGGAAGCCGGAAAAGAAGAGTAAATTTATCATCTATTGAAATTACTTTCCAAACCATATAAAGAAAATCAAGGGGTTTTCTAATTACTTGGCAAAGTCTTATAACCCATTGATTGAATTAAAATTGTTTAGTAGAGACAAACACTTAAATTATTTATCTGTTGGGATTTTTACCTACTATAATAAATGTTGGTCTACTTCCTAAAGTGCAGTGCATATAGATAACAATGCAGCACAGAGTTCCAGAAAGGAGCCTGGATGATAAGTGTAGTTTGTATGATATGTGGCAGCTTGAACTCCACAAAAATGGCTTTTCCAGATAAGTCACCATGGTTGGGACCAAAATCAAACATATTTTTATGTCTATTTGTTTGCAAAATATTTCCTAATAAGCTTTTTGTCATTCTTGTTAGATCTTCCAACAGATAAATGAGCTACAGATAACCCAAAACTACCTGATCATTCATTCAGATAGTATGAAAAATACTGTCTTATTTTGCATTCTCATTTTGATCCTTAAATCCATCCCTAAACATACATATTAAATAAAAGGAATAGCAAACAGCATTCTATCAATTTTAAAGAAAACCTCTCAAGTATGAAATTCTGGGACTTTTTTAATTGGTTAATATAATACATTGCAAACTGACCCCACTCAGGTACCAACTGTTAAAGTGCTAAATACCATTAAGAAACAGATATCCATGTTATGTCACTGGCCAGATCAAAAGGTGGCAGAAGAATTAGAATGAATTTGGAGGTAACTGAAGGAGGAACAATAGCCATGTGTACAAACCAGGTTGATCTGTAAGTTTTGTATTTAATACAGTCTAAAGAGCCAGGCTCTGCTCATGGCCTTAGCCCAGGATAGACCCAGCTCAAGGTAAGGGGTGAAAGGAACCATCACCCCCATTTTGTTGGGATTCCAAGGAGTAATGCTCTTGAAAGAAGAAAGCATGAGAGCCACCCAAGTTAAAAAGGGAACAACTATATGGAATGAAGTATGTATTATTATTTTTCAGCTAAGTAACTCATGTGTGTTTAATAACCTATGAGCTTTGGGATGAGATGTGTTATTGCAAACACTCACTTAAATTTTTATAAATCATTAACATCCTCCAAATGAAATAAATCACAATGAATTCTCCAATTTTCTATTGTTTTATTAGAAAATTCCTGGAATTTTTTTCAAGCTAGCTTCTCTGGGGCTGGAGGGACATCAGAAGAACCTACCCACGAAGATGCAAGGAGAGATGATGAGCTTCTGGCTCACAAACCAAGCCTGGGTTCTAGCTGTAAATCTTCAAGCACTTTTCATACATTAAGTGCAATACTCTCTCTGAGACAGGCTGGTTGGGAACTCTTTTTCTTTAAATATATCTCGTTCTTATAAAATCAATAATGCCCTTTCAGCACTCAGTATTAATAATACTTTATACTTCCATAGCACCTTTTCTTTTCCTACTGCTCTCAAAATACATTAATCCATCCTCCAACCCCTGGGAAGTAGGTATGATTATATATCTTTATATGCCCCACATAACCTAGTATAGCCCCTTGATTGGAAACATCTTTTTCTAGTGAAAAGGACACTAGACACCAAACCAAAAGAGGCGACAGCAAGTCCTGGCACTAATCCATTCTGGTGTGACTTTGGGCAAATCATTTAATGCCCATGAGCCTGCTCGCCCATTTTACAGCTCTGAGAAATTAAATTAAAAACATATGAAAGCATTCCTCCATCATAAAATTAATTAATTTATCTATTCAAAAAGTATTTTGGCATTAATATATGCCAGCCAGGTGCTAGGTGCTGGATATACCCCATAAACAAGTGGTAGTCCATCTCACCATGGAACTCATTGTCCAACTGACAGGCAGACATTGTATAAGTAACAGCAAGCATAATTATGGTTATGGAATGGAAGGCCAGAGTATTTAAACCTGGTCTGTAGGGCCAGAGAACAGGCTCAACAAAGGCAAAGATCAGCTTATGATAGCTACTTAAATATATCTGAAGAGACAGAGGATAAGTCTTAGCTCAAGATAAAGACAGATTACTTTTTCTAAGACCAAGCAGAAATGTATTGAAAAGACTAAGAAAAAAATACAGTAATCAAAATTTTTGGTGTTTTTGTCCAAAAGGTTATTGCTCCTAAACATTTAATAAGTTGGTGATGGACTTAAAAGAGGAGCCAGCTGTTCATAATATAGCTAATGGGTGACATTTACTTTTTTTTAAGGCTTTATTGAGGTAGAATAGATGTACCAATTATTGCACATATTTAAAATATACATTTTGATAAGTTTGGATCTATGCATATATCAGTGATACCACAATCAAGGTACTAAATATATTTACCACCTCCAAAAATTTCATTGTGTATGCATATGTATTTTATGGTAAGAACATTTAACATGAGATCTTTCCTCTTAACATATTTGAAAGTGCACAATATACATAGTTAACCATAGTTACTATGTTTTACAGTATATCTCTAGAGCTTACTCATCTTGCATAACTGAAACTTTATACTCATGGAACAACCATTCTCTATTTCCCCCTTCTCCCACTCTTGTCTCTGCTTCTATGAGCTTAGCTATTTTAGATATCTTATGTAAGTAGAATCATGCAGTATTTGTCCTTCCATGACTGGCCTGTTTCACTGAATGGAACATCCTCAAGGTTCATCCATGTTGTCACAAATGGTAGGATTCTCTTCCTTTCTAAGGCTGAATAATATCCCATTGTATGTATATACCACATTTTATTTATTCATTCACCGTGAATGGACATTTAGGTTGCTTCCATGTCTTGGCTATTGTGAATAATGCTGCGAACACAAAAGTGCAAATATCTCTTCAGGATCCTAATTTGAGTTCTACTGGATATATACCCCAAAGTTGGATAGCTCAATCATATAATATTTCTATTTTTAATTTTTGAGGAACTTCCATACTGTTCCTCATAGTGGCTGCACCATTCTGTTTCCACCAACAATGCAGAGGATTCCAATGTCTTTACATCTTTGCCAACACTTATTTTATAATAGCCATTTCAACAAGTGTGAGGTAATAAGGTGACATTTTTTTTCAAAGTAGATGCCTAATCACATTATACTTAAATGATGTTATAAAGTTCAGGATCAGTGCCTTTAGACTGCCTTTAAAGTAAGACTCTCTTCTAACAAGTCTATTTAGTATTTCAGTAAGCACTCTCCTTTAAGTGGATACCTACTTTATCCTGAAAATTTCATTGTAATATACTTTCTTGTGGCAAAGTCAAAATATATTAATTGAAAAAAATCATAGCAGCTCCATACAACAATTGAGATGGACAAGAAGGAGAATAAAAATGGGAATCAAGGATAATTTAACCCTCTTGTGCTTCAGGCACTGTTCTGAGTGTGCTTTCACATGTGCTGCTTGGCTTACTTTTGTCAGCATGTTATGAGTATCTCAGGGAGGTGATCAAGGTTAACATCAACAGTGATAAGTTATGTTAATGGTATGTACCCTCCATATGGTATGATGAAAAGTGCACTTTACCTCTGTGATTCTCCCATGGTCAAGAGAAAAAGATCAGACAAATTTCAGTAGTGGAGCATCCTACAAACACCTGACCAATACATCTCAAAACAGTCAAGATCATCAAAACCAATGAAAGTCTGAGAAACTATCATAGCCAAGAGGAGCCTATGGGTATATCACTGCTAAATGTAATGTGGTATCCTGGGTCAGATCCTGGAACAGAAAAAAGGCATTGGGCAAAACTAATTAAATCTGAATAAAGTATGGACTTTAGTTCATAATAATGCACCAATATTGTTTATGAATTGTAATAAATGTACCATACTAAAGTGAGATGCTAACAAGGGAACTGTGTTCAGGTATATGGAAATTCTCTGTAGTATCTTCTCAATGTTTCTGTAAAACTAAAATTGTCCAAAAAAATAAAGTTTATTTTTAAAAGACATTTTTAAAAGATTTGAAAGATATTTTACAGAGGTTAAAAACTTAAGTAATTTTTCTAATATTACATAACCAGTAGCCATGATTTGGATGCACCTCTGTGTAAATCCAAATCCCATACTCTGACCAAGTTGTCATGCTACTTCTCCAAAGAACCTGGCTCTGGATCAAGGAAGTGTCAGTTGCAACACTTCACATCATGTTTTATTATTTTCAAATTTATAGGACTAGGGAATATACAAAAATATTAGAAAAGAATCTCTATAGCTGGTTACACAAACATCATACATCCCTATTCCAGAGTTTACTGGCTATTTCCTTGAAATAAAGCCTATATCTGAGATAACAAATCTTATATTTTGAGCTATTTAAACATACATGCATACACACACATATCCCCACACAGAATGCACTTGTGCACACTCTCATGGGAGATATAGCTAGTTAAATGCATGATTTTACATTTTTGTTAGTTTCTAGAAAGTATTTTTCCCCAATTAACATAGCGAACCAGAGGAAGTCACTAATTCACCAGGTTCTTCTTACTTTATATTGTTTATATAGTCAAAAATATATGAGCTCTTTATTATCTCATTGTTAAGGAAATACATGTTCAAATTAACAGTCACAATATATTACCATATACATACACCAAGCATTCATTTACTCATTCATTCATTTCCAAAAGAACTGAAATATCATGCAATGTTCTCAAATAAATTGAAGACAATACACTCATCATAGATAGTACAAATGCTGTTACAGGCTTAAGATTATGCTACAGATGATGTAACCAAAAAGAGGCATTTCAGCAAAGGAGGAAGCATGCACAAAAATAGAGAAACACAAAAGTGGAGCATTTGGGCCAGCATTGATAACCAGTTAGTATTTAAATATTCCAATGTCTTGGAACTCTTAGTAAACAAAGGTCATTCTGAATAGCTTTATAACCTAAATATTTTTGCTTCCTTAAGGCAGATAATATGCCTTATATTTTAAACTTATAAGTGTTTGTTTATTTAATCATTCTAATAAGAACATATTTATCTTATCCATGAAAATATCTGCTAATTTGAAAAAAAAAACTATTGTAATGAAATACAATAGTACTATCTATGAAATTGAGTTTAGTCAAAATGTGGTTAAAAGTTCATGCCCATGCTTGAATAAGTCTAGGGAATTAGTAATTTTATCAACATTTTATTTTTTAATTGTGATGATAAACAATGAATTGTCAACCCCCAGAAACTTTATAGTAGCTAAAGGACCATCAATATTGCTGGATGCAAAGTTAAACCAACTTTTACAGATGAGAGATGCCTTTAGAATGGCTGTGATGAAATGTATTGTACCAAATGAATTTCTGTGATATGATTGCAAAATGAACCTCTCTCTCTCTCTTTCTTTTTTTTTTTTAAACAGGCAAGGGAAGGGGCAGTCAGTCTGAGATTTACACCTGATTTGTGTTATAGTAATCTTTGAAATTAAGAAGTGTATCCTTGCATTTCATTAAATTCTGGCTAATGAGATAACTGTCTTCCCAAGGAGGGAATGATAAAGTACTCAGGCCATAAAGCATAAATTAATACTGCAAGGTTAAACACTGGAACTAACTCATGTTTCAACAAAAGCCCCTACCAGCAGTTAAATTAACTGACATAAATACCATAAAATCTGTCTTTATTTTAGTTTCAGATGATGCTTCTTTTTACACCCCTGCTTTCAGTTTGTATAACTCATTTTTGCACATTATTGCATGCACCATTTGCCATTTAAAGAATCAGCTACAACGGGGAAAAGATTTAAGGAATCAAATACTCAGATAGGAAAAAGAAACTAGTGGGTCTTGGGCATATCATACTGAAGACTGTTAGCACTGTTGAAATATATTATAATAGACAACAGTAGTTCAAAGAAACAGTTAATTATGAGAAGACCAGTCCAATGAAATCTACTTTTTAAGCTTTTGATAGACATTTTTTTTAAAAAAATGCTAAAGAAACCTGTGGTGATAATAGGTTTGATATATATTCTGGCAAAAATTATATCACATTAATGAGGTGGCTTAAAGGGCTCATGCATTTTGTAGGAGGCATTTCAATGTATTAGTATAATTAGCAGTGATGAGAAAACTGTTTGGAACTGAATTACCTCTCACGAGTTCATTTGAGCTATATGAAATTACACCATGCAAGAAGGAAAATTATGGAGCCATCCAGAGAGAGTTCATGCCTGATTTGATCATAGCCACTAATTGGATGATCATTTTCGTAAAGCTTTTCAAATAGTTGACAGTTTCTGCCTCTCATTTTTTTTTTTTTTTTTAATGGACGAGCTCTTTATTTCTTGTCCGAAGCAACCAAACATAGGTTTGTTAGAGATTTGGGTGTTTCTACAGGGACCTTACAGGTGTAATTGTCACAATCTGAGCAACCTTTGTCCCTTAATTAGCTGCTTTTGGGGAACCCCTAATGAGAGTTGCTGTTCTTGTTAACAATCTTAGAGAATACCTGATGAGTGAAGCTCTCCAAGCCTGATGTATGTCAGCAGCCACCATATGACAGCAATTTAATGAAGTTAAAATCTGACCCGATTGGAATGGATAGAGAAGCACTTGTGTTGTACTGCTTTTGATTCCTCCGTGTGTGTGTGTGTGTGTGTGTGTGTGTGTGTGTGTGTGTGTTTAATACAAAGTAGGTGTTCTGGTAAAGGACAACAGGAAAGTGAAGGGTGAGGGTAGAGTAAAGAAGCTTTATTAATGGATCTGCTCTATGAACCCTATTCACACAACATCCAATAGCCAATATCAGAGGAGAACTGAAATCACGGAATTAGCTTTCTTTGTTATAAATTGCTTTATGTGAACTGTACTATACAGCAAAGTTTCACAATTTGGGGGATTAGTAAATATCATACTTGTTATCTGCTTCACTTTTTATTTATCTTCCATATCTCCTACTTAAATTATCATTTCCATTTCGGTCACACAAGATTTCCAAATGAGCTTCAATAATGTGAAGTTAAAATTATTATTTAAACATTATACTTTCCTAGAATAACATGTGATACCTAGTAAATCAGAAAGGAAAATCATTATGAAAACATGCCACTCAATTTGTTGCTGAAAAGAAAGATATAACAATACGTCAATGATTTTTTAATCTGCTTGGTATGTTCTAATATTGTTAGGAAGAAGCAGATGAGATACAATGTAGCATTGTTTTTTTTGTGTGCCTATGGGCATTTCCACATGCATACACACATGTGTATATGTTCAATTTATTTCTCATGGCTGAATATTGCAAGTACTTATTTCTCTATTTGGAAGTTTTCACCCTGTATGCAGCTAATAGATGCCACAGGACACTTACTCATAAAAACTGCTTTTGGAAATATTTGCTATAGGTATTGCAACCACAAATCAGAAGGTGAAATATTAATAATTCCAAAGTTTTAATGAGCCCTCTGGCTGTCCACTATTCTTTCTATGCCTCCAATTGGCTTAGGTATACAGAAAAGTTGCTAAATTTAGCCAGTCAGAAAGTTGAAACCAAACATCTCTATATTACGAAAGGAATATTTTAGAAATGTGCTTGCTACATTCAAGGAGCATAATTTCAAGGCATCTGAGATTGAAATTTCAAGAAATCAGAACTTAGAGGCATTTTTTTTATTCTGAGATAAATGAGTTAAATTATTTCAAAGAGCAAACATGTTCCTTAGTAATAAGTGAATCCCATTTTAACTTTGTTTTCAGTGCTAGAAGGAGTCAGAGACATTGGCGAAAAAATTGGTGCATTTAGATATGAGATATATTTTCAATCCATATGCTTGTTCCATCACTGATGTGTGTTTGTTCAAGTCACCAGGATATAAAATAACCACCAGGTTTCTAATTGAAAATTTCAAAGGACATTTTTTTAAAACCCATCATTCTAATGGGTTACTCTGAAGCATTTGTTTGTTGGTTTTTTGAAAATTCTCCTTTCTTCTTAGCTTCTTATTTCATCAACTCCCCATGAAGGTCTAATCAATACCTTGGCTGATTCTCATTTTGACTTACTGTTTTCTCAAATTAGAATTTGTTTTCCTCTGGATTTTCTGCATTAGTTTCTCTTTTTCTTACATTTCTTATCTTATGTCTTGCATTGATATAAATTTTCTGAGTTCTTGTCCTCATATTTGATGAATAGTTCAACTGGGTATGGAATTCTAGGTATAAATAATTTTCCTTCAGAACACTGAGTGCAATCCTGAATTATCTTCCGCAATCCAATGTTACTAATGGGAAGTCTGAGGCTAATTTGATTCTTATTCCTTTATAATTAACTGCTTTTTTTCCATTAGGACAATTTTGATATCTCATTACCTAAGTGTTATTCATCTGCCCTGCTCAACACTCGGTGGGCACTCTCAATCTGAAAACTTGAGTCATTCCTTAGAGCTAAAATATTCTCTCCTCCCTTTATAAAAAAAAAATTATTTTCTTTCTCTTCAGGTTTTCCTGTTCTTGCTTCTTCCAAACTCTTGGGTGTTGCAATTTGGCCCTTCTGACCACATCTTCCATGTCTCAACATTTTCTTCCTATTTCTTTATCTCTCCATCCTTTAGTTATATGTTCTGGGAAATTTCTTGAAAAGCTTTTCTGTTAAATTTAGATTTTTTAAAAAAAATAATTGTTTCTTGTTCAATAAGTGCACATTCTACTTTTTTAAAAAAATAAATGTGATACTTTTTTGAATTTCTTGGATGATACATGTTTGTTAGGGTTTTTTTTTCTTCAAAGTTCTCTATATGTTTTGAATTTTCTGTTTTTAGTGGAGTCAGGTCTTTCCTCCATATTGTCTTTTATCTTTGGAGCTAAACTGTCTGATTATATATATACAACATATGTGTATGTGTGTACATATGATACATATGTCTGTGTGTGAATAAAGAAAAGACTCATTAATATTGAGAGCTGTAATGAGTTTCATTGCTGTCTACTCCTGTTTCTTCAACAGGCCTCTCCCCTCTGTGGAAGAGCTGACCTCTAGCTCTTTGTATGTGGGCCTGTCTTTAATGTGAATGAACGAGAAACCCACCAGCACAGATCAAAATGAGGTTCAGGTAAGTTTTTCTTTATTTCAAAGAGCTCCCTCTTCTACTGTGTTCAGTAAGACAGTGCCTGGATGGGTGCCCAGTGGGTCCATTTTGAGTGCTTTCAGAGGCAAGACTGCCCCAGGCCCTGCAGGCCTCCTACTGTGTGTCCCTGGTACTCTGGTCTGCAGCTCTTGGTGGTTTGTCTCCTGACACTTGTATTTTGGTATCCATGCGGATACATAGGCAACTAGTTTTATTGTGAATGTTTTCCATGGGTTTTGGGTATGCAATCTAGTTGCTTGGTCTGTCTTTATGTGGGGATTTAGGAGATTGAAAAATTTTGCAGCAGCTGGCATCTTCCCCAAATCCCACCAAGTCATTTTTAGATAAATTTCTCCTAAATACCAGCAAGTTAAAATTTGTTTTTTAAATCCTATCTGAGGGTATCTGTCCTTTGGAAGGGATATTTAACCTATTACAAATATTATTTAAGCTAATATGTGTGGTCCTACTTTTGCAATCTTCTTTTATCATTTGGATTTTGTAATGTTTCATTATGATTTACCTTTGCTTTCTGCTTTTGTTATATTGTATATGTTTTTACCTTTGTTCAAGTTTTTTTTTGTTATATGTCTTATGTTATAAATTTGACTCCTGTAGGACATATTTTAAGTCATTTTAAAGTTTCTCTATTAATCACAGTCAAGAATAAAATTGTACCATTTGAGCTGTTACCTGTCTAATAAAAACAGATAACAGATAACAGAAGAGATTAGAAATTTAGAATATAGCACTTCCCATAACCTTCCTTCACTTCCTAGTATTTGTTAATATAATCTGGGATTTTAAGCACAGATTATTTTCATTTTTTATTTATTTATTTTTGATACAGGGTCTCACTCTGTTGCCCGCACTAGAGTGCTGTAGTGTTATCATTGCTCACCACAACCTCAAACTCCTGGGCTCAAGTGATCCTTCTGCTTCAGCCTCCTGAGTAGCTGGGACTATAGGAGTATGCCACCATGCCCCGCTAATTTTTCTATTTTTTGTAGAGATGGGGTCTCACTCTTGATCAGGCTGGTCTCACATCACCGCCTCACCTCCGCTTTCCCCCCAACCCCCACCCAAGGTCCATTGAAAAATTGTCTTCCATAAAATTTAGGAACCTGGCTGCACAGCTGGAGATAAGAAAAAACAAGGGAAGCTTCATCTGTATTTCCAGCCACTCCCCATCACTCTCATCACTGCCTGAAATCCGCCTCCCTCTCACCCCCCCACACCTTCACTCCACTGTCTGTAGAAAAACTGTCTTCCATGATACCTGTCCCTGGTACCAAAAAGGTTTGAGACCCTCCTGCCTTGGCCTCACAAAGTGGTAGAATTACAGGCATGTGCCAGTGTGCCTGCTCTATTTTTATTAAATTATTTTACAAGTATATTTTCTCTTTCAAGAACACTTATTGACACTGACATTTAATTTTATGTCCAAATTATACTTGTTTTTGAGAATCTCATTTTTAAGTGCATACTTACGGTTCATCTCTTGATTGGTTAGGATATGTAATCAAATAATTTTGCAGGAAGAGTATAAAGATATTGTCTTAGCTTGTTTTGTGCTGTTACAACAGAATACATGAGACAAGATAATTTATAAAGAGCAAAAGTTTATTTCCTCACAGTTCTGGAGGCTGGGAAGTCCAAGATCAAAGTGCCAATAGGTTAGGGCCCATTTTCTCTGCTTCCAAGATAGCATCTTAAATGCTGTGTCCTATAGATGCAGATGGGAGTCAGAGGGAGGAATACTTTGTCCTCATGTGGCAAAAGAGAGAGCCCACTCCTGCACTCCCTTTTTCTAGCAGCATAGTCCATTCATGAGGACAGAGCTCTTATGATCTAAACATCTCACTTCCCAACATTGTTACACTGGGAATTAAGTTGCCAACACATGAATTTGGGGGGGACACATTCAAACCATAGCAGATACTATGTTTTCTTAGTACTTGTATATTGAGAATGTCTTTCTGTTACCACTATACATAAAAAGAAAACTTGGCTGAGCAAAATCCTTAAGATATAATATTTCCCACTCAAATTGTGGTTTTACTTTGCAGGGTAGAACTCTTGATAGTAGTCATACCTCTATCTTTTTGGTGTAGAATTTATTTATTCTGCCTGTACATATGAAGGTGTTTTTATTTAATCAGGTATTTTTTTCTTGTTCAAATATTTTTCCAGAAAAATATCTAGATGTGAATCTCATTATATTGATAATTTCTGAGACATATGAGTTACTTACATATGAATGTATAAGTAATATACTTAAATATATTATATTTAACCACAAGAAATTTTTCTTCAATCAAATCTTTGATTATTGTTGCTATTCTAATTGTTATGCTTCCTCTTCAGGAAAACCTGAGCACTGGATTCCTACTATCTATCTTCCAAATGCATTTATTTTCTTCTTTACCATTTTATCTCTTTATTCTTTTCTTCTACATTTTGGGAGAGCATCTCAGATTTGTAGTTTGTTTCTTTGTTTCCTTCACATTATTGAATTGAGCTTCTGCTGTGCTAATTCTATTCTGTTCTTTGTTAATTCCAGAGAAGACTTAAATTTTGCTGTAACATTTCTTGGTCTACTTTCTACTTGGTCTTTTCTCTCTTCTCACTTTTTATTTTATCTTGTTGCTTTTTTAAAATTAGACTCTTTCTTCCTTATAACTTTCTCTTTCTGTTTTGTTGGGGCCAAGTATTCTTTAATCACACAGAGAATTTCAAATAATTTTAAACATTTTCTTTGATTGGTTGAAAACAAATATTTTCAAAGTCCTCAGTGAACACCTTTACACTGTTCTTTTCATAGTTTCTAAGCTGAATTTTTCCATCACATCAGTTGGAAACTACCTGAGCTTCCCACTTACCAAATATGAAAATGTACCTGTATCTGCACCCATTCTTTCTACATTACTATTAATTTTATCAAGCATTCATTCTTTACAAGGTGTAATTCTCCATCTTTGACTTAAATCCTAGCTCCTCTCAACTTCTCAGATACTTGCGTAACTGGTTAAGCTACCTCTCTCTGCTATCTCCCAAATAAGCCCCTTGCCCTGAGCCAATATCCCTCATGTGTTCTGTTGCCTTCACAGACTTTTTAGACGCATTGTCTATCTTCCCAGTCTGCATTTCTTCAACCATCACTTGGTCCTTAGTTTATCTCAGCCTGGCTTCTGTTTCTCCATGCCACAAAATTGCTCTCATCCAAGAGAGCAACAACCTCCCTGCTTCTAATTCCAGTGGCCATTTTTCACTCCCCATCTCTCTTGACTTCTCGGCAGAATTTGAAATGCAGTTGGCTACTCCCTTCTTCTTGAAACACTTTTTAGCGTTACCAGAGAATTTTCTGCCTATATTCTCCATCCTTTTATCTATTTAGGTCCTTGGTATTTACATCATTGATTTTGATATGCTTAGTATATAAAAGGTATTATTAGCATTTTGTCTGTGACAGGAGGCATTTTAGGAAGGAAACATAGCACATCACTTAAGTCAATACAAATATAGGGACCTATTTGACAAACTCAGAAGAAAGAAACCAAAGTAAAATTTTCAAGAATATAACCCTTTTACATTTCAAAAGTATACATTTTTATTGAATTTGACAGTCCTATAAATTAAATCAAATGAATTATATACATAGACATTAATTTTTAGTATTTCCCCTTGGGAATATAAACCATTGTTTGGCAACATATCATTCGAATATTTGAATATACTAATCATACTAGAAAAGTCCCTTACTTAACCATGTACCTTATTTAGAGAAAAAATAAGTGGAGAAAATATTTAGCAAATATAATCAGTTGCTAAGAAACATTTATAAATTTCCATATTGTTGTAATGAATATTATTGTTTGGTTGTACGGAAAGGGGTCAATACTGGAATAAAATCAAAATTTTTAGAAAGACTCAAAAGAGGTGATTAATGTTTGGTAGTTAATCAATAGTCTCTGCTATAATAGTTATACATGAAAACTGCCTTTTCATTAGGACTAGTCTCACAGAAAGTTGTGAAGGGAAGGAAGTTTGTCTTCAGGCCCTTGACTCCTTCCTTACTCTGAAAACCCAACATGTTTTCTGTGTGTCCATTACTCTGATTGCTCTCTACTCTACATGGGTTTTTTTAATTTAATAGAGATCCAAGTGTTAATATTTTTTTCCTGCATTCTCTGACATAAGTGTAAACCACTTTAGAGACCACAGGATTACAGAATAATTTTGAGTTTTTTCTTTCATAGTCCTCTTAGCTAATGCAACTACTTCCAAACTCATATGTAAAAGTAACTAACACGTATAACTTACTAGTATAAAATGAACTATATAAATACATATGTATCTATAAAGTACCATTATATATATTATCATATCTGTCATTCACCATAATCTTGTAAAATATTATCATCAAAATCTCCATCTTAAAGATAAGATTCAGAGATGGTGACATGCCGAAGGCGATGTACCCTGTGAGGGGCAGGATCAAGCCTGAAAGCTAGATGTGCTAACTCCAAAGACTGTGATCTTTCCATTATAACCTGTGGTAAAGCAACTCAACTGGCAGGAACTTGCAAAGGTGAAACTATTATGGGAGAAATTAATATTTGCCTATTCTGTATCTGTTCTCCCCTCCTTTGAAAGCAAAAAATGGCAATGCACACAATTAAAAGACTGCAATTCCCCTTCTCCCTTCCCACTGAGAATCGAGAAGAAATAATGTATACTTAGCTGGAAGGTAAACCTCTTTAGGTCCCTCTCTCTTCCTTTTCCTCGCTGCCTGAAATGCTCCCACAACCAGCAATCTTGGTCCATGAGGTAGACTTGGGTACCTAACCATGTGCTAAGGATGACGGATAAAAATATAGAGTCATCATGGCACATCTGACCTGCCTATCTCTTGATTTCGTGTATGTGGAGAATAAGTACTTGAGTTTCAGCCATTATGATTTTGAGGTTTCTGTTATATGCAACTAAAATAGTCCTAATTGATACAGATATATAGTACTTCATTAAATGAGAAGAAAAGTTCACGGATTGTAGAGGAGCAGCATCCAAGAGAATCTTCCAAAAAATATTGCCTGAGGCTAAGTATGTTGTCGAGGCAGAAATCACCATTTTGGGGTAACAAATTAATAGAATTATGACATTTAAAGTTTATTAGGAAAAGAATCGGATGCTTTGTGGTAATTATCTAGCATAGGCAGAGTTTTTGTACGGCAGCCCTGCTGCTGGCAGCAAGTGGGTGGGTAGATTGACAGACTCAGAACAGTGATTTAAGAGTGAGGCTGCTGTGAATGCAGAAATAGCCTCAGACAGTTCATGCTCCTGAGGACAAATGATGATTTGTTATTATGCTTGAACTATGATGAAATCAGTGAAGGCATCGTAGTAAGAAGCAAAACCATG
Source organism: Eulemur rufifrons (assembly GCF_041146395.1). Lineage (NCBI taxonomy): Eukaryota > Metazoa > Chordata > Mammalia > Primates > Lemuridae > Eulemur > Eulemur rufifrons. The sequence goes on from NC_090984.1 coordinate 53,358,911, forward strand.
GGGATGCTATTAAGAGTTTAGCAATTCTAGTTTGTGTGGAAATATAGATTCCACTTACCAAAAATAATAGCATATAGGGAAAGAAGAAAGAAGAAGTTACTGTCATTGTTTTGAATTGTTCCTGAGCTATTCCATTGTGTCATGAATTTGAAGTCAAATTTTATGTTATTAGTATTCATTTTATTAGTGTGATGTATGTGTACTGCCACAATATTACTGTAATGAAATAATATGATATTATGAGTTGTCTTCCACTGATCTAAAGAAATCCTTGTAAAACATGTAGCAGAAATGCACATCAAAGTGAGAGGCAGAGAGAGAGAGAGAGAGAGGAGAGCACAAGAGACTGATTCTCTCCTATTAGCTCAAATGTTCAGGTACTAGGTACGCTATTTTCTTGGTTAATAGTACACTTTCTATCAGTACTCCTCTGCTTATAGGCCATCACTATTGTGTTCAATTTTAATCTCAAGCATACCTACTTAGAAATATATATTTTAAGTCCAGCGTTACACTAGTATTTATTACTCACCTGACTGGACACTTGAGTCTTGGTTATAGTGCTCAGGCAAAGTCCACACAATCCAGAAATCTATCTATAAAAATACCTGGAAGTGTTTTTTAACTGACAGCTTTATGAATAAAACCAAATTATCTGAACATGACTGAATCTGAATCTATCCTCTGGAATAAAAAATCCATACTTATTTCTCAACAATTAACTTAGGCATACTTACATATAACAAATTACACAAATGACCCAAAATGAGGTTCTCTTAGGAATTTCTTAGGAAGGTACTTCTTAGGAAGTACCTTTCCATCAAGAACGTGGAAAAACCATTTCTCCATAGGAAACGTCTCTTACCAGGTTCACCGTGGATTCTTTTTCAAGGTTCAGTGGACATGCTTCTGGTCAGCTTCAATGGGCTCAGGTGTTATTGCAATGTGCTCATTTGGTACAATGAATGAAATTCAAGGTCTTGAAATATGACTAAGAATTAGACGGAAGGAAAGGAAAAGGTACTCCAAACAACATGAGCATCTTAAGCAAATTCGCACGGCTAAAAGTGAAAGTGGCATGATTATTAAACAGCGAGCTGACTGGCGAGACTGGACAACATGCTCATATTACGTGATTGTGGCAGCAAAATTTGGACAGGTAGAACAAAAATCTTAGATGACACACACTGTAAGTAGGCTTGCCATTCTAAGCATCGGAAGGCTTTCTAGGTGATAGAGAAAAGGACCCGGTGATGAAGATGGTATTTTGCAAATGCTGTCTCACTTGTGTAGAGGTTAGAATGAAATGGAAAAGAAATTTCAGCCAAGATGATTTAGTCATAATTCAGGTACGTGAAGAAGAACTCAAACTATAGTAAAAATACGAAAGCACAAATTGTACAAAGAACAATCAATTCCACTTAATCATTTTACCAAATGAGAAAAGGGTATGAAATGGCAGAGCAGTAGAAGCTACAAGTGACACTTCAGTGAGGTTATTTAATTTCCTATTATTTTTAATTTAAGGAAGGGAGGCAAAAGTCAGTGTACCTTAGAATCTTTTAATATTTTAAACACATGGCATATGTGACTCCCATAGGTTTGGTATAGTTTTGTCTGTCATGTAGGCTTGCAATAGAAGCATCAGTTTAGATAGATACTACTTTTTCTATCTGATTATTCATGTATATGGTGGGATTGTGGGAATTTTTGTTCCATTATAAATGATAGCAAATGTTCCTATTGGGTCTATATAAGTTCATTGAATCAAGTTGAGACCAAAGCCCCTACCTTCCACACCGCTCTTGCTGTACACAGAAATAGTTTCATTTGAGTGACATCATTAGTGCAGACTAAGGTAGAGGTTATAGTTCCTATCATTTAATGACCTCAGAGCACTAATTGCTAAATGAGAAAACAAATTTCTTCTCTATTTATCTTGGAAGGATAAACCAGGTGGGCAAGACCTATGAGCCAAGCTCTGCATCCCCAAGTTATCGTTCCAGCAATTTCACCTCCAGTGGCTAAAAAAAGAACCTTAGCGAAGGAACTTCACAGTGATTAACTTGATCTCTCATCCCACCAGTTGTAAAAATATACTTTATATATTACATGCTGATGCTCTTTGATGTTATGCAAGAAGGAGTTTGTGCTTGATAAATGGCATTACACATTCATTTCTAAAAGTAGTGTCTTGGAAAAGCTGTCAAGTTTATCAAAAATAGGAAAGATTTTTACATTCTGGACTGAGTCAGAGAAGGAAATTGCTTAGTGTTAGAAGTGATTGGGGATAACAATTATCCCACTTCCTCGTTTCATTTTCTTCAAGCACTTACAACCCCTTTATGTGCTATGTATTTTGATTCTTGATTACCAGTCGCCCATCACTAGAATGAGAGCTCGATGAGGGCAGGACTTTTTGTGACATTACAGACGTTTGTCCCAAAGAATCTACTCACATCCTGGATGTGAGTCCTACAGTCCCAATTCATGTGCAGCTACTAAATTGTAACACTCTAATGAGCAATGTGTGGTTTTAATAACCATGATTTTGAGGGGGACACATGGGTCTGTGTATTTAGACAGATAATTTAATTATTCTATTTCTCTTATAGCCTAATTGCAATATTAAAATTCTGGGAAAAATAAAAATCTGGGCCTTTCCACTTTAATATTGTGAGTTGACAATGTCTTTATAACCTACTGTTATAAATATTCTTACATAACTTTACATGTAAATGCTTTTACATGACTTTCTACAGTCTGAGAGCACTTACAAAATCAATTTTGAGAACTATAATAAGCAGCAATCCAATAAAAGTGTATTTAATATGACTTAAAAGGCAGGTGGATTCTCAGATGTTTCTGTTGCTTTCACAATCTTTGCAAGTTGCTTTCACAATCTTTGCAAGTTGCTTCTCCATAAATTCCCAGGAATTTCAATATTACCCAAGGTGCAATTCCACCATTGATCCACAGGGGGTAAGATGACAGGTGAGTATCATAGACTATAATAGAATTAAGTGGTAAACAGGATAGAAATTGAGGCATTTGAGAAAAAGTAGGAGGAAGAACATTTTATTTCTAAGAGCTAGTAACTACATACAGAGAAAAAATGCTGATGACAAAAATCTGGGATTTAGAAAATTGTTGTTTCTTGACTCAAGTGCTCAAATAATGATAATTATTTAAGAGCTTCTCCCAGATTTTCCCCTCCTACTGGGCCAATTTAGACAAATCTGCACAGTATTTTGCCTTACTTTTGTTTTATTTTACTTCAAAAACACTCCTCCCCTTTGAGTTTTCTCTAGTCTTATTTTTATTGCCCCAATAGACAATTAATCATGCCCCTAAGACCAGCTAAGAGTGTAATGTGTTATTATACTGATAGTTTTTCCCCTGTTAATATTAATGAGAATAATCTTTCTTAGTTTTCTCTAAAAAATCATTGGACTTTCCTTTTTGAGTGAAAGGTCATCCTCATTTTCCTTCATTAAAAGAAAAACAGAAAATACATTTAAAATAAAAGTCATTTTACAAAGCCACAAACAACACAGTTAAAAAGAAATATTAGCTCTATTTGTGATTATATGCCCTGATAGAGATTTGCAGTGGAAAAAAAATAAACCAGAAATGATAAACATCATTCAATTTGTTTGGGGGATGAGATTTAGAACACACATTTAAATATGAATGACACTGATTTTCTGAATATTCAGAGCTGCTCAGCGAATTTAGTGATTCTACATTGGATCTAATTCCACAGAGATAGGAAACACAGTTAGCTTTGCTTTTGCTTCTCCACTCCTTTCTGCATGCTATGGATAGCATTACCTTTCCGACTGACACTAAACAACAATTTCAGATAAATCGCCCTCTCTTAAGTGTACTCAATTACTTGGTCCTAGTTTAAGGATAGTGAACAAAATGGTTAGAAATCTGTGTTTCAAGGTGGGCATTTATATTTCTTGAACATTGGACATTCATTCTTTCTTATTTTGTCAGTTTGAAAGGAAAAGGGAATGGTATTTTGTAGCTTTAACTTTTACTTCCTTTTCTACATGCAATTTTAAATTGCTTTAACCAAGTTAATTAGCAATTGTTTTTCTTCTTTATTGAACAAATGTTTCTTATTTTGCTTATTTAAATTTGGGCAGTTGTGTTTTATTATTGATCAATAAAATCTTGCTATTCATTGTAAAAGTTTTATTAACTCAATATCTGTTTATATATACATGTATACAAATATATATAAATATATATGTATGTATATGTCTATATATCTCAGTACTTTTTTCCCACCCTCTTCAGTGAGATTATTTCATACATTTGTAATACAGTAGATTCTTTTGTCACATTCTGGATTCTATTATGGTAGCTCTTGACCTCTTTAAATGATGTTTTTTAAATTCGGGTACATTATAGTCCACTTTTTGTACTGTAAAGTTCTATGGGCTTTGAGAAATACATAGTGTTATGTACCCACCATTACAGTAACATACAAAATATACCTAACTCCTGTGCTTCACCTATTCAACCCTCCCCCTTACCCAAATGCTCAGCAACCACTGACCAGTTAGTTTACTCTCTGTATAGTTTTACTTTTCCAGAATGTCATAAATGGAATCATACATTATTTAGCCTGTTCAGATTGGCTTCTTTCACTTAGCATTTATGATTCATCCACATTTATGCAAGGCTTGCTAGTTTGTACCTTTTCATCACTGAATGTTACCCATTTTATGGATACACCCCAGTTTCTTTATCATTCACCTACTGAAGGACATCTTGATTGCTTCCAGTTTGGAGCACTTCTGAATAAAGCTGCTAGAAACATTCATGTACAGGTTTTGTGTGGATACAGCTTTTCAAATCTGTTGGATAAACACCTAGGAGTGTGATTGCTGAGTCATATAATACAACTATATTTAGCTTTGTAATAAAGAACTAAACTGTTTTCTAAAGTAGTGGGGCTATTTTTAATTCCCATCAACAATGAATGAGAGTTTATCTTGTTCCACATCTTTATCGGCAATCGTTGTTGTCAGGTTGGTTTTGTTTTGTCTTGTTGGAATTTAACCATTCTAATAGATGTGTGTTGGTATCTCATTGTTTTAATTTAATTATTATTTGTCTAATGACAAGTGCTGTTGAGTATCTCTTCATATGCTTATTTGTCATCTATATTTTTTTTTGGTGAGGTACCTGTTCAGATCTTTTGCCCACTTTAAATTGGTTTGTTTGTTTTCTTATTAAGTTTCAAGAGATCACCATACATTTTCCGTGCAAGTTCCTTATTAAATTTATAATGTGCAAATATTTTCTCCCACTCTGTGACTTAGTTTTTCATTCTCTTAACAGTGTCTTTCATAGAAGAAATGTTTTTACTTTTATTAAGTTCAACTTATCAATTTTTTCTTTCATTTCTTTCCTTTCACTTGTTTTGGTTTTTTTTTTTTTTTTTTTTTTTTTTGGTTTGTTTGTTTGTCTGTTTGTTTGTTTTTTGGTGTTGTATATGAAAACATCACCAAACCTCAGGTCACATAGATTTTCTCCTATATTTTCTCTACATATTTTATAGTTTTACATTTTACACTTAGGTTGATGAACCATTCTAAGTGCATTTTTTGAGTAAGGAAAAAGGTTCATATACAGATTCTCTCTTCTTTAAAAAAAAAAAAAAAGACTTGCATTGCCTTTACACCTTTGTCAACATTTATATGATTCCATTATTGTACTTTCTAATCTGGTCTATTGATCTATGTGGCTGACTATATTTATGTAAATCTATCACGTACTTTCCATTCTATTCCATTGATCTATGTACCTATTCTTTTGCCAATACTATGCTGTCTTGATTACTACGGCTTTGTAGAAATTCTTGAAGTTGAAGAGTGTGAGTCCTCCAACTTTGTTCTTCTTTATTATTGTGTTGACTACACTAGGTATTTTGTCTTTCCACATACATTTTAGTATCAGTTTGTTGATATCTACAAAATAACTTGCTAGGATTTTTACTGGAATTGTGTTGAATCTATAGATCAATTTAGGAAGAATTGACATCTTAATAGTAGTAAGTCTCCCAATCTCAGAATGAATTCAGATGGAATGAACTCAAAATATCTCTCCATATATTTATTACATCAGTGTTTTGTAGCTTTCCCTGTACAGATCTATACATATTTTGTTATACTTTTATACTTAAGTGCTTTATTTTTTGTGCAGTTGCAAATAATAGGTTGTATTTTATTTTGAATTTCAAAGTCTCATTATTTCATTATTTACTGTCAGTATATGAAAAGCCATTGACTTTTATATTTGACCTTGTATCTTGTTACCTTGCTATATAATTGCTTATTAGTTTCAAGAAATTTTTTTTTGTAGATATTTTGTTATTTCCTACATACACAATTGCTTTATCAGTGAATAAAAGAGTTTTAGTCTTACTTTTCAATTTATCACTGTTTTTTCTTGTCTTAGTAAACTAAGTAGGACTTTAAGTACAAAGCTGAATAGGAGAGATGAGAGAGGTTGTCCTTGCCTTTTTCCAATAATCATATTTGATATTGGTATTAATAATTTGTGATGTCTCTTTTCTCCTTTGTTAACCTGTCTAGAAATTTAGTAATTTTATTGACTTTTTTAAAGAACCAACTTGTGATTTTGTTGATTTTCTTTATTTTTGTCTTGCTTTTAATTTCTCTGATTTCTGCTCCAATTTTTTTTCTTCTTGCATTAGGCTTAAATTGCTAATCTTTTACTGGCTTCCTAAGGTCAATTCAGAATAAGAAAAATAAAATATTTTATTCTTCCATTATTATTCTTTCTCTGTTCATCTTCTTTATGTAGATCCAAGATTCTGATCTGTATTTTCCTTCAGCTTTAAACCTTCTTTTGACATTTCTTGCAGGGCAGATCTGCAGACACTGAATTCCTTCAGTTTTTGTTAGTCTAAGAAAGTCTCTATTTCTCCTTCACTTTTGAAGATTTGTTGGATATAGAATTTTAGGTTTATGGGTGTTTTTAACGCTTTAAATATTTCAGTCTTTTCTTGTTTATATTGTTTCAGAGGAAAAGTCTGCTGTAATTCTTATCTTTGTTCCTCTATAGGTAAGGGGTTTTTCTTTCTGTCTGGTTCCTTTCAAGATTTTTTCTTTGTCTTTGGTTTTCTGTAATCTGAAAATAATATGTCTAGGTGTTTACTTTTTTGGTATTTATCCTTCTTGGAATTCCCTGAGATTTTGGGATCTGTGGTTTACTGTCTTTCATTAATTTTGTAAAGTTTGGGGCCATTTTGATTTCAAGTATTTATTTTGCTCCATTCTCTTGTTATTTCCTTCTAATATTCTAATTATATATATGTTATACCTTTTGAAATCTCCCCAAAGTTCTTGAATGTTCTGTTCTATTTTTCCCATTCTATTTTTTCTTTGCTTTTCAGTTGGGGAAGAGTTCATTGACCTATCTTTGAGTTCACTGGTACTTGCCTTAGCCATGCTGAGACTACTGATGAACTCATCAAAGCCATCATTCATTTCTATTACTATACTCTTTATTTATAACTTTTCCTTTTTATCCATTCTTAGAGTTTCCATCTCTCTGTATACATTACCCATATGTTCCTTCATATTGTCTACTTCTTCTACTAGTAGAAAAAGTATTTCATTTTAAAATGCAGTACTTTCTATTAGTAGAAAAACATGTCATCCCTTAACATATTAATTATGGTTATTTTAAATTTCCTGCTTGATAATTTCAATAATTTTGTTATTTCTGAGTCTAGTTCTGCTTATTGCTTTGTCTCTTTGGACTGTTTTTTTCTTGCCTTTTGGTATGTCTTGTAGTTTTTTGTTGAAAGCTGCACATGTTCTATCAGGTAATAGAAATGGAAGAAAATAGACCTTTAGTGTGAAGATGAATGTTAATCTGTTTAAGAGTTAGGTTGTATTTAGTGTTTATTGTAAGTACCAATGTCTTCAGATTCTTCTTATGCTCTTGTTTGTTTCTCCTCTCTTGAATTTGGAGTTCCTAAAATACTCCTCCTCAGAGAAAATGTGTACCATGTACCTCTTTCAGCTGTAATCCATTGTTATTATGACAGAGCACTATTGGTTGGTGGTAAGATATGGGGGAGGGAGAGATTTCTATAATCTTACCAGTTAAGTTTCAGCCTTTTTGAGGTCCTATGTCTTGGGGCTGTGCTCTTCACAAGTATTTCTGTCACTCCTCTAGTAGTATTAATTTTCCACCTTCCCTGTACTCCTTTCCTGGCTGTATTATTTCCAATGTCCAATCAATTTTCTTGGAGCCCTGCTCTCTGCTATGTCCCCTCCCATTAAGTGAGACCAGAAGCCTAGAGTGGAATGAATTGGGGAGGAAGTCCTTTCTCCCAGCTTAGGTGTTTTCAGAATTCAGCTCCAGCACAGTCCTTTCCCCGGAGAGTAGGCATTTGCTATAGAGAAGATTCTGGGTATGTTTCACAATGCCTACTCTTCCCTTTCCCTACTAGAACCAGGAATGGATCTATCTAAGACCCTCAATATGAGAACCTGGTGAAGATCTTGGAGGGAAAAAGCTCATGCAAGTTTGGAGCCCTCCAAAGATTACAGGCCCTAGGAGTTTCTCACTCTCACACTAGTCCATTCTCAGTCTCCAGCGATCAGTCAAAATTACCATTTAACTGTTCCTAGCAGCTTATGGCTTCGGTAGCTTATTCTCCCAGTAAGCAGAACTTAGTTGTCAATATCTCTCTCGATGCACCTGTCTCCCTGGATTTCAGGGTGGAGGATTGCCCTATGACCTCAGATCTTTTATGGTTCCAAAAAACCTTATTGAGTTTCAGTTTGTTCAGCATTTTCTTGTAAGGATGGGAGTATTGACTTCCAAACTCTTTACTTGTCAGCTAAAACCCATTCTCCTGTTTTTCACATTTTTAATAGTTATTTTTCCATATTATGTTTAAAACTCTTTGTCAACTTTAAAAACTAATCCCAATGTAATATTGATTGAGGAAGCATTAAATATATATATTAATTTGGGAGAAATTGACATCTATAAAATTTTGAATCTCACGATACATTTATTCAATTTTTTATGTTCCTTAGTGAAATTTTAAAGTTTTGTCCATATACTATCTGAATATTTATTAATACTTATTAATTTTATTCAAAGTTGGGGGTTTTTTGGTGCTATTATGAATAGAATTTTTCCCATTATACTTTAACTGGATATTTATGATATGTTAAAAATCTATTTTTTCTACTGTTATAAACTATATTGTGTAGTTTAGTGACTATTACTTGTTACTTGTTTTCTAGGAAGACATAGAATTGTATATTATATTTTGGTGATGACAATGACAATGATGATTATGAAGAAGATGTTGATTCCTCACCATATCAGTAGTTAAGCACAATATTTATGAACATAGAATTTAGAATCAACAAGACTTGAGTCTCTGCCTTAGTTGTACTTTTTTCCCATTTTCTAGTATTTATTAACCTTCCAAAATATATATTTTGTAAATGATGTTTGTGGGCATTCTTGTCTCAGTCCTATCATTAATGGTAATGCCTCTAGTGCAGCACTTCTACAACTAATAACCTATGAATCATGGATCCTATAGTGTTCATTGAAGAAAATACTGCACAGTTGAGTAGATCTGTATATGATGCAGACTACATACTCCACTTTAAGGTTTATGATCCATTTTAGTGTTTTGAAATTATCAATAATTTCACATTACAGTATTATAGTTTCTAACCTAGTGTTTCCAAAACTTTTATGCCAGAAACTCTTTTTCACAAAACTTTACTAACATCCCAGCTCTAATGTGTCCTTTTGAAAAATGCTTCTGTTGTTTAAATTTATGAATCCATATTTATGTGAAATTGGCTAGTTTTGAATTCTCTTTTTTGTCAGATTTTGTTATCAGGGTTAGATTAGTTTTGAAAAAAAATAATTAAGACAATTTTTTCCTTTGTTTCTCTTTTCTTTTGTAGGGAATATTTTATATAGCATAGGATTATCTAGTCCTTGAAAATTTGAATGCAATCACTTCTGAAACAAGACATGGGCTTATTTCAGAGTTAATATTTTCACAATGTAGGTTCATTTTCCTCCATGATTAATGGCAAGTTCACAAGATTTACCTTTTAAATTTGTGTACTGTGTGCTCTTTTTAAAAACAGCCCATTTCCTCGCGATTTTCAAATGTGTGTGTATCATGTTTTAAGACATACTCATAGGTATTACTTCATAGAATAGCACTTTATCATTTTAATCTTAGCAAAAGCTATAAATATTTTTATTTCTAATCTTCATTTATATGTTTTTTCCTCTACTTGATTGGACTATGTAGTTATTTCCCAAAATAGCTTCTATGGAATATCAATAAGTAGATTATAATAAATATTAGGGAAAAGATTTATGGTCAGGTAAGTAGGAAAAATGAAAAGTTAAACAAGTCAGACAGGGTTTTCACTACCAGGTTTCACATGTTGATTTACACTGTGGATCTTCCAAGAGAAGTTCCTGGATATAACATTTCCAAAATTTATTTTACCAGGAATTCTTTATTTTTAAAAAATTACCATTTCAAAAAGTTCTGATCGAGAGTTCTGTCTAGTTAAATTATTTTATTTAAAAGAATCACCTCTCAATTCAAATATTTTTCTTTTATCTAATGTGTTGTATTTGGTTTTTTGTTTTTACACGTTTCTTCATCTCACTTTCCTTAATTATGCTTTATTTTTATTTTTCAAACAACTTGAATTGCAATAACTCATTTAATTTTTACCTTTTTTCATTTACTAAAGAAAGCATGTGATGCTATTAATTTGACTCCGATGACAGCTTTAAGTATATCTCATAAGTTTTTATAATTTGTAGTCATAATGAATTTCTAATATTCTGTAATTATAGTCATGATTTCCTCTTTTGCAATAGAATTATTTAGTAAAGTATTTTTGTTTCTAAATTTCCAATTGCTTCAAATATGAGGTTTTTTAAGTTGTTAAAATTGCACAGTTGTATTGTTTTGCTACAGAAATGTGCCTTCTAAATTTTCTGCACTGGTGAATTTAACTAAGTTTACCTGATGATTATTCATGATCAACATTTTAAAATTCCTCAAAATGAATGTATTTCTGTCAATCTCACATATTTCTAAAAATGTTTACTTTATACGTTTATTTTTTACATAATTATTCATGATATATATTCATTGTGCATTTTACCCTTTATCATTAAACATCAACTCTCTTTCCCTATTTCTTTCTGCATTGAATTCCACTATTTTGGTATTACAGTCCCTAACTTCTTTTTGTCTATTTGGTCATTTTGTTTAAAGGATAGCTCTTAAAGAAAATATATAATTTTTTGAGATATCTTTTTTTTTTTTTTTTTTTTGAGACAGAGTCTCGCTTTGTTGCCTGGGCTAGAGTGAGTGCCGTGGTGTCAGCCTAGCTCACAGCAACCTCAAACTCCTAGGCTTAAGCAATCCTTCTGCCTCAGCCTCCTGAGTAGCTGGGACTACAGGTAAGTGCCACCATGCCCGGCTAATTTTTTCTATATATTTTTAGTTGGCCAGCTAATTTCTTTCTATTTTTAGTAGAGACGGGGTCTCGCTCTTGCTCAGGCTGGTCTCGAACTCCTGACCTCGAGCAATCCACCCGCCTCGGCCTCCCAGAGTGCTAGGATTACAGGCGTGCACCACTGCGCCCAGCCTTTGAGATACCTTTTTTTTTTTTTTTTTATTTTTTTTTTTATTTTTATTTTTTGTTTGTTTTTCAGCTCATTAAGGGGGTACAAAAGATCAGGCTATATACATTGCCCATGCCTCCCCATCCCCCCGAGTCTGAGCTTTAGTTGTGTCCATTTCCTAGACAGTGCACATCACTCTCATCATATAGGTGTGCACTCCTCCCCTCCCCCCACCCCATCCCCCCCAGAGAGAACTTCAAACGTGTCCATTCCCCAGGCAGTGCCTACTTGATGAGTGAGATACCTTTTAATTTATTTATTTTACTGCAGTAACCTGATATTTTTATCTTATTTCTGTCATAATGTTTTCTGGTGTTATACAAATGGTTCTTTTATTTTTTATTATTTATTACCTAAATTTGTTGATTTTATCCTCTTGGTATTTTTATTCTTCTAAGCCATACTTTATGCTATTTTGCTTTAATCATTATTTTAAAGAGTTAACTAATATCTATTAGGTCTCTTTCTTGACCCCTAAGGACATTAAGAACATTGGCATGATTTATTTTTTCCTTTCACCTTCTCATGACATGGTGATTTTTGGCATTATCTGGGATTTATTTTATCTGGTTCCTTATTATTTTTTACCATATACTTTTCTTTAAAGAAAATTTAGGAATTCTATTCTGTTCTATAATAATCTTTGTGAGATAGTCTAAATTCTATTATTTCGTGGCTTTAATATCCATTGACAGTTTTTTAAAGACAGTCCAGTTTTCCCATTACTGAGTTTTTCATTTTGGTATATCCTTTAGTCGTTTGAAAATGTATCTTGTTGTAGTATTTTATAGGAAGAGTACATGAGTGGTCGACTTGTCAAGTGTTTCATATCTGTAGCACTTTTTCTGTTACCATCATACATAAATGCCAACTTTGTGCAGGGCAAGGGAGGGGCTGAGAATAGTGCTGGCAAAATAACTGGATTACTTTGCTCCCACTGGCATTTTTCTAAAATCTTTAACTGTTTTCTATTAACTATATGACTCCTTGGAGTATTGAGTGCCATACCTTTATTGCTGCTGTGTACATACTTCTTTCATAAATTGCCTTAAGTTTTTTCTAACTCGAGCTCAAGAGGTGTTCTTAATTTTAATAATATAAAATTTAGTGAATATGTCCATGATGTTTACTGACAATATTCACACTTTATGGATTTCAGTTAGGTCAATAGTTAACTTTTGCTTTTTAATACTAAAAATCCTTAATATTCTTCCACTCACATTCCCTCACTACTTTTATTTTAGTATTTTTTTCTAATACTATTTATTTTGTATTGATTCACTTCAAACTCATGTCCCATTCAAGCAGATATACAATAAATGTGTAAAATAAAAGCTTCTATTTTGCCAGCAATGAGTTCCTTATGTACAGGCAAAATATTTCAATAACATTGAGACATAAATATTTGGGAACAGTTCATGAGGGCTCATTACCAAGATCCCTTTATTTTACACATATAGCTTGGGTTTTTAAGCTCTTCCATTTTTCTGTCAATTTATAAGATTCATCCATAGATATTCCATCATTCACTTAGGTCTCCTGGAGTGCCTTCCCATTGGCCTAATTCTTCAGAATTGAAAAATGGTATCATTTAAAAATAGTTATGAAACCACTGATAGCACTTACTTTAAAGGAACTATATAAATGTTACAAAGAGAAAAAACATAAGTGAGGTACCATATATTGGAAAGTCTTACACAATTACGGACTTTTGAAGTGAACAATTCATGTGAATAAATGTCTAAGGAGTTGAAACATGCTGCTGTTTTGTTATTCTCTATTCTAATAAAAATATTCTTTAGAATATTTGTCTAAGTTAAATCTTTGTAATGGAGTATACATTAGAGTCATCAAATTGGGAAATTTTGGAATTAGTCATGTTTTCTTAAGCAAAATTTATTCATGTCTCTAGTTTCTACATATTTCTGAGAAGTTTTTCCTGTCTTACAAATTTAGCAACTTAAGCAATTGAATTCTTTCTTTTGTAACTCACTTCTTTAAAGGTGCTATTTTGTCTACACTTGAAATAATTACAAGCAGATACAGGAAATATTGAAATATTTTGCTATCAAAATCAGTTGTCCTCTTTTTTTATCGCAACCATTTTATTTAGTCATTATTTGCATTGTAATTCTGTACAGATTACAGCAGCAGAGTGTTTTCTTTTTTCAATAAATCACCTGAATAAACTGTAACAGTACAGTAAAAAAAAAAAAAATCAGTTGTCACTTGAAAATAATTCTCATTGCTAAATTTTAAGGATTTCAATGTTGCATAATTGTTACAGTTTTTATTTTGGAGAATTGCCAACTGTATCCAGATTAAAACAGATCTAAAGAAAGAAAACAGATCTAAAGAAAGTATCTACTGGACCATAATATATTTTCTAATTTTTTAAAATGACTTAACAAGATAGACTAGAATGGTTCCAAAAAATACCTTAAATACACATGGGTGCTCTTTCAAGTTCCCTCTGTGGATTATCATTACCCTGATAGGTGAGTGGCATGACATCAGTGTGGTGTGTTTAGTTTGTAGCAGGAAAAATGTGTGGCAAAAGAAACCATAATAAGACCTGAGATTACTCTATACTCCTGTATAGATCATGAAATATGGACTTTGAGAGATAAATAATATTGGGTGAATTACTACTTCAATCACTACAGTATCACTTGTTAATTTAAAAAAAGGAACACCAATGTCCAGATTACCTTTGATCTAAATCACTTTTTTAGCTAAGTGCCCTTTACAAGAAAATTTTCTCAATGATGCAGCATTGTAAGAGTTTGTTCATCTACCTTATCCTGAGAAAGCTAGATGCTGTCTTATTCCAACTTGACACAACTTTCTAAATTTCCTTAGCATTTGATTACAAATTTGAACAAGAGAGGTCATGTCTCCTAGTGTTTAAAGGATGTATTGTTTTACAACTGCCTTGCCACATGGAAAAAATGATGTTGGATATACACTTTACACTCCCTATATAAGTGTACTATGGTTAGATTAAAGATCTAAATGTGAAAGTAAAACTATAAAGCTAGAAGATAAAATTATGGAAAAATATTTTTGTAATCTTAGAGTTGAGAAGAACTTCTTCAATTCCCCTCTCTTGTATCTCTTTATATGTATATATCTCTCTCTATCTCTCTACCTATATATGTCCTATATATAGATAGTTCTTTCTCTCTGGGGAACCCTGACTAATACATATTTTTATCCAGAATATATAAAGAACACTTACAACTCAACAATAAAAAGACAAATAATCAAAATAAAAATGGGCCAAGGATTTTAATAGATATTTCTTCAAAGGAGAAAACTGGCAAATCAAAGCCACAATGGGATACCACCTTCATACCTACTAGGGTGGCTATAATTAAAAATATAGATAATAACAAGTGTTGGCAAAGATGGGGGAAAATTGGAACCCTCATACATTGCTGATGGGAATGTGAAATGGTGCAACTGCTTTGGGAAACAATTTATAGTTTTTTTCAGAATGTTAAACATTGAGTTACCATATTCTACAGCAATTCTACTCATATGTATATACCCAAAGGTACGAAAAACATACATTCATATAAAAATTTGTACACAAACATTCACAGTAGCATTATTCATAATAGCCTAAAAATGGAAACAACCCAAATGTTCATCAACTGGTAAACAGGCAAACAAAATTCCATATAATGGAATATTACTTGGTAGTAAAAAGAAATGAAGTATTGATACACTGTACAATATAAGTGAACTTCAGAAATATCTATGAACTAAGTGAAAGAAGCCAGTCACAAAAACCACATTGTATGATTCCATTTATATTAAATGTCCAGAATAAGGAAATCTTCATATATATAGACAGAAAGTAGCATAGTGGTTGCTTATGGCTGTTTCATTGTTGGGGGGAAATGGGGAGTGACTGCTAATGGGTATATGGCTTCTTTTTGTAATGATGAAAATGTTCTAAAAATGACTGTGGTTGCACAACTCTGTGAATGTACTAATAATCTAATATACTAATAATTGTATACTTTAAATGTATGAATTACATGGTGTGTGAATTATATCTTAATAAAGCTGTTTTTAAAAAACTAGCAATTTCCTAGTTTTTACTTATGTAATATGTTGATATTAGGGAAAGTGAGTTAAGTGTATGTTGAAATTCCCTGTGCTATTTTCTGAAAATAAAAGAGTATTCTAAAATTAAAGTTAGAAATAAAAACTAGAGTTTTATATCTAGTATATTCAGGAAATTCCTCAAAGCAACAAGAATAAGACAGAAAATTCAATTAAAAAACAAGCCAAAGAAATTAATAAACAAATCAGAGAATGTGAAATATTAAAGACTAACAAATTTTAAAAGAATTTCTCAATGGTTAGATGAACAATATTAAAGGAGATAAAACAATGACATAACTCTTCACACCAATCATCTGGCAAGTGTCACAAAGTCAGAGTGTAAGTTTTATTGAAGATGTGGGCAAACAAGTACTCTCATGCTGTTGGGAGTGTAGACTGGTGCAACCATTCTGAAGAACAATATGATAATTGTTTCCAAAATTAAGTATGCAAATACCCAATGATCCAGCAATCCCTTTCCTAGGCTTTTAATCCAAAGAAACTCATGTGTAAGTCCATGAGTGGAAAGATGTTAAAATGTTCATTGCCACGGTCTTTGTGATGGTGAGAATTTGGAAGCAACCTATATTTTCATCATGGAAAGAATAGTTAAGTAAATGTGGAATATGCATAATATGAAATACTTAGGAATAGTTAGAAGCAATTAATGGGTTTTTTTCATCAGGGACAGATTCTAAAATCATAGTGTAAAAGATGAATGATAAAAATTGTAAAAAGCAATAATAACATTTATGAAACTCAAAGATATGTAGAAAAAACATTATATATTTTTTAAAATATGTAGATATTCAAAGATATTTATGAAGCACTTTTTTGTGGAGATCATTGAGACAGTGTTAGGGAGTGGTGAAAGGTATCAGTGTTAAGGTCAGGGATAATGAGAACAATATAAAGTAATATATAATATTAAACCAGAGAAGCATTTTAAGTACTGTTACTCAACCTTCTGTGCCTGAGTTCCAAAAGGAAAGGAAAAACACAAACATAATGTAATTCATTAGAGCATTATGCATAGAAAAGCATTGACTAAAAAGTGATATTTATTTCCTTCCAGTGAGCAAGCTAACTAGAACAGTTTTGCATTATTTATAGAAGAAGTGATTAATTTTATTGCTTTTTCTTTACAGCTAAACTCTTATAAAGAAGGTTTGTTTTTCCCTATTACTCCCTTGATCTCTTGTAATTTGAATTCTGCATTATACTCCTTGAACACTACTCTTTCTGAAGACTCCATTAACATCCTTATTTTGTCATTTTACAACATCTCTCTGTGGTTTTTTTATTCAACTTCTCTTAAAGATTTCTCATATCTTGGATTCAGAAATAATTCATCTTCCCAGTTCTCCTGGGGCTCCCACCACCTCACCAATCTTTTTCACTATGCTCTAGCTTTTGCTCCTCTGCCTACCTGTTCATGGTAGACACTTCCAAATGCTTTCACCTTGGCCCTCTTCTCTTCCTCTTGATGTCTGTATCCAGGCAAATAACTTCAACTATCAACTCAGTATCATTGATTTCCTGAAACATAGACTGGAATTTCCAAAATATCAGCTTGTGGATGTCCCAGCACCGGTAGCATCTCAAACTGAATGTGTCTCAAATTGAATTATCTTCCTCCACAGGCTTTCTCCTCCTACTGGTTCTCAATCTCAGCAAGACTGTTGCAATCCCTGGGGCTGGCAGTCTTTGATGCGACATCCCTTGCCTTCACAATCCATGCTTAATAGCTAAGCCCTTTGACTACACATCCTCAGGACCTCTGATATCCATCCCCTCCTCTGCATTTCCACTCCTGCTTCTCTAACTCAGAACCACATTGCTTCTCAACTGCCTGTTTCTCACTTCCTAACTGAAACAACAGAGTAGGAGTTCTATTTTGATATATCTTTGGGCCAAACATCCAAAGGACATGGCTACAGAAAAAATATGGTGGTAAAAGTAGGAATGAGAATAGGAAAAAACTTCTAAGGCGGAAAAAAATTAGGGGAAAGCCCTATGAATCTCTTTTTCAGGGAGATTAATTTTTACGAGGGCTTTTCTGTTCAAATGTTGGCAGTTTTTGTGCTTTATTTTCATGGGTATGTCACATACCTATTCCTAGCCTGTATCAATTCTATTTCCTGGTGTGAAAGCTGTGTTTCAAAACAGCCTGTTTCCTCATTATCTTGATTAACTTTGTCATATTAGAATAATAGTTTCCTAAAGGAATTTTCTTGGCTTCAGTTTCTTACCTGTCATTCAAAGTTTAAAAATCTCATTCTTTAGAGCAGAGATAGCATTTTTCACCTATTAGATTAGCGAAAATTTTTAAAAGGACTGATTCTATGCATGTGTGGGGGAAAGAACTCTATCTCCATAGGACTATAAATGGGACCAACTTATTGGAGACTAATTTAGTAAATCCAGTAATGCTTTTTAATATGCATACTGTTTGACAAAGGGATTCCACTTTAGAACTATAGTCTACAGAATCGCTTGCATAGGAAAGCAAGAATGTTCCTTATAGTATTTTTTGTGGGAGGGGAAATTTGATAACCCACTTGATTTGGCATAAATAGGGGAATATTTAAGTTATGGCACATCCATATTGTGTAATGTTATTCAATTTTTTAAAATAATGAAAAAGACCTGTACATACTAGTTTATAAGTATGCTCACAATGAAAAAATTACAGAATAATCTCATTTTTTGTAAAATAAAGAACTACAAAATAGTATAAATTTGGGTGTGTGTGGTATAAATATTGTATACATTTATGTGTGTATATCTCTGTGTATGCATAATATATATAAATAATATATGTATAGTTTAAATTTTTTAAAAAGAGATATTATTACCAACTCTCCCTCCCACATGTCTCCAGCTTATTCTTGCTGCTCCTTTTCTGAATTCCTGAGGCACATTCCAAGATTGTCACGTGCGTCTTGTCTACACTACCAGTTGTATGTTTCTTGAGGGTAGCTAAACTGAATTTTACATATCTTAAATTTCCTGCATTTCCTTCATAGGTACTCAAGAATACTTGCTGAAGTACTTCACCTCTGTGAAAGTAGAAATACATAGTTTTAAAATATGTTAAAAAATATATATGTTTATGCATGACTCAGAACTGAGTACTTGATAAGATCCTTTGGATGTATTCCATAATCCACAGAACTACAGAAAATTAATGGCTAAGGAGAGGAATTAATTACCAATCAGTCAAAATTAGACATGTATTTGGTATTCAGCAAGTCAGCATAAATCTTTATAATCTTTGAGTCATAGTTTGATTCTGTTTAAGAGCCTAATAATTAAGAAGAAAAAGAGAGAAAGTGCTTCCTGTGGGTCAATGGGCAAGGTGGGGGCGGCACAAAGAGTTCATCTGGTAAAGTCGTGCCAAAGGAAATTTGCTACCAGGGTTGATAGTTAATAAGTCAACAAAAACCAAAGGCTTATTTCCACCTGAAGAAATGGAGTAATTGGCTATATATGTTTTCCTGGGGAAAAAATGGCACTGTAATTCAATATTACCACTGCACCCCTTCTCATTATATTATGTTCTACAAATTTCCCAGAACAAATACAGCAAATAACATTTATAAAAATTTATTAACTACTGTTCTAAACATTTTCATAACCTACCATTCTTAGAAATATTTTATAATTACATAAGTGTGTGATTCCTTAACATTCCTGCAAATATAAACAGTCACATGCTGCATAACAATGTTTCAGTCAACAATGGACCATATAAAGGACAATGGTCCCATAAGATTATAATAGAGCTGAAAAATTCCTACCACCTAGTGATGCTGTAACCATAGAAACATTGTAGCACAATGCATTTCTCCCATTTTTGTGGTACAGCTGGTGTAAACAAACCTGTGCTACCAGTTATATAAAAGTATAGCACATGCAATTATGTACATACAGTGCATAATACTTGATAATGATAATAAATGACTAAGTTACTGGTTTATGTATTTACTATACTACATTTTTTATTGTTATTTTAGAGTGTACTCCCTCTACTTATTAAAAAAAAAATTAATTGTAACACAACCTCAGGCAAGTCCTTCAGGAGGTGTTCCAGAAGAAGCCATTGTTATCACAGGAGATGACAGCTCAATGTGTGATTGCCCCTGAAGACCTTCTAGTGAGGTAAGATGTGAAGGCGGGAGACAGTGATATTGATGATCCTGACCTTGTATTAGACCGAGGCTACTGTGTGCATTTATGTGTTGGCTTTTAACAAAAACCTTAAAAAGTAAAAAATAAATAAATAAGGGTATAAAAAAGAAAATATTTTCATACAGCTGCACAATGTGTGCTTTAAACTAAACATTATTAAAGAGTCAAAAAGTTAAAAATTACTAAAAAAGTTTATAAAAGAGTTACAGTAAGCTAAGTTTAACTTATTACTGAAGAAATTATTTTTATAAATTTAGTCTAAGTGTACAGTGTTTATAAAGTCTACAGTAGTGTTCAGTAATGTCCTGGGCCTTCATATTCACTCGCCACTCACTCACTGACTCACCCAGAGCAACTTCCAGTTCTGCAACCTCCATTCATGGTGAGTGTTCTATACGGGTGCACCATGTGTTATTTTTTATACCATATTTTTACTGTACCTTTTTTATGCTTAGATATATTTTGATACACAAATACCACTGTGTTACCATTCAATAGAGGAACATCCATTAACATCCTATATAGGTTTGTAGCCTAGGAGCAATAGGCTATACCATATATCATATACCATACAACATAGAATATAGGTATGTAGTAGGCTATACCATCAAGGTTTAAGCAAGCTCTGTGATGTTTTCACAATGATAAAATCAGAATGCAAAAACAGACTTAAGGATAATTCTGGGTGCAGAAAAAGAGGATGGCTGTAAAGAAAGCCTCAGTTTTCTTAGAGATTATTTAAGTGGTTGTAATCAGAATGTTGATCGAAATGTGGATGGTAAAGGCCACCTCAGAAGGAAATGAGGAACATAGTATTGGAAAAGAACTTGTCTGAATTGTGTTCATACCCTACTGTTTTGTGGAAGGCAGAATTTCGGAGTGATGAAATAGGTTATATGGTGGAAGAAATTGCTAAGCAAAGTGTTGAGGGTAAAACATGACTTCTATTGACTACTTATAGTAAATTGTGAGAAGAGAGGAACATATTAAAGGTGAAATTAATAATCAAAAAGGAAGCAGAACTTAAAATTTTGGAAAATTCTTTGCCTGGCCATATTGTAAACCTGTGTTCAGGAGAGTGCGTGGCCATGTAAAGGTTTGAAAAGGAGGTTAGAATGGATAGAAGGAAGCCTGGTTCTGTCTATCAAGACAGTGGAGGAAGGACCCTAAAGGCATTTCTGAGATCTTTGTGGCTGCCGAACCTATCATAGGTCCCAGAATGCCGAGGCCTTGGGGTCAGAATGCATTCAGGTATAGCGCCCCTTAGCTGTCCCAGCTGTGGCTCAAGCAGGCTCAGGTGTGGCTCGGGTTACCCTTCCAAAAAGCTCAAGTGATAAATCATTACAGCATTCACGTGGTGATAACTCTGCAGGCACACAGAGTGCAAAAGCTGTGGGGGCATGACTACCTCCACCTGGATTTTGAAAGATGCCCCCAGAGAGCCTCAGGAGTCAAACAGAGAACTGCCACAAGAGTGAGGATACTGCAAAGAGCCCCCACTAGGGCAATGCTCAACAGAGTCATGGAAGCAGATCAAACTCCAAGACCCCAGAGCAGTAGAGCCACCGGTATTGATCTCTAGCCTGGGAGAGCCACAGGCATGGGACTCTAACATGTGAGAGCTACCATGTGGGCTTCATTGGAGTGGGCCTTCCCAGAGCCTTGGGGACCCAATCCCTTCCCCAATGTGTCTGGAAGGCAGGACATCAAATCAATAAAGATTATTCTGGAGCCTTAAGATTTAATGTTTGTCCTGTTGGGTTTTGGATTTGGTCAGAACCTCTTATGACCCTTTTCTTCTTTCCTAATTCTCCCTTTTGGAATGGAAATGTCTGTTCTGTGCCTGTCCTACCATTGTATTTTGGAACACATAACTTGTTTGATTTCGCAGCCTTGCAGCTGGAGGGGATTTGTCTCAGAATGAATCACACCTTTGAGTCTCACCCACATCTGATTTAGATGAGACTTTGAACTTTAGAATTTGATTTGGTGCTAGAACAAGTTAAGACTTTGGGGCCTTTTGAGATGGAATGAATGCATTTTACATTTGAGAAGGACATAAATTTGGGGGGCCGGGAACAGAATGCTATGGTCATAATATTGGTGTCCTCCCAAAATTCATATGTTGAAACCTAACTCCCAAGATGATGGTGTTAAGAGGTGGGGCCATGTGGGAAGTGATTAAGTCATGAGGGCTCTGCCTTTGTAAATGGGATTAGTGCCCTTATAAAAGAGGTTGAAGGAAGCTACTTTGCCCCTTCCACTCCTTCCACCATGTGAGGACACAGAGGTACCATCTATGAGGAACGGGCCCTCTCAGACCCCAAATCTGCTGGCACCTTGATCCTGGACTTCCTCACCTCCAGAACTGTGAGCAAAAAATCAGTTGTTTATAAATTACCCAGTTTAAGATATTTCATTGGAGCAGCCTGAGTGGAATGAGACAAAAAGTGATTTTTAAATGGAGGGACAATAGCAGGAGGCATTTTTAGTTGTCACAGCAGGAGGGGAGGAAGGGAGATGCTACTAACTTCTAATGTTTAGAGTCCAGGGATGCACTAAACATCCAACAGTGCACAAGGGAAGCCCCACAACAAGGAATTATCCAGCCCCAAATGCCAATAATGCTGAGGTTGAAAAACCCTGGCCTGGGGCATTTCTCTCCTTGCCGGGACTGCAGAGAAATTCACTGTCTCATCATTCACTTTCACTCTCTCAACACTCTACTGATTTCTTACATTAGTCCAGATAGCTGATTTTTATATTATAACCTTATCATTTTTGCTGTAAAAGTCTTGAAATTATTTTTAGAAAGAAGTGGTGGGTTATATATAAATTCAATAAATTTAATTAAAAATATGTCCAGGTGAATCACTCCAAACTCCAACCCCATGTGCCATCTTTCCTGATAAGTGTGTCAGTCAATGTCCATTCAGTTATTCTTACACCTTTGAGATCTCACTGCTAAATTTTATGTAGCACCCAGAACAGTGTCATGAACAGATAAATGAGGTTTACAATGATTATGATAATGACCTTTCAGCACCTGAAATATTAAAAGGAGTCACAAAGCAGAATGCTGGCAATCAATCAATACATGTACAAGCACTTATTGAGCTCCTGTAATGAACTCTACTCTGTGTCAAATGCTATGAGGGAAGAAAAGTTTGTCTTATACTTCTTTTATATCCCTTGAGGAATGCTTAGGCAAGTTCAGAAGAGAAAAATACTGATACTTTAAAGCAAGAAATAGATATCAAACTGTGTGTCCCTGAGTGCTAGGTTGTGTAGGACAGTTAGGTTGAAGTGGATTATTTGTACGGTAATTAGATAAAATGGATAAAAAAAATTTAGAGGGCTTTTTTTTTACAATTAAGTTCTGTGATCATGTGTTAGTCATTGAAAAATGAAGGTAGCCCTTTTTTTAATGCATTTAATTTTAATTTCCAAAAACAGTTTCCACAAATTAAAATAGTGATTTTACTTCCTGAATATAATAGAAGGCTTTCTGACTTGTGGTCTCAGTCTAATCTAAGAACAGTTGTGAGGCTGACATTGCACTTGATAAATTCCCAGCATATCTAAAACCAATCCTTTTTATTCTTCAGCTAGTTTAACTTTTAGATTTTAAACGTCTATGGTGTACAAATAGAATTTATAGATTTGATGGGCAAGAGAACTGTTTCTTGGTTTATCATGTTAAATCAATGATACTATTCCGGCCAGAATATTCAAGACAAACTAGTTTATGAAAACCAATAAGCCTCATCAAGAAAAGATCAGGTGTTCTCCAGAAAGATTGCATACAAAAAGTGGAGATGCAAGCCAGTTCCTGAGACTTTTTCTTTGGATGCACAAAGGGAATGTCTGGCTCTGCGATAGTTCCATACAAAGCTGTGTGTTATGTGGGGAACACCCAGCATTCTTTACCTTCAGGGTGGCAATTACCTTCACAATTGCATGCACATGGAGAAGAAAATATACTCCAAATTACATTGTGAACTCTGGAGATTAGTGCATCATTTCATGGACACCTGAACCTGTGTCCCATATAAATGTTTCCATAGCAAAAACAAAGAACATCATTATGCCGTCTTCTAGATTTCCAAGGAGTTTGCATTAGGGTTTTGCCACCTGACTTCCATTACAGGGAATGGGAGTCAGGGGGCTGAAACCGCAAGCCATGCTTTGAAAATTTAGGAGGATGTGTCAGTGTCTGGACTTAAACATTCATCCTTGTGCTCTTTGGTGGCAATTGAGTGCAAGACACATTGCCTCCTCTATGTGTTTTGGGAATGGAATTACATACAAATTTTATCTGTGTAGTCAAGTATATATGCCATAACATATGTAGATATAGAGGACTTTACGCCTGCAAAAGGAGTTTAAAATGCTTTCTAGTTTCGAGTCAACCTCTGAATCCTTGACCCTACAGGAAAATTTGAATAATGACTTCCTGTGTTATTGAAATTATGTATTAAAGCAGTGTTTCCCATTCTGAGAGTATTGTCAGGATGAAGAAAATGTCTGAAATTTAAGCTGTTTGATCAGGTTGAGAAGATTTCTTCTGGCTCTTAGCCACCTCTCCCCGCTCCTTGACTCCTTCACTCATAGTCACTGGGTCATGCCCTTCATTTATATAACACATAGTCAGTTTATGGGCACAGTTTCACGGTTGCAGTTCCATTGTGCCCAGAATGCTCATAATTAGAGCTTTCAGAGTTTTGGTTATTGTGTGTTATTTCCCCTGAATCATTCCTCCTGCCCTGCTCTACTCCCTTAACTGAGTTCAATCTATTCTCTTTGCACAGAAATCTAAGTGACAAATGTCTAATCTGACAAATAAAAGCACATAAAATGTCCAATAATGCTGATACTTTCTGACCAATTTCCTAGAAAGTACACAATTGTAAAACAACAATGAGAAAGGTGAAATAGTACAAATACTAAAGAGCCCAAAGCAGAAGGGCAAACAGCAGCACACCCACCTCAGGTGCCCAGATCGCAAAACCTCCACTGCAGCTCCCCAGGCCTCTCCCAGTCTTACCTCCCCGTTAAGCCCTGGTTTTCTGGGGATTGTTCAGACAAGGGCTTATTGTATAGTTGCCAGTAAAATGATCTCAACCACGTCACTGTTGGGTTGTTTCCTTTAGTCTAATTTTATTGCTTGAAATTAAAAATGGGATCTTTTGGTTAGATCTTTGTAAAATAGGTCGATAGTTGTGGATTTAGTTTACAAGATCTGGGGAGAAGGTCCATTAAGTCTGGAAACTGTGCTATTTAAAATGTTCAAAAAGATGTCTAAATTGTAGAATATTGACTAACATGAAATGTCAGGGCCACAAGAAAATTCTGTGGTGCCAGTGACTCTTCTGGCAATTTATCAACAATCAGGACGGCCCTGGCACCTCATCCAACTTGGGAGGCCTGAAATTCCAACCATCAGAGTAGAATGTGTTTCTTCAGGATTTTGTGTGTTAGGTATCAATCCATAGTATTGTTTTTCAAAACATTGTCTGGAAAGGCCCATGTGTTTGCTAAGGCTGGAGGTGCATGTGTTGGTATCATAGCAGTTATCTTTATAGTATAATCAAGCCTACATCGATGGTACTATGAGAAGTATTCATTACCATCGTGTACTTATTTTTAAAACCAACATACTCTTTTCAAATTAGAATTGTTTTTCAGCACAGCAAATGGAGTATATGGGTTAGGAGGTCCATATTCTGCAAAATAAATTTGTTTAAAAACTATTTCTCTGTTCTAAGTAATGAAATCACTATTCAGATATGCATTCAGATGCACAGAAAATAGGGACTTCATTACTTCATCTTTTTTGTAGCTGATTTATCTTCCTCATGGCTACCCTCCTCCCAACATAACGAAAAAGTAGGTTTAGTAGAATACAATAGCCAAACTCCTGTGCAATAATTTAATTTTAAGGTAAAATGCCCTATAGTTGGCAGAATAATGACCCCTAAAGATGTTCATGCCCTAATCCTTGGAGCCCATAAATATGTTATGTTGCATGGTTAAAAGATCTTTGCTGATGGAATTAAAGTTGCAGGCCTTTAAATAGGGAAAGTAAACTGATGGGGCCAAGATAATAAGATCTTCTACTTTCAATACCCTTGAAAATAGAAGAAGGCAGAAAGTAGGTCAGAGAGATATAATGGCAGAAGAATCAAGGGAGATTTAACACAGGAGACAGGTTTAACCCACCACTGAAACTCTGAAGATGGAGGAAGGGGCCACAAGTCAAGGAATGCTGGTAGCATCTAGAAGCTGGGAACAGCCCTCAGCTGACAGCCAGCTAGAATGCAGGACCTCAGTTCTACAAATGCAAGGAACTGAATTCTATCTACATCTCAAATGAACAAGGAAAGAGATTCTCCCCAAGAACCTCCAGAAAGGAACACAGATCTGCGGACACTGATTATTAAGCTCCTTGAAACCAACGTCAGATTTCTGACCTCTTTACTATGAGATAATACATTTGTATTATCTTGAGTCACAAAATTTATGGTAAATTGTTATGGAAGAAATAGAAAATGAGGTGGCTTTTCTAAATTTCAGGCAGTGGAGTAAAGGGCCTGGGAGCCTTCCTTTGGAGCAGACAGTGGGAGCTGATATAACCTGTTGTCCTTTTCTATTAGCCAGGCCATGCAAAATTGTGCTTTCTGGCTTGCTGGACTTCAGGGGGCCCAGAACCCTCTGAATCTGGGCCTGCACAGAAATCCCTGAGATGAGGAAATCAAGAGGTGAGTCTACCTGCTTGTCAATGAAGAGGATGGGAGAGCTTGCTGAGGGAAAGAAACAGCACAGAGTCTATACACAAATGAGTATCTGAATAAGTTATCTAGTTGTATGGCATCTTGTATTACATCAATCCCAAAATATCTGAATATAAGCAATAAAGGTAGAAAGTGAGGAGTCCTTATGATGTAGAAAACAAATCATTAAGTTCAAATTTGGCCTCAGCCACTTAGGAAATATATGGTCATGATCAAGTTTTACAATATCTCTGATGGTCAGTAATTTTTCTATTGGTAAAATGTGGGTTATGATACCTCCATCAGATTGTTGTGAGGAGTAAATGAATGATGTAGGTAAAGCATGTAACACTCATGTTGTCCCCCCTTAACAAAAGTCTTTTAGGGAGTTTATATCTGCTCATCTCTTTCAGGCTTTGGGTAGAAAAAGCACTGTTCTCAGATGCTTTTGAATTGGATTTAAGTTCATCTTTAAAAGAATTTAGTAATATCTTACTCTACAGTTGATATTTATTCCACTGGACTATCAATTCATTTACTTCCATATGTATCTCTTAGAATATTATTTGAGAAAGTATTTTAAATGTATTATTCTAACTGAACTGAATTTACCACGTACATCTGTTAAATGCAAAAAGGATGGGTTTTGTGATAATTTTTACTTGTCTTTTGATCATTATTAGCCTTTCAATCATTGAAAATATCTGATATTTTCTTTTATAAAAGAAAAATGTAGATACAACCTCCTTAAATTTATACATTGAAAACAAATTTTCAAATTACTGTGTAATGAACAGGTATGTTCATAAGAATTTTCGAAATATACCTACATGAATAAAACATCAATGATATTTAGAAAAAATTTAATGATATCGTAACAAGATGTGAATAAGTTTCCCTGAATGATAGAAGGGAATGCAATTACTATGTACACCATCTGGGGATGGACATGCTTGAAGCTCTGACTTGGGTGGGGCAAAGGTAATACACGTAACCTAAGCATTTGTACCCCCGTAATATGCTGAAATAAAAAAAATAAAAAGTAAAAAAATAAAATGAAAAAAAAAGTCTAGTAAAATTAAGTAATCTTATGAAGATGTCTACATCAGGCAAAGAAAAAGAGGGGTAACAAACTTGCATTCTTCTTTTAATGTAATGTTTTTACAAGTATAAAATGCCTGAATGCCAAATGATTTAGAGTTAGCATTTACACTGAAATATCGTGTAAGTCTTTTCAATTCATGGTCACTAATAAAAAAACAAATCCTTTTGTGGTTTAGGACACACATTGGCAGGAGCTTTGATGAAACTGAAGGAAGATTGTCAGGTTTTCTTATCCTTTGCTTTTGGAAATAGTTTTGGTTCACTTTTCTCTTGTGTTTGTCAGTTAATACAGATGAAACCCTGCTTATTTCTGTCTGAGGTGATGGTATATTTTTTTTGGTCATGAGTATATAGTTTTCCTTCATAAAATAATTTAATAACAGAAATTCATAAACTCCTCAGTGACTAATATCCTAATCTAGCTATGAAAATAGGACATGACCAAATGAGGTAAAAAAAATAATTTATATCAGCACTGAATTTATTCATTTTCTATTTGTTTTTATTTATATTGCAATATCTGTTGATGTGGAATTATTATACATGACTATTAGAACTAAAGAGAAGTGAGTAGGCTAGGAGGGAGTGATAGCATTGAGTAGTGTGAATGCCAGTGGTGAAAACTCATTAGACTAGAAAGAAGTGTTGGAGTATAACCATTTTTGAAATGTATTCCTAAAGCTGATCTTCTCTAATCTCCAGCCTTGTAACAATATGACACTTAATCATCCCATGTTAATAATACCTTTCATAATTTTAGAAAAAGATCCTACAGCATCCTTAAATAACTCATTCTAATATCTTAAGATGTTCTTGATCCAAACGTTTGCCTCTTCACATCTCTGGTCACAGGCCCAAGTCACCATGTTGGGAGTTTAAAGCTGCGCAGCCCAGGAAAGGATGTGGAGACAGGCACCTCCCATCCTTTAAGCATCCAATGCTGCTGACATAGCTGCCTCTGCTCTCAAGCATGAGCTTTCGGTGTGGGTGAGCTGTGGGACAACTAGTTCTAGGCTTGCGGGTTGGAATATGCCCCCAATAGTTCTCTGCTCACCACATCTGGGTTCTGCATGGAAGGTGCAGGATATTTCCCTCCCTTCATGGACAGGCAATGTTTTCATAGCTGTCTGGACCTGGGAATCTCAGCCTCTGGATCTCTACATCACTGGATCCATAACAAACACTTCCTAGCACTCACTTGGAACACAGCAGCCTTGGGGGGACGAGTGTCTCCCAGGGGAACTTTGGGTCTTCTGGAGCTTGGGCATTCAGAGCAAACCACTTCTAGCCAAGAGGAGAGTGTAGCACAGCAAAGGGCCCTTTAGGACAAAGGAGAAATTGTAAATGACACAAACAAATGGAAAAGCATTCCATGCTCATGGATTAAAAGAATTAATATTGTTAAAATATCCATACTGCCCAAAGTAATCTACAAATTCAGTATAATTGCTACCAAAATACCAATGTCATTTTTCAAAGAATTAGAAAAAAATTGTAAAATTCATATGGAACCAAAAAAGGGCACAAATAGCTAAAGTAATCCTAAGCAAAAAGAACAAATCTGGAGGCATTACATTACCTGACTTCAAAGTATACTGCAAGGTGACAGTAATCAAAACAGCATGGTACTGGTATAAAAGTAGAAACACAGACCAATGGAACAAGATAGAGAACCCAGAAATAAAACCAAATACCTACAACCAAATGATCTTCAGTAAAGCAGACAGAAGTCTACACTGGGGAAAGGACACCCTATTCAATAAATGGTGCTGGGAAAACTGGATCCCTATTTCTCATCATGTACAAAAATTAACTCAAGATGTATTAAATACTTAAATGTAAGACCTGAAATCATAAAAATATTAGTTTTTCCTAGGTTTTATTCCATCCCTGACATTGGCCTAGGTAAACAATTTATGATTAAGACCTCAAAACAAATACAATAAAAACAAAAGTAAATGGGACTTAATTAAACTAAAAAATTTCTGCACAGCAAAAGATATAATCAACAGAGTAAACAGACAACCTACAGAATGGGATAATATTCATAAGCCATAAATCTGACAAAGGCCTCATATCCAGAATCTATAAGGAATTCAAACAAATCAGGGATTAAAAAAACAAACAAACTCATTAAAAAGTAAGCAAAAGACATGAACAAACAGGTTTCAAAAGAATAGAAGCAAATGGACAGCAAACATACGAAAAAATGTTCAACATCTCTAATCATCAGGGAAATACAAATTAAAACCACAATGAGATACCACCTTGCCTCTGTCAGAATGTCCATTATTAAGAAGTCAAAAAACAAAAGATGTTAGTGTGGATACAATGAAAATGGAACACTTAGACACTGTTGTTTGAGCATATAAATTAGTACAACCTCTATGGAAAACAGTATGGAGATTTATCAAAGAAGTAAAAGCTGATCTACCACTCAATCCAGCAATCCCACTACTGGGGACCTACCCAAAAGAAAAGAAGTTGATTTATTTAAAAAATCACCTGCACCCATGTGTTTATCACAGCACAATTCACAATTGCAAAGATAGGAAACCAACCTAAGTGCCCACTAACAGATGTGTGGATAACAGAAATGTGGTATATGCATATCAAGAAACACTATTCAGCCATCAAAAAGAATGAAAGGTTTTTTTGCAGCAAATTGGATGGAACTGGAGGCCATTATTCTAAGTGAAGTTACCCAGGAACAAAAAAACAAATGCCACATGTTCTGACTCATAAGTGGGAGCTAAGCAGTGGGTATGTCTGGTCATACAGAGTGACTTAATGGACATTGGAGACTCAGAAAAGGGTTGCAGGATGAAAAATTGCTTATCAGGTACAAAGTACACTATTCAGGTATTAAGTATATTGAATGTCTAAACTGCTCCACTATGCAATTCAGCCATGTAACAAAAAACCACTTGTATACCTGAAATATTTTCAGATAAAAAATATGATAAAATAAATACGATTTGTACGAGGATGAGAAAAAGTTTAATTACTAAGCACATAGAAAATGTAATGACAATAAGTCTTACTCTTTGACAATAAAAGAGTTAGAGATTGGGATGAAATTCTACTTGTCAGGTTGTGGTTGAATTGTAACTATAGATTGGCTAGAGATACAAGAATTTGGCACAAATCAATGAAAGCATTCTTTAAGAATCAATTGAGGCCGGGCGCGGTGGCTCACGCCTGTAATCCTAGCACTTTGGGAGGCCGAGGCGGGTGGATCGCTCAAGGTCAGGAGTTCGAGACCAGCCTGAGCAAGAGCGAGACCCCGTCTCTACTAAAAAATAGAAAGAAATTATACGGACAACTAAAAATATATATAGAAAAATTAGCCGGGCATAGTGGCACATGCCTGTAGTCCCAGCTACTCGGGAGGCTGAGGCAGGAGGATCACTTAAGCTGAGGAGTCTGAGGTTGCTGTGAGCTAAGCTGACGCCACGGCACTCACTCTAGCCTGGGCAACAGAGTGAGACTCTGTCTCAAAAAAAAAAAAAAAAAAAAAAATAATTGAATATATATAAAATTTACAATAAAGAGTATTGAATATGTTAAAAAAAAGAAAAGTTTTCCTCTTCAGTTTCTTCCTAAAGTGACTGATATCTCTTCCCTGGTTTTCTGCCTGCATCAGAAATGCAGGATAACTACAACCTGTTCCTAGAATAACATCCCTTCAACTTTTTAAGGACAAAATTACAGCAACATTCCTGAATTTTACATCATTAGAGACACCCCTACTGTTTTGTGACTCTCTCTGATGGTTGTATTATGAAAGATAATAAAATGGCTGCATGACTATTTTCAAAGAAAGATTGGTGTACATCACCTGTGTTAGTATGAACTAAATATGTGTGATCATTAGATGGTCTCCTTTATGAATGAGGCACATTTTGAACCAGAGATGAATTAAAGATGAATGGGGAATCCACGTTAGCTTGTCAGCAAAACAATCAGTAACATGCTCATAGTTAGTTTTTATGATCTATCAAATTGGATCACCAATCCATTAAATTTAAACTTCTAGCATGTATCAAATCTGTAATTAAACTAAACTAATTAACATTTTATACTCATATGAAGAATGCATGTACTCTGTTTATATGGAATCATTTATAAGATTTTCTACAGACCATCTGTGTGGTCTCTTTTAAAGCATCATCTATCTTATAGTACATTTCCTTAGCAAAAAAACAAAACAAAACAAAAAAACTGTTGTTGATGCAAGAAATGTATTCACCACTAAAAAAGCATTTTCCAACTTAGAAACAAAAAAAGAGGTACAGTATATTGTCAACTAACTCTTACTGCCTAGAGAAAGATTGATTTTGTTTGCAAACCATATGTTTGATATCTAAATCATGTTCAGTGTCTTTTATTCGTGATTGCAGATTGATACAGTCCTCCTTGAAAAAGTGTATTTCTCTTTCCCAGCACTCATCAAACACTAAATACCTAACTAGGTTGCAAGTAGAATCTTTAATTCTATCATTTTACTCTGGTAATTGCTTTTCCTTCCTTATGTTTAACCAAAGTAAATGAACTATAATTTTAAATTTCTCTTGGCACTTGCTATCGGATGCTGTATAAAACACGAACAAGGTGAGGAGTGATGAAAAAGGCAACAGAAATAAAAGTCTTTTCTGCTACAAAAAAAATAAATAAATAAAAGGTGTTGCTTACATGAATCAAAGTGATTATCACAAAGACATCCAGAATTCCTTAAATCACATTAATCCTGAGTAGGCCAGGACCCAGATCAGGAGTCCAATACACCAGCACCTCCAGGAGCCATGTGTAAACTGAAGGGCAGGCGCCCCATAGGAAAGGGGAGCCACCTCTGAGCCCCCGCAGAGTTGCTGCCAGGAGAGACTATTAGCCTTTCGTTCCTAACTCCTAATTTTTCAAGAAAGACCAAAATTCAGATCGTTTTTGAGACATCTTCTTACTTTAAAACACTGGCTACCTAGTCTATTTGTTGTTGCTACTGTCCTTATTGTTGTTGTCATTATTGCTGTTGTTAGAATGCTACCCAGGCCAAGCAAAGTGTATGTATGAAGGATTCAATCAGCCCTTAATCTCCCAGTTCACAATCTCTTCCATAGATTTTATCACCAGGCAATATCGACTGTAGAATTACCCTGCAAAATAGACTTTTTAACCTTAAGATTAGTTTTTCTGCCTGACATATTTAATTAATATCACTGACTATTAGTGAGGAACTGGGAAATTTTAGTCATGGTTAACATTTCTGCCACTGTCTAATTTTGAGGTTTATGATGATAACAACAGTAGCAAGAACCCCCATATATTAGGAACTTAGTATTTTGAGTTCCCAACATGTCACTAAGTGCTTTTCTTACATTATCTCATTGCATCCTTTTAACAACCCTTTCAGGGATTGTGATTACAATAACATTACGCTTTATAACAAAAACCATTCTTGAGCACCTGATCTATGCCAGCCACTACACAATATGTTAATACTTAAAACAGATCTAGTCCTTGCCATCCTGGATTTTTATGTCCTGTATAGAAGGAAGACTAGAGACAATAAACAAAGGTGCAATACAAATGGCGATAAATTCGCAAAGTGCTTAAAGAAAGTTGCTCAACAGCACACAGCTAATTTATTGTATAGATAGAATTAAAATAATATGTACTGTATGCCAGGCACTGTGCTAAGTGCATTTTACAGACTAGCTTATTTAAACTTCCAAACAATTCTGAGGTAGGTGCTACTATTGTTCCCATTTTTCAGATGAGGCACAAACAGATTGAGTGACTCGCTAAAGGTCACACAGCCAGCAAGTGATAGAGCTGGGATTTGAACCCAGTCAGCCATACTGTGGGCCACAAACTATTCAGTCTTCCTTAAGCAGGTCACTTAGTTTCTCTGTAGGCTCAACTGTAAATTCCTCACCTAAATTCACTAAAGTGTAAATTATATTTGAGTGTATGTGTGGGGAAATGCAATGAGAGGAATGTAGGATTAGACTCGATTTATAAGTTATCTTTCTGATCTGTGATTTAAATTTTAAATTTTTGGTAAAGTATGTGGACCAAGATTGTATCACTTCTGCACTGAGAATTTTTTGTTGTTATTGGTGTCCAAAATTTTCTGGAAGTAAAGTTAGTAAGTAGGATTTTGTTGTAAAACCATTCTTAGGCCAGATGAGCCTAACATTAAACTTTAATAAAGTTTAGTCTTATAAGTATTCAATGTGAAATCCAACTCCCTGCTCTTTCTGATCTTTAGCTAGAAGTCTTCCTTGCCAACAACTGTTGAATTTCTTCCATACTCTTGGTACCAAAGTCATCCAGCATCTTTTATTTGTTAGTCTTCTGTAATAAAACCTGTCGTATAGTTGAGTTCAAGCTCCCCAAGTCTTTAATAATAAGTTGTTCATATTTGGATTAAACATATCACAAGATCATTTATCATTCACTGAAAAGGGTGGCTATTTACTTATGCCCCAGCATCCTTATTCTTTTCATAATAGAAATAGAATATCTTATGGATATTTAGATACACTGAAAGGTGGAATTTCTATAAATGTGTATTGCTTAAGAATAGTACTGAAATGTAGTTTTGATATGAAATTTTCAAGTCCTACATAATATCAATTACATACAATGTGCATATATGGGGACATTGTGATCATTTAGTTTGGCTACCAGAATTTTACTAAAACCATAACCAATCTATCAATACATTCCAAAATGAATCTTTTTTTGGCATTACAAAATAAACTACTAAATATAGTATTTGTTAGCAAGACCATATCTTTTCTTGTCCAGTAGTAAAACTACCTGGCAATAACATTACATACATAAATATATATATTCACACACATATGCATACACACACACACACACACATATATATATAGGCTTAGAATAAATTTCCATGTAAACAATGGCTATAAAATTTTAGGGCAATCATGTGTGATCTGTCTTTATACTGAAACAAAGGTTTCCCTTTTAATTTGGCAAGTAATATGCTCCTGAGATATGGTATTGTAAGCAGCATGCCAAAATGATTTATATTTGCCATAGGCCAGTGAGAAAACCCAGAAGAAAACAGTTTATGTTATTAGTTCTCTATCTATCCCAGAGAATTTACACACAAGAAAACAGTTACACAGAATGCAACTGCAAAAGCACAGGTGAAAAGGAGAACATCTGGCTCTTTACAGGGCCTCAGAGGAAGTGGCCTGATATGATGGAAGTCATTAAAATCACAAGGTCCTAATGCACTTTGGAAGAAATGGCACACTCTGTACTACCATAGCTAATTAAAATAATCTCCAGGGAAAACTATTAAGCTTATGGTAGGTAAACATTCATAACTAACATTTGATATTCTGTATCTTCTCAGGATACCCTGGTGAAATCTTTTATCTTTTAATCAAATCTCTCCTTACAAAAATATGAATCTTTTAATATGTTTCAAACACTTCTAGCATCATAATTAAATTTCAGTGGAATGAAATTATTCACCTGTTAGTTATCTGCAGCTTTTAAATGGTATCATACATGTTACATTCTAGCATATTACAGCTGGTAGACACCTAAGAATTCATTTAGTGCATCTTGAAGAAACTGCAGCCCAAAGACTTACTAATGCATTTCATAGCACTCTCCGTATTATTTTGATTGTGACTAGGAAATATCTGTTTAATTCCAAATTTTTTCATTTTAACAATGTCTGTTGTATGTAAGGATCAGATCCTTCTTTGGGCTTGTGTCAAGGTCTATATTCCCTCCATCAAAGGACATGTGGGACATCTGGAGGCCACAGAGAAGAACAGTAATCATAATTCACATTGAGGTTAACTTATTATTAAAGGTTTATGAAGTCTTCAGCAGAAAAACTGAAGTGAAGATTGATTTTTTTTTTTTTTTTTTGGCCATGTAATCACTTATAAGCTGTACTGTGGTACTGTGGAGATTTCTTTTCTTGCTCTTTGTCTGTGGTAAATGACCGACCATCCACTAAAGACAGAACAACAAATGTTGAATTTAAACTGCTTTAGAGAAGTTTCATGTTACATATAAGAAATGAATTTTGAATGATTTTAAATGTGAAATGAATCTGAGCTC
Source organism: Eulemur rufifrons (assembly GCF_041146395.1). NCBI lineage: Eukaryota > Metazoa > Chordata > Mammalia > Primates > Lemuridae > Eulemur > Eulemur rufifrons. The sequence goes on from NC_090984.1 coordinate 53,394,982, forward strand.
CTTCTGTAGAGGATTTTATCAAACAAGATTGCTTCTTACCAGTCTTGGACATCATCAAGGCCCTTCACAGTATGGGCCTCAGTCATTTTTTTGGGTCCTCATGCCTTGACACTTTTCTGCACATACTCTAGAATATAGCTATGTCAATCTTCCAGCTATGCATAATTTTTATGCCTCTGAGTGTTAGCACTAACTTTTGCCTACCCACTCACGTAGCTACCCAAACACTGATGCTAATCTTTCAAGATGTAGATCAAATAGGACCAGTTTTCTTAGCTCTTCTCTGGCTACAGACACTTTCTTTGCCTTTTGTGCATCCTTTGCTTACCTCAATTATAATTCCATTGGAATATATGTAACATATAGCACTATCATATATTATAAACTATTAAAATATATAATAAATATACAGTATGTCTTCACTATCTGCTTATATCTTGATGTGATGTATTTGAGAATCACAGCCATTTTTAATTCTTCACCTTCAAAATCTTGGCTTTTATCAAAATAATTAGCAGGTGGTAGGTGCTAAATTGCTAAAACTGTTGCATTGTCATTTTACTAGATTCTCAATAAAAATCTGAGAGTGAAATAATAAATGATTACTAAAATAATATTTCATGTTTGCATAAAATTATATAATTTGTCTTCAAATATTTAAATAACCCTGTGTGGTAAACAAGACAGAAAATGTATTCATTATATAGATGGAAGCATAAGAGGAGGGAAATATAGTTGGTAACTAGACAGCACTAAGATGTTTTCTAACTTGGACAGTTTATAAAGGGATAACAGGGCTGCTAAACATGGAAAGTTACACACTTATTTATCTCCACTCTCTTCTGCAATCTCACTTAAATGGCAATAAAAATGTTTTTAAAGTGTACATTTAAAGATGAAGACATAGAAATTATGACTCTAGAGATGGTAAAATATTGGACACCAGGTATCAGTAACTGCCCCAGCTGGCCAGGAAACATAAGTCTTCAAATCAGGGATTGGGGAAAGGAGATGAACCATAAAGAAGCCAATTTCTACTTCAGACCCTTGGAAAGGCTAAAGGACTTGAGTCTCCGTACACCTTTGAAGGTGGTACATGATGAGGCTGAAAACATAAGGAACTGAGTGGCAGATTGTACAGCAAGCAGCCAGGTCCCCCAGATTCCCTTCCCTGACCCTCTGCTGATCCCAGCAGAAGACTGGAGGTCTACATAATCCAGAGCTAGAATTGCTCTGGACTTTGCAATAGTAGGTATGCAGGGGATAGAGCTAAGTGGGGGTCTCATGCTTAAAAGAGGGAATTATGGGCAACTCCACATCCTGAAAGGGGACTCTGTGGAAGGAGTTAAGCTAGCAACTGGAAGGAGGGGAGATTATTGTCAGAGAAAGTGACATACTTGACCTAATAATTTTGGTGATGCTAAAATCCAGGTATACCAATGGGAACACCTTGCTGGGGTGGAGACAAAAGTTCTTGGAGATGCAGAGCTCTTGGGTCTGACAAGTCAGGGTATTAGATGCATCTTCCACTTGGACAAAAAGTCACTCAGGCTAATCATGGGATTTTTAATGCTTAGGGTTGAAAGCAATAATCTGGTAAATCAACTTAATGATACCGGTAACTTAAGCAAAAAGGGGGAATTTAATAGAAGGATATATGAAATAGCTTACAGATGTCAAGGAAAAACTGAAGACATTTTCTTCTGAAAAATACAAACTGAATGGCTCCAAGGTTCTAGGTAGCTGGAACTGAGAATCTTCACAAGACCATTTCAGAGGGGACTTAGTTCCACTTTTCATCCTTGGGAAATTTCACTTAAAACCCAACATTCCCAGAAAAAAAAATAAACCATATTTGCCTAGTTTTGGTCTTGTGCCCCTTGTCTAGTAAAGGGCAGGGGGGTTTACTTGACATCAAGAATGCACACAATGGGGGAGAAGGAATTGCCCAAAGAATTAATACATGAGCGTGCCATTACCAGAAGAAGAGGGAATCACTACTGGGCAGAAAGAAGTAACAGATGTCCACTACAGATGCCTGCTGGTGCAATGTATGAATTTTATTCTAACTTTATATAATAAATATTCATCTATGTAAAAAATTTCCATATAATGATGAATAAACTCCTTAACTTTCTACTATTCTTTCATTTTAATTGATGAAAATAATCCTAAACCTAAAATTATGTGACATTCCATGATATGCTAAACCTAAAATTATGATATTCTAAACCTAAAATAATGTGATATTCTGAGAATTCAAGGCTTAGTTTAGAAAAGAAACTCAGAAAAAAAGGACAAGAATGCAATTTTATGAATTGAGCAGGACAAAAAATAAGTTTTAAAAATCTAAGACGCCATTTCTGAGGCTTCATTTGATTTGTACTACATAAGAAAGAGATATATATTTACCAAAAAGTTAATAGTAAAAAAAAAAAGCCCTCAATAACAAAACAAGTCTCAGAGTCCATCTTTCTTCATGAAGTCTCAATTTATACACACTTTATGCTGTCAAAAACAAGAGTTAGCTACACTTAAGTTTACGGCTCTGGGGAAGCCCGATAAGATTGAGCATTTAACAAAACTTGTGACAGAATCAGAATGGAGCCCACCCATTTTTCTTGCTGGCCCACGGTGACTAATTCAAATGTTTGCTTATATAAACTAAACTGGTAGCAGGAAGGAATCATTTTGACCGGTTTATTTGCATACACAAAAAGCCAAATCACCAGGAGGACGAGAGCTGAAGTGTAACAGATCAAAATGTCAACACTCTCTCTTCCATTTTTGAATTTTCATTCAAGAGTAAAGATAGACAGTTTCTCTTATAGTTCTGTGGCTCCTTACCTTTCTGCCTGTCATTTAACATTGAATAAATGTCATTGATGCACTATAGTTAATAAGCAGTTAAATAATGAGGAAAGAAAACAAGAATGGGTATTTTCAAACATGTTTACAGTTACCTGGAGATCCAGACTTTTATTCCCATGCTACTCTCCCTAAGCTAATTTAAGTCTGGATGGTCTCTTGCATATGTATCCACTTGTATGGACTTTTTTGTCTTTTTGTCCCTCTTTCTCTTATTTTTGTCAGCTTTATTGAGGTATCATTTACATGCCATAAAAATTATCAATTTTAAGTTATCAGTTTTAATTCAATGAGTTTGACAAATGTATATAGTCATGTGACCACTACCACAGTCATGATCTAGACCATTACCATCACTCTAAGACATTTTCCAGTGTCCCTGCAACCTCTACTTCTGGTCCCTGGCAAACATTGATCTGCTTTCTGTGGGTGACAGATTTGGCTTTTTGCTTTTTCTTTTTAATTTAGCATAATGCTTTTGATTCCTCTGTGTTACTGCATGCATCAGTAGTTTCTTCCTTTTCATGGTGGGTGGCATTCCATTTTATGAATACACCAAAATAGTTTGTACATGCACCAGCTGATAGACATTGGACTGTTTCTAGTTTGAGGCTATTACAAATAAAGTTGTTATGAACATTCAAGTACAGGTATTTATGTATGCATAAGTTTTCATTTCTCTTGGGTTAATACCCAGAAATGGAATTTCTGGGTCATAAGGTAAGTACATGTTTAACTTTATGAGACACCGCAAAACTGTTTTCCAAAGAGGCTGTACCATTTTACATTCCCACCAGCAATTTATAAGAATTCCAAGTTTTCTACATTCTTGCACTTACAGTTTTATAGGTTTTGCTTTCAATTAAGTTAGTTAAGTCTGTGATCTTCTTCAGGTTAAATTGTGAATATGGTCTGAGGTAAGGGTTGAGATTCTCTTATTTATTTATTTTTTTGGTACATGGATATTCAATGGTTCCAACAACATTCATTGATAAGATCATCATTTTCCCATTGAATTGTCTTGGCACTCACTTGGAAAACTCAATTTATCAACATCTATTCCACTGATCTACATTTCTATCTTCATGGAAAACCACCTGAATGGAATGCTGAAGCTTAATATTAGGTCTCAAAATCAGGTAGTGTCAGTTTTAGACTTTGTTCTACTTGTCAAAATTGTTTTGGTCATTCTAGCTCTTCTGTATGTACATGAAAATTTTAGAATCAGCTTTTATATCTAAAAAAAGTTTGTTAGGATTTGATTGAAATCAAGCTAAATTTGTTGATCAAATTGCAGATAATATCTTAATATCTTCTAATCCACAATATGGTATCTCTATTTGTTCATCTTTAATTTCTCTCAGAAATGTTTTATAGATTTCAGTGTATATGCCTTACAAATGCTTTTTATTTATTTTTGATTGCTATTCTAAAAGATAATGTTTCTTTATTTTCAATTTTCAGTTTGTTGCTAATATATAGAAATAAAATTTATTTTTGTGCATTAACCTTGTATCATATCACTTTGTTAAATTCAGATTTTTATAGTTTTTTTGTAAATTCTTTGAAATTTCTATATAGATGATCTGTAAATAAAGACTGTATTGAATTTTTTTCCTTTTAATCTGTAAGCATTTTATTTCTTTTAAGTTTCTTAAAGCACTGGCTAGGAATTTCAGTAAAATATTGAATAAAAGTGGTGAGAGTAGACATCCTTGCTTTGTTCTCAATTTTAGGGGGAAAGAATTTATTATTTCAACATTAAGTGTAAAGGTAGCTACAGATTTTTTTTCATAGATGACTTTAAACAGATTGAGAATGTTCCCTCCTCTTCCTAGTAGGCTTAAGCATTTTTATCATAAATGAATTTTGAATTTTGAATTTTATTAAATGCCTCACCTGCGTTTATGAGGTGATCATATGGGTTCCTTTTTTCATCTGATAATGGTGAATTATTTGATTCATTTTTGACTGTTAAACCAACTTTACATTCCTGAGATAAACCCTACTTGGTCATGATTAACCATCCTTTTTATATATTTCTCGATTTGATTTACCAATGTTTTTTTAAGAATTTTTTTCATAAGGATTTCGTGTTCATGTAGAACTGCGTTCCCCAACCCCCGGGTGGTGGATGGTACCATGGCCTGTTAGGAACCAGGCTGCACAGCAGGAGTTGAGCAGCAGGTGAGAGAGGGAAGCTTCATCTGTATTTACAGCTGCTCCCCATCGCTTGCATCACCTCCTGAGCTCTGCCCTCCGCAACCCCGTGCCCTATCCATAGAAAAATTGTCTTCCATGAACCCAGTCCCTGGTGCCAAAAAGGTTGGGAGCCATTGATGTGGAATACTGATCACTCATTTTCTTTTTTTAATAGTATCTACTTCTGGTTTGCTATCAGAGTAATGCTGGCTTCATAAAATGAGTTGAAAAGTATTTTCTTTACTGTTTTTTGGCAGTTTGTGTACAATTTCTTCTTTAACACATTGACTGCCACACTAGAAAAAAGATTTTTCCCTGGGGCCACAGTGTTTTATTACAGAAATAGAATAAAAACTTTGAAAACAAAATGATCCTTTCTAATTTAATGAAAAATTTGTTATTTTTTATTGTTTTCTGTGCATGAGTTATATGCAACTTGAAAAATAGTTCATAAAGGTAAATGTAAAGGTAAAGAGATGTGTGAGTTACATATACTTCAAAAGGCCCTGGGCTCAAAACTAGCATGAGTTAAATGCAATTCACATGGCAGTTAATGTGTTAAATGTTAGGTAGAATTTGTCAGTGATTCCACTTGGGCCATAGTTTTCTTTGTGGGAAGAGTTTAACTAGAAATTCACTTTCTTTAATAAACATAGGACTATTCAGACAGTTAATTTCTTCTTGAGTGAGCTTTGGAAGTTTGTGTCTTTTAAGGAATTTGCCCTTAAACTGTTCAATGTATTGACATAGGGTATTTGTAATATACTCTCATTATACGTATGCCTAAACAATACATAACAATGCCCCTTCTCTCATTCCTGATAATGACAATTTGCATGTTTTCTCTTTTTTTATGATCAGTCCACTAAAGTTTATCAATTCTATTGATCTTTTCAAAGAAACAGCTTTTGCTTACATCGATACATCCCTATTATTTTTCTGTTTTCTAATTCATTAATTTTAGTCCTGTATTTATTATTTGTTCTGTTTACTTTGGGTTTACTTCACTGCTCTTTTTCTAGTTTCTTAAAGTGAACATTTAGGTCAGTCATTGATTTAAGACTTTTCTTCTTTCTTAATATGAGCATTTAATACTTTAAATGTCCCTATATGCACAGATTTAGCTACATCCCACAAATTTTGATATGCTGAAATTTATTTTCATTAAGTTCAAAATATATTACACTTTCTCTAGTGATTTTTCTTTAACTTCTGGTTTTTTAGAAGTGCCTTATTTAATATCCAAATATTTGGGGATTTTCTAGATATATTTCTGTTACTGAATTCCATTTTGGTCAGAGAATATACTTTGTATGATCTAAACCCTTTTAAACTATTTTATGGCCCAGAATAAGGTCTATGTTGATAAATGTTCTATTTTGCTTGAATATAATGTGCATTCTGCTCTGATGAGTACAGTGTTCTGCAAAAGTCAACCGGTCAAATGGGTTCATAGTACTCAAGTTTTCTACATCCTGCTGATTTTCTGTCAACTTCTTCTACAAATTATTGAGAGAAGTCAAAGAAATTTCTTACTATAATTGTGAATTTGCCTGTTTCTTTTCTTAGTTCTAGAGTAGTTCTTTAGAAAGAACAGAAATAGGAATTGTTCGTTCAAAGGACAATTTAAAGGTTTAATAATACTGGGCTGTTCTTGTCACATTAATAATGTTTTCCCCTTTAAAATTCTTTCAGTTTTGGTAAATAAATCACATTTCCAGTTCACATGGCCAAATGTGAATTTTCATGAACTGCTTGATTTTACAACTGCCCTTAAACAGAAAAATTCAAGGAAAATTCTAATAACTATAAAATTCTGGAGAAAGCAATTAGATTTCTAATATCAAGATTATTGATTCTGAATATAGAATTAAGCATATTTTCATAAAGTGATTAATTAAAAAAATACATTTACATTCCTACTAAATGGAATCAAAAGTGTATCATATGTAAATCCCACCCTTGAACAACTTTTGTGGACTTAGACCAAAATACAATATGAGCACCAGTGTGATGTGATTTGAGAAATCCTGAGAAAGTTCTTCCTCTAAAGTTGCTTTTTTTTTTTTAACTGATTGGTTATCTTAATCCATTTGGGCTACTATAATAGACTATCATACACTGGGTGGCTTGTAAATAACAGAACTTTATTTCTGACAGTTCTGGAGTCTGAAAAGTCCGTGATCAATATACAAGCAGATTTGGTGTCTGGTGAAGGTCCACTTTCTTGCTCAAAGATGGCACCTTCTCCCTGCATTCTACATTGTGAAAGGGGCAAGGCAGCTCTCTAGGGCCTCTTTGTGAGAGAACTGATCTCAATCACCTCTCAAGGTCCCCACCTCCAAATACTATCACATTGGGGATTAGGTTTCAACATATGAATCTGGGGGAGACATAAACATTCAGTCTACAGCATTGGTTAAATAATCTACAATTCCATTAGTCCATCTGATTATTAAGGAAACACTTTCTGTTTAAATATTTGTATTTTTTGTTTGTTTGTTTGTTTGTTTTTCCTCTCATTATGGGGGTACAAAAGATCAGGCTACATACATTGCCCATGCCTCCCCATCCCCCCAAGTCTGAGCTTCAGTTGTGTCCATTCCCTAGACAGTGCACATCACACTCATCATGTAGGTATGCACCCCTCCCTCCCCCCAACCCCATCCTCCCCAGTCAGAATTTGAAGTGTGTCCATTCCCCAGGCAGTGCGCATCACTCTCAACAAGTAGGTATACACCCATCCCTTCCACCCAGCCCCGACCTCTGTCCGATACCCAATTGGTGTTATTCCCAAATGTGCACTCAGGGAAACCAGTTTGCTGGTGAGTACATGTGGTGCTTATTTTTCCATTCTTGGGATACGTCACTTAATAGAATGGGTTCCAGCTCTCTCCAGGAGAACCAAAGAGATGCCATATCACCATTATTTCTAATAGCTGAGTAATATTCCATGGTATACATATACCACATTTTCCTAATCTATTCATGAATTGATGGGCATTTGGGTTGTTTCCACATCTTTGTGATTGTGAATTGTGCTGCTATAAACATTCAGGTGCAGGTGCCTTTTTTATAGAACGACTTTTGTTCTTCTGGGTAGATGCCCAATAATGGGATTGCTGGATCGAATGGTAGGTCGACTTGAATCTGTATAAGGTATCTCCATATTGCTTTCTACAGGGGCTGCACTAGTTTACAGTCCCACCAGCAGTGTATGAGTGTACCTGTCTCTCCACACCCACGCCAACATGTATAGTTTTGGGACTTTTTGATAAAGGCCATTCTCACTGGAGTTAAGTGATATCTCATTGTGGTTTTGATTTGCATTTCCCTGATGATTAGAGATGTTGAACACTTTTTCATAAGTTTGTTAGCCATTTTTATATCTTCTTTTGAAAAATTTCTATTCATGTCCTTTGCCCACTTTTTGATAGGGTTGTTTGATTTTTTCTTACTGATTTTCCTGAGTTCTAAATAGATTCTTGTTATCATTCCTTTATCTGATGTGTAGTATGCAAAAATTTTTTCCCATTCTGTAGGTTGTCTGTTTACTCTTGTGACTGTTTCTTTGGCTGTGCAGAAGCTTTTTAATTTGATCAGGTCCTATTTATTTATTTTTGTTGTTGCTGTAATTGCCTTAGGGGTCTTCTTCATAAATTCTTTGCCTAGGCCAATGTCTGTAAGAGTCTTTCCTACGTTTTCTTCTAGAATTCTAATAGTTTCCGACCTAAGGTTTAAGTCTGTTATCCACTGTGATTTGATTTTTGTGAGGGGTGAGAGCTGTGTGTCCTGTTTTAGTCTTCTACATGTGGATATCCAGTTTTCCCAGCACCATTTATTAAATAAGAAATCTTTTCCCCAAAGTATGTTTTTGTCTGCTTTGTCAAAGTTTAGATGGCTATATGAGGATAGTTTTATATTTAGATTTTCTGTTCTGTTCCACTGGTCTGTGTCCCTGCACTTGTGCCAGTACCAGGCTGTTTTAAGAACCACAGCCTTGTAGTATAGTTTGAAGTTGGCAAATTAATACCTCCCATTTTGTTTTTGTTGTTTAAGATTGCTTTTGCTAAACGGGGTCTTCTCTGGTTCCATACAAAGCATAAAATTATTTTTTCTATGTCTGTGAAAAAAGATGTTGGTAATTTAATAGGGATTGCATTGAATCTGTAGATAACTTTGGGCAGTATAGACATTTTAACAATGTTGATTCTACCTATCCATGAGCATGGTATGGTTTTCCACCTATTTACATGTTCTGCGATTTCCTTCCTCAGTGTTTCATAGTTCTCCCTATAGAGGTCCCTTACCTCCTTAGTTAAATATATTCCTAGGTATTTTATTTTCTTTGTTGCTATTTTGAAGGGTATTGAGTCCTTAATTTGGTTCTCCGTTTGACTGTTATTGGCGTATATGAATGCCTCTGATTTGTGTGTATTGATTTTGTATCCTGAGACTTTACTGAATTCATTGATAAATTCCAGGAGTCTCTTGGTTGAAACCTTGGGGTTTTCTAGATATAACATCATATCATCAGCAAAGAGTGAGAGTTTGATCTCTTCTGTCCCTATTTGGGCTCCCTTGATTCTGCTCTCTTGCCTAATAGCTCTTGCAAAGACTTCCAATACTGTGTTGAAAAGTAATGGGGACAGTGGGCAGCCTTGTCTGGTTCCAGTTCGAAGTGGGAATGCTTTCAGTTTTTCCCCATTCAGTATGATGTTGGCTGTGGGTTTGTCGTATATGGCTTGTATCATTTTTAGATAGGCCCCGTCTATGCCTATTTTGTTAAGTGTTCTTATATATAAGGGTGTTGAATTTTGTCGAATATACTAAAATTGTATTTTGTATTTGTATAAAAATTGGCAACACATTTTAATTTGCCAGCAATTATTATATTATCAAGGCTGAATTGGTCATGTGGCTGCCAACATGAAAAATTTAACTCACTTCAGAATTGTTATATTTTGATCCTAGAGTAGAAACAGATTCTGGAACTGAGGGGCTGGCCAGAAAACACAATAGTTTTGATGTATATGGAACTTTTGGAAAGGGAGGGAAAAGGCAGTCTCAGGATGACTAGGGTCTATATGAAGGGTTGAATGGTTGGATAAGTGAGATGTAAAGTGAAGGTAAATAAAAGAAACAAATGAAACTCTCCAGGATTCATTCAACCAATATTTAAGGAGTATCTACTATGTTCTAAGACATAGACACTTATTCATGGGTAGTGAGAAAACAAAGTCCATGCTCCCATGAGGTATGTATTTTGGTGGGGAGAATCAAGGAATAAGGCAATAAATAAATAAATTCATTTAATATTTCAGGTAGTACCAAATGTCATGACAGATGTGAAATTGGTAGTGAGAGGAAATGTTACTTCAAATTGTCAGGAAAAGTTCTTCCAATGAGAGACCTCAGTGAAGGGAGGGGCAAGCTTTACTGGCATCCCAGGAAGAAGCATCTACAGCAAGTAGAACAGCAAATTCAAGGTCCTTGTTTGGGGGCAGGAGGTGGTGCAGGAATATGTTTTTACATGTTCAAGTTGGAGCAGAGTCCAGTGTGTCCATGTATTAGCCAGTAAAACTAGAGAGGTAGCAGGGGACCAGGGTAAACACTTTGAGTTTTATTTTAAGTGGGATGGAAAGCCACTGGGGAAAGAAAACCAGAGAAGTAACAGGATGATATTTATGTTCTCTACAGATCACTCTGGGTGATTATGGAAGTAGATAGCACAGAAAAAGAGGAAAAAATTTAAAGAAAAAAAAAAGACCAGTTCGGAGGTCCCCAATAAGGGATGATGGTGATTTTGACTAGAGTGATAGCTATGGAATTGATGAGATGTAATAATATTCTGGATATATATTAAAGATCTATATATAGATTGAGATGAATTGGAAAAGAATGAGAAAATGAAGGACAAGCTTGACCTTCTTCACAATTTTGTTAGGGCTGGCAAAATGGGATTATATTTCATGTGATTCTGGCAGCATATTTGAGATTACTTTCAGTTTAAAGGTTGCACATTTGGAGAATATGCATGGTCTAAGACCCTCAGAAAACACGTAAAAATTGCACCTGGGTACACTTAATAATGTATGTAAACTACCATAGCTAAGAATGAGAATATTTTGATAGCTCTGACAAATGATAATATATAGACTTACCCTTTGTGATATATGCTGTCACTGAACTGCTTGAACTAGCTGAAATCCCTTCTCAGCACTATTTCATCTGGTTGGATTTGAGTGCTGAACAGGGGTTTCACTGTTTATATAACTCATCCCCAACTTACCTTTGCACCATCTTCCCCATCACGTCCTCGATGCAAAAGTCCCATTGTGCCCCTTACCATTCATCGTTTACTCAGGTGCGTTCCATGTTTTCTTGATATTTTCCCTGCCTCAAACTCTCTTCCCTTTCTGCTCCACAGATAAATACTTTTTATTCTTCAAGAAGTTGCACAAAAACCACGTGCTCTGTGAAGCATTTGTACATCCACTTCCCTATGCCCACCTTTTTATCCCAGGTAGTTATGTCACTCCCACCTGTCCATACAGGAACTCTCACTTCCTAGGTACTATATGTCATTTCTCCAGCACCACAACCTCCCTGATTGTGAGGTCCAGCATCTACAACACTACCTAACAAAATATGGTGTAACATTCAGTACTCATAATAATAGCATTGAGTCTTTTACAACATACCAGACACTATGCAATACATGCCCTAAGTAATCCCCACAACAAGCCCATAGGTTGCTCATTTTTCTCTCTCGAAGAAACAGAGAAAGCATTAGAGGTTGTGTTTTGCCAAGGTCATAGCTGGTATAGGCAGGGCAGGGCTGAGATTCAGATCCAGGCTATCTGACTTTCCAGTGAAGGTTCTTAAGCAGTAAACATAGTACCTCCCCTGACAGGACAGCTAAATTGAACTGGATGGTGCTCTAAACTGCGTCAAGGCAGTAACAGTATCTCCCAATGTAAAGAGAAGTGGAATGCCTTTTCACAATGAGAGATGAAGCTTTCTACTCCATAACCTCACAGATATACCCAAGTATAACAAAAATAGCCTTTTTTGGAGATTTACATAAAACTTATCAGAATCAGCCATATTTCTGTCCATTTAAATCTTTATACAATGGCAGCACATATCACAACACTTTCTAGAGAGATGCTCATCAATTTAGATTATGAGGAGATACATATAATTACTTGAAACAAGTCTTGAGAAATGTAGCATAACACTGTGAATACAATTACTACATTTTTTTTTTGATTAGTAACAAGTGAGATAATCACAGCAAAGGGAGTAAAGACACATTTAAGTATCAAAACAGGTTGGCTTAGTCTTTTTCTCTGCTTGCTGGAAATGGGTCTTCCAATGGAAGAGCGTAGGTAGAACCCACATCAGAATGCACTGTCATAAACTCCGTTATTTGGCTAAAGAGAGAGCTGCAGTCAAACCTTACTTGAAAATCAAACCTCAATGAATCTATTCAAGAATAAATTCAATAGATGAAGAAGGCCTATAAATTATCAAGATCAAATATCTGATCATTCTTTAACTGCACTTCCAAAGCCAAGATGAGCAAATACCATGGAGAAACAATGAACACTACAGAAATTTCTTGAAGTCAGTGAATAGCAACAGGTCTTGGTTTCATTGAAGCCATAGAAAATGGGATTTTTGCAAAAAAAAGAAAAAAAAAGCTAAATAAAATAGAAGAAAAATCCAAGTCAAAAATGTAGTTATATAGAGCAGTAGAAGAGAAAATGACTAGTTGAAAAAAATATTCTCAAATAGGATTTGTTTATTCCACCTCAGTCTAAAACTACTTTCTTAGGTCAATTCTCTCTCATCTCCTGACTATGTTAAATCTATAGCTGTATGTTCTCATCTGCATTTTCCCTTGGTTGCAGTTATCACAACTGTATCTATGTTGAGGTGTTATTTGTATAATTGTCGAAGACTATCCTCCCCTCCCCAACCCTACTAGACTATACGTTTTTAAGCAGATATCATGTCTCACTTGTATATCATCATATTAATATCTTCAGTTTTTTGCCTAAAAATCTAGGTGCTAAAAACTTACTTGATGAATGAATGCATAGCTATTCCCATGCAAACCCTGATGTGTAGAGAGAAAACAATAGCATGATTAACATTTAACACTAACATAGAAACAGGCACTAAAATTAACAGAGAAAATAAAATTTCTAAATCTAGAACCTGGAGTCACCTAGAATCATCACTATCAAGCCCACTTCCAGTTCTGACAACAACTTTTATTTAGATCTGTGACAGAGAGCTGGGAAAAAAGCTCTGTTAAGGCCTGGGGTCTTGCTCAGAGTTGTTACCATGCTGAAGACCTAAAGAGCCTCCTTGAATATTTACAACATAATTGGAATTATTTGAACATAGAGTTCTCCTAATAATTTTTTATGTTCTTAAATTTTTGTATCCTTATTTTAAAAAATGAATTAGAAAATTGCAGATATACTTAGGTATGCAAATAAGTTACATCGTATATGTTGCTTGATTGGCTAAACACACCAAACACGTATGTTGCAGCTAACAACACTCTGGGCATGCTATGAATTTATGGTGTCATATACATCGCAATTATTGATTTACATAAGTATAGCAATTTTTCTACTAGTGTAACAGATTTTAGCTTGAAAGGACCATAAACTGAGAGGCTCACTATAGTTTAAAGCTGGCAGCTGGCGAGAAGATGAATTTCAAGCCAGGAGAACAAGTAGGCAGGAGGCTCCTGCTGTTTCCTAAAGAGAGTGTCCCTGGGTGATGCATCTGCTGTTGAAACATCAAAACACATTTCATTGTGGGATCCTCTGCACATACTTAATCCGGCTTTCTTTGATTTTAAGTTTATTTGACAAAATGAAAAGACATATACTTTGCATTTCCTATTGTTAAAAAATGCCAGACTCTATTGGCAAATATTGATGTATGTGGTAGGCAGAATAATGAAACCAAAGATGTCCATGTTCTAATCTTAAAAACATGTGACTATGTTACCTTGCGTGACAAAAGGGACTCTTCATATGGGATTAAGGATCTTGAAATAGGGAGATTATTCTGAATTATCCGAGCAAGCCTAATGTAATCACAAGAGTCCTTATAAGACGAAGGCAGAAGGGGCAGAGTCAGAGAAGGAGACATGAGGATGGAATCAGAGGTGGGAGTTATGGCATTGCTGGAAGGAGGCCACCAGCCAAGGAGTGCAGGCAGCCTCTAAAGCTGGAAAAGATAAAGAAGGAATTATGCCCTGGAGATTTTAGAAGGAACTCAGTTCTGCTGATACTTTGGTTTTAGCGCCCATATGATCCATTTTCAGACTTCTGACCTATAGAACAGTTATTTCAAACCACCAAGTATGGGATAATTTGTTCCAGCACAATAGGAAACTAATACAATTTATAGTTATGTAGTTGATCTCTATTATATGTAACAATAATTCCTTTCTGTAGATTGACTTTATTACTGCATGTTTTATTCTTAGTCTTACTGCAGGTGATTCAGTTCATCCAGGTGATCAGTGATCTGAAAAGATAATATGCAGTGGTCAATAGTCAAGCTACAAATAGAGTATGTACTGAGAATTTGCTATATGTATGTATTATACTCCATAGTCAATGCTATGCTATGCTATATTTACTATATTATTCAACTGTATTTGGTGCTACCAGGGCAGAAAAAAAAATGTCAAGTTCTCTATTTCTCCAAAGCTTACAACCACATTAGGAGGCATGCTAAATTTGGACATTAAGCAATTATGTTAAGGAACAACTCTAGGGCCTCAAATGCTCTTGTGAAATATGACTTTCATAGTACCATATAAGGGACCCTAGAATATTCACCCTAAAAAGGTAAGCAACTGCTCTCCTGGTTCTCAAAACCATTTCTACCCTATAGGTCTCCTAAATTGGCTTCTATTTATCTTCACATATTATTTCAACATTAAAAAAAAAAAAAAAACTTCTAAAAGAAATTACCTAGCCTACAGAGTATGCAAAATGCTTTCATTTGGTCATTCATAAAGTGAAATAATTTCTGAAACTTAATGCTTTTATTCTACAGGACTTCTTTAAGCATTTCCAGCCCATTTAAAAAAAATGATAAACATGAAATGAAACCATCATGTGAAAGACGATTTTCTTTATAAATACCTAAACCCAAAAATGAAGTAAAATATTTGGAGGAATTTCTTTTCTTTTTTTTTTTTTTTTTGCATTCATCTTATTCACTTTAGGTTTCAAAAAACAAAAGGTGCTTTGAGATGAGTGGAGAGATTAATTTTCTATTCTATTCCTAGAGACCCATACTCACAACACACCTTTACTTTTGGTAAAAGAGTAAAATGCCCTCTGTGAAACTTTAAAACCCAGTATTTAGAATGATAGATATATATATAAATTTGAAAGCCATATGTTGTAGGCTAAATAGTGGCACCCCAATGTGTCCTCCTCCTAATTCATGGAACCTGTGAATGTTATCTTATATGGAAAGATTTTGCAAATATGATTATGTTACGGATTCTGAAATGGTAAAATTATCCTGGATTATCCATATTGGCACCACATCCAATCACAAGTGTCCTTATAAGAGGGAAGAAGAGGGAGATTTGATACAGTCAGAGGTGAAGAAGGCAACGTGACCATACAGGCAGATATCAGAAGGCTGTGACCACAAGCTAAGGAATGCTGGCAGCCACCAGAAGCTGGTAGAGGCAAAGAACAGATTCTCCCCTAGAGTCTCAAGAGGGAGCACAGTCCTGCCACTATCTGGCCCAGTAAAGAGATTTTAGGCTTCCAGAACTGTAAAAGAATAAAAGTTTTGTTGTTTTAAGCCATCAATTTTGTAGTTATTTATTACAGCATCAATAAGAAACAAATATACTATTTTAATACCTCTGTCATAAAGATGTGTCAATTTAATATGGATGACTGTGGAATAAAGATGTGAGAAGAGAAATATTAGCTTTTAAAACAATTACATCATGACTCTGTGTTTAATTTCAGAGAAAGAGGAAAAATTAAGAAAACTATGAAAGGCTACCACAATCTCAAAATTTTCCAAGACAATTCTTGAACTGTATGCTGATCAAAGGGGAATAAAATTGATTTATTAAAGACAGTATTATCCGTGGTGGTTTCTAATGTAATCAAGAAGAGGAGGGCAGTCACATTTGGAATATTCTATACTCCCTGAATATTCTGTGACTTTGGGCAGTGTCAAATGTACTGAAGGGTAAATAATTGAAAGCATTGGTGTTTTTGTTTTTTGTTTCTTACCAACATCAATAATTCTATGAAGTAGTCTGCAAAATTGTTATGGAATATTTAACCCAAAACTCAAGACCTAAGTGACATTTTACCTTAAAATGAGTACACTGGTCTGTTCTATTATGGATGTTCCCACAGAAACATTGGAGAAGCACAGGAGCTACATTGGACTTCCGTTTCTCCACCTGTAATAAAAATGCTAGACTAGATCATACCTGATTTGTCTTTCAGTTATATAATATTATGAAACCTATGGAGGGTGGTTCTTAGTCAATGCAATGAATTCTTTTTTCTGCATTGTTTTAAATTATGTTTGAGTCTTTTCTTCCTTACAATGACTGTGGCCCTAAATATGTAAGTAATCTCAATTGATCAAAATTATATTTGATGAATCTAAGAAGTAAATATCCAGAGATCAATGTACTGGATTATTAATTTTAAATTACCCAGGAAATACTTGAACTATCTTTTAAATGAATAGAAAAATTCTGTGTCAGACGGAAAAAAAATGGAAAGAATTTTGGAAAACCTTCTATGTTGGATTATGACCAAGAATAATGCTAAATATTAAATTATATTTTCTCAATCTTTACCTTTAACTTCCAAATGAGAAGAAAACCTTCACCATATATTTTAATAAGGCATTAAAATAATTGCTCAATGTAAAAATATTTGAAAACTAAAATGTATGAAGAAGAAACTAAAAGTCACTTATCCCATCATCCAGAAATAATCAATTTAGTTTTTGATATATTACCATCTAGTCTTTTTTCTATGCATTTCATTACAGTTTTGCTTACAAATATAGAATCATATTTTGTCAATAATTTTGTACTTAAAACTGCCAGATACTGAAGTCTTTTACAGAGTAGGATCTGTATCTAAATTCTCTATTTTGTGCCATAGAACTTTTAATCAATTCTGTCACTGGTAACATATGGCTCTATAACTTTAGAACTATTGTAACCCTAAAATTCACTTTCAAACTTGGGCAAGTCACTCCTTGCTCCATTTTGGCATTAGGGTTATAATAGTTTATACTAGCCTCATGAAATCAGTTGTACTTTTTCCATCTTCTAGAACAGATTGCATAATATAAGGATTATGTATCCCATCCAAATTTGATATAACTAGGGTGATAATATAATTTATCATCCAAATTAGGACATTGTGAAAACAAAAGGGGGTACTTTTAATAATAATGTTTAGCAATAAACAAAACAAGGCCTACAATGGCTAATAAGAAGTGTCCCAGACAAATGAGTCATCCAAACTAAAATCAGTATAAAATCATGTTTACTTGGCACCAATGAGGGGAGATACTTGACTTTTGACTTTTGACTACTAACCAGTCTAATCAATTTTCTATTTCTTTCTGAGCTATGGTCATTTATATGTTTTTAGAAAATTACTCATTCTCATTAGGCTTTTAAATTTGTTTTATAATGTCTATAGTGTTACAATTTTCAGAATTAATTCCAACTATAGTAGGTTCTCTCTCTGGCCTTGTTTTAGACATTCAAAAATCAAATCAGCATCCTTTTCTTCCATGGCCAAGGTACTGATTGCAATTCTAATTAATTGAAAATAAAACATTAAGTGAGAAGAAGGTCTGTAAGAAGGTGAAAGTCCGACACCAGAAAGTGAGTAATGGATAGTATGTCAGTCGAGGTTCAATCAGAAAAATGGAATGGCTAGAATATAGAAAGATTGATAGATTATTACAGGGATTTGACCTTAGGCAATTAAAAGAGCTGGCTAAGTAGTCTCTGAGGGCTATTGTCCTCGCGTCTGATGCTGGAGTTTGAAGTCCACAGAGCAAGACATGGGGAAGGGAAATGGATTTAAAGTGGGGAAAGCAAAGAGAAGCATGAATACACAAGCACCAGTTGGAACTTAATGAGGTCAGACTGAAACCCGTGTAGGTTCTCATGGCCTCTGATTTTGATGGCATGAATTTCCTGCTGAAACCGGGCCCTTCATCAAAGGGTTAAACACACACACATCTGGCTGAGTCAGAGAAACTGAAGGAGCATCTCGGGAAGCTGGAGCCAACAGATAAGCGACAAGTATGTGTGGGCTACAAAACCAGGCTGCTGCTTCACTTCACTTCCAGTGTGAGGCTTCACTCCAAGCCTCACACCAGACGCTCTTTTGTGGCCTTTTACCTGCACTTGAAACATACTGGGAAGGGAATTCTGGGAAATGTAGTTCAATCCTGCCAGGTTGACTGCATTGCAAAGCCGCCACAGTGGAAATGGAGAAAGTAAAAGGAATCGGGTCAGCTGTCCTTTCAGGAAACACAGAAATAGAAGAGGTTTGACGATACTCACAAGGTGATGAAAGTGTCAACCTTTTCCCTAGAGTACTAATAAGACTTCCTCCTTACCAAGATCGGTGGATACCTCTCAGTGTTCCTCACACTCCTTCACATGCAGCACTATCAACCCATCCTGATTATTCAAGCCTATTGTCTGGTTTGTTTTGGTTTTGGTTTGGTTTCTTTCATAGTGAAATTCACATAACACAACATTAATCATTTTAAATGAATAATTCCATGGCGTTTAGTACTTTCACAAGGTTGTGCAACCCCAACCTCTATCCAGTTACAAAACATTTCATCGTTCCAAAAGGAAATCCTCCTGGCCATTAAGCAGGTGCTACCCATCCC
This sequence comes from Eulemur rufifrons, assembly GCF_041146395.1. NCBI lineage: Eukaryota > Metazoa > Chordata > Mammalia > Primates > Lemuridae > Eulemur > Eulemur rufifrons. The sequence goes on from NC_090984.1 coordinate 53,414,029, forward strand.
CCTCCTGGGAACTAACAATCTGCTTTTTTTCTCATGTATTTACCTATTCTGGATATTACACATTAATGGAAGCTTCTTGCACTTATGTAATCAATGTTCATCTACGTTGTAGTATGTATCAGTACTGTATATGGCTGAGTAATATTCCATTATATGTATATAGTTTGTTTACTCATTCATCTATTAATGGGCATTTGGGTTATTTCCATTATTTGGCTGAATATATTTGCTTGCTGTGGCCTGTTTTAGAGTATCAGTTCTCTCTATTCAAAGTCGAAGGATACTTAATTTATTACACAGACCACTACTCAAAATAAATACCAAATTTTTCAGACCATCTTACAATTAGTTTTAGTCTAACAGATTAGCTTTAATTTAATGAGACTGGGTTCTGCCCAATGGAATACAAGAGGAAGTCCTATGTGCAACCTCTGGGAAGCATCTTTCAAGGGAGGAGAATATTCTCCCCTTCCTCCTTCTTATTTAAAAACTCCTTTTCTGGCTTCCTCCACACCAAGAGCACTTGAGCTGCTCTTATCCTAACTAAAATTTCTTTCTGCTTGTCACTTATAACTTTTTCATTTGCTGAAGATCATGTTGGAGTCTGAGCATATTTCTGAGAAAATACCATCCCCAGATTGGAGACAGTAAATTCAGGTAGCCCTACGGGCTCTCATTTCAATCCTTCCCCAATCTTCTGTCTAGTCTAGTAAATCTCATTTTTCCATACTTACTAATGAGCGTACAATGTCAAACAGAATTTAAAAACCTTAATGTAAATTAGATCTCTCATTTCCCTTTTTCTTCCAGCCCTATCTTTCTAAGAGATTACAGTTATATAACAAAAGTTATTATTAACTATACCATACTGATCCTTCTATTTTTGGTGTTTGTAAATTAATTTAGCAAAGATTTCTAAATTTTTTCCTCAATTACATTAATGCATTAAAATTACATTTTTTAAAATTCATAATAGTGAAAATGTTTTCAGACTCTAGACAATAAATCAATTATTTCAACCAATATTTAGTACAACCTAATTCCACTACAATAAAAAAAATGAACAATTTAGAATTATACCTACTTGTCTATAAATTCTAGTCTCATTCTAGTATCCCAGAGTGGTTTTTTTCAAATATTTAGGTATTCATTTACTAAATCGTGCATTTAATTAACAGGTATTAAGGACCAGGCTAGATGCCCAGGATTCCTTGTGAATAAGATTTGGTCCCTGATCTAGATTGGTGAGGGATATAGATAGACCAGTATGCAGCCCTTGCAATTGTGAGACAGGTGTATAATGGAGGAAAATACAAAGTTCTGAAAAGAAGCCCAGAGAGGTAAGCAACTAACTCTATTAAGGGGCAAAGAGGACTAACTGGAAAAGATTTCGAAAGGATGTGACTTTTGGAACCAGTAGAAATTTAGTAGTTGGAGACAAGAGGGGAAATATCCCAGTGAGGGAGAGCAGCATATGCTATGTTTACAAAAGACTAGTGTTTTGGTATGATCATAGCAATATTTGTGCTGCGTAAGAAGGAGGCAGCTAATGAGGGTTACAAGGTAGGCTGGATTCAGGTGTAAAGATTAAGAATTTTGGTACAAGACTTATGGAGCAAAGAGGGTAACTATACTCAATATGTCATCCACTGAGTCTCAAAAATTCCTTAAGATGACTTTGACCAACTTTTCAGCCTTTAATCAGGACTTGTAAAATTGATCCTTGTTAATAGATTCATTTCATTTAAATAGTTTTTCATTGTGTTCTCTCACACTTGCTTGGTTTTTCCTCTTCCAATCTTTGTATTATCTCTCCTTAATTCTTTTTTCTTACCTTCTTTTTATTGAAATAGCAATTTTTTAAAGCATTAAACACTTTCATCTTTCTGATGCTTCACAGTTTCGGATAATACTCACAAAATACCTTTTCATGAGGTTCTTTTTTGGGGGGGGAGTGGTTAAAAATCATTTGACTTAAAGTTCTTTCCTATTGTGTGCACTTCATTCCTCAGAATATAAATCCATTTTGTAATTACTCCAATATTCTCGTCTCAGAAACTTTGCCTGACACACCATTCCATATGTTTATGATTCTCTGAATGAAAAAGTGTTCACTGACAACCATTCAGACTTTTCCCTTTAATTTCCATTTATGCCTTATTGTCTTATAATGTTCAACTGAAAATATATGTTGCAATATTGTGTGACATTATCAGTATTACTTAAGATTTTATATACCCATATATCAGCCAAACATCAGATAAATCTCACTATTCTCCTTTCCGTTCATCTTCCTTCCTGGAAGAGTACAGGTAATAGATTCAATTTCTTCTTTGTGACAAGTTGACTTTAAGCATTTCTTACAAACCGAAGACAAGAATCAATTTGCATTTTGGTTTGAATTATTTTTAAAATGTGAACTGGAAATGGAATTTGGCTTCACATTTGGGCAATTAAAGTGATGGTGCTAACTGCAATGCTTTTTAGGCAAAACTTATTTCAGGATTGATTTTAAGAATAGTGTGAAGCCAAGACACAAGACTAATTTGAAGGTCTTGCTAATAAATAATGTTGTTAGGAAAAGGGAGTATTCTGATGATTTGTAATCCTGCAATAATGGCTTCTAAATAGTTAAGATTAGTTTGAGAGATGAGAGCCTTTCCACCCTCTATGCCATATGCCAGCAGGGAACAAAAATCAATCTTGCGAGGGCTCTGATTACTTCTGCAGCAAGTTTCTTGTCAGCAAATTCAAAATGTACAGGGCAATGAATCTTCCACAAGGTAGAGGCGCTGCCCATCAGCTGGAAATCTTTTTTTCCAACTTCTGGTAGAATATCTGCTTGTGATAAATTAGGAGGAGAGGGAAAAATAGAAAACTATTTGGTGCAACAATTTTAATCCTGTGTTATCAGTACAGAGAGAAAGTGACACCAGCTCCTATGGCTTTGAAATGAAAAATGTACCCTTGGAAGGAAGAAGCTTGAAAGTTGAGGAACAAATAAAATAATGATCTTTGTCATCTTAAAATACTATGCTGCTTAGCAAATGATCAAGGGAGAACCACATTAAGGGTTGAGACCTGAATTAATAAATCCTAATGTCTGAAGCAAGATGTCTAAATGCAGAGCCACATTGGAAGCAATAAGGAAAAAGAAATTGAAGTTTGATTGTACTGAAAAACACAGGGATGTGAGAAATGAGATTAACAAGGACAATGTGGTAAGGGGAATAATGATTTCTGAAAACATCCACATTCTAATTCCCCAAACTGGAAAAATGTTACCTTACATGGCAAAAGGAATGTTGCAGATGTAATTAAATCATACACTTTGACCTGGGGAGAGCATCCCGGCTTATCCAGGTGGACCCAAAGTAATCACAAGGGTCATTAAAGTGGAAGAGGGAGGTAGAAGAGGTCAGAGTGATGTGACTTGAGAAGAACTTGATTTGCCTTTGCAAATTTTGAGGATGAAGGAAGGCATGAGCCAAGGAATGCAGGTGGTCTCTCTAGAAGCTGGAAAAGGTAAGGAAATGGATCCTGTTAGAACTCACAGAAAGGAACATAGCCCTGGCGATACCTTTATTTTAACCCAGTGGGATCTGCATGAGACTTTTGACCTAAAAAACTGTAAGGTATTAAATGTGTGTTGTTTTAAGCCCCTGAATTTTTAGTAATTTATTATAGCAGCAATAGAAAACTAGTATGACAAGCTATAAAAAGATAAAACAATAAATAAAATTTTTAATTACATATTAGAAAATTCCCATGTTATCATTGCTCATGAAAGGATACTTTGACAAAAAGAAGGGATACTTTGGAATGACCTTTCCGGTTGTTTGTGGTTATCTTTCAATAGTTTTCAAATATGTTAAAATATGCACACTTTTTGATCCAGAAATTGCATTTCTGGGAATTTCATAAGATAATTAAAGATATGTGGAATGATTATCTACAGAGTTGTTTATAGTAGCCTAAAATTAAGAATAACTTAAAAGTTCAATGGTGAGGGTAAATTGTGTAAATTTTGGCATAACCTCAAACAGCATATTATGCAGTTATTAAAAATTAGTTAAATGAAAGTTTATTGAAATTAGAAAAACATTCTCAAGATACTGAGTTGAGATCAGGTATGAAATATTATGTATCGTGTGATAATATTGGCATGTAATATTGGATATACTGGTGTACGGTATTGGTGTGATGTATCTATGATCACACTAATGCTTTATACTGATTTTTCATTTATATCAGCAAATATGTACATGGGTAGAGAGTGTGGGTGTACAGATTGCATTTTTGTCTTATTCTTGGATTTATAAAAACACAACAAAATGTGTTTTTAGGTATAAATTTTTTCTGCCTATATATGTGCATGTGTGTGCACATGCATATAAAATTTTATGTTTCTATCACTTCTAACCAACCAGCAGTAGAAGTACAAAATGTACAGTTGTCTGTGTTTTTAAGCTCTCCTTTGTACAGTGTTGTAAAGTCCAACTCATTCTGGAAAGAAAACAAGTTCTGTCTCTACTAAAAATCAAAAAAAAAAAACACAACCCAAGGGTATAGTGAATTGTGTGATTTTTTTTTTTCTGGGTCAGGTCACTTAAGCTCAATGTCAATCATCAAACAGTTCTTTTAAAGGGCTGCAGTTCTTTTAAAGGGTGGAACTGGAAAACACTAAAATATTTCAGAAAGCAATTTGGCAAAATATATCAAAAGCCTTGAAAAAATTAAACCCTTTGAACCAGTAATGTCATTTCTAAGAATCTAAGGAAATAATAGGCAAAGGTTCTTACAAAAAAAAAATATTCATTGAAGACTTATTTATGTAGAGAAAAACTAGGAAACAATCTTAATGTCCAATAAGAGGGGAATTGGGCAGTAATTTAAAATAATCTTTTCAAAGAATGTTTAATTACATGGCAAAATGTGTTCAATATGCTGCTAAGTGAATAAAAGCAGGCTGCAGAATTAAATATACAATATGATTCCAATTTAAAAAATAAAGAAGAAAAATATACCAAATGTTAAAAGCAGTTATCTCTGAGTAGTAGAACTGGGTTTTAGATTTTTTAACCATGTATGTATTTGTATTTATACTTTGGGGGTTTCCATTTTTTGGACCATATACATAAATTACTTTTCGCATTAAGAAGACAATGTTTGCCAGTCAGAGTAGCCCGTGCCCTCTAGAAGCAGCTCAGTCAGTCGGTCTAGCTACCAGAATTCAACTGGAATCAGGGCGTTCCTTTCCCCGTTGACCTGTCTGCCCTGCCAGTCCCTGATATTTAGTGACTTTGACTTAAGACTCTCTCACAGAAGCCATAGAAAAGTCATTTTAGGAACACTGGTAAAGAACCAGGCCTTTCTCTAGGAAGCACATCCTTTTCTCCCAGACTGAATCTGACACCTGACCATGCCAGGGAATCCAGCACAGCAGCAATCACATAACTGTCAGAGCTAATAGTGAATACATCCTTGCAGTAGCACACAGAGCGGGGTTTGCCCTGGGCCTGGTACTTATACTTAGGAACAGCCCATTACACAAGAAAATGCTGTTGCAAGCTTTCCACCAGGTAAACAATTTTTTAATATTATTTCTGGCCACAACTGGTACCTGACTGGAGAAGAATCTCAATTTGAGATTTACCTGTCCCAGGTTCCGGTTTTCTCCTGTGGCCCATATGTTCTGTCATCTCTGTTACCAGCCATGGTCACTGGGATACAAACTGGTACGTTTTCTCCTGATTGGCATCACCTACAGGGCAGGGACCTCCTCATTCACAGGCCTCCCCCAGGCATTCAGCACAAACCCTTGCACATAGTCAGTACTCGGTAAGTGTTTTTAATGAATGGAACAATAAATGGCACTTTTTAAAGAATTCTTTACAGAGTTCCTAATGGCCACTTTTACTGTGTATATATGTATGCGTAGGGTTATAAAGTCTTTTTTATTCTAATGGGCATGGAAGATGGAAAAAAGTAATAATGTCTTCCTTTTTTGAGGGTTTACTGGGCCTTAGATAAAAGGGAAGAAATAATTCCATCTCATTCTAAGGAAACTACCGAGCCTCAGTTCAAGAGATCAAAGCTGCATTAACTCTTCCAGTTACTGCCACTTACCATTTACTATCATTTAGCACTCTGCAAAAGGTAATCTGCTAAATAGTACCCAAGTGGCCTGGCAATTTATTAAGTGAGCAATTTATTCTTTTCTCTCTACTAAGATCAAATCTTTCACCATTCAAATTCTCCACATTCCTCAGAGATAACAAGGTGGGAAAATATTCTTGTCTTAGGGTTGGAGAAACTAAGGTTTAGTCTTGAATCAAATCAGCAGAAGAAAAAAAGAGAAGGATTTTCCATTGCTTACCCTAATTCTCTATCACACAGTCTTTCTTTTCTGAATTTAAGACTGAGCTATTTAAGCAGTAGTCTTCTCTTTTATGAAATCAGTATTAAAAAAAAAAAAGAAAAACAGAAAAGTGCTGCTTTGGGGGCTCTATAATAGTGCCAGTCTGCAGTACTATGCAGGATAGAGCATTGGTGGAGATAGGTAAGAAAATGAACTCATTCGGTCGATAAAGTGATAAACAAGAAACAGTTATTAAGTACCATGAGGCAAGGAGGAGTTGAAAAGATTTAAAGATATTTATTCTTTACCAACAGTTATCAAAAGCAAATATTGCAGCTAAAATTGCACTGGTACCAAAACTAAGCCAGTTTGAGACTTCATCCTTGCCTCCCATTGCTGTTCACATTAGGCGAGCAAAACTCTACCCAGGCCTCCCCTACCCCTGGTCAGATTGAGGTCACCTGGCCGGGCCTCACAAAGCAATGTGCCTCTCACTCCAAACTTTGAAGAAATTGTTAGTGCCATTAGAGCCAAGACAGTAACAAAAGCTTCTGGACTGTTTTATCATGCTGTCAAGGGCCCCCAGAGGCCCACCTGCTTCGTGAAAACAGCAGCAGCAATAACCACAAACTGCATGCAAGCTTCGTAATATACATCATCTCATGTGATTATCATGAAAAACCCTACAAGGCAGGTATTATGACTGTCATATCAATGAAAAAAATGATGCACAAATAAGTGTGCCCCATGTTCATACAGTGTGAGTATAGGATAGAGTCTGGTTTTCAACCCAGGCCTATAAAATTCCAAAACACATCTCCTTCTACATCTCTTTTTACAAATGGTACATCTGTATTTTACTATAGTGTGTGGACTCTTCTAGTGAAAAGTTGAAGTGATGTCTCACTACTTGAATTCCATTTTACCATACTCTTCAAAAGAGAAAGCATATTGTAGTGATTCCATGGGTGGTTGTTGCCCACACACAGGCCAGAGTCTTGCAAAATGAACCAAATCTATGTATTTGTAAATCATTTCCAAAATGTGACTTTTGCCACAACTTATGTTTATGCAAACGTATGCCAGCAAACTTATGTTTGCTGAATATCAAAATTAGAAAATGCATTATTATGTTGCCTCCATGAGATCAGGGAACTACGTCCCCATCTCACAGAAGAATTCTTTACACACAATCTGCACTAAATGAATAGCATATCGAGTATATAATTTTTTAAAGAAAACACACAAAAAGCATTATGAAGATGTCTACTGTCTATTATTACACTCTTTAAGTAATTTGTTTACTGGTATTTACCAAAAAACTTGTTTATTTACAAATTTTTACTGACATGCCAAAATCAGTAACTAAAATGAACATGTCAGAGTGACTGGTGACTTTTCTGATTCACTTCCCATCACCAATAGAATAAAGCATATTAATTGTAGACCCGTGATAATTGTAGCTACAGTAGTTCCCCCTTAGTTAAGGGGGATACATTCCAAGATCTCCAGGGGATGTCTGAAACCACAGGTAGTACCAAACCTTGTATATACTGTTTTTTGTATACATATATACCTATGGTAGAATTTAATTTCTAAATTAGACACAGTAAGAGATTAACAACAATAGCTAATAATAAAATAGAAAAATTATAAAAATATATCATAATAAAAGTTATGTGAATGTGGTCTGTCTCTCTCTTTCTCTCTTTCTCTCTCAAAAACTCCAAAAATTGGAACTGCAAATGGCAGTGGAATAGTGTATTAGCAGAGCCATGCCCAATGCTCCATGAAATACCCAAGTACTAGTGTAAAATATACTTTCGGAGGAATATACATGGAAATATTAATAGTTGCTATTCCTAGGTGTTCAAATTGCTAGTTATAATTGCTGTTTTTAATCTCCTCTGTATTTCTGCATTTTAACAACACATCTTTTGTAATAAAAATTTAAATATATAAACTTCCAGGAAATATATAGCCTTCCAATATGTAGAAACAGTGCTAATTAATTTCTGCTAAAACTTATTGTGCATTTTCTATGAGTCAGCCACTATTCTATGTGTTTCATATACAATAACTTATGTAATGCTCAGAATAACTTATTGAGGTGGATAGTATTATCCCCATTTCACAGATGAAAACACCTATGCATAGAATGCTAGAATAACTTGCCTAAGGTCAAACATACTTAGTAAGTCAAAAATCCAGCATTAAAAAAGCAATCTCATTCCAGAATTTGCATTCTTAACCATTGTGCTATCCCATCACACAATGAACACATTTAGAATGACATAGCAATTAATACTCACAGTACACTTGAAACACTGAAAAATAATTACCAGAAAAAATGTCCTTTAATGGAAAAAATAGAAAAATACATTAAAATATTAGCAGTACTTGCTTTTCTGTAGTAGAATCAGGAATGGTTTTTTTCTTATTTCTAGCTTTTTTTGTTTTCTAATATTTAATAATAGCATACCTTTTGTAGTTTTCTTGTCTTTAAAAAAAGTTATGGAATCAATAGTCAGAAACTATAATATGAGAGGGCCCTGGAATGCACTCTCAAGTAAACATACAAATGTTAGAGACAAATCTTATGAAGAGCTTCAAATTCAAATTCTGGAAGGTTAGCATGCCCCTTAGAAAGTGAGCAGGTAGAGTGTGGAGTACTCACAAATTCACACCCTAAATCAGGGCTTCTGCTGAGAAGGAAAAGACAAAAAGCTTCAGTATTAGCTGGGCAATTCTCAAGTTATCACAGGAGTGAGTCTCAGGAGTTCAGGTAGATATCTAAACTCTGAATGAGACTAGCAGAGCTCTAACAAGTGTTTAGAAAGGTGTAAAAGGCTTGTGTACAGGTGCCAGCTTCCATCAGAGCTCCAAAGCACTTTGAACCATTAGCCTCCTTCTTATAAAGATGATTGATTGATTGATTAATTGATGGTTAACAAATTCTGCTTTTTGAGGCAAGAAGCTAGCAATAACATAGTATAGAGTCTACATCCTTTTTAGAGATGGACCATACATTTGGCTCTAAGGTTTCTGGAAGCCAATTGAAAACAAGTAAACTAAGTACCCTACAATTTTCAGAATACAAAGGATAAAATGAGCCAATTTCCATGAATAGGTCCCAACCAGCTTGGATTCAAGAACCAAATAGATATTATAAGAGTTTACACAAATAAGGTGCTATGTAACGTAATGAACAATACCTTTATCATAAACATAATGATGTGTTTAACATACTAATTCTGTAAAGCCAAAATTTAAATCAGCAACACGCACACACACACACACACAGACACACACATCTGGGTGAGAAATGATAGGCAATATGACTCTCTATTCTGTATTCAGCAAGCCCTTTGCAGGTCTAGTTCAATCTCTGAGAGTGTTTAAGATTATTCCTGGTCTTTCGTCCTCCCTCTCTAGACTTTTAATTTGCACAATGAGTTGAATCTCAGGAGCAGACAGGAAAGTCCCTTTTCTAGTACACACTTGTTGCTCTGGGTTTTCAATATTTATTGACTGTGACGGAGTAGAGATTATTCAGTTGTCAGGTCACTAGACTGTAAACTTCTTCAAGTTGGGATCATATCTCTTACCAACTTTTATTGGTCTGTATCTTAATGCTTAGTACAAAGCTATGAATCAGCTGGTCACCTTGTTGTTAAAACTGAACTGATTTGTGGTTTGTCATAGATTTTTCCAGGGTGGCTGAACTTAAGAAGTGAGGAAAAAGGAGAGGTAACCTAGTGAGATCAAATAGGTGCTCAGGGGAGAAATACTCTATTATATACCTCTGGTCAATAATTTTAAACATGTGCCATTGTCCATCTGAATATTTAAGGTTCACTTCCTTTTTTTTTTTTTTTTTTTTTTTTTTTTTGTTGAGACAGCGTCTTACTTTGTTGCCAAGGCTAGAGTGAGTGCCGTGGCGTCAGCTTAGCTCACAGCAACCTCAGACTCCTCGGCTTAAGCGATCCTACTGCCTCAGCCTCCCGAGTAGCTGGGACTACAGGCATGCGCCACTATGCCCGGCTAATTTTTTCTATATAGATTTTTAGTTGTCCATATAATGTCTTTCTATTTTTAGTAGAGACGGGGTCTCGCTCAGGCTGGTCTCGAACTCCTGACCTTGAGCAATCCACCCGCCTCGGCCTCCCAGAGTGCTAGGATTACAGGCGTGAGCCACCGCGCCCGGCCTTAAGGTTCACTTCCTAATTTTACCTTTGCTTTTGTCTGGAATTCCTTGGATCAGAGAGACTCTGTGCTACCAGCTGGGGTCATAGTGTTAGCAGCTGAAACTGAAGTTTCAAAGTTCTTCAGACTAGCCTACCCCAAAGTATAATACTATGCTGAATGTCCCAGGTTGTTGCAGTCAACAATCACATAGGGATGGAAGGAAATGACAGCTTCAACTGTCATTGACTGTCATCAAAAGGGTTCTCCAGGAATGAAACATGGGGCCAAGGAGTTGAGGGACATGTATCACACAAGCTGTTCCAAGTTCTCAACTCTTCCCCCTGATATGTCCCACCCACATAGATTCCACTACTTATGAACATCAAGCCAGAGTTAAGCACATTACATACAAGTAGGAAGGGAGGTCCTAATACATTTTAGTTGTTTTCTGTGTTTCAGAAAAAATATTTTCTTTTAATATTCATGAATAATAAAATTATCTCCATGTCATAGGGGACAACAGTGACATTCAGAATAGTTAAATAATAATTTAATATTTTAATTTTCCTAGGAGACCAGATCTGATCCCAAGGCCTGCATTCTTCCCCTTGCACATATGTGTTATTCAAAATTGTTATGATCAAACTACTTAACCTGTGCTTTAGCAAACACAGACACATTCGTTTCCAAGAACATCAATAGCTGATGGTTCCAATACATTGGCCCCTTCCTCCAGGGATGTGGCATGTGGCTAGACTCTTTGGGCTCTTCAATTATTTTAAGCTATGACTGCCTTACTAGCAGCCGTTGCCAAGATTAACCACTCTAGTACTTGAACAGCTGCCATTCCGACTTCCAGGACCAGACGTATCATGTCTGTTTCACCTCAGTCACCATCAGAATCTAAGCATCCCACAGCAGCCGTCATCACATGGATGATCATACTTGTAAATTTATATTCTTTTCCTAAACTGATTTCATCTCTCACACTTTTCTACATGACCAGACTTTTCCACTCAGCCTCTTAGAGACCATTGTCCATTATCACTGAGCTCTCCTACATCCACAATATCTTCTCTGAATGTTTGCTTCATGTTCTTGATCTGATCAAAACCTGAAGGTCCCCTAAAGCACTGCTTCCTTCCATCTCTCCATAAATAATGAAATTTATCCTTCACTTTATATTCCTTGGGACCCATCTGTCTTGTCCTTTTGCTATTGCCAAACTGTCTCTCCTTCAACACCCCTCCTGCCTTAGAGCTCATGTGATTAGACATTTCCACCTCTTCTTCTTTGTCTCATCTACTAAGCTTCTGGTCCTGGCCTCTCATTCACTGATAACATCTGGATCTAGATCTTCCTCATCCACCATGTGTTGGTGACTTCAACTCGTACAAAGATGAGACCCAAATAACATGTTCTCTCAGTTCCTTGACCTCCTGAGCCCCAAGAACCTCTGCCACCTACCATTCAACCTCTGCTACATGGTCATGCCAAAGACCTCATCATCACCACTAATGGCATCACCTTCAAAATTTCAGTTTTAAATTTACTTCTGGCAGTTGTCTTCTACTATTATATATCCTTTCAACTCACTTATGCTAATGCTCCAGTACTTTTATGACTTTACTGAAAGTTGTCCCTATGATTTACTTCACTCTCCATCTTTCCACTGACCTCAATTCTTTCCTAATCCAACCCAGATTACACGGTCAGTATACTCAACTCTTTGTGAATATCCTTAACTGCCTTGCCCCACCTGCCCTCCATTGTACTCAGCTAGCAATATATCAACGCTGATTAAATTTATTTACTCAATGTCTGCAAACAAACCATTGAGCAATGCTGGAGAAAATTATGTATACACACAATGCACTCCCTTTGTTTAGGACTACAAACCTTAATTTGGCATCCAAAAATAAATTATGATGCTAGTTTGTTTGCCTGTTAAATTAAATTTTTCTCTCTCCAAAATGTCTATTTTATCTGTGTGTCTACTTGACCAGGCCACTGGATGCCCAGATATCTGGCTAAGCACTATGCTGGGTGTGTCTGTGAGTGTGTTTCTGGATGAGATTAACATTTGAACTGGTGAACTGAGTAAAGCAGATTGCCCTTCCCCTTGTGGGTGGGACTCAGTCAATCTATCGAAGGCCTGAATAGAACAAATGGCTCAGGAAGGAAGAATTCACTCTCTCTGCCTCACTGTCTTCAAGCTGGGACATCAGTCTTCTCCTGCCTTCAAACTCCAACTGGTACTTACCCTATTAGTTCTCCTGTATCTCCAGCTTTCAAACTGTAGATCTTAGAACTTCTCAGCCTCCATAACCACATGAGCCAATTCCATATACACAGTGAGAGGGAAGGAATCAGGTCTTCAGTGGTCTACAAGAACTACTTTAAGGCCGGGCGCGGTGGCTCACGCTTGTAATCCTAGCACTCTGGGAGGCCGAGGTGGGCGGATCGTTTGAGCTCAGGAGTTCGAGACCAGCCTGAGCAAGAGCGAGACCCCATCTCTACTAAAAATAGAAAGAAATTATATGGACAGCTAAAAATATATATATATATAGGAAAAATTAGCCGGGCATGGTGGTGCATGCCTGTAGTCCCAACTACTTGGGAGGCTGAGACAGGAGGATCCTTTGAGCTCAGGAGTTTGAGGTTGCTGTGAGCTAGGCAGATGCCACGGCACTCACTCTAGCCTGGGCAACAGAGTGAGACTCTGTCTCAAAAAAAAAAAAAAAAAAAAAAAAAGAACTACTTTAAACACTGTCTAAGATGCAATGATACCACACTTGCCTAATTTTCCTTCACCTTCACTGGTCACACCTTCTTAATCTCTTTTGCTGGTCTCCCCCATTGTGTCAGATCTCTAGTAATAAAGTACAACAAGGCTCTATTCTCGATTCTCTCTTTTCCAACCTATCCATTTTAAAATATCATCTACATGCTAATAAAACTCAAATTATATCTCAAGTCAAGAAATATCCTTGAGCTCTAAACTTCTATATCCTTGACATCTCAAACTTAGCAGGAGCCAAACAGAACTTTTAGTTTTTCCCAAAAATATACTTCCTACACTTCCATGTCTTGTCCATCTCAGTAAATGGCACCATCATCTCACCAATTGCTCAGGCTCAAAATCGGGATGTCAATCGTGAATTCTTTATTACCCTCCTCACACTTATATCCAATTCGTCAGTAAGTCCTTTTGTCCTACCTTCTAAAATACATCACAAATCCGACCAATTTTCAGCATGTCCATGACTATAATTGGTCAAAACCACCTGGCTTGGACTGCTGCAATGGCCTATTATTTTGTGCCTCTGCTTCTTTATGGCCCAGCACCCACAAAGCAGAGACTGATCTGTCCAAAGCTCAACTTCCGTCATGTCCCTCAGCCCCTGCACACATGTACACACACACATTCCATCACTACCTGATGGCCTCTGCTTAAATCCTTCCCATGGCTTCCATTATACTTAAAGTAAATCAAAACTTCTCACTATAGACTACAAGACCCTACATGAGCTACATGATCTGGTCCCTTCCTCGCTCCTGATGTTATTTCTTTCCAATATTCCTCTTTGCTACTGCATGAGTACCTCACTGATATTCTTTATATATCCTGAAGTCAGGCTCATGCCTATCTCAGTGTCCTTACATTTGCCATTTCCACTGCCTAGAATGCTTTCTCCCAAATCCTTGCAAGACTGCCTCCTGTCATCATTAGACGTTACCTCCTCAAAGAAAGAGCTAAAGCTGCTAGTGTACACACACACACACACACACACACACACACCAGTTGCCCTCTCCCACATTAACTTATTTTATCTTCTTCACAGTACTGTATTTGTCACTATTTTAACTTATCTTCTTTAGATATGTCTATGTTTATTGTCTTTCTCCCCAACTAGAATGTAAGTTTCTTGAGGCCAGTACAGTTTTTCTCAGGCATTGCTGTATTCCCAGCATCTAGTTCCCAGCATCTAAAGGTCATAAAATATAATTTTTTTGACTGGTCACAGAAAAAGAAATTGTGTCTACTTCAAAAGGAAATGATCTATTATGATAAGTTTGTAAGATCAAAGGGTACGGTGATATAAAGTGGTTAACCAAGAGACATATGGGACAGAAGTAGATAAAGAATTCAAGAAAGAGTAATTATGGTCATCGCAGATAACTAGTCTTGTATGAAAATAGTTGTAAGCAGAAAATATATTCTAGAGATGTACTGAACCAAATGAAATAACATACCATGTTATTGAACTCAGGATCTCATAGGAGACTGATGAGTAAAGAAATATATGTTCTTTTCTTTTTAATTTCAGAATATTACAAGAGTACAAATGCTTTGGTTACATATATTGCCTTTGCACCACCCAAGTCAGAGCTACAAGTGTGCCCAACCCCCAGACATCACACACCTTACCCGTTAGGTGTGAATTTACCTCCCTGTCACCCGCCCGATGCCCTATGAATGTTACTTCCACATGTGCACCTAAATGTTGATCAATTAGTACCAATTTAATGGTGAGTACATGTGGCACTTGTTTTTCCAGAAATATATGTTCTTGAACATGGAGATATTGAAAAGTTCTGCAGGCAATAAGGGATCATTAGGAAAAGAATTATGCCAGAGGTCATTTGAAAAGATTGTAGCCACAGAAGCATCAAAAGCATCTTTGGCATACAGTGATCTGAAAGAAATCATAATTTTAATACATATTAGCAGAGATGTAGCTTAACTTGAAGTCACTCTCCAGTTTACTATTCATGTATTTTAAGAATCTCCAATTTTCTCCCTTCCTAAAATATAAGTAATATGGAAATCCCTTGAGAGTCCCTGAAAACGAGAAAGTTAACTTGACTTTAGCATTTGAACAGCAAAGTCGTGATCAATTAGTTCATTAATAATCGGATAATTGAGCAGGGGGCTCCCGAATAAAATGAAAAGTAGAAATAACCAGCAGGACAATTTGAAGAACCATCTCTCAGCTTTATAAACTAATCCTCCTCTAATGGCCCTTTTTAATGTAATTTATAGTTTCATCATTACCCTTTTTGTATTAGTAATTATTTCTAAAATACCAAAGAACCATCTTTTTTTCAAGGTCCTTCCCTCGGTCTGATTTACAACTGAGCTCAAGTTGGACTCTGTCTTTCTGAGGTTTGACATTTCAAAATATTTACTGCTCTTTTACATTAATGTCTTTCTCATGAATCTGAAGGTGACCGTGATTTCTTTCATCATGTTGTAATTAAATGGATCAACTATTGCTTTATTATTTCCACTATTTGTCTGCATAGCACATTAAAACTTTCAGATTAGAAAGTGCTATTGAGCACTGTGTGAACTATAACAAACAAATATTTCCGAAAATATAGGGTCCTCTTGATGCATCGCTAAAGGAGCTGTTCCACGTGAAAGCACAAAATCTTTAATATTTTATTGATCAGATCTAAACCTTCTGCCCAAAGTGGCAATTAAATTTCAATTAAACTGACTGAAAGCATCATATTAAATTTCAGCACTTTACGAGCTATCAGATAATGCTGCGGGACAAATCTTTAGTATGATCACACTCTTTTCAAATTATATTATCCTGTTCATTCACAATAAAAGTGACAGTTTTAGGTATACTTTCAATATTTCTTGAATATAAACCCTCTAATGAACACATTTTATTGCCTTTAAATCAATTATTATTGGATATTTTAATAAAGTGAATTGAGCACTTTGTTTTACACACTGCTTAGAAGTTATTATATTTTGCAGTCTGCACAGCAAAGAACTGAATCAGAAAAAGAGAGAGAGAGAGAAATGGCCAAATATCTGACAGAACAGGAGAAAGGAATGAGCCATTTATGAGAAGGAGGGCTTCCTGTCTCACTCTATAACATTTAATGATACATGCTAATTAGCATCTGATTAATTTTTTTTCCTTTTTGAAATTTAGGTCCGTTTTAAAGGCACCTCCTATCACAGTAGGAAAACGTTAGGAATCTCAAATTATAACATGAATATAGTCTTATGTATACTTTATTATGGAAACTGAGACTTTTAGGTTTTTATTTGTTGCTGTCTCCCTTGCCCTGTGAATTTGTGATTTATTAATATGATATCACATCTGAATTTTTCAGAACAAAAGTCCATGTTAACCAAGATTGTGCCCATTTGTATGATATAAATAGAATCCGATGCAGTTGATTCTTCACTTTGGCCACAGTTGTGATTAATGCAGACTCCAGATTTAGCATGTGATTGAGGTGGCCATATTGATTGCCAAGATGGCCATAACGAATGGCTCAGCTCTGCGCTCTCCAGATCACCCGTCACACCCTTGACATACCGCCTCACATTCACCTCATACAAAGCTCCATGTGCTGGCCCAATTCATGCATAGATGTACACCATGAACACTCAAACTGGCCAAGCATAGCGTAGAAGTGCACTCAGAGAGAGAAGATGAGGTAACAGAATGCCCACTGCTTTGAAGGAACCCAGCCACATGTAAGGATTTTACCTGGCTTTTTGAATACAGAGATGCCGTCATTGCTGACATTGAAAGGATGCAGGAATAACCTCAGTGTGATCCACTGGAGTGTATTAAATTAAAATTTAGATGAAAATCATAATTTTTTATTGAAATGATTCCATTAGATTATGGTCCCTGAATTTGAGTAATTGAGTCTCACGGTGGCAAGGGACTTTAACAAGTCATTAAAACTATCTCTGTGTGGAGCTGGATTAAGGGACAAACAGCAGAGCTGTTCATGGATGTGGCCTCAGTCTACAAGGGATGTGAGAAGAACACCATTTAAATAGATGTGGGGCCAGTGGACTCCAGCTTTTATGCAAAACCCATATAGCAAGTAAACTACAAATTGCCCATTTCCTCCCAAAGTAGAGTCTTTGTTTTAAAAATATTCCTTTCTATTACTGTTCTTTCTGTTGAGCATGGTCTACAGCAGTTGGAATTATGCAGATGCAGTCAACTGTTTACTGTTTACCTGGAATGGGTGGTATAATATCTTCTTCCTCACCCCCCAAAAAATGTGGTTTAAAATAAAAAGGCAATACGAGCAATTTTAAAAGTAAGAAGTGCTTTACCAGACTATTTCAGAATATTGATTGTATTTTGAACAAGTGAAGTGAATTAATAAGACAACAGTCTTTATACAGTTTTTATGAAGACAAAATTAATTTGTCCTGCACTCACATTTTGAAAGAACCCAAAGAAATGTGTCAAGCAAAATCCCACCTGTGCCATTCCTCACAGACGACAAACACAGGAATGGGAACTATTGGAAACACATGCTACACTAAAATGATTTTCACTATTGGCAAATCTCTGCACATACAATTGAAGCCTTAATTACAACTTCAGTCTGTGTATCTTGTTCTGTTTCGGCTAAGGAGAGACAGTAAACAACAAACAATCCTGAAAATGGTCACTATCACCTGTAAATGGCTTAGTGTTTTACACGTTGGCAAAGTGGTGGTATAATAGATGGAGGGTATGACCTCTGTTTAGACTTAAAAAAAAAAATTAAGTGTAGCAGAAAACATATTTCCCAATAACGGTTTAACCTTTCAAAGTTGAAAACCTGGGAGAAGCGCACACTCGGACTTCCTCGGGGGAAGCTGACCAAAAGCAGGGACTCCCCTCCCAGCCACACTGCCTGCCCTCAGCCAGCCATGTGGATGCATTTTCTCTCCCAGTGTCTTTGAAGTGTTCAGGATGAGTCACTGAAATGAGAGAACACACTAGAAATTCTACTTATATTGATTTGTATCTAAAAATACGAAGGAAGGGCTAGGCGTGGGGGCTCACACCTGGTAATCCTAGCACTTTGGGAGGCTGAGGAGGGAAGATCATTTGAGGCCAGGAGTTCAAGACCAGCCTCAGCAGCATAGTGAGACCCCATCTCTCCAAAAATTTTTTTAAAATAGCTAGATGGACGTGGTGGTGCGCACCTATAGTCCCAGCTACTTGGGAGGGCTCAAGAGGATAACCTGAGTCCAGGAGTTCAAAGTTGCAGTGAACTATGATGATGCCACTGCACTCTAGCCTGGGGAACAGAGCAAGACTCTGTCTCAAAAAATAATAATAGTTGTTATTATAAAAACACAAAGGAAAATTAATCTTTATTAAATACTTAATATATGGTTTGACGCTAACAACCTCATTCAGACATGTGTCACAGCACCAGAGTTAGACAAAGTGTGGCCTCCACAAGGGCGGGCAGGAACCTCCTGCATATGTTTGTGTTCAGCCTCTCCCAACACATAATTGGCTACATCTTCCCCATTAGACAGGCTTCTAGATAATGTTTTCTAGTTTTTAACTCACACTCACAAGATGATCATATGATTTTAAAAGAAGAGCTGTGGTCCCAAGTTCTATTAGTGATACAAGCACATGCAAGCACTTCTCTTACTCCCAATCAAGTGCTTCATCATTTATACAGGTTAAAAAATAAATTGATCCAACAAAAATTCAGGCAAAAGGTTTAAAATTATCAGGATTATTATTGGAAATATGAATTAACCTTCACAATTGCTAATAATGACTTTCACCCTACTCATGTAACGAATATTTCTTGAGCACTACTACAGGCCAAGCAGTAGACTAGGTCCAGGGGTATGATAGTGAACAAAAAGACAAGTCTCTGCACTCATGAGGAAGAGGAGAAAGAGGCATAATAAACTAAATAAGTAATTATATATTGCATTCAAAGGTCATAGGAGAAAAATGAAGCAGGGAAGAGAGGAAGATGGGAACGCCAGGGAAGGGTTTATAATTTTAAGTTAAGATGCTCAAGGAAAGACCCACTGGGATAATGGTATGTGATAAAAATGATGTAGTGATTATCAGCAAGACACATCAAAATTAAACATCCACCACGTGAAAACAACCATCTACAGTTTGAAAGTGCAGACATCAGTGTGTTTAAAAAATTATATACTGCTTTAAATTTTTAAAGACATATTTTGAAAATTAACTCAGTCTTTTAAATATTAAATTTGCTGTATATTTTTAAATAAACATATTAGCATGGTGGAACTTGTATAATATTTATAAATAAAGAAATAAATATTTATAGATTAGAGATGAGCTCTATAAAAATGTTTACTGATAGGGATATATGATGAAAGAATTTGGAAAGTACTCCTCAACTCCAACCAAAGTGATTTCTCTAAAACAGCAATTTGAGCACTTCTTGCTTATTTAAAGCCTTACCATAGTTTCTGATTTCCCTAAAAAAAATATATCCAGATCCTTTACTTGGCTCTTGAGACCCCACGTGACCTGGCCGCTCTCTCCTTGTCATCTCACCCTCATTTCAGTGAGACCGAACTTCTCCCAGTTTCAAGAGTAGACCGTGCACTCTCTCACCTCCTGGCCTTCACACCCACTGTCCCCTCCATTGGGTACACTCTTTCAGGGACCACCCTGACTCTCGGGCTCTTCTCACTTGTCACCTGGTCAGTTGCTCATTGTCCTTCATGTTGTGGGTCACTTCAGAAGTGACTCCCTCCAGGAGGCCTTCTAGGACTCACCAAGCCCAGCTTAGTTGTCTTCATTGGTAGTCATCCCACCTCATATTTATCTAGCTTCCTTGTGGGCAATGAGAGGACATAGACTTGTCCTGTGTCATTGTTGTGGTCCCAGAGCCTGAACCAGTGCCAGGCACACAATAGACATTTGATGCATATTTGTTAAATGAGTAAATGAGCAAACACATGCATGTAGCTCCAGCATATTTATGTGTTGCTACCCATTTCCTAGTTTCTGCAATACCCATAGAGTTCAGAGTTCCATTGATTGTTCTCTCATGAGAGTTTCTCTTTATACGTCTTTATAATGGGACGTTTTTATCTTGGGCTTTACTTATTTTCAACTTGGATAGTGGAAACACTGGTGGAATTTGATAAGCTTGTAGTGCTTTAGATTGTGCCTGACGTATAGTGAATACTCCAAAGATATTTATAAAAATATTTATCACATGAAATTTCTTTGAGAATGTAAGAAACAGTCCTCAATTAGGGCAAATCTGTGTTCATCGATGATGAATTTTCACAAGACACAATGTCTAATAAAAAGCTCTATAGTTTCATTTTGGACTGCTGTCAACGTTACTGCTCATTCGAATTTACAAAGTTGAAATAAATTGTTGTTCTCTCATATTTTTTCTTTATTTTATAATCAGACTATAAATATGGGAGATGGGGTGATTGTAAGTAATAATAATGTACCGCGACTCTATTATATGTTTTATATGTATGGTGGGTGTGGGGAGGGTGTGTATCCAGATGTGTCTTCCCATGTAAGCAAAAGCTGTCCTTACCTCACTGACACCTGGAGGAGGAACTTAATCTGAGACTCCACAAGATTCCACCTTCTTTGTGATGCTCACTGGGGAGACACATAAGAGATTAAATGTGACTATAAGGAACTAGACCATCCTCCTTGAGAAAGACTGATCATATTCCCCTCCTGGAAATTATGTAGGTCTTAACTCTTCCCAGCTGCACCAATCCCCTAATTGCTCAAACCTTGGAGCAGCAAAATAACACAACAAAAGAAAAATGTTAAGAGCAGACATACCTGGACTGACTCTTGTAGTAGCCAGACTACATTCTTTTCATGGAGTACTCTTGATATTTTTTTCTTCATTTTTTTCTAAAAGCAGCACCAATTTTTGATGAATAAGAAGAAGAAATGCATAGCTTTGACCAGGAAAAAAAAATCAAAATCAATGAATATAAATATAGAAAGAGATGTTTTTTGCTTATAAGGACATACTCTTGGCACTTAAGCAAAAGCAGTCCATAATATGGGCTTCGTGTTGTGTTGATAAAGCACATGATATTTCAGAGAGTATTTTTTTCCATGATTCAGTATGTTTGGTTTACTTTTAGCTATAAATACTTTTTTCATACAATTCTGCCTTTCCTTCTAAGGCATACATATGTAAGCAGTCTTGACAAACTGATCAATCCAAGCTGCTAATAAATTTATTTGATGGCTATTCTGTGCATACCCCGTACCTCCTAAATATTTAAATTTCCAAATGTAATAATAGACTAATTTTTATTACATTTTAATGAAATGAAGTGGTTTGGCAATTTTTAGTGCTTGTGTTTTATTTAACTCCAAGGAAAGCATTCAGAAAAGGCTTCACATAAGACATATATAAGTAGATGGGTAAAGGCAGGGGGAAATAGAGATGGAAGGTAAAGGCACTCGCTGTGCTCAGAAGTGCTTTGCGTTTCACTGAGTCCTTACAACTCATTCTCAAGTACAGTAACTCTGTTGTGTGAGCAAATCTCTTTGCCTAGACCATAATAATTGAACTTTTACGGATTTCTCAAGTACATTGGAACTGCTGCTAAATCAGATAGGGTGAACTGAAGCCTGCTCCACTGTACTGTACTTACTCATCTCCAATGCTATGCTGGATTTATTTTTGACACTAAGAAAAGAACCATGAATTTTTGTCAACTGCAGCATGGGGATTTACATTTGTTCTATAAAATGCACTGAAAGGACCAGCCTGCTCTTTGAGTATGGGAAATGTAATCTATCCAACTCTCAATAAACTTGAGAATATATATCTGGTTAAACCCATCTAAAATGAGATGCAGTCCTGGCAATATGGTGGGCTCAGAAAGGCTGGCAGTAAAAGTAGATATACAGTATCTGACATCAGATTGTTTCAGGCTTAATTTCAGTAAAGTAATAATGTCGGGAAAAGAAACACTCTCTGATGCACAGATTGATACCATTAGATGGAAATTGTGCAATGCCTTATGAACACAACCATTTTTGACTTGATATTATTAATATATGTAAAGAATAGAGCAATATTCAATGTGCCATCGCCAGATTTGCAATTATAAAAGTTGACCAAGATAGTGGTCAGAGAATGGGATAAGAAGATATGGCAAAAATATATTCTTCTGTAAATAAAATCAAATAGGATTATATTACTCTAAAATATGTTCTGTGTAAATGCCCTGCATTATTTGCCCTGGGTAGCAAGTGATCGCCCACATTCAAGGAGAAGGTGCCTTCAAGCACAGAATGTTAAACAAAGAATGCATATGTATCCTGGTCGGAAGAAACAAAAGCACCTCAGTGGCATTTCTAGCCTCAACAGCAGAGATGCATGAAATAATTGGCGAAAGGCAATGGATATCTTGAAAAACCCAAGCAATGAAAGCCTAGTTCCATTTATTTTTCTCTTAAATTGCTTTTTCCAGTCAATAAATAATCACATAATCACATCCTACTTCCAGAAGCACATACATGGTTGCCGCCCTTAGCAGGTTTCATTTGTGGGCTCACATCTCTGTCCAGGATTCCGAGTGTCAGGTCTGCCTTGGGCTTTCATCTTTACAAACGTGAAGTGCGTTTTGTCTTCAAAAACAATGGTGTTTCTGGTTTTACTTGTCCTGTACGAAAGATCACTCCCTGATCTCCTTTCCTTTTTGGAGAAGACATTATAGCAAGTTCAGGTACAGATCAAGTTTGTAAAAAAATGAAGTGAAGCACACTCGTAAGGGCAAAAGCACACATACAGACAGACACCCCACTCTCCCCTCCCACAAACACACACACATTTCCTACCCATTCATGACTGGATGCCCTAACAAAGAGATTACTTGGACATAGACCCTTAAAAACCAAGGGGACAAGTAAGTAACCCACAGAGAATTATCTTTTATAATTTTAGAAAATATTATGGCAAGCTTAAATCAACAGCTATTCCACAATTTAAAAATTATTTCCAAATCCATTTAATTAAATATTAAGTATGTGCCCCATTATGCTGTGAAATGAATAAAAGAGAGAGGTCATATTTTTTTTCCTATACCTCCAAAATAATGAAGAGATTACTGACAAATCAATAGTGTTGCTATTAATAGTTGCCTCCGTAAGCCATTTTGGGGAAGACGTTGTGCTTTCCTCGATTTGTATACCGTGGTCTGTCCTCTGTCATTCCCTTTCTCTTTAATCTTGTTTGAGTGTACAGCTCACTCGTCCTTATTTTATTGACTCAATCACAGGCGCACTGTCACTTTTTATAAAATGGTCACTGCAGAATCACATCAAGCAAATTTTTGATTCTGCAGTCAGTAATTTAGTGCCTTTATGGAATTGCAATTTCAGGGCTCACTGCTTGTTTTTCTAAAATGTACTTTAGGAATTAGTTACTCCAGCCACAAATCAGTTGAATTTATGCACAGTTGTAATACAGTTTATGGCCTCATGGTACATTGCTTCAAAAACAGCAGATGTGAAATTATGATAAATATAATGAGTGTTTTTTTGCCTGATCTAGTGGAGTAGAGAAGGATCTGGAGCGTGTTTACCTATCCCATACAGTACATTTAATGTCTTAGTCAGGAGCCCTGACAATGGCTGATTAATGTCCTCATCTCCTTTATTAAAGATAAGAGTAGCACTGCAGTCAGGAGATAGAAAGCACACCATAAATCTTCGTAAAATGAGCAGTCAAATAATCACTCATCAGAAATAAAATCTACATACATTAACACTAACACTCAGCCTTCCACGCACGCTCCCATAAAAAGCAAGAAGAGATGGCGGTCCTGAAGTTTTAATTTGAACTAGTTCTTTAAGTTGAATATTACCAACCCTGTAACCTGGATGCAAAAGCTGGCATTTAAAAGCACATGTGAAAGGAGCAGATGCCTCATCATTACATTAAGAGCATGAAGCAGGCAACAATTAAGCGATTCACTGGAAAGACATAATGCTGATCTATGCTAGCAATTAATCACAGAATACATTAGACAATGATGGGTGACCTACAAATTTTTGACAAAATAATTTTTCATCATGTTGGCGATTTCTTAGCCTAATATGCCTGCAAGGCACAGAGTCAAAACCTGTCATTTATTCCATCTCTCCTTGACAGGCGGCAACCTGTCTTCCAGACAAAATGAACATTATCTGTGCTCACTAGACATTTAGTGCAGGGCTTAGCTTATGACTAATGATAATCGGCAGACAGAAATGTTAGAGTCTGAAATAATGTTCTCTTTGTTAAAGAAATTTCTTGAGGTAGAATTTTTTTTCCCAAAGATGTATAAAGATAAAAACTGGTTTTTATCTGGGTTTTAATGCAACTCAAAGAACCAATATTTCCCTTCCACCAAAATAAACAGAAGGATGTAACAATTTTTTAAATTAACATCTCATTTGAATATCGACTCTTGTCTGAAAATTTCCTATGTGGTTAGGAACTGAGATACAAAGGAAAGCTCAGGAGATAGAGCCTTAAATGAGAAAATACAGACAAGCTGTTTTGTGTTCCAGGTTTTATTCTGAATTTGGTAGAAATAAGTTGGAAACATCATAGGTGTGTGTGCCGCAGAATATAAATAAAGACCGTGTTGAGAAATGGACTCCCACCACCCCTATTTCTCTTGATTTCTAGTTATCACTATGTTCTTCAAAGCCTGAGACAACCTAAAGCATATTTGGGGAAGGCAATTTTGAGCAAGAGAAATGCATAAAATTGCAAATTCATTAAATGGATTTAAAATTCCACAAGCAAGTACTTTATCTTGTACTTATAATTAATATAATTGTTTTATGTGCTTTGGATGAAGAGAAATGGAATTTCTTAAAGTTATTTTTCTCGTGCATTTCATGTGCAAAATGCCATCTTAGAGGTAGATTTTTCTTTGGATTCAGGCGCCAAATTCCTATTAGCCTTAATGGGACTTACACATGCACATTGATAGGCGAATATACCCCTTAGGCTGGAAATTTAAAAGAACAAATGGCAAGGACATCAAAATAGTAAAGTCTAATTTAGATGATCCATAAGCCTGCGCAGTTACTTTCCTGAGAAGGCAAACAAATGTTATGCCTTATGATGTTTCTGATTGTTGTGATATCCCTGTAAATACAACCTCTAGACTCATTAGTTAAGGGGAAAGTCTGTTTTGATCAAGCAATGTGATTTTGGACCATACGTGTTTGGTTTGAATTATATATTTTTTTCTATTTTGCATAATGTGTTATTGCAAGGCCTGCTTTGTACCTGTCATACAGTTTGTATGTCATTCTTTTCCCAAAAAATGAAAGGAAGGAGGAAAACCCAACAGGTTTTTGACCCCAAATCATGGATGTTTTATTAGATTTGCTCCAAATTCCTTCTAGAAATAATCTAGTTGTTGCATAATCCAAAGAGGTACACGTTACTCTGATGAGATAACTGCTGAAGTTCCATAAATCACTGAGTTTGTTTTATCAGCTTACAAGGCCAGATACATAGTGATCTACCTGGCAAAAAGGGAGTTCCTTCTGTTATTGTCTGAAACAATTCAGTGAAGGGATGTTAAAAAAAATTGGCCTTTCCTCTCTAAACATAGCCAGGGCTTCCGGTTCAAGGATCTGGGCATATTGACTATGAAAGTTAATATTTAAATGTCTGTCTAATCTCAGGATAACAAACAACTTTAACCTACAGTGATCACAAATCCCTCATTTTCTAGGCTTTCATTTTATCTTTTGCAAAACAAATATGAAAAAATCATTAGCCTTTTCCCCCGTCACTGTGCCTTGTCTCTGCCATGTATGTACTCATCACGAGCACCAAGGGACTCCTCAGTGTGGGCTAGGAGAACTCAAGTGCTGTTGCAAGTCTCCTCCAGTAGGTTACAACCATGCTGGTTACTGACAGGTTAGACTTGCTTCCCTGCTGGGGCAAAGCTAGTTACATCTGTGTTCGTTATTCCTACCTCCATATAGGAACCCTTTAGAAAATCCTTTGCGTTATTCAAAACCTAACTTTTACCTCAACGAAAATAAGAATGAGAAATGTAGACTGTACAGTCAAATGATCATTTGATACCAATCACTCGTTAAATGTCACCAAAGAGCAAATTAAACTTGAGAAAAATAAATTAGTATATTAAAATTTAGAAGGTAGCCAGACTAGCTTGAGGCTAAGGAAATAGAGCTCTATGCCTACTCATTCTAATCCTGGAAACAGCTTACTTTGTGAGCTTGAGGTCACCCCTTCTTATTCTCTTTCAACTCTGATTACATCTCTCCTTTCCTTCTTCTAACCCCCACCCCCGGGGCCACCAGCAAACTCATCACACACTGTTTCTCCATCTGTACAATGAAGACAGAAGCAGGATCAAACACCAATTCAGAGATCTGGTATCCAGATATAACCACAGCAGACTTGCCCAGACACATAGAAGAAAACAATTATTGGGTGAATTTTATGAGCGTGGAAATGATGACATGGCACATGGACATGGACTATGACTTTGTTCTTGTTCTGTTTTTTTGTTTGTGTTCTTTTTATGGTTTTTTTGTTTTGTTTTTGTTTTTCTGAGATAGGGTCTCTGTCTCCTGGGCTAGAGCGCAGTGGCATCATTGTGGCTCACTGTAACCTTAAACTCCTAGGCTCAAACGATCCTCCTGCCTCACCCTCCCTAGTAGCTGGGACTACAGGTGCACGCCACCACTTCAGGCTAATTTTTCTATTTTTTGTAGTGATGAAGTCTCGCTCTTGCTCAGGCTGGTCTCAAACTCCCGGCCTCAAGCAATTCTCCTGCCTCAGCCTCCTGAAGTGTTAGAATTCCAGGCATACGCCACCATGCCTAGCCTGTTCCTGTTTTAAAATCTATTTTTTGCTGATTCGGGAATTGTTTTAAAATCATGCTTTTGATTTTCTGTGTTCTGAAGTTCACGGAATAGTAGTGAATACACTGACTAGAAGGTCAAAGTCATAATATCACTGTATGTGTGAATTGAGGGGACTTAGAAACTGTCCACCCAGTGCATGATATCTCTGCAACATCCATACATAATGGCCATCGTGTTTGCTTTTATTCTCCTCCAATGATATGAATATACCCTGAGTAAGACCTTCTTCCCACAGGAATATAAAAAACTTTAATAACAATAGTTACCATTTGTTTTGCATTTATTACATACCAGACATTAGAATAAGACCTTTCCATTAATAATAGTTACCATTTGTTTTGCATTTATTACATACCAGACATTAGAATAAGACCTTTCCATACATGCACTCATTTAAATTCATTGGAAGTATTATAAACCCATTTTAAGGATGAAGTAATCAAGACAGACTTTAGGAAACTTCCACAAAAAACAGAGCTACCTAGTTCTGTATAATTCTAAAGACTATTCTCCTAACCATTATGGAATAACACCTCCTTGAAATATATACGCATTTTGTTTTAGTCTTGAAGAGTAAGCTCGTTCCATACAAGTATCATCATCGCTTCCTCACTGCCTGTGCTACTACTTCTCCTCCAGAAGGCATTTTAGCCCAGTTTAACATTTCTGCTTGGCTGGGCTATTTCTCATATGACTTAACTTTGATTACCTTCTGTGTCCTTCTCTCTTTCCCCTGGGTATCCTCTTAAAATCTGGCACCCAGAAAAAATGTATTAATTTTGAAGAGGTCTGGATGCTTTTTCTGGAAACTATACTTACTATTTTCATGGACTAAGATGAAATTAACTTTGGTCTTAGGTCATATTTTGAAAGTGCTAAACTGTATCATTCAGCTGACACATGAATGTTGCAGTCCACACAAAGTGCCAAGGACATTTCACTGGACTAGACGCATCTTTCCCTGGATTTCCACCTGGTCTCATCGTCAAGGGAATGTGAAACCCTCACTAGCTCTCAGTTTCCTCCTCTGTAAAAGGAGCTAGTTTGGTGGTTTCTCCTCAAGGCCAACTCCAACTAAAACATTACCTGCTTCCTCCACGTATGTACCTGTAAATTCTCTTACACCTATTGCTCATTCCCCGATAGGCACACCACATTGGGATAGAGTAGGGAGAAAGTGTATAGGGCTGGCAGAAAGCAGAAATTAAATTAAGGAAAAAGCAAAAGCTCACTTTAAGAAGAGGTTTGTTTACATTTAGGTCATATTTTATACACAATGTGAGGAGTGTTACAAACCTTTTAGAGTTTAAGCTCCTAAGAGTCAAGTACTTTTTGTCAGGGAAACTTTGGCATGTTCCCAGATTCAACAGAAGGAGCAATCATCTTTAAAGCAGTCCTTCCAATAAACTGGATTCTTCATAAATCAAATTAATGAGATCAAGTTCTTTGAACTTAAATCCTATGCAATAGTTCTTCTAAATATCACCTGAATCAGATATGTTTTCAGATCTCTGAATGAAGTGGCATTTTTGGCAAATAGAGTTTCCCTAGCCTATTCATTTTATGCCTGTCCTGAGTATAAGAATTAAGATAAAGACATTTTGAGTTATGTGGGGTGTCTTTAGTGCTGACAATGTTTCATCAGTTTTGATGAGAGGATGGACTAACATAGGAAAGGGAAAACTGCAGATAAGATCCTGTCTTCTAATGGCTTGGGTGATTGTCTCAGACTCCCAGGAAACAACAGCCCATGTGTCTGTCCTCACTGCATGAATGATACCCAGCATATTTCTGAGATCTCTAGAAGTAGATACTCTTGAGAGAATTGTCCTGCCTGAATCCAAAAAGGTTAACAAAACCCCTGAATCAAATACTCTCATTTTTACATTCACTAATTACTTAATTCATAGCAACTATAGAATTTTCCCACCACCATGTCTTTTGCCTCAATTTTCCCTTTCTTTAAAAGGGATGTGATAATTTTGGTTCTTTTCCTACTTTGAAGGAGATAGATGCTGAATTATGAGATCATGTAGATAAAACTTCAACTGATAAAAGATATCAAAAGTGAGCTAATAAAATACCTTTTTAATCTGATATTCCTACGATCTGGGGGCAACCTTAACATGCAGCTAACATGTAGTAGAAGGCTTCAAGTGTCAGCACTCAGACTTCTATTTTTTGTAGATGGAAAAAGAAAATCACATATAATTTAAGCACTTTCTATCTGGGTGCCCTCAGAAAAACCAACAATGATTTTCATGTTGCCAAAGTCAATGGTACCTTTCTTGATATTATGTCACCTGATATCTCAGTGGCATTTGTCATGGTTAATAATTCCCATCTTACTGAAACATTGTTTCTGGCCTCCATGATGCCATGATCTCCTAGTTTTCCCAGTGTGCGGCTGATCCTGCTTTCAGCCTCTCTTGCGGGCTCTTCCTCCTCTGCTACCTTTAGGCCCTCATTTCTTCTTTATCTACACATGCTTTATTCCCTTTGAATTCACTCAGTCACTTGGCTCTAAGTGCCATCCACAAGCCAACTGCCAATCTGACACTTCCACATGATCACATGAAACATATGCCCCCCAAAACAAATATTCCCCTAATCCTGCTCTTCCCTCAGCCTTTCCCAATTCAAAAAACAGCACTGCCATCTCCCCAGAAACTCAAGCTCAAATCCTAGGAGTCATCCTTGATTTTTACATTTTGTTCACCCTCAGCATCCAATTCTTCGTCTAACCTTAAGGATTCTGCTCCGAAACATATTTCATATGCAAACAATTCTATCTTTGCTATTACTGTTGTAGTCCAAACCACCATCTCCGCCTAGAATTCATGCAGTGGCATCCTAACCAGTTACTCTTCTTCTCCTCTTGCCCTCTTAGATCCATTCTCCACATAGCAGTCATTCTATCCTTTCACTGTGT
Source organism: Eulemur rufifrons (assembly GCF_041146395.1). NCBI lineage: Eukaryota > Metazoa > Chordata > Mammalia > Primates > Lemuridae > Eulemur > Eulemur rufifrons. The sequence goes on from NC_090984.1 coordinate 53,444,222, forward strand.
AATTGCATTATGTCACTTTCCTGCTTAAAAGCTTCCTATCAGAGAAAAATCCAGATTTCCTACCCTGGCTTATAAAGCTAGCATGTTTGTCCCCTACCCATCTCTGTGCCTCATCTTTCATGATCCCCTTGTCACTATACTCAAGCCACAATAAACTTTTTCCCTATTTCTTAATCATTCGTGGCTTATTCCTGCCTTACAACCTTTCACTAATTGGTACCTCTGCCTAGAATGCTCTTCTCTCGAACTCTGCCAACTGGCTCCTTATTGTTTATCCATCAGCTTAAATGCTGTCTTCTCAAAGAGTCCTTTCCAGATCAACCATGGATGCTCCGTAAAGAAAAGCCCTTGTCCATCATGTTCTTAGCTCTTTTCCCAACACCTAGAACATGACTAGCACATAGTGGGCACTCAATAAATATTTATTGGATGAATGAATAAATGAGCTACATCTTTCTTAACTATAAAATAAGGAATTGAATTAGATAATGGTTAAGTCTTCTCTAGTTCAATCATACTAAGTAAATGAGTTGCTCACCACTAATTTGGGCACTCACATTGAATGTGTGCTCCATTCTAATCTACATACCCATTTGAAAAGATTTTCTTTTCCAACAATGAAAGCTGCTGATAATCGATATTACTGAGTGTAACAATACTATACCTTCATGATGTAGTATTAATTACAGCTATTTTTATTAGCCTTAAGTACCAGCATCATTTCTTCAGAGCTACATTGACACATATCTGCTATTAGGGTTTGATTTATTTGGCCATAGCAAGAAATTTACATGCCAAAGTAAATAAGGAAGAGAGAAGAATACGTGGCATTTTATAATTTATCATTATATGAGGTCCTATAGTCTATTTTTTAACAGAAAAGACAGAGAAACACTGCTACTATTAAGACTAATACATAATAAAAAATATATTTGTGTCTCACTTTATTCTCTTCACACACACACACTTCTCTTATTTTACTGCCTCTACATGACACATACCTATTTCAAGAGGGTATGATTTAACTCATTTAATCTAAGCCCTTAAGAACTTTTTTCTGTCCAGTTTTATGATTATTATTACCTATCATATTTTACAATCTGGATGAATTTTATGAAAACTGTATATACGTGGTATTCCACTGGATCTAAAAATGCCCATATCAACTGAGGACTTTGTAATTATCCCAGCTATGAACAAAACAATAGTTGTCCATATACTTTAATAAAGATATGGATAGCTAAAATGTTCCATTTTATATTTTTCTGTAATTACACATTTGTGAGTCTCACCCTCTAGATACTCTTAAAAGGAATGACTGTGTTTTATGTACTTTGCTGTTTGGAGTCTTGCAGAGAAGTTCAATGTGCACATGAAGAGTTAAATGCTGAAAAGCTAAGTGGCTTCTTTAATTTGGTTTTATTAAGACACACTTTCATTTGATCTTCCAAACCAAAATTATTTTTATGTTTTATCTATAAACACAAAAGTATCAGGGTCATCACATAATTGCTTCTTAAAATTCATTACATTAAATGGTGGTTATCTCGGTGTATATTACAACTACTTTTCTTTTTTTCAGAGAGGAAGGTCTATATTCCAAGGCTAAGCAAAATGCTCATTTTTTTGGTCACCTTCCAGTGGGTCATTTCTGCAATATTTTCCCAGGGTGACAAGCACACAGAGCCTGTGACCTCATCCTGTAGTGATTTCATATTAGTTACATGAAGGCAAGTCTTACCCCAGATATCCTGTGGGCCCATATATGGGAGATATGAACACACTGTCATTATCACTTGATATCCGATAGTTATGAGGGGAAACAAACAACCCTTTCTTTTTTAAGAAAATACAATTTTTAAACTACATTCCATTTATCTACGTCAGTATTTGTAGAAGTGAGTATCTAACAGCGCCACCCACATGGTTATTTGTTGATCCACTCCTGTAGTATATCAATCTTTTTTCAATCCTGTGTTCAGGGCTAGAATGGTATAGCAGTATATATTGTATCTCTATGATAATTTAATTTAACTGCAGTCTGCTAGGGTCTAGATTGCTCCTCTCAGCAGCCAGGGGTAACTGCAAACATTGCCATGGCCTAGATTGTTGTCAGCAATAATTACTGGCTAAAGGGAGATTCAAAAGAATATGGCATCTACAGAAATACCCAGCAGTAAGAGTCAGAGTATATATAAGGATACATATCCAGGTATTTTAACAAAACCATAAATTTCTTTGTCAAAACTGTTGATAACCGATTAGCTGACAAAAATCTCTCATCTATATTTGCATTTTTGTATAAGTCTGTTTGGTATCTACTTGCTCCTGGCATATTTCCTTAATAGCTTTATAGATACAGATAATCTGAAAATGAAGTAAATGGCTGGGCTAAACGAGAGTACAAATGAGAAGAAGAAAAGAAATCTGCTAATACATTTTTTTCTTTTTTCTACTTGCACAAAAATAAATTCAACCTTAAAAATCAGAGGAAAGAAATAAATGGCCCTTCTGTCTCCAGTTACCACATTTAGGCAGAACCGTAAGTGCAGACCATTTCAGCGCATGGCGCTGGGTGTGAGTGATGCTGCCGGAAACCAGACTAAAATGCTTGTCTCAGAAAGTGCTCTTTTGTCATGTGCTGGCTTTATCAGTCTTTATTTCTGTGCAGTAGAAATCAAAAGAAGATGACAAGGACCCCAACACCAAGACTGCAATAGCATTGTTTTTTTTTTCTCCTTTTTTAGACTAGCCTTATAGAAAAGTATTAATAATTATCTACAAACTGTGAGGGAAAAAACTAATTTGGTTAAGTTAGAAAATATATAGACTGTTATAGAAACAGAAATTTATTTTCATATGATTTTGCATTAGCTCCAAAATAATAGCTAAAGCACTCCAGCCCAGTGATGCAGGTTAGCAGTGGCCTACAGAAGGCTGTGGGATTTCTGATTAGCAAATTAGCCTCGATGGAAAGAACTGGTGGAAGATGTGAACAATCTGATTGGAGAAGAGGAAGACCGAAATTAGTCCCAAGCCTATTTTGGACATTAAAAAGAAAAGATTATGTTTGGAAAACTTTGTTTTAGTTTCAAAATTATCTAACACTATCATCTCAAACAAAATGAAAGGAGAGGAAATCAGAAACCTGTGTAATTGTCCACTAGCTTGCTCTCCAGAAGACCCAGAGTCCTGATCATGGAGACATAGTCTCCAATAAGAACGTTACCATGGTCTTCCTCTTCTTGGAGTGACACGCACCATCCATCCCAATGTGGTTATTGTCTTATAGTTATGAGAATAGGATTATAAGGGACTTCAATTATCATCTTGTTAAGTACCAAAACTCACTCCAGTGTTGATTTGGAGACATTCTTCTTTCATGTCTGTAATATTTTATTTCTTTGTCTACTCCATGAGAAGGTTTTAATAGTAAGGGAGTTCCTGGAAGAAGTTATTTCAAACCGTGTATTACTTACTTGAGGTTTTTATTCACTACTAACTTTGTACCAAACAACTCAGCACTATCTTATATGTTTCCTACTGATTTCATGAATATATATCATTTCTTCAATTAAGTTGTAAATTCATCAATGATGAAGTCTATGTCTCGTACATAAGCCACTGCATCTGCCAAAACACTTGCAAGTATGAGTCTTTGGCACCTGGAAAATGCCCATAAATATCTGTGGCTCAATGATAAAATTGGGACTATTTTTTATGCATAAGAGCAGAATAGAGATCTCAGTAATGAGAATTTTTATTTATTCATTTATTTATTCCACAAACTCTAGTAAGAGTGCGTTAGATTTCACCCACAAGAATACACCAATTAAAGAAAAGGTTGCCTTTCCCTCAGTGAGCTAATAGTCTATAAGGGGACAGAAACTCCAAGTAACTAATGACAATATCTTAGGATATATACTACCATCAAAGTTTGTATGAGGTTCAGAGAAAAATATAATTCATAAAAGTAGAGTTTGACTTGGTTCTTTAAAAATGTTCAAAAGGTGAAAGGTTATGGGAAGAATTTTCAAGGTGAAGGGAAAAGTAATAACTGCCACAGCTAGAATACAGTGAATGTGTGAGACGTGAGAAAAAGTGTCTGAAACTTTAAATACTCTCTGCCCATAGACTATGTTTCAGTCTTCAGGAATTTCTGTAGGTGCTGCCTCCGGAACCCACCCTCTTCATTGTTTCATCTTCATGGCAGACTGTCCTCTGAAGATTCAGTTCTAGCACACTCTCTCTGTCTCTAAGCACACCTTCATCTAGGACACAAATATTAGCTCCCTCTTGTTCTTTTACTCACAGTGTGGATCAGATGCTGGAGACCCCTGCTCAGAAGAGAGCCTGGGCCCCACACCCATCCACTTACACTAAGAAAGTCCTAGACAGTAAACCTGGCCAGGGGAGATTTGTGTGCCTTGCTAAAGAGTTTGGACTTTACTCTCTAGTTTAGGCAGTGGGAAACCTTTTTTATAGTTTGTCCAGAAAGCCTAACAAAAAGATTAACATTTAATGGAGTATAACTGGAATGGCATTAAATCTAGATCATAACCTTTGATTCCCATTATAGTCTTCTGAGAATTAATGGAATGATTAATTTAAACCATTAATCCAGGTAAACATTTGATTCTTTGTTTAGATTTTGGAAATAGCATGTGACTCAGCCTTGGAAACATGCTAATATTCTACTCTGCAGATTTTAGCAGTATTCAAAGAACCATTTGTCTGATATCCACATGTCATTGCACACGGATGATTTATTAATCATCAAATGTATTTTAAAATACTGCACAAATGCAGATTATAATGTGCCCAATAATCGTGCACTGTAGGGCATGATTTATGTTACAGACTTCTCTATTTAACATCAGAGTTTTGGGTTTTTTTGGAGGCAATCTCTTCAGAAAAGATTGGCTCCACGTCTCTGCTGTTTTTCAGCAGATAAGGGAACTTTACATTACAGTCCTAACAGAAGGAGCCATTTTTCTTACCCCAATTAGCAACGATCTCAATCACTGGTGAAGCACTGTCACCTATCAAATTTCAAGTTGAGTTTCAAGTTTCAACAGTCCTACTCAGTCTATGAAGATGGTATTCCTTTGGTGAAAGTGTACAGCTATGATTAGGGTAATAGTATTTAGTTAAAAAGTATTTTTAAAAAATTAAAGACACTTCATGAATCCTGCATATGGTGGTGCAGGCTGTGCATTGGGCAGCCCCAGGGAGAACCATGGATAGTCACCATAGATTGATTGATTTATTAGAATATTGTTCTGGCAAATAGCAGGAAAATGTCTTGAGGAAAGAGAGGCCTCTTCTAATTTACACAAATATGCCATATGGACTAGCAGTACAAGTGTGACAGATGAAATTTTACTGTATCTATATATTAGTAGTATTTCTTCTTGATTCCCAAACCCATGCACACTGTTTTGATAGTAAACTTTAAAACGGAAAAAAACCTGAAAGTGTTTGGAAAGTTTGAGGAATGTTTCATAGTGCTACTTGTGAAGGAGTCTGAAATTGAAAGTGATTTAAAAAACAGTAACACTTAAGAGTTAGAATGAGTAGATGAAAAATATAAAAAAACGCAAGTAGTTCAAGAGAAAAAAAATCAACTCTAAAAATATGATTTGATGGTTAAGAGCTACAATGATCTTGAAGGCAGAAAGCCCTGACCCACTGATTTTTATTGACCGTAACTTACTACTAACACAACCAGAGAACAGTCAGAAACCCAGATTGTACTGTTAGTAATTTAATTAAGAGTATCCAGAAAAATTTTCCAAGTCTTTATACTGTATTGAGAGCCAGCCTGACTGGGAGAGATCATGTCATTTAACCTTTGAGTTGCACCATTTTCCCTCCGTATACATTAGATAGAAACCCGCTTGGAGTAAAGCACCTTAGAAGCTGGAGATAAAGTGCTGCTCTCTGTACAGCAGTATTAAAACAACAGTTGTCTTGACTGCCACAGTTAGAGACTTCCATAGAAAGACTTCGTTTTTTTTTTTTATTCTTCCTATTCATGTTTTTATTTATTTTTTAGAGTAAGCAAATGGGGGGAAAAAAGAAAATTATATTGGCAGAGGGTTGACCTCTATTTTATATAATTTGTGGCTAAAAAGCTTACAGGCTAAAACATGTAAATATATGCAGATCTGAGAGCAAGACCTCAGAAGGGAAATAGCCCAGCAAGATTGAAGAGGATCTGGGCCACACACAGGAAAATTGCCGGGGCTCTTAGCAACCTGGAAACCTGAAATGAATTGTTATCTGGGTCTTATTGTGACCTACTTAATATCCTGGGAGCATGTTGGCATTAGGAGAAATTTGGGGCTGTAGGAATCACTTATTTACTTGACCTCGAAGATATGCGAACCAGTAGGATGACTGCTGATTCAGCCCAGTGAGCGGACGCTGCTAGAGTTGCAGCCCAGTCACACCATGCTGAGGTGCCCCCTCTGCACCGTGGACAGAGGCGGCCTGAACCTGTGTCCTCTGCTGAGTTTCCCTTTCATTGGAATAGGCTGTGTCTAAGTGGTGACCATTCCTGCTGATAGCAACAGAAAACAAGTAAAATGACCACCAATGTTCTCACTTTTACCCAGTCTCTATTGCTTTTTTTTTTTTTTTATTAAATAACTGTGTCACAATGAGCAGAGGAACGGAGCACAAATTTATGATTAAAGTTAGAATGAAAAATCAGTAGCTTTGAATAAAAGAACAATGCATTTCTTTAAAAAGAGGAGTGTGGGTGAATGGGCTCAGGGAATATTTGTAGTGAGGCTGAAAAAATAAACATGACACTTCCCCAAACCTCAAGAATTCTCACCCACAGACTCCGATCACTCTGAGCTGGAGTGATCCAAAGAGACATCCCTTGTAACCATTAGGGGCTCACAGGTGAGGAACACAAGAAACAAAATCTCAACGGTATTCCAAGTGCCAGACCAGAACTCAATTCTCCAAACTCTCAGACTTTTTCCTGCTTTTGCCCCACATGACTCCCGGCAGTAAACGTTCTTTCAAAGTCCCCTTGAACATAAATATTTTCTCATGGCACTACGAATCAGTGGGGCTTTGAATAAGGGGAGTTGAGGTAGAGGTAATTGCTCTTAGCTTTATTTTCCTCTTTTGAGGAAGAATCTATTGAGGGACCAAATTGTGCCCTCCACCTCAGTCAAAGCAGACATGAGTCATAGTGGAAACTGGATCCTACACTTAATTTTGCTTGTGTACATCTAGTGTATAATATATGTCTCACAAATGGATTCTTTCAGAAGAGCCAAAACTTGAGATGCCATGATTGATGGAAAATTCCAGGTAATCCAATTAACACGAATGAGGAAGTTATCAAACGTGAAAACTTTCGGTGAATTAACTGCCATCCAGTATGTTATGATGTGATGAATGATGGGCATCTGGAGTTTTATTAATGAGCAGCTAATGGAAAAGATGGAACCGGCACCAACAAGTTTAATCCCAAATAATGTCTAAAGCAAGCCTAAGCCAAACCTAGGAGAACTGCAGGCGCCAGACCCGGTGACCTACAATAGGAAGCGTCCTAACTCATAGGTGTGTAACCAGAAGGACACACGCTAGCCAGTCCATACTGTTTTCGTGGGACAGGAACCTTAGCTTTAAACCGCAGCAGCCACTACTCTATTGTCTTGAACTGGCATCTTGAGACGGTGCATCTCAGTACATGTACCGTCCAGAGAATTACCAAAGTCAGTGTTTGCTACCTATACTTAGCAAGGTAATCAGACAAAGGAGGAAAATGGTTTTACTGATAGATTTGTGAATAACATTACAGCAAATTTGTATGTATGGCAGAGGTATAACTCACAACTGCACATACTTTTTTTTCATAAAAGCTTTCTATTACAAATATTTCTTTTAAATACAAAGTGAGGCTTATCTGTGGCCAGAATAAATGGCTACCTACGAGAAGCAATTTGAAAGGCCCCAAAATATCTCCAGACCAATGTTGCTGCTGTTGCCTGAAATTCTGCCATTAAAGGTTTGTTCCATTAGGCATTACCCCTCTTTTTGAAAATGGTTATCCCCAAGAAAGATAGCAAGAGCAATATCCTATAAGTCAATGGCAAATAGTCACACAAAGGTGTTAGTTTCCTCCCAACAAATAGCTATGATTTTCGTGAGGAGAGAGAGGAAAACAGGAAGGTTCTGATTCTAGCCCACTGCTTAAGGGGAGCCCACATGGATTTGGGTCCCTGGATAGTCATCGCATGGAGTTAGGAGGACACATGGAGCTCCAACTGAATCCTTGCAATTTCTCAAAAGCATCTTCTTCCATTCAATCACTGTACAAGTTGTTCTCTCCTCCTGGAAGTCTCAACCTACGCCAGTTTTCCCTCATTTTTCCTAACTAACTGAGAATATTTTTAAGATCAGAGAAATTACCTTATTCTTTTATTCCTATCTCAATGACTAGAATATTATATATGTTCCACAATTTTTCAAATGATAAATGAGGAAATTAAAATTAGGAAGATACCACCTAAGATCAATCCCACTTAAGTCATAATTTTGCCTTGGGCCACCCTGATTAAATGAAACTTATTTTCTCAGTGTGTCTACACCATTAAGTTGAAAATGTATTTCCCTAGAAAAAATGTTAGCAATCAGTATGATCATATGTTAGAATTGCATGCATAAAAAAACTAAATCCACATTTAAGAGAAAATTATCATTTTACTAAAAAACCTCAATGCTAAAAGCAAAACAACCATCAGTGCTACTGTGCTTATCTTGGAATACCATGATATTATTTAAACAAATAAGGGGAAAAAACAGGAACCCATCAATGTGATTTTCTAGCTCAGATAACGTAGCCACTTTAAAGGGAAAATACTCTGAGATTTTCTAATTTTTTATTAGCCAAAAATTCATCAGATTTTAACTTTCCACTTGAGAAAATTTTTGTTCATTTTCTACTTTTTCTAAACATTCTGGATTTTTTCCAAATCTCTTAATTTGATACATATATATTTTTAATTTTCAAGAAAGGGAAAACACATGCAAAAAAAATTAGAGACTAAAATCTTCAATGAAGGCTCAAGCCAGTATCTGTTGGGATACATGCTGCTCTCCTGGTGGTGAGCCCTCAGTTGACAAGAACTAGCGAAGTGAGAGAGAGAGAGAGTCTATGGGCCATTCTGTTCTCAACTTATTAATGATTGGTGGCCTCCTTAGACTTTTAGCAATCAAAATTGGGGATTAGGAGCTCTGTAGTATATTCATTTCCTTTTTAAAGAAATGAAATAACCTTTAAAGTCTATGCATTGATTTTCCTTGAGGAAGTGTCAAAGGTGCAAGATGTCAGACATAGAAATGAAAACATGGAGCCCTAAAATTCTAAGGATGAATGCTCCTCTTTCCTGGAGTGAATTAATGCACAGGTTAGAAATTATTTAAATTCATCATTCAATTTAGTAAACCTCTGTTACATGAGAGAAGATTTTGCACTTAAGAAAAGGTGTTTTGCTCTGTATCTGTCAAAAGAAAGAGCGGAATATAGTAACGAAAGGGAGAAAGAAAGGAGAGAGGAATGGGAAGAAAAGGACCCAATGTAATATAGAAGAATATTTAAATTTATAGTTAGAAGTCATGAGACTTAAGAAACTTGGGGGGGTGACTTCTGAAACAAGTTTACTGAAAGGTGATTTTGCAATATGAACCAAAGCCTTCAAATTCTGCTTATACTTTAATTCAGTAATTCTACTTCTATGAATTTATTCCAACAAAATCATTAAACGAGTGTGTTTAGATTGCATATGGATGTTGTTTTATATTTTATTTATTATAGTGAAAGTTTAGAATAACAAATTTAGAATAAGAAGTGTTTTCTTAAATAATAATATTTCATGATGATGTAGATATGTATTTATTGACATTGAAAACTGGTATCTTTTGATATATAAAAATTAAAATTAGAAATCTATATATGGTACAATCCTATTTTTAATATGTTCTTATATATTTTATATACTTTCCTAAGAATATCTTATGTATATGTGTTTTTATATATATGTGTGTGTGTGTGTACACACACACACACATAATATAAAGTTAAGACCAAACCAAAAAGGAAAAACAACTAAATACTAAAAGTATTGATAATTACCAATAAAGGTTGAAATTCAGTTGCTTGTTTTAGTATTTGCATAGTCTGGTTTTTAGTAATAAGCATAATACACAGCTGGCACGGTGGCTCACTCCTGTAATCCTAGCGCTTTGGGAGACCGACGGGGGAGGATCACTTGAGCTCAGGAGTTGGAGACCAGCCTGAGCCCTGAGCAAAAGCGAGACCCTGACTCCACTAAAAATAGAAAAAATTATCCAGGCATGGTGGCACTTACCCGTAGTCTCAGCTACTTGGGAGGCTGAAGCAGGAGGATCACTTGAGCCCAGGAGTTCGAGGTTGCTGTGAATTAGGCTGAAGCCATGGCACCCTACGCTGGGTGACAGAGAAAGACTCTGTCTCAAAAAATAATAATAATAACAGATAATATGTATAAGAAAAATAATGAAACTATTCTTAAAATCTATCTAGATAGTAAACCCAGAGAAAGATAATACGATGATGATAATATTTGCCTTTCATGTTGACAGCACTATTACTACTAGTTCAGCTTTTATTCAAAACTAGATAAAGGCAAAAATGATTTAGCCCTGAAAGTTTTCCTCCATCTAAGTACTTCTCTCAGACTTACTATTTATTTACCATATCTGGAACATGACTACAAATCGGTTTCCAACTTGGGAATACACAAACCCCCCAAACTAATATGTAAAACAAATTGTTCCATCATCCCATGGTTAACAATCATGAAGAATTATTGGTATTATAAATAATATTCAATTGAAATTTTAGAACAGATATGGCTCTGCCTGAGTAGTTTATTGGAAAATCATTTGTTTCACATCAGTTTTGGCATCCAGTATTCAATGTGAATTATGTAGTTATAGCCCAGTTTATTATACTTCTGTTTGTTCCACTGTGTATATATGTGTCCTAGGCTTTAAAAAGGTAATTTGTGCCCTCAGAATGTATTATGTAACAAATTGTGATTCATGCAAATCACTTTGATTTGTTTTCCAAAAATGTAGCCTGCTTCAATTAATCAGTTGCTATTCATTTCATATGTTTCAATTGCACTCACAACAAAAGCTCCAGTGGGTTATCACTTACATGGGGGGCTGGCTTCCAAAGGGTGTGAAAGACACAACAATCAGACATTACACCAAGCATACAATTATAGTGTGTGTCCCCACAAACTCCAATAAATCATACATTACATTATGCTGGACTCCCACCTCTCTGAAGTTCTCCGTTACCCGCACCACCTACCTGCTGTAATCACAGCATTCTGCAGTGCGTGGGTGCACAGCTTTCAACCTGCTGAGGCCTGTTCCATGACTCCCAATGTGTAGCAGGAGTCAGCCAAGCAGATTGCCATATCTATGTTCTGCAGCCTTCCCATCACGATAAATGAGTGGCTTGAAGTGCTACACTCATGTGCATGGACTTTGTTTAGGAAAGAAGGGAAGTAAAACCAATATTTCAATTTCATTTGTGCTTGGAAATTGATGCCACACAATATTTTCATGTAGCTTTTTTACTCAAAATGTAAAAATGGACACAACAAAAACTTGCAAGAGATGTTATAAACTAACTATAGAAAATGTTCTCTTTTATAATGGTTTTGTTTTAATTATGGGACAACTTGAAGTATAATTACCACACACACATTTACTTCAGTGTCACGTTGTCTCAACCCTACCCGTAGGATGAACTAATAATAATGGACTTGAATTAGCATTTTATATAAGGTATATTAGTATTTATTTTCCTAGCAATAACAGGGTACTTAGTGTCATCTAAAATAGAGGGCATTATTAAACCAAAACCACTTTTCTATGCCAGCTATTTATAAACCACATATGAATAGTTCTAAAGTATAGGGTACGGAAATGACTAATTGTGCTGGGTAGGTACTTATTACGGGTAAAACTGCCCACAAAAGGAAGATTTTTATATGGAGTTCTGATATTGCTCTGTCAGCCACTGCCAAGTTACTCTGATGATAATGACACAAGACCTTATTTGGGGATATTTCTTCTGGGGCCATTAATGTGAAAACAAATAAAGATCAGAAGAATGAAGCACTAGACATATTTCCACCATGTAAGGATGTTGGGTCTGACCTGGGTGGTGGGAGCTCTCAGGAGAAGAGACAAAACACAGCAAGCTGCCAATCATATGGCATATAACTCTAAACCTTCACATGTTCCACCATCAATGAGGCAAACCTCAATTCCAACAAGGTAAAGTCAACAGTTGATAAGTATTCCAAAGGAAAACTTTCAAGTTTGATATTGTTGCTATTGCATTTTGCAGTTCTAATTTTCTATCCTCATTCTCTAATTTGATATATTAAAGAAAGAAAGAGAAAATAAAAGTGAATGAACTTTGAGCAACTACTACATTATTAGTAATCAGAACTTTACCCATGGTATTAAATGTAATAATCACAACAAATCTCTGTGAAGGATAACAATCCCCATTTGAGCCAACAGAGCATCAAAAAAGGTAAGTCATAATACCAACGTAGCCAAGCCTGAGTACTCCAGTCAGTCTTGGATCTAAGGTCTGTGTTCTTTCCACTAAATCAGGTTTCCTTCCTTGCTTTATTATGGAAAAGGAGAAATGGTTAGCTTTAAACCATGGTGAAGTATTTGTTTTATTACATTACCTATAAAAGATTTTTTGTGTGAAAGATATAAATAAAACATTTTTTAAAATGATGTCCCAATCTCCAATTTCTGTTAAGAAAAAGGAAGTTGTCTACAGCCATAGCACCATGAACATGCCCAATCTTGTCTGATGTCGGAAGCTAAGAAATAGGAAGTTGCAGTAGACCATTGTGGTAGGCTGAATAACACCCCCTCCAAAGATGTCCATGTCCTAATATCTGGAACCTGTGAATATTTTACCTTATATGGCAAAGGGACATTGCACGTGTGATGAAATTAAGGATCTTGAAATGGGAAAATTATCTTATATTATCTGGGTGGGACCAACGTAATCACAAGGTTCTTATAAGAGGGAGAGACAAGAGTCAGAGTCAGAAAGTAGGAGAGACAGTGACAGGATTGGAATAGTGCTCTTTGAAGACGGAAGAAGGAGCCCTGAGCCAAGGAATCCAGAAGGCCTCTAGAAGCCAGAATAGGCAAGGGAATGGGTTCTCCTCTAGAGCCTCTAGAAGGACTATACGCCCTGCTAACATCTTGACTTTAGCCCTATTAAACTCATTTCAGACTTCTGACCTCCAGAATTATAAAATAATAAATTTGTGTTGTTTTAAGACAATAAATTTGGCGGGTGGGGAGTTATAGCAACAATAGAAAACTAATACAACCATCATCCCCACCCTAAAAATCAAAACAAAACACATAGAAATATAAATTATAGTTTTTAAATATACCAGAGAGTTAATGATAAAAAAGAAAAATCTAAGGGCGTTAAATTTTAAAAGGGACAAGTCCTTCCTAAAAGAGAATCACATGGCTGCTTTTATTGCTGGGGGAATAACAGTAGAAGTAGCAGGAGAAACTAATCTTCCACAGACAGAGACGAGGAGAAACAGCTCAACTTTTAACACAACATGAGTGTGGGGTGATGTGACAGAATACAATCTCAGCAGCCCGGGTCACAGAGTGAATCTGCACCCGTTCACCAATTCTTTTCCACAAAGCCATCAATAAGTACATGGGGACAATATGCTAAAGCCTGGGAGCAAAAAAAGAACTGAGAGATCTTCCCTCCAGCACACAGGGCCCTCACAAAAGCATGAAGCAGAGGACACCAAAAGCTGCAGGTGGGGATGGGAAGAAGGTGAGTAGGACAGAGCTTCCCCTGATTTGCACAAGATATTCACTGGGGGGCCTTTCATGAGTTCAAGGCAGTAGCCCATTGAAGGCTGGAAGTAGGGCAGGAAAACTAAGAGAGACCCCCTGAGGTGAACTAAGGGGTGAAAGAAGTAGGGTAGACAGAGATTTCCTCTGGTGCAGAAAACCAAGACAGGCCGGGAGACCAAAAATAATTCCCAGTAACTCAGAAAGCTGGGAATTGAGTTTTAAGACTTAGAGTATCTCCAGAGAATTATTGGTGCTCATATCTCAGGCCTTGCTGAAAGGAAAGTGCAGATCCTGACTGCAAAGTATTCCAGTGGTGAACTGAATCTAACTAAATCTATCACAAAGCTTATGTTCAACTCAACTAGAGATTAGATTGACTCAGCACCCACCTAGCAGCCTGATAGAGCAAAGGGAATTCCCTTCACTGGTACTTTCTGCTATTCTTGACACAAAATGTCTGCTATAGAATTTAAATTATAAGACCTGTGAAGAAATAGAAAAATGGGAAATGACTACTGATAGAAGCAGGAAAAAATAAAATGGAACTCCAAAAAATATTTTATTAACCCGAAGTAGACAGAAAAAGAGAAACAAAGGAAGATCAGATGGTACAAAGGTAATTCTCATAAAGGTGCTACAGAATCTAGTGAAACTTGATGCAAGAAGAGATTGGAAATTTCAGAAGAAATATAAAACTATATAAATGAATGAAGTAAAAATGCTAGAACAATATAAGAAGTGCAAAATGTTTTCAATAGGCATAAGAGCATGCTGGACACAGCAGAAGAAAAGATCAGTGAATTGGAAAACAGGACAAAAGAAATCATCCAACCTGAAATACAAAGACAAAAAAAGTTTTGAACTCAACAGGTAATCCAAGACGTATTGAATGATATCAAATCATATAATAGATGTATTATTAGAGTTCCAGAAAGAGAATAGAGAAAGAGAATGGGGCAGAAGAATCATTTTGAAGACATAATGGCTAAGAACATTTCAAAATTAATGAAGTACATCAATTCACAGATCCCAAAATATTTGCAAATCTCAAGTAGGGTAAATATATGTACTAATGAAAAATTTTTACTATGAAAGAAAATGATATAAGACAGAAGCCTGAATCTGTGAGGAAAAAATAAAGACCATCAAAAAGGATAACTATATGAGTAAATATTTTTTAAAAACTATTTAAATGAATAAATATATATAACATTTTAAGTATGTAGGGTATAAGTCATGTTTGTATGCATATATATTAAATACTTCTTAAGACTTGATAATTTAAGGCAAAAATGATAATAATGTACTTGGGGTAATAAGATATAAAAAAGTAAAATATATAACAAAAGCACAAAGGACAGGAGGAAGGATAAATAGAATTATGTTGTGGTAAGTTCTTTACATTGTTTGCAAAGTAATATTTAAAGGTAGACTGTCAAGTTAAAGATAAATATAGTACCTTCTATAGCATACACTAAAAAGTAACAAAAATAGTCAACTAAGGAAATAAAATGGAACCACCCCAAAATATTTTATTAACTCAAAAGTAGACAGAAAAGAGAAACAAAAGAAGATCAGATAGTACAAAGAGAAAAGCAATGCCAAGATGAGAGCATTATGTAATGTAAATAATTATATTAGCTAAAATGTATTTCAAGAAAAGGTACAGGTTTTACAAATATTTCCCAACTGATTATATGGGGCCACTATAACCTTAATTAAAAACTTGACAAAGATATCACAAAACAAAATTAAAAAGTAGAAGATGGATAAAATGACAGATAAAATTCATTCATGAATATATGCAAAACTCCTCAGCAAAATAATAAACCAAACCCAACAATATATGAAATGGATGATATATATCATAATGAATGCCATCTATATTGGGATACAAAGTTGGTTTAACAGTCTAAAATCAATCAATATATTGCATCACATTAAAAGTATAAAGAGGGAGATCATATGATAATAAATGCAGAAAAATCGCTTGACAAAATTCAATGCTTATTTATGATAAAATTCTTAGTTAATGAGAAATAAAAAGAAATAAAAGAGATTTTTCTCAATCTGATAAAGGACATCTATCAAAAACTAACAGTTAATACAAACTTAGTGGCAAAACACTGACCATTTTTTCCCTAATGGTGTAGGAATGCCTGTTCTCATACTTTCTGTCTATTAGTTTATGGAAGTTCTAGCCAGTGCAATAAAGCAAAAAAAAAAAAAAAAAAAAAATAACAACTGCATAGAAACTGGAAAGGTAGTAAAAAGAAAACTCTTCTTTTTCCCAGATGATATGATTGTATACAGAGAAAACCCCAAGAAATCTGCAGGTAGGAGAAAAAACTACTAAAACTAATGAATAAAGTTAATAGATGTGCAAGATATATGGTTGAGGTACAAAAATCAGTTTTATTTCTCTGTACTAGCCCAAAGAATGGAAAGTGAAATTTTAAAAAGTACCGTTTATAAAGCATCTCAAAATATCAAATACATAAGAATAGATCAACCAAAAGATATGTATCATATCTGTTTTGGAAAATATAAAACATCACTAAGAAACTTAAAGAAGATCTAAATAAATGTAGAGAGATACCACGCTCTTGAGTAGAAGACTTTACATTGTTAAATATCCATTCTTCCCAAATTGATCTGTGGATTCTACACAAGTAACAATTAAGGTACCAGCAATATTTTTGGATAAATTAACAAAGTAATTCTAAAATTTACATATAAATGTAAATGATAACCAATACAACCTACACAAGAAAAATGAAGTTAAAAGAATTTTCGCCATCTGAATTCAAAACTTACTCAAAAGCTAAAGTAATCAAGACAGTTTGTTATTGGAATAAGGACAAGTTAATAGATCTATCTACATGAAGACATGCAATTGCTTTTCAACAAAGGCAAAAGATTCTTTGAGAAAAGCAAAGTCTTTTTAACAAAAGATGCTGGAAATGCCAGATAAATGTGTGGAAGAAAAAAAGAACCTTGACCCTTATCTCATTCCATACCCCAAGATCAATTCAAAATGGGTTTAGACCTAAACATATAATCTAGAAACATAAACCTTCCAGGAGAAAACAGAAGAGACTATCTTTGCAAACTTAGGGTAAGCAAAAATTTCTTAGGCAGATTCCAGAAGGATATCTTAGAACACACCACTTAGTTTTTACCCAAGAGATGAAAATATATGCCCACACACACACACAAAAAAAAATGTTTACAGAAGTTATACTAATAGTATAACCAAAAACTGGAAACAACTCAGATGTTCACCAACGGAATCAATAAGCAAATTGAGGCATAGTCATACAGTGAGTGGAATACTACTCAGCGATAAAAAGGCAAGAACTACTGATTTGTGCAACAATATGTTGCAAAAAGAAACCATTTGTATAAAATCCAAGAATAGGTAAATCCAATCTGTGCTGTACAAAATCAGAAAGTGCTTGCCTTTGGAAGAGAGGATTGACTGGAAGGGAACATAAGGAACTTGCTAGGGTGGTGGAAATATTCTGTATCTTAACTTGGGTGAGAGGTAAATGGGAGTACAATAGTCCTCCCTTATTCCAGTTGCATTTTGCAAGGTTTCAGTTACCCAAGGTCAACCACGGTCCAAAAATATTACATGGAAAATTCCAGAAATAAATAATTCATAAGTTTTAAATTTCTCACTGTTCTGAGTAGTGTGATGAAACCCCATGCCATCGCAATTCGTCCTGCCTGGTTATTAATCATCCCTTTGTCCAGCATATCCACATTGTATAGGCTACACATCTGTTAATCTCTCAATAGCTGTCTTGGTTATTGGATCTACTGTCTCATATTGCAGTGCCTGTGTTCAAGTAACTCTTATTTTACTTTATAGTGGCTCCAAAGCACAAGAGTAGTGATGCTGGCATATTGTTACAGTTGTTCTATTCTATTATTAGTTGTTGTTAATCTCTTACCATGACTAATTTATGAATTTAACTTTATCATAGGAACGTATTTGTAGGAAAATATATAGTATATATAGGGTTTGATACTATATATTGTTTCAGGCATCCTCTGGAGGTCTTGGAATGTATTCCCTGAGGATCAGGGAAAACTACTGTATACAATTGTCAAAACTCATAGAATTGAATATTTTATATCTGTTCATTTTATTATAAGTAAAACATACTTCATTCTTACTGAGTGTAAAAACCATGGATTCAACTGATACACTAAATAATTCTATAACATACTGACAATTGTCCTTTGCAAGCATTTCTAAGAAGTTTTAAAATGAGTTATTTTAATCTGAATATAATCCAAATCTCTACATATTATTCCCATTTATGGAAAATAGGAGATAAGGAAATAAGTTATTTTACATGGCAAGGAAATAATTAGCCATATTTAAAATATAGAATATTCCATAGGACGAATGTCCTTATTTCTTCCAAATAAATATCATTTTTAAAAGGAGGAGGATCTGTTACAGATTAAAAGAGGCTTAAGAAACATATCAACCAAATAAAGTGTACTTGCTTGGGCCTTGTTTGGATCTCATTTTGAACAAACCAACTATAAAAAAGTCATTTTTAAACAATTGAAGAAATTTGAGTACAGACTAGGTATTAGACGATAATAAAGTTAACTCTGTTATATGTGATAATGTGATATTGTGGTTGCGTTAAAAAAATTCTCTCATCTGTTAGCAACATATAGTGAAGTATTTAAAATGAAATAACATGATGTGTAAAATTTCCTTTAAAAGAGTCTAGCTAAGGCCGGGCGCGGTGGCTCACGCCTGTAATCCTAGCACTCTGGGAGGCCGAGGCGGGTGGATTGCTCAAGGTCAGGAGTTCGAGACCAGCCTGAGCGAGACCTCGTCTCTACTAAAAATAGAAAGACATTATATGGACAACTAAAAATCTATATAGAAAAAATTAGCCGGGCATAGTGGCGCATGCCTGTAGTCCCAGCTACTCGGGAGGCTGAGGCAGTAGGATCGCTTAAGCCGAGGAGTCTGAGGTTGCTGTGAGCTAAGCTGACGCCACGGCACTCACTCTAGCCTGGGCAACAGAGTGAGACTCTGTCTCAACAAAAAAAAAAAAAAAAAAAAAGAGTCTAGCTAAAATAACAAACTATACAAATGATCCCTGAAAGTATAGTCTTCACTAGCTAAAATAAAAATGTAGGAGAGGGATATAAATGAAATAAAGTTGGTAAAACCTTGACAATTATTGAAGCTTGGTATGGGAACATATGGATTCATTATACTATTATTGTTTTATTTTATGCATACTGGAAATGTACAATACTAAAAAAATTTTAATGATGTATAAATGCAATTTAAAAAGGGAAGGCAGAAAACACATGAGGACACAGTCCTGTCAAAGTGGTCTAAATTGGCATATTGTGGTCTTGTAACTTGTCCAATTTATTCACATTTTTATGATTTGATCACAAAAATTATTTCAGCATATTACAGGGGTACAAATGTTTAGGTTACATATATTGCCTTTGCCCCACCCCAGTCAGAGCTTCAAGTGTGTCCATCCCCCAGACAGTGTGCACCACACCCATTAGGTGAGAATATACTCTTCCCTTCTTCACCCCTCCCACCTGCCCGACACCTGATGAATGTCACTACTATATGTGCACATAAGTGTTGATCAACTCTTACCAGTATTTTGTTTTCAAATTTCCCCCAAAAGAAATCATTTTTCCTATTAGTCACTATTATAAATAATCCTTTCTCAATGTGCCTAAAGGAGGCTTTGTAGCCTAACCTTATTCAATGTCATGGAAACTATTATTTATGATCTAAATCTTGACAGATAGATCGCAATTAATGAGGCCACCTTTAAAAAGTTCAACCTTCTAAAGCAATGGGCTGCAATAGGATAGAGGAACTCAAGTGACATTGATTCAAACTGATGTGTATCATACAGTCTAGCTTTACTCAGTTTGCGCATGCTGCACTGATTGTAGAACAAAATTATGATGAAGTATATTTGCATTTATAACCTAAGGCAACTGCAAATAGCCTAGAATTTCTGAGGCATATCCAATTCAGTATAATTTTATTTCTTTTAACAAATTAAATGTCACCTAATTTGTATACCTTTTAAAATTTTTCATGTAACAAATTTATAATTCAGGAAAAAATAATCTGCAAAGATAAGGGTTCCTGTTTTTTGATTTAGAAAAATGCTATTACCATTCCTAAGATGCATGTTAAACCTAAATCTCTTTCGATTTAAGCCGCAGTCCCAAAAAGTAACATCCAGAAGACAACAGTCTTGGGACCTGGTCCCATCAAGCACAGGCTGGGGCCAGCATGCGATAATGCAAGTCAGTGACCATTTATCCGGTGTCCACTGTACGGTATTACACACTGTGCTCAATTCTGAGAAAATTAGCCTGGCTTAACGCCTTCCAGGTTAGTCCATCAGGTTTCTAAAGGACAATTTTACATGTGTCAAACTCTCCAATGAGTAAAGAAGACTGAGAGCTGCACTGGCTTCCTACAACTTGGCATTAGCAATTTCCCTTGAATAAAGGTACCCTAAGGAATCCATGAAGATGCAACTTCATCAGGCTCCCTGCTGGTAACACCAGAATTAGACCAAAAAAGGCTTTCAGTTTAGGAAAATTTTCTTGAATGATTGGATGGATGGTTTTCTCCTCTCTATTTTGTTCTCACATTCTGGAACTCCTGAAGTGGTCCTCTAATTTTCTTATCTTTTTAGATTATTATTTTTTTCTTCACATTTTAGGTCTATTTTCTTAGAGATTTCCTTACCTCATCTTCTAATTTTTTTTGTCATTTCTATTCTGTTTTTTACTTTTCAATAACTCTTTTTGTCTCTGATGTTCCTTTCTACAGTAACCTGTTCTTATTCAAGGGTGCATTGAGGTTTTCTTGCCCCAGCCTAGTTCTCTTTCCCCCAGGTTTCATTTTTTGGTTTGTTTATTTGTGTCTCCAGCTTTCATACTGAAGGCTTTGCTCAACTGTCCGGTGATCCTTGATTTCCCACTGGTATCTGAGAGTAGAGCTCTATAAATTGATCTGAAGCTCTGAGCTCAAGAGCAAGCTCCATAAAAGTGAAAACAGTGGGTTTCGCTGCATTACAACGTGGCTCAGTGGTTTCATCAGAGTACTGCAGAGGTCAAAATACCTTTAGTTCACTCTTCCTCAAGAAGAATCCAACAAGCCCCTGAGCAGAGGGTACAATTGTAGTTGTAACGATTCTGGAAATCAAGTAGAAGTCAAGCATTAGGAATAGGGGTGTCTCATTCAGGTGGAAATACTCGCTCACAGTTTTTGGAGTCAGCACCTCCAGACTTGATTTGAAACAGACTTGCTTTAAGCAAAAAAAATATATATATAATTTTTTTACATTTATAAAGGGAATTTTGCTTTCTTATTTCATTTTGCTCTGATTACAAAGAAAAATTTTGGCCAATATCTCTTTATCCACTCACAAATGCAAATTAGTTATGTTAATTTTATTAACAGTACTTTGAAAAATTAAGCAAGCTGAGTTTGCAGAAGTGCTAGCTGTTGTTTTTGTTTCATTTCATATTTTTAATTGCGTCCTCCATGAGAATGCATAATTAGGCCTTGGGTCTCAGTTATGATAAATACAATTAATTCAAATATTTAAAAATAATGAATAGCAGTCTTTAAAAGAGCAAGATTAATGTAATCTACAAAACAGTTAAACAAACTTCAATTTATCATCTTATTTGGCTTGATCAACTCTCAGATGTGAGTCTTTGCTAACATACTCAAGAAGTGAGAAGGGAGGAAAAAGGAGAAAAGTTGCTTTATAAAAAAAAAAATGAAAATGCTATGAGTATTTAGTGGTTATTTCATGCAGAAACTCACAGTACAGCTAGAAGAGTAATTCCTTACTATGCCTTCCTCACAAGGTTTAAAGGCCATAAAATGGAGAAACAGGTAGTTCTGATGCCAATAAGAATTTTCTTTCAATACTTGGAATTTGATATTTTTCTCACACATATATTTAAGTTAATGTACATCTTATTTCCTTCTTGTGATTTGTGTTGCCTTGCATTATTCTAAGTCTGTGATATACTTTCGGAAAAAGATTAAAATAATGTCACATTTAGTGCTTCATCTTCAAAACCTCACATAAGAATTAGAGACACTGTCAAAACTAATTAATCCATTATTTTCCTGCAAAGGGGTAAATGTATATTTGTCACATTACACTAATGATCTGCCAGAAAATCTTGTTAAATAATTTATATGATATCCTGTTGGTCTCCTATAGTTAATAATGATAATAATATCTCTCATATAACTTAAAAGAGATTGCCAATATTTTAGAGAAAATTATTTTTTTAAGTACACTACCATCAGTGGAACAATAAATTTAACTATTCAGTGCAATTCCATTCACTAAAGAGTTAACATATGGCATATACACTGTGACTACTTCCTGAGAGTAAATTGTTGATTATAATAATATTATTTCTTCAGCTATTTGCATAAGTTCTATCTCTTTGGAGTCATTGGTAAATTACTTGGTTTTTTAGGTTAACTTAAATGTAGATATAAGTAACATTGCCGCTTTATTCCCAATGTCACCATTCATATTACATTTTGAAACAGGATTTCCATGCTCAGATTGTTTGCAGGCAAAAAATACCA
This sequence comes from Eulemur rufifrons, assembly GCF_041146395.1. Lineage (NCBI taxonomy): Eukaryota > Metazoa > Chordata > Mammalia > Primates > Lemuridae > Eulemur > Eulemur rufifrons. The sequence goes on from NC_090984.1 coordinate 53,466,846, forward strand.
GTGTGCCCAAAAGTCTGTTGTTTCTGTGCCTATAAATTACTATTCTGGTAATTTCTCAACTGCCACAGCTAGTTGAAGTCCCGTCATTTACTGTATGAATGATTTCGGATGGTGAGGATGAGGGGACTTTTACTGGTCCCCACCATCCCAAATCATTCAAACAATAAATGTTGTCAAATGTCATGAACTTCTTTTCCAAAAAGGGGCTTCAGAGCAGCCCAGGGAATGGAATCAGGGTACTATGCATACCAAATACTTTGTCTTTGAAGAAAAAAGAAAAATAGGCCGGGCGCGGTGGCTCACGCCTGTAATCCTAGCACTCTGGGAGGCCGAGGCGGGTGGATCGCTCAAGGTCAGGAGTTCGAGACCAGCCTGAGCAAGAGCGAGACCCCGTCTCTACTAAAAATAGAAAGAAATTATATGGACAACTAAAAATATATATATAGAAAAATTAGCCGGGCATAGTGGCGCATGCCTGTAGTCCCAGCTACCCGGGAGGCTGAGGCAGGAGGATCACTTGAGCCCAGGAGTTTGAGGTTGCTGTGAGCTAAGCTGACGCCATGGCACTCACTCTAGCCTGGGCAACAAAGTAAGACTCTGTCTCAAAAAAAAAAAAAGAAAAAGAAAAAAAGAAAAATAGACCCAGTATGTCACAGGCACAGAAATACTTTATTAATTCTTTAAAGACATATATATATCTGTTGGAGTATATTAAAAATGCAAGTTTTGAAAGAACATACCTCCCACCCCACATGTAAAATAAAATATATGTCAACAGCAAAAAGCCAATGATGGGAAAAATAGAAGTACACCATCATAAAGCTGTGTACTTTGTATGGTATAATACCACTTGACAGTAGACCGTGATCAGTTAAAGATGTATATTATAAACTAAAGCAACCACTGACATAATAGAACAAAGAGTTCTATAGGGTTAAAAAGCAGATCAGTTGTTGCTTGGGGATGCCAATGGGCAGGTGTCGGAGGGAACGTGGAGTACAGGAAAAAGGAATTACACAGAATCATGAGGTAATGGAAGTGATCTAGTATTTGCTATTTTGATTATGGTGATAATTTCATGTGCATATACCTTTCAAAACTTATCAATTGTGCACTTAAATATGCACAGTTATGTACATCAGTTATACCTCAATAAAAACTGTTTAAAAAAAACTTAAGCAAATGGCCAATACAAAAATAAGCAAAGGATTTGAATGGCTACTTCTCTAATGAAAATATATAAGTGGTAAAATTTTTTTAAATACTCATGAAAAGATACTCAACATCACTTGTCATTAGGGAAAATCAAATTAAAACTACATGGAGCTGCCACTTCACATCCACAAGATGTCTGACAGCACCAAGTGCTGACAAAGAAGCAGAAAACTGGAACTCTCGTGTTGTTGGGAATGCAAAATAATACCACCACTTCGGAAAGTCACTTAGCAATTTCTAATAAAGTTAACTAGACTTATCACAAGACCCAGCAACCTGTTCCTAAGGTATTTACCCAAGAGAAATGTAAACCTCTATGTGAATGTTTTTGGAAACAACCAGTCTTAGTCTGTCAGGGTGTTAGAGTGATTGACTGGGTAACTTATAAACAACAGAAATTTATTTCTCACAGTTCTGGAGGCTGGGAAGTCCAATATCATGGCACTGGTAGATCTGGCGTCTGGTGAGGGGTCACTTCCTAGTTCATAAATGGCTGTCTTCTTCCTGCGTCTTCACATTTAAAAGGGACAAGGGAGCTCTCTGGCGTCTTTTATGTAAGGGTACAGATCACATTCCTGAGGACTTCACCTTCATGACCTAATCACCTCCCAGAGGCCTCACCTCCTAATATCACCACATTGAGAATTCAGTTTCAACATATGAATTGGGAGCAGGGACAGGGGGTGGGCATAAACATTCAGTCCATAGCACAACCTAAATACGCTTCAATTGGTGAATGGATAAACTATAGAACATCCAAACAATGGAACACCACTCAGAAATAGAAAGGAACAAACTGATACATAGATTAAAACAAATGAATCAAAACATTTTACTGGCCCAGTGCAGTGGCTCATGCCTGTAATCCTAGCAATTTGGGAGGCTGAGAAAGGAGGATCACTTGAAGCTGAGAGGTCCAAACAAGCCTGGGCAGTATAGTGAGACCTCATCTCCAAAAAAAAAATAATAATAATAAAATGATAAAATATTTTTAAAGGAACAATCAGTTCCTTTTAAAAAAAAAAAACTTTGTATATATAAAATTGGTGTATTTTATTTTATGTAAATTGCACCTTAATAATCTGTATTTCAATTGTTTTTTTTTTTTTTTTCATTTAAGGCCATGGTGGTACTTGATGAGAAGGAAAATCATCCTAGTTCTTTTTTTCTACACTAAACCCTGGATTTACTTTATTAACTGGAATTTTATAGATAGAGTCCTATACAAATTCAGATATTCAGCAAAGAAAAAAATCTTACCTCCCCACAACACACTCTCCCTTAAAAGGTCTGATAGAAATATACATGAATGCCATAAAGGTCTTAAGTTGCATACAAAGTCTTAACACTAAAGAAAAACCTGTTTCCTGGGCTGTGTATTCTACTTAACAGAATTATCCATTTAGTATAATCCACTCAACCTTCCAAGGGTTAAATTCTTGATAATTGCAAAATAGGAAACGCCCCCAGAAGGCTTCATCTGTTGTGTTAAGAAGTGGTATAATGTTAACTTTCAAAAGCAAGATTTAAATTAATATGGACATTGACAGCTATGTCAAATAGAAAATATTCATAGACAAGAGATTGGAAGAACACACACCAAAATATTATCTGAATTATGGAACTATGGGTGATTATTTTCTCTTCTGCATATTGGCATTTTACAAAATTTCTATAATGGTAATGTATTGCTTTGTGTTAAAAATGAGTAGAAATTATTTCTAATTGTTTAAGAACAAATGAAGAGATGAATAGATTCCTCATTGCCCTGAATTTTTCTTTAACTGAAAGTTTTATGCATCTGACATTGACAATGTTTTAAGCTGAGCAAAACATATATGCTTTAGCTAACTTTAAATTTTTGTTTTCATAAAACAGACTAATGGGATCTGAATATTTTTTTTCCTTCCCTAATTTTGAAAGAGGAATTTTGCTGCCTAGAGCTCCTACTTTCCTGCACAAAGCACTTGGGACTTGGGCAGCTGTATAAACACATGTTGAAAATTCATATATTGGCAATAGAAAATTAAGCAGAGGCAGAGAGCATATCCTACATGCATCTGGCCTTAGATCCTCTTCCCCAAGGACACTGACCTCCAAGTAGCGTTGACAGGGAAGGTCATTCATCTATCCTAAGGCAGCCCTTCCCTTGAACTCATAAAGGAGTAGGGTGGTCAGCAGCAGCACTTCACTCTTAACCTTCCGAGTTGCTGCCAAGTTACTCATCACCACAACTAGACCTAGGGGATGTTTTCCTTATTTTTGTATTCAGATGTCTATATTTCTCGTATTGCCTACAAACTTCAAAGTATTCTGCCTTGTAAGGCAAGGGTCTAGTAGTCTAGTGCTCAATTTGCAGGTGACTAACATGAATCCTGTGATATTCTTTACAGTGTCAGGTCCCAAATGTGAACTCAGACTGTTACACTAGGCAATTACAAACCAGTGGCAAACTTACTAGGGGGATAATGCTGACAATCAAAGGAGAAGAAAGTAGCCTCAGCACTTCTCTTTATGAAGCCAATGTATGACCTGGATTTTTATGAATATAAAGGAAGATGTTGCAAGCTCAGGAAGAGGTCTGGTTGATTACTTTAAAGCAATTCCAGACCATCAAGGCAAATATTGATATGGGATTCCAAAGCAAACCTTGGAGCACTCCACTGTGCATTGTGTCTTCATTACTTTCTTTGTCCTCTCTGACTTATTTTCCCTTAAGAAAGTCTTTGTCTCCTTTTTCATCTCTGTTTTTATGGCAATATTCTTGGCTCCTTGGTGCTTGCCTCTATAACTGACCAGATTAAAAATTGGAGGTAATTTATGTAAAAATTCAATAAATGGTATTGTTATTACTGTTGTTTTAATTGGAGCCATAATCTACCATTATCTTTCCCTCTTCAGTCCAACAAAAGTTTGTTTTCCATCAAATCAAACTGAAAATCTTTCTATGCATTCTAGATCCTTGCCACTCAAAGTGCATCTACAGACCGAGAGCATTAGTGTCACCCGGGAGCTTGTTAGAAATGCAGCATCTTGGGCCCAAACCAGGCCTGCAGAATCAGAATCTACATTTTAACACGATGATTTGCAGGCAGACATGCTGTGCTAGAAAAGCACTGTGCCAGATCACTCATAGTTGGCATCACTTGGTTTGTTCCAGTTTTTCTCTATCCCCTGCCTGTGCCCTCTAATACAAGCAAGCTAATCTTGATACGCCCTCCCATTTTGTGCTTTTCCCATACCTTGTTTGACATTGCCTAACAAGATGAGTACCCTTGCCCCTTCTCTATGACTGTCCAGATTTTACTAGTTCTTCAAAACCCAACTCTAGGTCAAATTTTTTTTTTGAATGAAAAATCTCACTGACATTGTTCTCTTGCCCGAGCTCAGCACTCACTCTCCTGGCAAGGTACACTGGCACTTAATTGTATTCAGTCTACTGTGTTATTACTAACTGTTGTCTTTGTTTTGTTTTATATCTACTAGTTTCATGAAGAAGTTGTGTGTCCACGAAAAGACTACATGGACCATATCATACAACCTCTATTCAGGATTACTTTAACACTCAGTGCTTAAAAATATATTGTTCGATTGATTTGAGCTAATTTTGTCAGAACTCAAACAATAATCAAAAGGTGAGATCTGGAAAAATGGCAATATGTTTAGAACACTACAGTTTTTCTAATAGAAATTAGTATCTTGCAAGTCATTCTTATAACTGGAAATAAAGAACATGGGGATATAAAGATACAGTTGCATTATAATATTTAAATTCAAGCTGAATAAAGGAATTATCTCATTTTATATTAATTTAATGAATACTTATTATTCATAATGAATAGCACAAACAAGGCAAATTTCTAGGAATTTGGCATATGACAGCATATAAAACTAAACACAATACCAGCCCTTGTGAGTCTTATATTCTTGCCCCCTATATTTAAGAGTGGCTCTTATATCTGACTCTATGTTTAATGGAAATATACTTCTAGAATAAAATATTGTTCACACTCAATTGTTAGTATCACTAGGGACCTATTACCATTGAATATTTTTCTTAAAATGTAACATTTGAATATAAAATAGAAGGCATTATAAATTATTTATGTATTTTCTTACTTTTATGCATGATATAATTTTTACATGAATGAAAAAATCATCTTCAATTTTTCGTTGTTACAGAACGAAGTAACATTCCTTAAATAGGAGGCCTGTAAGCTTATTTTAACCCTCAAGTGTTTTTGTTTTGTTTTGTTTAATTTGAATTTCTTCAAGGAGCATATGCATGTATGTGTGTGAGTCTTCACATACTTACCCTCCAAATACTCCCAGTCAACAGGTCCTACTACTCTCTTTCTGTAGATATTTTATCAAAATACAGCACATAATAAAATGCACAGGTATGAAGTGTGAAGCTCAAAAAAATTTCTTAAGTGAACACATCATGCAAACATCCAGATTAAAATACAGAATATTACCAGCACCCCAGAACACTTTGTATGCTCCCTCTCAGTGCTTATTACACCCAACACTAATTTAACTTCTAGCTCCAAAACTCAGTTATCCTGTTTTGGGACTTTATAGAATTGTAAAATGTAAAGTATATTCTTTTGCACGTGGCTTCTCTTGCTCAAAATTACATCGGTAAGATTTATCTCTGCTGATGTAGTTGACAGTAGTTTTTCTTTCTTGCTGTATAGTATTTCCTCAAACAAATATATCACAATTTATATATCCGGTCTGCTATTGATGAGTATTTGGATTATTTCCAATTCAGGGCTATTACAAATAATGTTACAGTGAATATTCTTATAAATGCCTTTTGTTACACATTTTTGCTAATTTATATTGGTTATATTTTCAGTAGTGAAATTGTTGGATTATAGGGTGATGCATATGTTGATGTAAGTGCTACTAAGTAATTTTTGAAAGTGATTATACCAACTGATTTTCCAATCGGAATCATATGTTAGAATTGTTCCTCATCCTTGTCAACACTTGATATTACCAGTTTTTTTTATTTTAGCCATTCTGGTGGGCATTTATTGATATCTCTTTTTAGTTTTAATTTCCTTATTGGCCATTTGGATATCCACCTTTGAGGATATTCATGTCTTGCACATTTTTGATTGGTTTGTTTTTATTTTTCTCATTGAGTTGCAGGATTATTTTTCTGAAGTATCCTTTGTGTATGTATTAGTCAGCTTCCACAAAGTTATGCCACTTAATAAATAACCTCAAAATCTCAGAGGCTTATAGCAATAAGTATATATTTCATATTCATTTTATGTGTTGGTTGCAGGTCCTTTGCGCTCTTCTGGACTCTGCTAAGCTAAGCGAGGCTCATTTTTTCTTGGTTCAGCTTGACTTTATATGTCTTCTTATCTAGAAAATAAGTTGAAGATGGATCCACTCTCTGAGATATCATGTTCTCATGGATGAAAGTCAGAGCAAGAGATGGGACTAGCAGTAACTAGCAATGCCTCTAAAAGCATCTATTTAGTCATGGAAAACATCATGTCCATTTACATACCATTGGCCAAAACAAGTCATAAGATCAAAGCCAAAGTCAATGGGACAGAAAAGTACATTCTTTGTAGAGGGATGGATTAGTAGGGGAGTGAGGATAAAAAAATACTGGACAAATAATGCGATGTACCACAGTTGGATACATGTGTTACCAATACCTTCTCCCATTCTCTCTTAATAATGTCTTACAATGAACAGAAATTCTTAATAATAATGGAGCACAACTTAACAATATTTTCCTTTAAGGTTTGTATTTTTTGTATCCAGTTTAAGACATCTTTCCCTTTCATAATGACATGGCCAATATTCTAATACTCTTCCATGTCAGAGACTGACAAACTTTTTCTGAAAGGACAAGATAGTTAATATTAATATTTCCACTTTGCAGGCCATATAGTCTTTGTCACAACCATTCAACTCTGTCATTGTAGTACAAAAGTAGCCAGAGACAATATATAAATGAATGTGTGGCTGTGTTCCAATAAAACTTTATTAACAAAAATTTGTGACAACCTAGATTTGCCCTACAAGCCATAATTTTCTGATCTCTGTTCTATGTTATCCTCTAGAAACTATGTCTTTCACAATTACATCCATGATCTGTCTCGAATTGATTTTTTTGTGTTTGGTTTGAAGTTAAGAGAACTATCATTTTTTTCAATGTGTTTCTCCAACTGATTCAGCATCATCAATGGAAAAAACCCTCTCTCCCTACTGCATAACAATAGTACCTTTGTTGTAAATCAGTTGACCATAAGTGTAGGTAATTACAACAATTTTGGTCTTTTTCAAAATTTTATTTGTCATTCTTGGCCTTTTGAATATCCTTATAAATTTTAGCATCAGCCTTTTTATTTTCAAATGCACACACACATAAAAACCTGCTAGAATTTGTATTGGGATTGCATTTTTTTAAAATGTACACACATGCACACACACATTTACACACACTTAGAATTGACATTTTTGTATTAAGTTTTCCAATCCATAAACATGATATAACTTTCCATTTATTATGATTTTTTTAATTTCTCCCAGTAATGGTTTATAATTTTCTCTGTGAAAGGCATGCATATTTACTAGAAATAAAGAGGAACATTTTATCATTATAAAATGATCAATTCTACTAGAAGATATAATACCTCTAAATTTGAATGCACCTCTCTATATAAAGCAAAATATATAAAGCAAAATGTGACATGAATAAAAGGAAAAATAGATCCCTAAGTACAGTTGTAGATTTTAACAGACTTCTCTGTAAAAAGAAAAAGAACAACAAAAAGATTACCAAGCACACACAGACACACACACCTGCATGCACACACATGTTAAGCATATACCAATCATAAAGAGATTCCAGAAATTTCAAAAATCAGAACATTGTGTTTTCTGACCAGAGTGCAATAAATCTAGAAATCAGTAACACAAACATGACTACATCTACTTTATCTGATATTTATGGAACTACACCAACTTGTTTTGGTTTGCATTAGTATGGTACATCTCTTTCTATTGTTTTACTTTTAATGGTTCTAAATGCTTATGTTTAAGATTTCCCTTTTGTAGCAGGCTATGATGTTTTGTTTATTGTTTAATCCAGTCTGGCAATGGTAGTCTTTTGAAGCACACGTATTCTAATTGAGAGTATGTAGTCTATTTCCTTGTAATGTAATTACTAATATATGTGGATTTAAATCCATCAACTTAATATTTGTTTTCTACTTATTCTTTTTCTTTCTTTCTTTTTTACACTCTTTTAGAGTATTAACATTGTTAACACTGTTTGTCCCCTACCCTTTTGTTGTTATTGTGGTTATATATGATAAACCTACCTAAATTTTAAAGACCATACAACATTGTTGTTACTACTTTCCAAGTCAATATACATTTAGACTTCCCTGTTTATTTTGTCTGGTACTCTTTATTTCTTCTGTATTTCCATTCATCTGTTATCCATTTCCATCTGCCCAGAAAACTCCTTTTAGTATATCTTTTAGTGTGGACCTTCTGACAATGAATTCTTTCCTTTTAGTTTGCCTGAAAATATCTTTATTTTGCCTTCATTTTTGAAGAGTGTTTTTTCTGGATATAGAATTTGTGGTTAGCAGTCTGAAGATATCACCTCTTTTCCATTTTTCTTGATTTCTTTTGAAAAGTCAGCTATCAACCCTTTGAAGGTTTTGAGTCCTTGGGGGAGAGGGGCCGCCTTTAAAATCATGTTTTTATATCTAGTTTTCAGTATTTTTACTATAACATGTCTAACTATGTGGTTTTTGGTATTATTCTGCTTGGAGTTTATAGTTTATCTCATCTCGTTTTGGAGCTCCAATTACATGTATACTAGGACTTTCTTCACTATGTCTCACACATGTTTTGTTTCTATGTTTATTTAAATCCTTGTTGCATTTCATGTTTTGTCCTGGATATTTCCTAGAATTTGGTTTTTTTCCCATCCCATTAATCTGCTGTTAAACTCATCAATCTAGTTTCTAATTTCAATTAGTATATTTTTCATTGCTAGAATTTCCTTTTGATTTTTTTCAATTTCAGTTTTCTGATAAATTTTCCACCATTTCCTTTATTTTCTTAAACATATTAATTATAGTTACTTTAATGCCAATCCAATAATTCCAGTATCTTCACATTCTATTGCTTTGATTCTATTGTATGTTTTTATTTTTGAGGTTTGGTCATGTGGTTCTGTTTCTAGGATACCTGGTAATTTTGATTGAGTGTCACATACCATGTAGGAAAAAATGTAAAAGATCTGGATATTATCTTCTACAAGACATTTAATCTTCTTCTGGCAGTTAGAATATGGGAAGATTACTTTAATCCACTCAAAGCTGTATATTTCTGCTTGTTCTCAGTCCTAGAATATAGGCATTCAGGGAGCCTCAGCTGAAACCCTGGGAGCTTCATGGCCTCTCCCCACTGGTCAGTCCTAAACTCCAGATTGTGTCTTCCTGGAACTCTGAAACTCTCAAATCTTTGCTGCTTAGCAGTTGCTTTCCACTTGATTTCCTGGTCTCTTGGCATTTGGCTCCACTGAAGTACAGCTTAGGAGTTACAAATTCCTCTAAATTCTATATGAATCATTGGAATTACTTCTTAACAGCTCCCTGTTCTCCAGGATCTTGGCCCCTTAAGTCCTGGCTGTCTTGGCAACTCTAAGCCCCAACTTTTGTCTCCCTAGCCCACTGAAACTATTCTACTTCAAGCTTTGAACTAATGTTTTTAGTTCAGCCTCTGTGCTTTACACTTGGAATCAGCAGACTCTCTAACTCTAAAATAACTTTAACTCCACCACTAATGTAAAGAATAGAATAAGAGTAGAGTCTAGCTCATCTGAAGGTGTTTCCCCTTTTTGCTGGATGTTTTAGTTGCTCTAATGTCTTCAAACAGTTGTTTTCTTGTTTGTGTGTGTGTGTGTGTGTGTGTGTGTGAGCTATTATGTTTTTTGTTTTTTTGTTTTTTGTTTTTTACCCTTTATGTTTGCTCTGTGGAAGAGCTAGTTTATCACAGACACAAACAAAATTTCTACATTCTCTTTCATTTTATATCTGGCTAAATGTATACATTTATGTATTGCCCTAGTACCCTATAGGCATGTAGGTTGTTGATTTCTGGTGTTTTTGAGCAATGCAATGAATGAATGGCTGAGTCAGAATTGTACATCTTTGCATAAGAAAGTGCCAAACACTCTGCCTTTGGACCTTTCAACATTCCTCAATATATCTTTGCAAACCTACCAAAAGTCATATCCTAAAACCTGTACTTTTTAAGTTCCCTTTTTCTATTTGTTTCTTTATGTCTTCTATTTGTTTACATTAATTCAAATGCCCTGGCTATTGTATTAATAATGAGCTTTGAGTCCAATCAGAAGATTAAAATACATACATACACACACACACACACATTATTATAGCCTGAAACTTGGGCGGGGGGTGGGGGGTGGGACAGAACTAACAACATTGATTATTGCTTACATGTAGAACTAAAAACTAAAATATCTGAGTTTTATATCTGTCTTACCCCTTGTATGTCTAGTCAAGACTTATCTTTATCCCCTGACCAGTCTGACCCAATTCTTCATCACTCTCCTATTTTTCCTTTGCTGCAGTGGCAGGCTTTCTCCATCCCTTGTCGACTTAATGTGTGTGAGGGGTGTAAAAAGAAGCTAAGTAGTTCTGGCACAGTAAAGAAGTGTGGAGGCAGTGCTGAACAGCCAGAGGACACAAGAGCTCTACCATATTATACTGTTTGTCACTCTGATGTGAACAATGGCTATGAGGTTATTAAACAGATTGTCCTTAGTTTTTCCTCTCATTAGTATTTTAACATTCCCTATCATGCCATTGTCCAAGGTTTCTTTTCATTGTAACCTCTTAATTACAATGCAGACTTGGGGAGAAGGATGCAGCCACTGGAAACCATGCAGTGGTTCAATTGTTCAAAGCCACTTGGGTATTCGTTTGTTTATTTGTTCTTAGGTTTACAATTCAGCTGTGTTAACTCATGGAAAATGCTCTTTTAAATCATAACAGACAGTTTCCATTTTTTCTCTGAAAATCAAATGGGAAGATGTGTTTTAAATGGGTAGTTAGTGGTTTGCCCTGACATGTTCGGAATGTGTGTTTACTTAGATGTAGGGTAATGTAATTTTTAACAAGTCCAAGTGCCTTTGTCAAAATAGGCAAAAAAAACAGCTAGTGCATTGCATAGACTATAGTCAGCATCCAAAGAATACTGCTCTCTTGCTGACAAATGTAAGTTATAACAGGATAAATAAAATGTCTTTAAATATTTTTGAAAAACAAAACTTTTCATATGGGACTTGCCATCAAAAAAAATAAAATCCTTCTTTTAGCAGGTCACTCTATTCACTTGTGCCAATACTTCAATATGTAAAAATAATTCCAATTTAAAATTGGATTTGGGTTTTAGTTTTAGCTTTATAAACTGGGCATGTTTGTGTGTGATGCTCAAATGCTTAGCATTCTATTCACTAAACATTATTGAGTACCCATTATGTGCCAGATACTTTCTAGGCACGAGGAAAAAGAAATGAATCACAATGTAAGGTCATTGAGTGAATCATGGCGAATTCCTCTTTAGAACAATATTCAACATACCTTTAGTTTTTGTTGTATTTTTGTGTTAAAAAGTCCCAGGATTGAAGTTAAAATATCTTACTTTTCAAAAGAATTGGGCTGTGCAGTTATAACAACTGCAATGCAAGGTTGAACTTCATCTTTTATTCGGTGAACCATTGCTTCCTATTGACAAACATACAAAAATACTTATACACGTATAGCACTTTTTGAAATTCTTTCACTTGTGAGGCAGGCAGAATGGATATTCTTATCTATACTTATAGTTGAAAAAAAGCCTCTGAGGCTCAGATAGGCAAATGATTTGTCCCAAAGCACAAAATTAGTATCAATTCCAAATCCGGTTCTTCTCTCATTCTCCAGGTGCTCCGCAAGACACTCTGAAGTTGCTTATTCAAGCTTTCCAGATACTTGAAGGACACCTGAATCAAGAATACTTTAAGGATCAAAGAAACAGACCAAAAAAAAAAAAAAGTATTAGGCTATTTCTGAATGAAGTGATTATTTCTGACTATATTCCCAAATGAGATAACTGGCAGCCTGTGACTTTGGAGGGCATTAGATGTTTTGTATGAATCTACTCGGAAACTTCTATCTATCAGAGGCTGAATCTTACCTTTAAAAAGCATACTATGGGGAATAAGAAAGACTTTTGCAAGACTGTGTTTTAAAAACAGATCTTTATTATTGGGATTAAAACAATTTAAAACCGCGCAAAGTGTTTTACATAAGTTAAACAAAACTTACGGCACAGTTCCCAACCTCAGCAGCTTAGAAATGTACACAGGCCTTGCCGCATACGACTCCAAGGCTACTGGTCATAGTTATACATGGATTTTTCTCCTTGCTTTCCTCTGTTCAGTCCTACCTTCTCCATGGAGCTCCTCTGATACAGTCAGAAATGAAGCAGCATAAAGGATTTGAACTAGTTAGGTATCAAGTTCAATTCTTAGAAGATTCCCTTCCTGAAACCTTGGGTGACCTAAGCAAATACCACTTCATTACCGCTTTCTTTGGTACCAGACTATTCCATAAGGTGGTGGAAGTCTGTAGATACAAAGGTAGTTGGTGCAACTTGATTAAATATAGCAGCTTAAATGTTGGTACCAATACAATATTTGAAATATGAGTATGTCTGGTCATTAGCAATATATTTTTTAAAGTTGAAACAGTTATTATTTGCCTTAATCTCTTGCTAGCCTTTATCATTGTCTAATGGGCTTCGGTGACTAAGCATCTGGCCTTTGCCCATGTGGCCACTGCGTAGGAAAAAGACTCCATGGAAACAGTACTCACACACAGCCCGTGTTTGCTGCTGTGGATCTGCTGTGAGCCACTGAAGGTGGTGATCTCCCTCCTCTGGCCTGACAAGAAAGGATCCATCTTTCAGAGAGCCTGGGGGCTGGCAATCTTCCTCCTCTTCTCCAAAGCTTGTCTACAGTGAATGAAAATGGTCATCCTCTCTGATCAGGATCCCCCCTTTCTTTCTTACAAGGCCTTGAGGATAGATAAGCTTTGTCCATATTTGCTCTGTGTTCACTCATTTGGAAAAAGGGAGACAGAGACAAAGAGAAAGACAGAAAGAGACGGACAGACAGACAGACACTGTATTATAACTCTATTCTGGAACTAAAATTTGATTTTAATCAGACTAGTAGAAATATTAAACAAGGTAAAGACATTCTCTTTCCTCAAGGAGTGTATTTAATACTGCACTGCCTGCAACTCTAGAACACAACTCTAGGAAATTCCAGTTGACCCTAGAACAACATGGGGCTCAGGGGCACTGGCCCCCTACACAGTCAAAAATCTGCAGATAACTTTTGACTCCCCACAAACTTTACTGATAGTTGACTGGAAGCCTTACTGATAACATAAACAATTGATTAGCACGTATTTTGTATGTTATATATATTATATACTGTATTCTTATAATAAAGTAAGCTAGAGAAAAGAAAATGTTGTTAAGAGAAGCATAAGGAAGAGAAAATACATTTGCTATTCATTAAGTGGAAGTGGATCATTATAAAGGTTTTCATTCTCATCATCTTCACATTGAGTAGGCTAAAGAGGAGGAGGAGGAATAGGGTTGGTCTTGCTGTCTCAGGGGTGGCAGAGGTGGAAGAAAATCCACATATAAGAGGACCTGCACAGTTCAACCCTTGTTGTTCAAGGGCAACCGTAGTCTCATTGAAGAATTCCAGACTTTAAGGAGTAGGTGAAAAATACATGTAATTGAAGTTTTCCACGTTGATGAGCCTTTCCAGTATCATGGAAATCATACTGCATGAGGGTAGTCACCTGTGTACCTCTGAATAAGGCTTCTTCTCCACCATAGAGCACTGCAAAAAAAAAAAAATAGTCTATTGTGAAAATCAGTATTAATCCAAGAGGTATGACCCATGTTCATTTAGCATCCTTCAGCGATGTTCCCTAGGCTCTGTGTTTGTTTATTTTAGAGCTAGTTTGTAAATATATATTCTTCTTAGGAGAGAAAAAGGGAGAAAGAGAGATTCTCCTCCTTTAGTTCATGGGCTCCATTGGAAGCCACTCTTTTTGTAGGCAGAGGTTCAAATGCCAGGTGATTTCTCTTCATTTCTGTGACCATTCCAAGCTCCTCCCAGTTAAGTGGTAGCACCTAATAGCTATTTGCCACTCAGTTACTTCATCAAAACATAGCTGCCTCTTGAGTAAATCCTGGGTTTAATTCATTCCCTCAAATCGTCCCCCTTTTTCTCTGCATTAGTTGTGATCTTCTATGCATTTTACAAATTTTTGTGTAACATTCTTTACTGTATATTTTCCTAGTACATATTTAGATAACATGTTTCTGTTTCTTTCTTAAAACTCAAAACTTTTGCCTATTAATTGGGGATTCTCTTAAATGATTAGAAGAAAAGATCACATCAATAATGTTAACAATACCTAGTTCTGAAAAATAAAAACTAAAATTTCTTCAATTTCTTAAATGTTAACTTCCTGGAATTTCATTCTCCTTTAACCCTTCATGCTAAGGTTCATTTCAGAATGATAGGAATCACATGCAGAAAGTGAGACCACCAAATTTTATTTTATACACCATTGACTTTACTTGATTTGACTTGCAAAATGATCATAGACTCATTTAAAATTTAAAAATTAATAAAACAGGCCGGGCGTGGTGGCTCATGCCTGTAATCCTAGCACTCTGGGAGGCCGAGGCGGGTGGATCGCTCAAGGTCAGGAGTTCGAGACCAGCCTGAGCAAGAGTGAGACCCCGTCTCTACTAAAAATAGAAAGAAATTATATGGACAACTAAAATATACATATACAAAAAATTAGCCGGGCATGGTGGTGCATGCCTGTAGTCCCAGCTACTCGGGAGGCTGAGGCAGTAGGATCGCTTAAGCCCAGGAGTTTGAGGTTGCTGTGAGCTAGGCTGACGCCACGGCACTCACTCTAGCCCGGGCAACAGAGTGAGACTCTGTCTCAAAAAAAAAAAAAAAAAAAAAAAAAAATTAATAAAACAAGATGAAAATATTTGTTGAAATTTAGTAAAGAGAGAAAAGTCCTGGAATCCAAATAGTCTAACCTTGATAATCATGAGAGCCAGCTTCACAGGTGTGTGACCTGTGTAGTCACCTAGGACCCCACACTAGAGGACCCGATACTTGTTTTAATGTTATTACCATCTTGAAATTCTTAATAATTTTTGAACAAGATACATTTTCACTTTGCACTGAGCCCCACAAATTATGTAGCCCAGGCTGGAGAATTCTTATGTCCTACAAATAGGGTGACAATATGTCCCTGTTTGCTCTGGACAACCACAGCTTATGCCTATAATCTGTGGTGGTTATTTCATGGCATCCTTGCTATCTCACTCCCAGAAGTTTGGATTATAAAATGTATGGTCATCTACTAAAATGAATTGCTGAATAAAACCTGAAAACCAGTTGTGAGTAGAGGTCCATGGGTCTATATAGATACCAAAAAAAGTTGGCCAATTGTTCATTTTTACCCAGAACCTTACTCATTTAATTTGTCATCACAAATGGTTATAGACTATCCATCCCATATGAGACAAAATGTAATGCACAGGATCATACCTGTAGAATTTGAAATTTCCATAATCACCTCATTCCAAGATTTTATTAAGTGTTAGAATTATCAGATAAATACAAAATGTGAACCAAATGCATACAAACACAACAGTTGGCTGAAAACACACCCAAGGTAGAGCAAAGCACTGAATTGTATTAGGATTGGTGGTTCACATGGAGTTTATAACTGAGAAAGGCCTTGTAAACATCTTTCTGTCAGTGCAGAAATATGAGTGCTTATTGGGAGTTTGCTTTGGTCCCTTGATATAGACTCATTCTTGTACTAAATAGTTCAGATCTAGAAATTAGAAGGATATCTGGGGGGTGGGGGATGGACAAAAGGGGAAAGGAATTGAAGTTTGTATATGGTAAAGCAAAGAGAATACAACAAATTATATCTTCTTGCTCAGTACCAAGGAACTTTGTTTTTCTGTTCCTTTCTTTTTCATTTCTTCTCATCATACTAAAGAACCAACTCAAAATCACAATTTCCTACCGTAAACCCTTACCTTCTTTCCCCCTAGTTCCTTAGATTACCTCCATTGGAAGTAAAGTACTTTTTGAGTGATTAGAGAGGTAGTTAGTAGAAATCATTGAGATTTTTTTAGCCAAACCCCATGTTTTCAGAATCTATTTATTTTAATAGCTGTTTTAGTCTCTTCCATGGATTATATTTCATAATTTATAATACAAAGCATTTTCTTCTCAAACTGGTATAAAATATGTATGGTATATGGTATAAAATTGAGACATATTTCTGCTGATTCAAGAAAGGTAAAGTTTGCTTTTAATTTTGTTCAGTATAATTTTTTGGCTAAGAACTCCCTTGAGTATAAATGTGCTGTTTATTTCAGAAAAACATTTGGATCAATAACAAACAGTAAAGCAAGATTCACATATATTTTATCCTTCAGACATTCAGTTCCACCATAAAAGATGAAATGAATACTTTCCCACAATGCCAGGAACAGTGCACAAAATAATTGTCAAAAGCTAAAACACTAAAATACTCATGCGTCTCAGTTGTTTACCACATCCTTCGGACATAATCCAAAATGTGAGGAAATATTATGCACAAAAATGTTCATTGCAATAGTATGTTTATTAGTGAATGATTAGCAAGCACATATATGTTTCATAGAAGGAAAATGGCCAAGTAAATTATGATGTGTACTGTACATATAATACCATCTATACATTTTTCTGTCCTGTTTTTTCCAATTAAAATTATAACACAAGCATTTTCCAACATATTTCAAAGATCATAAAATGCATTTAGCAGCTGAATTGTACTTTCCCAAATTGTTTACATCATGAACATATATAAATGTTATAGTTCGAAATAACTCTTTAAAAATGATGAAATATCCTCTAAATGGCTTTGTCTTCAAATAAGAATCTGGCCTTGCTCTAAGATGTAAGAGTGATGAACACTAACTTTTTTTGTAGTTACCCAAACATGTTTCAGCTCCAACCATAGGGACCATGCAAATGTTTTTAGAAATATGGGGAAGAGTCAATCACTTCATTTCATTCTGTACTGTGAAATCAGAATGGTACGGAGCCAATTCTGTGACTAAAGTAGTTTCTAGGTTGACTGAATCTAAGTGATAATTTTCAGTACACACAAAGTCTTTCACATACCCTATATCACCTTTGAGAACCATATCAAAAATGTGGTGGTGCAACCCAACTGATTACCAGAAAAGAATGATGTGCTTGTGGTGCTTTTTATCCTCTTGTTTTCTTCCAGGCTCTGCCTACATCTAGCTAAAATTTCACATGAAAATGTTCTACTCAAATATGAGGGAAGTAAAGTCCGACCTACACATATTTCCACTGGAGGAAAGCTGTGAACTCCATCCTGTGGTCCTCACTCTAGCAAAGTGCACATGAACTTCAGTGGGAATTCCGCCAAGAGCAAGATGGTGCAGCAAAGCTCAGTGGTGTCAAATCGGATTAGTTCTGTCTGCCTTTGCCTAGCTGAGTGTTACACAGGATGGTACACTTCTATCGTGTTTAACCACTTGTGGTTTGATATATTTTCATCCTCATGGACAGCTAGATATGCAAAATGTGGTGCAATTGCCTTTTATAGAGGTGATAAATTTAATTTACAGCATATACATAATATGCATATTTGTGGAAAACATATTGATCAAGCCAGCTTCCTTTACTGCACTTAATATGCAGAGACTGCAACATTTCCTAACATTCACATATGTTGTCTCCATCAAACAAAATGAAAGAAAAAATGTAATAATATTCTGTTTTTAAATAGTCCCTAAAGTACTTTCAGTTATTTGTGACGATAGTCTCAAAGAGAAGTTTAGACCCACAGAATGTGTCCTTGAAGTCCCAAAACGGTAACCTGTCATATCCCAATGAGGAGAAGCAAATGGTTGGGCAGTTTATTTTCCTGAATAATCTAGTTCATTCTATCAAAAATTTTCACCCCAGGAGTACCGTTGTTGTTAAAAGTCAGGCTCTTTAGGAGCAATCAGGACACAGAGATTTGCATGCAGGTGGTTACCCGGGGATTGCTCTCCAGTTAGGATACCAGTCATCCTTATTGAGAAAGGAAGTAGAGGGAAATTTCAACTGTGATTAGATTGCAACAGGGGCCTCAGGCAATCCCACCATTGCTCTGACTCTGGGATGGCCCTTCATAGACGCCCAAACTGAGTTCACAGGGCTTAGCTTTGCAGCCCTACATTGACCAGTCATTGGAAAAGAACTGTCCCCAGGGAGAGGGTATTACCTGGGGCAAAGTGGTTGCCTTCGCAGAGCACAAGCTCTGGATTGAACTCAGCTGTGAATCATTAGCAGGCAATGCTCCTGGGGAATGAGTGCCTCGGTCCTGAAAGGGATCTGGGCAGCACACCCCAGCATCCACTGCAGTCAACCTCTTTCACCACTCAGATTCACTTGCTTCAAATAATACGTTCTCTACCTCTTAAAGTAGAATCCTAGATGCCTGCTATTTTCCCAGCATAGAGAGTAAGGAATGACCAGATGGCAACCATAGCTTAACGTTTAATGGGTCTCTTGCTGTTTACCCTGGTGACAGTGTTTCCCTTCTGTGAACTAGGACTTCAAAACTTGCCATTTTAAGTACAAATTTCCAAGTGAGTTACTGGGACTGATGGTAAAAATAAATAAATAAATAAAGTCCACTCCTACTTCTACCCCTGGTTTTCAGACTGATGTATTCTACCTTTTGGGTACGTAGCATCATAAAATAGCCATTGATTAGGTTATATACTGTATCCTGGAGAACACTGCCCCATCTTCTCAGAGCATCATCTCAAAGCTAGTGCCTTAGACACACCTTCAAAAAGCTGTTTCATTGCTTTAGCAGGCCAGCATCTTCTAGATGGGATGGTATGTGGTAGGACCAGTGAATCCCATGGCTGTGTGTTCACTACACAGAAGTCACGGTGTGATGCAATGTGATATGGGAGCCTGTGTCAGAGTATTAAATACTCTGTAGGCCTTTAAATGGTGGCACTGGTTGTAAATGGATCTTTACAGTCAAGCCACTGATGAGACCACAGTCCTTCTTGACAGTTGCAGCCAGGCTGGTGGGCACTGAATCAGAAAACCTGTTTACTCCATACCCAGGCTTCTGACCAATAGAAACCATGAGATAATATCTATGTGATATTTTAAGCTGCTAAGTTTGTGGTAATTTATAATGTAGCATAAAAATCTCATATGGCCTCTGTGGACAAAAAAGGCAAATCCAAATCCGGAATATTGTTTATTCTAGTCAAAGTGAATTGTTACACTTTAAGGTAGAAGGGGTCCATTGTAATCACCTTGATGACAAGTGGCAGGTTGGCCTACTCAAGAGATGACACTATATGAAGGGCTTAGTATTGATCTCCATTGCTTGCAGATGTGACATTTTTCAGTAGCAGTTGCTGTATCAGCCCTGGTGAGCGGGATCCCATGCTGGGGGCCCATGCACAGCTGTCCCTGCCTCCATGGCTATTCTGTTCATGTGCTCATTGTACCAGTACTTGAGTGACCAATGACAGAGGCTGGCTCATAGCCACTGGCTCCTTATTCCATCTGTTTCATCATTTAGTGCATTTTCCATGATGAGTGTCAACATGTGATGTAAAGGTCTTCACATTCTGTGACCATACTTCATGACCACAACCTTCCTCAAAGCTTATTGAGCTCAACCTTCAAGTTTTTCTCCTACCAGGAACTTGAACAAACATGTAGGCCATTTGCCACTGTCTATGAAGCCATATATAATACATTCTAACACTGGGACCCTTCTCTTTCCATACAAGGCGAATGACCGTTCACTATACCATTTAAAGCTCTGCCCATTGATAGGATTTCCCTTTACCCCTGGCTTTCAGGGAAACCCCTGAGTGGGGCTGTAGTGTAGCAGCAATCTATTTTTAGCATATATTCACATATTGAGTTTTGAACCAAATGTGGCCTCTTCCCTCTTGATCAGCTAGGGAAAAGAGTCACCCTCATGTAGCCATAGGCATGAGCTAAGAGAGAAGCACTGATGTAACAGTGATGGATTTACCGGAATGTGGTCCACCTGCTCAAGGAGCTTCGTCATGTCCTCTCGCTTTGGCAATTCCTAACTTCAAATGTAGTACTTCCATCTTAGGTTGTTTCTGGGTATACCTGGCCTATGACTTGACAGATCTGAAAGTCCTCAGATTATGATGGACACTTCTGGCCACTTGATCAGGTGGTGTCCCTTGGTTGATATCAGGCCCAAGAGAATCCCAGGAACAATTTTTCAAATGGTGTGTAATTTTCTACTATAGATCGAATAGCCTTGCTTTAGAACTCACAGGTTCAGTGTTGTTATTCTCCTATTGTGGTTTGCCACAAACTCCACATAGCATCTTTTCCCCACCATTGATAATTCTAATATCAGAAAGTCTACCAGGTCATGTGGCCCAGCAAAAGGGCTGTTTTCACTGCAGCCTGGACTTGCTATGGAATCCTTTTCTGCTTGAGGTCCTACTCATTTCTGTGTATCTTGGTAAATGGGTTGGAGTAATATTCACAAATGTGAATGTAATATGCTACCTTCAGAATCCAGAGGGGCCTACCAGGCATTGTGAGATACATAAGATGTATCAATTTTCCTTTTACTTTGAAAGCAATGTCTTGACATCCCTTAGACTCCTGGGCCTCTGAAATCTTTTTTGACAGGGTAGACCCCTAAATTTTCACAGAATGTTTACCCCCACACTCTGGAATGTATATGTCTTATCAAGGTTTACAACATACTTGTCAGTTCTTGCTTATCTGGCTTGATTAACATGTCATTGATATAGTGGACCAATGGGATGCTCTGTCCCTTTGGACTATATTATGATGGAGGATAGGAAAGTTAACATGGCCTTGGGGAAAGACTGTAAATGCATATTGTTGTCCATTCCACATGAATGCAAACTGCTTTTATTCCATCTTCCTGATAGAGATAGGAAAAAATGTGTTCACCAGATCACTGCATACCATGTTCTTGAAGCCATGTAAACCTGATCTAGCAAAGATATCACATTTGGTGCAGCACTGCAATTGCTTTATTTAGTTGAGTTTGCAGTAGTCAAATGTCATCCTCCAGGATCAGTCTGGTATTTGCCAGGGCCAGAATGCTAAATCAAATAAAGATATAATTGGGACCACCACCCCAGGTCCTTTAGGTCTTTAAGAGTGATGTTAATTTTTGTCATTCACCCTGATATTACATATATAATATTGTTTTTTATTTGCTGTATTGTCTATGAGGAAAGGCAGTTTCATGGGCTTCCACCTGGCTTTCTCACTATGATGGGTCTAACTTCACAGACCAAGGAACAAATGTGGTGGTTCTACTAAATACCAAAGAAATGTCCATTCCAAAAATATGTTCTGGAACTAGGCAAATGACCCCTGAGTTGGTTCGTGGCCACAGTGGACCCCTTCTTAGCTGGGACTTAAGCCAAAACTTTATTTCCAGGCCCTAGATACCCTCATGGTAAGAGGATCATAATGATGCTTTGGGTTTCTAGGTCAATAGTCCTTAAAATATCTAGTCATTCCCCTTCCCCAGTAAACAGCTACCCAAGTAAATGGGCCAGAGATCCCTTTGGGAAAGAACTAATAGAATCTTTACTAAGTGTACTTTTTATGGTGTTGCAGGGTCCTCCCTTGGGAATTCTGGGTCTAAAACCTGGCTCAGGTCCAGAAACTGGGCAAGGGATCAAGATTTCATTGGTGGAGTTGCTCTAAGCATTATGATCATCCATCCTCGAATTCATCAGTTTTGTAGATAGATCTATGCCCTTGTCAATTGCCCATCTCTAGTGACCTGGGTTCTATCAACCATCTCTATTGTTCTCTTCAGGTGAGGACTCCCTGGCTGCTACTCCAGCCTCTTCACTCATTATGATAATTGCACATTCCTTGCTGCTGCTGATGAAGTGCCACCACCTGGCCTCTGTATTTCCGTATCTTACTAGTACTATATCTTACCTATTACTATCAAGAAACCTACTTCTGTAACAGCATCTTGTCCCATGAGCCCTGGACTGCAGTGGGCAACCACTGAGCACTTCAGTGATACTCATGTATCTCTCATCAACTCTTTCCTTATTACATTGGTAAACAGAGTTTCCCCTAGGCTCTCCCATGGAACACATTCATGTATTTAGTTTCCTGTCATTATGTACATCCACTATAATATTTTCCCTTCACTGACTCTTTTGGGTCCTTCTACCATCTGCCATGGCACTTTCTACTTTGCTTGGTATGAGCCATCACTTTCTTTAAGCTTCAAAGTGCCATTATAATAGCACGTTAGCTCCTTCTATTGAGGTCTTTGACAGAGTATTATACCCTTATTTCAGAACAGTGTTCCCATATCAATAAATTCTCTCGTTTTTATATTCTTTATAGTCTGCCCCCTTAATTCAGCACCTTCAGGGTCCAGTTTCCATACATGCTCTCCTGGGCCTTACAGACACATATTGGCTTGGTCTAGTAGCTCCTTAGGCCCAATATTTCCCCAGTTGGAATATGTTGTGACTTAATCCTAGTTACTGGTCTGGTAACCAGGAGGGGAGGTAGGAGTAGATTTTGAGGAAAGGTGTGCATGTTGTCTTACTGGTCAGAGGCCTCTGCATTTTTTCAGGTGAGGAAGGAGCATTAGCCTTTAACAGGAAGGAATGGGCCACTTCTGCAGACTTAGAGAGTTCAAAGAAATCTGGTGATTCAAGATTTTGGAGCATATTGACCCAGGATCTTCACTCTTAGCTGCAAGAGATGAGAGTCTCTTCATATACCGCCAATGAGTCCTCTGGCTTTTATATTTCACCTTAATTTGGTGATTAATCACCCTCAGCCTTTCATGTCTTCTCCAGTGCATGGATAGCTTACAACAACAGCTATCCAATTCCACCCCTAATCATCTGAGATTTTGCATCTTGCAATGCATTCCTTTCTGCTGACAGCCCATCACAATTCAATATCAGTGAAAATTTTAACAATTGCATCACTACTGAATTCCAGGGCAATTAATACCCTATCTACCACCAGTGATGAAGTCCTAATTACCAACGAGCCAGCAAATAATTTGACTCCAAAATCCCATTTTAGAGCCTGCCTCATAGGACCATCTCCATTATTGATACTGTCATAAGTTGAATTTCCTATAAAACACACATAGCCTGAGATTTGTGATTTATCAAGGAATAATATCAAGTGGTTTATCAGGGAATGCTCTCAGACATGACACGTGTAAGGGAGTGAAAGAATCAGGACTTGTCAAAGAAAGATGTTGAACTTTATTGTAGTCACAACAGAGGCCTCAGCCCATCCCATGTGGAGCTCTGAAGCTGGGATGGCCAGTCAGAAATATCTCCAATTGAGGCATGGTTTAGTCACTGGATTCAGGCTGGCCCTAGGGAAGGGTTGTAACTTTGGGTAAGATAACTGCCCTTGGCTAAAGGCAATTCCTAGGAAAGGGCTTGACAATAAACCAATGGTAAGAAAAACTCTGGCCCCTGGGGGAATCCAGTGAGAATCTGGGTAGCACACCACCGTATCCACTACACACGTCAACACAAGGCAAAGGATGCAAAGAAATATTAGGCAATTGACTTTTGGTTAGCTCTTCTAATGTTAAAAAATGTAAGCTCAGATAAATACAAGCAATAATTGATTCCAAATCCTACTTGCCTCCAACTTCAGCAAGCAATGCAAGACCCACCATCAAAGATCAAGAACTCTCATCCCAACTCATTCTTGGCCATCTTTGGTGCAGCATCCTGTCATTTTTAGCCATCTCTGCTGGGCAAAAGAATCAGGAGGACTGAAATCCCAGACAAATGGCCACAAAAATGGATTCTCACTTACAAATAATCAGGTCAGCTATTTCCCACATTCTATGTATCCGTTTTGTACACCTTCATTCATCCTATAAAACTTCCCTCAGCACTGCAAGCATAATTTTAAAAACAAACCTTATTTAAAATAGACCATGAGGTTCTAACATATAAACAGAAAATATGCAAAAAATACCTAACATAACACATACTCTATATAAATACACAGTCATATTCCTCTGTAATAAACTCTTACTAATCAGTTCTGAGCTTTATAAAACAATAGGAATGAAATGACAATGCTGTCATTTGTATATCCTCCCTCAGTTCTCTAATGGAAAGCTTTTTTTCTCTGCCAAGTCATTCCTGACAATGTTAATGATTCACTATAAAGCAGTTTCTGGGCTATGATTTGTGACATTCAGACTGGTTAGATGGGAGGGCTCGGCGGGTTTCTGGGGAGTGTTTTGGATGCAGAGATGCCTTGAAGATAGCACTTTATTATATTTAGGACAAGTATGACATCCCACTTCAAGGAAGAGGCCCCTATACATATTGAGAAGGGATTTCTATGGTTTAAGTGGGGAGGAGAAGCTTGGTTTAAAAGGATGCCTCTGTGTGTTTTGTGAGGCGACATAAAGATAGGAAGCAGAGAAATGGAGGCAGGAGGCAGAAGGATTATGGATAATGGAAGAATTTTGCCTGAGGGTATATGCCTGCTTTGCCTATTCCTGTATAACTAGAATATTTATAATTCAAATACTTATCTTTAATAATTAAAAACCAAGGAATATTAAAGACAAAAGGTAGAGAATATTATGTACACATGTGTAGGCATCATGCATTAAATTCCCATCCTTGCAAAATACAGCAAGAGGTAGCTTTAAAAGGAGGTTAAAAAGTGAATATTTTAAAATGTCTTGAAAACAGAATTTCTAATTCACTCCAGTTCTGCCAGGAGTGATACCCTTACTTCTGATTTCTACACACACCATCAGTCATGGGGATAGGTACTAAAAATATCCAGCGTGGTGGTTTGACATCAGCACATCAACAATTAAAAAGTGGATACAAATATTTCAGATTTTCAAAACCATAAGTCTTTCCTCCAGATTTATGAAAACATTGGATTTGCACGGGAAAAGGCAAAGTCGTTTTCAATTGTTTTCACAGAATACTTAGTTGCACAGTCTATGTAAACTACTAGTTACAATGGAATGTAATATTCTACCACCGCCAGGAACTCTCTCTGATCTTCTGCCTCTTCTCAGACAGCAAAGAAACAAAGAAAAACAGTCATTGCAGTGGATGGAAAAGAGTGTTTGAAAAGGGAGAGAGACCTCAACTGTGCCCCCTGGTATTATAAAGCTGTCAATTATAACCATGATTACAATGAAAATACTGAAATAAAAAAAATTTTGAGGGGGGGAACAACTGCATTTAAAAAGAAAAACAGAGAGAAAGAATAACCAAAAAAAATATTGTTCTATGTCTGCCTAATAATTCTAATGGTAATAAAAAATAATGCAAACTAATGGAGCTAAATTGTTTCTATTACAGCAGAAAGGCAGAATGCTTAGCAGCCAAAATATGAACAAATTAAGATACTGGGTGAAATGGTCAGGTGTCATTGTTTTTGAAGAATGTGGCCTCTGTGGCAGCAAGTTTATGCATGATACTTTCAACTCATGTCTAAAAACAGAGGTGTTAATATTTACACCTTTGCTAATTATGGCAAGGGAGAGATTAATGAAGAATTAAATGTTCCTATCTTTTTACCTACCTATCACACCAGGTAATTTCTAGTAGAACATTAACTCAACCTGACAATAATATCCTGTGGGTGGAGAAGTAAGAATAGAGACCCACAGATCCTTCTGTTCTTCACCGATGCAAAAAAAGAATCTTGATAATCAATGGCCGGGTGTGGATGACAGCCAGCAATAAAACGAAAAGTCACATTTAAGACTCGTTTTGTGAAGTCACTTATTTTTTTTAACTGGGAGTAAACTGGTACCTTTTGCTGCTGCAATGCTTGATGTAATAATAGATCCTAGGTGGAGCATCTTTTCTCTATCGGAGGTGCTGCTGCTTCTGTGCTATGAAAAATGACAAAGTACCATGGAACAATAGCATCATCATCAAACCCTATACTTGCCAAAGATACTATTTATGAGGCCCCAGCTAAGATTAACAGATCACAAGAAAATAATGATTTACTGGATATTGGATTGGAGGAGCAAAAGAAAAACCTCCCCCTTCAAATAGACTTTATAAATTGGAAGAAATTCCAACCTAACAAAACTGTTGTATGTTGCCCTGCCTGAAGATAGGACGTTTGAATGAACAAACTTCTCCCAGTTCATACCACCCACATATCTGCAAGATTTTGAAACTCAGAAGTTGTCAGCATCATCTAACACTTTTCTTGTGTTCAACATGAAGGGTGGGCTCCCAGAAAGGGGCCCTTATCTTCTTCTACTCTTGCTGTTTGTCTTACATCCTTATTAGCTTTCCACAAAGTGCAATCATAATTAAATTCTAAAGCAAAGGATGAAGTCACTCGAATCATCATCCAACTAACTGCAAATGATGGTGGTAGGAATGACAATGTTACCCTGCTCTTCTTTAATTCTGGCTCGGCAGCATTTAACTCCCTGACCTCCTGCAGTTGTCAGTGCCACAGGCTGCTTAAAAGCTGTGCAAAAGCATTTCTGTTTTATTTGTTCTAAATTTACTGGCTATTAATTTCACAGTGTGACCTCCTATTCTCCTATTAGTTGGCAGATTTCACCATAGCCTTCAGAAGCTAAAGATTTCCATCGAGCTATTTTCTATTTCTCTGTCTTGTCTGGCCACCTTTTATAATATGTAAAATTTCCTGTCTCTTTAATCCTTGTTATCTTTTTCTGAGATTCATGGTACTTAGAAATTTATTTCATTCTTTTAATTTAATAAAGGTTTGCAATCCTCAACCCCCTTCTCATTTTCTCAAAATTCCAAGAGAAACTGCTTGTTTGTTGTGGAGGTTGTATAGTGAATAGTTTTCATGTTGTTGACTAATTTAAAGCTTTTATTTAGTATTTTTCTTATTCACACAAAGTGGGGGATAGGAAATGATCTCGATTACGCTAAGAATAGAAAGACAGGGGAAGTATCAACTCACACAGCCATGGGTCAGTGTAATTTCCTCTGGGTTTCTCTTGAGTCATGAACCTCCCACTGCCCGCCCCCCCAGATCTTAGAACTTAGAGGGAAAAAAGTTGGTTTATTGCTGCTCCAATTGATAACAGAATCTCAACTCAGGGCCTTCACAGTTTTTCTGTGTATGAATGTATGAATCTAGAAACTGGACTTGCTTTGATGAATTCCAGGTTCCAGAGGTTTTGTGGCATTTGGAGCTTTTGTAGAGAAGCCGTACCTATCTGGCTATCTTGCAAAAAGACCACCTCTGCTCCTGCAAAGAGCACTGGGGCAGCACTCCTCAATACTGTCAACCCAATCCCAAAAAGCGCATGATTCCAGGTGGTTTTCCAAAAGCTCAGCTCCATCATATTTACCTCCCCCCACACAAGCATAAAAGCTATAAGGGATTTGTCCAAGAGCTATTTCATAAGAAATAGTACACTATAAACCAGATAAAAGATCGTGGGAAAGAATGAGTAGCAATGATTCCAGAACAGATACTCAAATTTTCAAATATTGCAGATAGGAAGGACAAGCCAACACTTTTTGTGAAAGACAGAGAAAGCTTTCATATATTGTAATTTCATGGGGACTGAGACAGAAGAGGAGGGAAGACCAAGGCACTAGAGAACCAGAGGATAACTGGGAAAGCAAGTTCCTTCCGAGCACGAGTGGACACCTGAGACTTCCTTCTTGAAGAGCCTGTCTTGCCTCCACTAACTCTTCTCTAAGAGTTCTTGGAAATCTACATTCTGAAGCTTAACATATAACATTGGTAATGACTAGTTTTATGTTAAAATATTTCCTTAAGTTAACTGGTATTCTTATATTACAAATGAAACAAAGAGGCACATGCCACCTCTTCCATGTGTATATATGCTATTAATATTCAAAAAGCAGGCAAAATAGCATGAAGATATCGGGCCTCTACAATGCATATTCTTCAGTGTAGATACGAAAAGTCATTTTTCTGTAAAAGGATTGCATGTGTGCGGTTTTGATTTTCCAAACTCATTTCTATCTGTTATGTCATGTTACTCTCACTATGTCATAGAGTTGGGTTACTATTTTACTCCAGTTCCTAAAAAGTTGGGTGGCAGGGCAGGGTGATCTGGAGATGACTAAGGCAAGAAAGAGTTTAAGTGACACAGCTAGGGTAATAAACATGGCAGCAAGTTCTCCAAAATAAGATGCCAGTCATCTCTCTTCTTTGTACTAAACGATGTTTTACATTGAGGACTTCATTCCAAATGGCATAATTTCATATTAAGCAAATAAAAATGATACAAATATACCATTTTCTTTCCAAAACATACCATGAAGACTACTTAATAAAGATTGCTACAACTAGCTTCCTCAACTTCCTAAGATTTCTATTGGAAATAAATAAAAATGAATAGAGGCATTGGTAAGATTCTGTCACATTAGGATTATTCTCAAATTGACTGATGGACTATAAATAATAAGCAATTTTTTTAGTAATGCATCATTAAACTGGGGACAGTGGGGTTCTATAGGGATAGGATTGCAACCAGTGCTAAATGAAATGTCCAAATTAATGCCCTGATGGAAAAAGTAAATAGCCATGAGCACACAAAAAATAGAAGAACTACAAGCACAATGGAAGATCTTAGGTGGAAAATTTAAATGGAATGAGATTTAATTTAGATAAATCTATAATAACTTGCTCATGGGAAAGTAATTCCTATCTGAGTAATAACAAACAAAATTCCTCTAAAAGAACAGTGAAGTAGAAAAAGGATTGAGTGTAGTGATTAATATGTTCTAAGCTTTAACAATAAATAAATCATTGAGGAAACATTTTTAAGTTAAACCCAAGTCTTTAGAATTATACCATTTTTAAATGAGCTGTAAATTTTAGTTCCAAACTATTGTTTTATGTTCACTAGTTTGATAAAACAAATTGCTGCCTGGGTATCTCCAGCTATGACTTCAAATCACCTGATCAATAATTCCACCTTTATTTGATCCCTGGCATTGAGAAACAAAGGATCCCGAAGTTGATAAGATCAGCTCTTTTAAAAGTCCAAACAAACCCATTGCACTTAAATCCCTCTACTTCAAACAAGAAAACAAAGAGCAGTAAAATGGTTTCAAGGGAGAGGAATTTGGTTTCAGCTCTGGTGATGCCAAT
The DNA here is from genome assembly GCF_041146395.1 of Eulemur rufifrons. Lineage (NCBI taxonomy): Eukaryota > Metazoa > Chordata > Mammalia > Primates > Lemuridae > Eulemur > Eulemur rufifrons. Next base: position 53,496,484 of record NC_090984.1, read on the forward strand.
CACAAATAAGTGCTAGATGCAAGACTGTAAACGTGGAAGCTTGCCATTGATATTCCTTCATTTTGGGGTTTTTTTCTTTTTATATTCTAATGCAGACAGTTCATAAAAGATACTTAATAACTTTCAGACAGTCAAATCAGAGTTAAGAAAATTTGATCTGATTATTCGGCAATTTTGATAAGAAGTGAAATTAAAACTTTAGCAGACATATGCCCACAAATCCATTTCTTTCTTCCTTCTACATATGTCCGTTTACTGGTTTTTATGCCAGCATGGCCTCAGTTTCCACCCAGGGTGAAGACACAAATGTTAACATTGAACAGGAGTTAAAACTGGCAGTAAACTTGTAAGTTAAGTCAGTATATTCTTAAGAATGATCCACTTGCCCAATTTCAGTTTATTTTATTATGCATTTGGTCTAGAATACTTATTCAAAATATGACCATGTAAACTGTTTTTTTGCTTTTTAGACTTTCTCTCCTTTCTACACAGTAAATAAAACTTTATTAGGTACTGTGATTGTGTGACTAAGTGTAAAACTCCCAAGAACAGGGAAAAGCCATGTACCTAAGCCAGAGCTGCAGTGAGTAATTCAGAAGCATGCAGAGGGGGGCTCAGGCATGACCAGGCAGAAATCTTTGATTTCGGTGAATCCTCCATAGAGTGAGCTGTTGTGGAACAAGATGTAACCATTTCTAGCTGCACTTGTTTAAAGTGTTCATTCTTAGTACAAAATTGAGATAATGAAAAATTCAAAATTTTACATTTCTATATAATTTGCTTACATGTAAATTAATAATAAATGATTCTTTTTCTCCAGCATCCAAAGCTCCAAAAAGTATTGGGTTGAAATGTATCATTTGAAATTTTTATACAAAACTAGATGCTGATATTTAATGTGGTAAATATTCATAGTACTCTCCAGTGTCCACCCTCTTTCTGATTTCAGTGAACAAAATTTGCTGTCATTTAATTTCTCCCAATTTTCCTGGGCAATAAGTGACTTTAATTTTAAAAGGTTGAATATGATGCATTACAGACATTATTTCGAATGGCTTCAACTTATTGTGCTAACACTGAGCTTTCAGGCAATTTTCACTGATTAAGTTTAGCCCAAATTCTTGGTACCTCAAGTTTCATTGATAATTATTCCTGGATAAGTCTCTGGGATATCAAATCATTTGAATGTTTGGATTAAACTTTTGTATCCAGAGAGTTAGAAAGTGATGAATTCCATAATAGTTTTGTGTAGGTGGACCTAAATTAACAAAAGGAACATCTTAGAGAAAATGTGCTTATAAAATAGGTTTTTAAAAATTACTTTCTTCTTTAAGTTCCATTGCAATGGCAGAAATATACTGTGCCATGGACTGATACAACATTTCAAGGCAAATATTTTGGCATAGCTACTTGCTTCTGAAGTGTCTTTGAGGATGCCTAGTATACTCTTAAGATAATAGCCATCAGGTGCCAGTCCTGTCTCAGGCTCTATCTGGGAGGATACTTGGAGGTTGGCACCCCAAGTTGAAGCAGGCTCATCATTGTCCTGCCTGCATCCTATTTTCACACCATGAAGTCTCTCCCCACATTGAAGACAACAGTAGTCTCCAAAGAAACAAAATTGATCAAATCCAAGCATCCATGAATTGCAAACTTCTCATATTTAATCTCTTCTCGCCTGTTTGTAAGTTTATTTTTTTTCTTTTTTATTTCACCATATTATGGGTTTGTAAGCTTAATCATTGGGAATTGCTTGCCTTGAGGTGCCTCCCTGTGATTCTATGAAACATTTACATAAAGTACCCTCTTCTTTGTTTCGAAGAAAAGTGTGACATGAGAGCTTTGACTTCACTAGAAACTAATTTCCAAAAAGGAGAATGCTGTAATGAGAGCATCAAACAATATTTGAAAGCAACTTGCCCACAATGTGGAAATTGCAATTTCAAAATCTGTTTCAAAGAAAGCCACATTAGGAAGTAGTGACTGGGAGTGTGTGCAGGGAGTGATATAAGTCATACCTATTGTCTATAATGCAAAATAAGAGCACATAGGAAATCCTTTGTACAACAGTGGATCTGACAGTGAGCTCTCCATAGAATCAGACATATCCCCTCAAAGTGTTTGTTGGCAGCTCCTTCTCACTCAAGATGACACCAAGCAGATAGATAGACCTGTATAGTACAATCAGTCTCTGAATGTAAAGGTCACAAAGAAACAGTACTGATCCAGCATATAAGTACAAATATGGGCAGTCCCTGGAAGGCATGGATTCCTGAATCCTAAGAAAACTGGCAATTTAAAACATCATTTGTAGTTCCCAGTGTTCAATGTTAAATTAGGGAGCACATATGAAAAAAAATTCAAGACACACCAATCAGAGCTATTGCTTCACACCAGGATGATTAACAAGGTGCATATTTCTAAATGGAAGTTAAGCTGCTTTCTTAAATGAGTGAAAAAAAGTGCTTTTTGCAAACCTGGATCATGTATTAATGTCTTACTCTGTAGTGATTGACTACAGGTCTTCAGCTTGGTAGGTGATATTTCCCCAGAGAAGAAAGTATTTGTACTCTCAAGGAAAACATCTCTACGGTGTCATTCAATGTGATGGGCGAATTTTTTTTTCATGACTCCATCTGTCTGAACTTTCTGTGTGTGACTCTATGGCCCTCCCTCTTTACCCTCATTCCCTGTCAGACTATGAGCAGCCCAGACAAGTCTGACGAAGCCATAAAATCTGGCAGTAAAGAATGTAATGCATCATAGATAATTCCTTATATATTACAGACATTTGAAGATTCATTAACTAAGATAATCCATGTGAGAGTGAGTAACACTGGGCCTGACACAGAGGAAGACCCTCAATACATGTTCGTTTATTTCCTTAGCCTCTTTCCACCCTCCTTCACTCAGTCTGTCTTTCTCTCTTTTACCAGCCATGATCTTGCTTCTGCCTTGCTGCACGATAGGGAGCAGTTTCGTCTCTATGATGCCAATGCAGGTGATCATCAGCCTCCGTTGTGGCATTTGGGATACACAATGTCGTATCTGTCCAGGCTCTACTTTCTCAAGTTGCAAAATGGAGAGCTCACTGTCTGATCCACTGTTTTGCAAAGGGAACTTGCAAAATCAATAATACAATATTTCTTCTACATGTTCTTTAGGGTTTTGTGACCTTCAAATATTTCATCTATGTTTCCCCAGAACCCACAGTAGTTCCTGTGAAGCTACACAGTACAATTCAAGGATGAGTCCAAGCCTTATAATGCCTAAAGCATATACGGTTTGGGAGGCTGTCTGTAAAAAAAAAAAAAAAAAAAAAAAAAACTCCAGTGTCAACTGAGGTCCAAAATATTTTTTAGGATAACAAAAGAACTCATGACAAATTACAAAGATTAAAGGCTGACAAGTACTACAAACATCACCATATCCAGAAAAATAAAATAATGTTTCTATTCGTTAACTGACACTTTCTCTAAAATATTAATACTACATTTTGGCTGCATACTTCTTCATATGAAAATAATTTTATAATAGAAGAGAAAGATAATTTATTCTTCTATATAATGTGGCTAATGAAAATTGTTTTTTATTAATAGTTTAGGAAATCTTCAGCCCATTTTACTCTGTCGATGGCAATTTTGATGGGTTTCCTTATCTGGAACCACCAGACTCCACCAGAACAAGGTATGTTGGATGAGCCAAAACAAAATCTCATACAATAGGATGCAAAAGCAGGTGACTTCACAGGGTCATACTCACTGTTTGTAGTCATGTTATAGTGTTGTGTCTACAAACACAAGAATTCTTAACTTCTATTTTACATGATTCCCATCAAAAAAAAAAATTGATATACTTTGTTTTATAATTGTGTAAGCTGCTTAATCAGATATATTCCATTGTGACTAGATTTCAATGAGAATCAAATTCTCTACTTATAATTTTACACATCTGGGGATTAAAAGACTTTTCACACAATATTTCTGGCTCTTTATGTTTAAGACAGTTTTTTTTTTTTTTTTCCTTCTGCAGCTATATCCTTCTGGTGACATAGGACAAGTTAATATTATAATTTGACCACTGACTCTGTATCTTTGGTTAAGATCCCAGGTAACCTTGTGGAATAGATAGTAAGAGGACTCCTGCTAGCCATTCTTACCTTGGGAGGGATAGAAAAAAACTTAATTAGACAAAAAAGCAACTGTGAAACAAATAAGTAACTCACTAAACCCAAACCAAGTTTATAGCCAACTGAACTTTCTCTTTAGCCAGATCCCCAAAACGATAATGCAACACTACCTGGCATGAAGGGAGGTGTGACTGGGAGGAAGTCAGAGTGGAAACAGAGAGCAGTCATACTGATTATGGTTACAATGGTTTAATTTGACAAATTTTATAAAAGCATATGGCCACGGAAATACATCGCTTGAGCTCCTCCCCGTGGAAGGGGTACACAAAAGTGTGGGACCTGGTAGTGCAAAGCTTCATTAAGTTCCTGGTGAATCTGCTTCCAGTACTATGGTTAAGAGCACAGACTTTAGGGTCAGACACAACAAGGTTTTGATCCCCTCCTAATTGTGTGATAGTCACTAATTCACTGAGCCAGTCTGAGCCTCAGTGTCCTCATCTGTAAAATGAATATGATAAAACTTGCCTTATATGATTATTGTGGAGTTTAAATGAAAATTTATGTATGCAAAATTCACATTCTAAGTGCTCACTAATTGGTAGCTGTGTTTATTAGGAGATTAAATGCTCAGAATTAGTTACCCTTTATAAGATAACCAAATACTCTGCACTATTACCTACAAGAAATCTTCTGTTCCAACAAGTACCATTCTACACCTGTTTATTTATCTTAATCTCCTACCCAAGAACACACTACCCTTCTCCCATTTTCTAATTCAATGCCCATTTGTCCTTCCAGACTCAGCTGAGACCTCGTCTGTTCTTTCTAGGCTTTCAGATTTTTCAGCACTTGTCACTGAGTTCATTTTCTAAAGGTCCATAGCAGCACTGTCCAATAGAAATACACTGTGGGCTGCATCTGTAATTTTAAATTTTATATAGCCAGGTTAAAAACTAAAAAAATTAAAACCAGGTAAAATTAATTGTATTAATATTTTTATTTAATCCAATATATTCAAAATATTATTTCAACGTGTAATCAACATTTCAAAACTATTAATGAGATATTTTACATTCCTTTTGTCATACTTAGACTTTGAAATCCAGTGCAAATTTTACACTTACAGCACCTTCAGTTCTCAATAACCATATTTCAAGTGCTCAGTAGTCACATGTCTAGTGGCAGCCATATTGCACAGCACGTGTCTCTGGCATGAATAGTTTGCACCATAATATCTAATATGTCATTATAGAGTGCCATTGTGTTTTCTGGGTTTTCTTGTATGTCAGTCCTTTCCCACCTAGTCTCTAGGTTTTTGAAGACGGAAACTCCTCTTAGAGTTCTGTATCTCTGGGATGCAGAGCCCAAACACAAGTGGGCTTTCAGTAAAGGTTTGCTGTTGAATAGTTTGGATGCATTTAGTAATCCAAGAAGGAAAAATGCAACAGACAATGTGATTTTCTTTCACTTATGCTACTTTCTCCCACCATGAGTGTTGTTTATCCCAGAATGTAAATTGATTATGTAGAATAAAGCCAGCTGCAGACCATTATTAATAAATCTGTTCTGGTATTAATGTGATTAATACAAGAGGCCAAAGACAAGGAGAGTTGCACTTGGCAATGCTTTGCTTATGGAGTAAACAGTCAGATTAAGGTGCTTCTAGGTATGAGTGGAGAGCAATATAATCTCACCATTACACCTAAAACTGAGAATCTAGTTTTTAAATGTTTACTTACCAGTGATCAAAAAATAGTGAGACCTGGCCCAGCATGGTGGCTCATGCCCGTAATCCTAGCACAGACATGGGAGGCTGAGGCAGGAGGATCACCTGAGGCCAGGAGTTTGAGACCAGCCTGAGCAAAAGCGAGACCTCTGTCTCTACAAAAAAAAAAAAAAAAATAGAAAAATTAGCCAGGCTTGGTGGCACGTGCCTGGCTAATAGGCCTCACCTATTCAGGCCCCACCTATTTAGGAGGCTGGGGCAGGAGGTTCGCTTGAGCCCAGGAGTTTGAGGCTGCAGTGAGCTATGAGGATGCCACTGCACTCTAGCCTGGGCAACAGAGTGAGGCACTGTCTCAAAAAAAAAAAAAAAAAAAAAATAGCAGGACAGTTTTGATTTGCAGCTCTCCTGTGAAAATAAGGTTGCTTTCTAGACACAACAAGTGAAGTCATGCCCAACAAACAGCATACCACATCTTGTGTGCCACAAAATACTCAGGTCTGTCTACAAACCTTTGAAACTATAACATGATGAAGAATCTGTGATATGTCTAGCCTAAATTTTTTTAAAGTTCAGATAAGAATTGAGTCACACAGTGCAAATATAAAAGGCTTTCAGACCATATAAACCTACATTGCATTAATACTCTAGATTCAGGTAGAAGCTGGATTCCCAGACACTGTCTTTGTTTGTTATAGGCCTGTAAAAAACATAATTTATAATACGGAAAATCTCCAAGGTACAACGAAAGAAACAGAAATTTTAAAAAGGCATGATTCACCTAGTGAATCACTAAATATTCAGGGGAAAGTTATCTTGGTGTTTTATAGTTATATTAGCTTTATCAAAAACTTTAAAATATATCCTGATTATCAGGTGGATAACAGGCAATACTCTCCACATTATATTACATTATTTGACTGAAAATGTGTTTTTCCTTATTTATTTTCCTGTATGTACTAAAAGTAAAGTACAGCATTCTAAAAAACTCACTGAAGTCTGTTCTTGTGTTGAAAAGCCATCTCTCAAACATATCTCCCCAAACATATCCCACAAGATATGTTCTTGGACACAACTAAAGGCAATTTTCATTACTTCTCAATGTTGGAGCATTTTTTTAAAAAATTTTTAGCTTTCTTATCAAAATCCTAACAAAGAGCTTGAGCAAATTCCATTTTCTCGATCAAGCCTTCTTGAATACAGACTCTTCTTCCTTCTCTAAATTCCTTTAGTCACTTCTGTGTGAACACAGACTTGGTGTTTATTGTAACCTTCCATTCATTACGCTTATTTTTCCACATACCTAAATCCTAGTTCTGCAATACAATTATAAGCTTCTTGAAGCCACAGGCTATGTCTTATTCATCTCCTATGGCTCTCAGCAGAGCTTTGGATAGCACAAACATTAAATAAATGTGCTAGAAATCGTGATGATTTTGATCATGATTTACAGGAATATCATTCAGCAGCCCAATGGCATGTTATAGCAATGACAGCCATTATAAATGCACAGTAACATTTTGATATTTCTATCTCCTCCAATTCCATTTTTTGGCTATCTTTTTAAATAAAAGTGCTTAGTGTTTCATCAGCATTTTCATTCCAAAAACTCAAGTTGAATTTAAATTCAAATAACAACATAAGAAGTCTAATTATGTCCTAGCATCAAACAAAGCTTTTTCTTCCTTACAGTTATATTTTGAATGTTTTTTAGTGTCTAACCATAGTTAAGATTCCAGTTTACAAATATACATCTACTGTGGTTTTTTTTTTTCCAAATTTAATAATATCCTAAAATCTAATTTTGTGTATTGGAGTCATTTAAAATGTGGTTGCTACTCAACAATTTTGGAGGAAAGTATATTACATCAGATGTAACATTTAAACTAAATCCAGAAGTTAAAACTCTCTATAAATAAGAAAAACAGAAAGACTCCCAAATAAGAAGCATGAAAGCCGAAGAAGGAAGTTAATGTGCAGCACAAAGTCTTCTGGCCCCGTGAGCACTGCGCCCAATGGCTTCAGCTGTGAGAAAATGAGGCATGAGGTATGCAGAGTGGGAAGTGTGCGGGCCTGAAGTGGCTCAAGAGTGAGAGGCCATTGATGAGAAGAAGGTTTGGATTAACTGTGGCCTTGAAGTTACCCCTGGAAAGTGAGTAGCACTCAGTTGTGAGAGGTGCATTAACCTCTTCAGACCACTAGGGTTCAAAGTGTTCCATAAGGGGTAATTTATTAAATGGGTCCTAATTGCTTGGTAATGTACCTTCCAAAAGTCACTTCTCTGTGCTATGATTAGGCCTGGGATTTGCCAAGTGCTGTCATTCTCCTTGTAACTCCATAATGGAACTCTAGGATGTGGGAAGCTGATCCACTGGACAGCTATATATCTAATCCAGGTTCAGGGTCCTACCAACAAAACCAGACCACCTTTCATTTAATCCTCCAGTGTGTAAACACTGAGATACAAAATTGATACATCTTGGGTTTTTTAGTACCTTTTTACAGAATATGTATACATTTTAATAGACTATGAATAGCTGGTTCTATTGTTTGCAAAAAATGGACACATTTTTAAGATTTGTGAATTGTCCTTTTCATTAAATTCTTTCTTAAAAGTATAAAAATAATCCTGCTTTTTTTTTTGTTTTCACCACCTACAAACATATTTTCTTTTGGAATTTTTGTTTCATCTGGAGGCTATTCAACATGATTTTCTTGTTGGCTTCAAATACACAAGAGTCTGCTCTATCGTGATCCACTCGGTGTGACTGATTCTGGTCAGGACGACTTAGGCACTGGTTTTGCTAATTAGCAAAGCCAGCAGAGGGAGTGAGAGAGCATTGTTACAAAAAAACGAAATCAAAATTTAAAAATGTAATGATACAATTAGAAGGAGGAAATCTGACATTAAACTACAGAGGATTATATAGCATAATCTAAATATGGGAGCAGCCTTGGAGATACCATGTAGCTAACAGATTAAAACCGAAGAAACAGGACTTCTAGTCACAATCACAGTCTTAAAGAACCAACCAAACAAATGTAGCTGTGCCTCACTTTTTAAGTCTTGAAAATGGCTACCACAGTAGCTTCCATTAAGATAAGAAAGAAAGGTTTTTGTCCTCTGTAAGAGAAAGTGATTAAAGAATTGAAATTATTGTCACACAAATGAAACTGAGGTCATTTCTGTCTTTCGGTGCTCTAGGTCATTTCTTAGTTTTGACCACAAGGGAAAAACATCTGGGTAGTATCCCCCCATGCCTTAGGAACAGCAGTTTGATTAGATTATAGAGTTAGAGACACATCTTATTAATATGAATACACACTAATGATTACGCTACAAAGTAATGTAGGGATGCCTTTCTACCAAGAGAGAAATTGTATATTCTAACCCCATACTTTGTTTTACAACTCCTAATTCCAGATCATATAAAGAAGTTACACATTTTCCAAACAAGTTTTCAGACTAATCGCTACAATGGAGTCCCGTTCAAATCCACCACTCAATGGCTTATGCTTATTTAGAATCCCAATTCCACCTTTAAGGGAATGTGCTATAGTTGTGTTTTCCAGTTTTCAATAGTGTTTCTTATGAGATAATTTTCATGGGCCCCTAACTTCTCTTTCCCAAAGGGCATCTTTAAGACAATGATAACCAAAACAAGCCAGGCTTTACACCTGAAATAAATAAAAACTTTCTTTGTTTTATAAGTTTTGGATAATCATGAGGATAGTGCAACTTGCCTAGAAGTTTAGCAGAGAAATAGTTTGGAAAGTAAATATTCAGTTCTGCTTTCTCCAGTAGATGTCACTTTCTGTACATAGGATACCAAGATATATAAGATGCACAGTATTCCTTACAATGACAGTAAAAAATAACTTTGGGTTCCAGCCATATGTAACAATTTTTAAGCTTTCAATGGTATTTTCTAGTGTTTGGAACCATAAGGAATAGTAAAGCAAAATGAATGCTGCTAATTACCCATCTGACATATTTTTCTGTGTAGTCTTAGCAATGGCCATTAAGCATAGCATGTAACACAATATTGCTAGAGCCTTTTAAACAATTAAAGAAAACTAAGTATTATTCTAAATCACAGCATAAAATTAATTTTCTAAACAAACATGATTTCTGAATAAATAAGCAGTCATTAACAATACACTGCATACTTACCAAGAACCTAATTAAATATAAGTTCACATACCCTGTTATTATTTCAAAGGTTATTCTTCCTAGATCCTCTATACCATTTCAATATTCACATCAGCTTTATATGTCTGAGGGAAAAATATGATTCTCTGAAGTGTTTCACTATATAGCAAGGGGTGTCAGCACTAGAATGAGAAAAAGAAAGAAAAAGAAAGAAGCTTACATAGCACTTTTTATGGCATCCACATGTCCAAGAATGAAAATCAAATGATGGAAGAATATTAATAGTTAGAATTGGATTAATTCTTCCTAAAATACTTTCCAAAATGCTCTTTGCATTTCTAAACATAAGCCTCATTATGCTGTTCTATTTGTATTCCAATGCAGTTGAATTTTATATTTGAGTTGTTTTAATAGATGACTTTGAAATGACAGAGGAGAGTACATTTTTGTTTCTTATTGATCCAATCAAGATTTTGCTTGTAGCTACTATAACTTGAAATAATAGGAAAGGCTACAGAGGCTTTTTAAAATGTTGACATCTAGGTCACATCTGATTCAGTTGTTGTATTGACAAATGTGATTTGATAATTGCCAAATTAAGCTCAAGAGGAAATTAAACAACTACTTTTATTTTTAGATACTTCAAACAAAAGATGTGAAGTTTGGTAGCAAATAATGATAGGGTGCTAGAACAAAAATTCCCTAAGAAGGCAAAAAGGGCATGAGGCTTTTACAAAACAAAAAAATCTATCCGGTCATCAAAATAAACAGCATCTAAATGATCTCTCTAGGTTTTGAATATTTTGTGAAGAGAGTAAACCCAAAGCGCTTGATTCTTATCTGAGGTAGAGATTTCTTGACATGTTAACTGGGAAGTTCTCTTACCATTCTTGTGTATACTTGGTTAAAACAAAGAGATTATAGGGATTGGGGTAATAAAGGGATTTAGAGGTTTCACCTTTAGGCTACTGATTCAGCTCCATTTCAGTTTTAAAACACCTAAAGACATGAATGTACCCAGGGAATGTAGTTTACTTTTAATTCAACCTGAATTAGGATCCCACTTCATAATAAATCCTAAGGCATTTTTTTCAACTATTCAGAGCAAATGGAGTTGCCCAAAGAAAAACAAAGATTGAACAGGAAAGACAGAAACAACCACATAGTAATGCTCACTAAGCTGAATTCCTGAGGAAACAGACCCCACTGGTGCCTCCACTGAATATTTTCAAAAAGAAAGTCAGCCATCCACTGTTCTGGGTCTTATACTGGTCTTGATCAATAAATAAATGTTAATCTATACTTTTGAAAGAAAATGATTCCATGATAATTGTATTGAAATTAAGGACAACTGGTTGCCATCACATGGCAGAATTACTATGATCTGATTTGAACCCTGGAAAGTGCCGTGCAAAGTATACACCCCAATGCTGGGTGTCAAGAGTCTTCTCTGCAAACCAGACATCAGTGTCCCTGCTCATATGGCCAGCCTCACTCCGGCAAGGAGTCACTGGAACAGTTGGAATTCCTTAGCACTATACTTAAGTCTTTTTCTGTTTTTATATTTCCCATTTCCTCATAATAGTTAATATCTTATTTATTTAATAGATTAAAACATGAAGCTCAGGACACTTTGAGAAAGTTAATTACTTAATTCCATAGCCCTGATATTTAAAAATAATGATTTCATTCCTGTTACCAGTATGATATAATTCACTCCTTTAAATAATTGTATGAACTATTAAACAGGTACAAAATAATATTTGTGGCATACATGCAAAAGCACAAGTAAGTAAATAAATAAGGTGGACATCCGTGTATTCCATGGCCAACTTCATTCTTTAGAATGAAACGTTACCAGGTTGTTTGAGACCTTGAGCTTCTCCTCAACCCATCCTTCTTCCCTCTGTTCCTTCATAGATAACATCATCCTGAATCTTCTGTATTATTAGTATTCAATTACCAAAAAAACCCCAAAATTTTATGAAGAATGAGAATGCTTTCCCCTGCATATATCAATAAAATCTTATTTAGTGCTCTGCACATAAATTTCACTTTTAATAAATGATATTTTCAAATCACATAGTAAAAGATTTTGGATTCTAGAAATGGTGTCCAAGGAAATGTGTAACATTTCCTTTTCTAGAGATTGTTTTTTTAAAAAAGAAAAAAACATTTTTTAACTTATAAGGTTTATATGACCCCCTTACTCAAAGATAGGATCAGCATCTAGATAACTGTTAAAACGTCTGAGTATATGATTAAGGGAAAGATCCCTCCAATTACTCAGCTACTCCACTAGGCCTGTCTCAAAGATCTGAAGACCAGCAGGTCCTAGAGGGGGAGTGGGGCTGGGGAAGAAAGAGTGTCCCCCGGTGCTTGGTGAGGAGGGACTGGAAAGTAAGATCCCTGAGGCATCCTGCCCTTTCATTCTCTATCTCCTTTTCTCCTGCATTCCAAAGTGGACTCCAGCCCCAGTCATCACCAATAAACAGCAGAATCTGTAGTCACTCAGCAGCATACTAACTGCAAGTGTGTACCTGCTTCTTTTTTCTTCTCCAGAACATCTCCCCTTAGCACACAGACACATCCAATCTTTGTATCTTGTACCAACACTATCAACCCTGGAGTCAACATTTTACGACTTAAGATGGGAGCATTCATTTAGCATTTAGGAGTGTCCATGCCAAAATGTACCAGCAAAATATAGCTTATGATTATTTTAAATAAAATGTTAGATGATAACTCAGATTTACACTAAAGTTAGAGTGTTCTAAATTTACATATGTTATCAGTATGGGTGTTGTTGAGTTCTGTTTAAAGTTACTAAGAAATATTCCAGGCCAGAACCCTAAAATAGAAAAATTTAAGGAATCGGTTGTTAGAATTGTGAATAAGATCCTTGATAGATTGATTACCTAATGGCAAGTGTGACAAGTGTGACAACAGATTTAGGAATAACATTACCACCTCAGTAAAAAATAAACATGAATATTTACTAATGATTAACTCCTTTAATATTTTAAAGAAACATTGAAGGCATCAAAGGTGTTGAAAATTAATATTAGCAGATTGAAGGTCCATGTAATAATTTTAGCATAATACCATTTATATATCTTCTATTTAGTATATTTCAGAAATACTTTCAACTTCTTTATCCTACTGTCACATTCATTCTCTCCTTTCTTTTCCACAGCTACATTCCTCGTTAAATCCTCAGATTACCTTTTGCTTAAACTGATTCCGCATCTTTAAAGTTCGCCCTTCAATTCATTTTACATGGTACTACCTACCAGACTAAGCTTTGTAAACCAGAGGTTTTCTTCTTTTGCTTCTCTTTTCATGAGCTCTGATTTTCCATGGAAATAATTCTAAACTTTTTAGTATGATATTTAAGTAAATCTTCTATCTAATTCAAGGCTTCTCCCCAAATATTGCAAAATCTATACTTTTTCTGTATCTAATATGTAATCATTTTCACATACTGATTCTATGTGCAATCCTTAAATTAATCCCAAACCCTAAAGCTTCCAAAGCACTTTGGACATGCTTAAAATACAGCACTAATTACATACTGCTTCATGTTTTAATTATAAAGGATGTAGGTCTTATTAACTCCCCTACTCCCTGGATGAAGTTCATACATGACACTCCTGGCCGTGTGCAGTGGCTCACGCCTATAAAAATTTTTTCTACTTTTAGTAGAGATGGGGTCTTGCTCTTGCTCAGGCTGGTCTCATCAAATTGGTATTAATTGACCAATACTTATGTACACATATGGTAGTAACATTCGGGCAGGTGGCGGGGGAGGGGATGGGTATATTCACACCTAATGGGTGTGGTGCACACTGTCTGGGGAATGGTCAGGCTTGTAGCTCTGACTTGGGCAGGACAAAGGCAATATATGTAACCTAAACATTTGTACACCCGTAATATTCTGAAATAAGAATACACATATTTAAAAAAATAGAAAAAATTAGCCATGTGCATGCTTGTAGTCCCAGCTACTTGGGAGGCTGAGGCAGGAAGACCACTTGAGCCCAGGAGTTTGAGGTTGCAGTGAAGCTATTATGACACCACTACACTCTTCTAGCAGGAGTGATGGAGCCAGACTCTGTCTCAAAAAAAAAAAAAAAAAAAAAAAGACACTCCCTTAACATGTAGAATAGCACACAATCAGCGCAGTATTTGTTGCATTGACTCAGATGATTGAATACACATGGTAAAAAGAGAGAACGACTATCATCTTTTATCAAGGTCTTGAAAGAAAATTACTTGAGTGGTATTGTTTGTATGGATAATTTATTACAAATTTACTACTCATTTTTCCAAAGAATGCTCATTTTGAGTATTTCAAAATTCCAAGAATTGTCAAGAATTCAAATACAATGAAGGTCCAGCTCCTGCCTTTTAAAAGCTCAAGATCTAACAAGGGAAATAGGCACAATCAACTATAATGCAGTAACATAAGTATTCCAGAAAAGGTTAAAACAAAATGCCCTGAATCACAGAGGAGGGAGCAATTAATTCCTTGAAGAAAGGATTTAGTAACATGGTGTGGAGCACTCTAGGATCTCTGAAGTAGACTTTGAAAGAGAAATAGCTATTGGCCAAACAGAGAAGAAACCAAGCTTGGGATGGCCACATAGGTGATGCTTTGCTCAAAATCATTTAAGGGCATCATTCAGTTAAACTATAATATGATGGTGCCCTTTGGTATTGTGCAGCATGTGGTCCAGGGCAAGGGCCAGCCTGGCTGAGAGGTGTCATATCATGTTTAGTAGTTGTCTTGACATCATGTATAAGTTCAGTTAAAATTGTGCTAAAGATTTCACCTTCTGGTTTGTCTTTTTAAGGCTTCCTTTGTACGAGGTTTAGGAATTCTTTTTACAACCTCTACTTAAAAGTATAAAAACCAAGAACATGACAATTCTTGTCACTCCAATATTCACTAGAATAGTTATGGAACAAAATGGATTGCAGATTAGAATTATCGAGCCAAAAGAAATCTTTTTTTAATGTAATAGTTTTCAAAATTTTTAAGTCATTTTCTTCCCTCAAATTAAATTTTACTAAGATCAATATACAAACCAGAAAGAAAGTAGATGATCTTTGCTCTGAGTTCAGCCAGCTAGTCTTCCATCCCTCATCAAGACTCTAGCAATTCAGAGGCACAGTTTGAAAATTGCTACTTCTAGACCAACCTCCTCTTTTATAATTGAGGAAACAGAGATCCAAAGAATCTGAAGTACTTTGTGCAAGTTCATAGCAGCAGTTAGTGGCAGAATAGGAAATAGAAGTTCCTTAACTGCCACTCCACTGTTCTTTCAAGATAAAATTAATTCTATTTACATAGCAAAATGAGCATGAGGTCCAAGGGTCTCCCAAGGTGACATTTAGGATAGAGAGAGACTGTTTCTTTTTCATGATAAGACAAGACTTCATTGGAATTCAGTAATACATTGTTAAGTAATTCAGAATCAATGCTAAGTCTTTTATTTTATTCTATCTTTCTTTCATTTTGATATTGAATTACCAGAAATGACAGCTCCCAGATCCTCTAACTTCTTGATGCTAGACAAGGGAGACGGTTAAAAAAATTTATCTCAGTGATAGCATTGACTAATCAGGCACTTTCTTGCTGTAGAAATCAAAGTTCAGTGTAATATCTCCTCCAGTTTAAAAAGACATAAGAAAACTAAAATGACTTTCCTTTTATCTTATAGATTGTAAGGAGGTAGAACAATAATGTTTATATTCCTTGGCTAGTCTAACATGTTATGTTTTAATTTACAGATTAATTATTATTAAAACTATATATATACACACACATACACATAAAGGACTTAATTAAAATCATCAAATATATATATATTGTAAGTTATCCTCCTGATCAAGAAAGTTTAGTAACTATGACTTAACGGAAATTAATTTAGAGGGAAAAATAGTGTTTGCCTATATAGACCCCTGGTATTAGCAATCATTAAATCAAATATTGTAGTTAAACAATTGAAAAGAAGTTTGAATAATTTAAATAACTTCACAGTATATCATGACAAAACATTTACTAGAAAGAGTAATAGAAATACTTGCTTATTAATAACAAATAAGTTGGCCAGGCGCGGGTGGCTCATGCCTATAATCCTAGCACTCTGGGAGGCTGAGGCAGTAGGATTGCTTGAGCTTAGGAGTTCGAGACCAGCCTGAGCAAGAGCCAGACCCCGTCTCTACTAAAAATAGAAAAAATTAGCCTGGCGTGGTGGTGCACGCCTGTAATCCCAGCTACTCGGGAGGCTGAGGTAGGAGGATCCCTTGAGCCCAGGAGTTTGAGGTTGCTGTGAGCTAGGCTGATGCCATGGCACTCTAGCCTGGGTGACAGAGTAAGACTCTGTTTCAAAAAAATAAATAAATAAGTTAATAACTTTTGAAAGTCAAGAAATTTTTAGCTATAGAACAAAAATAACAAGATATTGCTTACAAATATAACACTAGATGTAACTTAAATCAGTACTGACAAATTATAATTGTAGGCTTCATATAAAGACCTTAAAAGTTTACCTAGGCCATTGCTTTGGAATTTATGGATATTCTTGATTATTGACAGCACAGAAGTCATCTTAGCTTCTTTCCCAATAAAGTAGGAAATTGGAGACAATGCAGAAGTCTCTTTTTCTAGGTAAGCTTCATCTGGATTTCCCTCCCAAATCTAAATGTCTGCCTTAAAGAATAGTCTGGCAAGAAGATATAGATTAATTTTTTAAACAGACCACAATTCCCCAGTCTCTTCCAAAATTGGTACTACTGTGTGCCATGATTTTCATATGATGTCACTAACTTCTCTTATCCAAGAAAGCAGACAGGACACAATAAAGAGCCTTGTAAAATAATGCCCTGGAGAAAAACTTCATAATTTACAGATAGTGTCTCAGATATAAACTACTGAGAAAAATTAATTGGAAATGTCTCTATTAATACTTTTAGGTAAGCCCTAAACAAGTCTTTAATTTCTAAGTCCTACCATTTCAAATATCTCTCCATATACACACAGCATGTGTGTGCACCGCCCACCTCCCCCCCAAAAAAAACACTGGTACAAAAGAACCAATATCAAATTAATTAATAATTACCTGCTGCACAAAAATGAAAACATTTTGATTTAAATTATAAGGTTACCTATATTTTACATCTCCAGTCATTTCAAAGTACTACAAATTGTTCTTATACTTTGAATTCATCTGCTCTTTTCTAAATAGAGAAACTTTCACTAAGACAGACTATATGCTCTCCGGTGGAATTTAGTTTATTATGAAGGGATTTAAGGTTGAGCCATTCTCTAAAGTCACATGTGCTAAGTGCCAATCTTTATTTTAGAACTCAATGCTACAAAAATCATTGCATGATGAATTCTGTTTAGCAGAGCAAGCAAGGTCTCTTCGGGCACAGGCCTGAAACTCTGTCTCTGAAAAGGGAAAACTCAGCCATTGGGGGAAAATATGATGTCCAACCACTCTCTACCTGGCTGGTCTCCAAGTGCATGATAAATTGCAAAACTAGAATATACAAAAGGAATATTTATGTGTCTTCCTCCTTCATCAGATACATAGTATTTTTTCTCCCATGTCACAAAAATTGTAACCGCAATTTACAAGTATATGCACAATCAAACTGCTATTGATTTAGCGATGCATTTCTTTGATGTCCCTTGCCTTAACCTCATTTATAAAGCTGTTTTGCATTATTTCAAACTGTCAATGATTTGTGACTCATGAATATTCAAATCTAATTTGCACTTACCTTTTTGGTATGCATGCTTACTTGCAATATGTCTCTACATTTGCCCTTTTGTTTTGTATTTATTTGTGGATTGTTTTATTGAAATAATACTCTTTTAAAAGCATAGTAAGTCTATTTAAAAACAACTGGAGTGGTTGATGATTGACTCTTCTTGATCTCAGTGCACTATCTCTATATATTGCTGCTTAGCGAGGTTAGTCATTCTGCAAAGGTGTCTCTAGTATTAAAAATAGCCATGCTTTTGCTAGTTGATGTCAATTTCACTGGAATGAGTTTAGTTCTGCTGGGCTGTATGTCTCTAGGAAAGAGTCAACAACTTTTAAATGAACTTGAGCCTTACACAAAAAAGAGAAAAAAGAAGGATTACTTCTGGTGGAAAAACAAAAAGTTCATGCAGAATTGAGCCCTTCATGTCAGTGTGGATCAACTTTTCCACTTACGTTGTGGAATGCAAGAAATGAAACCTAATGCTCTCAAGCACTAAAACACCCTTTTAGATGTCTTTCAGATGATGATAGCTAAAGGAGACACCCAGGACTTTGTGGATTGCAGGCATGTCACTAGTGATTGAAGCTCCAAAACAGCAGATCAGGGAGCCACCTGCCTACAGAATGGGCAGAGTTTCTTCTTGCAAAACCTGTTCAGGGACAAATGGAAAGTGTTGTTATGAAAAAAAAAAAAAATACGCTAAAGAAGATCTCTTTTTTAATTGATTTCTGGATTCAACTGTGACTTCTAAGAAAATCTGAACAATTAAATGCCCTACCTTGCCAAAAAATTTTTTTTCAAATATTTACATTTTCATGCCAGTAGCTAAAATAGAAAATAATGGCATTTGCAATGCAATAGCTGTGTATTTCTTTAATTTGCATCATGCTCAATTTCTAAACTACCTTTTAAGCTATAAAGAAATCATTGGTCACCTAATTGCTTTCCATTGCATGATAAAGTTGCCCCCAAATTTACTAAGTGATTCTGCACAAAGAATAAATACGGGTCTCAATTCATTCCATCTAGCCAACAACACATTTATCTTTTTACAAACTTTTCATAGTTCCTCAATTGTACATAATCCCTTAAGTGATATGGTCTCCTTCCAAAAGCTACTAAATTACTAACTAATCTTTTTCGTAGTCTTTTTTTAGAAAGCAAATACTTTTTATTTTAAACAAAAATGTTTTCCTGTCATATTTCATTGTTTATGTGTATTTGAAGAAATGTCCTTTGTCTAAAGAAATCCATAATATTTTCCCAACTTTATGGTTTCCTTTATGATAGTTGATATCATTATTATTCCCTCCATTTTGAAAACCAAACATCACAGATTTACTGGGCTCCATAATATACTACCCAAAGGTAACTATGAAAGAAACCCTTCCACAGGATGCTATTGTTGTACATATAATGAAATGGTTTATTACAGCCTGATCTCTAACCCATGAATCAGAGAACTCCTCCGTGGGAGAAACGTTAGGAACAAGGGTTCTAGCATGATGTTCCTTGATTCTACTACCTTACTTTGTAAATAGAGCAAGTTGCCTAATTGCTAAAAGCCTCAATATCCTCATCTGGGGAACAGGGACGGCCCAACAATAATAATAATAATGGTGCCTACCTTAGACTGTTAAGAGAATTAAATGAGATTATTCAAATGCAATGCTTAGCATACTAGCTGGAAATTAGACAATGCTAAATATGGAGCAGCTATTCCAACAGCCCAATTTTTGCCATAAGTTGTGCCAAGCCTCTAGTCAATTAGATTTTAAAGTTATCAAAGTTTATCTTCTAAAAATCTATTCCATGTTTTCTCCATTATGTATCAGTAATACAGTTAAAGCATTTGCTCCCAGCTCCAGGTTAGGTCCTTTAATCAGTGATTGGTTCAGGACCCCTGGTTAAGAAGCCTTTCACAAGTTCATACAAAGGAGATATGAAAGAAAGTTTGCTGGGGACCTTCTCAATTGTTTTCCACACATCTTCCCACAACCATATCCAGAGAAAAAGAAACAGGCACTCTTTCTTTCCCCATGGTTGTGAGAAGAGGCCCAGATCTACTGCAGCCATCTGGCTATCAGCCTGAAGATGAAGCTGATACACACAAGAGGGCAGCGCCAAGAAAATTGAAGGGAAAGAGAAAATGGAACCTGCTCCACCTCTTTCCAATGGCATAACTTTATTCTATCATTGCTTAAGCCACTAAGAATTGGGTTTTCTGTTACTTGCAGCCAAAAACATTCTAACTGATTCAGGGAGGCAGCCTGAAGAGCACTCCAGCACTGGAGTTTGCATGAACATATAAACATGTTGTAACCCCCCTTCTGCCTTTTCTAAGGCAATGGCCCAGCCACAACTTCACAAAGTATCTGTCTTTCTGAAAACAGAAAAAAGATTCAGAGCAAATCCTCCAAGATATCTCTAGTCTCCTAAATAACCAACAGGACCCGCAAAGTGCTCTTTTTGCTTTTGTAGAAATAGAATTCAAAGCAAGGGTGCCACTCTGTCTTGCTTCTGTAACCTCATCTCAGATCCATAGGTTGCAGAATTTTAGTGCTCAAAATGTATTCTGAATTTTACATTCTTTGCCTTCCAAAAAGTCACATTCTAAAGTAGAATGGCACCACATACATCTAATCCAATGGCATGAAATCTAAGTTAAAATTTTATTTTATGATTTTCTGCTCTTATTTCTAGCTGACCAATTTAACCTGATATATGTAACCTAAAATATAAGTTGTCCTTCTGCTTCAATTTTCACCTATATGGGAAGGATAAATCCAGTTTGCTTTATCTCTTAGGAATCTGGATAATGGGTTGTATGATCAAAATAAGCAATTCCAAATTCTCAGTCTAACAATGCACTTTTCATGGTCCCAAACCTGTTCAGTCTCTCTCTATCCTCCTTCCCACCCCATGTGCCCCAAGCTATCCATAATTAAATCTTATCAGGAGCTCTCAAGATTGTAGTTCCAGTACTCCTTTGAATAGGCAGGTAATTCTCTATTGCCCTAAAATATATAGACCCAGAGATCTGGAGACATCTTTAGATATTATCTAAAGAACAAGCTACAGATAATGCCAGAGACATGCCTAGGTTCACACTGCTAGAAGCAAGTCATCTGACTCCCTGGCCATCATCACTGCCTCTACACCCCTCTGCCTCTTAGGGAAAGTGGATCTCAAAAGATGTATGGGTGAATACATCACTAAATTTAATCTGTGGGGTGGCTCTTTGTTGCTTAATTTATTTCCATGGGAATCTAACTATATCATATTTCAGCTTTATGGTTATTTTTAAAAATTACTTTTTGTATTTTAAGGTATAGAAAGTCAAATTACTGCCTGTCTTGCTGTAGATTTCTTTACAGCATGTAAGAACATGTCTTTCGTGGTGTTTCTGAAAACTGGAATAGAGGTAGTAAAGGTATGTGCTTTTAAATGTAGTTTTCTTATTGATCCTCCTATGCTAGGACTTGACCAACTGGCCTTGGGGGCCATTGTGACTGATATTCTGCTAATCACACGGAGTGCATTTGCAGCCCACTGAAGGAGAAGCTCCTCCATCCATCCATTAGTCCAACAAATAGCAACCCTAGAAACCAACACCTTGGCTAATTATAAACATGTGGGGTTTTTATAGAAGATTTTCAAAAATATAGGTTATGACCACATCAGTAAATCAATTTAGTTTCTTACCTTAATTTATTGTGGTACCTTTAAAATTTTTTTTAATTTCAAAATACTAAGGACATACAAATGCTTTTGGTTCCATGGATCAGTTTTGTAATGCTTGAGTCATGGCTGTAAGTGTGCTCATTACCCAAAATAGTGTTCATTGTACCCATTAGGTAGGTTTTTGCCCATCCCCTCTTCCCCTCACCCCCGGCTTGATTTCCACTGAGTTTTACTTCCCTCTGTGAACATGCATGCTCATTGGTTAGTTCTAATTTAATAGTGAGTACATGTGGTGTTTGTTTTTCCATTATTTAGATACTTCATTTAGGATATGGTTTCTACTTCCATCTAAATTGTTGCAAAAGGCATCAGTTCATCATTTTTATGGCTAAGTAGTACTCCATGGTATATATGTACCACATTTTGTTAATCCACTCATGAATTGATGGGCATTTGGGTTGATTCCACAACTTTGCAATTGTGGATTGTGCTGCAATAAACATCCAAGTGCAGGTGTCTTTTTGGTAAAATGACTACTTTTCCTTTGGTTAGCTACCCAGTAGTGGGATTGCTGGATCGAATGGTAGGTCTACTTTTAGAAAATTATTTTTTTGGCCAGGCACGGAGGCTCATGCCTGTAATTCTAGCACTCTGGGAGACTGAGGCAGGAGGATTGCTTGACACCAGGAGTTTGAGACCAGTCTGAGCAAGAGCGAGACCCTGTCTCTACTAAAAATAGAAAGAAATTAGCTGGACAACTAAAAATATATAGAAAAAATTAGCCGGGCATGGTGGTGCATGCCTGTAGTCCCAGCTACTTGGGAGGCTGAGGCAGAAGGATCGCTTGAGACCTGGAGTTTGAGGTTGCTATGAGCTAGGCTGACGCCACAGCACTCTAGCCTGGGCAACAAAGTGAGACTCTGTCTCAAAAAAATAAGAAGAGAAAATTATTTTTTAATGTCTTTATTTTTCTATATTTAAAGTGAGAATAATTATATTGGTCATATATTTCCAAATATTGCTACAAGACCATGTATTTCAAGTGCCATAAAACATATACCTTTCATGAATATTTTCTTGATCTTACACACATATGTGAATTTCACAAATCATAGTGACCAAATAATTAGACACACACACACAGTAAAAAACAAGTATTTAGAAATCAAGTGATTCAAAGTAAAAATTCTGACATCCCCACACTGAATGAGTATCTCTAGTTTAAAAAAATTTTTTTAATTCAAAGTTGAAATAGGACTCTTAAGAGACTTTGTTGGACTCCTTTATCAGAAATATTTCAAAATCAGCTGCAAATCAATCATAAGCGAAACAACATGTGGAATCACTGAAATTATTGACAAACAGAAAAAGGATGAATGAGGTCATATTCAAGCAGCCTTTCCATGATGTCTTCTCTCTTCTACTGATTCATTAGGGCCATCTGAGCATTTAATTTAGGAAGTTTAAAAAAAACACAACAGAACCTTATTAGCATAAAATATTAGTAATAAAAAATGTGCATACAGATATAGCAGACATATACATCGTTATGCAATAAGTTTGAAAACTTAAATGAAATGGATAAAATCATATAAAATAACTTAGTGAACAAACCTGACTCAAAAAGAAATAGTAGACCTGAGTTGTTGTATAAAAATTATTAAAGAAATTGGATCAGTAATTAAGAATCTTTCTTTAAAAGAAGGGCAATATTATTTTAGAAGTAAGCTTCACCCAAGTTTTAAGAGACAGATAATTTCAATCATATACTAACTTATCTAGAAAATAAAAATGGGGGAAAACACTCACTAATTCTAATTCATTACATGAGGCCAATATAACCTTGTTACCAAGATTAGGCAAAGTTGATTAAAAAAATAATTCCAGGAAAAAAAAGAGAAAAGAATAAAGGGAAATGACTGGCCATGCTCTCATATTAATAAAAATTCAAAAGTCTTAGCAAATATTATTAACTTTAAACTAGCTACATACAATAAACATAGTGTTATGATCAACTTTGATGTAGCCAGAATCACAAGAGTAGTTTCATATTAGAAAGACTATAAGTGAAATTACTCACAGTAACAGAGTAAAGGGAGAAAAATCATTGTATTGCATATAGAAAAATCATTTAACAAAACTTAACACTAATTTTTAAAAAAACTCTTGGTGAACTAGGCATAGGGGAAAAATCAACTCCCTTAATCTAATGCAGATTGTTACCAATTCCCTGCCGCAAATAGCATTCTTAATGGAGAAATGCTAGAAACACTAATTTCGAATTAAGAATGAAATAATGATGCCCACTATTTAAGAATGCTGTTCAACATTGTCCTGGAGATCTGGTCCCAGATAAGATGAGGAAGGGAGGAAGGAAGGGAGGGAGGGAGAGAAGAGAAGTGGAAGGAAGGGAAGGAAGGGAAAAGGAAAGAAAGAAATTAAAGTCACAGGACGGGAAAGGAAGAAATAAAACTGTCATTTTCTGTGTAGACTATATGATTATCTACATTGAAAGCCCAAAGAATTTATAGATAAAATGATACATGAGAGAGACAGGCTGAAGATCACTGGGGAAGCAATGGTGCTGGGATGTTAGTCCTCCATACAGAGAAAACGAAAGTGGATTCTTATCTCACTTCTACATGCAAAAATCATTCCCTGTTGGTAAAGAATTAAGAATAAAAAGAAAAGACAGTCAAATTTGTTAAATAATTTTACATATAAACATCTTTGTAACTTCAGAATACAAAAGAATCTTTTAGACAAGACACAAAGAGCATAAGCCATAAAAGAAAATAATGACAAATTAAACTAGAGCAAAATTTAAACTTCTGTTCATCAAAAGATATTTCAAATAAAATAAAAAACAAGCCACAAATTGGAAGGAGATATTTGCAATATGGAACTCATAAAATTAACAATAAAAAGTGACACAGTGTAAAAATGGGGGAAACAGGTATTTCAAAAACGGAGGAAGTGTAAATAAAGGAAAAGCATATAAGATGCTCAGCCCAATTAGTGATTCAGAAAATGCATGTTAAAAACTACAGTGAAATACATTTTTACATTTACAAGATTGGCAAAAAAAAAAAAAAAAAGAAAGAAGAAAAAGACAATGGTTCCAAGTGTTAAGAAAGGAGGATGTGAATAGGATGTCTTATATATTACTAGCAGGAGTGTAAATTAGTGCAATTACTCTGAAAGTATTTCTTATTACTTTGGAAGGTTGAACATTTGAATACCAAAAAAATCAGATAATGTACTCTTAGGTTTATTATCTAAATCAAGAAAAATCCTTGCACATGAACATCAAGAAACATATACCAGAATGCTTATTGTAGAATTCTTTATCATAACAACAACAAAAAAATTTGCAACAGCCCAAAGAAGAAAAGATAAATAAATTGTGTTATATTTACACAATGGAAGAAGATTGAACAGAAATAAAAAAAAGAATGAACTACAGACACACACAAAAATGAAAAAAGGGATCCAGAAAAATTATCTTAAGTATAATACTATTTTTCAAAAAAAAAAAAGCAAAATGAAACAATATATTTTTTTAGGAATGTATACACAAACAATAAAAATATAAGTGAATATAAAGAGAGAGGTTACTATATTAACATAATATATGTAATATTTTATTATATATAATTTATATTAAAGATATATAGTTTAGGAATACACACATAGAAAAACTACTGAGGATAGTAATTACCCAGGGGGAAGGAGCCAAAGAATGAAAAGGAAGGAACACATGCGTATGTGCATGTTGCCTTACTTAAATTGAGTGGCTAGTTTACAACGAATGTTTCTACTATTATCAAACTCTGTAACATATAAATATGTTACATACATGCTTTTGTATGTAACAAATATCTTACTAAAAATAAAAGTAAAAAAATAGTAAGTAATCACTCTTAAAAACAGTAATGTTATGACTGAGAGAATGGGAAATAACAGGTGAAAAGAAAGAATAGGAAAAGCTCATACCAGAAGTTTTTGTTTTCAGTAGAGCAAGCAGTGAAGTCATCTGAGAACAAAGAAGATGCGAGTAGTTAGGGGTTTCTGAGTGGTTTGTAGAGAAAGGAAGAAAGGAGGAAAGGAGATGAAAAGAAAGGGAAACGAAAAGGACAGTGGGAGAGGAGGTGGGGAGAGAATGAGTTATTGTCAAAAGAATGAGCCTCCAAAGAAAATAGAGAGCTCGAGGAGGACAACTGAATTTAGAGCATTAAATGTGAGTGGTATATACTCAAGATGTCTTCCCTCAAAAATTGACTGTTCAGCCAGAGGAATCGAAAACAATTGATGATTAAGATGGAGATTGTCATGGAGGTCATGACAAAAAGTTCAGAAGTAAGAGAGGCTTTGCCATGTTCATTTAAATAGGTTTATACCCTCCAGCCTATTTTCAGGAATTCATTCTAAGAAAATAATCCAGAGTTCTGAAAAATCTTCATACCCGATGATGCTCATTACAGAATTATATATAAAAATGAAAAAATATATAAACAAACTTAGTGTCCAATAACAATGGAATGGAAAAGTGAGATATTTAATTTAGTTGATGACATCTATTTAAATTGATAATCATCAGGAATTTGAATACTTGCGTAGAATGCAAATTTTATGCAAAGTACTATTACAACTACATAAAAGGAACTATGCATAGAAAAAATACACAGAAATATAATAAAATTTTGGAAGCCATTGTGTTTGAATACTTTGCCTGTGGATCATTTTTTCCTTTTCTCTACTTTTTTTGCATTGCCATACTGTCTTTAATAAGTATATATTACTTTTAAAACAGGAGAAAATTAGAAGATACATTTCTTAATGCTTTAAACTGGGTGGAAGAGCAAATAAATCAGGATGTGACTAAAGGATTGGCAGAAAATGATTAGGAAACCAGAAGACACAGTGAAGGTCACCATGAAAACAGAATAGTTTGTATTAATGGAGAGTAAGGATATGGTAAGTTCAAAAAGCCTCTGAATTCCTATATTTGAGATATTGGAAGTAATTTTAACTTCCAAGTTGTAGCCATAAATGTGCGTGGCTAAAATTGAAATATATCCAGACATATACACATATACATAATTAATGTGAGTAGGAATGGATTTTGAGATGTGAGGTGGACAAAAAAAAAAAAAAAAACAGTGAACCAAATGGGAATGATTAGGATGAGTGGACAAGAGCAACTTGAATGAGAATTAGCCAGGATTATATAACTTTATGGTTTGGACTTCAACAAAGCGACACAAATATTTAGTAGCATTGCCGTGGTAAATTATACCTAGGCATCAATTACAATTGAGATGGAAACGACCAATTTTGTGATGAATACATAAAAATAACCTGCTTAAGTTGTGTTGTATTTATCAGCATGTCCTATTGTATATGAAAGCATCCTGGGTTCTCAAATGAATGGCCCTACTTTATGTTTGTTCTCCATGCATAGGTTCCAACTTACTTTTCAAACTATATGTTTATATCTCAAATAAACCTGGCCCAACTCATTATATAAATAAGGCCTAATTGGTAAAGTACATTAATACAATCTTCTTTGAAGGCGGCATTTTCCAAGGAGCCTTTTCTTATCACTAAATAAATTCTACTTTTCCTATCATATACTCTAGGCACCAAGGGAAATATTTAAATTTTTCTCAGTTTCCACATATGTCTCAGCCCACCTCCTACAGTAAAGTGTAATACAATTTTACATATGCTTTTTTGGTTTTTTTACTAATACTTATATTATTCAAAGCTAAATCTCAATAAATTGATATCAATAATTGAGAAGAATCTGGAAGGCTAAAACGTAATTGTATTGAGACACACTGCTTTTGCTAAGACTTAGTTCTGACCCAAGAAAGCCTCCTCTACTCTCAGTGCCCCTCCCTGACTCAAACTCTTCGAAGCTCCCATAGTAACCTAGGTATATTTCTACCTTTGTTCGTACCAAAATCTGTTTATATGCCTACCTCTATTTTCCTGTATAAACCCATTGAAGCCGAGAATATATTTAATGAATGTTTATATGTCAGCACCCATAAGAGCTCCTGGAGAATATTATAAGCTCAATAAATATTTGCTTGAATGATTGAATGAAAGTAGGAATTAATGACTAAATCGTTTCCATCTTGTTATTAGTGTTACTAAATTGCAGAATGTCTGTGGGGTAAGATTTGGTGTTCTGGTTCTATATAAATTCATAGCACAGTAGTATATTCTAAAGAATTACAAAGTTCATACTTAATCTACACTGCCAATTCAAAAATCGACCTTTATTTGAAAATTGTTTTTGGTGAACCCTATATGTCTTAAAACATTATTATGCCTCATGGTAAAACTTCCAATTATGTGTTCATAAGTTTACGAACTTATAACTTATGCTTAACCTGTCAAGCATACATTGCTCCCCCTGTTGCATACCCATTTTATTCTTAGTGAAATCACTGGATCCTATATCATAATAGTATGCTTTATTTCAGCAATAACTTAGCAGAGACAAATTCAGTGATACATGGAAAGATGCTTATTAGCTCTTGCACCTCGGCCTCTAGCTCATCTAACCCTTTTTCCAACATCTATGAAAAAAAGGATCTCTCTCCTCTCCCATCTGTTTTTCTCAAACAAGATGCTGTGGAAAGAGCAGTGAACTTCAAGCTCTCCATCCAGGGATTTGGTCCCGGGGTTGTTACTACCTTGAGTCAATGAGACTTTGAATGCATACCCTAACTACTCTGGGTCGCCATTCCCTCACGTATAAAATGAGGGTGTTGTGCCGATGATAATTGTAAACATAACTAAAAGGTCTATTTATTAAGCTCTTACTGTATGAAGGAACTGTACTATGTGCTTTACTTGCATTATCTCATTTAATTTTAATCCTCCAAATGCGTTTATAAGGTGTATCAGTCAAGGTCCAGCAGGAAACAGATGGTACATATCAAATTGGGTAATTTGAGGAGAGCTTAATAAAGGAACCATATTAAAAAGGTGTGAGCAGGGTGTTAGGAAACCACAAGGGACAGTGCAGTGCCCCGAGGCTAGGACTGGAGAGGAACACGGTTCTGACCTCAGAACCGGTACCCTGGGAAGAGAGCTGCTTGAGCTGTGGCTGGGATGCAGCCAGCCTGCAGGGACCCTGGGAATCAGCATCCAGACCTCACTCTACTCATTTTGGGCAAACCTAACAGAAAACAAGGGCCATTCCAAAACTATCCAAAACCTGCCACCAGAGGCACAGAGCAGGATAGAGAAAGTAAAGAGTGGATCTGAAGGGGTCAGCAGAAGATATCCAGGAATATCAACTATGGTTATGCTGATTTTATGCATGAGTTTAATGAGGTTTAAACAAGTTAGGTAACTTACTGAAGAGTACACAATTAGCACAGGACAGACTTAGTATTCAGCCCCTTTCTGTCAGACTCCAGAGCCTGGGCACTTAACTGTTCTTCAGCCCATAAAGTAGTCCCATTTTGTCCTTCTAAGGTTAGAAACAGCCTCAAAAATGATCTGATTCAACTCTCTCCCTTAGGGATGTTTGAGTGAGATGTATTTTTTTTTGTATGTGTGAGACAAGGTCTTGCTGTCACCCGACTGGAGTACAGTGGTGTGATCACAGCTCACTACAACATCCAACTCCTGGGAGCAAATGGCCCTCCTGGCTCAGACTCCCAAGTAGCTAGGACTACAGATGCATGCCACCATGCCCGGCTAACTTTTTTAGTTTGTGTAGAGACAGGATCTTGCTTTGTTGCCCAGACTGATCTCAAACTGGGCTCAAGGGATCTCTTCACTTAGGACATGAGCCTTACAGAGACCTCACTCACCTTTGAAAAGCTAGTGGTCTGTGTGCTCATTCTTTGTGTTCCAGTACTATGGCTTGTATCCTGATATGTAATTTTGATTTACAACCCTGAATGAGTTGCTGGTAGGGACAAAGTGGTTAGACAGTCAAAGGGAGAGAACAGCATTTTTTACTATTAAAAATTTTTGTTTCTTCTGACATGCTCTCCTAATTAAGCAAAATTAAATAATTTTTGTTTTTCAAAGTGTTGTCTGGTGGATAGCTTTGCTTGGGGTCAGGGGTGGGGAGTAGGGAGGGAAGTAAACTGATGATTAGATTTTCCAATTTCACATGCTGGAGTTAGAAGACAGACCAAGACTGTGTTAAATGTGTTCCAGTAGATTGTGGAAGAAGTGAGCAGAATGCAAGATGTTTATATCAAGTGAAACTAAAAACTAGTATTAAATATATTCTACAATATCCCTGTGAGGTCCTTAAGATAAGAAAAGGAAAGGAAATTCTCATAGAATGAGTAGTCAGAGGTTGTTAATTACTCCTCGTGTGAGAATTAAATTTGCTGAAGAGGGAAGACTGAAGTAATTATCTGAGGTCAAGGGGCCTATCCCCAATCTGTCTGCTCCTCTGTCAAATAGAGATAAAAGCCCCACTCAGGACTCTTAGTAATGGGAAACTCTTCCTGTACAAGCACTTCCTGACCTACAAACAGGTTGTGGCCCAAGAAAGCCTGTAACTCAGTGCTGGAAATATGAAACAAGTCTAAAAGTCAGAGTGTTATAAACTGTGACTCAGGGTTGGACCAACCTTCAACACCCATTTAAATCCAGAATCTAACTCAGAAAGAGTTGAAAAGGACTTCTGGGTATGAAACAAGAAGGAAGTGACAATACTGAGAAGTCAGCCCTCCTATCCCAGGTCAGGTCCTGAACCTGGCATGTTCTGACTGCCTCTTGGTGGCTACAACTTCAACACCTCAAGCCCAAGGCAAAAATGGAACCTGGAGATTTGGGGCAGGCTGGACTGGTGGCAAGTCAGCCATCTCTGTTACTAATAGGACTTAGGAGGCTGTTGTGTTGAACAGTCAGTGTTCTGGCCCAGATATGTCTCACCTTGAACTCAAATGCCTTTTTTGGGTTTTTTTTTTTGTTGTTGTTGTTTAGAGTGGGGGATAAAACAAGGAAGAGTTACATTTTTGTTTCAATTGTTAGAAAAACTTCCCAATTTTAGTAGAATGTCTGCCCAGGAGTAATGAGGTACTCTGAGTTAAGAAAAGGAGCAATTTGATTACCTTTTCAAAGATTGTCACCATAGGCAAGGCAGGCCTGAGAGAACACTCTCAGGAGAGAAAGTTCAGTTTGGGGTTCAGTTTTAACTAGTCTCTAACAATATTGAGAGATTGACTCTTCACAAGAAATCTTCAAAAACCTGGGAATAGAACATCTTTTTTCAAAAGTGATTTTCCTGCCATTGAACCCTAGCTACGCAGGGCTTTTCAGATGGCTTGGTAGTCAGCAGCAGCTTCATCTTGTCTTGGTAGTGGGTGAAAATGGGATTAGGGTGGAATAAAGGAGAAAATCTCCAGTGACCAGTGGTGAGCCCATCCTTAAGAGAACCTTCTCTTCAAACAGGCCCTGTGTATGAAAAGTCAGCTTCTACTTTATGAGATTAGAATGAGGGAGGGGCTCATATTTAGGGCCCTCCAAATTTAAAGAACAGTGAACTTATCCCAAATTACCTTTCAAATGAGCTTTGATTTAGTAATTTGCCCAGTAATTTCCCCAGACTGAGGAAGGGTTGAGGAACTTAAATAGAAGGAAAATGGTATCTGAACAACCTATCTTTTAGGATGTCCTGGTATTGTGGGGGAAAGTGGAGGAGGAGGAAAGTAGGAGAATAGGAAGGAGAGAGGAAGAGAGGAAGAAGAAGAGGAAGAAGAGGGAGAGAGAAAGACAGAGACAGGCAATGCTACAAGTTGCCTTCATTTCCCGAAGGAATCCACCCACCATGAGCTGCTGTTGTTGCTTTGTTTATGCAAAGTTAGCCAGGTTGAAACAGAGGCAAAGAGCTGAGATCCACGCTAAAGAAGGCATATGTAAAAATAATTTTTTTTAATTAAATGAAACTAACACGCGCGCGCGCGCGCACACACACACACACAAACACACACACTCCACGGGGTCGGGGCAATCCCTGCCTGCAGACTTTGAAATGAAAACACGCCGAGGAGGGGCTGGTGGGAGGCCGCAGCAGCAGCGGGGAGCGTTGTCGGTGACCGAAGGAGCTCTGCTGAATATCAGGTTCGGATTAGTGACAACTCAGAAGTCACGCCGGCGGTTGGGGGATGGAAGTTTGCCAAGGTCTCCGAACTCGACGGAAGAGAGAGCAGCTTCCCTTGGCGCCGGGCGGAGCTGGGCGTACCCAGAGAGACCTCTGTCCCCGCCGGAGCGAGCCCGGCGCGCTAGCACCCCACCCAGAGATTGAGTTTGTCAGCGATCATAAAATGCGAATTGATTATTCCAGCCACCATTGATTAGGGAAGAATGCTTACTGCAGCAGCGCGGAAAAGGTTAAGAGGAAATTGACCTTCTTCCTAGGTGACATAAAGTCATTAGGTAAATGAGATATTCACACAGGAGTTTTAAAAGGTCATGCTCAATTTTTATTTGTAGCTTGAAGAGTGAACCTGGATTTGGGGGTTAGGGCAGGGACCCCGTTCTTCTGGACAAGTGGGCCGACATGAAGAGAACTCTCTTGCTGCACTGGGCAGGGCAAGGGTGGGAGGTGGGTTATTGTCTTGGGAGGTTCGCACTGGAGGTGGAGGCAGTCTCGGGACCCTGAGCTTTGTACCTTCTGCCTGACCCGGGTGTGCGTCTCTGTGTGTGACTGTGTGCGTGACGGTGTCCCTGTGGGGCTCTGTGCTTCGCACCGGAGTCTCCTCGATCTCAGTCACCCGTCAGCAAAGGGATATCAGGCAAAGGCGGACAATTAAAAACACTTACCCTACCAGAGCCGGCCATGTCTCACACAGAGTGAAAGTGTTTTGTTTTGTTTTGTTTTTTTAAAGGAGAGAGTAAGAGATATATTTATGCACATATTTATCCCTCTAATTATAGGAATTAATCCTCTTACTTATGACTAAAAGGTAACGTCGAAGGACGTCCCTTTGATGTGGTAAAGCACCATTTGTGACTCACATTCAGACTGATTAAGGAATAATTGTTGTTAAACGCTTTACAAGAGGAGAGTGTTTAATTGAGGGGCATTCGTAATTTTACGGCTTAGTACAAAATTAAACGTAATTAAAAACTCAGAAATTCCAACTGATTTTCTAATTATTTTTATTGTCTGAGCTAATTGTTACACAAGGGTATCACTTCTTCCCAAAGGCATTAAAAAAAAAAAATGGCAACCATACCTTTTCCAAATATCCGCAGAGAGGGGTTCCGGAGCTTTTTCCAGGTACAAGCCTGGTAAAGGACCTTCCTTCCTCACACCCCTCTCCCTCCGTCCCCCGCAATGCACCCCTCCTTTCCCCACGGTAATTAAGCGGTTCAGCCACTCTCCCCTCTCTCCGAGTTCCTGCAACACCTTGGGATGTGAGAAAGTGATGGCAGTTCTCTTCTGCAGATCATTACAGCAAAACTGGAAGTATCTGTAGAAGGCTGATGAATTTCTTGAAGTAACACTTGTCATACATGGCGGCAAGATTAAAAAAAACCTAAGTAAACACAGCTCTCTGGGGGCGATCCCTCGATGCTTCTGCCTTCGAGTGTGTGGCAGGAGGGAGGTAACACGCAAACACCGACTGAAAGTTGTTTACAAACGCGCTCACGAAGACGTACAGATGCACGCTGGAAACTTTCTTTTGCCTTGCACTTTTATTTATTTATTATTTATTTATTTATTTATGGCAAGGATGAGTATAATCAAGCTTCTCACATTCCGGACTCTTTTTTAAAGCTGGGATTGACAGCATAAAGCTAAGCTATCTTTGTATGTGTAGCCTCTTTTGATGTCCAAATAGACTTATTTAAATACCTTAAAAGGTTATAAAAAGTGTTTCAGTGTTTTCCAAACGAAAACACATCTTTACAGCTAGTCCAGAAGTGGCCCTGTCTTTGCTATCAGACCGGAAGGGAATCCTGGTGAAAAAAAATATAAACAGCATACAATTAGGAAGAATATGAATTGGTAAATTTCAATTAATCAACTGAGATTATAGAGCAATGGAATGTTTGTGTTTCAATAAGTCTTTAATTTCTCTGTGATTTTTAGGATAGAGACTTCAGTCGATTCAAGCTTTCTACCTGCCTTTCCCATCCACACCCCATAAAATAAACGACTGCCTCTGATCTGACGTGCCAGGTGAAAATGGGTAGAATTAAAACTGTCAATTTTGCTTCCAACTTGTGTCTTTAGATTGAGTTCAAAAGCTTTTAAAGGTAAAATGTGCCGATCATTTATATGTATTATTTCTTTCTCTACCATCGAGGCTTTTAAGTAAAAAGAAAAAGTATTTATATTTCCAAATTCATTTTCCTTAGAAGACTTCAATCTGCCAGGTAATTTGATGATGGACCCTGACTATAAGAGAACGTCTGCCTGGTGGAGCCTGGTTTACCCGAGTTTGGCCAAATACAGTGAAGTCTGGTTTTTCCATTTTTCTATCCAAATGGTATATTTGGAGGTGAGATGTGGGTATTTAAATTTGAAGCTTACCAAGTGCCTCAATCCTATTTCGGAAAAGAGGTTAGGGTAGGCAGAGTTGAGGAGAAAGGCAGAAGGATCTCTTTGAAAGTTAGAGATGGTGAAAATGACATGTAATCCGATGTGGAAAATTGAGTAAAAGAGGCAGTGCACACTTTAGCTTAGGCAAAGATTGCTGAATCCTTTGAAGAAACTGACACGGATTTTCCAGAGATAGGGTGGGGGTGGGGGGAATCCTAGGGTGGGCATTTTATGTAAATGAGCATATTTGAAATGTAGTACAAATCCGGTATAGTAAAACTGACAGTTCTGACAGTATTGACAACATAAATATATGTTTGAACACTGCACTTTCAGACACTTAACCGATGAAGCAATAAAAAAAATTCGACTACAATATTTCAAATAATCGACATTGATGTTTTGATACATCATTTTTATACTCCAAATCGATCTATCACTCTGGGGCTGGTCAATTTTAAGTAAAAATGGGCTGCAATTATTTGCACCTTGGCTAATGATGACCTAATAACAGTCCTCAATTAATTACAGCCGAACTGTGCTTTCTTCCTTCAGCGATAGAGGTGGGGGGCAATTCTTGGAGAACAGAACCTATGATTGTGCCACCCTCCCCTCTCCTTTCTATTCTATTTTGCCATGAGGGGGTCTTTGTCTGGTTGATCACAGATACCACAGGCTGAGATCCTCTCACCTGAACTAGCCACTAACTGGGTGTGTATGAGGGATATAGTCCTCACTTTTACTTTGCAAAGTCAAAACTAAATTTTAGAAAACACAAACATAACTCTCCCTCAGACCCCATATCCTTTTCTCTGCTTCAAGGATTAGATGGAAGAGATTTGCTCAAAGGGAATATTGGAAATTTCTCTCAGGCTCAGAGTGTGGTGAGAGAGAGAAAGAGAGAGAGAAAGAGAGAATGAGAATTTTAAGAAAGTATGGATACAGCCAGTGCCAATCTAAAACACCAAGTCTGAGTTGAACCTCTCCCTCTGCCCCTAGCCCCTCTGACCTCCCCACACACCGCTGAGTGTTTACAGGCTACTGTTTAAAAAAAAAAAAAAAACCCCACAAATAAAGCCGATGACCAACAAATTGCGGGAAAGGAGGTAAGATGCTGGGAGTACTGCAACCCCAGGCGTGCTTCCTGCCGCAGTTTCTAACTGCTGGCTTTCTCTTTTGCCCTGTGGGTTTTCTACTTCTTTCCCATTCCTCTCCAAATTTGGTGTGGTGGAGAGGAAGGAGGTGCAGGGGATAACGTAGATTAATTGAAGGGGGAAAAAAAAAAATCCTGGTCAGGCCTAAGATGCAAACTCGAGCAGTGCATTGTGAGGTTCGGATCCGGCAGGAGGCCGTGGAAGAGCGCTCTCACCCCTACTCTCTGGAAGGCTGGGCGCCGCGCCGTTCGCACCCCTGTGAAGCCATGACCCTTCCTCAAATCCGCACTGAGACTGGGCCTTCGGTCCCAAAACTTAGCTGGGCTCCATTAGCCCGGGATCCCAGTGTCTGCTTCCTTTCCTCCAAACTTCACAAATGCAGTTTTAAGCCCCTCCAAACCACCGCCAGCTGAGACGCTGGGGCTTGAGCAACACCTTAGGCAACATTAAGATGCTAATCAAAGGCAATGGATGTGTGTGACCTAAGGTGGGTAAGGGGGTGGGGGCTAGAACTCCGTCGCGGGAGCATCCGCTAGTTGCGAGCTTTATCAGCCTCTGGCCGGGTCGTTCCAAGCCGTCTGCCCTGGAAGTGGAGATAGAAACTAGAAAAATGGGCCGCAGGAGGAAAGAAAAAGGGGAAATAGAATCGAGATAGAGGAAGACACAAGAGAAAGAGGAGCGAGGAAGAAAGAGAGGAAGGAAGAGAGCGCGGGAAGGAGGAAGAGACAGCGAGAAAGAGCGCTCGTCGCGTTTGGAGCCCCGCCAGATAGCGCTAGAGGGCTATTTATTGAAATCCTTTCTTTCTGCGAGATGGTGAAGCAGCTAAAATTGGGAGAAATAAGAAATAACAGGGCAAAAGGAAAGAAAGTACAATGATTCCACTATATCTGATTTTAAAAATAAATTGCGGGGTGTTTCATTGTTATTAATTGGGGGGGGGGATGTATGGTAGAAAGCCTAAGTGGGGAAAAGGACCAAACAACAACAACAAAGTAAACAAACAAACAAATCCCCTTCTCTCTGTTGATCCCTCCAGGAAGAGAATGAACAAAGTTAACAGGTAAGGAAATGAGTGGAATTTTTTGTAGTCCAACTTTCAGAGCTGCTGGTTACACTGCTGGGAAGGTCAAGAACAGTTCACAAGGATGAGCGGAGGTTTATGGAGAAGAGACGTTTTTAAAGTAATAGATGGCTGCAAGGGGTGGGGAAGGAGAGACAAACACATTATTGGAAACGCCAAATAAAATATATATCAAAAATTCCAACTGTCAGCCAGCAGGTCTGAGCAGAAGACAGCCCCTCCGCCTTTGTCCCAGAGATGTTGGGCTCAGGGCTGTTTCTGCAGGGCCACAATCAAACTCCTTGAATAACAATTTAGAAATACTCCGGGAAGCTTGGAGAAAAGAGCTAGACTACAAAAATTCACCGTGTCATTCAGAAGCCAAAGAAAAGTGCTAGAGATGGAAAAATAAGACCTGAGGACTGAGGTGGAGTCCAGAGAGAAAGGGAAAGAGAATAAAACATTTTTTGATCCCTTTTACTTGCTCAGTTTAGTAATGTAAGAAAGAAAACTTTTTTCAAATGATACTTTTTAAAAGTATTGATTTGGTTTTATCCTAAAATCCCTGGCATTTCACACATGTAGCTTCTTATTTTAAAATTGCACTTTCCTTTTACTTAAAGGGATTTTTAAAATCAATGTAATAAGTCATCTCTTTCTTCCAAACCAATAAATAGAACCTCCTCAAATAAAAATAAAAATTAACCTTGAAGAGTTTTAAAAAATCTATTTAATCCAAAATATTCCAAATCAAAACATTAACTAAAGTTACAAACAAGATTAAGGTTGTATTTATTTGCTCCTCTAGCCAGGCATCAATTGTTCTAACTGTTGTAAGAATACAAAAAGGATTTAAATCCGGTGATTTTAATACACAGATTAACACTTTGGACCTCACAGTTCTGAGGAATTTGGCATTATCTGTGCTAAGGATCTATAACTTTCTAGAAAAAAAGAAAAAGAAAAAGAAACAGCCACGCAAACTCCTTATGGAGTGTGGGCAAATTCACCTAAAACAGAGTCTGGGTTCATAAATGCTCGTTTCAAATTAAATACTCTCTGTAAAGCCAATGACCTTCAAATTAAAGAACTATAGCGGAATTCAATTATTCCTTTTAAATCTTAAATGTTACCTATAATGGCTTTCCACATTGGGTCAAAAAAGAAAAGGAAGAATAGAAAAGAAGCAGTTTTCAGAAGTCTTAGGGATGCTTCAATAAGAAAGAGGTGATTAAAAACAGACTCTCAAATTTGAGAGGCCCGATTCCTCCTCCCATTCATCCTCACCGGCTTGGTCCCCTCCCTTTCACCTCTTTTTTATGCAGTGCCCCCACCCCCACTCCAGAGCTAAGTAGCTGATTTGGGATTCTGAAGAAATAGGTTTCACCATCCATATTTGTTCTGGGGCACTTGTAAAATGCGATTTGTAGAGGGTCTTTAGCCTTCTGATTGTCTTTGAATTGTTTTTACTGAAACAGATCTTTTGCAGTTAATGAGTCCCCACGCAGCTGGACAGCTCCTCTCGGACACTGAGAACTCTAACCCTAAAATGACCCCAATTTGACACCGCAAGATGAAATTTTACCGCCTGTTAAAACCATTTCCAGCCTGGGCAGAAGAAACTGACTGTTGACGGAGGTGTGTGCCGACTCCTGCGACCCCCATCTCGCACCAGTCTCCTGGGCTTGCCCCACCTACTTTCCCTTCACCCCAAATGTGGGTGAGCAGATGAGCCTCGCCAGCCATCAGGGTGGGGGTGCTGAGGCTGAGAATGGGACATCAGCAAAAGACCATGAGGCTAGACATCAGAAGGCGTGGGTACCCCACTCCTTTGGAATTGCTTCTATTGGACTGGAAATTTGGGAGTGGGGGAAACCAGCAAATTCTTAAATGTTAGATGAGCCTTTTTCAGCTCTATTAATAAAACACCAGCAAGTTATTGATTAAAAGTAATAGTCCTTTGAATTCATCAGATTGACCAAGAATGGACACCCTGAATCAACTCCAACTTGATCTAATGTGTAATCCAGTAAATTGGGATTGCTATTTTAAACTAACAATTTCATAAATGGCATGCAACTGGCTATGTAAAATCTCTTTAGTTGCAAAAAATTTGGGGTTCTTTCGCCTTAGACAATTTGCAAATTATAAAAAGACACAGATTTCCTCCAGTAGGGCTGCACGTCTAACACTCTCACACTTCTTAACTAAAAGTCTTTGAAGTTAAAGATGATTTTTTTACAGTATCTTAAAATGTCATTTCCCTCTCCCTTCTACACCTAACCAGATTGTCCCTGTTGTTTGCTTTAATGTAGTCAATAAAATGCAAAAGAAATTACAGAATATGGGGGGAGGGATGGAGGAGTTCAGGCTAGAAATGCCTTCTGCTTGGCCCAAAGGATGGAAACACATAAAAATAAAGTTTATAATTTTCTTCTTTTATAAAACCCAATATTATCCCTGGATAACCAATCCATTATTAGCTTAACAATTCTTTGAAAATATAGAAATCACCAATCTGTCTAAATTGCTTTTACTCAATTGCACTGCCATGGAAGAAACACCTTTTTTTAACGCTAGTTAAGTTTTTCTAAATGAAGGCTATAGGGATGCTAACGCACTTTACCGTATCACTATGAAAACAGAAGCGGTGGTAAAAAGCAGAGAGTGAATGTTGAATGTTTAAATTCTGCAATGCAGAGGTTCGGCATGAAGTTGATCTTTACAAAAGATGCGTTTATCAAGGAAATTGAGGAGTTTCTTTTAAAAAGAAAAGTAACTGGCGAGTACTGCACAGGACTTTAAAAACAACAATAATCCTATTTTTGACAATAAAGAAATTTAAATTCTTAAATTGAATTTAAGAGCAATTGGAAGAGTAAAAACTGAAAAACTTAATATAAACTTCTCAGCCAGCGGCGCAGCACCGGGAACTTGGACCCACCATCACCATCTCTGCAAAGTTGAAAACCCTCTGCAGCGAGAGCAGAGCGGTTCTCTCTCTCTCTCTCTCTCTCTCTCTGTCTCTCATCTTCCCGGTCCCGGCTAAACTGAATTCGAGTCACTGCCGCTTGAAATAAAATTCTGGAGACCAACTTTTTCTTTTCTTTTACGTATTCTTTTCTTTTTTTACTCACCTTTTCTGATATGTCGACGAGCAACTCAGCAACAAATAAGAAGGATACTTTTAATCTTGGAGTTCTTCTAGGAAAAAAAGGCGGTGGAGGAAGTACCCTCCCCCCCAACCTTCAGGTTTCATACCCGTCGGCTCTGGTAGGCTTGAAGCCGGGGGGGAAAAAGAGTGGCTGAAAACCTGGTCTAGACTCTTCTTCCCGAAGCTCAGCGAGCCCGGCAGTCCCAGTTAAGGCCACCGGGCAGAAACCTAGCGGCCCGCAGCCCCTCTCCCGGGCGTCGCGCTATTCGCGCCTCTGCCAGCCCCTCCGCACTATCTTTCTTTATATGTGAGGGCCGATTTCCCGCAGACATCATTGTTATGATGGCTCATTTAATCAAACTGTTTAATTGCTCTGATAATCACTATCATCATCACAGGTGCTCAATCATTCATCATTTTTGGAGGGCTTTATTGACCTCCGGAGTTCATTCCCCAGCCCTTTTAAAACGAGGCCAAATTTCTCCGACTCCGCTTGGAGTCTCCGCAGGCTGCGATCTTAGCCCAGTTTGTGTTGCTCGAAAGCTTACAGTGAAGCAGAGAAGATGGAAAGGGGGCCAAAAAAAAAAAAAACAAAAAACCTCCCACCCGTTTTCCTCCCTCCCTCCCTCCTTCCTTCCCTGTCTCTGTCTCAGTCTCTCTCACACATACACGCGCGCACGCGCGCGCGCGCGTACACACACACACACACACACACACACACTACTTTATTCTCCCTAATCAACCTCCCCCCTGCCGCAGAAAGTCGGCTTGCAGCCGCGCGCGGAAGATACCCTACTTCCTATTTTCCAGAATGGACTCAAACTTGGGACGGGAGGCGGCTGTTGAAGAACAACAGTCTGTTTTCGACTCTCTGGGCCGGGGACCGTGAGAGCTGGAGCAAGAAGTTGGGGAGAGGCGCGCTCCCCGCGCAAGGCCGGGCCGCGCCGCCTGGAGCCGAGGGGCGACGGGGGCTGTCGCGCGGCGCGCGCGGGGTGGCCGTAGCTCCGCCCCCAGCTCCGGGCTCGGCGTGATTGACGCGCGGCCGCCGGGAAACCGGCGGTGCAGAGGTGAAGCCGGGTGCAGCTCGGGCCAGGGATTGGACGAGACAACAGCCCGAACTAGTTTCCACACAAACGGCGTGGGGTAGTTACTTTCCTTCCCTATTCTCCTCCTTTTCCTTTTTGGAAAAGTTCATTCCGAGTAGGCCCCATCTGCCTGACCCAGCGAAATCACCCCGGTGTAATTAACACAGCCATTAGCAGGCGTTACCGCGGCCCGCCGCTGCGCCTCGGGCGACCACAACAAAGCTGGGCTGCTAGCGCCGGCCACTCCTCCTAGCATTGCAACTTCTCTCTCCCGGTCTCTTTTTCTCTCTCCCTGTCTTTCCTTCCCGTGCTTCCCAGCTCTAAGTGAGATCCACTTTGGAGGCACACACACACACACACACACACACACACGTGCGCGGCTACATCAGACCCAAACGACTCCCGCTTCACTTCCTCCCTTCCAATTCCACCGCGGCCCCCAAAGACTCTTGGGGTGGCCCCTTGTCCACACCGCTTGGAGAGCGTGTGCTCCTAGT
Source organism: Eulemur rufifrons (assembly GCF_041146395.1). NCBI lineage: Eukaryota > Metazoa > Chordata > Mammalia > Primates > Lemuridae > Eulemur > Eulemur rufifrons. Next base: position 53,537,449 of record NC_090984.1, read on the forward strand.
TAAGCTGGTCTCTTCTGGTCCTGGAAAAAATGAAAATTGACAACAAGGGTCCTGAATCTGCACAGGAAGAAAGTGCCACTTAAAAAAAAATCTAGCCCCATAATAGTACCGTCTGCAGAGCCTGCTGCCCTTGGATGTTAGCAGGAAGCCTATGGGGCGCTGTAATCGGCTGGCAGAGGAGTGGGGGGCCGCGGAATTAAAAGGAACAAAAGCGAGAGCGCCATGCCAAACGTCCCCGACACGACCCAGTTAGGCAGGAGCCGGGAGTGATGGGAAAATGAACTAGAAGTAAGTTAAAAAAAAAAAAAATCTGAGGCTGTACCGTACTTTCCCTGTGGTTTTCTGCAGTTTTCCTCTCTGCGCTCTCCCTGTCCTCTTCCTCTCTCTCTTTCTCCTTCTCCCTCTCCCTCTTTCCCCGTTCTCGCGCGCGCGCACACACGCGCGGGCGTGCGCGCGAACACACACACACACACACACACACACTTCTCTTCCTCCCCCCTCCTCCCCTCTCCCCCGCGGTCCCCGTGGAGGAGCAGGCTCGCTGATTTGCTCGGGTCCGCCGGGCTCCAGCCTCCCCTCCCCCTCCCGCCCCCCGCCTCCCCCGCCCCCCCAGCCAGGGCCGTCCGATCGCACTCGCTGCATATCAGAGGCTCGGCGCGGCGCGCTCCTCCTTGCTCCCGCTCCCCACTCCCGGGATGTGTCTCCGCCGTACGACGGGCTATGGCCACCACGACTTCCGGGTTCCGTCATTTCGTTCTCCCGCCGCCGACCTGCGCCGCCAAACTGAGGCTCTTCTATAAGCCAGGCAGCAGCCAACCTGCCAACACCTACTGACACTCACTCATCTCCCAGAGAGAGAAAGAGAGCGAGAGAGAGCGAGCGCGAGAGAGCGAGCGCGAGTGAGAGCGAGCGAGCGAGCGAGAAAGAGAGAGAGGGAGAGACAAAATACCTACCAGGAAAGGGGGGGAGGAAGTCCAATTTTTGCAAACTATTCATTTTTTTCTTGATTTTTCTCCCTGCTTGCTTTGAACAATACTTTAAAGAGAGAGGATCACATTATAGATACCTCGGGGGCAAAGCTAAAAGAGGGGGGGAGGGGGGAGGAAAAAATTCAAGAAGCAGAAACCCCTCGCGGAGTTTTACTGGAAGAAAAAAACGGGTCTTAAAGATTCCTCCTCTTCATCATCATCAACCATCATTCATTCACTACCTTGACATTCCGGGCTTTGATTGACAGCTGGAGTGGCAAAAAGCCATGAAACACGACAGTTCGGTTACATGTGGGCTGCTGACGGGCCGCTCGTAACCTTCAGTTCGGGGGCTTGACAATTTTTTTTCTTCTTTTTCTTCTTTTTCTTTTCTTTCTTTTTTTTTTTTTTTTTCCAACTGAGGGGAAGAGAAGAGAAAGAGGGGGAAAGGAGGACCGAAGAGGAGGAGGAGGGGAGGGGGGAGGAGGAGGAGGAGGTGGAGGAGGAGGAGGAAGATCAGGAGGAGGAGGAAGAACAGAAAAAAAAAGAGAAAAAGAAGAAATATCACAGGAAAAAAAAAAACTCTTCGTTGTCTTGCCTGGGCTTTTTCCCCCTAAAAATAACATATTGGAGAATTGGGAGAAGTCTCCTTGGTTTGGAAAAAAAAGGAATCTTCAGCCTAGATCACTTTCTTATCCGGACTGGGATATTAAATATACGACACATCCAGGAGTTTATTGGAGCGCAGACTGATGGCGCAAAGGGTAGGTTTAAATCTCCAACACTTACCTAGATATAAATCCTCTCCTAAGAGGGGCCTGTCCCGATGCCTCCTCTCCCTTCAACGCTGCTGCTGCTGCTCGCTGCTTGATGATGGCGGCCAGTATTTTAAAAAATAGCAGCAAAATTATTCATCGGCTTCTTTCCCCCCCGTGCCTCTGCGTGTGTGCGAGTGTGTGTGCGTGCGTGTGTGCGTGTCTGGGCGCGCGTGTTCCAGCGCTATGCGAGCGGGCGGGCGGCGAGTGCGTGTGAGTGGTGTGTGCGTGTGCAATTGTTACACGCTTTCGCCTCGCTCCAGCTTTTACCCCAGCAGCGCGATTCCCCCGGTTCTCCTGCTGCCGCTGCTGCGCCGCTGCCGCCGCTGCTCCCGCGGCTCCGGGCGGGCACGGGCTGCGTAGGAGCCGCCGCCGCCGGGGCCGCCGCTGGGGCCGCGCTGCCGCAGCTGCTGCGCCGCCGCCTAGACTAGCCTGGGCTGCTTGTTTTGTCTCTGAAATTGACAAGGACGCAGGGAATCCGCTGCTAAATAATGTTTCTGGTAACTTTCACATTATTCCCCCCCCTCCGCTCCCTGCCCCCGGGGAGGCACTGGCCCTGCTCTTTCCTCGTCCTCGGCGTTCTCGTGCTGATTATTAGCGTTTTTCTTCTCTTTATTTTGTTTCATTTCGCCTTTTGATTTATTGGATCCTCTAGAGGAGGCGAAGGGGGGTTAGGGGTGGGATCCGGGGCTTCCTCCTCACACTAACTCCACTTCTCCTTCGGTTGGCTCGCTACGGTTCTGCTGCCTCCGGCGGGAGCGGGGCCTCCCGGCGCCCCCTCAATCCCCGGCCTCACCGCCTCCTCTTCCTTTTCTAAACGCTGCTCTTGGCTCATACTTTTTCATTTTAAAATTTAAAAGCATTTCTTCCCCACAACTTTCAACTCCGTTGTTTCGGCTGGTTTGGTTTCTGTGTGTTCAACTTGTGCTCGTTACTTTTCTTCTTTCTGACTTTGTTTTTATTTTTATTTTCCCTTCCCTTCTCTTTCTCTCTCTCTCTGCCTCCTTCTCCTCTCTCTCTTCTTTCTCCCTCTCTCTCTCATCTTTATCCCTTCCCCACTTCTCTGTTCGCTCTCTTCTCCTTGCTTTTTTTTTCTTCCCCCCCTCTGCTCTCTCTCACCTCCTGCGCCCCCTCCCACTTCCCGGGTTCTGACAGTACGATGAGCTGCCCCATTACGGCGGGATGGACGGAGTAGGGGTTCCCGCTTCCATGTACGGAGACCCTCACGCGCCGCGGCCGATCCCCCCAGTTCACCACCTGAACCACGGGCCGCCGCTCCACGCGACACAGCACTACGGCGCTCACGCCCCGCACCCCAATGTCATGCCGGCCAGCATGGGATCTGCTGTCAACGACGCCTTGAAGCGGGACAAGGACGCGATCTATGGGTAAACCGACCCCCTGGACCCAGCTTACTGTGTGTGAGTGTGAGAGTGTGTGTTTGTCTCTGTGGGGGGTGGGAGGGTGGACGACTAATTGGGGAGTTATTTCTGCGTGGGATGGGAGGGGGCTTGCTTGCCTTAGGAAAGGACAGTGGAGGGGGCCTGCTCTTCTGCCCCTGGAGTCAAAGACCCGGAAAGTATAGCCTCCTCCACTCCCACGGCCCGGTCACTCCGGACCCTACATCCCGGAGTGACTGAGTCCTCAGATTCTTGCCGGGGCCTTCTCCCCAAGGACAGGATTCCTGGCCAAAGGACGCAGGGCTGGACGTTTCAGGCCCCCTAACAGAGGCCTTGACGAAGGGGAAAGTTTCCTGTCGATGAGGAGCAACTTTGTTGTTGTTGTTTTGTTTTTTTTCTTTTTTCTCTCTCTTGTTTCCTACTGAGGGTCTGGGAGTCACTAACTGCAGCTTGAGCCGGGATCAGGGCTGGTTCTGTCGGCCAGGAAGTCCTAATCACCCACTTCTTAATTCTCTGTAAATAAAGGGGGCAGACCTTGAAGTGCAGCGGGGTGGAAGGGACTGCTGCTTGCATGGCTCCGCTCTTGGGGGGAGTAAGGGAGCTGGCTGAAAATTATTTTATATTCTGAGAGCACTCGGCGAGGGGTAAGATGCACAGTTCAAACGTGTACCACACCGGCTCTTCCGGCTGAGGGTAGGTGGGGAAGGCGGCGGGATGACGAGGGGAGGGGACAGTGGGTAAACAGCAACTGAGCCCCAAGCCAGAGGCCGAAAGCATCCCGAAGTGTAGCTAAACCGCCCGGAGGAACACAAAGGGCATATGCGCACGCACACTTCCAAGTTTTAAAACACGATTTATTTATTTTTGTCTGCTGCAACGCTGGGAGAAATGTAGTCTTTGGAAGGAAGCTCTTCGGCATTTAACATTCCTATTATTTTGGCCCCCACACCCGGGTTTTACTAGAAGTAAAGCAAACAAGTTTATAAGGCAAGGGGGTGGAGAGGTTAGAAGAGCACTCTCTCGCATTTAGGGAATGTCACTCCGGTGTGTATGTAGGTGAAGTCTTCGGCCTCCTCTGAAATGCCCATTAAAAGGAGGAGTTAAAACAATTTTTTATTTCAAAGAGTGTGTCTTTCTTGGGAGGTCAGGGCTGGGTCGCAGGGGTTGGTTCGGCGGCCTCCGTAGTGTGGGGATTGAGTCTGAGTCAACTCCAGGCTCCAGATTGCCTGAGCGTCTCGGATGTTTCCTTACGTTCCAACTGAGGCTGCTTTTATTTGGCGGACTAAAGTGACCGGGGGCTCCTCTGGCCAGATCTGAGGGACTTCTGAGCAGAGGGAAACAGCCAGGCCCTTCTTCCTTTCTGTTTCTGGCCCAGGCTCGGCTGACTGAGGAAGGGTTGTAAAGTGTGATGCGTGCCTGTTGTATTAAAGAAGGACTCCAAACCCTCCAAACTTGTTGATTACAGTTCTCGCTCCTTCCCCTCTGCACCCCGTCTCTGTGTGTGTGTCTCTGCGTGGCGCTGCCCGTTAGGCACCCGTTGTTTCCTCTGTTAGCTCTGGTCTTTGAGAAGTGCGAGCTGGCGACCTGCACTCCCCGGGAACCCGGAGTGGCCGGCGGAGACGTCTGCTCCTCTGACTCCTTCAACGAGGACATCGCGGTCTTCGCCAAGCAGGTCCAACCTTCTTGACCCACTCATCCTCTTGCAGCCCCTCACTACTCCTCCCCTTTCCATGGAGCTTTACTTGAAAGGAGGAAAAGGCAGGGACACCCGATCTGTTCCTCTGGCCCAGTCCACTCTATGCCTCCTCCCCATCCCAGAGCCTGGAGGCGACTTGGAAGCGGAGATAAATATGGGTGTTTGTTTTCCCCCCCAGCAGGAATACAGGGGCTCGACCCTCGAATTAAAGTTGACCTGCTCCTAATCTGGGGCTTGGCCTTTTCCCCTGCCTCCAGCTACTTGAACAAGAATTGGGGAAAGGGTCTGTGAAGGACCCGAGAGTGCCCGGGAGGCAAGGAAGCTGGGCGCCTCTCGGAGCTGTCCCATCCGGGGCGCGGAGGTGAGGGAGGCGGAGGGCCACAGCCTCTTGGACGGCTGGACTAGCGGTACTCTGGGCCCAGAGAATGGCCCTGACTTCCCAGCTATAGCTTAGTCATATCAGGTCCCCCTTAACGGGGCCAGGACCAGAAGGCCCTGATTCTTTTTCAGCGACCCCACTAATTTAAGGCACCAGTTTGTTCTCCCGTGTTTTGCCAAAGCTCCTCTCCTCTTCTCCGCCATTGCCTCTTCACCGTTCCCCACTTTCACACTCCAGTTTAGTCGGTGACAGGATTTTCTTCCTTTCAATGGGGTGGTAATTCATGTTGACTTTCCTTGCTTCTCATAGGTTCGCGCCGAAAAGCCACTTTTTTCCTCAAATCCAGAGCTGGACAATTTGGTAAGGCTTTCTGTTCCTTGCTTTCCCCAGCCTCGGCCCCTTCCCATGCCCAGAAGCACCCACGTTCTCCCGGAGCTCCGGGGAGTTCGAGCAGAGCCCTCTTTTGAAGCTCTAGGGAGACCGGGAGGAAGGGAGCAGCTTAGAGTCCCCGCAAGGGAGATGGCGAGCGAGGGACAGGGTAGACGTCGGGGGGAGGGAAGCCCAAGGAGGCAGAACAGGGGACTCGGCGCTGAGAGGGCAAGCAAGGGATGTTTCCCAGGTCTCGCCCCGGGAGTAAGCTGCGAGAAGTGAGTTATTTCCTCTGTTTGCTGGGGCAGCGGGCCGATCCCCGGGCTGCTAACCCGAAGGATGTAACCGCTGGCACCGGGGAGGGCGGGCCTGGGGTGGGGGCTGGGGAGGTGAGGGGTAGGCCGGCGCAGGCCACTTTTAGGTGCGATTCTTTTGCTAATTTGCACGATTTCAATATTAAAAGTACTTAAATCCGCTTTCAAAGGCCCTGCCTCACCATTCATCTTGAGTATTTCCTTCTTTAGTGAGGACGGATTTCGTAGGGCATGCTGTACTAAAAAGCTTTTTCTATCCAGAGAAGCGACTTTTTTTTTTTTTTCTTTTTAATTTGGCCTGAGGTCGAGGGAGGGGACGTTTAAAGAGGACTCGGGCGGAGAAAGAAGGCCTGACCCGAGGAAAGCAGTCCTTACAAATAGGATAGTGAACATCAGGGGAAAAGATATTAATGCTTAGGCTCAGGTTGAGTCAGATTCCTACCCCGTGGCCAATGAGGCAGAGATGATCAGTAATCACTTGGTTTTTCTGACTATTTCTTGATGTGTGGGTTTTGCCTGGCCACCTGCCGGTTTCTTCTCCCCAACCCAATTCCCTCACCGCCCCCCCCCGTCAGGACACTAACTCCATTCCCTAAACTTTTCTTGCAGATGATACAAGCAATACAAGTACTAAGGTTTCATCTTTTGGAGTTAGAAAAGGTAAGCAGGAAATAACACTCCCCGTTTTGATTTAGCCACTTTCCTATCCTATTTGAATTGGGATGTTCAAACCTCCAGTCTGGAGATTTTGAGCATATAACCATGACTTTCCTTCAAATTGCTCCTCAACCCAAAGGCTCAGAGGATGGGTGAATCAGGACAGCTCTGCTTTTTAAAGTAGCCTCCCTTTCCTCAAATTTCCCCCTAGGCAGGCAGGATTATTTTGAAATGCAGCAAACCATTTGTGTTACTGGACACTCAGCCTGCTGCGTCTTTATTAGCTCAGCTCACCCTCGGCCCAGAGTTTGCATTGTAGGCAGAGGGAATCATCCTAGCTGGAGTATCTTTACGTTGCTCTGCAGCTCAATCACTTTCCCCTGGAAACATACAAAACTCTCAGCTTATTGAATTGAAAATGTTAATGCTTTCCCCAGTTCCAGTGTTCTCATGTTTTGATATTGTTATCAAATCAGATTTAACTCTCTGGACTCCCAAATAACTAACTCAGTTATTTCCAGTCCTGTTTCTTTCTCTCTCTTTATTGTAACTTGTTGCTCAGGGAAGTCTCTGGAGAATAATATCTGCTGCAACAATTGCTCTATTGTTTCCTCGACTTCAACTATTACACCCCTTAATTAGAGTTAGTTTGGAAGACATCACACTGTTGCTCTTTCCAAATGTAACCTTGCAACCTGACATTTTTCCTCTTTAAAAATGAAACAAAACAACAACATGAGCTGAACCTCTCCACCATGACCCTCCTTCTAGGTCCACGAACTGTGTGATAACTTCTGCCACCGGTACATTAGCTGTTTGAAGGGGAAAATGCCCATCGACCTTGTCATTGATGAAAGAGACGGCAGCTCCAAGTCAGATCACGAAGAACTTTCAGGCTCTTCCACAAATCTCGCTGACCATGTAAGTCTATGAGCCTTTGGCATTCTTTTAAGGCCGCTGGGCAAAGTATTTTTTAAAACTTGTGTTAACATTTAGCTCCACTGACTCGGTTTTCTTTTTAAATGATCTGGTCTCTTTTGGGGTCTTTTCTCTCTTTTTTACTACCTCTGCCATACTTTTTATTTTCATTTCCCCTTTCTTGGACCTCCTCCTATTTATGTTAAGAACCAAAAAACCAGGGAGTTGATAGAGTGATTTGTGCACTTAATGTGTAAAGTTTCCTGGGTTTGGTGACTTGGGTGTTAGCAAATTCTGTTTGATATGGTGACTACTGTCTTTTCTGCTTTCTCAACTCTGTGTAATAAATGCAGCAGGAATGGAAAGAGGCAAAACAGTTAGCTGGACAGGTCTGGGGGATGTGGAGAGAGAGAGAGATTGAGAGAGAGAGGAAATAGAGAATTGGGGAGTTAGGGCTGATTTCCCAGTCTCTCACAGAGATGACAATCATGAGAATTATTGGCAATCTTGCATTGCATTAGAAATAAAAGAAGGAGTGAATGAACACATTACAATTCTCAGGGCTTTTGCTCTATAGAAACTTATTGTCAGAATATGGACTTATTGCCAAGTGCCTGAAGCATCTTCATAATAAAAGACAGTAACCTTGATGAACCAATTATTAACAATGTACTACAGAAAGCTGAAGGGAATTATGATTGAGTAACCATAGGTTGGTGGTTGAATTTTAACACTTTAACAGTTGGTGAATGAGGATGAAGAGTATAGTAAGGAATGACTGTGTATGTCAGGCCAGGAAAGGAGATTTCTTTCTATTCTCTCTGTTTTTAATCCTATTTTGGAACTGATCTAGTAAGTCTGATGCTTAAAAAAAAAAAAGCATATGTAGTGAGACTGAAAATTTGAAAAAGAAGCAAAGAGAAGAAAGATTGCAGCTGGTAGGAAAGGCAAGAGTGGCGAGGTTAAAGAGTGGGTGTGAACAGCAGTTTATTTATAGGAACTCAAGCCTGGAAGTGGGGGACAGGGTGTCTATAGATTATATTCAATTGAACTCACAACCTAAATGATATGGGCTGTGGTCTAATAACTTTGTGGCTGAAATATTAATTTAACATCCTGTATGAGTTAAACAGGTGTTGAGGCTTAAAGGCAGTTTGTCTACCCCCTCCCCACCACCCCAATTCCTGGGTGTTAAGAGGAATGAATTGAGGTGACTTGAGAATAAACCTTCTGTGAGGTTCTCCTCTCCCCCACAAAAAGTTTTGAAAATATGCAGTCATAGATTTTAATAATTAACCTTTGCGCTTGTATGGAAGCCTGCCTAAGAACAAAAGTTAGAGAAAGAAAAAGAAAAGCAAACCTCAGTCTAGGATGTCCAGTTGTCAAAGGCTCCTGTGCTTATCTTTACCCTTACCTTTTTTCAGCAGAGCAGGGGAAACTTGGGGGAGCTCTTTTGTATATTGAGCGTATTAAATGAAATCAAAAGGATGCAGCAGCAGCTATGGAAAGTTTATTTGCTGATCTGCGGCTCTACAATGTGTGGTTGTGGTCCATGAGGCATGACACTACCTCAGAAATATTTATTTTTGCTGGGTTTTTTTTTATTTGTTTATTTTCATTGCTTCCTGTTTCTAAATTCATATTTATTTACATTACTGGGAGAAAGAGGAGGGATCTATTTACATGGTTTGTAAAATGAGAGGTTCACAGTTCTCTGCAGCCAAAAGCTTTTTTAATGATATTTCTAGGGGTCCCAACTACTTGGTTTTCTAGAACAGTTTCTTGGCAACTGTTTTTCCAGTGGTTGTATGGAGCTAGAGCGTGCTAATGTTTACACAGAAAAAATAAACTAGGGTGTTTAGATTGGCTGATAGACAATATCAATTTATGGAACTATTGTAATATTTAAATATACACTCAAGAAGGAAGTTGTACCTAAGAGTAGAGTGCATTAATAATTTAACAATCATCATCTTTGAATAAAAGAGTCAACTGTAACATTTGTTGCTCCCCTTTCAGGCCCCTAATCAAGTAAATATGACAACTGATTTATTTTGAACCCATGAGGGCTTGCCACCTCATTGGGTGTCATAATTTAAAGCCCTTTATTTCCCAGAGATCTGAACTATAACATTTTTACTTTAGCCTCCTGCTATTTGTTTTGAAAGGAAGCAATAATTTGTTCCACCAGCACACCAAGTGGGACACAAAGAGATTTGCCACAGACTTGCATTTTATGCTGGACATGAGAGAAAACCTTGGAGAGTTTTCACCATTTTTGAGACTTTTGTACCATAGGTGTATTGATTGTATTCCTTTCCAGTCTTCCCCCTACAAAGCAAATCCTCTTATGCTTTTTAGCCTCTTCTACACACTTGCCCTCCTACAACCCCTGCCAGCCACAAAAAAAGTGAAAATAGCACAGAGCCTCTACCTGAGAAGTGGTGTGAGTGGGACATTTTCAGCATGTAAATGTGTCCGATTTGAATCTTCAGGTTTATTTTTTCATTTGCTTTGATATGCATATTTAATACGTTGCCCCAGGCTGGATCTCATTTGGTGAACACTGGTGCAGGGGTGACGATGAGGCACTTCAGAAGGACCCAGACAGCGTGTTGTTTTCTCTGTTTTATCTGTTGGCCCACTATTCTGATCTACTGAGCTTCCTTGTGGTTTTATTTGCACATGAAATGCTGAAAGCATTTCAACTTATTGGCTATGAATAATGACAGCTAAAAAAGAAGTGTAGTTTAATTTGTTGTGTGCCAAGGTTTCTCTTGTGGAGGTGACAGTTTGTGACAGCTGTTTGACACCCCCCAAACACATACACCTCTATCCTTATTAAGTGGTATCAAGCTACATTGTGTGTGTGTATGTGTGTTTAAGGAAGGAGCAGGCAAAGAGAGAGACAGAGAGAGAGAATGAAAAGAAAGAATAAGTGTGTAATTCTGTGTAGTAGAAAGCAGAGAGAAAAGCATCAGAAGCAATGTATCAGATATAAAATAGCTTTCAATATTCTCATCAAGGAATTTGAAAATGTAAATGAATAAAAGTAATGGATATAAATATCTTCAAAGCAAGTATTATGACAGACTTTTAAGAATGAATTTTATATATTATTACTTAGTAAATCATGCTAATTTCACATTCTATAAAGTTATATAAATAATCTCATATAACATAGATGCATAAAAAGAAGACAGTCATAACAATCTTATCTTCCATTCGTCACATTCAGTGAGGATACTGAATTTGTTCATTTATTATTAACACTTACATATGATAGACATAATGATAAGAAGTTTGGAATTAAATAGAAAAGAAAATATGCAGCAGTGGCTACTATTTTGTTGTGTTTAATAAATTCATAATGGATGCTTATATTTTTAATATTATAATCTATTTTATCTTATGCTCTTACTGTAACATAATAATTATTATAGGTAGGAAATAGCTATTACAGTATTTTTTTGAATATTGGGGAGAAAAAATATATGATAATCAAACGAAAAAGAACTCTGTTTTTCAGCTGCAGTTCATGTTTCCCAGACATTCAGATTCATCATGTTTAAAATAAACATGTCAGGAAAGCAATTTTTTTAAAAAAACTTTCAACTTGAAAACTGTTGGGAAATAGTCATGCTTTTCTTAGTCTGTAGAATTTCTGAATAATAGGTAATATCCACGTTATTCTGCCTAATTTTAAGTCAGACCTAGTGCAGAGAAATGAAATATATCTTGATGTTTACATGTCAAGATATTACATATCTTTAGATCAAGATTAGACAAATGAATTTATTTGTTTGGAATATATTCTCTGAGCTAAGCTTTATTTGCTTGAAGTGCATGCAGTTATACAATTACATTGTTATTCCTAGTTAATGGTCACAAAGAGCTACATTTTATTTTCTTTGAACAAATTAAGCAGAGGGAAGAAAATACAATTATGTCTGTTAACAGTTATTGGCAGGTGCCTTAAAATTGACTGGCTCTAATAACATACTAATAAAAGAAAAATTATTTTAATTTTTATGTTGAGAGCCATAATTTAAATGAAGATATGCTGATGTTTTCTATTGCATCTCTGAATATGTCAAGTTTATTTATGTCTATACAGTTTTTTAAAATGGGTTAAGATCAGAGGGGAGAATCTTCAGAGTCTTTTTCCTAACAGAATATGGACAGATGCTTATAGATATATTCTATTGCTACGTGAAAAATTAGAGGGAAGTGACAGTGAGGAGAGGGATAGGTTTAAGTTGTTGGTCTATAGACTATCAAGGGGGAACTAATGAGATTTGATAATAATATTAAAAATATGAATGGTTTATTTTATTCTGTAGTTTCTTATGTCCTAGTGTAAGATTTGATCTTATGGTGTGCTATCCAAAGCCTATGAGGACCCATTCCAGTAAAGTTCTACCTCTGAGCTTTGTCCACCAACTCAAGGAAACATGGCTGGGCATGGGTTTTCTGTTGCTGCTGCTGCTGCTGCTGCTGCTGCGTACTTTCTGGTAGTTGATAGCTTTCCTGTTAATTTCCCATCAAGAATAATTACACCATTTAAATCATTTAGATTGTGCAGTTGGAGTGTGTTTTCAGTGTGACCGTGATGAGATGAAATTAAACAAAGGTTGCACTTGACAACCATATAGATATTCACCATCAGATTTTAAAAATTGGCATTTTTGCATTCATTTTTTTTTAAGTACTGAAAGTTCTATGGAATATCTCAACACAATTCAAAATTATAGTAGACATTTTATAACATGGCATTATACCCACAACACAAGACATTTCTGTCTTTTCTAAAAGTTGCTCCATTAAATAGAGGAGTCATTTGCAAAGGATACTTGCCACTTCCATGAGAGTTGCTCACATATTAATTCCCAAAGCTTAACACAGAGGTAGGATTGGGAGATGAGGGAAGGACCCTGGCTCTATTTACATTTTTAAAGAGTGAGTCCAGGTTCTTCTGAAAGCACACACAGGTCTCCTGAGTTCTTATGTCAACTTTAGAATAACGTAGTTGAAATTCCAACATTTGTTCAAACCATACAATTAACATTTTTTTTTATTTTTGTAGACTTCAGTACCCCAGGACAGGAGTCTTCATCTTATTTTTTAAAACAATTTTTACATAATGTTAATTAGGAGTTAAAACATTATAAAGTCATAAAGAATAGGTAACATTATGTGTGTTGATACAAGTATATCTTCCTATTGTTTAAATATATCAAGTCAAATTAGTTTTGTATGCCTCATTTGCTGATTAAAATATCTTTATGTATGTTTACTATTACTTTGTACCTATGACCACATATTCTGAATTACTTTACTGTTTTTCCAAGTTCATATATAAATTTTCACTTGATGTTTTATAGTTGTGTAGGTTCTAAAAATCTAGTGCTTATTTTTAAAGTATTTTTTAATAATAGAAATAAGAAGGAGAAGTGACCCTGGGGATTATCTTGTCTAACTCCTTAATTTTAAAGAGATAAAGGAAATGAGTGCCAGAGAAATGAAGTGCATCACTTCCTTAAGGTCACATGGCCAGCTAGAGGTGGCACCCTAGAGTTTTAATTCCAAACTAATGTTTTCCCGCCTGTGCCATGTCCATGGAATCACCTTTTCATTTGGGGTCTAAAATGAATTTCCAATTATATTAGATAGAACCTGTACGTTGTATGGCTTTTGTTTCTCCTTGAAGTCTAATACATTTTACTTCCCCATTCAGTTTTGTATTTATTTAGAAACCGTTGCACATTTTGCCCCATTGAGCAGAATTATATGCCGTGTGGAATCATTTAAACAGGGAAATATCACCAATTTACCAGTACTTATTAAGTATTATCCTATAGGTAGCTCCCTCATGGAAATGCCATAGTAGTTGAAAATGTTACAATTTCACTGTAACTGCAACTTCAACAAAAGAGGTGCACACATGATTTGCCTCCTATGCCCAGAGACTCTTGTCCTCTCTATGCTTTTTTCTAGATTTAGCAAAATTCAATGATGGTGCTAAATCAATTTTTTTTTTAACTTTCAAGGGAGAAAACACTGGCAGAATTGTGTTTTCTAGGGAAAGCTGTGTGTAAATGAGAAACAGAGGAGAGCAGCAGAGCGCTCTCCTGTGGCCCCGCTACTACAAGCTCTGCCCATATTGTCTCCTGCTTTTATATTAATTACAACTTGCATTATCAGCTGTGAGTCTGTAGCCCAGCAAATAGAAAATACTGCCCCTGGAGACCTAGCTTCTTGTATCTATTTTCCATCTCCTTCTATTGTGCTCCACTCGGTATTCACTGCTTTTCTCCTGGTAACACTGCTCTGTAACGCAATTACGTAAGGGCAAGAAGAGTACCATATTTGACTCCCAATTATTAAAGCCACTGGGAATAGAAACATGTTCACTCCTTGCCCTCGGGTGTCTTCATGATACTTTTGGCTGGAGAACAGGACATATATTATGGAATGCATGTACCTGAATACTCACCCACACACGTGCACACAGCTAGCATTTCTCTTTATTTTTCTACTTGCGTCATGTGTTTTTACATGCTTTTGTATGCCACGTTGGTTTCAGGATTCACTAAACTTGTGCATATAATTTGACAGAATGCCAGGCAGTTATTCTTGAAGGATGTAAACTTGGAAACTGTCTGGGGGTGGGGAGAAGAAAGGAGTTGTGATAGAAACAAATATTTCAATTTAAGAAAAAAACAATGTTAAGGGTAATGGATTATGTCTGTCCATGTAGGTTACAATTTCGTATGACCCAGGTGGACCAATTTTTTGTTGACAAGATTATCAATATTTGTCTTGCTATATGGTCACATCACCATGTGTAGCTGAATACAGACAACTTGGAGTAACTCCTTAGCCTTGAAACAGCAGAGGGATGTATCTGTTCTTCCTTCTTTCAAATTAGATGAATATCATGTCATACTCCTTAGTTTGTGTCAGTCTCTCAAACAAGACCATAATACTTGAGACACTCTCTGGAAATAAATGTGACACTTTTTCAGGAGAGCATTTTTGAGGAGTGAGGGAGAAAAGAGGGAAGAGATAAGGGAATCGCAAATTAGATAGTGAACTTGAGCAAATTTCCATTTGGGGTGGAAAACCCAGGACCCAACTTATTTGAAAGAATAAGCTGCTCTTAAAGTAACATTTGCTTATGTGGCTGATTTTTCACTCCTTTACTTTAGAAAACACTTTCTTCAGAAAACCATTGAAAGAAATACACTGAATTATAAATTAATGAGGCCTGACTTTAAAACTCAACACAGGTTTAGCTGGTAGGGACAAACCAGTGTTTTCAGTTACAGCGGATCCTTTCTGAGTGATCCCTTCAAATCACTACAGTGTCTAAACAGAAAGACTTGTTCCAGCTTTGTTCCAACGATTATATAATAGCTATTGGATGACATTTGCCTTAAAACATAGTTGAGGTGTTAGTGGTTAATTATTGTAATTTTCATGAGAGGTAAGGAGCTTTTATAGCAGCCAACTTAATAAAAAGCCTGCAGTGCATAAAATTAACATCACTTTCTGTGTACAAGGAAAAGTTTAGCTTAGGTGAATGTGTTGCAGTTATTGCATTTTCTAAAAGAAGGCTCTAGCCTGTGTTGTTGCAGGACTAAACTCATGCCATGCTATTGTTTCTTTCTTTTTTTTTTTTCTGTGTAATTCTTCTAGCTCTTTATCTGATTACCATCTAGCAAACAGCTGACACGAAGAGGCCGAAGAGGCCGCAAAGCTTGAAGAGTCCCTGTATTCTGTTTGCCTTTTGCTTGAAACTGTTGGGGTGGTTTCTAACTTAGATTTAAAAAAAAAAAAAAAAAGAGCTCACAGGTATTACTTGGTCTTAATACAGGCAGCAGAAAACCTTGGTTTTTATTTTATTCTACTCAATTTCATTCTCTAATCTACTTCCACAAACATATCTTTATTTTACAGATCTATACTTGTGCCATATTTATGGTCACAAAATTTCTGCTCAGGGTTTTCACTTTGAATCAATTGCTTGCCTGATGGCACTGCCAGTAGCATTATTTGATATAGACATTATTAATCCATAGAGCTCTGGGTTATTTCATCATCTATCAAAAATGCTGAATATTAATTTACAGGTTTGTGGCAGATCTGTGGGGAAAAAATAAGTTTTTGTTTTTGTTGTTTCAAGTAAGAACACTTCCCTATTTTGTCTCACCTTGGTTTAATGTTTTATTTTGGTAACATTTTATGTGCTGTATGTACATTGTAGAGTTGATGCTGAAAAAAATGACAGGCTGATTTTTTTTTTTCTTGATAAACTATATATAATGACAAGGTTACTTTCAGATGGTCATGGGGTTTGTGTGTTGCCTTTACCCACATGGATCTATCTGAATTCTTATTTACCAATTCTAGTAAGAAGTGGTGTATTTTGATTGATTTTTAAAATAATTTCCCCCTCCTAGGCCCCCAAAGAATTCACTTGCCGGTGGGTCTGTGGGCTTAGTTGAATTAGTCACATGCAGGTGACAAGTGTACAGCTCTGGCTTTAAGGCTGGTCTGTTTCATATGCTGTTCCTACTCTCCATTTCTGCCAGAGGAAATTCCATCTCTTGCCTGCCTTCATGTGGTGCTGATAAAGTCCTTCCTGTACATTAGAATTCCTGTTTTCCTTTAAGCAACAGCAGGGTATTGGGAATGATCAGGAAAGGGGAGGAGGAACAGAAGAAGAATATACTCAGCAAAGCAGCACGAGCTATAACTCTCAGTTTGCCTTACATGTCCTTTGAAACAAGTAGTTCTTCCAGGAAAAAGCACTGCTCGGTGAATTTAAGCTTCTGTGAAGCTCCAGTAAAAGTCCTTTCTAGTTTACTAGATGGCTAGTAGTTCATATGTGTTCCATTTTTTAAATTATTGTTTGTGCAAACTAAAGCAGAAATCAATAATTTATTAGGTATTGATACAGTGATTAATATCACTGCATCTGTTGGTTGTATAATCAATCAGTTGGTGGTAATTTTGAGAGTTGGTACAGGCTATTTTAGGGCAATACATTTGAAAG
Organism: Eulemur rufifrons; assembly: GCF_041146395.1. NCBI lineage: Eukaryota > Metazoa > Chordata > Mammalia > Primates > Lemuridae > Eulemur > Eulemur rufifrons. The sequence continues at coordinate 53,554,026 of NC_090984.1, forward strand.
ATGTGAAGGGATATCCCATATATTCTTGTGCCTGCAATTTTAAGGGAGTCACTGAATTTTGTAGGTGGTAATGTTCTGAAGTATTTAGTATCCAAGAGCGTTGGGACCTATTTCTTGGAAGAATGTACCCTAATTAAGATAGCAAGAGTAAAAATGACTTTTACATTGTTGGGTAATTTTTTTTCTTACTTTAAAAATTAACTTTATTTAGGTTTAAATTTGCAAAATGTACCCACTTTAAAGTGTATATTTCAATTAGTTTTAACAAATGTATACACTGATGTAACCATCACCACATCAAGTTCTAGAGCATCTTTTCCTTTTAGTACCTACTGCTGAAAAGACAACACACTGTAGTACGGCGTGTGTGTATGCCTAGTGCCGCAAATACTAATATGTACACATTTTTTGTCTCTCTCTGTGCCTTTCGTTTTGGTTCTTCATTTATGGCTGAAATGGTAACTGTGGAAAAATTCCTTGGCATCCTGACACCAGAACCCTTCATCTTGGCGAGACCACGATGATGCAACCTCAACCCACTCAGCAGGCACCCCAGGACCCTCCAGTGGGGGCCATGCTTCGCAGAGTGGAGACAACAGCAGTGAGCAAGGTAAAAGGTCAAGCATTTTCCTTGTGCAAAGTAGGCATGACTAAAATAACTTCAGTATTTTCTGATATCAGGACATCTGCCTCCATGTAAACAGGAGGGTGGCAAGTTAGGGAGTAGAATCAGCTGCTATTTAGGGAGACATTATTTTCTCTTCTTAACTTACTTAAAAAAATCAAAGTGAGTTGTCTGGTCTTTAAGTGGGCATTAAAATAACAATTGATTAGTTCTGGCAATTCTTTTACAAATTTGGTTATCTACACTTTACTTTTGTGTATGTAAGTGGAATGAATGACAGACCTACTTTACTGCTGTGTTGCAGTAGTTTGAATTATACTATGAGCAGGGTATTTTGCTTATAATATCAACTATAAGAGTTCTCCATAATCAAGTAATTATGCCTCTAAAGCACATAAGATGCAAAAGTCTCTTCTTACTAGCTCCGGAAATACTACAGGAATTTTATAAGGAATCTTATCTTGGGAAGATAAATTTTGAAATTCTTAGAGGATTTTTTTGCCCCCATTTCCATTCAGCTAATGTGGTGACTTTTGTCACAAGTCCTAAAAACTGGAATAATCAGAGGGCAGAGGGGACATCAGCTGCAGATGTTGAAGAAGCCTAGTGCGATTTAGAATAAATTTTACCGTTTAAAACTCACCTATTGCACAGAGAGCAATTATATATTGGTAGGGATGACTCTTCTATGGCTAAAATGATAATTTAAAGGAAGATACATTATTGAATGTGGGCCAGGAAAGTGTATAGATTTTACTTTTTAATATTTTACATTAGATGGTGTCTGATCTCCTAGGTCTATTTCATCTCTATTATGACTGTGTTTATGGCCACAATATTTAAGCATTAGACAGGCTTCCAAGTAGAGGACAGTTTAACAGCTTGAGCTGTAGTTATATATGCCATTTAAAAGGGGTTGTTGATGTAGGGTGTGTGCCTCCTCTCCTCCAGGTTTCTGGCCAGGGATTTTGGATTCCTGGGGTTCTAGAAGAGTTTAGAAAAAGGTCCTTTCTAGGATGCCATTCACTTGTGAATTGGTCCAAATTAGAATCTAGGTTTAAGCAAGTTGCAGCTGACACAGAGATGAATACTATCAGATGGTAAATTGTGGATGAACTTGTAAATTGTATCTATACAATATATACTGTTTTATGTACTGTTTTTATTAGACCAGTTTGATTGTATGTAAAAGAAAACTAAATTATAAGGCACTTCTAAGGGAACTTGTACATAGAGTCAATGGATCTGTAATGCAGTGACTTAATTGTGTTTCCATGTCACGGTGGTAGACTTCTCAGTGTGGTGAAACCTGGAAAGCTTTCTGTGACTTCGTCCTCTCTACCACACCAAATCGTGGCGACATAAAGGGTGAAATGTATCTGTTAATAAAAACAAAACACCCTAAACATTGTACAAAAGAGGGGAAAAGGAGAAGCAGACTTAATGGTCTAATGAGGCTATCTTCCAGAGACTTCTTGTGTGTGAGGCTCACTTTGACCTTTCACTTTGCTCAGGAGCCCTGCGCTTCATTTTTCACATTCTTGCAATTACGTTAACGCTTCAAGCATTTCTGACTCCAAGTCAGCGAGCAACACCAGGCATAACTCAACACTGTGAGTTTTTCTCCTCTCTGTAGATTCATTAACAGGTCACCAAGGTCCCAACTGAAATTTAAAACTGACTGGTTCTGTTGGGTTAGTTGAGTTATGGCAAGGGAGATAGCAGGAAAGGGCCAGAGAGAAGAGGAGGCTGGGGAGAGAAAACCCTGGAGTTTGGAGCAGGGAATAGTGTAATGGCCAAAATATGAAGTTTTATCATTTTGGTTAGTTTTTTGTCTTTTGCCTTGTTGGTTATTTTTGTTTTTGTCATGGTTCTTTTGTTTTGTTTTTGTTTTTGCTTTTTCTTTTTTGTTTTTTTCTTTTTTGATCAGGAAAGACAAGAGCTCTGAGACTGATACACTGGTGAAAACAATGCACACAACATCTATGCTGTGGGTAGCCGCACCCACTTATCTGATGTTGAAGGATTTGATCCCTGTAGGATTTTGTTCCTTTAATCATATCTCTGTGGGATTAAAGAAAGGACATGGTAGCTTATGTGTATGAGTACTAGGAAGTCAGTCACTTCACCGTATCAGAGTTTGAGAGAAGAAAAGTTATGATTCCTGTAAAATGGTGACTGTCTTGGCATGAAGAATTTCTTAACTACGTTACTGTATAAGTGGTTCAAAGACATGTATAGGGGTATTCTGGTTTTTTACAGCAGACTCTACATTTAGAAGGCCAGGCTTTGAGTGTATTTTGTCATACTCATGACCATATTAGTCTTTTAAACATGTTTTCAAGACATTTTGATATTTTGTCCCACCGAATTGTCCAGAGTAGCTTTCAGTGGGAAAGATTAATTATCTGCTTCAGGGCAAAGTCAACAGAGATATTGACTGAATTCACATATGCTTATCCTAGGTTAAATCTTGGGGTTGATGTATAATGGAAAACGGGGGAAGGAAATTTATGTTCTTGGTATTAAATATATTATAATGTTTCATTGGAAACCAAGTTAGTAGTTTATCAAAGAGTTTTTTTGCTTATTCAGAATTTATTAGCACAACAGGCATATGGAAAACTGTAAAACGACTCAGTTTCAAAACAAGTTATGATAAACAGAAAAAATAGGGATGAATTGTACTAAATACAATGTTTTCATACACATTTTAAATTAAACTTTAATAGCCATATGCTATAAAACAATACATGCATTTATGTTGCTTTGTAATTTTTGTGAATATTTTTGCTATAATGATTCATACAAATCTTTACTTTGAAACCTAAAAATACCTTATTTTATGACCTGATAGTGAAAGAGCTACAGTTACATAGGTGAAAGTTCATCTTTTCCTCCTTAGTGTTTGTGCAACAAACTGAAAGGAGGGAAAAAAAAAAACATCAAATTTTTAAAATATTGTAATAAATAAACTTGGTAAAATGTAAAACCTGACTTTATCTTTCAAACAGCACATGCCTAGCAGTAAACTATATAAATATGAACCAGACTTTTCATTCACTCTGATTTCTCTTGCTAAAAGCAGCCAAAGGGAGGGAATTTGTCTTGTTAGTCTCATTAGAATGAGGAAGGAAATCTGGTTTTTCAAGGATAGAATTAGGGTGCAGACTCGGGGTCTTGGGGAAGTAACTGGCCTTCTTTGTGTCTGGCCTCCCATCAGTAAAATGGGGCTTGATAGTAGGACGGGGGTCCCTGATTCTGTACCTGCTGAGTCAAAAGCTGCTTTGTATTTCATGTGTATTTTGCCAGAGTAAAGACTAGGAAGCAGCCCCCTTGTTCCTAGAGCACTTTGAGAGCCTTAGATGAAAGGCACAATATATGTACAAAGTATTATTATTATTGATGGGTTTGTGTAGCTCCCATTAACGCTGATGGGAGTTACGCATGTGAATTGGCAAGAGAATAGACCCCTCAGTGTTTAGAGCACATGAAATTTACATTTTTTCCAGTGCTGTAATTGAGATGTTGACAAATTGGAGAATATTGATGAGCCTTTGTTTTAAGTATTTCGTGCCAAGTTTGTTTTATTTTTCCTGGTTTGAACAATGGTATGGGTTCAGCAGCAATTAATAAAAAGGGTAAAGATAACTTTGTATTTCAATATTTTGATGTGCCAATATGAAATAAATTGTCTTAGGCAAATGGAATATGCTGTTTTAATCATTAGCTATGCATGAAAGAAAAATTGATGTTGACATCTTTGCTGTAAAATCGTTGTAATGGGGCCTTCCTTACAATTCATTTTTGTAAAATTCATTTTGTACATTTTGCAGCAATTGAACAATCCCTGCACTGTGAATAGGCAGGATTCCCAGAAATACCGAGACAGTTGGCCCAGTAACTGCTGAGCTCACACTGCACACCACACGCACGTTAACCATACTGTTGCCAGACCCAGTTTAACCTAAATATATTAGCATTCTAGCATCTATAGATCTCTAATCTTTTAGGACACCGGGCTGCACAAGCCAGCGTAGTTCCCCTCAACTCTGCCAGTTACCACACCCCTCCATCGATGTTCCCATCTATCATCCAGGCAATGAGGCTAGAATCCCATAGCTAGATATTTATTTATGTGTTATGCAGTTCTTTAGTAAATATGGTGTTGAAATCTACAAATATCTCCTTAGTAGTGAATAAAGTGTTTATAGGTAAGCAAGCCTCTAAAATAGTATTACGCTTTTGAGTTTATAATACATATTATAGCTATAAAATAGTATTTTTCCCCACCAAAATATTCCAGTTATATATTTGAAGGAGGGAGAAAAAACTTCAAACCCACTTACTGTGGGGCCTGAATATGTTCTACTGGGATTTCTTATTCAATCTAGAAAAACTCTGTCAATGGAATGTTTTCATAGTGGCGGCAATCTCTTTAAAATAACCCTAAATACAATATGACAGATGCCATCTGGCATAATCTTTTGCTAGTTGCTTTTAACTTTTATTTTTCCTAGAGCTAAGTTCATCCAAAACTGGTCACTTACTGTTATGATAAATACAATGACATTTCTTTTCCTCCTCGCCCTCCTAATTGTATCAAAAAATTCTCTGAGACTATAATTGATAATTGAACATTGCCACAGAAGAAGCTTTTGTGGCATAACATATGGAATATTTATATTGCATTTTCTTTCTCTCTCCCCTCCCCAATAAAATAAAAAAGAAATACCATCCTTTAACCATCGGCAAACATCCAAAGAATTTCTGTTGATTTTCTTAGGACTTTTTAGAGTAGTAACCATTAGAAATAAAATTAAACTCTTCTAATAAATAAATGCTCTAGGAGCATGTAATGGTGCCCATAAATGCTTAAAAGCTTTCTATAATTGCTGTTAATTTTGAGTAATTTCTTCCTATATGTATCAACTTACTTGAAAAACCCAGAGTTGGGATTTCTAGATTTTTTTTTAACTTAGTCATGTAAAGGGATGTCTCTTGATGCCAGTTAGAGTTTAATTTAGAGTAGTAATTAAACTTGAATACTGCCTCATAAACAAAAGATAAACAATAAACCAGCCACGTTCCCTGCTGTTTCATAGCTTTCTTTCCCAGATGTTTTAGCCTGATAATTTTTACACAGTGAACTACCTAACATGGAGTTTTGTGGACAGAGGTAGAAAATGAGTTTTCTTTTTTGTGTCCCCCCCATAATCCTTTATTCCCTCCAAAAAGCAAAATGCAGAGGAATTTCCACTATTTAGATTTTTTAAAATCCTGATAAAATAAATTCTTAATGCAGATGTGCTTTAATGATAACTATAGTTCTTTTTTCTTAGCTATTGCTTGTTGTTTTTTTTCTTCAAAGCTAATCTGGTCATGAATGTCTCTCACACTTAGTAATAGAAAGACAAGTGTGTTTTTATTTAAGTAAAATCTTGACAATAAGTCAAAGAAAGAAAAGCTTGATAATGGAGAATTTTTCTTCTTCCCCTTCTTGCCACATCCCCTTCTCCCCCTCATGCATTCCCACCCACCACCAGCATTACTTTAGGGTTCTACTCTTCCTTGGTCTACAAGGGTTTCTCTGTCCAGTTCTGGACCCTTCCACTGTCAGCCATGATCTTTCTAATTGTCAGGTACGAGTCGGCCGTTCAATGCAGAAGCCATGTTATTTTCACTGGGTGGGGTAATTACTGAAAGCTGAGAATAGCTGCACTAAAGACAGAGGGATACTTTCATGATCCCATTAGCATAAGAGTGGGTAAATTATTCATGCCAAGTGAGGATTCTATGGGGAAAAGTATAGTTAATGCACATAGTTTTTAAATGTATCCCTTTCTGCTCTGAGACTAAATTCTTGTTGGAATCAGTTCTCAGACATTTACGGGAAAGCTCTGGTGGCGTGTTAGATGCAGTTCATCTCTCTCTGTTTGCAGCGCTCTCAATAGAGACCATCTGGCAAAGATCCAAAAGGTGATTAAACAAAATGATCAGCTCTTGTTGCTGTGTTACATGTCCAATACTCTGGATTAAAAAACATGACCCAGGACAGTCAAGCTAACGTCATGCTGCTCCCCTTTCCCCCTCCCCTCTCGGTGTAAGAATTCAGATGGTCCACAAATGTGTGTGCCATCTTTGTGTCCTTATGGCCCATAATCATGAACAGGTTGTGCAAATGGCTCTTTCTGTAGCACTGTCTGTTCCAGCAGCATAGAAGCATTTCATATTAATTGGGTCAGTCTAATATTCATATTGACATGGGGAAAAATTACTAAAATTTATTCTTATAGCAGACAATGAATATGTGTGCTTTCTGCCATGAGGGAAGTGAAATCTGACAACTGGCTTGTGCAACTGATTAATTTTTCTTGAAACTGGAGAAAAAGCATGAAAAACTGTCATTCTCTGAAAACAATGCACGACCCTTTATAACTAAACAAAATGGATTGGGTGGGGGGCTTTAGGGGGGCTTGTGGAAATGAGCTCTGGTTTTAACGCCATAATCAGGGATGAATTTACAGTGCCATTCAGAAGAGTCCTCCCTCCCCATAAACAAGCTGATAATCACAGGGAAGCTGACTTCCAATTAGCTTCTCCTTCCCTCACGCGGATCAGGGTGTTTATATGTCCTCCTTAAGCTTTGATATGTCACCGCTGAGTTGGTACATCTCATGTCAAATTTGAAAGTTTGGAAATAAAATGTTTTATTATGAGGAAATCCTGCTAATAAGCAAGGTAATTTTCAACCAATCATTTCACGATTGAGTTAAGGTAAAAATGCCAAGATTTGTGACTAAGGGACAGATGTATCTTATCTTTGGGGGTTTGCACCAAATGCCAAGTAGAAATATAAATTGAACAAACCAGACATTGTGAGGAAGTGATTGAAGAAATATTGAGATGAAATCTTGGAATGAAATATATATATGTATATTTATAACAATGCTGTGAATTGCTTACATGTCACATTTGCATAAGCCTGAACAGTGATTTTTATTAAGGGTCAGTTTATTGCGTGCTAGTTAAGACAAAACACAAGACTATTGCTCATTAAGTGATTCAGAGGTTACAGCTGACCATTTAATACTGTGGAGATAGTCTAACGACTGATATTGTAGTATGAATTTGAGTGCAAATGTCAAGAAGAGATAAAGAATAAAGCAGAAAAGAAAAAATTCTCAAAAACTACTTTAAAACATCATCATTTCATGTCAGCCACCCTTTCTAAGGATGCGTAAAGCAGTAGGTAAGAAATACAGACGGGCACAGGACTCAGGGAGGGGAAGTGAGGTCCCCCTAGAGTCAGTGCAGTGTGGCAGATGAAAGGGACTCACATAGCCTTGGGGGTCTTAAGGCTATTATAGGGCAACTCATGCTCTGTTATCATGCTGATTTTTCAATTGATTTTTGGCTGAACAGTACTTGTTGAAGCCCTCCAGAGCATCAGACACAGCCTTATGGTGCTATACGTTGTAATACACGTGTTCTATTTTTCCCTTCATTGTCTTTACTTTGCTTGGGAAGAATAGTCTGTGATGATGCCATGTTGTTTTCCCCCTTCTTTCTTTCTTGTTTCTACCCTCAGAGAGTCTCTGGAAATTCCTGTTGTTTCTTGAAGGGGTATTGGGGGGGAGGGAGGGCAGTAGGAGAATCACTTTTTATTCGTCGCATACGTTGACGTTTGTTTTTAATTTGATCTTTAAAAATATTTTTATGTCACAGCAGACCATCATATAAACCAACTTTATTGACCAAATTTATCTCACCATAGTTTTGAGCTATTCACTACTTTTCTAATGACCAGCAAGAAAGCAACACTGGTACTTCATGAAAATCTAGTTCTTCATTAAAATGAAAGTGAACCCTTTTAGTATCCCTGCTATACAAAGATAAGGTTCCTCAGCTTGCTAGAAAGCCAGGTCTTGAAAGGGGAAATAATGGAAGGAGACCCAGAAGGAGTGTGTCCTTGCCTCTCTTCTACCTTGGGAGTTCCTCCTGATGAAAATCCAATGCTAGTATTATCTCCTCCTTGAAGCCTTCCTGATTTGCTCAGGTATGGGGCCAGTGCTTCCTTCTTTGCAGCTCTGTGGTACTTTTTACCTCTATAATAACATCTTTCACATTATGTTGTAATTACTTGGTTCCTGTCTCTCTCGCCCTGCTTTTCCAAGGTAGAGGTTATCACTTATTCAACTATCTAGCATTAGCATGTCCACTTTTGAATCAATAAACAAAATACACAGGTTCTGCTTTTTTCTTTTTTACAGTGGATACATTGATCAAAATTTTGGGCTTATCGATTCTGTGATGTGTACCTGAACATAAACGAACTATTTGGAACACATTGGTACATTCGATCAAATTTCATTACATCCTTAAGAGATGAAAATTATTTTGTTTTACTGATTTTGTTGTGTTTATTACTGCCCTAAATAAGTTAATGCACCATCAGCTCAACCTTAGAATTCTTTTGGTTATAGGTAGGTTCTTTCTTAAATTTTAGGTTTCTATTTTAAGTATTATTTTAAGGGAGTACTCAAAACTTGTCTTATTTGTTCTTTCGTGTCTTAAATTATGTACATATGGTCAGAATTTGGAGATGGGATTTCTTTTCATTATGTTATCTGTACAAACGTATATATTAATAGATATATGTCTTTAAATGTAATGATGAATCTAGTAAGGAAAATTGTTTAATACGGCAAATAGTTTCCCATGATGAATTCAAGGTCCATTGTGCTTATATTTCTTGTTTAGGATGGGATTGACCTTGGGGGAAGTCATTGGTCTTCACACACAGGTAAAGCAGCCTGGAAGTAATTCTTGAATTTTTAGGCCCCGCATGCTTTTGTTGATTTCCTACATATGTCTTCCAGTTTTTCATAGTTTGCTCTCTTGAGCAAGTATAATTATTTTCAGTGATGCAAGCAAAACCTTGTAGCAAGTTCTTTTGGGTCACTGTCTAGAATCTTGGACTGTGAGTCAGGAGACCTGTGCTTTAAGGTCATGGTTGCATTGAAAAAGGCACAGACCTAGGAGACCGAGAGACATTGGTTCGAATTTCAATTTTACCCAATATCGGCTAGATTCAGTTTCTCCATCTGCAAAGTGGAGTGCTTAATATAATCTTTCTTATATTAAGTGAGAGTTCATGTGTTAAGCACATAACATTGCCTGGAACCAGTAACTGCTGGTTCCTGTATTCCCCTTCTCCCCTGTCCTGTGATGACCCTAATTAGCTGTATGACCTTCGATGTACCCCTTAATCTCTTTGGACTTTTGCTCACCTGTTAAATAAGATTCAATTAGTTAATCTTTTAAATTCAAGCTCCAGAAATCTAATGTTTACATTCATGGGTCTTATTTGTACATTTTATCTTTTAACATAGAAAGAGGCTGCAAGTTTTTCATCAGGGTTGTAATATGAGTTTTTTTATTTCCTTGATTTATAGTATGTAGTGAAGGAATATATATATATTTTGAGGCAGGGTCTTGATCTGTTTCCCAGGTTAGAGTGAGGTGGCATCATAGCTCGCTGCAACCTCAAACTCCTGGGCTCAAGTGATCCTCCTGCCTCAGCCTCCCAAGTATTATAGCTGGGACAACAGGCTGTCGCCACCACACCTGGCTAATTTTTCTATTTTTTGTAGAGACGGGATCTCACTCTTGCTCAGGTAGGGCTTGAACTCCTGGCCTCAAGCAATCCTTCCACCTTGCCTCCCATATGTGCGTAAGCCACCGCACCCAGCTGGGAATATTTTTTGTTTTTTGCTTTTGGTTACCAGGAGAGCTTTTTTTCTTCTCAGTTGGCAAGAAAATAACTAGGCATTAGAGTTTATCTTCTGAGGATGGTAGAATGCCACAGTTCACATGTAGGACATGTACGGTGGTGGTATTAATATCAGTAGACTGTTCAGTCTGCTAAGTATGAAGTGCATTTTCCATTATCTAATTACAACTCTCTCTGTTGGAATTTCTATACTTCATAAGAACAATAAATGATAATCAATACAGAGGCTGAGACTCTACCCTCTCCTGAATTGTAATCCAAATCATTCCAGAAAATCTAAATAATTTTCAGGAGAATTTTACAATTAAATATATTTAGCTGAGTTCTAATTATTTAAAGACTGTAAATTTATACAAGATATAGATGAGTACCTTTTGTTAGTCAGTAAAATACTTGCTTAATTAAAGCACTTTTTCCTTAACCCTTCCTACCAGCTACCCTTCTTACTGTTGCCTCAAAGCCAATCATCCTTTTTTTATAAGTTTGAAGATGTACAAAAGTAGACCGGGAGTGTAAAAATCTCATATTTCTTCTTCCAACTAACATTTGTAACAAATGCCATCCACTAAAATAAAACTTCCAAAATTTCTATGTACTAAATGTGAAAAATGAAGAAAAGTTGATAAATCATTGATTATTGAAAACTTATGGGTGTCCTTTTCTGAGAGATTGCCACACACTGGTGCTGGTGTGTAGCTTCACACACCTCTCTGGAGGCAGAAAGCTCTCAATCTCTCAAGACCTATTCTAAGTGTGTGCTGTTTAAATTCAACACACAAGGATATTCATAGAGCAAGGCACTCTAGGATTAAAAATATGGAAATCACAAGATCTCTGCCTTCAATAGCTTACCATCTCCCAGGAAGTGGAAAGCACCTTGGCAAACACACAGATAACTTTGATGCAGGCAGGCATTCACTTAATTTGTAGGGAGAATGGCAGTTTTGGAAGCAGGTGCATCAGAACACTCCTTTTCACCCTGCCACTTCCAAGCAGCAATCTTTCTGAATGTTAGTTTCTTTACATGTAAAATGGGAATAATAACTATCTCGTAGGGTAGTTGTTAGCATTAAATAAACATTGGCTTTTAAAGAGTCTAGCTTGGTGACTAATGGCAGAACCCAAAGAACATTCTCTTTATTCAACATTTGTGGGCCACTTAGTTGGTGCCAAGCACTGTGTTGGGTGCTAGGGATATAAAGCAAACAGAATGTGGTCCCTTTTCTTAGCAAGTTTATACTGTTTAGTAAGTAACTTGGAAATGTAAACAAATAAATATACATACTTCTAATATTGCATTTAACATATAGATTGTAAGGTCTTTCAGAAAAGGGAGTGATTACTTCACAAAATTGGGGAGGTTTTAAAAGGTTTTGATGGCCTTGAGTGGGTGTTTGCAGGTGAACAAGGGAGGGGAGTGTGGGCAGCAGATGAAATAGGCAGTGCAAAGGCCCATGAGTGTGAGTCACGGGGTATTCATGGAGCAACGGGCATATTGATACTGCTGTTTGTGTGAGAGAATCCGTGGGGGGAAAAGAGGCTGGAGAAGCCAGTAGGGACGGACAGGAAGATCCTTGTTTACCACACTAAGAAGCTTATACTTAATCCTGTAGAGCACTGTTTACCAAACTTCCCTGGTGATAAGAAGCTCCTAAGGGGCATGTAAATACAGATTCCCAGGCATCCCACAGACATATAGCATCGTGATTTCCAGAGGAAGTCCTGGGAATCTGAGTTTTTAATTCATACCCCTGGGAAACCCTATTCTAGGATTGGAAGAACCCCATAAAGATGTTTAAGCAAAAACAGTTTATGATGAGATTTACAGTTTTAAAACAGCCCTTGTAGAAGGTGGGGAGTATGTTTGAGGGAAGGAAGACAAAATGTAGAATAAGAGTTAATAGTCCAGAAGACAGAAGAGGAATGAATGAAGGCAGTGGCAGCAGAGATGGAGAGGGAGAGGACTGACAGAGAGACGTCACGTGGGAAGAATGGAAGAGGACAGAGTCCAGAATAGTATGCAGGTTTCTCCCTCTGTGGAAGTGCCACGGTCTAGGTGGTTTTCTTCTTCCCTGCCCTGTGTTTGAAGTATGGACACCTACCACCCAGTAGAGAGGAGGAAGAATAATATTCCATTTGCATATGCAAAGTTGTTGAAGTAGAAATGCTTGACGCATGTTGGTTGAGGAATGATTCTTCTTGGGAAATAGAGTACTTACGGGCAATGTAGCATAGTGGTCAAAGAGGTGGGCTCTGGCTTTGGCCTGCCTGCCTTTAAATCCTCAGATCTGTCACTCGTCATGGGCAAGTCTCCTGTCCTTTACTTTACATCTGTAAAAGGAGAGTAATAAACACTACCTAATCTAATAGATTCTGGGGGAGAGGGATTACATGATGTGATCCATATAAAATGACTGTAATTTTATATTTAGCTCATAGTAAGTATACATTATATTTTTTATTTAAAAGTTGCTTTTTAAGTAGTTGAAAACTGATCCCCTGTAACAAACATCATGAAGAACCTAAAAGTGAAATCCCCCCTTTATACCTGGGAAAGGGAAGTTATGGGTTGTAAAGGTGGAAAAGCAGCTACCTGCTCTAAGCCCAGTCTTAAGCCCTGCCACAAGTCCCAGACTCCAACTTCTAGTTGAAAGTAATTCCCTTCCTCTGAAGTCCTATTGTGCATTTCTGACACATGAGTCTCCCTCATTGCTATAGTAATTGGTTACATGACTTATTTATTATCCTGTTGGACTGTAAGATTCTTGAGGACAGTTTCTATGTTTTAGGCATCTCTTCCCTTCTCTGCCCCCCATTGTGCTATGATAATATAGGAGGCCTTCAATAATAATTATTATTATTTTTTGAAAGGAGGATTGGGTCCATATTGTGAAGGACACTGAATAGCAGGCTAGGGAGTTTGTGCTTGATTTGGTAGGTAATAGGGACCTATTGAAGATTTCTGAATGGGGATAGTGACATAATCGCCTTCCTTTTGAATGCCAATGACAAATTCTCCACTATGCCTTCCATGATCAAAATAGCAGACCCGTATGCTTCCCTGAAATACTGCCTTTTTGAAAGAGTGAAGAAGCAAATTTCAAGCAGCTCTTTAAAAAGAAAAAAAGCTTGGACCTTCTCTCTAAAGTAATTTAAGCATTTAAATTATTGTGGTTCCATAGGTCCCCTGCATGTAGCACCATTCAAGGAGCTTGTATACAAAGACCCACTTTTGTAAATTTTTATGGCATTATTGTAATTATTAACACCTAGAGATGACTCAACAGGATTGAGTAAATATACCTCCTTCAATATTTGGAAAACTATGGCTCCAAGGATATTTAAGTAGGCATTACTTAGGGAAAAAAAGAATTTTGTGGTTAAATAGATTGAAAGCTGGTGTAGAGCAGGGTTTTCTCTACTATAGGAATTTTCAGGTCCCCTAATTTGCTAATGTGCATTTTACGTCTACAAAAGGTAGAGACACAGAGCTTTCCAGACTCATTTATGCATTGAAATCCTTTTTTGCATGATCTCTGGGGGCCAGTGTTTCTCAGAACATACTCTGGAAAACACTATCCTTGACTCTGCTTCTTTCATTGTAGTACATTCAGAGAGAGTTTAATTTCCTAGGGAGTCTTCTTGCATCTTGTGTTTAAGAGGTGTGTCAGCACGGGCTCAGGATCAGTTTTCAATTGTGTGAAAAGCGCTTTCCTCTATGGTAGGAAGTCTCTGTGGACTTCAGCTGCACTTGCGCAGAATGTCCCGTTCACCCAGCTCTCCTTGTAGTTACACTTCATTCTATTAAACAAGCAATGTGTTTTAAATGCTGCTTGAGTGTTTTGGTTCAAAGTAAGCACATTTGGCTACACCCTCAAAAATGTATAAATGAGGACTCCAATAGACTCTGACTCCTGACATGAATTGTACTAATACCTAGCTTGATGCATTAGCACATGATGTATTTTCCTTCCTCAAAAGCAGACTGTTTTTTTAAGTAGCCACTGAATTAGAGGTTGGGTGGTAAATCCATGGAAGAGGGAGTGGTAGAGAAAACAGTAGTCTTCCTGCATTTGGGGGTGGATGGCTTGGCCCTGCTTGCTTGAGGTTGTAAGCAGCGGACTGGACGTTGCTCTCCGCCCACTGGGAAATGTCTGAGCAACGGAGCTGCAGAACCCCAACCTGTCTGCATCTCATTGTCCTAGATCTCTGGTTTAGCAGCATATTAGAACTGGTTGCTGGTGTTGCATCTACTGGCAATAAAATTTTCCCTGGCTCTTCCTTATTGTTGGAGGATTCTGGGAGGCATTTTTGTCATATTCAGGAACATTCGGGAGATCCAGAATTGTGATCCCTCTTGGTCATCAAGTGAGGTGAAACCTGAGTACTGTGTGGCAGAGTTACGCCCTTGTGGATGTTACCCGCTTTGGACTGTGGAAAGAATCAGGCTGGGCACGCCTTGTCTCTCCAGCTTTGACATGAGCAAGAAGAGGCTTGTGGTACAACTAAGAATGTCTTTGCAGTATTATGAGAAAAGCCTGATTTGTCTTTTTTTGTCAAGAGTTTTTCTACAAGATTCTGAACCTTTTCTAGCAATTAGCTCAGAAAATTATAATACCTCTAAAGGATGTAGATAGGAACATGGGCATTTTTGGAGAATCAATGACCTTTAACATCGTTAGTCAACTTGCAAAACTGAGAGTAGAAATACGGATTTACTGTTCTTTATCCAACCAGACTTTGATGTTTGAACACTCGTGAGCTACACATCCTAGCATAGTTATCAGACACTTAATGGATGAGAGTTTTGTCTGTTTCTTGTTCTAAAAGGAATTCTAGTTGCTCATTTTCTGTCAGTATGAAACATGAATTGTCTTCTCCTGGGGGGGGGAAAAAAAGGAAGAAAAAAGAAAAGAAGAAGAAGAAATTGGACCCTGGCTGAAATAAAATTACACTGAAAAATAATGTGTCAGACTTTTTAAAAACCAGAGAAAAAAATGATACTTTGTTACATTGGTGTATTGTTCCATATGTTGGGCATTTAAGGCAGAAATATCACAGAAGCTTCCCTTTGAACATTGTTAGAGACCTTGAAACCTGCTGCTTTGTAGGCGGATAGTGAAAGTGGAAAGTGAAGTTCATGGACGTCTTCTTGCCTCATACAACATCTCCACTCTAGAAACAGTAATATCTGAAGCCGTGACAGTTTAACTTTTTCATCTGCATGGAGGTACATTTTTTTTTTTTTTCCACTTTTTACTTAAACCTACTGGCCTCTCTCTGGGCATGTTGTCTAGTTAACATTTGCTTAGTTTCTATGGTACGCTTGACAGTAAATGGTAAGGAAAACAAGAATTAAAAAATCAATCTTGATTATGGAGGGCCACCCATCTAATGCTTGTTTTATACATCAGCTCTGTTTAGCACCCTCATACCTAGCAAAGTGCTCTGTGCTTAGTTTGTGATAAATACATGTTGGTTGAATAAATTGTTGTTTCAATTTGACAATTGTTTAATAACTAATAATTTGTGGCAACTTGGTAGATGTTGTTAGCATTGACTTAGGGTTTAGTTCCTCATTAGGGATGTTAGCACCCCTCAAAATTGTTGAGTTTGTCAAAGTGTCAGTCACCAAATCTATGATGCATTTATTAGGTAGAAGTAAGTAGTCATAGGTATGAGAAAACAAGTACAAGTTCATGGCTTGAGATTCCTCCAACTCCTACAAATTAAAGGGAAGTGTTTCTATACTTTATGGAGAAATTATGATTCAAAACTCAAATGCTCATAACTTTTTTCTTAAGAGCATGAACTTTGGAGTTAGACTTAGATCTGAATTCTGACTCCCTTGTGCAGCGTGACCTTAGGTGACTTATTCTAAGCCTAAATTTTCTCATTTCTAAAATGGAGATAACCACACCTATCTTGTGAGAGTTTAATTAGGTAATGTATTTGAAGCTCTCTAAGCTGGGTTGGGCATATATAAGACAGTATACTCCATAAATGGGGACAATAATAACAGCAATAATAGTGATAATAATATGCATGTGACCACTGACTTTATTGGTTTTGGTTCCATAACTTGAACTTTAAGGCCTCATCACTTTCTGTGAATTTCCATTTCAGGATACAGTATAGTATGATTTCTAAAATTAGGAGAACAGTAGCTCAAGATACTTTGCTTCACTATTTCCCCCTGGTCCTTGTGCTACATACAAACAGGAGTAGGGTTTGTAGGAAAAGGAAGCTTAGGAAAGGGTACAAATCTGGGAGGAGTATGAGGTCAAAATTCCCACTTTCCTAAGTACCATGGTTTGGTGCTAAGTCAAATACTGTTCTACTCTCATTTTTTTTGCAATTTCGAATTTTTATTTTCGACCTGACGGCCAGAAGGGAGTGAGCTCAACAGACTAGAGTCTGAATGTGAGTCTTGCAGTTAGCCTGAGCTCAGTTGGAGGTACAGTGTGGGGTGGCTTTGGGGGTTATGGGCTCAGACTCTAGAATAGGAGAACCTGGGCAAGGTTCTGCTCTTTTCTACCTATAAACTAGGTTTTTAACCTTGTAAAGGAGTTTAGTGGAATGTATGAGGTGATAATGTATGCCTGGCATATTATAACCATCCATTAAAAAGTAGGTGCTATTATTATTATCATAATCTCTTTAAGCTCTCATGGACTTAGCTCACATCTCTGTGTGATGAAGGTGTTAGGGAACTCCCAAGTCTTTTCCAACCCCCAAGTGCTGTGTCTATTAGTTTTCAAATGATATGATATAAAATTCACGTCACAGCTGCAAAGTGGTACCCTACATTTGGTTTTACATTACATTTCTAGTTCTTAGTGCATGTCTACATAAATTTTTACTTGATTCCCCCAGAATTTTTCAGATTTATCCCGATTTTCCAGATGAGATGGGTTGACCTTAGAGAGAGTAAATTAGTTTCCTATCACCATAGAGAAAGGGAGCAGAAGAAATAAGACAAGGCCATTTAAATTTTCTCTCTTTCTCTCTCTCTCTTTTTTTTTTTTTTTTTGGAGACAAAGAGTCTCACTCTGTCATTTGGGCTAGAGTGCTGTGGTGTCAGCCTAGCTCACAGCAACCTCAAACTCCTGGGCTCAAGCAATCCTCCTGCCTCAGCCTCCCAAGTAGCCGGGACTAGAGGCATGCACCACCACACCCAGCTAATTTTTTCTATTTTTAATAGAGATGGGGTCTCATTCTTGTTAAGGCTGCTCTCAAACTCCTGACCTTAAGCAATCCTGCTGTCTTGGCCTCCCAGAATGCTAGGATTATAGGCATAAGCCACCACGCCTTGCCAGATTTCTCATGTTTTTTTTTTTTTTTTTTCCCTGCAAAGTGCATTTTGCATAAAAAGGAACTGAGTTCACGTGTGGTGTAAAATTTAATGAAGACAACTGACTGTCCTGAGAAAGCCATTAAAACCCCCCATGCCATCTCTCTAATCAAAAGGCTGCCACCCTTCTATTATTTCTTTATTACAACCTTTTATTTTTATTTCTTCAAGTTAAACTGGAGCCTGAGCTATCATATGCCACTTGTTAAAGATTTTTTCGATCAGTGATTTATGCTTTGAAAAAGCAATTTCTTTTTCATTTTTTTAAGATTTATGTTGGTCAGATCCATAGGGTCAGTCTTTGAGCAGAAAAGAGAGAGGTCAGAAATTAAATTGGCATATTCTAAAGGCTTAGTTATATTCTCTTTGTACTTAGAAATGTCCAAGAAGTGCTGAACCCTAAGATAATGAGACTGCTTTTCTTCTGGGACTTTCCAAAACTCTTATTTCATAGTCACCAACTTCATATATAAGTAAAACGCTTATTTGTGTTTTAGTATTTGCTCTTTGCACCAAACATCCACTGGCTTTGGGAATAGTAAGATCTGTAACCCAAAGAAAATCTACCAATTCCATTAGTAACACATCCAACTGGATCAAAAAACTGAAGAGTTAGTGAATATTTTATATTGTGGGTTTTGAAAAGATACTTTTGTGTGAATAAAAAAGGACTTTCTCAAAGCTGTTCATTTCAATTTCCTTTTTAATTTGCTCACCAACACCACTTAATCACCTCTGCAACCTACTAGAAGTGCTCACTAGATGGGCTTTAAAAAATTAAACCAGGATGATTTCTTTTTAGTTATAAATTGGCTTAGCATCTTGTTTTTATCTGGCTTGAAATATTGAAGCAGTAAAATAAAACCACGCTCTTTAATTGAAAGGTGCTTCTGCTATATGCAAACCACGGTGTCAGTCACACATGTTGTTCAGATTCTTCAGAGCTCCTCAATTACTTAAAGATATCCTCAGTATTCTGGGCGTTATTTCCTGCCCCACTGCAAAATTTAAAAAACCAATCAGGGCTTTCTCTTCTCTTTGGCAACATTTTTTTCTCTAAAGAATTTCTTGACACTCTTTAGTTCTTGACTTCCAGGATTGTTCCTGACAAATCTCCAGGGATGTATCTCAGTGCCTAATAGTAGTGTCAAAAGCATGAAGCCACATGTCTAGGTGCTATGACCTTACATTTGATTGCCAGCAATTCACTAGATAAAGTGCTTAAACTGCCATCTACCTAAAGGCCTCCAGAATTTACATTATGCACTTTTGAAAGGGCACACTTCGAATTGAGACTATGTGAGTAGTTCTCATCTCTAGTTGACCTGATCTTGAAAACTTCTGAAAAATATTACATCATGAGTGATCATAGGAATGAAAATGACATTAAGGCATAATTTCAAAATCAGAGAGTATCCTATGTTCAAAGTTTCCTGTGTTTTTTTAAAGATCTAAAAAAGCACATTTTGTAAATACCTAGTTATCTTTGGTTCAACATTTCAGCGGGAATTAGTTGCCTAAGAAATGATACCAGACAATAGATAATTTATTCTCTCTTTAGAAATGTTGTACTTGTTTGTTGATTTTTGCTCACTGGATTGGGTTTGTGGTTTAAAGAGAAGTTAATCCTGACTTTCTTAAAACCTATAGAGTTTCAGGATTTCTTAAAGACAATGGCTCTTGATAATCTAATCCAATAAAATTTCCCATGCGTAAGTGTTCGTATAACCTCCTTTTGCTCAAGTGCTAGGACAATGTTGATAGTGTCTACGAAGTTAAAATTGAGAATTGACTAATTATTCAATTATTTTCACTAATAAAAATCAAAATTAATATTTCATTTTTCATAGCAGTAAGAAATTAACCTAAATTTGTTTTAATTTCTCAATTCACTTTGCCTGTGTAAATGCGTTTTATTGTGTCATTTACTACAGGCTTACTGAAATAGTTTATAATGTCTTTTTTCTTTAAAACTTTTATAAATGATATAGATTTTGTTTATTTACAATTGTAGATATTTATAGTGTTACGTATTTGTGTTATAAATATATTTTTATGTAATTACACAAATGAAAAATGCAGAGATTTTTTTATTTTTTAGAGATGGGATCTTGCTATGTTGCCCAGACTGGTCTCGAACACCTGGGCTCAAGCGATGCTCCCACCTTGGCCTCCCAAAGTGCTGGGATGACAGGTGTGAGCCACCGTGCCTGGCCTTATCAATATAATACACTAATGTAGTATCTTTGTATTGGTAGTTTGTTTTCAGCCCTGAGAAAAAGTGGATATGTACAAAGTCATCTTTAATTTCCTGGTTTTCTATTTACTTGTTATATTGAATGGAGAAACAGATGAAGTATTTTCTCCCTTGATTTTCTAAGCCTAAAAAATAACACTTTATTTTGGCTAAGGTATCATAACAAGTCATCACTCGACCTTAACATCTAGTTTTGCTTTGTTTTTATAAACTAAATACCCTCCCCACAAATCACTGCCTAACCCACTATGAAATTCCTCTGATCAAGTTTTTCATAGATTGGACAAAAAATTATTTTGTTTCAACCTTGATCAGTTCTAGCCTGGGAACTATTTGATTCAAGCAAGAATTTCAATGCAGATTTTGCAACTTAACCTTCATTGGTGAAGAAATTTTTTTCTATTTCCATTAGTTCATTTTCATGGCTTCTTTATAATGTGTCATATGTTATTAAGTATGAGAAAGACTGACATGATAGTGAACCAATTTCTTATTTAGGAATTTTAAAGAGTGCTATGTGAGATTTGATCATTATCTTTCTAGATTCTAGCTTTGTTTAGTACTACATTAATTATTACCATTGATGGACAAAAAAGTGCTAGTTCAAGACAAAGTGCCTATGATATATATGTCCAAACATGACAGCAATAGCAAGATCATTGCCATTACAGCTAATATTTGACAACTACTCTATGCCCAATATTGTACTGCATACATTTAGTATAATTTAATCCTCATAATCTTGTGTAGGTTTTTCAGTTGGGAAAACTGAGGTTTAGAGAGGCTAAGAAACTTTCCTTACCTCGAATATCTAGAAAATGATGGGGCCAAGATTCCAATTCAGGTCGGTCTGACCCCAAAACCCAGATACTTAACCAGCGTGCCGTATCTTGTCTACAAGAAGAGGTGTCAAATGGTATCAGATACCTGTTTTTAGATCAGAATATGGACTGGAGGTATTTCTTCCTATTCTGAAAACTTCAGGTGGGTTGTGATAGTTTCTGTCATATACCCAGACGTTTCTCTTAAGTTTTTGATGCATTGTAGACTATAGCAGTATTGGAGATCAAACTCTTACCTAAAAATCTACCTATAAAAATTGCCTGTTGGGTACACAGGTGACGGGTACACTAAAATCCTAGATTTCCCCACTATACAATATACCCATGTAATGAAACTCAACTTGTACCCCTTAATTCTATTGAAATAAAAAAAATAAAGAAAAATCTACCCTGTGAATTCTGATTTGGCAGCAGGTTTGTAATACTATGTGTAATTTTGGAAAATTACTGATAGTACATAGAATTGGCATCGAAGAGACATTACCACATTCCCTGAAGGCTCTAGATCCTGACAACATATCTCTGATATTATTTAAAACATCAAGTGACCAAAGTTTTCTAAGCCATTATCTTGCTGAATAGGGTGATGATTAAGGTACAAAAAGCACTTGTTGCCAAGTGTGTCATATATTTCCAATAAACATATGATTAGATCAGTGAAATTGAAAACGTAATGGTTAGTAGAAAATTAGTATGGCACATAAAAGAACTAAACAGAAAAAGGTAAATTTGGATAAATTCTTCAGAAGTCCTCATATGTAGATTTCATACCATATAGTTGTTTTTACCAGGATAAAATTAGAATTTGTGAAGCATCTTACTGGAATTTCTCCCAGGTAGTTACAGAGGATGAACATGGGTATTTACTTTGATTTTAAATGTGGGTCTGTTGAATCTTCATGATCATAGGACAAGATCACTAACAAAGTAAGAAGAGACAAGTTGTGTGTTCCAGTCTTCTTTGTGAGAGGCCTCCCCTTCTGCCTCTCTGACCACATCTTTGAGGTCTACCTTCCCTCTGCAGCCTTATATTTTTGCAACTAAAGCACTTTATTGACTTCTGCTGCTTACTGTTATGTCAATAACTTGACATTGAAGGAAAGGCATTCTCAAATAATTTTCTGGGCTTACTTTGGCGATCCTACTTCCTCTCTAAGAAGACAAGTTAGAATCTGTCACACTGCTACGATACTTAGGCCCCTGCTGTTCCTATGCTGGGCATTGAAATTATGCCAAGGGCGTCACTAAGAGGGAGGACCAAGTTGTCAGGTTAGTGCCACATGCAAAATGTGTTGGACTGGAGATCAGAGAGCTCTGAGTCATAGGTCACACTGGCTTACCCTGGGCACCTGGGTCTGCGGAAAGTTCTTGTACCCTTTATTATAACTTGTTGCTATTGAAGCAGAGTGAAAACACTTTAGTAGGCTTCTGAAAAAATCACTGACACTAGAGTGTCAGAAGCCCCAAATTCTAGTCTAGCTGTAATTTCCCTTGTGATCTTAAGCAATTTACTTGAAATAAAATGCCTTATTTTGAAATAAGAAAGTTATGTTGATTTCTTTTATATTCTGCCTGCTTCTTTTAAGCAGTTTTTTAAGATTTTTTTTTTAAAAAAGTTCTTTTAAGATGTTTTATGGCTACCATTTTATTTATAGTGAGATATCCAGGTTTCAAAAGTTGAGAGGAAATATTACACTTTTGAAAAGAGTTTCAGAAAAACTGGTTTGGTGACTACCAATCTTAGTTTCTACAACAATCTCCCAAAAAGCCCAGAATTCCTACCTCCTTGTATAATTCATTTCAAAGAAATGATTTGGTCATTTTAGGATTTTTCAAAGGGTTAAATGTACTGAAGGATTTGATGCCAGCTGAAGTCCCTAATGAACGACTTAGCAAGGTAGACATGGTAACCAGCTACTTCTGAAATATTTCGGATGTATTTTTTTAGTGTGGATACCTTTGCAACTAAGAACTCTGATCTGTAATAGTTTGGTGGTTTTACTTAAAGATTCATATGTTAAAGATATTTTACAGATACAGGAGCAGTCATTTTTTGGTGTAAGATTTTATAGATGATAGAGAATAATCTGTTTTCTGGGTGAGATGTAAATTAACCATCTCTGCCCTTAAATGTTTCCTCTGTAGGCCTGCGTGACCTTAGGGTACCTGGTAAATTGTAACTCTTTTACATGGTGTCTTTTAAGGAGTCGTCCCCATTCCTTTGGCCCCCATCTGCCAACTATTTGACCCCTTGCTCCATTGTTATACTTGGAAGAATATTTGTGTGTACACAATGAAAATGTTTATTTTGACTTTATAGAATATCTAGAACTGCAGTCCTATATTCAGGTAAGGTAATAACAGGAATGAAAAATGCAGATGTGGATAGTCACACCCCCACGAAGATCAGACGTACTTTTAACCAGTTTAAATAAGCCTATTTAAAACTACTAACTGCGTCATATATTCTTAACTTTTTGGTTAATTTCCTTTCTTGGATTGATAGGGCTGCAAAGTGTGTGATACTCTCAAAATAGATAGTAACTGAATTCATACCACTTCATTATTAGGCACCTATTTTCTTCCCAGATTCCTTTGGCAGATAAAACATGATTCTGGCCCACAAGTTTCTATTTTTAAGGCCACTCTCTACAATTGTTAGAATTGTACAGAATTCCTTGTACTCTATAGCTGATGCCAAATGCTAAGCATCAGATTCATAGTAACAGACACGGTGAGGAGCTTAGCAGTCATTATGGGATATAAACATGTTCATTTTACTCACCTTGTTGAATCCCACCCAAACTTCCTCAAAAAGTTCAGATACCAATTGCTTCTCTCATGTAATATGTTTTTCTATTTGAGTCTGTGTCATAATTCAGTTACCTTCCAAGTACCCCATGAAAAGGCATAGAGCACATGTTCAGGGGTTACAGATACTAAACTGGCAAATTTGGCACACAGTAACTTCCTGGAACTGAAATGTCAATGTAGAATATGTGCTTAATTTAACAGCCCATAACACTGTTTTTAGAACACCGAAATACCCACCCTAAGGAAAGCTTATAAAACCAGGGTCCTTAGTTTGTAGATTATATCAAGCAAAACTATACACAGTCTTAAAAATATGCATTTTTGTCAATTCCTATTCAAGGTGGGTAAAAAGGGACAGGTGAAGGCCTGAAAGATGAGTTTTGAAATGTGTACTTTTGGAGAGTATGACAATTAGAAAGAAGACAGTACATTTAGGAAAATTTTTTGTATCTGTGCAAACCTTGGTTTCCTAAATTTAAGAACTTGGATCCCATTTCTGAGGGTATTTGATTACATTTTTTTGAATAAACAAATGCACAAAATGCATAGTTCTTACCAAAATTCTCAGTGCCCTTAGCTTCTACTGCTTAGGACTGGCCAAAATAATTTGAAAGTTTCTCTAATTCTTTATCTCCCATATGTAACATGTCAGCCATGACTATTTTATTTTACTCTTAAATATATAATTTATAAATAGAAGCAATGTTGATAGACTCGTTTGACTCCCTTCTAGAAATAAACGACTCATTTTGGATTGCATGTTAGAGAGCTTCAAGCTGCTCTAAGTAACAATCCACGACAATGAGAAAATTGTTATATTATTCATCTAGGCAGCAGGAAATTAAAAAAAAAAAAAAGCAAAGTCTGCTCCCCTAGTAACTGGGACCTTTTACATATAACATATCACCACTGGCAAACTTTGTTTGTTTCAGTTCTGAACGCTGTGAGCAAATGAACTTCCTTCTTACCCCTCATTTTTGTTTTTGTACCTTGTCCTACAGTATGCACATTGTTGGTCATTTAAATAAATGCAATTGAATATACACGTTAATCTAAAAAGTCATCTTAATTTTTTAATGATTCTTACAGAGTATTCTGATATTTTCTTGTAGATTATTTTTCTGTTTGTGATTTCTTATTTATTCAAAATACGTATGTTTGCTTTGAAAATGGGGTTTTCCTTTTGAAAGAAATCCCCTGGAAAAGGGACACCTCTGTTTTCTTTGGGAATGCAGGAAATCAACATGTCCTCTGGCAGTTATCTTTCCTCATAAAATGGCTCGATAAAAGTGGTGGAATCTTGACCCAAGTGACCTATGGAGGCTTTGCTGATGAATTTGGTAACTGCTGCTGGTCCTCATTGTTTTGAAATTGAAGAGATGAGGGGAGCATAAGAAGGAGGAAAACACATTTTTAACACTGAAATTATTTAGACCTGCAAAGTTTGTTTCCCAATGAGGAAAGAGCTTTGTTAGTAGTGACTGCCCAGATCACATGATGCAACCTTTTGACAACTGAGTGTCTGCCGGAGACGTCTGTGAGAGATGACCTTTTGACCTAGGAAGGAATGCTGTGAAGGTGGGAAACTACTCTCAGCCCTGGCCCAAGAGAGAGCATGAAAAGCAGCCCCAGCTTCTCTGCTCACAGGGTCTGGCTTGGTTGTAGCTTTGAATTTAGTATCAGATCGTTAAAAACTTGAGGGAGTTTCCTAAAATTGTTCCAGACCATTACTATTACTCCTGCCCTCTGAAATAGAGTTGAAAACAAATGTGAGTTATCCTATAAATGTATGTTGCAAGTGACCTGAGAAGTCAGCTACGTTCTTCTCACCAGCTCATGCGCTAAAACCCATGTCTTTAACCTATTTTTACGCAGGGAATTAAGCTCATGCACATGGGTTTGGGGGCCTTAGGTGGGTGTGGGAGGAGTGAGAGGAAGAGAATGAGTCCATTGCTGTTAAAAGCATTCCCAGTAGCGATGATCTTCGTAGAAACAAAAATCCATTGTGCAGGACTGTAATCTGAGAAACTTTCTGTTATCGTGCTTGTTTTACTCACCAACATTGATCCCCGGTACATGTGACCCTTTGAAAAGGAGCACCATGTTGGTGATTCCTCTTATTACTAAATACCATTGTGTTTATAATGGCCATTTATATATGGTTACACTCTTTGCTCGTGTGGTTAATAGGCGTTCTCTAACTCTCTGATGCCACCTGACCAGCATGGGACACAGGCCTTGGGCTTTTGATTACTCGGTTTACCCTGTCTCTGTCATTCCTTGATATCTTCTATGAAAATGAAATAGGAAGCTTAGCATTGCTGAAAATAGGGTGGCAAAAATTCTATTGGGGGGTGGGGGGAAAGACAAAAAAGCCTGGCAAAGCCTTGAAAAAAATAGGTTACTTTAATTTTTTTTTTTCAGTTCCACAATATGTCTGCATGCTTTAGCACTGATTTCTCAGCTAGTTGGGTCCCAGGAGGCCCCACTGAGCCCTGTACTGCTCAGGGAGTTGCAGCTTTATAAAATGGGGAAAAAAATGTAGTTTGTACGAATTGTTCTTTACCTTGGTTTGGGTTCAGAATGGCAGCTGCACTCCGACTTTGTGTGTCACAGCACAAAGGCCAGCAAAACTGAAAAGCAAGTCAGCAAGTAGAGAGACAAAAGCAACGATCAGCTAATACAGCTCCACATGGCCTGACTAATTTATGAGAAAAAAACTGTTCTGTTCATTGGATCAGCACTCTGAGGAGGCAGGTGGAATTGTAGGAAGTTTTCATTGACTCTCCTGAGCAACTAAGGACGCCACGAGAGATTCTTCTCAGTTTGAACTTTATCAGGGTCTACGCTTAATCAATAGAGTATTGGAAAAAGAATTAATTACTAAAGCAGAATAAAACAGCTGCATTTTAAACTAAGGATCCATCAATTCAGTAATCTTCCAGTTACAGGCTAGGTGCCGTGAGGATTTGACTCCATGTAATGAGGAACCCGGGGAGTTTCCTCATGAACAGGCTGGGAATTCACATTAGCCTGTTTCAGCTATTTGTCATTAGTACAACTCATTTCTCCTCTCCTGCATTACAATTTGTATTTTATGTACTGTGGAACCCAGGAAATTCCCACATTCATGGGGGGCGGGGATCGCGTTAAGGTGGAAATCATTGTCACCCTGAGAAAGGGCCTTAACCTAGCCGGGCCTCTCTATTCTGGAAGCTGCAGCAGGAGGGGTTCAGAGCTGGACCCTGCTCCATTGTGCTCAGGGTGGGGGTCAGGGCCCCGCCTGTTGAAGACGCACTGGTTTGAACCCAGCCTGGAAATGTTTCATCTGTAATTTCCATAATGGTGGATTTCAAGGAGGGCTGAGGAGGGTTATGGGAGATGAATTAGGTTTTTAGTGAGCTCATTAGGAAGCCAAACAGAGTTGAGACGCGAGGCGGTGAGCGGGGCTGTAATCAGTTCTGCTCGCTTTGTTCCCTGCCTTCGGGACATGTTTCGAAAACTTCGTGGCGGGGGCTGTGAGCCGGTGCGGAGGCGAAGCTGCGGTCCTGGTGGCTGACTTGTTGATTTGTAAACCTCTTAATTCATTTTTTTTGTTCAATTTAATCTTTTCTTTCTGAAGGAAAATTAGTTGAATGTTAGCCCTCTTTGCACTATTCACCTCTTAAATTATGCTCATTTTGAAGAGCTTGTTATGCCTGAATAAACATGAAATGACTTGGCATTTTCCCATCAGAGGCACACCCATTTTAACACCATGTATTTACCATTCCTGGAAATGTCTCATTAACTTCTGAAAATCTGCGAGCATGATATTTTGGGCTACTGTAACACACCTCTTGGCAGTCACAGAAGGCAGTTTGGTTAATGCCTCATAATATCCATTTTTATTCTCAACATGAAGAAAGACTCTCTATAGAAAATTGATGCAGTTTGCTCTGCTAATTTTCATGCTCATTCCAATTAATTTAACATGACCCAGATTTTCTTCCTCGGGCTCATCCTGACTAATTAGTAAAGCAACACCTAGAACAAGTTATGTTTAATAACATTGAGGAACACTAGTTGTGAGTGATTTTGATGCTAATAAAGATATTCACTGATGGGACAGATATTTTATGTCAATTATGGTATGTAATTTAGAAGTCCCAATGTGCTGGTTGGAGTATGGAAAGGCTAGCAAATCACTACGGGAGATAATAGTGTTTTTAAGACTTCTGCAGCACCTAAATAACCACTGGGACCAATTACGTTACTTATTTATTTATTTATTTATTTATTGGTAGAACTAGCGGGATTGTTAACTGATTCCATGGTAATGAAAGAGGTGGAGTTGTTGCATGACAAACCTGACCCATATTCACCAGGGCAGAGCTTTCAGTACTTACTGAACCTTAGCGAGAAAAGAAAAGCAGTCAGGGGCATCAGAAAGCAGCATTTGTTCAAGGAGAAGGAGTGGTTTCTCCACCTCTGTGGTTGGGGTTCTTTCATCACATTTTTGTCAGTGCGATGAATCAATTTTCCTGCTTGCAGCAAGGTTGAAGGTGGTGGTGGCTGTGGCCACAGTGGAAGGTTTCCAGAGTCAAATAATGTTGTTTGACATGGGGGTGGTTGAAGGCTCTCTGTTTTCTCACAAGGAAGACAGTTGAGGTGAGGCTCCAGGAATGAAGAAAACCACAGGGAAGAATCTTATTTATTACTTTTTAAACAAATATTTCTGCAGTGCCCGCTATGTGCCTGGTGCTGTTCTATGTGCCAGGGAGCATGGGGTAAAAGAAAAACCCTGGTGCTTGTCCTCAGGATGCTTCTGTTCACGGTCAGATGTAAATTTCCCTTTTTATCTTAAAGTGATCGACCAGAAAATCTTGGGATGATTCAATGGGGTGTAGAAATGTTATGAAGTTTTATAGGAGGATGGAAAAGTCTGGACAGATGAGCTCTGAAGTCTCAAGGATAACCATTATGGGATGCAGTCAATTGTGGTGACCCCTATCTCTGCCACTGTTACCTGTGTGACCTCGGGCAAATTGCCCAACCTCTCTAAGCCTCAGTTTCTTCGTGTGGAAAATGAAAATCAACCCTCATAGGATGGTGAGAATTAAATGAAGTAATTCATGTAAAGAGTGTAGCAGACTGTCTGGAAGAGAGTTAGTGCTCCATAAATATTATTTTGTATTAATGCTGTTATTATCGAAAACATTAGAGTTAAAATTTCTCCAGAGGTACATGATAGAATATACGCTGATCATTTCTCAATGCTAATTACTATTGTTGAAGTTTGAAATTAGAATTGACAGGAATACTTCCTTTTTTTAAATATTACAAATAGGCTTCTATTTACATCCCTATTTAAAAACACACAGGTATCCTGCCTCCTAATTGTTCATTGGTAAGTTTTTTATGGATAAAGTCATTGGCTTCTCATAGGTTAGGGCTTCCATTATTAGCATTTATTTCTATCTTACCTTTTTATCTACTCAGTGTGTAAAGAGAAAATAATTGGAAGAATTTGTAAGAGTGAGGCTAAACACTTTGATAAAAACAAGCAAATTGAAAAACAGGAAGAGCAAAAGAAACAACAATATGATTGATAGTAAAACTGGAAACAGTGCTTTATAAAATTGCTGTTTTGGTAGGTCAAAAATGGTCCAATGCTGGGTGCAGTTGCTTGTTACTCAGGAGGCTACTCGGGGGGCTGAGGTGGGAGGATCACTTGAGGCCAGGAGGTTGTGACCAGTTTGGGAAATATAGTGAAAAGAAAAAACAAACCAAGTATTAGTAATCTCAGATGGTTCAACCTAATAATATTTATAGACTGTAAGTAATGGAAAGTGTTTCAGGCAAGGCAAGAAGTTAACAAAATATCAACCTTACTTGCCTTATCTGTTAAGTGGGGATAATATAATATATGCCCTTATAATTACTACTTCAGCAATTATTTTCCTAATGTCTTGGAATTGACATTGTCAACTTCACTTTCCACCAGAATAATACATCAACTATAGAAAAGCTAGATAGTTTAGTGGAGATTCTATAGATACAAAATATATTTTCGTAGTGGAATAATCCTCTAGGTTATGTGGTTCTTTTCACACTTCTGATCATTTAAAATAATACAATGCTTTTGGGAGTTCCGAATTTGCTTTAGAATCTTTGAATTTTCACACACAGTAAGACCCAGGTTACAGAGGAAGGCATTATCAATTGTAGGAGGTGTGCACAGTGTAAGTTGGACAGTTACCATTTAGCCATGCTAAGACCCTCTGTTAGGAATAGTTTTACAATTATGAAGTGAAGTTGGCCCCTCTGCAGTGATTACTGAGTGGTGGTAGAAATTGTGTTCTACTGGGTCAGCGGTGAATTCCTCACTCCAATGGTGTCGAGTCAGCTGGTTTTTAATTTGTTATCTTCTCAAGAGTGCATTCACCGACTTTATCACTGAGAAGAATGACTCCCTAGCCTAGTGTGATCAAGATCCAGAAATTTGCTGCATCAGCATATTAAACTTGGACTGCTATTTGATTGGTGGCTCTTAGATCTGATCGTACAGCAAAGATGTCAGTCCTCTCATAGGCTGGTTTAGCATAAGTATATGAATAAACCTACTCAGAGAGCAAACCCTTTCTTTTTTTCCTGGGAAATGGTCGCACAAGTTTTCCTTTCAAACAAAAACCTTTACAGTTCTTGTTTTATCAGCTAACAGGGCCTGAATAAAGTCATGTTGGTGCCCCTTGAGTTGTCTTTCTCTGTGACAGAGTTTGGGGATATGCTATGGCAAACTCATAATTACATGGCTTTCAGCTCCCTGCTTTTCTAGGAGGAAATGGATGGCAATCAGTGGTAATAGTTCCCACATAGTGGTGCACGTGGCTTTTTGCTTTTGTGCCATTTTGAGATATGAGTTCTGGAAGAACAAAGAAAACATTTTTTTTTCTGTTAAGCAGATGCGTCTTTCAGCCAGTTGTGACTCTATTTTCATTTTTTTTTTTTTCATGTGAAAGGGCCTATAAAACCAATGAAAGAAGGAAAGAGAAAGAGAATGGAATGAAACAATTATTGATTATCTAATATGAGCCAAATATCACACATCTCAAAAGTCAGACGAAGCACTTAGCCATGACTGGGCAATAGTAAGTGACTGCACTTACCCAGGTTCAAAGTCATATTATGACACTGTTTACCCCTCATCAAACACACATTTTAAAAAATATAGAAATTCCATTTCTGTATGGGAATAGAGGCTGCGTGGTGTAGTAGATACCACAGACTCAAGTTCAGGATCCACCTGTGTTACCAACTAGCCACGTGACTTTAGGCATGTTTCTTAACATGTCTGGCTTCAGTTTCTGCTTATATTAAATAGGGATTACGGTCCCATGAGATGAGGCCTGTTGTACCTGGAACATATTTCACACTCCACAAGTGTTAGTTCCCGTCCATCTTTATTTGGTGGATTCGGGGATTATCTGAAGGCATGGAGCTGGCTGCAAGGGTTAATATTAACTCTGTATTTTCTATTAATTTTTAATCTTAAAGGGGCTTAGAGTCTTTCATGAATGGTGTCATTGTCCTATGAAATTGACTAAGATCTCCAGAGTGGTGTGAATTTTTATACTTTGTAGGAATTAGTTAATACAGAATTTCCCAAAAGAGTTTTAAAAAATATGTATTAAGAATTATTTTATTACCTTTTAAATTATTATTGGTATTTCTTCTTTGCAACTTGAATAGTTCTTTGTTAACAGTGTATCTTATAATTAAATTTGGCCAATGGAGAAAAATATTGTTTAGTAAAATCTGCAAAGTGCATTCTGACCACCCACTTTACATCCTTATGAAGTTAAAGAAAATTGTATAAATCAACAGGTTTATAAATATCACTTTGGGCTTCTCCTCACAGCTTCTTCCAAATGTTGCCCCAGATCATTCCATCCTTTCAGAACTTCACTGCAATTACTGGGAGAATCCCCACTCCCACCTGTCTGAATTACAAGCCGTACTTTCCACTAAAATCTGTTTTGTTTATGAAGATTTAATTTACAACAATTTGCTTAACATTATTTTTATTAACTTTATGGAGGTATAATTTCCATAAAAAAATGGAACCCATTTAAAGTGTACCATTTAATAGGTTTTGGTAGTTGTATATACTCATGAGACCAGCGCTGTAACCCAGACACTGCACAGTTCCATCTTCACTCAAAAGTTTCCCTGTTACCCCATTTTAATCCATCCCTCCCTCTGCACATGTCCTCAGGGGATCACCAATTTGCTTTTGGTCATTTTGTATTCGTTTGCGTTTTCTAGAATTTAATATATTTGGAATCATACAGTCTGTGGTCCTTTGTGTTTGGCTTCTTCCACTTAGCATAATCATACATGTTGCATGTATTAGTAGTTTATTCCTTGCTGTTGATGAATAGTATTTCAGTGTATGGATATACCACCTTTTGTTTATACATTCATATTGGTTCATTTTAAGAAAGAAAATAACTAACATTTATTGATGCACCTTTGCTGTGTGAGGTGCTGCTTGAGGCTAGTTGTCCTCTATGGAGTTCTTAAGGTTGTTAATAAGTGTAAAACACCTGGTACAAAGCAGGGACTTAGTAAATAATAGCTCTTACTCTTGTGATTTCATTTAATTTTTACAGTTAGCCCCTTAGATATATCCAATTTTTCCCATATCATAGATGAGGAAACTGAGGTTCAGAGGGTTAATCTCTTGACTGAAGTCATACTCCACCAGTAAGAAATAGATCTGGGGATGGTCCAAGTACAATGGTATTTACAAGTAATTGATCACAACTGGTTACAAATTTCTTTGTTCCTTTTCCACTCCCATCCCTTTACTTGACTATCCTTAAAAAAAAAATTTTTTTAAAGAGAAAGAAATCTGGAAATTCAATGCTAGATCTATTTTATTCCACAGCTCATGCTTCTCCCGTTGTATCACCATTTTCCCCCAAGAGTGTGTGCCTCTGTGTTTATGTAGAAGAGGGGTGTGAGGATAGGGTGTAGGGACAAGGACCATGTCAGAGTGAGCCTCCCATGTACAAAGTAGTATGGCTGCCCAAAGAAAAAAAAAACAAAGTCAGAAATTTAGAAAAAGAAAAGTGAACCAAGTGTATAGGGCACTCTTCCAAATGTAGCGCCTGCATTGTTTATTGTCCGTTTCAATAAAGTTGCTTCTTCCATGAAACGTATCTTACAAGTTAATGCTTTTGAAATTTATGACATGTCAGCTGTGTGACCAATTTTCAACTCTGAGCAACGAACATTCTGGACAGCTTCTGTGTTCAAATTTTAGATATAAACCCGCAAAGCATAAAAGCATATTCCAAGAAATAAGAGAGTCAACCAGCGATTCCTTTAATGACAGATTAGGCAGAAATCATACCCATAACATAGACAAAGTCTGAAGAATGATGTGAAAAAAATAAACAATATGGTTCTTGACTTGAAGAAGCTTTCTATAATTGAGTAGAAGAAATGTAGGAGGGGTGTATGTGTGTGTGTGTGTGTGTGTTTATCTGTTTGTGGAAGTTTTCTGGTGTCATTCTGAGTATTAAAGTAAGCACTGAAAGGGTTCTGCTATCATGCAATAGAATTGAGAGTGGAGAAGGACTAATTTTAGTGTGAAGGTCAATTTACTTTCCATAATGCGTATCTTTGTAATATAAACAATATAAAATACATCTCAAATGTTTTTTAGTACATGTTTGTCCATATGCAAGGTGCTACGATGATATTAATAAGTGGCCTCAAAATTACATTGTTTTAAAGCAATTCAGAAAAGATTATGGGTACCTTTAAGCTCAGCTACTGGGCTTTTATATTTCTCCAGGCATGTTTTTTTGTATTGGGATGCCAAAATCTGCTCTTTTAAAAAATATAACCCCTTTATTAAAATGTATTCACATACTATACAATTCACCCATTTAAAATTTATAATTTAGGCCGGGCGCGGTGGCTCACGCCTGTAATCCTAGCACTCTGGGAGGCCGAGGCGGGTGGATTGCTCAAGGTCAGGAGTTCGAGACCAGCCTGAGCGAGACCCCGTCTCTACTAAAAATAGAAAGACATTATATGGACAACTAAAAATCTATATAGAAAAAATTAGCCGGGCATAGTGGCGCATGCCTGTAGTCCCAGCTACTCGGGAGGCTGAGGCAGTAGGATCGCTTAAGCCGAGGAGTCTGAGGTTGCTGTGAGCTAAGCTGACGCCACGGCACTCACTCTAGCCTGGGCAACAAAGTGAGACTCTGTCTCAACAAAAAAAAAAAAAAAAAAAAATTTATAATTTAATGGTTTTTAGTATACTTACAGAGTTGTGCAACCAACAACACAATCAATTTTAGAACATTTTCTTCACCCCAAAAGAAATACCATTAGCAGTTCTTTTTCATTTAAAGTGTACTTTTAAGAGGCCCCTGTGTCTGTGGTTCTTTAGTACATAGGCTATAGGAAGAATAATCAACTTGTGCTATTTAAATTATTCTTATTAAGTAACCACGTCATTTGTTTCCCTAGGTCTATTAAATGTGTTATGGATATCCATTTGCATTCCATTACAAAAAACATACCTGTTATCAAATAATAGCACTAGATTTATTTAAAGCAATTACCATAAATGGAATGTCTAAATGCATAATTGCTATTTTTAAAATGTTAGCCATTTAATTTATAAACTTCTTAAATAAATTCAAAATTTGATTAAGAAACTCTATTGTGTGAAAATGTTCTTCAAAAAATGTATAAAATATAGGTTTTTTAATAGTTAACAAATGTGTTCTAAATCTGGTGTCTTAATAGTTTTAAAAGTATTCACCTAAAACCTGTTGTCAACTTCATAATACTATTGTTCTTTTTTTCTATATGTAGCTATGACTAGCTTCCTAAAAATTTCCTGAAGGTCATGTTGATAGGTACCTCAAACTAGTTGTCTTAGTAAACATTATCATTATTACAGTAAAGAAAGCTATCTTTTAAGATGAAGGGTTATTGTGAAATTTTTAGTGTTTTGTATTATTTAACAATGTCATTTTCAAAGTTGTACTTTTGTTAAAATATTCTATTGTTTTCATTTTATAATGGTTGGTAAAGTGGAAGAAATATTCAAAAGTCTTTTTGTTTTTGTTCTGTTCTTTGAAATGATATTTACTCATACAAATTCACAGAGAAATACCATCTTAAGAATTCAAACTTATCAACTATTTTGTAAGAATGTATTGTCCCTATTTTTGTTCTAAATAGTAAATATGATAATGAAGGACTCTTAAAAATGGAATGAAATAATTTCTGCTACAGCTAGAACTTTGTTTTTTTGTTATTCCTTCTAACAGATTTTATTATGGGTTAATATTTGGTTGACATTTAATGTTTTATTTAATATTAAAGTATGCTAAAAGAGATAGTAAGATAAAATCCTATAGTTAATGATAAAATGAGAATATTATAAATGTATACTGAAATATACTCTATAGATGTGATGTAGTTAATACATTCTTGGAAGCAGATGAATTATATTCTAGTTTTAGTTTAAAATGTTAAAAATATATTTTATATAAATGGTCTTTTGTAGGAAATTCTTTTTGCAAATATAAAGGCCATATCTTTTCTTGAAAGACCTGTTGATTCAGAGATGTTAGCCAGCTATCTTTACTAAAACACTTTACAATGCTAAAAATAGTCCACTTCAGTTAAATATGGATATTTTAAAAAAGAAAATCCCAGTTAGACTGCAACAGAAGGACATTTTGTGTGACAATATTTTGCATGATTAAAAATTTAAACAGAATAACAGCTATTTATATTTACAGTTACATGAGAGTAATTACTAAAGCAGACAAAATACTTAGAGCATAATTTAATAATGTTTTCCTCTAGCAAAGGTGCCAAAATTGTTATTTGCATAATTTTCACAATTTGTACTGAAACATAGCTAAGTAAAATTGGGAAGACACCGCTCTTCGACCACCTTTTTTCTTCTGTAGGAGATATGGGAAAGAGATTCCTATATCATAACAACCCATTTTTATAAAATTTTCCATAAAAACCATGACCTTTGTATCAAACCATTAGGTGAAAGAGATGTGTTCCATTCATACTTTCTCTTTTGGGGTCTTTATTTCAATGGCCAGCCTCAGCCCAACTTCAAGGCTCCTAATTATAACATTTACTGGTTCAAAGATTAACCTTCTGAGAGGGGCATTCTGGGCTGTTGATAACTTGATCAGGTTGGTCTTCTCTGGGTCTCTCTCTCTCTCTCTGGTTCTTTGTATCACAGGAGGGAAATGATGGTATCTGGCACATTCCTAGGATGACTTGAAGATAGCAGCCTTCTGTGTTTAGGGCTGAAAGATTGTGAACTCTGTTAGCTGAAATGCCACTCTGGGGAGGTGAACAGAACATTAAAAAAGCTTTAGCTGTAGGTAGTGTAGTGCAAGTAGAGTCAAATTTGAGAGCTGGGACTTGAGTGGACATTTGTCCCTGCTTTCTACCTTAATAAAAGCTGAGTGTTAACTGTGGAAAAGGGCATTTGAGAGATCACTAAAAATGAATCATTAGAGTGCCCAGAAGAGCTTTATTATGATGTACTGTGAATAACTTCAGAACATACTCTGTACTTTTATATGTGCTTATCAGGTAACTGAGTACCAAGTACATTCTTTTATCCTGCACCACAGAGATTAAGCAATCTGCTGAATTAAAATGGCAGAGGAATAGACTTTTCTACTGGATTCAGTCAATAGCCTTTAGAGAATTCTGTGGGAGACTTAGCAGAATAGATATCCTTCCTTAAAATATTTTAAAATTTGTAAGTGAAATATACATACTTTTAATGGGAAGGAAGGAAATATATATTTTTAAAATGAGAATAACCAAATCTAGTAAAGAATAGGCTAAGAGCGTTGGAAGCTTTCATTCACTTCTGTCATAAAGGATTAGAGAGTTCCAGTCAATAAACAAAGCCATTTTATGGCTCCTAACGGGTAAATTGAGGGGACTGATTTGGTCAAGGACCAGTATGAGGATGTTTCTGTTCAACAGTTAACAGGATTCAACATGATATGGAAAATACAGGCGTGCAAAACTATACTACGACATTCACATTGCCAGCTAAAGCCTAAAACACAGCCACATTTACATATGTGTCCATCTGTCTGTTTTTACACTTTATTTTTCCAACCAGTGGGTGAAGTGGTTTTCATCCAAGCTGCAGTCAGAATTTTTTTTTCACCCACCACTTTCCATTCTATCATATAGATGCATATTTTAAAGTGCGTGTTATTTGTCTCTGGACGCACATTTGCACAGCCTTGGCTGGATTTTCCTTTCTCTTCTGGAAGGTTAGCTCATCTCTGTGTAGGCCTGTCCGCTTTGTGGCTGCCTGTACCAGCCAGGTTGTCTGGGGATCACTCAGTTCGTGAGCAGTTTGTTGCTTTCTCCAGGTTGCAGAAATCCCTCATCGCAGGCCAGGATGAAGCTGCCCCAGCCACAGTCCGGCCAGCCGAGCCGGTGAGAATGGAAGTGCTTTTGGTCTCTTCAGTGGAGAGCCTGTGTAAATCCTGTGTAAATAGAGGGAGGATAACAAAGAATGAGCCCCTGCAGCTCTGAGCATTTGGAGCCATTTGGGGCTGAATTTGCTAAATGCTGCTTATACCGCCTGAAAAGTTGAAGAGAAAGGAGCATAAAATCCCCTCTTTTTTTCCCTTTCTGCTCATACCCCGGGGGGAGGGTGTTCAGGACCAGGGAAGCCTGAGGTAAGCCGATGAAGACTTGTTTTTTCAGTGCTCTTTTGAGTGTGAAAAAGGTGGCCTGGGTCACTGTCCTCTCTTTAATGTCGGAAAACCCACACAGTTAGTAAATGTTGCATGTAAACGAAAGCATTTCATCTCTTCTGCTTCCCTCCGTGCTAGTGGGCCGTGAACTAGTCACTTGAAAAATCACAGAAAAATTTCACTTTAACGTGTCCAGACAGTTAAGCACAGCAGGAGAGTAAAAGAGATCAGTAATTAGCAGGTCTCACTGATGGCCCCTCACCCTCCCCTGTTTCTGGGTCTACAGCCCCCCCCCCACCTCACCCCAACTGATCTGATGTGAAAAAAGGTAAATTGCATGTGGAAAAAGATTTACTTTGCTGATGGTTCTTGGAAAGCAAGTTTTGCAAGGCTGTATTCTAGAACAGAACTAGGTAAAACCTTCTTCTTCTTCTTCTTGTTTTAAAATCTCATTTGAAATCCTGATGCAGGTTTCTCAGTGGGATGCCCTAAATTAAACTCCTGGAAGGTAGTCCCTGACAACCACTGAAAGAAAGTATCTTTTGACTCTTAGTACATTTTAATCCTGTTTTCAAAGGACTATATTAAGAGAAAAAAAGGCTTATAGAAATGATGACAGAAAATTAGTCCACAAAGTACTGTGTGTTGCAGTTCCATGACTACACTATAATTCATTTCTTACTGTAATGTTTCTTAGTAACTCAAAAAGGCTGGGCCATGGGCACCACCCTCTCTCCCAGCACTCTCTCCTCCCCAGTGGAGTAGGGCAGAGTAGAGATGGAGCACCATTTTCCTAAACAATATGGGACATGTGTCTCAGATCATCTCTGAGAAGAACCGTGCATATTTGCACACAGCAAAACGCTGGGCATAGTATGACCCCATGCCCACGGGGCAAGGAGAGTAGAGGGAGGGAGCCGAAGGCTTGGTGAATCTCCTTCATGGGCACTTTCTTCAAAGCAGATTATGTTCTCATCAGGTCCTAATAATATGTCTAGAGGCTCTTGCTACCAATTTGTCCATTCCACTAACATTTGAGTGTTTACTCTGTGTCAGGGTTTGGGAATCAGAAATTAATGAGGCATTGCTCCTACCTTGCAAAAACTCAAAAACAAGTTAGTAAGCAAATAAATTGCAAAACAGAAAAGTAAATAACAAAGGTAAGAACAAATTGCTGAAGAAATAGAGAACATAGTGCATTAACTCTGTTCAAGGGAGCTGAGGAAAGCTTTATAAAGGAGATTCCTTTTGCACTGGGTTTTGAAGGTTGAATAGGATTTTGCTGGTAAAGAAGAATGGGAAATGAGGAAAGAAAAAGTAAAGAGAAAGGGCATTCCAAACTAATGGGAAGGGTTAAAGGCATGGAATCTTGAAAGATTCCTTGTCTCAGAAAAGTCTTGAAAATTCTCCAGATGTTCCTGTTTTGAAATCATATTTAATTTGAGCTTTAGGTCCACAGGAAACAAAAATGAGCCTATAGATAATGGAAGACTCATTGCTGGATACACTTGTCTGTGTAAAAATATGTGTCTGCTTGTTTCTTGGTTAATATTCATTTTTAAATGTATTGTCACCTAATATCTCCTTGGGACATAAATGTGAAAATACAGGGCCTCTATGTTGGGATTTATTTCCTTAGCAGTGGAGGCTAATGCAGAATCTGGCTTCACCCTTCACGTCTTTTTGTCTTCCTAGCAGTTTGAGGTAGAGAATAGAGGATAGGCTTTGGAGGACAAGTGCCACTCTGCCACTTTTTGTGTGATCTTTGACAAGTTAATTTCTTTGAGTCTCAGTTTTCTTATCTACCAAATGAAGTCGATGATAGTAGTTATTTCATTCATTTGTTGTCAAAGTTAAATAAGAATTGGAACATTGCAAGTGTCCCATGGAAGTTACTTGTGGTAATGGTAACAATGAAAGTGACAACAGTGTAGAAAAAGAAGAGGAGACTATGTTCTAGAGATAGGAAAGTGATATTGAAAGCACCTATTTAACATTAAATAAAAATACTTTAAGAATTGTATAAATTTGTGTATGTGTATATATATATATATGACGGTAGGCAAAAATATTTTCATCTACAAATATATTTCAATACTTGTGAGCAAATTGATGATGTATTGTATTTTATTTTTTATTATTATTTCTTGGGACAGAGTCTCGCTATGTCACCCTGTCTAGAGTGCAGTGGTATCATCATAGCTCACTGAAACTTCAAACTCCTGGGCTGAAGCTATCTTCCTGCCTCAGCCTCCTAAGTAGCCAGGACTACAGGCGCATGCCACCAAGCCCAGCTAAGTTTTCTATTTTTTTTTTTTTTTGAGACAGAGTCTCACTCTGTTGCCTGGGCTAGAGTGAGTGCCGTGGCGTCAGCCTAGCTCACAGCAACCTCAAACTCCTGGGCTTAAGCGATCCTACTGCCTCAGCCTCCCGAGTAGCTGGGACTACAGGCATGAGCCACCATGCCCGGCTAATTTTTTTTTTTTTGTATATATATATTTTAGTTGTCCATATAATTTCTTTCTATTTTTAGTAGAGACGGGGTCTCACTCTTGCTCAGGCTGGTCTCGAACTCCTGACCTCGAGCGATCCACCCGCCTCGGCCTCCCAGAGTGCTAGGATTACAGGCGTGAGCCACCTCGCCCGGCCAAGTTTTCTATTTTTTGTAGAGACAGAGTCTCACTGTTGCTCAGGCTGGTCTCGAACTCCTGACCTCAAACAATCCTCCTGCCTCGGCCTCCCAGAGTACTAGGATTACAGGCATGAGCCACCACACCCAGCTATGATGAAGTATTTTAAACAGCTACAATTTAATTTATATACATATAGGTTTATAATCACATATAACATATATAAATATCTACTTATGCATGAATATACCTAAATCCTGGAAATGGATTGTTTGGAAAATATCGATATTGATATCTATCTGTCTATGTATCTATCTGTGTGTGGGTGTAGGAAATCAGTGAACTTACATTGTGCAAAATGAAAATGATAATGAATATAGTGCATTTCTATTGCTCAAAAATGAGATGGAAAAAAGCCTTGTTCTTCCAGATGAGCTATCACTCTTTATTTACTTAATATATATTTTGTATGAATGTATTTAACTATTAAACTTGTTCTAAAACAAGGAAAAACTGACAATTAAACCCAAAAGAAGTACAAATACAATTAACCAAAATACATATTCATTTGTTCTAATTATTTCTCTGAAGATATATGACTTAGAGGTCAGTTTTAGATGTTTATTTGGCAGTGTGCCAAGTGTCATAGAAACATCATTCTATTCTTTAAAAAGTGACTTTAAAGGAGGGGAATATATCATTTTAATCACAGTTCTATGAAGTGTTTAATAGCGCTGCACAGTGATAGCATCAAAGCTTGTGAGATCCTGACTGTGTGGACAATAGGTTCTCAAATATTTGTAGCATCTCTGGGGCGCTGAGGATCAGTCTGGTGCTGTTATATTAGGGTCTCCACTTTGAGCATGATAAACCAATTGTGAAAATCCTGAGTCTCAAAGACTGTCACTGTACTGAATGTATCTAAACTAAAGCCTTTGCAGGCACTGGCTAACTTTGGGACAAAGATTTGCACATTTCCATTTGAAGCCAACCCGAACCAGCTCTAGCTCAGTCCCAGCCACTGGGCCCCATAACTAATCTATTGTCTACACTTAGACTTTTCCTGTAGAATCAAACCTTGTTTGGATCTGTCTTTGATAACAAGGTTCAGGCAACGCAATGCTTTGGAAAGTAAAAGATAATTTACAATGCTACTGTGAGACTACCAGTGGTGGTAGCACTGACTTGAAGTTGCCATGCCTGGGCTCCAGTTTATCCTTGACCACATGGACCATCTTGGTTGTTGCATTGTTTCGTTTCGTTTCATTTCGTTTCTTTTCTTCCCTTTTCCCTTTTCCCTTTTCCCTTTTCTTTTCTTTTCTTTCTTTCTTTCTTTCTTTTTTTTTTTTTGAGAGACAAGATCTGACTCTGTTGCCCAGGCTGGAGTGCAGTGGCACTATCGTAGTTCAGTATAACCTCGAACACTAGAGCTCAAGTGATCTTCTGCCTCAGCCTCTCAAGTAGCTGGGATTTCAGGTGTGCACTACTATGCCCAGCTAATTTTTCAATATTTTTTAGAAACGGTCTCACTGTGTTGCCAGGCTGGTCTTGAACTCCTGGCCTCAAGCAATCCTCTGGCCTTAGCCTCCCAAAGTGCTAGGTGTGAGCCACCATGCTTGGTGGTATTGTGTTTCTGATAAGACAAGGAGAAGGCCACGACCCTGTGATATCAGAGTTATCATAGCACATCATCATTGCTTTTAGCATTTCTTTATTCCAAACCA
This sequence comes from Eulemur rufifrons, assembly GCF_041146395.1. Classification (NCBI taxonomy): domain Eukaryota; kingdom Metazoa; phylum Chordata; class Mammalia; order Primates; family Lemuridae; genus Eulemur; species Eulemur rufifrons. Next base: position 53,595,852 of record NC_090984.1, read on the forward strand.
TGCAATTGATATCTAAAATATAGACAGATTTTTGGCTGAATGGGATAACACAAATGCCAATGAATGGAAGTGGCGTCCTTTTGTCTGGGTAGGTTTTATGACCTCGAATTTTATGGATGGGAATTTCTGCTTTAGAATCATCCGAGTGTCCTCTCCTAGTGTGCCCATGTCCTTCCTTGATTCACTGGATACACAGCTATAGATATGGATTTTGCCTACACCTGGATGCCCACAGGATCCCGGGATTTAGCTTCCTGCAGCCAGACTGTCTCTCATCATTGCTCTTTTAGGTAGGTTCATGCTGGAGCTACCTACCAGAGCAATGCCCTGCTCTGAGCATAATCCCCTCAGCCAAGGAAAGCATGTGTGATTTTCTCAAGAGCATGGGTGTAAATCCAGCTAGAGATGCTCTCAAAATACTTCAGAGTCTTAAAACGGGAGGGGGACCCAGAGATTAGACTCAGGCCACAACAAAGGACAGCACACTAAGGAATGTTCTCTGTGCTTTATGGCAGTGGTTCTCAAGCTGGAATGGGCATGAAGATCACATGGAGGGCTTATTAACATGCAGTCTGGGCCCCACACCCAGAGTTTCAGATTCAGGCTGTCTGGGGTGGGGCTGAGAATTTGCATTTCTCACAATTTCTCAGCCGACGCTAATGCTGCTGGTCCTCATTCTGACAGACAGTGTTCTACTGCTTCTTTCTTTCTGTGTAAACTTTACCTCCAGATTAGGATGGGGTTACATCATGATGGCCAGTACATGTGTTGGAAAACATTGTGGCTTCCTACAGTGAATAAGGCCCAGGCCAGATTGTAGTTACTCTCCATGACCACTAACCTCGTGCATGGGAGTAAAGTAGAATTTTAACTACCTACCTGTTCCTGAGGTTGTATCTCATTTCAAGTTAGATCATCTAGTTCAGTGGCTTCCAAAAGCCAGTTAAAGAACCAGTGAGTGCTAGGCTGATTATATAAATAAACCCAAGGAACTTGTTGAAAGTACAAATTTCTGGTCCCTGGCATAGATATTTTGATCCAGTAAGTCTGGGATGAGACCTAGGGACCTATGTTTTTAACAATCTCCCCTGATCATTTAATCCACTGCAAATTTATCCGTCCATAGATCTTGAGTATTTCTTTCCATGGTCACACACACTATGTTGCACTCATGCACATCTATTTTGAGTATCTTTGCCCAAAACTTAGACTATGCCGTTGGTCACGGGATTAGAAACGTTTTAAAAGAAGCATGCCCACTAAGTCTTTTTTTATTTATTTATTTTTTTGAGACAGAGTCTCACTCGGTCACCCTGGGTAGAGTGCAGTGGCATCATCACAGCTCACCGTAACCTCAAACTCCTGGGCTCAAGCAATCCTCCTGCCTCAGTCTCCCGAGCAGCTGGGACTACAGGTGCACGTAATGACGCCTGGCTAGTTTTTCTATTTTTAATAGAGTTGGGCGTCTCACTCTTGCTCAGGCTGGTCTTGAACTCCTGAGCTCAAGTGATCCTCCTGCCTTGGTCTCCCAGAGTGCTAGGATTATAGGCATGAGCCACTGTGCCCTGCCCAATATTGCTTTATTTAGCTTTTCTTCCTCAAAGGTGGCAATGCTGGTGGAATGACCTTTGGTTCAGCTCCTCAAAAAAGCCCTATGGGTACTGAGCTCTTCAAAGAAGCACCATTCCTGGCATGTTTGAAAGCAACTGTGTGCACCCAGGAAACCCACCCAGCTGTTCCAGAGGAACAGATCTTTCCCCTTTAGGTACTATAATAAGTGCAGTTGCCCTAGTATGGAGATAGTCAGAAAGAGGGGAAGGCCCTTGAAGAAGCTCCTTGTTAAGTTCATTCACTCACCCAACAGACAATCATGGGGCATCTGCTTGGGGTCAGGCATGGAGGTACACTCTCAGGATCAAACAAGAAATACTTACAGCCCTCAAGGATTCCACAGTTTTGAATCCTAACTGCAGATGCTGAGACACGCATTGTTATCTCCCATACCTTTTTTGGCACATGCATTTGTACTGATATTCACACCCTTTGAGGCACATACACTCATTTGACACATGTGCCAAGGATTGCCAACTATCTTACATGTGTATCTTACACACAGCCTTAACAAAAAATGTCCACTTTGAGTTACTAACTCTTACATGATCTGGCAGTTCATACAGTTGCTTTTCAAAAATGTCCTTTAAAAAAAAAAAAAAAAGACAGGGCTCTGCACTCTGTCTGGAGTGCAGTGGCTCCATCATAGCACTGCAACCTCAAACTCAAATGCCTGGGCTCAGACAATCCTCCTACCTCAGCCTCCCGAGTAGCTGGAACTACAGGCATGTGCCACCATGCCTGGCTAATTTTTTTATGTTTTGTAGAGATGGGGTCTTGCTATGTTGTTAGGCTGGTCTTGAACTCCTGGCCTCAAACAATCCTCCGGCCTTGGCTTCCCAAAGTGCTAGGATTACAGCTGTGAGCCACTGCACCCAGCCTCAAAAATGTTCTTCATGCTGTTGTTTGTGCTCTATGCTGGAGTTGGTCCACAGTCCATTGGACAAAACAGCAATCGTATTTATTGTTGTATTTGGGAGAGAAAAATTCCTCTCTTTTTAGAGGTATAAATAGTAATATTAATTTTAAGGTTTTATGTCCAATATCTAGTTATTAATACAAAACTAGACACATTTTTATTTATAATTATTTTTTACACTGGATCTAGATTCAAATATTTTACAACACTTATATAAAATGGACTGCTTTATATTAAAATTCATGTAATACTCCTATCTTCTCCAGTTTAAGTCAGTCATCAAAGGATGCACAATCTAGCTATATTTTTTCTCAGCTAAATATAGTGAATCATGTAGTTTGAAGGTGTTACCAGCCTTCTTTGCTTTTAAGCAAGAAAAAATGCGCTGTGGAAATGCTCTCTCTCATTTTTAAGGTCATTGATTGGGTTAAAAAGGCAAATGGCTTTTTTCGTTGAACTGTCTTCAATTAAGCCATTAACCTTTAAAATAAGTATATTCAAAAATCTATCAAAAAAAGCTAAATGAGATTTTAACAAAATCCTGACAATTTCAGCTTAAACATATACACAGAAACCATATGTGCTTAGGAAGAAATATATACACACAGGCATTGTTTACAGAGTGTGTTTTTATATTTGGAAGACATTGAAGGAAGAGTTATTCCATACATACATTATCTGAAATGTACATTCAGATAGCCCACGTAGATTTCACATTAAGAGACAAAGATATCTTTATCCCCGGTAGGTAGACAGACAGACTGACTGACTTCAAACTTGCACTTGCAGTGTGGATTTTATTTTCCTCATCTCCGGGTACTGCTTTTCAAAATCGCCTCAGGCTACAGAACAGCACCTCAGATCCCCAAGGCCCACTGCCTGGCTCCTAATAGCCACTCTCCATCTGTGTCACATGAACAGCTGATGAGATCGCTCCAGTGTCTGTATTTTGGAGAGCACATCCACCCAGGTTAAAATGCTAGGGTTGCCAAGGAGCAGTCAGAAGCCATTAGTGTGGGTGAGAATTTGCCTTGCAGCAGTTCCTTGGCATGGTGGAAAGCGTGTGCGCGTGTCCCCGCGAGAGCTTGGGGGTGTGTGTGTGTGTCTCCTTGCGCAGGCGACCCCCTGGTATACACGGGTGTGCAGGGAGGGTAGGGAGATGAAGACTTGGCTTCATATATCCAGTATTCAAAAAGTCAAATGCCTTTTGTTTCCTCGTACATTGATTCCTTCTTTGACTATTTGGGGGTCCTTTTTTTTTTACCATAACAGAAGGCAAAGAAAAAGAGAACAGCAACTTCAGGGTCATGCTCTAGTGTTTGGGCAGATGGAAGGGAGCTGCTTTGCCTTCGGGCAGGGTGGTTGTAATGAAGTGGCCTGTCAGTCTGTAAATAGTGAGGGTCATCTCTTCCATGTGATGGAGGGTATCGCATTGCAGTGAAAATGGAAATGTCAATAAAATTAATCTGCCAGCTCTTTGCTGTGGCTTTTCTGCTTCTCTGGTCAAAAAAGGTTGAGGGTTTTTTCGGCAAGAAAGAAAAAGAACAGGTAGAGGGGAGCCCACAGAGCAGACCTCGAAGTTAGAATTCTAGCGCCGGGTGGGCAGGGTGTCTGTGTCATAGCACAATCCAAAAGGAGGGAGCCGGTCTGGGAATGAGCTGGTGGATGTATGGCATTCCCCGGGAAGCTACGGAGCGTCCAGCTCAGGCTACATTGAGCACAGAGTTTATTGTTTTAGGCTTTCTTGGACAAGGTTTTTACTTAGCATGGGATTTATGGCATTTACTGTTAATGAATGTCTATTCTTAAATTACAAAAACCCCCATCTCAGCGCAATTCCCAGATGTCCTTCCAGGACCCCGGCTTCTTAAACACCAGCAGGGAGCATAAACTCTCCACTTCTCTGTTTTCCTCTTTCGTGTGGCTCCAGGCTAATGATGTGCAAGGAAAACACAGCCATCTATAAAGCCCCAGTGCTGTCCCCATATTCTTCATTTATTTTGCATTTGATTATGCCACAAGTCGGATCTTGTTTCTTTCCTTTTTTTAAAGTTATTAGTTCAAATATTAATGTAGGGATATGGCATATATTGCTGCTCTTGATTGATGCCTTCCCAAAAACAGGAAGACGTGCTCGTATGAATTTTAAGAAAGTAGGGGTCCTGCAATGCCTTGCCAGAAGAGTTTTTCAGATACATAATTTAGATGCCCTCCAGGCAGGCTTTCAAGGCATTTTTGCCGGAGGGCAAGAAAAAATAACTATGACTGTTAAAAGTAAATGATTTTTGCTAATGCACAATTAATGCCAGAGAAAAGCACAGAAGAGAAAGATGTTGATAGAAACTTCTGATTAAGTGAGCACCCTACCTTGATGTATATCTTTTTTTTTCCCCCATGATAATGATCAGTGGTGCAGAGAGCTAAAAGTTTTCATGTCATGCAAATGCTGAGTGCAGGGTCACATGAGGAGTGTGCGAATGTGCGTGCTTAGGAGGTGACAGCTCTAGGAGGGGCTGAGCAGGCAGTGCGTTATGTGCAATGAACAGTGACACAGTTACTGTCACCTATGCAGGCAGCCTAGAATATATAGACTACAGAACATTTAACTTGATTACCCTACAGTATGTGTTCACTATGGGCATGGGGATGCATTTCCACTGAATGGGTTTTCTGATGGCGGTTTTCCCACATTGGATTCCATAATTGACAAAGAGCTACTGCGCTGTGTCAAGTGCACAATTATAATTGAATTAATGATATGGGCAAGTGTGAGACACACAAAATTAACATTTGAAGAGGCCTGGTTTAATTTTGTCTTTTACATATTTGTGTCTCCAATTATACTTTAATGAAAGAGAATATACCCGCTTAATGGATTTCTTTCAACAAGCTTAGCTGAGCTCATCATTAGCTGCACATTGTTGTTGGCACCCTTGCTATGTTTTCTCTAATGTATTTTTATTTCTTTCTACTAGGGGATGGTTTAGACAACAGTGTAGCTTCACCTGGTACAGGTGACGATGATGATCCGGACAAGGACAAAAAACGCCAGAAGAAAAGAGGCATTTTCCCCAAAGTAGCAACAAATATCATGAGAGCTTGGCTCTTCCAGCATCTCACAGTAAGTCAAGATGAAAGAGAAAAAGAAAGTTTTTGTTGTTTTGTAGAGTTCTCCTAGCAAGTTATATGGTGTCATACAGGTTTTTTTTTTTAATCAGTGTCTGTTTTCTCTTTCTAAAGACCTGATGACTAACAAAGCAGTTAACATTTTATCAACTATTACTATTCAAAAAGCACCCTCTATAAAGTAGCAGATTTTTGTTTTAAGAGGCCAGCAATGGACTTTATTCAATATGATCTAGGATTCTAAACAGTATATATAAGTAAATTTGTTATTTATGCTAAAAGGTACGAGAGCAACTTCAGATAATGCAACTGCAACCAAGGGAAATGGCTGCAAGGAGCTCATGCATCCATACACATTGCTGATTACACTATTAACGAAAGCTGTTTCCTCTAGGAGGCAAAAAAAGCACCCTGTCACATACACGTCCAAGCTCACAGTATCAGGTGCATCTTTAATCGCTGAAGCAGTTTACAAACGTGTCATGTATTTATATGGGAAATGCAGAAGGATTCTAGGTGCTATAATGCCTTTGTTTGTAAGGTGGACATTAAAGATTCTTTTTTAGCTGTTCAAGTCCATTATCTTAAAAGCTAACCCTATTCACTTCTGGGAAAGGTTTAACCATTGCAACATTTTTTAAAGCAACAATTTATCTTTATCCTCCTGTTTGCAATTGGTTTTATGTGTCAAATACATACTGTTGACTGTAAGACTCTCATAACAAAAAAAAAATACAATATATTTTTACAGAGGAACCTAGGCATGCTTATATTTTACTGTTCATTGGGAAATTCTGGGAAAATGGTAAAAATTTCAGAGGGTGTTTCTTGCTATAATATTGTTTTCAGGCCATTCTATTTAGGTTAATATTTAAAAATAGAGTAGCACGTTGAAAGTTGAAGGTCTTCTTTGATTAACCAACTTGAGTGTTGCCATGCCGAATGACATTAGTTACAGTGTCACGGGTCCAGGACAAGGTTCCACTTTTATTTATGGTGGTGGTTGCTGCTCTGCTCTGCTCACAGAGCTGCAAAGGGCAAGGGGTGGAGCGGTGGTGGGGAGGGAAAAGTGATAGATTCACATTCCTAAATCGGCCATTTTGATGTAAGGACATTAGTAGCAAACTAAGGTGTATCGATCTGGCCTGTGGTGTCAGGATTAGCTGGGAGAACCAACGAGGCTGCCGTGGTAGTGGTTATTCTTGCCTTGCAGCTATGGCCATTTCAAAGGTCAGGGCCCTGCACTGACTCGGCTCAGAGGAATTAGACAGAACATGCGGTCTCTGGGCTGATTACTTAACCAAAGACAAAATAATGAGTCCTAAGCAAATACTGACTAATTGAAAGGGCTGTAAATCCATTACATATTGGTCAGGGATAATCAGGAGTATTTAATCACTTTTATCTATTCAGGAGCACTGAAGCTGCAACAGCAAAGCCCTGAACCTTGCCATGTGGTCATTATTCTCATCATTATCAAAATTACTTCACAGCTGTTCTTTGCTACATCACCTCAGCTGGAGATTTACTAACCTGTAAAATGTTTTTAATTTGGAAGTTGAGTGAGTGTGAGGGGCGGGGTTTCTCATTCTTAACGGCAGGTTTGTTTGGTTAGAGTAGCAACTAAGACAGGCAGGGTAGCGGCGGATGGCAGGCCAGCTGCTTTCTCCTGACCAGCTCACCTGTTCGGTCTCCTCCCTATGTCTTCCTTCGTGCTCCACCTTTCTTGGTTGAAAATACAGACTTCAACAGTTACTTTCCGAGCAGACACCTACATGGGTTTTCAGTCTTCCTGTCATCAAAACCAATGTTACAGAACAACAGAACCTCTAGAGAATTTGGCCACTATGTTTACAGATGAGGAAACTGAGACCCAGAAAGGGAAGCAGCTAGCTGAGAAGAAGCTTGAGAGCAAGTCCCCAACTCTGGGCTTTTCCCACACTAGGATGACTTGGCCCAAATGCTTATCACCTTTGAGAGCTGCATAGAAATCTCACGATCTCTGCCATCAGTCCACTCAAAGAGGGGAGATATGGAGAAGCCATGTGCTGTTTTCTTTACTTATTTTTAAAGCTCTCTGCTACCCGAACCTTTCTGCATAGAGAAGACTGTCCACCCGTGTTCTGTGAGTAGAATCTCGTGTGCAAGTGTCAGGAGCGGTTGATGCCTTTCTCCCACCTCCCTGCCCAGGACTCTGCCCACCGCACGCCTGGCCACTGGCTGAGATTTGTGGGTGGCCAGTGATTCCTGGGCACTTGTGGTAGCTCTACTGTGCCACACACCCACTGTGAGAGCGTATCCCCACTCCAAAGTGCTTTCATCTAGTTACATGTATGCAAGTCTTTGTGCAGAATTCTCTGTCCAACTAAACATTTTAATGAATGCCTCTCCTTCGGGTGGAGAGAGAGAACTCAAATAGCCTGAGCCGGGGGAGCTGGAAAGTGTGCATTTCAAGTTCAGTTTTCTTCTATATTGGCTGAACCTCGGTTAAGTCCATTAAATTCCCTAGACCTTCCTTTTCCCCGTTTTTCCACTGAGAGGGACACATTGCAGGATCGATAGGCTCCTTTCCCGTGCCCCTTTCATCACTTCCTCCCACTGGCTTTGTCTCCCATCTTTCTCTTCTGCTCCCTGCCTTTTCTACACCTCCCTCGTATCGTACAGAAATTCTGCTCAGCTTTCTCTTTGCAATGTTTTCCCTCTTCATCCACACTCACCCCCACTGTAGAGAAGAGGTTCAGTAACTTTGATGAGGATGGTCCTGTAAAACTTTTACTTTCCAATCTTTAATGAGCTGAAAGATTTACTCAGCTATAATTCTGAGCTCAGAAGCCAAGAATAGAGACCCCTAACTAGCGACATGTTAATTTAGATCTTCTTTTCTTACATGCACTAACAGGCATGAGGAAGTCCTTGGAAATAGAGATTCCCCAGTATATTTTTCTGTCATTTAATTAATTTCAGCTTTCAAAGTGAAATGTTGGCTCTAGCTCACTGAAAATAGATGTAGTCTAAATTATTATTTCATGTAAATTTCTTTACAAGTGCATGATTCAGTGTGCATTCCTCCATTATTAGTCTCTTTAACATTATTTCAAACTGGTTTGTTCCCTTTTGTGCAGTCTGACCTGTTCTTGTATTACAATAATCCCCGATGTACCCTTTTTTCTTTCTTTTTTAAAAAAGAAGCTAATTGAATTATCTCATTATTTTAATTTGTTAAGCAAATGTATTTTGCATCTCAGGATGTGTTCTTAAAGAAGGGGGTTGCTAAGGCTTTGCCCCCTGAATGGGCCATTGGCCCATTTTGACATTCATGAATTCATTAACTAGCAGAACATAAAAGAACTCTGGTTGTATTTTTTTTTCCAAACACCCAACCAGCATGGAGCAACTTTTCCCAATAAGCCACAGGGGTCTCTCTACATATGTTCTCAACTGCAAGCTATTGTCACCTATTCTGAATACCTCAAAAGGCCCAGAGGGGGAAAAAACCCACCTCAACAAAGGCCAACTGTAGCAATTGTTAAGTCTTAGTCTCAATATGACAAAAATCATTCACCTTCAGTTTTCTTGGAAGAACAAGTTCCACTACAACTGTTACAGTTAAAACAATCTCTCAAATTCCTATGCACCACCAACTTTAGGGGCAAAGGTAATAAACTTGCAGCTAATTGATTATATTGAGAAAAATACTTAAATCCAAAGTGGCATTTAAAAAACCAAGTTATTTGAGGAATTGAGAAGTTTCCATATTCAGAGTTAAGCACTTTGAATTCGCTTGAATTTGCTAAATAATTACTTTCTAGTTTCTAACTACCTATTTTCAAAATTTTCTTTAGAAAATCCCCTCTAAAAAACTCGCAATAATTTTAAGAAAATAAATCCTTTTTTTTTTTTTTTAGAGACTCATCTAGCAAAAGCATCGTATATACCACTACCCTCTTCCATTGGCTTATGGCTGTGCCTGGCTTCTCAGCCTAAGAAATCTAGTGAAGATTGAAGAAAGGCTCTGTTAGAAATGTATATGCTTTTGCTGGAAAGTACCCAGTGGCAAAAATAAAAAACTTAGGGAAATCCTAGGGAAGTATATGCCTTTTGCTAACACATGGAGATTATGATATCATAAAAGTAAGCCTGCCATTACAACTGTTTTTATTTGACTTCAAAGATAGTTAAAGAAAGAAACAGCAAGAAATAATACCCAGGCTGACGGTTTATTCATAACCATGAAAAACTCCTTCACGCCAAGAAGCCCTTAGTGTGCTCGATTAGGCTCTCAGGCACCTCCACTTGCCACCTTCAAGAGCTCCCCAGGTTGTGCTGCAAAGAATATATTTGATCATGGAATAAAAACAGGAAGTGCTCATGCACAAAGGCACCACTTGGTCATACCAGTTTCTGACTAAAGGTCTTCTTATTTGAAAACAGGGGGATAAAGCTCACACTTAGGAGATGAGGGACTTCTTTAAAAAATATGTATACGGAATCAGAAGCAAATTTTACTTAAAAGTGATATAATGTCATGTAGCCTTCTTGAAACTGCAGTTCTAAAATCCCTGCCCTTTGTTCTGGGCAAAAGGCTTTGTCCCTTCTCTATATATACTCTGGGGAGGGACGAGGCCTGCCTCTCAGGTGTTTACTCATTTCACTCCTTGCATATTAAAATCTGTTTTATGGAATTTTTGTAAAGATCTGGGTTTGATAATAAAGATGTGTTTTAAAATATATAGTTCTACAGAGACGTTGCTCCCAAGTTATGAATAAATACAGTTCCATGTTACGTTAGAGAAACATGGATCTCTTCTCTAGGGAGTTCATCAAGACCACATGACTGTAAACTTAGTCATCTTAAATTTGTTATTGCGATGTGTATGTGTACGTGCACACACTTACACACGTGAGAGGGAGGGAGGGAGACAGCAGGAGGGAGGGAGATAGAGATAGACAGAGACTTAGACTATTTTACCTTTTAACTAGTTCTCTTCCTCTTGTGAAGATGCAGATGGCTTCTTTTCTTAAATGAGGCAGTGCAGTGTGGAGGTTAAGAGCATAGAGCCTGGAATCTGTAGCACAGTAGATTTTGGATCTTGAGCCATTACCCTCTCTAAGCCTCATTTTCCATATCTGTTGAATGAGGATAATTCTAGACCCACCTAGTAGGGTTATTGTAAAGATTAAATGAAATATTCCAAACTGCTCAGCCCCATACCTGGCTCTTATAGTATAAGTACATAATATAAAGTCACCATAATTCTTATTTTAATCTAGTTAAATGGCCAGCAGGAGGCTGTGACTAAGGGACCCAGGCATCTAAAGTTATGACATTCATTCCTGGGACTGTGTGAGATGGGAAGACCAGATTTTGCCAAATAACTCCAAATACCTCTCATAGGAGAGAATGTGGCCCAAACCCCACCTGCTAAAAGCCATGTAAACATTCAGTGGCTGCTCACTGATGCTAGGGGACAGCATCAGAGAGGCCTGGTGCCAATGAAAGCTGGAGCATCCTGGTGAGCCTGCTGGAATGGGGTGGGAGGTGGAGAAGAAACTGGTTAGGAAAGAGTTTAGAACACTTCAGCTGGGCCTACTTTTGGAAGAGAATGCTCCCTTTGGAGCATAGTGGAACCATATGGGTTCCACTATGTGAACAGAATCTGGAGTTGCCTGCTTCCTCAGAGTGTGAAGGTCTAGGCTCTCTGTGAGACAGCATGGTGTGATTTTTGTTTTTAAAGGGGTCACCAAATGTGAAATTTGAAGACGAGTTTGAACTCTATGATCTTGGGTAAGTTATTCAACCTCTCTGAACCTAGTTCTTACCTTCAAAATGAAAACAGTAAATATAGCACCCTATTTAGGTTGAGTTGCTGTGTGGTTCAAATAATGCAGTCAATGTGTAAACTGTAATGTGCTGCACAAATGTCAAGTATTGTGGTGTTTTCATTGTGTGCTTGGGATTCCAGCTGCTTGAGGCCTCCAGTCTCTTAGGGAATCCCCCAAGGATTAGAGATCTAGTGCTGCCCACCTTGCTCATCTCTCCCCCGATTTCTCCACTTGTCCACTTCCACAAGTGTATCCATGGAGACACTGTGGCAATTTCTACTATTAGACATCTTTTTAAAGACCTTGAATGGTTAATTGAATCAGTATTTCATGGACATTAGTTATTTCTATTTGGAAATTAGTGCCTTCATGATTCTGAGACTGGTCTACTTAATATTAATAGCTATGGGCCAAATTAATACCAAATATGAAATGTTGGCCTTACTTACACAGTGAGAGATGGCCTTTCTCATATTCAGAGATGCAAATGTGCCCTGAATACAAGTGGGGTTCAAGGGCTAAGAAATACTTCTGTGGAAATGCGTGTGCAGAGCACACAGCTGAGAAACACCAGCAGGGAGAGCTTCCCGCAAACATGCAGCGTGGTGAGGCCACCCCTGGCCTTAGCCTTTGCATTGTTTTCCTGCTTGCCAGGAGAAAACATCTGTGAATTATTTGAATGGAACCTTATACTAGAGATCGTCTGAGCTGGTGTCATCTCTGTTTAATTTCAGGAAATGATGTCACAATGCATTAAATAACAATGCTGGGTGATTTATTTTCCTGTGGACATGCTGTCCTAAGCATTCCTCTTCTCTTGCAATGTTTCCAATTAGCTGTAAGCCTGAGCTTTCTTCCTATTTCATAATGATTTTGAGGGGTGGGGGTGGGAGATTGGGGTAGAAAGAGGGGTAATTTCAGAGGTTGCCAAGGTTCAGAGCTAATGGCACATCCATCATGTCTTTATCGGGACAGGAGGGTTCTGAGCATTAGGACTATGATCACCAGTGGCAACCTACAACAGTCTTGGTTGGCTTTAAAGAATATCTAAAAAAGAAAATCCTGCAGGTTCTGATGCTAGCTGCCCAAAGAGCCGCTAGATGATTTTAATAGTGACCTGCCTACTGTAGCTTCTGCCTTTATCAAAGTTTCTGTGCACTCCCTTCTTCAGTAAAGAATAGAGGACATAAGTCAATTCTGTGTGCCATCTGTCGTCGTTTTTACAATTTCTCAAATTAAAGAGACAGGCCAAAAATTTAATGTTGTGTTGAATCCTAGAAACTCCTCTAGAAGACAGAAAATTGCAACTGAATTTACTTTGTCTCTCTCGAGGAGAAAAAGATCGCATACTGCTGTGTCGTAACCTTTTACTTGTAGTCCCAATTTGGTGTTTAAAATCGGACGGCTTCTGCACGGGAAAGACCGGTGTGTTTGGAATTCAGCAGCCATTGTTCACATGGTTCTGAATGACACCGAGGTAAAGTTGTCAGTACAGTGGAGGTGCAATGGCTTTTCATGGTGATAATCACATGTGGGGTCTCCTCCATGCAAAAACATGTTGAAGTACATCAGACAGTCCCATTTAAAAGAAGCTCACCTGAGATAGACTAAGAAAATTACCTCCCAGATTATGAGCTACTAAGTGACAGACACATTTTAAAAATAAGTAAATGATAGGCAGAGCACAGAGAGATTTTAGGACAGGAAAACGACTCGATGTGACACTGTAATGGTGGATACATGTCATTATACATTTGTCCAAACCCGTAGAATGTACAACACCAAGAGTGAACCCAAATGTAAACTGTGGCCTCTGGATGATAATGATGCATCAACGTAACACATTTCACTGTAACAAGGGTACCACTCTGGTAGGGGATGTGGATAACCCAGGAAACTACATATGTGTGGTGGGGGGGCAGGAAGCATATGTGAAATCTCTGTACCTTCCTCTCAATTTTGCTGTGAGCTTAAACTAATCTAAAAAATAAAATCTACTTAAAAAAAAAAACAGATAATTGAGTGAGAAGATTGAAGAATGAAATGCTTATTAAATTACCATCAAAAAGAAACTAAAATAGTTATTAGCTCAAAGTTTAGCATCCCATTTCATAAAATATCACTCTGAGTATAATTGTTTAAAAATACGTTAAAGAATTCAAGGAGATGGGGAGTTGAGGACCCTTGAATAAAGGAAAATAGAAGGCATGTGCATATTGAATATTCAGCTATTTAAAAACTCTAAGAATAGAGTGCCATTAAATGCTGTTTAGTGAAATCCCTGAATATTCATTCAGATCATAGGGAAAATTTCCATTTCTTCATTCCACATGACCATAGTTTGCAAGTATATTCTGTGGCGAAGTGGAGTTCCTGGGAATTAAAGGCTAAGTTGACTGAGTTACGAGAACGCTGACTATCCTTCAGATTGGCTGCAGCATAGGATCATAAAGTGACCTTACCGTTCAGGACTAATTTTGATTTTAGAGAGTATTACTGCACAGATTTCAGAGGACTCCTGGAAATGTCCTGTCTTCTCCGTGCTGTAGTCTGCTTTTGCAATTTGGAACAGATTATGAAGTGTAAAGATGATATCCAGCCCCATTTCTCCTGTTAAGAAATAGTGACTTGGGCAGGAAGCGTTAGGTTGGTTGAATGGAATTTGCCTTATTACATTTATGTGCTGCGTGCCACTTTCTAAATTGATTGGCAGCAGTTGTTTACAGTATGCAAAGTAATCACTGGCACCCTTTAAAGGTGTATTATCCTCTTAAAACATAATAGTAATGCCATTTTCATGCTTTTACATTTGCTATTCATATTCTGAACTGCCAAGTCCCAAATCTGCCAGAACTAATTTAAGTTGTTTTTATCTAATAGCGGATACGTTGTCAAGTCACAATATAATGGCAGATAATTTTTCTTAAACTATAGTTTTACTTCTTGGTTATAATAGATAACATGAATATTTGTTGAATCTGACTTGATTGTCCATACACACAAAAATTACAACTCAAAAGATATTATCGTGGGATTCTGAGATGACAAGAAATGAAGAGAATATTATCTAGTTATTCTGAGCGTTATAAAAAATTAACAGGGGCCACTAATCAGCCCTCTTCCTACTCTCCCCTCCAAATTTACTCATACCTTATTTGCCTAACATAGACAGATAATGAAGATCAACCCCTGTTAATCCCTGCACCAAATCTTTTTGCTACTCTTAATTTAAATGCCTCGGTTATCACATTATAATGTAGCTGTTTAGTTTTTTTGTTTTATTTTGTTTGTTTTTTTGCTTCTTACATCATTCCCCTACAATCACAAATATTCCAGAATTAATTTTGGCTGGGAAATATCTGGCAGTTCCATGACTAATAATTTAGAAAAAGATACTCCCATAACTCAGGTCATACTACAATTGGAAAATGGCTTTTTTCTTACCCAGAATGTGACCCCATCATATGCTGACAATAAACAACCCAAGTGTACTGGGGCGGTGCTACACTAGTCTTTTAAAAAGAAAAAGGCTTTTATCAATAGAAGAGATGAATGCTGGATTATTCCCTGTAGGTTTGGAGACACGTTGGAAGTCTCTGTAAAAGCAGTCTTATTTTTTTTCCCTATGGTGAGAAGTTATAGGTTCCATTTCAGTGTTTCAAGATACCTGCAGGCAGCTCCTGAGTTGTTACACTTGTTTTAAAGCCTGCCTCACAGTGGATTTTTTTTTTTTTAAGTGGTAAGAGAACATGGGAATATGGAGTCATTATTAGTCAATTAGTCAACAATTAGTCAACAATTAGTCTCAGTTTTGTGCTAATTTCTGGGAAACCAGAAGTTTAGACCTATGTGGCAAAATCTCACCGATTACTTGATGTCACTTTGATAAAGACCCCTCTTATAGCTTAATCCTGAAGCTTTTATGTTTTCTGGTGAACCACTTAAGTGATAATCAAATACGACCATGTGGAAAGGCATCAGTTTTTAGCATGACCTTTGTTGCAAGTCTGGTAATCCTTTAAAAATAGTTCGATTTTTTTTTTTTTTTTTTTTTTTTTACAGAGTAAGTTTGAAGAAAGGAGTGATTTGATGCCATTTGATACTTATATATTTGTACTCTTTTGTCAATGGCTATCTCAAATACTCCCAGGCTTATTTGAAATGTATGTATTAATATAATCAGTTAAAGAAAAAGGAGTGAGCTTCAATTCTCATGAATCTTTGGCTGGACCCTTTTGGAACAGACGATGGAAATGTTTGTAATTCATTTAAAAAAATCAGTGATTTTCCTACCTTTAGATAGTGAGGACAATCTGTTAACTCTTTGTGCTTATAAAAACAAGCAAACATTTCAGGGCACAGTGAAAGAAATCCCTGCTGTTTATGAGGTTATATATACCTGAGTTAGAGTTAGGACCAAATCGAAGACCTGACCAGGGTCCTAGTCTTAGCATAGCCTTTTGCTGGTAGGGTTATCTTGGGCAAGTCATTTAATTTATCTGAGTGCCCATTGTCTTACCTCATTGTTTTGAGGGTTAGCTAAGATTAGAAATAGCCCTCCAAAAAGGGCAAAATACCAAGCATGTATAAAATGATATCCATTAATGTTTTCATACAATCCATTGAAATAATTAATTTATTCTGTCCTAGCTCCATGAAGCCTGAACACTCTTCAAAGACAAGGATTGTACTTGTTTCTTTTGCCCTAAATCTGGAATGGGAGTCAAACCCTACAGATAGCACAATATGTGCAAGGAGAAGGGCAAAAGACCTTAGGGACTGTTTGTGCTGTGGTAGTTTCAGGGGCATCATGAGTCAAAGTAATTTTTGGAAATTTATGCCCTCAAACTTAAGAGAAAGAACTGGGTGATTGCAAACTAACCTCACAATAAAGTCATTCTCACTTGTGTCACTGCAGCTTTGGAACAAACTTGTTGAGGATTTGGCCATCTTTATTCTTTGTCCATAAACTCTTCCTCCTGAGAACTAACTGGTCCACCAGCCTGCCACTTGTCATCCTGGCCAAGCTGGTGGGGAAGAACTGTTTTACATCTCTAAAATGGTGATCTCACAGGCCCATTCTAAGGAGGGTGGAATCCTGTATATGCTACATGCAGAATTATCTCATTGTAGCAAGAGGACAATGGGCTTTTCCGCCCCTGAAGACAGTTTCAACTTGGATGCTTGATCAAGCTGAGCATAAAAGCAAAGAAATTATAGAGAAGAATGGTGGTAGATGAAATTAAATAAAAATAAAAATAAGAGCTTTTGAATGCCAAGAAAACACCATTGATTCTACATATAGAGACATGCAGATGTTAACAGCTTTTCAGACAGAATCCACTTTGGCTGAAGCACAGAATATGAATGGGAGAATAGTGAGGAAATCTTCAAAAGGTACATTGAAGCTTTAAGTTTAGATCCACTAGCCAGATATTCAGGTAGGAGAACTCTGTGGAAGCTGGAAATGGTGGCACTATTTTTTTGAGAGCCGGGGGTAATCTTTATAGAAGTCGTGTTTGAAACCATGGCATTGGATAACAGTTAGAAATGGAGACAGTGCGGAGAGAGAAGGAGGTTAGAGTTTTTTTTGAAGACTACATTTAAAGGGGGGAAGAGACAAAGTAATGAGCAGAGATGAAGACATCGGACCATAAACAGATCATATGAAGAGGGAAGGAGTTTCAAAGTAGAGGAAGTAGATTCTGTAGAAAGATCAAGGACAATGATGACTAAAAATAAGCCGTTGGATTTGGCACTTGAATGTCATGGTCTACTTATGAATTCTGTAGGTTGATGAGTGAGCAGGCCAAGTTGGGAAGAAACAAAGGAAGAGCAGAAGACAGCGCGACACCTGGGGTGTCAGGATTTCCCAGCAGAGGGGTCTCAGGTGAACCAGTGCCTCAGTGGAGGGGAGGTGTAGGTGTGGGGGTGGAGAGAGTGACAGTGGGGAACGCACTGTCCCAGAAAAGGAAGCCAGTGAAGATGGAGGCCAAAGCACAAGGGAAAAGGTATGGTGGAGATGGACACATTTTTTAAAGATAGGCAGAAAGCTGAGAAAATTGAGCAAAGAGTTTGTCTAACTGAACGATTCAGAACTGTGGAGAGTGTGACGGAGAGTGAAGTAGGAAGGCACAAAAGTATGACCTGAGAGCAAAGAGGGCCAAGCTGGAATGGTCTCCGTTCACATCATTTCATCCTTGCTCAGGCAGTGCTCAGGAGCCCAGGAGCAAGAGGGATGAAAGCAGACAGCAGGGAAAACCTAAGCCTGGGCCTGACTGACAACACTGGGAGAGGGAGGGTGTCAGAGAATTCCCAAAATGGTGGACCAGTGAGTAAAACTTCCAATAAGATATTCTTTGCTGGGATCATGACAGAAAAATTATACAGTGCATCTGAATCATTAATTGACTAAGAAAAGTCAAGATATTTTTGGAAAAGGAAAATGAGGGAGGCCTGGCACTGAGTATCCATCATTAAATGTGTTATAAAGCTACAGGGCGTGGCATTGACTAACACAATAAGCAGAATGATCATTTGAACAAAATAAGAATTCACAAATCAACCCAAACATATACAGAAATTTATTAATTTTAAAGGCATCACTTCAAGTCGGTTGAGGAAAAAAAGAATAATTCAATTAATGGTTTTTAGATAATGGTTTAACTATTTTTGAAAAAGAACAGTCAATAGTCTCCATCAGAGTTTTTTGAAATAGATATGACTATTTCTCTTTCCTTCATTCAGTAAAATGCTTTCAGAGCATAAAAGCAAAGAAATTGTAAAGAAGAGTGGTGGTAGATGAAATTAAATAAAAATAAAAATTAAGAGCTTTTGAATGCCAAGAAAACACCATAAACAAAGTAAAGGCAAACATTAACCTGGCAAAAATATGAGCAACATTATAAAACAGGCAAAGGATTAGTGTTCCTAATAAATTAAGCATTGCACAAATCAATAAGGAAAAAATTGAAATGGATAAGAAGACAAAGATAAATAGGTCCATTCACAAAAGAAGAAATACAAATGACCAGCAGGCATGTTTAGTTTTATAAGTAAACAAATAAATTTAAAAATCAGCAAAAACAAATTTTTATTTGATAGAAATTAAGAACGAATAAAAAAATTATAACGTCCAGTATTGTCCAGGGTGGGAGGAAATACATACCTTAATAATGATTATAAAAACTGCCATAGTCTTTTTGGAACTTAAACTAACAATAGGTATAAAAAAGCTAAACATGTTCTTATCCTTTGATCCAGTAATTCAGTTTCTAGGAGTTTGTCTTGAAGAAAATAATAAAAAACATACACAAAAATTATGCAAGATTGGGTATAAAGACATTATTTATGACATTAAAAACTGAACATCACACATATTCCCAGCTATAGGGTACTGTAATGGAAAGTTATGGACTGCTATGTGATCATTAAAAATTATATCCTAAAAAATCTTTTGAGATACAGGAAAATTTCTCAATGTATTGCTACATTGTGATGTGAAATAAAATAGACAAGGCAGTTTTATATGATATAATTCCAATTTTTTAAAAGAAAATATTTATGAATATATGCACAAAACATATGAGCGATTATCCCTGGCTAGTGAGATCTGGGTGACATTTTTACTTTTTACATTCAAAATTTTCTGTAAAATGTATAGTATAATACAGGACAATAATTTGAATAAAGAACTGTGCTGGGTGTGGAGGAGAGGTAAAGTGTGGTAGTGCACTGAGAATACGGAAGCCCACGGAGGGGTTGCAAGTCCCCTGCAGATTAAGAGAGAGAACAGGGAAGCAAGAAAGCAGCATTTTAGGGTCTGTGATCGTGGAAGTGCAGCATCTCTGCTTGATGAATTCCAGGGCTGGCAAAGTAGGAATGGATGACACTGGAACATTGGAATTAAGGGAGGCAAGATATTAGAAGGGGCTTTGTCATACATATACTTCAAAACTAGGGGCCAGACAAGGTGGCTTCTGACTGTAATCCTAGCACTTTGGGAGGCTGAAGCAGGAGGATTGCTTGAGGTCAGGAGTTCGAGACCAGCCTGAGCAAGAGTGAGACACCCTGTCTCTACTAAAAATAGAAAAATTAGCCAGCAGTTGTGGCATGTGCTTGTAGTCCCAGCTACTTGGGAGGCTGAGGCAGGAGGATCACTTGAGCCCAGAAGTTTGAGGTTGCAGTGAGCTACGATGAGGCCACTGTGCTCTAGCCCAGGCCACAGAGTGAGACTCTGTCTCAAAAACAACAAACAAACAAAAACCAAAAAAGTAGGGGTAAGTGATGGGGTGAAGAGGAACAACAACGTTCTAGCACAGACAGATGGTGGCGGGGGCGGGGGCAGTGGGAGTGGCTTAGAGGGCAACATTCTTCTCTCAGCAATGGGTGAAGAGGAATGATAGCAAATGCTGTGGGTTTTATGAGAAAGGTGGCTGGTCAGGGCTGAGATCAGGGAATGGGAGAAGAAAGGGAAGAGAGAACAGTCTAGCCCCTTGTCCCAGATTCCAGAGGGACAGGTAAGGAGGAAAAACGAGTGACTTTCATGAAAAGTATATTAGTTAATGAGGGCTGCCAAACCAAAATACCATAGACTGTGTAGCTTAAACAAGAGAAATTTATTTTCTCACAGTTCTGGAGGCTGGAAAGTCCAAGATCAAGGTGCCAAGTAGGCTGGGTGTTGGGCGAGGGCTCCTTCTGGGGTTGCAGATGGCTGCCTTCTTGCTGTCCTTTCATGATCTTTCCTCTGAGAGTGCACACAGGGAGAACAAGCTCTCTCTCCCCCTCTTCTTATCAGACACCAATCCTATTGGATTGGGAGCCCACCCTTATGCCCTTATTTAACCCTAATTGCCCTCCTAAAAGTTCTGTCTCCAAGTAACAATCATATTGGGGGTTTGGGTTTCAACACACGAAAATTGGGGAACACAATTCAGTTCTTGGCAGAGAGTTTTCAGGGAAACAGTAAAAATATTTCTGAGAAAATTTTGGACAAACACAAGTTTCAAAAAGTCAAGGGTATGGAAAGGATCAAAGTCTGCCGTCCCTCGTCATACACAGCAGGTGAGAGTGAGGGCACAGGGGCAAATTAAGGCATGTTAATTTGGGACGTGGTGAGACAAAACAAGAAGTCCTGAATGCCAAGAATAATGCCAGTGGGATTCCAGGCCTTGGCTAGACTCGGGTGGTAATAAAGCTCCCTAGAAGCCGATCGAAGATTGAAGTAGAGAACCTGAAATAGAGGTCCCTCGAATGTTTCCCCACAGCACCCGGATGGAGGCGGGAAAGAGGAGCAAAGAAGGCGTGGGGAGGACTATTCAGTGGGCTAAAATAAGCCACAAATTGAGTTCTTATTTTGATCATGTGTGAGGTTTGTTTGATCTAGCTGTTTTTCCTTAGAGTTCAGTTTTACATATGCTTCAGCGCCCAACCAGCTTGTGTATTTTCAGGATTTTCTTTCTTTTTCCCCCCCCCCCCTCTCTCTTTCTTTTCTTTCTTAGGTTTTTAGATCGGGGAGGGTAAGGACGGAGGGAAACGAGGTCAGCAGACGAGGCTCGTTCCCCGGTTTGTCAGACTGTGCTCTTGACCTCTCCTCAGGACCTGTGATTAATACACGCTTTGTCGAGGAGACTTGGCAAACCCCGCTCTCCGCAGGACTCGATTCATAATTCACAGCGAGCAGGAGGAGCAGGGTCTTTGTGGTGGCTTGTTTGCTCTTTGCTGCACAGAAAGCAATGCGTTCTGACCTTCGCTGTTATCTAATCAGGAAGTAGACGGTCCTGGAGTGTAGTAGGGCTCTCTACAACTGTAAATTATGTTCGTGCTCCCCGGATCTGGGGCACGCCACACTTTACATTACTATTGTGTATCTTAAAATAAACAGCATCCCAAGCTGTTTATTTTGGTGTTACTATGTATGCAATTTTAAAACAGTGGTTACTTAAACAAATGTCTCTGTTCCCACAGCACTTGAAAGCCAGTGTTTGCTCCTGTGGTTTTGGATTTTGTCACTTCTGTTTGGATTATATTTGAAATCCCCACTGTGAGCAGTTGGAATGAACCTGGCAGCACCTAAGACCAGGACCTGCTGTTGGGCCCTGCCTTTCGCCATGTGCAGCTGTCTTCCTCCTCTCCCCGTGCTCCCTCCGCCCTCTGCAGCTCCATTGCGTGTGCACAAACCAGATATTTTGCTATTTCTTTGGGGCTCTAAATTTATCCCCATGAGTGATCTACAGAGTCACAGAGATCTACTTTAAGTTCCTAGATAACTGTGCAATTGAATTGAGTAAGTGGTGTTGCGATGATTCTATAGCAAAATACTATTCCCAAGTACTCATTTATAATTGCCATTTTTATATAGTAGATACAGTGCATATTCCATTGACACCGCTTGGCCAAGATGAATGAGAAGAGGGGCAGGTAGACAAAATGGATGCAAAAATATCAAAGTTTAGGCACTGACTTGCCCTGTGACTGTCAGTTGTTGTGCCTTCGCTGCATACACTGGTGAAATAGAAAGGCAGAGTGTCTTGATAGCTCATGCAAGACTCATTTGTGTGCAGGTAGACTTTGGTTTGATTCACAGGAGGCTACTTACTAGCATTGTTTCTTTGGACAAGGTATTTAGCATCTCTAAGTCTTTGTCTGTAAAATGGGTAGGATTGTTGGTGCAGGAGGGGAACTGGATAAAATAGAACATATAAAATAGCTCATCTCACTTGAATGAGGTTGGTACTCAATAATTACTCTTTCCTTTCTCCCTCCAACCCTCACCCCATGACATAAATTGCAGCTGTGGGTGGTCCGGGCATAGTCCCATTGGTTTGAAGCTGGAGTTAATGTAGTGTGGAACCATCAGAGTCTGACCTGGCCTGCTGAGTGATGTTTGGGGTAGTCATTACCCAGAATCTGCTTAACCATTAGCCTTGGGGACACAGTGCTCCAGACTTCTCCATTCCCTGGCCTGTTTTTAAGGAGAGAAGCAGAGGCTAATTTGAAGTTTTGTATTATGTGTGCCTTACTACCGCCATTAGTGGAGATATTCAATTATAATCATCTTTCCATCTTGATGACATAAATTGCTTCTGTTATACTATGTTACAAGGGAACTTTGTGGATTGATTTGCTTGTTAATGAATGAATGGGTGAAAACCTACATGGCTTCTTGGGTATTTTAAGAAGTCTAAATTCTAGTGGTACAATTCAGTGCCTTTCATATGCAGACCAAAAATTTGTCTACACAAGTAAAATTGTTTTTCTTATAACTCGGGTTGTATCAATGAGATAAGAATTTATTTTGCATATGTAGTTACTATTTATATTTTCCACAGAAATCAACACTACTTTGAAAAATTTAGATTATAAAACTATTAGATTGAAATTGTATAATGTGATAAATCTAAAACATTAATGAGATGGTGTGGGTCTTACTGGTTAGATAGCCACTTTCCCCCTTCTTCTAAAGCATATGCACATAGGCACATATGCAGGGTACTATGCTTTGAAGAAGTGAGAAAGCATTCCTTGGATCATGTAGACACAGGCTAGATGCAGTCATTGTTTTTCATTGCTCTCTATGCTTCCATGAACATTACCGTGTAAGATATTTTGAGCATGTGGATGTTTAATTCCAAATATAAAGAAAATGCTTAGTATCATAGAGTGATTGAGCGCTTGGATAAGGCTTCAGGATCTCCTGTTAGCTGAGTTGCCTTGAGCAGGTTACTTAACTTTTTCCCAGTCTCAGTTCCTTTCTTTGTAAAATGGGAATAATAGTAATGCCTCCTCCCCAGGTTGTCAAGATGTACAGAGGAGATAATGCTTGGACAAAGCATTCACCCATTGCCTAAGTTAAATACTGAGGAAGCCTTGCTCTTACGATTATGTTGGCCCTTTAAGGGGGAAAACTATTTTTTTAATTTCTATAATGATTCTGAAGGTAAAATAAATTAAAAAAATTTTTATGTCATTGGCTCACTTCTGTCTTAAACACCCTAGAATCCCATTTCTCCAGGTGGGACACAAAAGAGGAGTATGAGATAGAAATAAGTGGGGAATAGAAAGAGGGCCTGGATGTAAGTAGGTGATCTCCATTTCACTCCTCTGTCCCTTCTGTGGTTGCCTCCTTCATCACATGCTTTAGTTAGTGGTATCGTTCTTTTTTTTGTCTGCTTATCACCTTCCTAATAGTTAGGCATAATTTGGCACACTTTCTATAGATGTTTACTGTTTCTCCCCAATTTCAGCCACTCCCTCCCCTTGACCAGGTTCTCTGTGGTTGTACTGCATCCCCATTCTTCCCCATTTCTTTAACCTCCTACCTATCACTTGCAGGTCGCATTCAAATAATTGTATTATTTCCCATTAGTTTGCTTCATCAGAAACAGGTCAAAATTCTTATTAAGGAGACAGCGGAAGGAAATGTACTTTTTTGCCCCAATAAAATTAGATGGCATAGTGACAACTGTGTGTTTGTTAAAAAGCAGTTAGTACAAATTAGAAATACTTCACAGCAGATGTGTTTTGTGGAAGGATATGCTAAAAAATTAAACAGAGAATACTTTCCGGTTATAATTTTAGAAAAATATTGTGCAATGAAGCAAATTTACAATTCACTTAAATCAACCTTTTTATAGAGTGTGTGCCTTCATGATAAAATTTTGACAATTCTGCAGTTTGTTTCAGTGTTTCATTGAGGGGGTGGGAATCCATCTGCTAGTTATTTTGGGGGACACCATTACATCAATAAAATGATTCCTAAGTTGTACACAGACTTCGTTTTAAATTAATGTGTAGCTCTTTTAAGTATGTGTGACTTAAAGGCAAAAGTTTCTATTATATGCATAATAGTAAGAATTTCTTTTTTTCTTTCTGTCAAACACAATCTCAATGTAGTCTACTCTCCAAGAACCTTTTGGGCCCTGGGTTCTCCCAGACGTTTCTTATTCTTACTTCACTGAGACTCCTTTTTGAGCTCTTGGGGAGACTTTTTTTTTTCAAGTTGCTACCGTTGATACAGTTGCTATTAATCACTGCATGCCATGTTGTGACGCAGGTTTAATAACATCCCATTGAGTGGCTTTTGCAAACTGGAGGCTTACCAACAGCACTGGCCTTTGATATTCGACTCACACCAGGAAAAAGAAAATGTAGAGAAAAAAAAAAAAAAAAAACCCTGCAAATAGAAAAAAGAACAAAAACTGGAGAAAACAGAGTGAAATCAAAAACAGATAGCTTTCTGTGTGCAGCTTAGTTTGCCATGGAAGCAGCGAAGCTATAAATCTCAGCAGTGTTGTTTGAAAACTGAACATGAGGCTGCTAAATTTATCATTCATTCTTTGTTGTTTCTGGGAGGGTAGGAGCTAGCTGATTTGGCTAACTGTGGTTTCTGGCCCCCACCCCCATCAATAACATTTCAGTTTTCTCAAAATAAATTCGAAATTTATTTTTTGCTGGATTAAAGAATACTGGGTGATTTTTATCAATTGTTGGGAAAAGAAGGGGGAAAGGAAGGCTGGCTTTGAGTCATCCATGTGTTATGTCAGTGTGTAATTTCTTCCACTTCATGAATGTGAGGATGGGGTGGTTTTTCTTCATTATAGAAGGAAAGGGTATACACATCTCCTGCTATATACTTAAAAAAATTCATATGTAGAATTAAAAAGTGTGGAGAAAACAAAGTTCACCGCCATTAGTAAATCTGGAGCCTGATGAAGCTGCAAAATTCTCTCCTTTTGTTTGCACTAGTGCTCTATGTTGCACGGCACAGGGGGAAAAAAAGGTAGAAAGCAAGCCTGCTACAGATGTGACTAGCTATGAATATTCATGAGTGCCATCGCTCCTCCTTTCCTAGAGTATCCAGGCTTTTCTGATCTTCCTCATGCACAGCTCCCAGATGCTCCCCTGCCACCCACCCCACACTTCCCCCTCCTCAAATCTGCCCTCCCTGACCAACCCTGGAACAAGACTGCAGTTTATTTCGATAACAGTCTGGCATGATACAGTGCTCGGTGGCCTTAGAAGTGTGTGTATGTGTGTGTGTGTGTGTGTGAATATACTCTTGCATCAAAACAAAGGGGGGGAAAGGAAAAAAAAATGTAATTATCCACAGTTTTATGAATTCAACTCCCCTTAATGTTCATTATTTAAACCAGCAGCAATTACAAGTTCAAAGGGGTTTCGAGGGCCAGCAACCCGCATAATCACTGCCAAATTAAGCGGGACTCATTCGTCACAGGAGAGTACACCCTGAGCAGTGAATCATGCATGCCGCGACAGGCTCTGATTTACATAAAGCAGAAATCTGTGCCCTCTGGGGCTGCGCGTTACTTCATCTCAGTAGCCCTGTGATACGTGAGTTTTCTTTTGGTGTTAGGAAGCTGACACCGCCTCATACGTGGCATAGCATTCCACTAAGTATCTACAGTAGTTAGTTATTCACTTCAGGGTGTACTTGAGCTCAAATCACATGTTGGACCATGACGTAAGTGAAATTCTCAATCTGGAAAAGAAAAGAATTTGTTTCCCTAAAGTTTCTGAGTTAAGTACTTTCGTGGTTAGAAAGACCAAGAGTTTTGGTGCAGTTGCCATTGATTTCCTTTCATCTCCAACTGTTCAGGTCTGTGGTTAAAAATCTTTGATGCTGATAAGGAAACAAAGCACCTTAGACCTATGACCTAGGTGCCGTAGGTGCCCTAAGGCATGGAGAAGTGCCCGCGAAGGCCCCTTCTCGTTTGGCATTTAGAGAACTTTTGTAGGTTACCTAGTGAATAATTGAAGTAACCTGTGCTCTAAAGCTGGACTTTCTGTTACCAAACTTCAGAGGACTTCTGATTGGATGGCTCAGTAAACCTGCTTGAGAGCTGTCACCAGCCATTGAGATCTCTTGGGTCTAAACAATAAAAATTCCAGAATTGAGTTCAAATGGAAATACATTAGGTTCAAGATAATGGTGTGAGACACCAAAATAATATATGGAGATTTTTATCTGTCTTTCTTAGATGTTCTCTCTTGTCCTTTAGGCAAAACTCTGTCCTGTTTTGTCACTTCTTTCCTCTTTTAGGGAGAGCTTCTCTGTCCATTTGTGGCTAAATTATCTTGGTATTATAATGTCATTCCCCCCGCACAGTGATTTTCTCTTCTTTTCTCCTGTAAAGTGCTGCATCCACACTTTAAGATTGGAAGTGTTTGGGCTTTGAGAATTAACTTGGCAATTTAGGAGATTACATACACTTATAATTTTTTGCTGACTTTGAAGTGCAGATAAAGTTCTTGTGGTTTTGTCTCTTGTAACTTGGTCTGTGCTGCACATATATCAAAGCAGTGGGTTTAAAAAGTTCTTTGCGGCAGATCACAGTAGTTTTTGATGCAATGTGACAAAATGGACCAAGGCACCCTCCAACAGGCTTCCTGGTGTTCTGCTGTTGGCAATGTTCTACCACCACCACTCAAAGCTTCCAGAGGTTTCACCTTGCCCTTCAGTTTCTGGATAATTTGTTTTTCCTGGGTTCTTTTCTGTATCCTCATCCCCAAAATTTTTCACCAAGTGGAGATTTTGGATGCCCCCCACCCCAAGTGTTAAGTGACGGGAATGTCATCTCTACTGTCACAAGTATACTTCAAGGCAACGTATTTGTAGTGGAAAGAGGAGTAAGCCAAGAATCTGAGTCCCACGTTAGTCCAGTTAGGCAACCCAGTGTTGGCAAGATGAAATGGGCAAGTCATTTAACTTCTCAGAGTTTCAGTTTCCTCATCTGGAAAATGGGTATATTCATTTCTATCTTGCCTGAGCCCCAGATTGCTATAAGCAGTGGTGGTAGTTATTTTTATTCCACTGCCGAAGCTCTGAACTTACCAAGCTGTTTGAGTTCCTCCTGAAATCATCTTTATTCCTCTCCTCTCTTTTGCTCATCTTCATTCCCAGAAGCAAGATCCTTTCTCTCTCTTTTCTTCAGGCCTTGTTCTCACATGCGGGCTGAGCTTTACTGTAAGGTGCCATCTGGCATTCTGAGTGGAAGGATTCTCCTGGACTCAATGAAATCTTCCAAGCCAATTTCCTTTCTTTCACCACCACCCTAGTGTCCTAGTGAAGAAGAATCAACATTTTGACTATGTTTTCTTTTTGGTCCTCCTCCTTCAGAATGATTTTTTTTTTTTTTTTTTTTTTTTGCTTAAATAATTTCATGCTTTTTAAAATCCAAGTGCTGCCAGGTTTTTAGGGTCACTGAGATTGAAATATGCGTTTACAGAAGGAAAAGATTGGTGGACAAATGTGTATTCTCTGTAATGTAGCCCAGAAATGCTTAAAAAAGGTGCATTGAAAAAATATCATTCTGACCTTTCCTATGTCCATCTGAAAAATACAATCAGTGTTCTGGAAATCCAAATAAGACTCATAAATAAATTACTTAAAGATATTCTAATAAAGAGCATAATGTAATTGAATTTGTATACATTAGGGCAATTTTAATCAGAAATGCCAAATAGTACTGACTTGTGCAACATATTGATATACATATATATGTAAAATAGACAGCATATAGATGCACACCCTTGCACACATGCACTCATATAAGCAAGCAAATCGTAGTAAGGTAAAACCTGTGCAAGGCAATTGAAGGATTATAACATTTTCTCAGTGAAATAAATTCATGGGATATTTTCGTGAGCATACTTCACCTGTGGGGCACTTTGTAACTAGCCTATGAATAGGATGTATGATTAGATTCTGAGGTTCAGTTAGCGGTAAAAACTTAAGCGTGCTTTCTTTGCAAACAAATTATGCATCTCTTCATTCACTTCTTTCCTAGCAATCTGTGGTTTCTAACATGGCCATACCATTGGGAAAGGACCGAGGAACAGGGAGATGTTTTAATGATCAAATTTCACCTTCTTTGGGTCCAGCCTCTATAAAATCTTGCTGCTATATTGAGCCAAAGTACCCATCAATGTTCCTTTTATTGGACATGCTTCATATATTGTGATGAGATTATATGCATCCATAGAGGTTGTTAGGAAAAACTTAACATGCCACTGATGTGCAATGAAGGAAAGTTAATTGTGTTGATGCCACAAAACTGCATCAATGAGTAGAGCCCTCTGTCAGGAGTATTAATCTGCCTTGAATAAAAACTGCTAACCAGGCTTGTAACCAATAACCTAAGGTAAAACCTGGTATTAATAAACCTATGGCAATAAATCAAACCACAACTATCTTTATTCACATAGGCATCTATAGACTGTAAAACCACGGATAGATGCTGGTCTGTAAACATAATTCTTTTTCACATTGCTCACTGAATTTAAGTCAAATACAGTAACTGAAAATGCACATGTCTCTTGGCAATCTCTATCATATATCAGTAACGAACACTTTCATTAATCAAGAAAATTAATTCTTTTGGACCTTGAGTCTATATAAATTTGTATTTTAATAAAGAACTTTCTTTTTCTACTTGCAATGTCCATGAATAATTCAGCTATCCTGAAAAATTTCAACTACAGTGGACTTATATCCAAGCCACTCCTATATAATTCCACTGCATCTGAAAAGTGGTCATTGTGGAAGGTGATAGACTGGAAAATGTATGAGATTTGTACAACTGAATTTTGTGTGAAGACAAGAGATAACTACTTTGAAAAGTTATGTCTCTAAATTTAATAAGTTAGTTTTTACTCTGTGTGGTACAACAAATATCTCTACCCCCAAATACACTTACATATACATAATTGATACATATGAAAGGTATTTATATATATTTTTTCTTCTGGAGAACAGTGTATAGACTGGATGATATTTCAGATACATTCCAAACCAATAACTCTGCTTCCCTGCCATGTCTTCATAAGGAGCAATGGACTATTGTGTTTCATTTGCAGAATAGTGACCAAACCTAAAGCTAAATGCAGAGGGATATGCAAAGGGAGACCTTAAGAATGATGGTGTTCCTAAACTTGGGCCAGGTTTATCCTATGCTCCCTAAATCATTTTGGGTGCAATTAATATTGTGAATTAGGCATTTTTCTAGAGTGAGGGAAGTAGAGATGTATGTGTGAGTTTGGAAGGAGAAAGAGAGAAAGTTAGATCAACCATAAATTCTCCTGTTCCATTAGAAAAGTTCTTTCATTCATTTTAAACAGCTGATCTAAAGGGCTTTGGAGATTTATCCAAAACAGCACTTTCCAGAGTTTTCCAGGTCACGGAAAATGTGAGTTAGGACATAACAAATGGGGTCTGTCCATCTCCCTTAATGCCATTAATAGTAGGTCATTAATTCAGAGATTTTATTCATTCCTTTATTTATTCTGCTTTTATTGAACAGCTACTAAATATGTGAGGAGCCAGTTTGATTTTTTTTTTATCCATATGCACATTTACTCTATATCTATGTATATATATACCTATGTTAGGATTATACACACTCATATATATCTTTGTTCTCAAATCAATTTTTTTCAGAACCTCATTTTTTATTTCCAGACTTTTGTCAATAGCAAACTAAGGAAAGTGAAGATATCTTTCAGTTTTCCAAGGATAATTTTGTGAAGCTCAGAGTGATTAGGAAGCACATTTCGAGATACTTTTCCCCAATTGAATGACTTCGTAATAATTGAAGCATAATTCCTCATTGCCCATAAGCTCACCCCAAAGGATATATTTTAAAACACTTTCATTGTCTTAAAAGATACAATCTTTTGTGTAAATGTTTCTATAGCCAGTATTTTCCCATTTACACAACTTAGGTATCCTAGCAGTGCTAAAATAAACATTGGCTTTAGCTTAACGGGACAAATGTTTGCACTCTGGAATTGTTTGTCAATGAAATAAATATTTTCAACCCAAAACAAAACAAACCTGAACCCCCGAATTTATTAATGTGAAGGTGAGGCCAAATTTATGTTGAGTTTATGCTCAAGTTGGCATTTCATTTTAAGTTAATTCTTACGGTCACAGGGACCATACTTTTATGGGTTATCTTAAGGAATCCAATCAATAGGAAAAAGTAATAATTTAAGAGAGAGGGGATATGTTTACTGGTTTAGGGTTCCATTCTGCTGTATTCTTAGCCTGAAAATTCTCCTTTATACCTAAATATGTGCAGCACAGATGTCATTTCTTATGTTTGTTCCCATAATGCGTTCTGGCACTTATGTGACGCTTCACTTAAAAATACTTTAACGCTTTCTTTTTTCCCCCTAAATCAATAACTTTAATGCCTGCTCCAAATGAGCTAAAATAGTTTTGATAATTTTCTAGCAAATGGCAAACTTTTGCCTTTTAGCAGTTAAAAACTTTCTGAAATATTTAAAAATCATTTTTGACAGTATATTAAAGTGAGTGAAAGTCTTTATCTAAAGATCCCACTCAACTTTTTATGTACTTAAAATATTACAGGCAAATTGAGGGGATGACTTATCATAGAAATAAGTAGACTTAAATGAATAATTTTCTGAAAGAAAAGTCACTCTTCTGTGAAAGAGCTCAAATGGCATACTTCTTTTTGTGTGTTATCTTGCTGCCTTTTACTCACCTATGTTCATTTACAAACCCATGGAAATGGGTCAAAGGTCACTGTGAAACTTAAGAGCAAATGCAAAACTTCCCACCATGGAAAATATGTACAAGTACATTTAAAAACATTTGGTTTATTAAATTGGATTGATTTTATTACTAATTTACAAATCAGTCAAAAATATAAAGCCAAACTAATTACCTTAAAGATTATATAATTGTAGATGGATAATCTGTAGGCAGTTGGTGATAAACCTAAAAATAGGTTTTTCTGGGGGGTGGGAATTGAAATGCTCTTACTTTAAACATTCTTTAAATTGTGACTGGCTATATGGGGAATAAAGGTAGCATAGGAATGAATACTTTTCTATTGTTTAATTCACTGAATTCAATATAACATTTTTAAAAAGATATCATTATTGATAGCAGATGTTTCAGGCCACCCATGCGTTTCCTACATGAAGAGGAGAATGTTAGGTTGTAAAATCATTAAGGTTTGCTATGTAATGAAAAATAGTTTCCTAGGGGTCTGCAGACCTTTGGAGGCAGCATTATGCTAGGTGTTAGCATACTGATAAAACATCAAGATTATTTATCAAAAATACCAGCTGCGGCTTTATTACTACAGCAGAGGTTTATGGACATTAGTCTTAGGTGGCATTTTTAAAAATTGAAATTTTAAAGAACGGAACTGAGGAACAGGGAATTTTCTAAATCAATGGTTCCTAAGTGTGTATTCACAAAGAGATGGTGGGAAGCCGTGTTAGTTAGAATGATTTTGCCTGCAAATAATAGAAAACCATTTCACACGCTGGCTTAAAGGGTAATGAGGAAGTTCCGAGGTATGTGATATGGTGGACTTCAGGGCAGGCAGAGTCTCAGTGATGCCCTCAGAGACCCAGAATGTCTTTGTTCTCCCATCCATATGCTGGAGCCACCCCCAGGTTGGGTTTCTGCATAGCTGTAAGATGACTGCCAGGGCTCTAGGCTGCCTTGCTCAGGTCTCCTGGTGGAGAGTGGCTTCCTAGGTTCTCTCTTATGAGCTAAGCTTCTCAGAAGCCTCTAGCAAAAGTCTTTTCACGTGTGCCAGTAGATAGTCACACTGGCAAGGAAACAGAATTGCCCTTAAACAGATTTGACCCATCCTTAAAGTTGGCAGGACTCTCAAGAGAGGTTGCACTTTCTTGCCTTCTCACTCATACACTGTTACTATTCCTATTTCACATAAAAAGCAAGCAAATAATGTCCAGAGAGATTAAATACATTTGTCTGGACTTACTCAGTAAAAGGGGGAAGAGAGTCCTGAAATCTGAGTTATCAATTCAAGGTACACAGATTATTTAGTGTTTTCATATATACCTAATAATCTCCAACCTCTTCTTTCTAAAAAAGGTATATTCAAATATGATTCAGTCTGGACACAATGCATGAAGCAGTGTCTTCACAAATCTACATCACAATGGCTTTAGAAACTTTTAGTCAATAGGAGTTTGTTTTTACTTTTGTTTAGGCGTTTAGCATGGTCATTGACTTACCCATGGGGAAGCAGACTTAAGTTTTTATTAGATTGTGTCTCTAGTGAGCCATGTCAGTTGTAAGAGGGGAATTTTTGAGGAAAAAAAAAAATCCCATTGGCACTAGCCTGAGTGATTAAGGGAGACACATAGCTATGAAATATCTGTAGGTAGAAAACAGGGACAAGATGGGTGATGAAGGAAGGGGTGATTCAAAGTAGATCTGCATAAATTGGTAGTTAACAGTATAGTTTATAAGCCACAGCTCAGGCTGTGATGGAGAAGATATAAGGTCACACTCATGAAAGTGTTAGATAAGCTGGCCTCTTATATTTCTCTAAATAATAGAAATTGTAACCATTTGCATAAAATGAAATTCATTTATATGGTTACAGTGCCCAAAATATTTTGTGTCCTTCAGAGGAAAAGAGAGACTGCCAGGCCATGGCTTAATTTGAGACTTATTTATAGGTAAGTATCTTTTTATTTCTGTCAAAATTTTAATAATGTGATTGATTCGTCTAGTATGAAAACGAGTAGTGACACAGAATCACTGTCAAAAGTCAGTGTTCAAAAACATTAAATAAATGGAAACATTGGTAGCCAAAATAAGCGTGCAAAATATAAACTATGTATGATGCACAGGTAAGATTTATTTGTTTAAAAATTTATATAAATAAATACTTAAAACAAGGGAAGGAGATCAAAGTAATTATAAAGCAATAAAAATAAGGCAGCTCTTTACCTCTCAATGGGTCTCTAAGTGCTTTACAGAACCCTCCCCTTTCTTTGAGAGATGTATAATAGATTCATTCACTTACATGCATAGGAACAACTTGTCACACCTTTAAATTCCTCTCCTATATGGATCAAGTTAGTGTTGGAACTCACTGTCAGAGTTATATCATAATGGTTAGGGATCATATGAAGCTGATTTGCAGAACACAGTGAATCACGTAGTAAGTAATGCCTCGGATGGTGGAGTGTCCGCAAGAAGACACTGTAACGCTCCAGTCCCTGGAGCCAGGTGTCTCTGCCACCCACACCTGAAGGCTTCAGGTTCTTCGGAGGATTCACTGGAGTCCTGATTTGTTCTAATTGTTTTTTCAGTCAAGTCAGCTGAGTCTCTGCTGAAGTTCCACTGTTCACTTTTCTCACAATCCTCTTTTATCATTTTACCGTTTTTCCTAAAAGTGTCCTTTGACTTTTCAAATCAGCTTCATATTTCATTTAAAACTTACAACAAAGCCCACTTTATCCAGGAGGGGCTGGATAAAATCATGGTGAAGGCGTGCATTAATTAACATGACTTCTTTAGCAGCAGTGTGCTTATTATGTAACAGTGATATTGAAAAGGCATATAAAATGTGCTTTTGATCGTAGAAATTTCAACATGATTTTTATGAATCCTTTTCTTGGAATTTTTGAGACCATCGTATATAAAATCAACCAGAGTTTATGAATCCTTTTCTTGGAATTTTTGAGACCATCATATATGAAATCAACCAGAGGTTGCAACATGGCTTTATTCTGCCTCATAACCTTTTTTCTTCGGTATTTTTGTATTGCTGTATCACAGTTGTACATATTTGTGGGGTACGTGTGATATTTTGATACATGTGTACGATCTGTAATGATCAAATCAGGGTGATTGGGGCATCTATCACCTCAAACATTTATCTTTTCTTTTTCTTTATGTTGAGAACCTCCTCATAATCTTGATTGTATTACTGTGATGTAGTGTTTTGTTGGCTGCTTTGGCTCAAAGCCTACCAAGGCATGATCTTAATGCTGTGCAAGGGATCTTGCTGGGCTTTGTCTGACCATGGCTGGGCCTTGTTCTTGAATGTCCCTGGGTATTATCAGTCTGAAGTGTCAAAAGTGCTAGTGACAGGCCTTGAGGCAGAGGTGTGGACACACGTGAAGACCAAGCAGCTCACCCTGAAGCACGTGGGGCACCTGGGACACAACAGCATATCCAAGGGAATCATCTGTCGAAGCCATTTCCAGCTCTATTATTCTAGGAGTCTATGAAGTTTTCTGACATCATAGCAGATCATTTTCATTTTCCTGGAGAATCGGCTGATAATGCCTAGAGCAATGAAGGCCCTAACCTGCTCAGGCTGAGTTTTGCACTTGAACATCACAGCTGAGATTTATTGCTAGCATTCTTGAGTTTGGCACCCTGTTCAAGATGGCAGCATTTATTAGCAGAAATTGATCAAGTTCACTGGTGCTCTGAACAAGCAGAGCCCTTAATTACCCTAAAGCATTGATATAAATAATAGTTTCTTTTTGAGTAGAGAAAGGAGTACTTTATATATTTGTTTAAAAGTTTTTTTCTCTGATTTTAGGTTTGGAATGCTAAATAGAAATGGATACTCATGACCAACAATTAAAGTCATACAGTAGTTGTGGAGACCCAAGAGCTAATTTGAGATTTCCCATGTCAGCTAAGAGGGAAATTTCAGTTGCTCATTTACATTCTCTTAGTCCTTTGGGGCTGCTATAACAGAATACCGTAAACTGAGTGGCTCATAAACAAAAGAAATTTATTTCTCACAGTTTTGGAGGCCGGGAAGTCCAAGATCGAGGCACTGGCAGATTCAGTGGTGAGGACCCACTTCTGGTTTAAAGATGACAATCTTCTCACCATGTCCTCACATGACAAAAGAGGTGAGGGAGCTCTCCAGGGTCTCTTTCATAACAGCACTACTTCCATTCATGAGGGCTCTGTCCTCATGACCTAATTACCTACAAAAGGCCCTACTTCCTACTACTCTCACATTGAGGGGTCGGATTTTAACATATGAATTTTGGGAGGACACAAACATTCAGTCTATAGCACATTCTTTCATGGGGAACAATAGTCTAGAAAGGAATTTGGAGGGAGAAGAAGATTCCAAAAGTCTGGACCACTTCTTAGTATCTAAAAAGGCCTGTTGATGTTTGTGAGAAATACCGATCGGCTACAGCAGACGTCTTATGGAGTTCAGTGTGTGATGATGTTCTCATCTCTAGGTGACATAACTCCTGCCTTTTATTTGTTTATGTTTTACATCTACCTTCCTTCTCTCATAAATTAAAAAAAATTAAAATGGATAAAGTTGAAGTCTAAAATTATTAATAATTCTAAGACAGAAAATTTAGCAAAAGCTCTTTTTTTTTCCCCACCCTGGGAGACATGCTAGTATTATATTTAGGCAAAAGTGAGGGTCTGATGAATGCAAAGATTTCAGCTTCCTGAGAAGAGTTTTCTGGAGTGTCGCACAGAGTCGCTGGCCCAGCAAGGTGAGAATGTGCAGGGTTCACATAGGGCTGGAAGGAGGGTCTCTGCTGAAAGAGCAGAATAATCGGGGGGAGGAACGGGGCATTCCTGTCTCACTGCACCAGCTTGGTTTGCTCCTGGCTCTCTCTGGGAGTGTCAGGCTAAACTCTGGAGAGCTCAGGTTCTCCTGCAGCTGTGGTCAGCCATTCAGGGGAGCATCTTTCTGGAGGTGAAGGAACCCTCTAGGAGACACGGTTTTGTAGAATTTCCTTATTAGTTAGGGACTGGGAAGATGGCTCTGAAAAAAAAACCAATGCACTTAAGAGGAAAAAAAAACCCAGAATTTTATTGCAGCACTGTCTTAGAAATCTGCGTATTGCAAACAAATAAAACAAAATTAATAAAAACTTTAGTTGTCACCCAGAACAGCCCCTCTTCCTCTGAAACTATATGACGAAAATACTTTATTACACCTATTTCATTTGCCTTGCTTAAATGAAAGTAAACGTAGGAAGAGGCAGGCCAAGATGTCATGTAAGAAGCTCGTTAACCCTTCTCCTTCATGAATCACCACCACCAAAACACAGATGGATTGTCGAGAAAAATGTCTACATGCTGAGCAACTTACTTTATTCAAAATTCCCTTATATGAAAATGTTACCTGACTCATATATTCATTTATTCAACCACCATTATTTAGTGGTCTTTTTTTTCCCTTCCATGATCAAGAACTTCTCTAAGTGATAAGAGGATGCAAAGATGAATCAGAACCAGAGCCTGCCCTCAAGGAATTTAAATACATGGAGGAGAGAGAGAAATTGTGAATATATAACAAAAATTACAAGTAGAAAGTAAAAAGTGTCAAAAGAAAAGCAGGGGTACAGGGCTGTGGGAGTTGGAGGAAGGAAAAATTACTTCCAGCTGACGGAATTAGCGGATGCTTTGAGGAGGCTGCAGATGAGGGAGGGGGAGGGAGGACTTTGAAGGCAGGTGATAGGGTGGGGGCTGGTGGTGGGAGCAGCAGAGATGGAGCCAGGAAGTAGTGATTCTCCAGGATTGCTTCCAAGAAGCCTGAGAAGAGGCTGCCTAAGCAATAGGAAGTGGTGTTGGGAAGGTAGGTCTATTCGGACTGCAGACAACGTTGGCTAAGGATTTCAGATATGATTGGATGGAGAATGAGTTTCTGAGCAAGAAACTGACAGGATATACTAGTGATTTTGAACAGTTAGCTTGGAAGAGTTTAATCAGATGAGTTGAAATGCCAAAAGATTGGGAGTGGAATACTTGTTGCAGGCTTTTATGTAATCAAAACAAATGTTTCCCACAGTGTGGAGAGTGTATAAATTGTAGTATGTATGATAAATCTAAGTGGTATTTAGATTTTAATAGTAAAATAGGTTTAAGTATGTCTTATAAAAAATTAACTTGCACATCAAACCTCTGATTCCATAGACTGTTGCCATGGATGAGTCTAAGGGGAAAAAATATAGGTCTATTGAATTTAAAATATTAAGTAAATATTATAGTGCATGTGATTTGCCCATACTGCCCAAATGTTGAAGGCCTTAGGGGAATGACTGCAGTTGTGAAACCCTGATCCAAGTGAAAGTTAATGAGTTCCTACCGTAGGGTATGAGGAATATTCTGGAGGAAGAACCTGCTTATTTTGGCAATCTAGGTGTGGTGAGCGAGGAAAGAGGGGCAGCAATCCAAGATGCTGCTAAGGTTTTGAGCCTGACTGTATCAGAATGCCAGCAACCACTCAAAGAAAGAAAGCAAGAGTAGGTTTACGAGAAAATAAGGGTTCAGTATACGAGCATCAGGAGTTTGAGAGGCATTTGAGATGCAGAACTGAAGAACTGAAGGGCTGGAGTAGGAGATTTAGAATCGGCTTCGAGGTAACAGCTGAAGTTGTGAGCTTGTGACTGAGGACTGTAGAGAGGACGGCCAAGGACAGCTCCTTGAGAAAGCTCGTACTTAGGAGTGATGGGAGCTAGAGACAATCAGGAAGATACCAAGGAGGTAGGAGGAGAAGTGAGAAAATGCAGGGTCATGACAGATCACAGCAAGCCTGAGCTCCCAGTATGGCCCTGTGATTGGCATAAGGTAGTTGCTAAATAAACACTGATGAAGAAGAAAAGCATAAGCAACAGAGCTGAGGTCTACAGAGAAGGTTGAGGGACAGAAGGGAGAAAATACCAGTGAATTTGGCCATGAGGAAGTCATTGGTGACCTTTGGGTCTGTAGAGTCTCAGTGGAGTGACAAGGGCAGAAGCCAGATTGCAAGGAGGGAAGGACAGAGTAGGGGGTCCGGAAGGGGACTCTTCTTTCAAGCACTGTGCAAATACAGAGGATGCTAGCTTGGGAGGGGGCGGGGAGTAGAATTGAGAAAGGGTGGTTTTATTTTTTGTTGTTGTTTTGTTTTTAAGAAGAGGGTGTGCTCGAGCACATTCGTAAACAAAGAGAAAGGATCTGGCAGAAGTAGAGAGACTGAAGTTGAAGGAGTGTTGGGGGTGGGGGCAAATTGGTGGAAAACACAGCCAAGAAGGGAAGAAGTGAGGAAACCAAAGTCACACATGTGGAATTTAGTATTGGCAATCCAGAAGAACAATTGTTTCTCTGAGACTAGCTGAGGATAAACACAATTAATGACATGAAGAAGAGAAAACAGGAGGAAGCTCCTATTAGGAGATTTTGGCTGTTTCATTTAGGTAGTAAGGTCGTCTTCAAGCAGTAAAGGGTCAAGACCAGGGTTTGCTCCTTGAGGAACATGGAAAGGTTGGCAGTTTTCGGGGCAGGGGATGTGAAGGAGCTATGCGTGTGCAAAGGCTGCAAAAGAGAGGACCCACTCCACTTCAGTAGCTCTTGGTCGTGGAAAGCTGAAGGGTGGGTAAATCTCACAGAAGTTGAGGTTGGCAAGTTTGTGTTGTGGTGGTAAAGAGACATCTAGCCCTAATTAGGATGGAAAGACCTTATTTTTTATTTAGTTTAGTTCAGGTATCATCAAGCAGGTAGTGGAGGAGGTAGAGTAGCTCCTAAAATTTCAGCATTCCTAATCTTCTATTTCTCAAACCCCCCCTTGTAGTCATTCTTAAAGCCTTGCTGCAGGTGGGTCCTGTTAATCGAATTCCATGGAGACAGTGAGAACTGAAGAGATTACTGGCTGTGATAATGAGGTGACTGCCTTAGGCACCACACCAAATTTGCTCTTTTATTTTCTTGAGACATTTAAAATGGTTTCTTGCCTGGAATACGGAGAACTTGAAGACAAAAAAGGGTACAACTTGTTTCCACGTGGGACGTAGGAGGAACACTGCTTTTGGAGTCAGACAGTTCTACGTCTGACTCTTTAGCTTGCTAGCTGTGTGACGTCTCTCTCCAAGCCTCTATTTTCTCACATGTAAAAAAGAAGTTTTAAAAAATGTAAATAAAGAGTTTAAAAATTACATTTTCAGTAGAGTTATTGTGAGAACTAAATTAATTAAAAGTGTTCAATGCAATGTCAGGCATATAGTAGTTACTCAATAAATGGAAGCTAAATTATTTTCCATAGTTATCTTTCAAATTCTACTTTGTTAGGTTTTCAGAGTATCTTCTAAATGAATTCTACATGTATTTGACCTTGGAAAAGTACATTTTCTGGGCCGGGCGCAGTGGCTCACGCCTGTAATCCTAGCACTCTGGGAGGCCGAGGCGGGTGGATCGCTCAAGGTCAGGAGTTCGAGACCAGCCTGAGCAATGAGCGAGACCTCGTCTCTACTAAAAATAGAAAGAAATTATCTGGCCAACTAAAATATATATAGAAAAAAAAAAATTAGCCGGGCATGGTGGCGCATGCCTCTAGTCCCAGCTACTCGGGAGGCTGAGGCAGTAGGATTGCTTAAGCCCAGGCTTTTGAGGTTGCTGTGAGCTAGGCTGACGCCACGGCACTCACTCTAGCCTGGGCAACAAAGCGACACTCTGTCAAAAAAAAAAAAAAAAAAAAAAAGTACATTTTCTGTAAGTTAATGGTTGCAAGGAAAGGGATAATGTTGTCACATGGCTAGGTGAATGAAAACCTTGGCCCTGTGTTCTTAAACTGAAAACTCCCCGCAGGTTAGGTTAAGTTGCTCTCTGTAGGCAGAAGCCTACGATTCTCAGAGCAGCATCGCTCTTTGTGATACTGGGCTGCCCTTTACTTGTTCGTTTTGCTGAGCTCAGTACTAACTTACTTCCCCAAGGCAGGCAAACCAAGTGTCACTGTGACATTTTCCCTCCACT
This sequence comes from Eulemur rufifrons, assembly GCF_041146395.1. Taxonomy (NCBI): domain Eukaryota; kingdom Metazoa; phylum Chordata; class Mammalia; order Primates; family Lemuridae; genus Eulemur; species Eulemur rufifrons. The sequence continues at coordinate 53,635,883 of NC_090984.1, forward strand.
GGAAGAGGAAGCTTTGGTCACTAAGAGTAGACATTGGCTTACTATGGTGAATTAAACTAAACCTATCTTCAGCCCTGACACAGTTGTCGTGGTGACCATGTCTGTTTGGTTCATCTCCATGTCGGGTGCCTGACACGGATCATGGTATACAGTAGATAATCTATGTATTTAAAAAAATGAATCAGTAAGATCTTTGTGAACATGATTAAAAATTATTGGCTTGTGAGAGTTTGGTTGGATAGCTTTGTAGAAAAAGACAGCACAGATAGATTGCTGGCACCTGAGTTCAACTGGCTTCGTCTCTGCCGGGTTATATGCAATTATTTTTAAAAAAGGAATTGCTTGAGGACATTGATGACTCTATCTATACATGGAGAGAGAGCCAATTTGTTAAATGGCAAGAGCAGAATCCAAAGAAATCCTCAGAAAGAGTACAGGAGAATGGAAAGAACAGTCCGTGTACAGTTAGATAGCTTCAGATTTGAATCTTGGTTTCACTCATGCTTGGGGAGTAACTATCAGCAATTTGCTTAACCTTCCAACCTTGGTTTCATCAGCAAAGTTAGAGGCAGAATCTCTACCTCACGGGGCTCTTCCATGGATGAAACGTGTTGGTGTAGTATAGAAGCCCCCAAAGCAGTGCACTTTACGCAGAATAAGAACTCCTTAGCTTGTTTCCTACTGCCAGAGAGAGTTTGGGATAGGTTGAAACAATAAGCCAACTTTAACAAGCTGAAATTATAAAGAAGTTAAATGAAAAGAATGCTTATGTACCAAAATTCAATTACATAAATATAAGGCAGGAGCTATGTGACAGAAGGAGAGATTTTAGCTGACAGAAAGCACAATTTGATTTGGAAGAAAAAAAAACCAGCCTTCTATTAATACAACAGAACATCCAGAATGATAGAAGTCAGACAGTGTAGTCCACACGGATCAGAATGGCTTTGGACTATGGTACCAGTGATGGGATCCACCTTTAAGGGGGGTATTGAGAACCTGTCGCCCATTGTGAGGAAACTGGTGTGAAGGAACAGGGATGCTTGAATTGGAGAGGAGAACATTTAAGGGGACAGACAAGGTAGCTGCATTTAAGCATTTGAAGGGTTATCATGTGGATGAAGGTAACTGGTTTGCTCTGTCTGTAACATGACAGGAGACAGGACAAGGATCAGTGAAGGTGAGGGATGTAGGTTTCAGCTTGACCTCAGCCGGCACTTTGTAAGTACCAGTTACCTGAATGTGGAATGAATGAGCTGCATGCAGAGGTACTATGCTTCATGGTAGTATGTTCCTGAATACGCTTAAGCCCGCTATGTTCGTACTTTGGCCCAGGTGGTACAGAGAGAAATAAGAAATTGGCTGAGATACTGGACTACATATCACCCATAGCCCTTCCAACCCCGTGACACTGGGGTTTCCTTTACCTTTCCTAACTCAAAGTTATCAAAATGCCCTTTCTTTCTCAAAAAAAGTGGAGTTCGGTGGAGTTTAAAGACAAACAATAAAAATTAACCTCAAAGAATAAAGAGCTTTTCAGCCCAGTGTGTTTATTTGTTTCAAAAGAGCTATTAGCTGAATTTCAATCTTAACCTTAATCAGATTCTCTTCTTAAGAATTCTTTAAACACTCCACGAAGTACCCAATCTTTCCTCTTGCATCTGGCAATTTTTGTAAAGACATGCTCAAGGCATAGCTCAAAATAGAACCGTATTTCCTGACTTCTAAATCCCTGGGCTATCTCCACACAATGCCTCTTACACTGAACTTTCCAGAGGCTGTTTGAATTCATCCTTCCAGCCCTTGAGGGCTTCCTTTCAGTGATTCACAACTCTATTGGACTGTCCAGTTTTGGAAAGGTTAGAGGACTTGACAAGTAAAACCTCTGAGAGTAAAGTAAAGGGAGACCTGAATACAAAGGTGTAATATGTAGGGTTACTCCACTTCTGTGTTGAGGAATGGTGATTCTTATTTTTAGCTGGGAAGACAGTGGGATAAAATCATGCTGCTTAGGTCTTAGTCATTAATCACAAGGCTGATCCACCCTTGGCTCTCAAGCCAGCATGGAAGTTATGAGAAAGTCAAGTCATCCATACAGGTTCCATTTCCTTTCCATCTGCCCCATGTCTTTTATTTACTGATTCCACTTTGGGGCACAATACTTGACCTGCTAATAAAAATGAAGCATGCTGCCTTCTTAGAGGAAATATTGGTGAAGTTTTGCAGACCCCCTTCAATTCCCAGACTTGACTTTGAAGAAACACATAATTAGACTGAGGATCTACTATTACTAAATGGTACAACAGCAGAAGTTCAAGCAGTATTTATATTCAAATCTGCTTCTAAGATCTCATCTACATTATTAATTATCCTCACTTTGGATAAAAAAAGGGGGAGAAGAGGAACAGTTTGATTAGTGGTAGCTCTGCAAATTGTCACCAAGAGCCATTGGTTCCTGGAGCCTGATGACTGCTCTACATTCTTCCAGTGTGGACACCTAGAGCTGTTGAAAAGAATTGAGACGCTTGTCAACAGCATGGAAAGCTGGCCTTCATCAAAACAATTTTAGCCTGCGAGACTAATGACCTTTCGTTGCTGTTTGTTTTAGTTTGGAACTAAATGAGAAAATTGTTTTAGATAACAGTAGCTTTGTCTTCCTTTCCCAAGCATTTTATTGGGAAAAGCCAAGTAGCACAATTGTTAACCATTATTTTATATATATAAATATATATATATATAGTAATATCCCTATAAACAGAATAAAATATTTAGCCTGGAAATCTAATTTCAGAATGAATAGTGAAAAATAGTAATGACATAAGGAAGGCATCATATCTAAGGAGAAAAATGGCTGTTGTTTGCTCACATTACCACAGTAATCATAGTCCCACATGATAAAATGCAACATTACTAAGTGCTACTTGCCTCCAGTTTTTTTTTTTTTTTCCTTCTTAAATAGCTGTAAACTGAGCTACCTGATGAACAGTCTCTAGGGACAGGATAGGATCACCCTTGTTTCCTGTTCAGCCTTGCTGAAGGGGAAAAAAAAAAAACCTAATGAAAGAAAAGAACGTAATGGCTTTGCCATTAATCCAGGTAAAAGGTTTATCAAAGTTCAAAAATCAATTAATTTTTAAATCTTAATCACTCAATTTCTTTTCTGAAGAGCAAATAAATTCCTGGCTCATAAGATTTAGAAACCTGCAAATCAAAACATAAATAAAAACAAGAGATGTTCAGTCAGCAATATAAAAACCCTATTGGAGAAAGTAAAAGTTAGGTGTTTTTCATTTATCTAAGATCTTTTAGTAGTCCATTTGAAGTGGCATGCAATTAAAAAATGCACGTGGATATTGCCTTTCTTGGTTAAATGTGTATGGGTGGGAATGTATGGAAATGTTTAAAGTTTTTAAGTAAAAATATCAAATGGGCTTTATGTAAACCCCCAGATAATTTACAGACATTTGCAGCACTGACTATTTCCCTTCAGCTCCGTATCAGGGTGGAGAACAGAGACGTTTGTTGCATCATTGCGAGCAATGAAATTTCTGTAAGTCGCGATCTGCTGGCATGTAATAACTCGATCTGCTTCATGCAGACAAAATATATTAAAAGTATGGACGAGTGAAGTTTGTGCCCCAGGGAAAAGGCGAGATAATGCATTGAAATTGTTCAGAGGTAGTTAGATGCCTAATGGTCTAATATGTGAGCTATGTGAGGTCTGAGGTCTGGTTCTCATAAATTCTGGCTAGACTGATCTTGTAATTTCAAGCAAAGGATAAAAGCGTTAGCCAGAATCATCAGTGTTCAAGGTCCATGATGCTGGATATTATTCATGTAAAGATTTTAAAAAGAAAAAACACACTTTAAAAGGGATGCTGTAGAGTAGGGAACCTGTGGCCTTGGGGCCACATGTGGCCTTCCGGATCCTTGACTGCGGCCTTTTGACTGAATCCAAATTTTACAGAACAAATCCTTTCATTAAAAGGGGTGCGACAGAGAAAGATGAAGCTTTTCTTGCCTCCTTTAGTGCTTAAAAAAGAACAATCTCGAACAATCTCGGAAGGCCGCAGGTTCCCCACCCCTGGAGCCATTTAAAGAAATAAATTAACTTGGAATTTATATAAACCTTTCACATCTTTTTCATGATGGGATAGGATTTTTGATATAATATAATAATGTGCTGCATGAAAAACCATGTAGGATCTAATTATTTCAACTTCAAACTGACATATCTGTGTTTAAATTGGAGTAAAAAACATGTTTGTAATAAAAATTTACCATTACGAATGGAATAATTTAAAACCAATTAGGACGGATTCAGGAGTGATTAGAGGAAAAAGTTCCCAAGACATTTGGTAGTCTTATAAATGATTTCACAAAATATGCTAAGACTATCCGACCAATTACATGTGGCTGAATACTGAATCCTCAGATTTGAAAAGAAAATTTGCTAAGAACTGGGCTTTTGAAATTAGGTAAACGGTGGATATGAAAACCCTTGCTAACTTCCTCCTTTATGTAATTTATTTCATCATGGGGGTAGAAGTTTTGAAGTTTTCATTTGCAGTTTCTTTTCTTTTTTTAACCAGCTCACTTATGTTTGAGTCTACAGTATATTTTTACAGTCTTTCCTGCCAGAATCGTTGACAGTATTTTTAAATGCTTTCCCTCGCTGCCTAGGTTATACCAAGCACCACTCTCCTTAAGTTCTCAAAACTATACCACCCACACACACATCATGAATAGAGATGTGCATACTTTTTTTTTTCTTTTGGAAAACAAAGTGTTCAATCTAAAATTACTTTGGCTTTATTGTGACCCTGAAAATCATCTCAACTTCACACCTTATGGAGGTAGCTGGTGTGAGCTTCTGTTTGATCCTGGTGACAAGGCTATCATTCTAAAATTATTCATAAAAACATTTATATTTACATATACATAATTATATAATTTCTCTATTAGTACCATACTTCAAAGCATTCTGACATTCCGTAAGAACTTCAGTATAAGGTACCCTTTGGGCTAAAAAAACTTTTAATCCTGTCTTCTGAATTTCCTTGAAGACATTTATAGATTCAGTTACAATGGATTACATGAGTTTGACTTTTGAAATTGATGAAAATGCTTAACCCCAAACTGGTCTGCTTGATATTGTAGCACATATACACAGCCACTATCTTTTAATATCTATAATACACAAATACTTGGTTAGCTGTCTAGGAGGTGATATTGGTTATTTACAAATGAGGTAACCAGTCTCAAAGACTAAAATGATCTTTGAAATCATCCTTAAAACCATCAGATTGCAAACTTTGCATCACTCCTGCTTATATTTACCCTTTTTTCTTTAAACAAATGCTTCCATTTCATTTATTCTTCACCTCGAGGAAATATACTGAGAGATCCATCTACCAGGTAGAACATAAAAAAGAAGTATAAGGAATGATGTTGCTATTTATTCTTACGTTTAATGCCCCAGGAGACTTTGGACAAGTGGGTCAATATTTTTTTTTAAATGAAAAGTATGGTAGGTAGATTATTTAAACTGATAAGAACAGAGACTACCCTTGGTCTTAGCCAAAGGTCAAAGAAGCAATAGATGGATTATTTAACTACTGGAATTCTCAGAGTTTCTTTTTGCCTCATTTAAATATAATAATTACAAAATAGGAAAAGATTCCAGAATTGAACTCTTTCATGGATTTCCCTCCATATCATTTGGAAGAAAATTCTACCAACAATTCACCTACCTCTGGTTTTGAGTAATTTTATTGGTATGCCCATCTTTCCATAACTCCTTCTGCTACCTTGCCTTTGACATTTTGCTGCCAGTTTATGAAAATAAGGTGACTGTATGACAATCCTCAGCTACAGAAAATTTGTAAGAATTATTGGTGGAATTGAGTTATTTAAGTTTCATTATAGGTTCTGTGTCCATTAGGGAGACTAATAGTTTTAGCAGGAAGGGTAGATATTGAGAATTTGGAATTAGTTTACATTTTATATTCAAAGTTAGGGAATATGATTACCTTTTGATTATTTCAATTCTAAACATCTCAAGGCAAAATTCAAAATCCGTGCTAGAAAACCTGAGTAGATTCCTCGAATCACCCTCTTCCCTCCCCCTCTTCCTCTTTCACCAAATCTTTTCCAGATTGTTTGCAGAATGAAATTATCTAATTTCATGAGTATTTGTTCTGAGAAAGCACTACATTCTCTGGTAGAGAGAATTCAGAGACCATGTTTCAAGGCCTGATATCTTAAGGCAAGACCTTTTTGTCCATGAATGTCACCCTTGATTCGATGGGTACTCTGAGAGAACCATCTGGGCCAAACATCCCCAAATACATCTCTGAACCAATATATTGATAATATCATTTATGGAAGAAGACAAATGTCAACAAGTTGACTTCTCAAAGTACTTTGTTCCACATCTCTGAGAAACACATAAAATATTGTGATTTTTGTAAAAGTAAGTTAACTTGGTTTGAGATCTCTTAGAAAACATTATATGCTTATAACTGTCATTTCATTATTTTTTTCAAAAATTCATATCACCAAATCAAACTGTAGCAAGAGTTTATTTAGGATGTTTTAATATCCATTGAAGCACTGTTTCAAAATGTACATCTGCCTGCTTCATTATAATATTTCTGAATTTGTAACTCTTGCCACTATTAAATCTAGTTTTAGAAAAGACCTTGGGAACCAATGCTGAATTATTAATTTGAACATTATGAACTTTTCGAGTTCTAAGTATAGTGGAGGAAGTTAATTTGACTAATTAATCTAGTTGATTACAATATATTTATCCAAGCAGAGTCAATCTAGTAGATCAAAAATTTAAAGAGCCTCTAATAAAACTATAAACAAAGCAAATTAGTAATTCAGTGACTAAAAAAGTCAATTGAAAATTGACACTTTAATATGTACTTTTATTCATCTTATAGAGAGCATAGCTTGATAGCTTTAAGAGTTTGTACTTTGTACTTTCGTTATATTTCTAACATTCACAAAGTGTCCTAGACTATAGCCTAATTAAAATTTTAACCTCCACCTATTACACTGCAAAAGTATGCCTAGACCAGAGCATTTTACATTTATTTTCTTCAGGCTTTCTCGCTGAACTATACTATCTGCCTTACTTAGTGTACACAATGAAGATGCATGAGAGAAATAAGCTCCCTTGTTTGTTTAAATGTCCCACCTACAATCATGTGGGTGATGGCAGCGTCAGTGAAAATAGGCTCTCCTTTTGCTTAGTGATAAAAACCACATTTAATAGGTCTAATTTTAGATGTAGTCACTGATTCTGTCCCATGATAAAAGAATAACATGTGGAATGTGCCCAAACAGAACTTCTAAAGGTGTATGTTAAATCAAAGACTGTTCCTTTGAGTTTGTATTAAAAAAAGAAAAATCTCATTGATTTTATGGAAGAAATAAGGGAAAATTTCACTCTATGGATTGCTTGATGTGAGGGAATACTAGAGTGTTTCGCTTTAGTCTGATACTTAGTAGACAAGTCCCTTGAGTAGGAAGCATGGCTAATTCTGTTCTTTAAAGTGCCTAATGTGGTGTTGACATACTCAAATGTTAAATAATATATTTTAACATGAAGGGAAAGCTCAAAGCTTTCATGAGGTAAGGCTGAAAAATAGTTATACATGCCCTTGATTCATGGAAAATAAAGAGGCAAAGAACTCACATTCATTTATTCATTCCAGTAAAAATCCTTATGGTCTTATGTTTAACACATGTTAGATTTACATTTTCTAGATTTTCAGAGCTTCAAATCCTCCCTCAGAAAAAATTTTATCTTAATAGCTCTCAATATCAGGATATTTTTTTTCTGAAAAGCATACCTCCCTTTCTGGCACTCACACTTTTAAAGTATTATACTAAAAACAGTAAGTTTTTGCTTCTCTTAAAAATCTACACCATACTTAAAAGCGTCAAATTGTACACTTTAAATGAGTGCATTGTATGGTATGTGAATTATATCCCAAAGCTTTAAAAAAAGCTACACCAATAAACTGTCCATGCCAGTGCCTTTTTTCATTTTTCTTTTTCAACTACTTCCTTTGCTAAGGAAAAATTCAAACCAAAACAATTATTTAAAAAAAAATTTCCAGATATGCCAAAAAGAGGTACTTTGAAAATGATTTAGGTGAACAAGAGACTATATTTACAATTCAGGCACTAAAATTTGCCATCTACTTTAATAGTAACAAATTTATAATTTCTACACTGGCTCTGTTGGCTGATTTGATATTAGACAAAGTTAATTTTTTTCCTGCAGATTTCACAAAATGTGGATTCATGCATTCATTTAACCAGTAGATTTAAATTTTAAATCAAACTGTGTTCTTTGAAAATGTGTAGAAAAATAAGAACTCTGCTTAAAGATGAAGATTCAATGCGCTGCCTTCAAGTAGCCTACAACCTAGTGGAGGAAACAAACAAGTAAGTGGCATGTTGCTGCACTACACTTACACTGCAGAAACAATTGTCATATAGTATTCGGTAAATATCTGGCAACCATGAAATAATTGCTGACAAACCAGCAATTAAGCTAGTCCATTATGTGAAATGTAGCACATAGTCTTCCAAATCAGAGTTGGCCAGTAGTAACTAAAATGCAGTAATACCACTCAAGTTGTAATAGCAGTTAAATTTATATGATTAGACCAATGGTAACAGTCATTTCCACTTAGAAGATCTTAGGGAAGAGTTTTGATGACTCAGGAGAAGTAAAGAAACCTTGGGTGGAGAATATATCTGGGCCTTAGGCAGTTGCAGTCAGAGCTAACTCTCCTCCCAAGTCAAACCTAGGCCAAGCCTAATTCTCTAATATTTTCAACGATAAATACCATAATGAACATAGGAATGGTAGGGTCGGCTCAATTGCACAATGAAAGGGTAGCTGGGTAGTGACAATGTGAGCAGAAATCATGTTGGACTGAAAATTAATTGGAAAACCATGAGCTCTAGTTTGGATCTATCCCCAATTGTCTCTAAGTGTTCACTTAACCTCTCTAGTAGTACCTTGACTTGTTAACTCTCAAACAGCATGATTCTTTGTAAGTGTTTAGCATGTTTTCTGATGGTTAATGAGTGAGTAGATATAGGAAATGCCAACCATTGAAGATAAGAAATATGATTCTAATGGTGGCATTTTGAAGTTTGACAATGAAAGGATTAATTAAACATGTCTTTATAGGAGTTGGCTATCTTTGTATTAACTGGTGGGTCTAAATGTTTATAAATTGGAACCCCATTTTTTTCTGCTGGCCTTTTTTACTTTCTTAAAATAATGTTTTCCTCTGTATATTTCTTTAATGTCTTCTTCCATGAAGAAGAGATAGGATTATCTAGTAGTAAACAATTTAGGATTATATTATAAGAGATAATGAATTCACCTTCTTAAAATGCTTTGGAAATAGTTAGATGAATACAAATTGTTGTTTTGGGGTCCTGACAAATGTTAAACATCTCACTGGAGAGAGAAAAGAGTTATCTTCATATGGGGGAATGGTTGGTGGTTATTGTTTTAAGATATTTCCATAGCTAATGGTTATTTATTGTGAATTTCTACTTTAATAAATCTTTTCCTTCTTTCCACAAATCCACTATGTAATGACTTCTGCAGTGTGCCTTGGGATATTCAGTCTTGGGCCAAGACAAACTATTTTCCTCACAACTGTTATCTATTATAACAAATAAAGTCATAACAATTGTCTAGAGAGGACACTTGTAAGAAATGACAATATTTTTGCTGTGTCTGAAGGGTTTCCCAAGCCAAATGACAGGAATGTCAGCTAACATTCATTGTCACTGAATGCGTATTTCCAATACAATTGGAAAACTGATGAACAAAGAAAACATGTTGATTTGAGGTTTCCCAAAGGATAAAGTACCCTCCCCTCAAAAAAGAATCTGATATGACCCATTTGGATAATAATAAATATCTGGCATTTTAAATTTATTTTTTATGCATATATGCAAGGTGTACAACATGATGTTTTGATACATATGCATGTGATTACTCCAGTCAAGCAAATTTTCATATCCGTCATCTCATATAGTTACCTACCTTTCTTTCTAAGAGTACGTAAAATTTACTCTCTTGTCAAATTTCCTGTATACAATATAATGTTATTAACTATAGTCCCCACGTTGTACATGAGACTTACTTATCCTACATAACTGTGACATTTTTAAGAGTCTAAGATGGTATTTCTGTGAGATGTGTGAGCATTTCTAAAGTACAACATTATATCCATGAAAAAATTGTAAAAAAGCTGAACCAAAATTTTATATAGATCTGATGATCAGTGCAAGCAGTATTCTCAACAGAAAAACTGAGTGTTTTGTCTTCTTTGATTCAACCCCAGCGGTGAGTTTGGTGGTTGAATCAACTGTTTGAAAAAAACGAATGATAGTTGAGATTCATTTAGATCAGATGAGAATGATCATTATGAACAGAGAAGGATATGAGGGACCTTCAGCCCTGTAGTTGACTTGCCTTTTTTTTGCCACCAAAGTTTTACCATTTTAATACATGACCTATAACAGACTTGGTCTCATTTTCAGTGACTATCTAGTTCATTGGTTTTACCATAACTTCACTACAGCCCCTGAAAGAACTGTAACCTGATTTTGACTTCCCTTTGGAAAGTTCACTACCAATGTCACCCTACCTCAAGAAGGGCTTGCAATAGGTAGATTTTCTAAGTTTTAGAAGCTTATCTTTAACTCTGTAATCTTCTTTTTTCTCCTTTTCCCACTTCATTGTATGCACTCTTTCCCTCATACACCCCACCCCACACTCAATGATCTTGCAGCACTGTACTCCAGGAAGTTTTACTTCTTTTGGTGTACACTTTACCACCACCAAAGCATATTCCAGTCACACCTCCCACACCTCTTGGCCTAGTTTCCTGCAGTGTGTACACTCACATTTTATGAGAGCATCCTATGTAACAGGCATGGTCCAGTGAGGAAAACAGGAATCATGCTAGTTATTGTAACAGAGAGAATTCAGTACAGGCATTTGGATAAATTGGTGTTAGTAACCTGAAGAAGCAAAACAAAACACACAGAAAAAAAACAAGATAATGCTTTTGAAAACTATTACTATCTCCAGGGCTCAGGGACAGAAGGGAGAGGCTGGGGACAGCAGATCCTAGAAGGTCAGAGGAGGAGCTTTGTAGAGTTTGAGACTCAGTCCTCTGAGAAATGGTACCACCCAACTAGTGCTAGTGCTGGTACCTCAGGAGCTGGGCCTCAGATCTCTACGGAGGGGTCTTGCCAAACTCATCCGGTTTACCTCTAAGTCAGCATGATGAAGTTGATGCTGGGAGTGCTACAGGAAGCTGGAAAATGGAACCAACTGTAGCCACCAGAGTGAAATATCTGTGCCAGAGCAATGTGGATGGAACATTAAGAGCACAAGAAAGAGAAAATTCTTCTTCTTCCTGCCTTCCAGTCTTCCTCTAGTGCTCCCTAATGTCACTGTCTCTAACAGGGAGCCTGGGGGAAAAGCAGAAATGCAGTTTGTAATGTCCTAGTCCTAACATCCAAAAGCAGAGTGCTGAAGAGAAAGTTTGGAGCTGAGACACTGGCTAAATAAAGGCTACCCTGGAGGCTACAGCTGAATACAGAAGGCAGGATTATGTTTAACTAGGGAGAGATGTGAATCCCAAGAATACAAAACAAGGTTAATTTTTGCTAACGAGTATCAAGACTTGATCATCTCCAAAATAAAATGATGTGAAAATCTAGGGTAACAGACACCGTATCAAAATGGATCTAACTAGCAGCTCTTAGTACGATTTCTCCCCAATTTGTTGCTTAATGCCCATGAAAACACAATAAATAAAAAAAATTACAATAGCACTAGAAACCAATACTGATAGAATTGGGGGAGAAAAGGCCTTATTTATAAGGCATATGGAGCTTCAACTCATAGCACATCCCTCTTTCCTACAGAAAAGCATTAGCATGGTGAGAGGTAAGAATATGCTTCACAGCTCTGTCACCATCTGCCTGCTGACCTAGTGAACCAGGAATTGTGCCAACCAGAAATCTGAGCAGGAACCCCTGTCTAGCCCTTGGGAGCTGCTCTGAGAGAGTATCATTTCCCCTACACTTCAGCTGTCACCTTTCTACAACAAACAGATATTGAAATTCTCAGGAAGCAAATGAACAGAAAGTAGGGGGATGTTAACAGTGGCGCAGGGCATTCTAATAGATGTTGTCCTTATGAGAAAGCTATTGTGGGAAGCGGGACGTGGATGGAAAAAAACATTAGCTGTGAAGACTGCAAATTTCACTTTTCCAAGCACTACGTCCACTCAGAATAAAGCAAATAACACATCTGAGGATGCCCTAATTCAAGATCCAGAAGAAATAATCAGAATATTATATTACAAGAAAACAAGGCCTTTATGAAAAGGCAAAAGTATAGAATGGAAAGTTAAATGATGAGATAAAAAAACAGGAGAAGATAAAAAGCAAACAGGAAAAGATGAAAAAGATTAAAAGGAAGCTAAAAGCACAAGAGCAAGATTAAAATACGGACTGAGAACAGTCAGGAACAGAATTGATCCTGCAGAAAAGCAGAATGTGATGAAGAAAGACACATTTGAACAAATCTCTCATGAAGGAGCAGAGAAAGACAAAAAATTAAAAAATAAAATGAGAGGGAAAGTGATGATATGGATAACAGAGAATGGAGGACCAACAGGTGGGTATTCTTAAGAAAGCTAAGTACAAATACAGTAACAGTGGTAATCAAGAATATAACAGAAAAAAAAATCACAAATTCCCTGAAGAAAAACAGTAGAAAGTATAATGAAACTAAGAGTAGGCTTTTTGAAAAGATAAACAAAATTGACAAACTTTTAGCTGAACTAAAGAAAAAAGAGAAAAGAATCAAATAAATAAAACTATAAATGAAAGAGGAGACATTGCAACTGATACCGCAGAAATACAAAGGATCATAAAAGACTACTGTGAGTAATTATGCACCAACAAATTGTATAACCTAGAAGAAACAGATAAATTCCTAGAAACATAAAACCCACCAAGAATGGATCACGAAGAAATAGAAAATCTGAGCAGACCAATAACTAGTAAGGAGATTGAATCAGTAATTAAAAATCTCTGAACAAAGAAAAGTCCATGACCTGAGGGATTCACTCGTGAATTCTACCAAACATTTAAAGATGTCAACTCTCAGATTCTTTCAAAAAATTGAAGAAGAAAGAACACTTCCAAACTCATTTTATGAAGTCAGCATTACCCTGATACCAAAGCCAGACAAGGACAGTATAAGAAAAGAATATTACAGGCTAACATCCCTGATGAACATAGATGCAAAAATTCTCAACAAGATACTAGCAAATCAAATACAACAACACATTAAAAAGATCATACCATGATCAAGTGGGATTTATCCCTAGGATGAAAAGATGGTTCAACATATGTAAATCAATAAATGTGATATACCACATTAACAGAATGAAAGATAAAAATCACATGATCATCACAATAGATGCAGAAAAAACATTTGTTGGAATGTATGTTGACATAATAAAGGCCATATATAATGAGCTCATAGCTAACATACTACCCAACAGTGAAAAGAAAGTTGGAAGCTTTTCCTCTAACATCATGAATACGACAAGAATGCTCACTCTCACCATTTCTATTCTATGTAGTACTGAAAGTCCTATCCAGAGCAATTAGGCAAGAAAAAGAAATAAAAGACATTCAAATCAGAAAGAAGAAAATAAAATTATCTTTGTTTGCAAATGACACGATCTTATATATAGAAAATCCTAAAGGTGCCACCAAGAAACTTTTAGAACTAATAAACAAATTCAGTAAAGTTGCGGAATACAAAATCAACATACAAAAATCAATTGTGTGGGCTGGGTGCAGTGGCTCACGCCTGTAATCCTAGCACTCTGGGAGGCCGAGGCGGGAGGATTGTTTGAGCTCAGGGGTTCGAGACCAGCCTGAGCAAGAGTGAGACCCCGTCTCTACTAAAAATAGAAAGAAATTAGCTGGACAACTAAAAATATATATAGAAAAAATTAGCCGGGCATGGTGGCACGTGCCTGTAGTCCCAGCTACTCGAGAGGCTGAGGCAGGAGGATCGCTTGAGCCCAGGAGTTTGAGGTTGCTGTGAGTGAGGCTGACACCACAGCACTCTAGCCCAGGCAACAGAGCGAGACTCTGTCTCAAAAAAAAAAAAAAAAAAAAAAATCAATTGTGTGTCTATACATTAACAATGAACTATCCATAAAAGAAATTAAGAAAACAATCCCGTTTACAATAGCATCAAAAACAATAACATACTTAGAAAAAATTTAACCAAGGAAGTAAAAGACCTGGACACTGAAATCTATAAAACACTGATGACAGATACTGAAGAAAACACAAATAAATGGGAAGATACCCCATGTTCATGGATTGAAAGAATTAATATTGTTAAAATTTCCAAACTACCTAAAACAATCTGCAGATTCAATATAATCCTTATCAAAATTTCAATAACATTTTTCTTAGAAATAGAAAAAGCAATCATAAAATTCATATGGAACCACAAAGGACTCCAAATAGCCAAAGCAATCTGAAGCAAGAAGAACAAAGCTGGAGGCATCACATTAGCTGTTTTCAAAATATGTTACAAAGCAATAGTAATCAAAACAGTATGGTACTGGTATAAAAACAGGCATGCAGACCAATTAACTAGAATAGAGAGCCCAGAAATAAATCTATGCAAGTATAGTCACTTGATCTTCCACAAACGTACAAGAGCACACAATAGGGAAAGAATAGTCTCTTCAATAAATGGTATTGAGGAAATTGGAATCCACACACAGAAGAATGAAATTGAATGCTTATCTCACACCATATGCAAAAATAAACTCAAAATGGATTAAAGACTTAAACATAAGCACCAAAACCATAAACTACTAGAAGAAAACCTGGGGAAAAATCTTCTTGACATTGGTTTGGGCAATGATTTTTTTGGATGCGATTCTAAAACACAGGCAACAAAAGCAGAACTAGACAGATGGGATTGCATCAAAATAAAAAGCAAAGGAAACAATCAACAGAATGAAGAGACATCCTATAGAATAGAAGAAAATATTTGCAAACCACACAGCTAATAAGAAGTTAATATCCAAAAATGTATAAGGAACTCAGACAGCTCAATAGCAAGAAAACATATAACCCAATTAAAAAATTGGGCAAAGGACCTGAATAGACATTTTCTGAAGAAGGCATACAGATGACAAACTGGTATATGAAAAACTTCTCAACATCACTAATCATCAGGCAAATGCAAATCAAAACCACAATGAAGTTTCACCTCATATCTGTTAGAATGGTTATTATCAAAAAGACAAGAGATAACAAGTGTTGGCAAGGTTGTGGAGAAAAGAGATCCTTGCACACTGTTGGTAGTAATGTAAACTGGTATAGCCAGTATGGAAAACAGTATGGAGGTTCCTCAAAAAATTAAAAGGAGAACTATCGTATCATTCAGCATTCCCACTTCTGGGTATATATCCAAAGGAAGTGAAATCAGTATGTCGAAGAGATATCTACACTCCCATGTTCATTGCAGTATTATTCACAAGGGCTAAGATATGGAATCAACCTAAGTGTCCATTGAAGATGAATAAAGAAAATGTTCCACACACAATGGAATTTTATTCAGCCCTAAGAAAAGAAGAAAATCCTGTCATTTGCAACAATGTGGTTGAAGCTGGAGACATTATGCTAAGTGAAATAAGCCAGGCACAGAAAAACAAATACCCCCATGACCTCACTTATGTGTGTATTCTAAGAAAGTTGAACTCATAGAAGCAGAGAGTAGAATAGTGGTTGCCATAGGCTGGGGGTTAGGGGAAGGGGAGATGTTGGTCAAAGGGTACAAAGTTTCAGTTACGCAGTATAAATAAGTTTTGGAGATCTAATGCACAGCATGGTAAATAGAGTTAATAATACTGTATTGTATACTTGAAGTTTGTGTGTATTAATCAGGGTTCCCTAGAGAAACAGAGCCAATGGAGAGATGTATAAAGGATTTATTATGGGAATTGGCTTGTGCAATTCTGGAGGCTGAGAAGGCCTATCTGCAAGTTGGAGAACCAGAAGAGCAATGGCATAATTCAGTTCAAGTCCAAAGGCCTAGGAACCAGGAAAGCTGACTGATGGTGTAACTTCCAGTCCACAGTAAAAGAATGTGTTAAAAAGATAAAGTCACAACAAAATACATAATAGCAGATAATAACTTTAAGGGGTAATGTCTTATTTATATAATATTTGAAGAAAATGACAAATGAAATTGAGGGACATAAAAGAAAACTTGAATAAATGGAGGGATATATTGTAAAGATATCAATTTTCCCCAATTTACACATTAAAATCTTTAAAAGAAATTTTTGAGGATAAGCCTGACAAAAGTTATTCTAAGTTTTATTTTGAAGAATAAATGTGCTAATATGGTTTAAGATTTTTTAAAAGAGCAGTAAAGATAGGATATTGCCCTACGTTAATTAATTTGCATTATAAAACTATAGTAATTAAGACAGCTTTAAAACTGGCACTGAAATGAAGGTACCTGTCAGTGGAACAGAAGAGAAAGTATAGAAACGTACTAAAGTTTATGTAAGAATTTGCCTTAAAATGAAGATGACACCTCAAAAGGGAGAAAACAGAATGGATTATGTCATTTGATTCCTAATAATTAAAAATTGTAATATAATAAATAAAACGAGCCGGGCATGGTTACTCATGCCTGTAATGCCAACACTTTGGGAGGCTGAGGTGGGAGTCTAGCTTGAGCTCCTCAGGAGTTTGAGGTGAGCTGTCACTGTGCCACTGCACTCCAGCCTGGATGACACAGAGAGCCCTGTCTCTTAAAAAAAAGAAGAAAGAAAACAAGAAAATTGCTGGCGTATAGTATAGATAGTTATGTAATTTTAAGTTAAAGAAGTCTTTCTGAGCATGCTCTTAGGGGCAGAAAACTGTTAGATATGACTATTAAAAAATTAAATTTTCTGTATGGCAAGAAACACCATAAACAAAATTAAAAGATAAATGACAAACTAAAGGGAAATAGTCACAATAAATATGTGACTAAGTAAAGGTTAATATTTTTGATGTGTAAAGAACTCTTATAAATAAATTAGAAAAAAGTACCCCCAAAATGAATTGGAGGTTTAACACAGTAGAGGCACATCTTTTTTCAGAACTTGGTGAGATGCAACTTTTTCATAAATATTCTGAATTAGAGTATGAAATGAAAAATGAAGAATTTTCAAAGTTATTAAGGAAAAATCTCCTAAATTTCCAATAACATTCATATTATGTAAGGGGTTTTGTATATAATCCTTTAGGGCAATACATATTTATAAATGTAAAATGTGATAGACTTTATATAATAAAGAGGATTATGTAAAATATAACTTGAGAATAATTTTAATTACATTTAAATTATTATGTTGCTGAGTGTATACAATTTAATTAAGCATGCATTTGATCCAACTCCACTGTAAGTAATTCATTAGTGAAAGATGTGAATGATCAGTAACCATGAAATATTTATCCTTACTAGTACTCAAGGAAATAAAAATTAAAATGATGCCAATTTTCACCTATCAGATTGGTAGACATCAAAAGGAATGATAGCACCAATGTTGGCAGGGATGTGGGAGAAGAACATTATGCTGGGGAGTGTCTCTGTGGATACAGGTTAAGCATCCTTTATCTGAAATGCTTGGGACCAGAAGTGTTTTGGATTTCAGATTTTGGGGTGGGGGGGATTTTGGAATATTTACTGATACATAAGGAGATATCTTGGGGATGGGACCCAAATCTAAACACAAAATTTGTTTCATACACTTGTTATATACATAGCTTGAAGGCAATTTTATACAATATTTTTGATAATTTTGTGCACAAAACAAAGTTTTCACTGTGTTTTGACTGAGACTCATAAGGTCAGGTGTAAAATTTTCTACTTATGGCATTATGTCAATGCTCAAAAAGTTTCAAGTTTGGGGGCATTTTGGATTTTGGATTTTCAACCTGTATAGCCTTAGAGAATCAAAAACCTTAAAAAATGTGTACTTTTGACCCTTCATTTCCACCTCTAGCAGTTTTTCTAAAAAGTTAATAATCTAGTGAACAAGTGACTAGGTAGATATTGATTACAGTGTTGTTTATTTTAGCCATAACATTGAAAGCAATCTGTCTAGCAATTGGAAACAAATTTGACAAATTGTGATGAGTCTACATGGTAGAACATTATGCAGCCGTCAAGAACATAATAGTTACAACAACCTGGATGGAACTGGAGACCATCCTCCTGAGTGAAGTATCACAAGAATGGAAAAACAAACACCACATGTACTTACTATACAATTGGAACTAAATGATCAGTACTCATGTGTACATATGGTAGTAAAATTCAATGGAAATCAAGCAGGTGGGAGGGAGGAGAAGGGGATGGGTAAATTCACACCTAACGGGTACAATGCACACTACCTGGGTGATGGACACACTTAAAACTTTGACTCAAACTGTACAGAAGTAATCCATGTAACCAAAACGTTTGCACCCCCATAATATTTCTGAAATAAACAAACAAATAAATAAATAATTCAAAAAAGAATGTAATAGAGATGTATACTTACTGATATGGGAAAATGTTCATACATCTTTAAAAGCAAGTTAGAAAAGAGTACAAGCACTGTGAACATGTATTTTTGGTAAAAATCATACAAACTCAAATATGTATAGGGAAAAGTTTGGGGAGGTAATGACACAAAATACTCGCTGTGCCCTTTCTGAATTGGGAATTATTTGGGACTTAATTTGTTTTCTTTTTGCTCTTGTCTTTCCTAAATTTTTTACAATTAACCTGCATTATTTGGATAATTAGTACGTTTTCTTAACATTTCAAAATAGAATGATCCATGTAAAAAACAAGAAGCCGGTACAAAGCACACTTGGGCGCCCGCAGTAGCAATGCCAGTGTGGCGCAGTGATAAGAGCGAGGATCCCGGAGCCAGTCTGGCCCGGATTCATCTAGTCCAGATTCTGCTGCTCCTGACAGGGTTACCTCAGGCAGGTCATTTCACATCTCCGGATTCGCCATCTGTAAATTACTCTGAGGATTAGCAAACATGTAAATCACCCAACACACAGTCTCTGGCACGTCTTATACACTTAACAAAAGGTTAATCCTTATTGTTATTGTTGTTGTAAATGCCAAAGAAATCGGCCTCAAGACCAAAAACAGATTTGTGTTGCTGAAAAGAAACATGGATTAATTGTTAAGAAGTTTTTGTGTGTAAGGTGTCATCTTGCCAGATACATTTAGTCTATGGTTTCAACAAAAGAAAACTGCTGATCAAAATTTGTTACATGTTAAAATTATGTACTTGTAGAGCATGCGCCCTTCTAGAGGGCTAAAGAGGGAACTTTTTCAACTTGGGTAATTTCAGGTCCTACGCGCAGTATTTTGTGCGTAATAGTGGATCAGTAAGCAGTGAATGGAGTGGAATTAGGGTTGCTTGCTTGGGCTCTTCTCTGACTAGACTTTTGATGCTGAGTGCACTTCGCTGTGTGGCCTGTGATCACTAAAGCTCTGATTGCTAGAAATCACTTAAGAAGGTAAAGATCAATCAGGCTTTCCTAAATTTTACCTTAAGGAATTAGAGATGGGGAGTTCTACAAATAAAAGGCTACTTCCTTCTGTAACAGCTCTTATAGTAACACAGTGGACCCTTTGTGGCTATTAGATGATGAGTTGTTATTTATTGATATTTATTAATAGTATGAGTTGACTGCTATAGCGAGGCACTGTGCTATTAAGTACTTTATTGTAAGGATTCTCTTCTTTGATACGACAACTCTATGACGCAGGTATTGTTATTATTCCTTCTTATAGACGATGATCCTAGGACTTAGCCAAGGTCATAGGAATAGTAAATTCAGCTGGGCACTTGAACTTGATGCTATTTGATGACAAAATCTATGCTCTTAAGCACTTTGCCACGTTATTTCCCCATTCTTTCCAACCAACAGGATTCTTTTTAGTTGGTGTTTCAGTGTGCTTCATTTGTTGCTGTATGTTTTATGGATTTAACTTAAATCCTTTTCTTTAATATTGATGCCATGAGAAGCCTGGTTTTAAACAACTGTATAAAACGTTCTTGAAAAGTCTGCTTTTCTTCAACTGAATTTTTGTTCTAAAGCTATATTATTGAATTGATATTTGTATATTTAGAACACCTAATTGAGTTTTTAAGTGTTTGAAGGCAGGGGTTGTGTTTTACTTCTCTTTGTATCCCATGCCCATAAGAGATGGTCAATAAACATTGAATTGAATTACATGTCTCCATTGATCATATTAGAAAACCAAAAAAATGATCATTTTCTACTAATCTGTAAATTACTTTCAGCAAATTTATAAGCAATCCGGTCACACCCCCTAGATCTACTACTGTCTAGGTTTCTAGGCATGAAGGTATGGCGCCCTCACTCTCCATCAGTTGTGGTGTGACATAGCGTTTAAGAACTGATGTTTCCGATGATACATATGTATGAGTGTATACATATGGATGTAGTCATGCCCAGAACAAACCACTTTCACCCACTTGCATTTCCATTTGCTTTCTTCTTCTTTTTTTTTTAAATCACTTTACAATTACTTCTCTTTTCCTTTTAATTTCCCTTGTTATTTTATCCAAAGTCCTAATGGAAATTCTTTTTTTTAAATGTATTTATTTTTTAATTGAAAAATAAAAGTTATGTAGATTTATGATGTGCGTATGATGTTTTGAAATATGTATACATGTGGTATGCTATACAAGCTAATTAACATGTATATCATTTCACACACTTATTTTTTGTAGTCATATTACTTTACATTTACACTCTCAGCAATTCTCAAGTATATAGTACATTGTTATTAACTGTAGTCACCATGTTGTCCAGAAGATCTCCTGAACTTATTCCTTCTGTCTACATATTTGCTTTCTTAATGTCATATCACCTTGGACTCACCCTGGGAGTGGCTGTGCACATAAATATCACCTATTATGGGGCAGCCAAAACAACAAACAGTTGGATAAAAAAAAGTCCAGTTGGATTCCTAGCACCGCCACACACTAGCTCTGTGACCTTGAGCACATAACTTACCTTCTCAGCAGCTCAGTTTCTGTAAGATAGGGCTGGGAATATTGATCTCAGTGTGTTGTCAAGAAGGGTAAAATGAATGCAGGGAGAGAGAGAGAGAGAGTATGTGTGTAGAGCCCTTAGCACATGGTAGGTGTTCAGTAAAATCATGGAACTCTGAAAAAACCCTCATTTTTCATGAACCCACTGCTTTGCCTTAAGAAGTTTCATGATTCTACTTTGAATAAATTTAAAGAACACCAAAACACAGATACATGATTTAAAAACCAAGAATGGAAAAAGGCAGTCACAGGCCTTTGAGGGAGTATCTGCTCCTGAGTGATGTTAGAAACGACTTCAGCATCCTGGAATTCACACAGCGTTCTTCAAGCAGTTCAACCTGCACTGATTTGAGGAGCATTTTTGTTTGCATAAATAAAACACTAAAAATGTTATTGAGCTATTCGATGGAGGAGATGTATACCTGGTAATGTAAGACTGTGTTTTCATGCAGTTTTTATTCAAGGCAAAACATAAACCAGCGAAATGAAAACAGAAAGTGATAAGTAACATGGCTATATTTTCCATGAACATATGGTAGATGTTTAAAATGAGGTATGTCAGCTATTAATTCCCCAGGTGCTTGCCTTAGCCTTGATAATAAGGTTGTTCTATGGAGGGATTTCCCATCTCTTGATATTTTGATCTTTGAGAAAATACAAGACTGACTTTTCTCTCCTGGGCCCATGTTAGCAGAAATATTAGAAAAGCATTTTGCCCTGATTGGCGTGCAAAAGGTTTCAAGAACAATACTGATGGGTGTGTCTTTCCTACACTCAGTTATTTTCTCACCCAAAACCCCAGGAAAGACAGAGACTCAGGCAAGCCTGTTCCGTTCTTGACTGAATGCAGCATGGTAATTTAGCAGGAGGACCTGGTACCTTGTACCATGCTCATCTGATCCTGACTTTAGCTTGTGGGCAATGTGAACCTGTATAAGTCAAAGCCACAAACTGAAACATACAGGAAGTATAAGGTGAGGTGAGAGCCAACCCTAGAGGACAAGATCTTATTTCAGCATGGTTAAATGACTTCTACTTGAGAAATTGCCTTTTTTGCTTCTGTTTTTCACATTTAAATGTCAACTTGGCATGTCATAGCTTGTCAGTAATTTAGGAACTTGAGAGAATATGGGGAATCATTGAAATATTGATAAACATAAAGTGATTTATTTTTCAGAATATGAACAATTTGATTTGGGGGTGTGAACAAAAATGTTACAAATGAAATAGCTGGACGTATTGACCTTACTCAAGTCAACTTCTGTGGCTTCATGGGAAGGAAACATAAAATAAATGAAATGTGTAGGAGCTTGAAATATAAGCACTTAAAATTCTGAAATCCATTTTTTTAAATTTCAGTATGATCTTTGGTGTTTTAAAATATAAAATTTTACATTCAGTATCACCCCTGATGTAGAATTTTCTGAAATAATGAAGAGCATGAATTTTACAATACAAAATAACCAGACAAGAATTCATTTTTACCTGAAATTCTGATGACACTCTTCAAACTTCTAGGAAATGGAAATGTAACTGATTTTTATTAAAGTGATTTCAAGGGCAAAGGTAAAAACTGCTCTCAGGGCATGATATCTGAAAAATGATGAGGTGAAAATCAATCTGAAATATTACTGAATTAAGTGTTTAAAAGTGTGTAATTATAAATTCTAGCTGCTATCCATAGGCAACAAGGCATATATCATCTCTAACATCAAAAGGTCAATTTTACAAATCAGTCGATTTATATATCTCATAAACATTTCAAATGGAGTATTAGTGTTTTTTTAATAAGTAAACAATGTCATTAGTTTTTAGGTTTTTTTAAAACTCAAAGTACAGTTATAGTTCTTCAGTGTTAATGTTTTAACTTCTTATTAGACATCATCACTCCAATCACTCTCTTCATTTTGAATGTTTATTATGCACAAAGCACCAAACCTGATTCTCCTAATTATAGATTATATTTTACACAGCAATTAGCTACTTTGAAATAGATGGATGTTTTGGGTTTACTTATTCAGGGGGCTTTTTTAAAAACAAATATTTTCCAACACCAAAGTTCCAGGCTCTTTAGTCTATAGTTTTATAGCTACTTTCCTTTTCCCCATTTTAAGAATGCAGATCGAAGCTTTGAAAAGGTAGCAATAACGAAATATGAATCACTGTGCTTAATCAAAGAACATCTTTAACTGTTTCCTCATCAAACGTTTTGAAATAGATCTTTCTACTGGGGCAAGAGATGTTTGTTGTGCCAGTGTTGCACCAGACAGTAGAAGCCCTTGAAAAAATCCGTATGTGACTTGGCCTCTTTGCAAAGCTCTGTGTCTACATCCTCAAGTTTAGTGGAATCTTTTTTATGCTTTCTATTTGTGAATTTTCTACAGCTTATAAGGCACAATCCTATCATTTCCTTATTTAATCATCCCAGTGACCTGTAAGGTAGGTATTATTGTCCTATTTTATAGATGAGCAAACTGAGGCTCAGAGAGATCCAGTGACTTTCCAATGGCCAAGTGAAAACTAGAGCTCAGTCTTTTTTCTACAGCTGTGTTGTTGTACATTGGCAAGTACAAGGTGTATATGCAAATACAGATAATTCTAATACATACTTAAGAGATTTGGAAGATAGTTTTTGTCAACCCATTACAAAGAAATCTTTTCTTAGTACTAGGCAGTAGAGGCAGTTTCAACAGATTTGTAGATTTGTAGATATGAGAAATTGGCTTCAAAAGCAGGAGTCAGGGAATTGCTGCATTGTTTTTGATACACAGAAAAACATAGCTCTATAAATTGTCTACTATCGGGTCCTCTGAATTCTGCTTTAGAAAAAAAAGAATTGTTACACACTTGAATCTTAAAGCCTAGTGTAATTAAGGACATTTGGAAACCAGGAGAAATGGTAGTGGTAAGCAATGTCCCTAGAACTCCTTTAAACGCTATGGGAATACACACTATTGAAAGAAAGAAAGGGCCGGCATGGTGGCTTACGCCCCAATCCTAGCACTCTGGGAGGCCAAGACAGCAGGATTGCTTAAGGTTAGGAGTTCAAGACCAGCCTGAACAAGAGCGAGATCCCGTCTCTACTAAAAATAGAAAGAAATTAGCTGGACAACTGAAAATCTATAGAATAAATTAGCTAGGCATGGTGACAACATGCCTGTAGTCCCCAGCTACTGGGGTGGCTTGAGCCCAGGAGTTTGAGGTTGCTGTGAGCTAGGCTGATGCCACGGCACTCTAGCCCAGGCAACAGAGTGAGACTCTGTCTCAAAGAAGGAAAGAACAGGAAAAATAAAAACTTTTAAAAGGCATGGGACAAAGAAATGAATTTTTAAAAATAGTTGTTAGCATGAAAGCACAGTTCTTTAAGGGTGACCACTACTTGGTTACTCATTACACATGTGGAGAAAAAATGTGCTTCTGTATTTAAAAGCCTAGTAAGTGGATAATATCCTTCTATGAGTTTTTGGTTTGTTTTAAGAGGTTTAACTTCTGAGTCAGCTTCGCTAGGGAAGATAGCCCTGCACACCAAAAGATCTAGCACATGTCCTCCTGTGCCATTTATTAAGGATCCTACGAGTCGCACAAGTGCTATTTGATGATCCTTTTCCACTTCTTCAGTAGGACCTCACCAACCACAATTGAATCATTCAGTCCCATCCATTGAGCAGTGCCTGGATTGATACAGCCTCTGATTTATTACTTAATTTCAAGCTGCTTTGGAAGTGACTTGAGGTTGTTTTTGTTGGCTTTTTTTAGGAACCTTAATTCCACCTTGACCTTCATTCACTCACTCATTCGTTCCACAAATCTTTATTAAGTATTTCATGTGTGAACCGCCTTCTGTGCCAGGCACTGGAGATATAGTGGTGGATAAAAAGAATAATACAGCTGCTCTTGTGGTGTTCACAGCCTGGTAAAAGGACACCTGGGGTAAGTGCCCAAAGAAAAATCCCAGAGAGCTTTGAAAGTTTGCATTAAGAGAGAATTGACCTGATTGGAATAGTCAGCATCAGTTAACCTGAGATCTGGATCAGGAAGATGTGGACGTTTGAGTCTGTGAGATGAGGGGCCAGGGAAAAGCCCCGGAACAGCATGTGCAGAGGCCCTGTGGCAGGAGGAAGCATGGTCAGGTTGTGGAAATGAAAGGGCAATGGAGATGATGGGAAGATAGCAATATTGACAAAGGTATAACAGGACTCTGGAGGCTTCCACGCAGATCATCTGGTGCCTTGGAGGCCCTGGTAAACATTTTGGTCTTTAGCCTGAAAGTAATGGAAAGCCACCAAAGCATGTCAAGCAGTAGAGTGACGAGATCACATTGGTGCTTTGCAGTGATCACTCTGGCTTCAGTATGGAGAACAAATTAAAGGAGGACCAAAGTTAATGCCTACAGACTAGTAAGGGCGTGTCTTTTTTGTTTAAACTCAGTCCTTTTAGTTTAATTTACCTCTTAACGTCCATTCTCTTCCTACTATATCTTATTGTAACTTTTTTGTGCAGCTGAAATAAGCAGAAGTTTTTCTTTTTAAAAACTTCTTATTGACAACAGAACATCATAAAAAATTGTTGCCACCTGGAAAAAAACCATATTCTCACTATTTCAATACAAGTAGTTTTATGTTCAGATTTTTTTGTTTTTTTCTGTTTCTACGTGGTCGTGATATTGATGCAATGTCTTTATCGTAGCCACTGAGATACATTAAAATTTACTGACCTGTTGCTCCACAATTGGACATTTAAGTAAGAAGTTTTAACCGAGGATGACAAGACAGTGACATGCCGTCCAAATATATTCTCTTTCACTTTGCAGCAATAGAAGTTGGGAGAGTATCTTCTGCCACTCTCAACCCAAATCATGTGAAAATACCCATTTATGAAGAATGTAAAATCTCTGAAGTATTTGTATTAAGAGTAATGCATGTTGCTTAGGCTGTTAAAGAAATATTGATTTCTGACCCTTAACTGGAATACTTAGCTTTCATTTTTCTTCTTTTTACATAAATTGTGTATATCGTGTTCCCCTCAGGGAGAACTTAAAAGCATTTTGTGTTATGAAGGCTCCGTTCTAGGATCTTATTGCGTTTGAGATGAATAAATGGAACACTTGTGATCACTGGAACAGACCTATTTTTTTCTATGTAACAAGGCACACAAATAATACAGGGCTGAATTTGGCCCCAGAACTTTAGAAGTTCCAAGCCAGTTTCTTACGGCCAAATTTAGCTTCCAACTTTCAGCTGATGAGGAGCTTTGGCATATAGGCAATCTAATTTTTGCTCAGCAGAAATCTCCTTGGATGTTTTGAATATAATTTTAAAATTTATATTACCAGGTGATGCTTAAGCTTTCTTAGAAATTGGCTGTAAATACTTGCTCCGAAAACAATGTGCCTTAAAGGTACTTTATACCAGCCTTCAAGGTATTAGAAAGAAATGGGTTGGCACCAAAACATTTGAATATGCCGTAGGAAATGAAATATGGCCAAACAGGTTTTTATGTTCTGATTATTCCTTTTTCCTGTTGTTAGCCAGAGGCCAGCAAATCAACTTTACACCCCCCACCCCAACCCCACCACCATTTTATTTTTATCAACCTCTTAGGAAGTTTCAGAGTTTCTTTTGCCTATTGTTTGGACATATATAATGGGCAAATTAAAACTTCTGAATGTTTCTTATCTATTTATCTGTTGAGGAGATGTTGCTTTAAACACATTTAATATTACTAATTAATTTAATTACACATACTGTAGTTACGTTAACACATTTTCTATTATCTGCTCTAATGCGACGCAGTGCCCTCCCACAGCCATCTTAACCTAAAGCTTTAATTGCTCTCCCCTAAGCCTCAGCTCATGTTTGATTTATCTGATTTCTTTGTATAAGGATTCTCTAGTTTACGATGTGTACACAAGTCATTAAATTGGTGTTGATGTTTATGCAGTGAACTTGCCAACTGGTTACAGCAGACATCCCTTTATGAATTTATGATGGGGCAATAAAGACAAGTGTCAGAAGCCCCTTGTCTGGAGGGGAATCACTTTCCTTGTGCTGTGTTGGGGACAGTAATGTGGACACTTCCACTAATTTGTATAGCTAAGGATAATGTTGAAATCCAGATTTTTCAAATTGTGGGCACTCTCTAATTTCCTGCAGTGTATGTTCAC
The DNA here is from genome assembly GCF_041146395.1 of Eulemur rufifrons. NCBI lineage: Eukaryota > Metazoa > Chordata > Mammalia > Primates > Lemuridae > Eulemur > Eulemur rufifrons. The sequence goes on from NC_090984.1 coordinate 53,663,324, forward strand.
GTGTGTGTGTGTGTGTGTGTGTGTGAGAGAGAGAGAAAGAGAGAGAGAGACACAAACACTACAATGTTTGCACTTTGAAACAAAACTATATTATATTTGAGAATTTTAACCAGGGACTCATTCTTTATAAACATGGCTGGATATGTATCTGGGTTATTATGGAGTCAGTGTCAAGATCTAAAATTCTCCAGCTGTAACAAGTAAGTGAAATATTTGAAGATGAGGGCCCTGTATCGTTTTCTCTTATAGCTGTACTTTTTTTGCAAAAATGGGCCAAAAAAGATAAATATTGTTCTGGAGTATGAAGTCATAAGTAGCTGAAATTTACATTTTTTTAATTATGGGAAGGTCTTCAAAGATTATAATGATGAGTTTGATTTACTAACAAGGAGCAGACACAAGTCTTCCTGACTGAGAACACAAACATGCTAACTTAAAAATAGCTGTGTATGTGTTGTATTCGTGCTTCCTCCTGCGTACACACACTGGTTTGGTGATCTTTGCCCTTTTTACTTCTCTTTAATATCTGACGTGAGAAGTCAGATTGGTTCTTAATTTTTAACATACAGCACAGAGAATTTATTTCTAAGTATTATTTATTTCAAATCATCCTGTGTATGTATGAGTTTGCTTTCAGATAAATAATACCTACAAATAACCAAAGAATTAAGATAAAATGCAAGAGCTCAGAAACGTAGGAAGAGCGAGCCAAATAAGGAAAAAACACTTTCATTTTTGAAGAAAAGGATGGACGAGCAGGGAGGTGGAGAGAAGGAAGGAAGGAAGGTGTTCCAGATGGTTTTGAAATTTGTGCAGTAGAGGAGAAGATTCTCAAATGTCATGTGGTTTTCTGAAGAGACAAAAACAGGACTTTAATGTTGATGACAGAGTAGATAAACTGGAAGTGAGATAGTGAAATTCATTTTTATCTACATTTCCTCTCAATTCTCACCCTTTATGGGAGCTCTTTTTCTTCATACTGAGAAAATTCAGATTATTAAATGTAGTTTAGTGTGCAGACTAAGAGAAGAAATACAACAGTGTCTAATTAGCAAGGTTGTGGCTAAAGGGGACTTAAAATATTTGCTACCACTTACAAACTAAAATGACCGAAATATCATAGAATATTCTTATATGCCTTTAGCAAAAAATGAACATAAACAAAAAGAGTAAATTATGGCTAGTTTATATTTCAATATGAGAAAACAAATTGAAGAGGACTGGTTTTGATCTGCAACAATCATCTATTCAATCAATATGGTTTTTTTGTTTTGTTTTGTTTTTTATTTCAGTTTATTATGGGGGTACAAAAGTTTAGGTTACGTATATTGCCCATAACTCCCTACCCTCCCCCAGTCAGAGCTTCAAGCATGTTCATTCCCCAGACAGTGGGCATCGCACTCATTATGTAGATATACACTGAGAGATCCTCCGAGATCCAGCACTGTAAGGTTTTGAGTTAGCCACATGCAGAACAAAGAGACGTGAAATATGGTTCCATTTGTTGAGGACTTTACTCTCTTACCCCCAGTATCTATAATGCACATCTCTCCTACATGAATAATATAAATGCAGTGTGACTCAGATGTCAGCTGATTCCTTTGCACAAGTGAATCTCTTTTAAACCAACATAAACTTGATGTAAACTTCAGCCCCTTCATCAGCTTCCTCAAGAAATCCAATCATATCTAGGATTTTGTGAATCCTCTAGTTTTACTGAAGGTTTTTAGTGTCCTGTGGAAGTGTCACATTACATAGCATACATATCACTTGAAAAATTTCCTTTATACCACCTCTTCCCAGGCCTCCCCTCTAACCCTAATCACCTCTCCACCTCTTCTGGCAGGCAGCTCTCAATATAGCTTTCAACCATTTAGGCTGAGTAGCTTCCTGCTTTGATAAGAAACTTGGCTGCCATTAGAAGGACAGACCCGGAAGATTTATTTCAAACCCCATTTTTCAACCCCTAAGTTTGTCAAAGATCCTTTTCAATAGAACTGATTCTTCCTACAAAGAAATTTCTAACCTGCATCTAAAAAAATGAATTTTTTTCATAGGATTTTTAGATGTACAGAGAAAAGAAGAATCACTTCAAAGTAATGATCAAGGAAGCTTGATATTGAAGAATGGCATATCAATAAGAACAGGATTTGTTATGCTGCTTCGACAGATAGCACCAAAAATCTAGTGGCATATCACAAAAAAAAAAAAAAAAAAAAAAAAACCAGTTTATTTCATGGGCACACGAAATCAGTAGTGAGTTCAGGCCTCTCTCCAAGGCAGCTGTCCTCCATATGCCAGCTTAGTATGTAGGGTTTCTTCCACCTTGTGGCACCTCTATCTTAGCAAGTAGCACCACAATTATAGCAGCAAGAGAGAGGGCCAGGGGAGTTCATGGCAGCAAGTGAATTCTTGAGCCCCTAAATAGTACATACACCCTCAATCACAGTCATTTATTTGTGTAGGAACCAGTCAAGTGGTCCTGCCCAGTTCATGGGAAGGAGAGGTATAAAGGGGCTGGGAAACATAGTCTTCCATGTGTATAAAAGGAGGAAAAATAATGGTGAGCATTTGAATATCTGGAATATGAGAAGTGTTTTGATAGCAGTGACAAAAGAATAAAATGGACAAAGAAGCTAATGTGGCTTGGTTAGTATTTTACACTTATGTTGCAGGGTAGTGGGATATAAATTTTGAAAGATAGTTTGGGCCCATATTGTGAAAGGCCTTAGAATGCAGGCCAAGAATCTGTTTTATTGGTGACATGAAGCCATACAAGTTTTGGGAAGGGTATGAATGATTCATTGGGTGCTTTGTGTAGTTGCTTGTGGTGATAGCTGGGGTTGAATTGTCAATTTAGAGTCACAAGACCAATTAAAGATTTTTCTTCCAAATCAGCTTAATATGAGGAACCATCTACCTTCTGTTGTTCTTGGGGAAAATACAAAGGACACTGTCCTCATTCATCTCCCCGAGTACACATGCCCCAGCTGAGGATTCCTTTTGCATCCTCTCTCACTTTATTCAACCAAAATGCCTTTAAAAAAAAAACCATCACTTTTAAGATCCACTAACAGGTAAATAAGATGCTGAATAACCACGCATCATAGAAAACATTTGTATTTAGAAATATTCGTGATATTCATGAGCATTTAAAAGGTGTTGGGATACCAATTAGAAACCAGGTTTGTTGGGATGACAGGATTGATACAGAAAACTCCAGTTACATGGCAGAGCGATGGAAATGATGAATGACTCTGATTTATGACTATATTTACCCAGTATGAATAAATAAATAGCTACTATTTATTATGTGCTTGATTACTATGTGCCAGACACCATGTTAGTACTTAAATCTTTTAACATGACCCAGCGGCCCAGAATGGCCTGGCACTGGCTACCTCTCCAGCCCCCATCCTTCGACTCAGCCCCTCTCACTCTGCAGTGGGGCTCTGGGCTCCTTGCCTCGGGGCTCCTTGCCATTCCTGCTTCCTGGCTGGTTCTGACTTCACTCGAGTCTCCGCTCAAATGTCACCTTCTCAAAATGTTCTCCCTGGCCACCCCACATAAAAGAGCAGCATCCCCAGTCACTTTATCCATACAGTACCTTATTTTTCTTCCTAAAACTTATCACCACCAGACAGATTATATATTTTTAAATTTATTGCCTACCTCTCTCACCAAAATATAAGTTCCATGAGGTTGGGGATTTGTCTCTTCTGTAACAGTGCCAGACACTCAATAACTATTTGTTCAATTAATAAATAACTTACTTAAACCTCATAAGACCCCTATAAAGTGGGCACTATTATTTTGCCTATTTTATAAATTAAAAACCTAAGTCCTAGGGTGATTCAGTAGCCTCTTCAAGGTTTCACAATTAGTAATCGGCAGAGCCAAGGATGAAAGCCAGGCCTGTCTGATTCCAGAGCCCCTACTTTTAGCCACAATACTCTTCAGACAATGCTATGCTAAGATCATGGTAATTGAAAATTGGTGTAAAAATTATGCCTTAAGAATCCAGACATGAAATGTGTATGCTTGGGCCATTTCTCAGACACTAATATATATTTATTGAAAACATGATAAATATTTCTATATGTATGAAAAAGTGAACTGACTTCCCCTCACTGTCTCCCTACAAAAGGTATCTTGTGGAGCTAATAGATGGTAATCTTGAAGAGTGAATTTGCTCACATGGGCCAAATGTTTCCTCCTGCAGAGTGGGCTGCCTCCCAAAGAATTAGCCCTCCTCAAAATGAATTATTAACCCCAGCGTCCTGGCCAAATTCCCACTTGGATAGCTAGGAACTGTTCAAAACTTGGAATCTATTGAAATTAGCCTGGCTTGATTGCAGTTTGTGCATTAATCGTGATATAATAGAGTTTCTCTAGAGATTTGAGCATATATTATTCTAATGTGTATAAGCTCATTTTGTCTCTTAGGATTTTTTTTTTTTTTTTAGTTTCTTCTTTCCCTCATGAAATATGGCCTAAATTTCTTTACAAGTTTTTGGTTTTGTTTTTTAATTTCCCTGAATAAATGACTGCGAGTTCCTTTTTTTCTTGGACTTGCCAAACCTTTTTCTCACTTGAATGACTAGTTAGTCTCCTGGTCATTATCACAGCGTGTTGCAGACATTAGCCACAGAAGTTTCCAGGTCCCCAATTCTCTTGCACAAGTATAGCCTGGGTTAGAGACAAGGTTCACGCAATGAAATTTTTCTAATTTTTCCTTTCAAGTTCCTTCAAGGAGCTTATGTTCTACTGGGAGGCATGCATATATTTTAAAGTTTAAATTAACTGACCTAATGGTGGAACTATTCAGGACTCCCATATTCATTCTAAAATTATGGCTATTAATTTCTTCAGGCAATTTTGTTAAATGTTTTAAGCCACGTGTCTTGGCCATGAGCGGGCGTTATAATGTCACTGGCATTTAGGAGGAACAGAGAGGTATGAGTGTAAACTGCTAAATCTTAGGTAAAACTAAAACAAATACCTTGGGAATCCATTGTCTTGCATGGTTTTGATGGCAACTGTAGACCTATATGATTAATCAAATCATGCCAACATCACAGGATTATTTTGTTCTGTAAGTTAGCTTTGCATGCCTTGAGTTAGTATAATCAAATCTTCAATGTAATGGATTATATTATAATGGGTAACGTCAGCAATGTTTTCATATCCTAAGCTCTCTAATTTATGTGAAGAATGATAAAGATTTTGTTAAAAGACATAAAATTATTCCCAGGAAATAGCTTCATAGATTTTCAGCATAGGGAAAGAAATTGAGAACTCATAGCTTACGCCTTTGCGTTTAATTCTGCCTGGATCACAAAAGAGTGCTAAGTCACAAATGCTTCCTGCATTCAGCTCTTTACCTTTATCAAGTGACATGAGACAATGGATGTGAACCACACACACTTAGAACTTCAGCTGCTAATATTAGAAAAATGCTTTGAAAATGACAGATGGAAAGAGCTATAAATGCAATTGCTAATGGATTTATGTGCTTGCTCTCTTTCCTTCCAACCTATTTCTACCAGTATTTTCCAAAAAATTTCCCAGAGCTCCACCTGAAGTATGACCTGATGACACCATAGCACATGTGTTTCCTGAGTTGTTTGAGTGTTTCCAAAATGTATCTACACTTTAAATTCACATATTTATCCACTAGGGTATTAAATTATGGAAAGTGTTATTGCCTTGGAGTGACAGTCATATACTTCTGCCTAGACTATTGTGATAAGTTCTGTGGGGCTTTCTACAGGTTTTTCCCCCTCTTTCTGAGTCAATATGGGCTAAGAGAAATATATAATTCCTCATGGAAAAAATCCATTCAGATTTCTAATGTGAAAGCATGCTTGCTTTTAAATCCATAACATGCAGAAATTTCCCCTCCCATTGTCATCGGCCTCCTCCCAATTAGGTGGTTCTAACTACTAATGTGAGAAGAAGGCAGATGCCTGAGACTGATATTTCCTCTGTTTCCCTTGTGCACTTAAAATGAGTGCTTCAGTCTCAGGTCAAACACTTAAAAATACTTATTCTCTTACCATATATTTATTAAACAATACTGCTCTCCTAGACTTTTCTAGAAGCTGGGCATATAGCAGCAAACAAAATGCAGAAGTGAAAATCCAAGTGCTTATTCATAAATACCCCAGAATGTTTCATTTGGCATTTCCTATAAACATCTAGATTTGTTCACAAAGAACTTAGAAGGGCATTAGTCCACTGGGGGTATTAATTGCTTTGCAAGAATGTTATTTATCTTATAAAAGGACTCACTTTAGAAAATAGCATACTCCCTTAGTAATTCAACTTACAATATTTCAATTTGCATTTACTTATGTAAAGCACAGTCCAAGTTGAAGTTCACTTGCTGACAGGTTTTAGGCTTACTATAAATTGTTTCCCAAATGTCCAAGTAGTTAAAGAAAGTAATGTCTCTAGAGAGTGTGGGTCTAGGTTCTATAACATCTTTAGCATTCCATTCACTTAAAATGAAAAGGGAAAATGTGTTCAGGAACTTAAGGAAGAGAAAATAGAGCCCAACTAGTCAAGTGCCGAAGTGCCAATTCTAATCCGTGTTTCGGCATTGCTCCAGTCACCTGGCTTGTTAAATATCTAGCCCAGGATGTGGCAGCTATCCATCAACGTTTGCAGAATTGTGCAAATATTACTATGATAAAATGCACATAGGCTTTTTCATTCCTTTTAATGGTATATTCCCAGGCCATTTCAAAATTGGCTGGTTAGGTTGGAAAAAAGGTGAAGACCTTATAAAATAGTGGTTTATACATTTCTTCCTTAATTTCCAGTTTGTGCTGTACACTGTATGAAAAATTTTCATGTTCAAATACCTGGACTGAAAAGTTCTTCCTTTAGTTTCCTCCAGGTCAGACTTGATACTGAGTGGATACCAATTGCCAGCTGAGACTGTCCAAAGAGGGAGAGTTTGTCAATATAGTTTCCTCAATATCCAGATTAAATCCAAGTCACAGTCATATATGGGGAGCTAGATCATGAATTGGATGGTGACTTTTATCCACACTTTTGGACTCTTTGAGATAATTTTTTGTTCCTCCTGTTTACCTCTCACTGAAAACTACTCTCTCTTAACCTTTTGTAAGAAAATGTCCTCATTTAGATAAAGCTTAATCAACACTTCTGTGGTATATATTAATATATACAAATAGTATCTTGGATTTGCTTAACGGATTTTCTGCTAGAGTCTTTCTTCCTTTAGAGTCTAAAGGCCATTTCTGACTTATTTCTTGCCATGTGGCAATCCTTAAGTGTTTTGCTTAATTCAGGGAACTAAACCCACTCAGCTTATGTTGTATGAGGGTGTTTTTCCAATTACTCAAATAGGAGTATTTACATTATTTAAGTATTTTAATGACGTATATGATTCAGTCAGTAACACATAAGTAGCTAAAATACCTTCAAACTTTTCTTCAAACTACAGTCGGCCCTCTGTATCAGTAGGTTCCACGTCAGTGGATTCAACCTAGTACAGAATGAAAACATTCAAAAATAATAACAATACAACAATAAAAATAATATAAATAAAAACAATGCAGTATTACAAGTATTTATATAGCATTTACATTATATTAGGTATTATAAGTAATCTAAATATTATTTAAAGTGTATAGGAAGATGGGCATAGGTCAAATGCAAATACTATATCATTTTATATCAAGGATTTGGGCATCGTCTGATTTTGGTATCTGAAGGGGTCCTAGAACCAATCCTGCACAGATACCAAGTGACAACTGTACCTTATTTCATGAAAACCTTATCTTTCTTTTATGGTCAACTGGTCAACTCACCTTGCTCTGAAATATTAATGCTCTTTGCATTAATACTAAATATGAGTCACATTTAAGGTCTTCTGCCAAAGACACAATATACCAGGTATCAGAAATGCTAGAGGGCTTTGCCCATTACACAGAAAAACCATTTATTTAACAGGCACCAACGATCAGCATGGATGCTCAACTAACCAAAGCAGATGTTGGCCATGCTGGTTCATACCATTTGAATTTAGCTACATTAAAGGTTTGTCCTTTGAAAGTTTGATTTTTATGGAGACAGTCATCTTCAAGACTTCTTAAATCTTTGTAAAGAAATACTTTCATGCAAAAATAGAATTATTTGTTTCTAAGAATGTAGAGATATACTACTAATTTCTAGTATACAAATTAGGAAGAATAAGAGGTAGCTATTGCTTTCTATAAGATCTTACTACTTAAATGGATTGAAAAAATATGGCCAGTGTAATCATTTCATATATTCATATTTTAAATATGTCCCTTATTATTCCTATTTCTTTTGCCCAAGTTGATAAACAGACACAAACATAGTAGAGAGGTAATTAGAAGACTACTTTCTGCTGAGATGAACTTGGCTACACAAGCAAAGTAAGAGCCCTTTCTGAATATTTTCAGATTTGCTGTCCAAATGAGGAAGAAAATAGCCACATCTTACTATTTAAGTAAGCTATAAACATATATTGTCATATAACTTTATTTTTTGCCAAAACTACTTTAAATTTTTGTGTGTGTATTTTCTTTTAGTCCATACATTTCTAATTTATTTGGATTTATTTGGCATAGCATTCAATTATGGTGATAAAATGTTAAATACTACCCAATGATTTGTTATTTTAATGTTTAATCATTTTTACCTTGAATGAGTGAATCTTTAGTCGGTAGATAGCCAGAGTCATGAAGATATATATATTCATTTTGTTTGGTTATGACATGAACTAGTTTATGATCTTATATATTTAATTACCAGAAGAAATATATTCATAGATACGATGAAAAGACATTTTGAAGGTACTCTATTTACTAATGAGTTGATTTGGTTGATATACAAACTGGAAAACTCACAAAGTGATTTTTTTTCATCTGTTCAGAAATACTTTATACTTAAAGTATTCATGTGTTCTAGAGTTTAGGTAAAACAGTAACAGGGCCTGTATATACACAAAGATAGATACTAATCAGTTGATTTGCTCTACATACAAATTGGAAACTCACAAAGTGATTTTTTTCATATGCCAGAAATACTCTATATTTAAAGTATTCATGGGTTCTGGAAATTAGGTAGCATAGTAACAAGGCCTGTATATGAGAGATAGATAAATGTTGTGATAGTACCTTTTTCTGTCTCCATCTTGATTTAGTTTAACTTTCACTACATAGGCTGCTCTAAAAAAAAGGGAAGGAAAAACAAATTGATAAGATAAAACTGTAGAGAATTCCAAAATAAATACTGCTAACTGACCTTTTTTGACAGCCTGGTAAAGAGTTTTCTTATTATGATTGGTTATTATAGTTGATTGCTTAATTTACTAGTACACTGCTTAACTACGATAAATACTTGAGGGATAAGCTTGTCTTATTTTGTCGTATTTTGTGCACAGACTGGTAATGATGTTTCTCACATATTTTAATAAGTCAGATAAATTCCAAAACAGTTTAAGTATATGGGACTATAGTTAAACAAGAAAAAAGCCAAATGTTTTGAGCCCGCCTTTTTAAAAGAGTGTTCATCTACGGGTATAATTGTATCCAACGCTCATTTATATGCAGAAAGAAGCTCTATATATGTCAGAAAAAGAAAGATGTTCTGAACCTGGGAACCAAGTTTTTAATACTGGTGTTTTACACCTTAGCGTTTTTTGTCTTGGTGAACTTTAGAATGAAAGAATTAATTCTTCTTAAGGGATTGTGTTTCGTTATGGCCCCCCTGATTAAAACCTTCTCCACGATATGGTGCCAAGAAACGATCATAAACTATTAAGGTTCTCTTTTTAACCACTGCTGTCCATCACAAGAAGTCATTAGTTTACAGCTACTTCCTTCTTGTTTTTATGACTTTTTAGCTTATCATTAACCCCATTCTCTTATCCTGTAATCTGAGATGAGCAAAGAAGATAATATCCCTAGCATTTCCATTGCTTACTCTAGAGATAATAACCTTTTTGAAAAACGATAACCCTCAGTTTCTTTAAACAAGCCCTTCCTCTTTCAATCCTTACTAGCTTTCTCTTGTCAAACTAGACCTTCAGTGTATTCTTACAGTAAATTAGACAAAATTACTCATTGCATAGTCCGTGCAAATGAAATTGGACTAAACATACTGGAATTGTTTATTATAGTTTTTAATGTTGCTTAATAATTCCTTAATATTTATCCCATATTTTTTCACCCAGACTCTTTTTCATGCTATTAAAGACATGTTATAATGGACTAATTGCTAATCCTCATTTCCTTCTAACTCAGTCTCATATGGCACTGTGTCTGGACCTGTTAAAAAGGATTGTTGTCATAAGATTAGATACAAGTATCTCGGTTGTCTAGACATTATATAACTCTCTACCACATACTTCAAATCCTTGTTTTAAAACAACCCCTTAGCCTATGTAACAAGAAGAAATTAAATGTTAATGAAACGTCCTATGCACTTATTTCTCTTCCACAGCTTCTCGGTGTTACCATCTGGATTTGCCAATTTCTTCTCAGTCCTCTACCCAAAGTTTTACTCTTGTTTTAAGCAAAAGCTGATTTTTACTATTCCAGGTTTGATGTGGATAAGAAGTTGGTGTTTTTTGCCTCTTTGTCTAATTCCTTAAATCTCCCTTCTCATGCACTATCTAGCTTTCACCTCAACTAACTTCCCTTTCTCTAATTTTAAAATAGTATTTTTAGGATGCAAAGAAATCACTTGTTTGCATTTTCAAACTTGATTAGTTAAACATGCATTTACTGGGTACCTCTTAAATGTCAGGTGCGGAACTGGATTCTGGAAGTAAAATTTGGATAGCCAGTCTCTGCTCTCAAGGAGTGTACAGTCTAATAAGGGAGATAGACAAATAAGCAAGTATTTGTAATACAGTCTGGCAAATGGGAAAAAGATCGGGTGGCATAAGAATACATAGGGTATGGGTGTTATTAAATAACTTGCAGGATAAAATCTGGATATTGGCATTTATAATTCCTAGGTAGAAATAAGATGTTCCATAAGAAGTGTTCTTTGAGATTAGGGGTGTGAAATTTCTTCTCACTGGGGAAATCAAGGACATCTTAAGAAAGGAGGAGGCCAACTAGGCTTGGTCAAGCCATTTTGCTTCAGTAAACCTCAGTTTTGTTAGGCATAAAATAAGAAGTTTGAATTGGATGACCTCTAATGTCCTTTCTAGTTCTAAAACTCTGAGTCTGTGAGTTTTTCCTTTGCAGTTCACTGAAAAATCTAAATAGCCTAAACCTGTTTTGAAATCTATTTCAACAAATGACCCATAAAATAAATAAGCACAAAATTCAATTTTTTGGAAAAGTGGTCTGGCTGTAGAACTGAGTGGCCCCATAAAATATTAATTTGGTCATAGTGTGGAAATGTGAAATGATTGTTAAATGAGTCAAGGCCTTATTTGTGGCTTTTGGCTCATTTAGTAAGATTACCCATTAGCCATGTAGGCAGCATAACATGCATGGCCAAGCAGCTCATGGGAGCATCCTAACAAATGTTAAATAAAAATTATCTTTCTCTAGCCTTAGGAATGAATTTCCGTTATTTTCAAAATAAGACTGTGCTCAGCTTTAAAGTCTCAGTCAATAGGAAAACAATTATATTCACTGTGCTTGAAATTCTGAATCTTATCTGCAAATGTTTTCTAATATGTTTTTCTAATATATTTTTATGCCTTTTAGGAAGTTTAGAGGTAAAATGAGTGTTGTTGGTATCTGACCATCACTTAATTCCATCACTTCTATTCATATAAACTCCCTCTGTACTGTTAGAATATATATATATGATGTTTGTCCTTGCAGATACAAAAAGTGTTTCTCCTTATTCTAAGACAGTTTTTCCTTTCAGTAATTAACTAGGGTATCTTAAAAAAAAAATTCTTCTCCATTTTTCTGTTTCATCTATATCTTAATAATAAATTTAATAACTGTTCTTAAAATCTCTATACAATAATCCATCAGGCTCATTCAGTGTTCCTTTATCTTATCTGCAGAAGAGAGTGTACTTTTCTCTTTGCTCTTTTCAATGAGCCTTCCCACTGTGGATCTAAGTATCAGCCAAATGTGTTAATCTCTTAGGATCTGGCTATTATTAAAATCTCTCAAACCTTTTCTGAATTTTAAAGGGTGTGATTATTATAATTCAATCTATTTACTTCCATGTAAACTCAAATGGAAATGAATCTTCCTGAAATAGTCACATTTTCTTCCTCCCAAATATATATCTGGCATTGAAAAAAAACAGCACTACTAATTTGAATCTGAAGTCTGTTTCCATGACACCAAACATCTGGATGAAAAGTAAAAAATTCAGTAGATGTTTTCAAATACCCAAATATTGCTAAATGTTCAGTTAAATGATTGTCTGAATCTTTCCATATTTATCTGGGTATTTATGCATTATATATGTGGCACAGCCAGTCCTTTCTATCAGGAAACAGTATCAATTTCAGAACTAATGCATTCAATAACAAGTATGTATTGGGGACCTATTCTGTAGGAAACACTGTACTAAGTGTTGTAGAAAAGTTCAAGGTTAAATAATTCTTGAACTCTGCCCTCAAATAATTTGCAGTCCACTGAGGGCTATAACACAAGTGCACATGTATACAGAAAGACAATATGAAATAAATGAAAAACAAAAGAGAGGAGAAGAGAAAGCACTGTGAAAGTTTGAGGTGCAAAGAGGGACTACTTCTGTCTGCCTCAGAAGAGTTTTCCACTGTTTGTACTGACTGTGATTGATTAGTAGGGCTTGGACGTGCCAGAACGGTGGATATGGAAGGGAATGTTGTGATCACATACCATTGGAAATACACTCTCCTTCAGCAGCTGGATAAGGGAATTGTACTGAAATCAAATAACCCTAAATTAGCCAGATAATTGCAATAATTTTTGTGTCATTTTGCATTATCATAGCCACTGGTTGCTATAAGTTTTTTGAGTCTAAATGTGTTTCTCAGGTATTTTGATTAGCAACTTTATATTCATCTTCCTTAAGGGTTTCAACTTTACATATGAAACATGATGAAATTTATTCTCTGTGGTCATTTTAAGAAACATCATCAAAACTCCAACTTATCCTTTGCTTTTCCTATTTATTTATTTATTTATTTATTGAGGTAGAGTCCCGCTCTGTCACCCTGGCTAGAGTGCCGTGGCGTCAGCCTAGCTCACAGCAATCTCAAACTCCTGAGCTCAAGCAATCCTTCTGCCTCAGCCTCCCAAGTAGCTGGGACTACAGGCATGTGCCACCATGCCCAGCTAATTTTTTCTATATATTTTTAGTTGTCCAGCTAATTTCTTTCTATTTTTTTAGTAGAGTTGGGATCTCACTCTTGCTCAGGCTGGTTTCGAACTCCTGACCTCGAGCGATCCTCCCGCCTTGGCCTCCCAGAGTGCTAGGATTATAGGCGTGAGCCACCGCGCCCAGGCCTTGCTTTTCCTATTTAGACACAAAATTTTCACAATTCCATATACATTGTATGCTTAAGCCTGTATCTTACAAATTTTGTGGGTTTTTTTTTTTTTTTTTAGCTGTTGGAATCACAACTCCGATAAACTTTTTTTAAATCTCAAATTTTCTGCTGGGTGCAGTGGCTCATGCCTGTATTCCTAACACTCTGGGAGGCCGAGGAGGGAGGATTGCTTGAGCTCAACTTGAGCAAGAGCAAGACCCTGTCTCTACTGAAAATAGAAAAATTATCCAGGTGTCCTGGTGTGAGCCTGTAGTCCCAGCTACTCGGGAGGCTGAGGCAGGAGGATCACTGGAGCCCAGGAGTTTGAGGTTGCAGTGAGCTATGATGATGCCACTGCACTCTACCCAGGGCACCGGAACAAGACTGTGCCTCAAAAAAATAATTAAATAAATAAAATAAAAATAAATAAATAAATAAGTCCCCAATTCTCCAGTTTTTGCTGTGTTTGACCAGAGTCTATAGGTATAGATTAAAGCAGAATAAGTCATTTCTTTTTTCTTCTTTTCCTTCTTCTTCTTCCTTCTCCTCTCATTTCTCATTCTTCTCCTTTTTTTCTTTTCCTTTTGTTTTTTAAACAATAGACAACTATGTGTCACTGGAAGGGGAAAGGGAATAAACTGAGGAAGGTTCAGATAATCTAAATTGGGCCTTGGTGTGATTCAGAACTAACTTACTGGCCCAAGTGACTGAAAGGTGAAGGGTGGCTAGTTTTAGGTAAAGCTGAAACCAGATGTAGAAATAATATTAGCAATCTATTTTCTGTGTCTGTTGCCCCTGGTTTTGTCTACATGAGCTTCATTCTCAGTCAGATTCTTCTCATTTGGTGGCAGCAATGGCATCAGCAACTCCAGGCACACATCCTACTGACTGAGTAACCCCAGTGAAAAGAGAACACCTGACAGTTCCATGACTGACTCCTATTAACCTAACTTGGCTTCCATCTTGAATGCAGCCAACATGATGACTTGCATTGATTGGCTAAACCTGGGCCACTTAACCACCCCTGGGCACGCCTGTAAAGTAAAATCAGGACATTATTACCAAAAGAAAGGGGAAATGGTACTTCAGTAAAAAACATTAATGTTAGAATGGGAAAGTCCTCCACTAAATCTCAGGCAAGCAGGTGATGCGGTTATCCCAACTCTTACCACAGTCTATTTATATGACCTCATGTACGTTACTTAGCCCCGTGAGCCTTGGTTTCCTCATCTACATAAATTAGGTCTATGGCCAAGGTCTGTCTAAAAACCTTTTGACTCTAATATTTTGTGATCTGATTTGAAGAGCTAGAGACAAGGATAAATATTCAGAAAATATAGAGATTTAAATATAGCAACACAAATCAAGAAATACATCCTGTTTCATGCATAAGAGCTTCAGGTACAAACAGAAGTTAGGTGGGCAGTGGAATAGCAAAGGGATTTTACTGCATCCTGGTACAGTGTTTAGAAGCTCAGACAACTTGAAAGGAGTGTGTGTGTGTCAGAGAAAGAGTCAGTGAGATTGAGAATTAACCATCACAAATTTTATTATTATATTCTCTCTTGATGTTTTACATCCCATGTACATCTTTGGTAACCTCTTTATTTTACTATTACAGAGACTATGTCCCAGGCACAGTCTTTGTTGAAAGTGACAGAACTACTGACAAAGCTTGGATGAAAACCTATGTCTATTTTATTTTTTCATTCTTTCTACAAATATTGAGAGGCATTGAGACAGAGTAGGGAGAAATATAAAAGTTAAAAATCCCAGGGGTTTACCTTCAGAAAGTTATACTTAATAGAGATACAAATAAGACATGACAATGAAAAGCTAAAAATTACAAATACCAAGTAATGCTATGGGAATTTGATAGAAAAGAGATTACTTCCCACTACAAGGATGGGATAGGTTTAAAATATCTTTATTATTATTTTACCTTCAAAACTCATGAGAAGTATACATTCTATTCATAGCATGGGCATTCTTGTTTACATAACAAAAAGGTATTAAATTAATGACCATGGAATAAATTTAACATTCCAGGAATATACACTTATTCATCCAGGGGTTAAGTCCTCAGCATGTGCACGTGTACCCCATTCCAGTAAGCATGGCCCTAGATCAATAAATGACATCTGCCCAGTGTGTTTCATTGGCCACATTAGAGAAATTACTTAGAGGGTTTCATATATGAGTGGCACCATCAAAATCATGTTCACCTGGATTAACTGTAAAATATTTGTCTTGGAGGGGAGCAAGGAAAATGAAATGGTCATCATAATGATCTGTTTCCAAGTATTTGTTCAAACTGAGATCCTGCCCGACAAGTTACTTGACCATTTGTCTAAGAGGTTGTATTACGTCATCACAGAAGTGATTTGACAAACTGCACATTGTTCAGTCCTCAAAACACTTATCTAGTCAACTTTATAGACCAGCAAGTGAGTCAGACTCATCCAGTAGGAAAGTAACTTAAGAGGCAGAACTGATCCTGGCATTGTCTTGCTTTAAAAACTATCCAGTGAGAGTGACCACAACGTAAAAGTATAAAAAGTTAAATAATTATGGTTTTATTTAAAAAACATGGAGTGTATAAACTACTTACAAGTATAATAAATTAATTATAATTTTTAAATTTATACTAGATTTTAAAAATTGTTTGAAGCATTATACACATAGACAATATTAGAGTATATCAACAAGTTTCTACCCCATGCCCTAGCTAACATGAACCACAATGTATATTTTTCCAGATGTTTTTCTTGCACAAGCATAGATATGTGTATATTTAATTAATTTATTCATTTATCAAAAATAGATAATATATATTGTTCTACAACTTACTTTTTTCACTCAATAATATATGGGGACAGGCTTTTCATGAGAATCTCACATTTAACTATGATCCAGTTGATAGACATTTAGGTTAATTCTAATTTTTTAGCCTTCCAAATATTACCTTTTCATTCGTTGTGCACCTCTAATTTATGACGTGATTCAAAGTATCACTTAAAATTTTAAAACATCAGTATCAATCCTTTCAACATAGAATAGAGTTTATGATAAATCATTTTCAGTTTGGACATCATTGGAGAGGGGTTAGTCACAAGAGAAGATGGTTAAGAGGTGTTTTCAGCTGCAAAACTACCCCACTGGTGTATTCTAAGGATATTGTGGATATATTTCCATGTACCTGATAAACCAGATTAACCCTGAAGGGAAAAAAAAAAAAGGCCTAACCAAAGTCAGTATCTTAAATAAAGATAATATCTTACTTTCAAATGAATCCTTAGAAGAAAGACAATTTAAAAATATTTTCTATCTGCATTAAGTCGTAAGCCATACATATCTTACTAGCTTTTTGAACAGCTGTCAGTTGATATTCAGAGTAAAAGGATCTTCGTGATTCACTTCTTCTGTTCAACAGTGGCTTTGGAATTATTTTGAGATGTGAAAAACTTTAACCTATGCTGGTTCTTTCTTGATGAAGGGAATCATCATCATCGTTATTATGTTACGATATGCGCTCTGATGTGTAAGCTGAGCCACCTCTGGGCCACCGGATCAGAGTGAGTTGGCCCCCAACAGTGAGCAGACTAAACTATAGCCTTAGTCCAAAAATATGGAAACTGACAACAAATTATTGCTTGTGGTCTACTTCCAGTTTTCAAGTGCAAACATACCAAAGTTTATTTTAAATCTGAGCCAGTCAGACATTTAGTAATATACATCAAAGAAGAAGTGAAGGCTTCCCATGTTTATTATTTCAATATGATGTCTGTTCTAATAAAGCAGAAGAATGCATATGACAGACCATGTAGTAGAAATTCTCTAGTTCCACAGTTTGGCCTTAAATATATACATATATTTGTAAATTAATCCAAAACACATTGCCATGGTTCCAATTCCTCTGGAAGCTGATTGTTTTCCACCTCTTTTTTAATTTTAGAAATATAGTGGCTGACTGCCAGAGCACTTTCAGATAAACAGTCCACCCTATGTACGAAAGGGGCATAGAATCACGAATGTTCAAAAACCACAGACCGTTATTTAAATAAGTTAAAGTTATTATGGTCTTCCCTATTAATTAAAAAAAAGCCATCTGTGCAAGGTGAATTTTGGTAAGGTACCAATTTTTTTAATGATTGTAGATGGAATTTGCAACTGCTTTCATAGTGAAAGTACAGCTCAGGGATTCCCAAGATAAAATGCACTGTTTATGTAATTCTGTGGTCTTCTACTAAATTCCTAATAAAACACTGGAAAGAATTCTTGTTATTCAATCAGAATTTACAATCAGACTTGAAAGAATTGGCTCTCCAGTAGCATCCCCTTTCCATTCTTCTACTTTCTTAACATCCTAAACCTTTATTACATCTAAGCCTTCTCTCTCTCTCTCTGTCTCTCTCTCCCTCTCTTTCTTGCTGTCTGTCGCACACACACCCTATAACCCATAATTTGTCAGAACTGTTTTGGGCAAATGCATCACAACCGTGAGCAAGACTAAATACACACAAAAAATTGAAAACTCTGCATAAAGAAACAGTATACTGGAAGCCATTCCCAATGCATTACCAATGCAGATCTAGACCCTCTTGTGATGCATCCTTATTTTCATTTTAATTTTTGCTATTTGCAAAATTTATGTCCACTGGGCAAATAACCTATAAACCTAGTCTCTCAAAATCTTAGAGGGACAAAAAGTCAGAAGGTGCTCCTCACTTGAATTTGGCAGGAATATACCATGATGAGGATTTTTTTGATTTTTTTCGTCATTTCCCCCCACCACCACCACCACCAGTGTTTTCAGTCAATTAAAATTTGTACTCTAGGCCTTTTCCAGTTTGAAGCCACACCAGCGTCAGTGATGAGCAATCCTTCTTGTTTGTGCAGTCATTCATTATCTCCATTACCAAAAGGAGAATAGAGGACAATTACATTGTTTGGACGAATCAGAGTGTTAGGAGGAGTATTTGTCATGGTGGCAGAGTGCAGCACCTGACAGGCCAGGATTGATGGCCAGGAATGAGTGTGAGTGGCCAAAGCAGCCTCATAGGATGCAAATTACTGACTGTGGATTCCAATTTATCCTGTTCATTTTTCTTGCCCGTGCTGAAGACCATTAGTGGTTTTTGAAGCAGTGAAGGGGTCATTACTAATGTGGGTAGGCTCGAAGCAGGAGGGGGAAAGGAGGGGAAAAGCCTTCTGTAATTACACAGCTTTCAGGAACAGGCTGGAGGCCCTAGCCAAAAAAGTGTCAACACCTCGCAATCAGAAAAATTTATTTTCATTTTATGCTTAACCCATATTAACTCAACATTATCATCTTTCTTTGTTAACATTTGCAGAATATTAAAAGCCTGGCTTCTATATTAATACAAATCTAGTTAACCCCTTTTGCTATACAGGGGATTTTGTTTAACCTAATGGCATTTGGGTTTGCTAATAAGTAATTGTGCACATTTTGGATAATGTATGCTATTATAGAAGATGAAATATCTGAAGAATGAAATCTTAGATGATTGAAAAACATTCACTTTCTCAAACACTGGAATGATTAGAATGCTCTGAATGGAATACTTTGTTGTTCCTAATGTCACCCTTTAATAATGTTGTTGGGAAATATTTATTACTGGAGGCTTTCTAGTTTATGAACGACTTTGACATGCTGGATAAAAGTTTACTTTTTTGTTTAAGAAAGCCAGTGAATTTAGAGTAGGGACCTATATAACAGACATGTTTCATAATCTTGTACATGCCAGTACAGTGTCTTTTAA